>NC_088690.1:78217222-79467222 GCF_028017835.1 Emys orbicularis | reverse complement strand
GGCTTTGAGAGGCACATAATGCCATAAAATAATATGGTAAGTATTATATCCAATCCATGGATGGGATGTGTCTTGTTTTAACATCTTTGCTTTCCCCCAAGCCTGCTAGAATACATTTTCTTAGCCACTGATATGGATTTGAAAAGGCAAACCAATTTTGTCCTCTGCAATAGCATGGGAAAGAGAATGATGAGTGAAAATTACAACAATTGCATGAGAAGCTAGCACTAAATTTCAGGTTGCAAAAGCACTTTCCATTATAGCTCTTTGTTTTCATATGCTCGTAAATTTTCAAAGGGCTGAAATTCTCCATGCTGGGGTCTCTGCCTGAAAGTAATTGTAGTTTCTGAGCTTATGGCACTGGCCAATGTCAGAAGAATGGACCACAGATCTGATCTTATAACATTTATGTTCCTATTAGTTATAGGAAAATGAAAACACACACAGTCAGCTTTCAAAAATTCTAGCCTGTCTCTCTCTCTCTCTCTCTTTTTCTACAGGGCTGAGCAGATAAAGTTTGGAAGTTGAGACTTGCTCTGGACATAGTCCTCCACTGAGGACTAATGACATTGCTTGAATTGAAACAGTGTTGGGTTTGAGTAACTGGCGTTAACAATTGTGTGTATTTCACCGCTCTTATTATTGAACAAAGCTTCATACTCCTAACCTGGGAGGTAGGTAAATATTGCCATTTTACTGACGGGGTAACTGAGAGGCAGCAGAGCTGGGAACAGAAGCCTGTCTTTAACACAAGTCTCATGCATGTCGACACGCTGCCTTTCAGAGTGATTGTGCCAAACAATTTAGGGCAGTGGCTCTCAAACTTTTGTACTGGTGACCCCTTTCACATAGCAAACCTCTGAGTGCGACCCCCCCTTATAAATTAAAAATACTTTTAAATATATTTAACACCATTATAAATGCTGGAGGCAAAGCGGGGTTTGGGGTGGAGGTTGACAGCTCGTGACCCCCCATGTAATAACCTCACGACCCCCTGAGGGGTCCCAACCCCCAGTCTGAGAACCCCTGATTTAGGGGGAACCATGAATGTCTCCTTCGTGAACCTGGAGAGACCTCTGAAGGCAACCACAATAAATAACCTCTGCGAGGGGAACTTTCAGACACTTGCTTTGCTAGAGATAAGCGGAAAGGTGAACCCCGTCTCACTCCAGAGGGAGGGGCAGTGAGTCTCTTCCTCCCCACCAAGTGCTGGGTAATTTTTCATGAGAAAAAGATTCATCTACTGGGCCAGGAGGCTGAAATCGACTGCTGTAGAGAATCCACGTCAGGCGGTCAGGGCAAGGTGAAGGAGACGAATTAGAGGCTGATATTTACGAGAGTGTTTTCATCGACAGATTTTTCTAAGAGAACTGGGGCTCTCGGCTCTGAAATCCTGCCCTAAGGAGCCCTCAGCAGGTCTCTGAGCCTGTATACTGGATCAGACCCTGGTGCAGTGTACCTGGGCTTCGATCTGTGCTCTGGGACTTGTTAACCCCAAGTACGACTAGGCAAGGTGCCAAACACGCACTCTCTGGATCTTCTTTCTGTGGAAAATAGCCACGTTAAGCCCAGTCATGCCACTGAGACCAAGCACCTCTCCCCCGACAGAAGAACTAAAAGGAAACACTCTGCATTAAAACTCCTGGGGTTTCCACTCCCTTAAGGGGATATAACCTGAACATTGTACCAAGGGACCCTAACTAGGCATGCTCTGTGGGTTTTGCATCCTCTCCCTCTCCCTGCTCCACTGGTAGATCCTTGCCCTCAGTATGGTACATTCCCCTGTGTCTGCCCTAGGACTGATGTACCACGCGGGCCCCGCCACCCAGGATCCTGCACAGAATGCAAGTCAGCTAAACCGGAGGATCTGAGCCCATGTGTGTCAAGGGGCTGGTCTCCTGTTATCTGGGGCCAGAGTGGTGTGTGACTGTGCATATGGGAATACACTACACAAAGCTGCAGTGGGTAACATAGATGGCATATGTCCATCCACACCTATCCCTGGGCCTGCTCAGAACAATGCACCTGAGAACAGCAGAGCAGTGACTGTTCTCCTGGGGAATTCCCTGCTACCACTCACAAGAGGATAGGGAGCTACCGTGGCTAGTGGCTGAAACAGTGAAACATGGAAAGACGTCCCATTTCAGAAGTCTCATGAGCAAGCCTGTTCCAGACGGGCTATTGGACTAATTTTGCAGACTCCAGTGGCTTGAATAGGTCTGAGACGGTTCCCATAACATCAGCGGAGATGTCAGAAATCGAGATGTGGAGGATCAGGCCAGGACCTGGAGCCCGAGTCAGGACTCAAGAGTGGGGTTGGAACAAAGCAAGAGTAGGGCTGGGAGCCAAGGGTGAAACCACTAGACCATAGAATGCATTGGGGTTCACTTGTAACTGTCTGAAACACTAGCTTTCTGCTCTGGCTGGGCCTCCACTACCACTTCATCCCTATTGCCAGCTGCCTGTTCTCTTGAGAAGCAGCCAGCCAGGTGGGAGTTAGGATAACAAATGCCTTTCTCCTCATTGCTTCTCCTATATGCATTCTCCGCTGCTTACCCAGCTCTCTTCTGGTGCACATTATCGCAGGAGACTGTTAGGGCCTGGCTGAGTGCATTCACTCACAGTTGTGACTCCAATTTGTACCACTTGTGCACGTGGAAATGTAGGTGTAAATATGGGGCTTTACGTGCACACACAGGCACTAGCACAACGGCTGTGGGCAAATCCTAGGATGCCCCTAAGAATGTGAATTGATGAAGAGCACAGTTCTGGGATCTCTCAGGTTAAAAGCCAGGTCTGGGCTCTGCTTTCAGTTACACATTTTCAATCTACTAAAAACAAGGAAAAAGAAGATTTGACTCCATATTTTTAAAACACCAGTTTCCCCAGCAGCTAGAGACAGGCCTGAGCCAACCCAATGGATTTCAAAAAACCCCAAAATCATGGAGAGGTTCAAAATCCAGATTCACATATCAATTGGCCTCTGGGACCAATTCTGGCACGGATATAAACTGCACTGACAATAGAGCTCTCCTGATTTAGACTCATGTAAGTAGGAAAAGCATCAGGGGTCTCATCTTTATAATGGATTGAACCAAAACCCTGGGTTCAAGCACACCTGAATTTTGTGATGTGCCTAATCTGAATCCCACTTCAGATTATCTGAATTCCAGGCCCGTTCCTCAGCTGCTATAAAGCATTGCAGCTCCATTGCTGTTAACGAAGCTATGCTGATTCAATCAGCTCCGACTCTTCCCCCACACTGTTTTAAGTCCATCTCAAGGCACCTTAGATGTTTAAAACTGAAAACATTGTAAAACAAATCAAGATGACTTTCCACCAACGCCGGTTAGTTATGTTTTGCAGTTCTCTGAGCTCAGACAAACTACTTAGCTTCATGTTTGTTTCAAGTCAGTTTTGCTTCCTGGCTTTCCTGAATAAGCAGAATGCTGCATTGTTTGGGTCTCTAAAACAATGGGGGAACATTTCAACCCAAGTGACAAACCGTCTTCATTAAAAATTTTAAAATATCCTGGCAGCATATCTGTTGGTCTCCAACTTTGTAAAGGGGCAGAGAGCCAGAATCTGCAGCTGATATACAGCAACAGAGCTCCCTTCAAGTCAGTGGAGCTGTGCTGATCTACACCAGCTGAGGATCTGGCCCACACAGCTGAGAGAAAGTGAACAAGCAGGAGCAAGTCTTCGGACTTGAAAAAAAAAGGCAAAATGGCCACTTATGCAAATGTGGAAGATTTCCAGCTTAATTAGTGAGAAGAAAAATGTGGATCATATATTCAGAGGAAAGAGCAGTATTTTAATGCAAATGTTATTGAGGTGAGTGGTAGGAAAAGATTAGGTATCCTAACACTGGTGGGGAAGTTGGCATTTGCAGCACTTAAAGACTTATGCTTTCCACAGGATCTGGGTGGAATGGATATACTTAGGGCCCTACCAAATTCACGGTCCATTTAGTAAACTTCATTGTCAGAGGATTTTAAAAATCTTAAATTTCATGGTTTCAGTTATTTAAATCTGAAATTTCCTGGTGTTGTAATTGTGAGGGTCCTGACCCAAATGGAGGTCGTGAGGGGGTGTCACAAGGCGATTAGAGGGGGCCACGGTATTGCCATCCTTACTTGTGTGTGGCCGCTGGTGGCAGTGCTCCCTTCAGAGCTAGGCTCCCAACCAGCAGCTGTGGAGCTTCCTGCAGCCTGGGGGTGGGTGTGACCCGCCCCGGAAGCAGCCTGTTCAGAGGAAGAGGAAGTCCCATCCCACCCCAGCCTGGCCAGGAATGGCAGCTAGAGCCTGGTGCACGGTAGGAGCCCCCACCTGGGGCATCCCAGCCCAGCCCAGCCCCGGCTCTGGGCCCAGCGCTCAGGGGCTAAAGGGACCTTGGGCTGGCTGGGGTCGGGGGGACCACAGCATCCGCCTGACCACAGCACCCTGGGCAGTCGCCCACCTGTGAGGCCAGCCCTGCTCCCCTCCCCCGTGACAACCGCGCCACACACACCGTGCATCCTCGCTTTTGTGCTGCTGCTGCCTTCAGAGCTGGGTGCCGCGCCAGAAGCCGCTGCTCTCCGGCCGCCCAGCTCTGAAGGCAGCACAGAAGTAAGGGTGGCAATACCGTGACCCTCCAGATTTCACAGTGGAGACCAGCTTTTACGGTCCGGGAAGCGTTTTTCACAGCCATGAATTTGGTAAGGCCCTAGATATACTTTCAGAACTTAGTGAGAGTACTGTGTAGAAAGCACTAGGTTCAGGAGTTCCAGCTGAAAGATACAAAGTTCCTTCTGAGAAGCTGCTTGGAAGGAAAAAAGTTCTCTGAATTTCTAGCCTATTTTTAAAAATAAAATCCACCATCTGTTTTGCTGGGAATCTTCTGCTAGAAGCCTTCCCGCCTGGTTTAGTTTTGGGGAAATGGACCCCTGAAGTGAGAAGTTCAGCCTGGCAGGAGTTTTGGGCCAATATTTTCAATAATGGCCTCTGATTGGTGAGCCTCAAGGGTGAGGTGCCTAATCTGAGTCAGCTTGGGCAAGGTTTTCAGAGATGAAGACTGTAATAAGGGTGTGACTGGTGAGAGCGCTGGAAGCAAACCCGTCTTTGTTTCCTGGCGCCAGTCACATGACATGAGTCAGTATCGGCCGACGTGAGTGGCTCCTGCTTCGACTTTGGTAACCACTTCTGGCTCAGGAAGCCTTGTGGATACTAGCACTAAGGGTATGTCTACACTACAAAATTAGGTCGAATTTATAGAAGCCGGTTTTATAGAAATCGGTTGTATACAGCCGATTGTGTGTGTCCCCACATAAAATGCTCTAAGTGCTGTAGTCGGCGGACCGCGTCCACAGTACCGAGGCTAGCGTCGACTTCCGGAGCATTGCACTATGGGTAGCTATCCCACAGTTCCTGCAGTCTCCGCCACCCATTGGAATTCTGGGTTGAGATCCCAATGCCCGAATGATGCAAAACAGTGTCGCGGGGGGTTCTGGGTACATGTCGTCAGGCCCCTCCCCCTCCGTCAGAGCAACGGCAGACAATAGATTCGCGCCTTTTTACCTGGGTTACCTGTGCAGACAACATACCACGGCAAGCATGGAGCCCGCTCAGCTCAGCTCACCGTCACCATATGTCATCTGGGTGCCGGCAGATGTGGGACTGCATTGCTACACAGCAGCAGCAGCTAACTGCCTTTTGGCGGTAGACGGTGCAGCATGACTGGTAGCCGTGGGGCTGGCAGCTGTAGGGCTGCATTGCACCAGCCCCTTGCCTTTTGGTAGAAGATGGTATATTATGACTGGTATCCGTCGTCATCATACTGCAGTGGCTGTCAATCATGGGCACCTGGGCAGACATGCTCAGTCCTATTGAACTGTCTTGACGATGATGGCTATCAGTCGTAGTATGCTATTTTCTGCCAAGCGCCCAGTATTTTCTGTTAAGCACCCAGAAGAGGCCGAGGGCGATCTGGGTGCTGGCAGACGTGGGGCTGGCAGACGTGGGGCTGCATTGCTACACAGCAGCAGCCCCTTGCCTTTTGGTAGAAGATGGTATATTACGACTGGTATCCATTGTCATCATACTGCAGTGGCTATCAGTCATGCTGCACCGTCGGCTGCCAGCTTAAGATGTAAAAAATAGATTTGTTCTGTATTCATTAGCTTCCCCCTCCCTCCGTGAAATCAACGGCCTGCTAAACCCAGGGTTTTGAGTTCAATCTTTGGGGGGGGGCCATTCTGTGTGACAGTTGTTTGTGTTTCTCCCTGATGCACAGCCACCTTTGTTGATTTTAATTCCCTGTACCTGTACGCCATGTCGTCACTCGCCCCTCCCTCCCTCCCTCCTTCCCCTGGTCCGTCAGATACTAGTTTCGCGCCTTTTTTCAGACCAGGCGCCTTAGCTAGCACTGGGATCATGGAGCCCGCTCAGATCACCGCGGCAATTATGAGCACTATGAACACCACGCGCATTGTCCTGGAGTATATGCAGAGCCAGGACATGCCAAAGCAAAACCAGGACCAGCCGAGGAGGCGATTGCAGCGCGGGGACGAGAGTGATGAGGAAATTGACATGGACATAGACCTCTCACAAGGCACAGGCCCCAGCAATGTGGAAATCATGGTGTTCCTGGGGCAGGTTCATGCCGTGGAACGCCGATTCTGGGCCCGGGAAACAAGCACAGACTGGTGGGACCGCATCGTGATGCAGGTGTGGGACGATTCCCAGTGGCTGCGAAACTTTCGCATGCGTAAGGGCACTTTCATGGAACTTTGTGACTTGCTTTCCCCTGCCCTAAAGCGCCAGAATACCAGGATGAGAGCAGCCCTCATAGTTGAGAAGCGAGTGGCGATAGCCCTGTGGAAGCTTGCAATGCCAGACAGCTACCAGTCAGTCGGGAATCAATTTGGAGTGGGCAAATCTACTGTGGGGGCTGCCGTGATCCAAGTTGCCAGGGCAATGAAAGACCTGGTGATATCAAGGGTAGTGACTCTGGGAAACATGCAGGCCATAGTGGATGGCTTTGCTGCAATGGGATTCCCAAACTGTGGTGGGGCCATAGACGGAACCCATATCCCTATCTTGGCACCGGAGCACCAAGCCACCGAGTACATAAACCGCAAGGGGTACTTTTCAATGCTGCTGCAAGCCCTGGTGGATCACAAGGGACGTTTCACCAACATCAACGTGGGATGGCCGGGAAAGGTACATGATGCTCGCGTCTTCAGGCACTCTGCTCTGTTTCGAAAGCTGGAGGAAGGGACTTTCTTCCTGGACCAGAAAATAACCGTTGGGGATGTTGAAATGCCTATCGTGATCCTTGGGGACCCAGCCTACCCCTTAATGCCATGGCTCATGAAGCCGTACACAGGCAGCCTGGACAGGAGTCAGGACCTGTTCAACTACAGGCTGAGCAAGTGCCGAATGGTGGTGGAATGTGCATTTGGACGTTTAAAAGCGCGCTGGCGCAGCTTACTGACTCGCTCAGACCTTAGCGAAAAGAATATCCCCATTGTTATTGCTGCTTGCTGTGCGCTCCACAATATCTGTGAGAGTAAGGGGGAGACATTTATGGCGGGGTGGGAGGTTGAGGCAAATCGCCTGGCCGCTGTTTACGCGCAGCCAGACACCAGGGCGGTTAGAGGAGCACAGCAGGGCGCGGTGCGCATCAGAGAAGCTTTGAAAACGAGTTTTGTGACTGGCCAGGCTACGGTGTGAAACTTCTGTTTGTTTCTCCTTGATGAACCCTCCGCCCCCCCCCCCCCCCGCCACCCGGTTCACTCTACTTCCCTGTAAGCCAACCACCCCACCCTCCCCTCCCCCCTTCGAGCACCGCTTGCAGAGGCAATAAAGTCATTGTTACTTCACATTCATGCATTCTTTATTAATTCATCACACAACTAGGGGGATAATTGCAAAGGTAGCCCGGGATGGGTGGGGGAGGAGGGAAGGAAAAGGACACATTGCAGTTTAAAACTTTAACTCTTATTGAAGGCCAGCCTTCTGATGCTAGGGTAATCATCTGGGGTGGAGTGACTGGGTGGCCGGAGGCCCCCCCACCGTGTTCTTGGGCGTCTGGGTGAGGAGGCTATGGAACTTGGGGAGGAGGGCTGTTGGTTACACAGGGGCTGTAGCGGCGGTCTCTGCTCCTGCTGCCTTTCCTGCAGCTCAACCATACGCTGGAGCATATCAGTTTGATGCTCCAGCAGCCGGAGCATCGACTCTTGCCTTCTGTCTGCAAGCTGACGCCACCTATCATCTTCAGTCCGCAACTTGCTCTGTTCATCCCGCGATTCAGCACGCCACCTCTCCTCTCGTTCATATTGTGCTTTTCTGTAATCAGTCATTGACTGCCTCCACGCATTCTGCTGTGCTCTGTCAGCGTCGGAGGACATCTGGAGCTCTGTGAACATGTCATCCCGCGTCCTCCGTTTTCTCTTTCTAATCTTCACTAGCCTATGTGAAGGAGAAACATTTGCAGCTGGTGGAGGAGAAGGGAGAGGTGGTTAAAAAAGACACATTTTAGAGAACAATGGGTACACTCTTTCACGTTAAATTTTGCTGTTCACATTACACAGCACATGTGCTTTCGTTACAAGGTCACATTTTTCCTCTTATATTGACGGCCTGCCGGTTTGGTGTGAGAGATCACTCACGCAGTGCCAGGCCACAGATTTCGGCTTGCAGGCAGCCATGGTAAGACACAGTCTTTTGGCTTTTTTAACCTTCTTAACATGTGGGAATGGTTTCAAACAGTAGCGCTCTCATTTCCCATACCAAGCACCTGTTGGGTTGGCCATTTAAAATGGGTTTGCAATGTAAAAGGAGGGGCTGCGGTTTCAGGGTTAACATGCAGCACAAACCCAACTAACTCCCCTCCCCCCCACACCCAATTCTCTGGGATGATCACTTCACCCCTCCCCCCCACCGCATGGCTAACAGCGGGGAATATTTCTGTTCAGCAGAGCAGGAACGGGCACCTCTGAATATCCCCTTAATAAAATCACCCCATTTCAACCAGGTGACCGTGAATGATATCACTCTCCTGAGGATAACAAAGAGCGATAAGGAATGGATGTTGTCTGCATGCCAGCAAACACTGGGACCATACGCTGCCATGCTTTGTTATGCAATGATTCCAGACTACGTGCTACTGGCCTGGCGTGGTAAAGTGTCCTACCATGGCGGACGGGATAAGGCAGCCCTCCCCAGAAACCTTTTGCAAAGGTTTTGGGAGTACATCCAGGAGAGTTTTCTGGAGATGTCCCTGGAGGATTTCCGCTCCATCCCCATACACGTTAACAGACTTTTCCAGTAGCTGTACTGGCCGCGATTGCCAGGGCAAATTAATCATTAATCATTAAACACGCTTGTTTTTAAACCATGTGTAATATTTACAAAGGTACACTCACCAGAGGTCCCCTGTGTGCCCTCAGGGGATGGGAGCACGCCTTGGGTGAGTTCGGGGGTTACTGGTTCCAGGTCCAGGGTGATAAACATATCCTGGCTGTTGGGGAAACCGGTTTCTCCGCTTCCTTGCTGCTGTGAGCTATCTACATTATCTTCATCCTCATCTTCCTCGTACCCCGAACCCGCTTCCCTGTGTGTTTCTCCAGTGAGGGAGTCATAGCACACGGTTGGGGTAGTGGTGGCTGCACCCCCTAGAATGGCATGCAGCTCCGCGTAGAAGCAGCATGTTTGCGGCTCTGCCCCGGACCTTCCGTTTGCTTCTCTGGCTTTGTGATAGGCTTGCCTTAGCTCCTTAATTTTCACGCGGCACTGCTGTGCGTCCCTGTTATGGCCTCTGTCCTTCATGGCCTTGGAGACCTTTTCTAATATTTTGCCATTTCGTTTACTGCTTCGGAGTTCAGCTAGCACTGATTCATCTCCCCATATGGCGAGCAGATCCCGTACCTCCCGTTCTGTCCATGCTGGAGCTCTTTTGCGATCCTGGGACTCCATCACGGTTACCTGTGCTGATGAGCTCTGCGTGGTCACCTGTGCTCTCCACGCTGAGCAAACAGGAAATGAAATTCAATCGTTCGCGGGGCTTTTCCTGTCTACCTGGCCAGTGCATCTGAGTTGAGAGTGCTGTCCAGAGCGGTCACAATGAAGCACTGTGGGATAGCTCCCGGAGGCCAATAACGTCGAATTCCGTCCACACTACCCCAATTCCGACCCCCTAAGGCCGATTTTATCGCTAATCCCCTCGTCGGAGGTGGAGTAAAGAAACCGGTTTAAAGGGCCCTTTAAGTCGAAAGAAAGGGCTTCGTCGTGTGAACGTGTCCAGGCTTAATTCGACTTAACGCTGCTAAAGTCGACCTAAACACGTAGTGTAGACCAGGCCTAAGACTTGTGCTTCTGACCATAAGTGGCTGACCTGGTGCGCACTCCTTCTGCCTATGCCAAGGATTGGCAGATGGGCTCCATGCCCCAGGCTGCTCTGCTTTAACTAACACACACAGGATGTCTCTGTAACTCAGCAGCCAGGGGGGTGGAGTGTGTGTTGACTACCGTCACAGCGAACCACCTCGCTATCTAGGAGCTCTGTGGCAGGGGGCACGTGTTGGTGCTGGGCACAGCGTTGGGAACAAGCCAAAAAGCCAAGGTGGGGGGAAGAACAGGACTATTGATGGCGCAAGGCAAAGGATGGAGCAGGGGACGAGAGAGCAGCAGAGGGGAAGGTCTGGGCTGGAAGCTATCCCCGCCCCATGAACAGGCTCTCTGCCGCCAGCCCTTCTTTCTCCAGGGAGGGGCATCAGCAGCATTCATACCTTGTACAGGCCCCGCGTGGGATCCTGCAGGAGCAGCCATGCATTCGATTGCAACAGGGCCTCCACAGCCACACAGAGGGGACTTGTTCTCTGTACAAGGCCACCTGACCCCTGTAACAGGTTAATCTTCACACTAGGATGGTTATTAACAGTGTAAATTAAATGCCTGTGTCTAGGCACACAGCACGCATTTAACAGTGTTGTTACAGGCATTCAGGGCTCTGGGTATTCCACAACACCGGGGCTAGGGAATTTGCTGCAGAACCCAGCCCTTCAACCAGAACTGAGCTCCAGGATCTCAGCTTTCATTTGTAAAAGTTTACAATTCTAGCCCTCACATTTATAAAGATACTATTGAAAACCCACCTCGAGTGATATCTACCTGAGTCTGCAGTCAGCCTAACACCATAGTTCTGAAAGGTATAAACTGTTCCATTCACCTCAATGAGATGTTAACTCTAAAAGCTAAAACCAACGAATTAAAAGCCAACATTAATTACTTCACTGCTGATCATTTTACAAGCAACATTGAGCTAACAAGCTTCCCTACAATCCCAACTGACTCCCATTTCTTCCCAGCTGCCAACAACCCCATCTGCCCCCTACCCTACATATCTGCTAACCCTGACGTCTGTTATAAGAATTGCTGTCTCAGGCTGAAAAGTGAAACTGTGGGAAAAGCATAAAATAAATGGAATCCAAGATATAAATTAACATGCAGCCTACTATGCTGATAGTATTATGCTTTTTCTTATTTTGCTCAATCAAAAATATTTAATTTACCTGAATCTGCACAGAATTTCCACCAGAGTGATGCAGAATCCAAGAACATTGCTGCAGAGCACACATGACCCTATAGGCAGTGCTGTCATTTTGACCAGGGCAGGAAAGACTCTATATAAAAATGTACCTCCTTATCCAAAAGTTTTGCTCCCGTGTCTTTCGGTCCATCTGCCCTACAAACATGACCCATTATAATAATAATAATAATAATAATTAATGGAGATATCCCATCTCCTAGAACTGGAAGGGACCTTGAAAGGTCATCGAGTCCAGCCCCCTGCCTTCACTAGCAGGACCAAGTACTGATTTTGCCCCAGATCCCCAAGTGGCCCCCTCAAGGATTGAACTCACAACCCTGGGTTTAGCAGGCCAATGCTCAAACCACTGAGCTATCCCTCCCCCCACTAAACCCATTTAGTGTCAACAAGAGGCCCCCTACTGAGTCCCCCTTAACTGGTGCTGGAAATGGTCCAGCTGGTGGCCAAGCCAGATGCCACACCTCCACAGAAAGCCTGCTAGACCCCGATTCCCTACTGCCTTTGCCTTGGGTTGCCATTTATGCCTGTGCAAAACACTGCCAGAGCAGCATGCTGCTGCTGAGTGCTGAGCGTGGAGCATTGTGCACCCACTCGGTGCTGGTGTCACCAGTTACACAAGGGGCAAGGCCGCGGAGAACAAGCTCCCTTACCAATATAATTCTTCCTCTTGCACTGCTCAGAAAGCAGCCTTTATATCCCAACCACCCGTCCCCCAAGCCATCCGTTTCCCCCTTCCTTTCCTGACGCTGCTCAATATTAACATCATTTACTCTTGGTAAGTTTCCATTTCATTCTTTAGAAACAAAAACCCTTTAAATACGTATTTAATCATTCCTATTGGGCTTTAGGAGCTAATGGAGTTAATAGGCACCGAGCAGTGCCATGCAGCCACATAAAACCCAAGGTCTCTCATTTTATTGTTCCAGGTTTTATAAAGACTGGCTCTGCTATTAAAGGTTCCTGGGAGGATTTCTCTAGAATAAAAATCTCTAAATGGCGGAATTTAATCAGCTTGTGATGAAACACAAACTCCAGGAAGCAGCAGCTTTTAAAACATGTCTAATATTGTTCCTACAAACACAATGTCCACCGCCTCCCATAAAACATCTTGGGAACATGGCCTTCCTCTGAATACTCCACAACACAATGGGCCTGATCCCCTGCCATTTACACCAGCGTGAACCAGTCATGGCACTGAACACAGCGGATGGAAACTAGGCTAAGTAAGAGAACCAGACGCAATCGCGGTTATCCCTACTCAACTGCCTGGGCTTGGCCTTTCCTGCCGACTGAAGTACAGACACAGTCATGTTTTCAAAAGCCACCACTGACTTTTTATTATTATTTGTCCGCTGATAGCACCTAGGGGCACAGCTTGGCAGTGCCATGAATAGGGTGACCAGGGGTCCAGTTTTCGACCGGAACACCCGGTCGAAAAGGGACCCTGGCGGCTCCGGTCAGCATCGCCAACCAGGCTGTTAAAAGTCCGGCCAGCGGTGCTAAGGATGGGCCTTGCTTATGGAGAACATGCCAATGTGGGCTGCTTCACTGATTTCCTTGTGTACTCGGCTTCTCAGATCTGGGGCTCGAGTTTGGGATGGGGATTGCACCTTGTTCCCAGCCCCCAATCCAAGACTGGCTCTGTGTTGTATGTGCTTTAAAAAACAAACAAACAAAAAACAAAAAACAGCACAGTATTGCAAATGGAGGAATTAAAGCTGAAAACAAGTAGAGCAGCAGATTGGCGGGATCTCTGAGCAAGCTGCCCTGATAGCAAACGTCCCCAGGACACTGTGCCAACGGTCTGAGGCTGCTCCTGTAGGTTGGAAAGCATTTCCACTGCTGGCCTGGAAATGCTGAACAATTGTATGCAGCAGCTTCAAGCTAATGATCCTGGCAACCTGCCCGGGGAAATTCAACTGCACTCTAGCCCAGACCCCAGATTAACCTGGTGGGGGTGGGACATGACAGCAGAGATCGCGGTTCAGAGGTTTCTAACCCAGGTTGGGGGATCAGTGCTCACAACTGTGAGTCTTCTCCCTCGGCTTAGTTATTACACTGTGTCAGGAGACAAACTACATGAAACCATAATTACAGTTTCCTAGTCTGCTCTGGGCATAATGCAAAAGGGCATCTCCTCCCCCACCCCCTAACTTTTAACATCTTGGGCCACTTATAGACATTGGCCTGACATTTGCAATAGTTCCCAAGCAGGACGCCGTATACATGGACGGACATGTGGAAGGACTGGATTTGGCTTGGGAAATTAGCAAACATGTTGGGGTCTTTAGTCTCGGGAACCCTGGGGAAGGCAGGGACTCAGAGCAGTTCCATGTTCTTTACCTTTGCTCCAGGCCTGATGACTTGCATTTAGATTATCAAAGGCTTTTTGAAGGGCACTCTGGAAAAGGCCAGCTTTCTGGTACCTGTACTCAGGAAGCCAGAACTGCCTAAAGACCACAAATTCCTGGAGCATATCTGTAACTAAGCGCAGTACAAAAAGGGCAGTATGCAGGAAGAACAGCACCTTCGGAGCAAGGCAGAATGTAGGCACATCCAAGGTTGGTTCCTTTACTATCCCAGTAACCACCCTCACCTGAGACATCTCTAGGGAGGGCTTTGCATCCCCCTTTCACCCTTGGCTGAGTGCCCAATTGACTGCCTGACTCCTGCTTCCAGTTCCCATAAGATAAGAAGTCAGTTTCTTTCTATTCAGAGCCATTGTCCCAGACCTAAATGCATAATTTCCGGTGATCACAAATAAAAACAAAGGGGCTTTGACTTAGTAGATAATGAAGAGACAAGTCCTCAGCCCAATACACGTAGTAAGCACAGTACCCCAGAGCCCAAGGAGCACTGCAGATCACACCCTAGTGTGGATATACCCAGGGATGAAAGCTTTGCAAGGATCCATTAACAGGGTTCCCTCTAATCATTCCATTAAATATCAGGGGAGGGGCTTGCCCCTAAAGTCCCCATCTTCCCTGGGATCCACATGGTGATCCTGTGTCTCAGCACTGACTCTGGGACCCTCTTCTCTCCCCTCCCAGCTCCCTGGCACTGGCATCATCAATGTAGCACTGACAGGCCTTTCCCTAGCTGCTGCTCCCTCTGGGGGGATTCCCCAGTGGAGAAGGGGTTGCAGAACAGCTTTTGCTGCCGCAGTCTCTGTGGAATAAGGGCTGGATGGAATTCATTCCCAGCCCCAGGGAAGGTTGTGGGGCTGCGGCATAACCCTCCACCCCCAACAGCCACCAATCCAACTTCTCCACTGAATAGCAGCTACTATCAGTCCAGAATCTATGAAAGAGATTTTGAATGCATCTGCCTAGTCCCAGATCCCATAGTCCCCTACCCCTTCTATGCCAGCCTATTAGAAGCTGTCCTGGAGACCTCTCTACAATGCATAGTGGGTGCAGAGGGCTCCAACCAACTGCTCCACCTCAGGCCCCACTTGATAGCCCCGGCAGGAGACACAGGTGGAGCAGAGAACTCAACCCACAAAGAGCAGGCAGTGAGATTTTGCACGTTCCATTTGTTCATCTCATAAACAGGACCTCGGAGAGAGGCTTAGTTACGCTGCAGAGAGAGAACAGCATGGGGAAGGCACTGAAAACAATCACTTAGCATTCACCGGCCGAGTGCACAGTGGGGAGGACGGACAGAGAGCATTATGCTCCGAACACAGAGCCGCCTGATGAATATACTCCCAGATGTCCTGCTGTTCCCTTCCCAATGCAGCAGCCCAATCAATCCACTTGGCTGTGGTCTTTTCTGTCAGCAAGTGCACACCCAACTCCCTCCCTCCCATCTAGGAGGATTCCTATCAGTTAGGCCTTCCATACAGTGAAGCTGCCTCAGCTTCTGCCCATTTGTCTTCAGCCTCTGCCCATTTGTCTACAGATCGCGCCCACCCGTAGGAAGCAAACAATACTGGTGAGTCTCCTTCCTAAGCATGCCTGTAATCCTTACACAGGCCGCCATCTCCCTGCGCTTGGCAGCTTTTGCCTGACACAAAGGGAACAAGGTCCAGACCCTGTGAGGTGCTGAGCATCTTCCATTCCCATTGAACACAACAGGGGTCAAAGGTGCTGAGCATCTCACAGGATCGAAGCCGCAACGAAGTATTTGTCTGGCATTAACTTCTAATAAAAAATAAGACATTTTTAATGGCGAGGGTGATTAACCATGGCAAAAAAACTACCAAGGGAAGTGGTGGATCCTTCATCTCTTCAGATCCAGACTGGATGCTTTCCCAGAAGATGTGCTTTAGTCAAACACAAATTATTGGGCTCAATGCAGGGGTAACTGGGGGAAATGTAATGGCCTGTGATATGCAGGAGGTCAGACTAGATGAGCTATATGGTTCCTTCTGGCCTTAAACTCCATAGATCTGTGATAAACAGTCTTGATGGCTGTTAAGTAGTCCAGGCCAAATGAATTGGAGGTTCTATTTCAGTACAGTGGATGAAGGAGGATGTTTATCTTGCCACTGCTGTACCTGTTCTGTACACGCACAGAGGACACCAATGGCTGCTGCTAATCTAGTATCTTTCACCAGCCACTTTAAAAAATTGTATGTTTTTTTGAGGGGGTCTTTTAAATAAATAAATATATAAATAAATGAAAGAGCTTTGCCAGGCCAATCCAACTCAGCCTAAGCTAACAGCCTTTCAACTCCTAAATGCATGAGCCATCAAAGACCAGGAGCCACCTGGCCCAGACAGTAAAAACTATGATGCACTGGCCTGGTTTATTTTGATCAGTACAAGTCATTGGGGGCACCCCGAAGTTCTCACTTTCATCAGAGATCTACTCAGGCATAAAGCTGATCCAAGGAGTGTGAGACCTCTCCAGCCATTCATAAGGGTGAATTCCAGACACTCTACCAATGCCCTCTCTGCTCTGGATCATGAAAGGCTGATGTGGGTATAAATATATATAAGTATATTTATAATCTAAAGCTACAGCCTTCGGGGCAATACCAATTTTCACCAGTTTCACCTTCATCAAGTCACTCATGACTTGTCATTTTGAAGACTGCGTGGATCAGACTGCACTGAAACAATACCCCCGAAGCACACCTGCCATTCCCCCAAAGATATTTAGTCTGAGATTTTCAGAGGCATTAGGCTCCCAATGTAAATGGGAGTTGAGTGCCTAACTCCCTTTGAAAATCCCAGCTCTCTCTAACGTCCTTTGGCGACTATCGGGACAGGGAAGTTTGCCAGCTTCTGGTGTCTTAGTTGTGCTAAGGAGCTTAATGAAGATGCTTGGTATAATGGCAAAGGCTTAGTAATAAGTGGTAAGTTCTCACTGGCTCAGGTCCATCTTTAAAAAAAAGAAGATGACATGCTGTAGCCTCTAACCTCTAGATCACGCCTTGTGATGGGAGCCCATGGCTCACCCTCGAGGTCAACTCTGGTAGTGGTCTCTATTCAGCTGCAAAGAAGGGGAAGCATGATTCAGACAACGCTGCCAAACCTGCACCTGCAGGAGGGCCTTCCCAGCCGACCAGGAACAGGAGGAAATGATAGTGGACTATTCGCTGCTCATGCCCTTGAGCCACGCAGGGCGGTGGTGCAAGCTGCGTAGTGCTGAACAGAGCTCGGTGGGGAGAAAGGGAAGCTCTAGCTACCTCTCCTCCCGGACCTCACCTCTGGCTAAACTCGCTGTCCCAGAACTCCCCTCACAACACAGTGGGGCACTACAGCAGCTTTGCCTCAGCTTTCCCATGCTCTTCCACGACTCCACCCAGCTGCCAGTGCCTTCCAGTCTGCTTCAGTGACTTGCTGCCATAGAGAGACTGGCTGCTCTGGGGAAGCCACATTGAGCCCCACCCTGGTTTCCCTCAGGTCTTCCAGTGAAGAAACTCCCTGCTCTCCCCTGGGTCTTCTCTTCAGCCAGCCTCCAATGGCCCTCGGGAAGGAGCAGTCAGTCCACACTCCTCCCCACTCAGCCTCCTACTGCTGGGAGGCTCTTTTAAGTTCCACCCCCTTGCCCAGGTGTGGTACAGGCAGGGCTAACTGAAAGGGGCTGGCCGGCCCCACGCCTCCCCTGCCTGCAAGGGGCAGGCAGCCCTGTCACATCACCCACAGGACTGTCTAAACCCATCCCCCCTGGGGCACGGCAGGGCAGTTCAAGGTAAGTTATAGGAGAGAAGCCTTGCAGATGGGAACCCAATGAATGGCCCTGGAGCGGGGAAAGGTGTACGTGAACCAGCCCTGAAAAAGGAAAGCCTTCCCAGATGATCAACATGGGTGGCTTGTTGCTGCATTGAGCGCGCTGATTAACCTTCCCCGCCCCCAAACAAAAAATCACAACCAGCTCTCAGCTTGGCACAGCAAACTGCTTCACTGGCATTGCGGGAGAGCTTCCTGCCACTTCTAGCACCAGTCTCCCAACAGCCCTTCTTCTGGTGCTCTATGGACCTGCCGCCCCCTAAAGATACTCTGTGTGGTCTGGTCTCCCCAGCTTTGGGATCAGTGACTGCAGCTGCATCCTCCAGCCCTGGGGCCAGTTTCCATTCCTGTCAGAGCCATGTTTGCTGGGTGGGTTATTTTCAGCCATCTGAATGTAGCCGGCATCCTTGTGGGCTTCTGTTTTGTGATCAGCACTTTCTTTTAGTTCATGGCATTATTATTTCTCTTCCTCCCCCGCCCCCACCCCCCGCAACTTAGTTGAGGCTGTCCATCATTTTATCAACAGAGCCAGGCATTCTCCTCCTCTCGGGGTGCACGGGGACACAGTGCAGAGAGCCCTTTCAGCCTCAAAGCAGACCCTGCTGCCACGACGGATTTTCTTTCACTAATTTATTTATACTCTTCCAGTGAGGGTCAGTAACAGAGTATTCCTTGAGTTGCGGGGAAATGATCAATGCCTAATAAGTAGGAAGCCCATAGGTAAGGCTGAAGCTAATTTTGCCATTCAAAAAAAATGATCTTCTCCTTTCCCTGTGTTCCAGTTGCTTGTTAGGACACCAATGTCCATTCCTGTACAATGAGAATGAAGTTGAGACATCAGCACATCACTTTTTTCAGTTGCAAGGAATCTAAAGCAATTAGCTGCTCTTGCCTCAGTCTGTTTCCTAGCATTGCACCTGACCTTTCATGCAATTCCTCTTCTCCATCTGAGTTAGATGTTTGCAAGTTGTCTTGCTTTGAGCTACGAAGGCTCCAATGGGGACCAAAATGCCTGAGATTAGCATCCTTTTCCCTTTTATGACTGTAGAACCTGTCTGAGCACTTTCCAAGAGCACAGTTTATGGCTATGCACAGCAAACGAGCAGAGGGAGGGTGCTCCAAACATGAATTGTAAGAGTCAATTTTCAGGTGAGTTGCATATCATTATCCCACACTATTTCTTTCAAAAACAAGCGTTCCAAATGCACATCTGTATTTGCCACTAGATTCAGTGGACAATTTTGCTGACACAAATCATATAAATAGCCTCATTCCTGCTCCTTTTTCACTATTTACATTTTCAGAAACCTATAAATTTTCCACAGTGACAAAATGACTGAAGTTTATTGCCCTGGATTTTTGAACACAGAATTTATGAGGCCAGTGAAACTCAGCTAGAGTTGGGAACAATGGGGTTTAGAAACCAGTCCATTGGATTTTTGTAAGTCATTTAAAGGGCTCGTCAAAGAGTTAATAGAAACACCGATTTCAAATATTTGTGACCAGAAGCACGAAGCTTGATTACTGTGCAGCCATCTTATTGGTTATTGGTGAATATTTGGAGAACGGCTTGCTTACTTATGAAAAGGTTGCAACCATTTCATGGACTTTAGAATGAATATCTGTCTGAAAATTCAGTACAGAAAAAACAACGAGAAGTCCTTGTGGCACCTTAGAGACTAACAAATTTATTTGGGCATAAGCTTTCATGGGCTAAAACCCACTTCATCAGATGCATGGAGTAAAAAATACAGTACGCAGGTATAAATATACAGCACATGAAAAGATGGGAGTTGCCTTACCAAGTGGGGGGTCAGTGCTAACCAGGTTAATTCAATTAGGGTGGATGTGGCCCATTAAGTTGGGAATTTTTCACTCCATGCATCTGATGAAGTGGGCTATAGCCCACGAAAGCTTATGCCCAAATAAATTTGTTAATCTCTAAGGTGCCACAAGGACTCCTCATTGTTTTTGCTGATACAGACTAACACGGCTACCCCTCTGAACTCAGCACAGAATGTTTGTTTTTCACCATCCATTTTTCTTCTGCTTAACATGGTTCGGTCTCCAGTCAGACTCCGCCCAGCATTACCATTTGACTTAATGGACCAATTGCTCAGTGCAAATGAGAAATACTGAATACCTGACATAAACAGTTTGCAAATGACCAATGGGCTGAAAATCATTTGTCCAAACTACCAGGCAAAGACTTAGGCATAATAATTACATTCACAAAAATCAGGACTTGTTTTTTGATTCACCCACTATCCAATAAAGGGGCTACATGTGTAGTGAATATTATTCTGAAGGGATCATTCAACCTGCTCTAATCACTCATTGCTAGCATTGCCCTCAGAGTGGAAGAGAGAGGGTTAGGAAATGAACAGACCTGTATCACAGTAGTAGGACAAAAACAGCAATTTCACCAGGGGCAACCTTATCTCCTCTGGCCAGGCCTCTCCTCTCTGCACAGAGCCCTTTCCAGCCTGGATTTGCTCTAAACCTCCTTTGAGTGACTTTCTTTGACTGTGCAACAGTTCACCCAGTAAAGGGGAAAAGTCCCAGTGTCGTGCTGAAGGCTCCACTCATCTCACAAGCTACTGCACCTCACTCCCTCTTACACTTCCCAGAGCAGCACCACAGGCCTCCCAGACAGGAGTTTCAATGAACGTAAGCACGGCCATACTGGGTCAGACCAAAGGCTCATCTAGCCCAATATCCTGTCTTCCGACAGTGGCCAATGCCAGGTGCTTCAAAGGGAATGAATAGAACAGGGCAATTATCAGTGATCCATCCCCTGTCTCCACTCCCAGCTTCTGGCAAACAGAGGCTAGGTACACCATCCCTGCCCATCCTGGCTAATAGCCATTGGTGGACCTATCCTCCTTTAATTTATCTAGTTCTTTTTTAAACCCTGTTATAGTCTTGGCCTTCACAACATCCTCTGGCAAAGAGTTCCACAGGTTGACTGTGCGCGGTGAACAATTCCCTCAGTGGTGCAGGATGGAATTATTATTTGCATCACATTCGGGCCTAGCTGCTCCAGCTCAGAGCAGGGCCCTGCTGCTCTAGGCGCTGTACAAAACAGAGTGAGAGACAGGTCCTACTCCACAGCACTTACAATCTAAATCGATAAGACCCAGGACGGGGGTGAAAACAGGTGAAGTGTTCTACCCTAGGTCACATAGCAAGTCAGAGCTGGGATTAGAATCCTACTGTCCTGAGTTCTAGGCCAACGCCTGAGTCATTGGACCATGCTGCCTTTCCACAAGCACTGCTGTCATCCCTCCCATTTTAACTTTAAACATACCAATCAATTTAACATTGTTTTAAAAATGCTCCTACAATTCCTCTCTCACTATATCCTACATAAGCAAACACCAATACTGAAAATACGGTCATGTTCTTCCGGGAATCTACACTGCAAGGAGATGTCACAATACCTGCTCTCCCAGAGACCTCAATTTGTTCATGCTTGTTTTGTTGCTCTCTCAATGCACAAAGTCATTCTGACTGTGAGCGTATCTATATAGTGCATCTCATCCAGAGATCTCAACATGCGCTGTAAAGGCGGGTAAGCATCATTACATCTAGTTTACAGGTGAGGAAACTGAGCCACAGTAAGTCCATGTCAGAACCAAAATCAGAAACCAGAAGTCTTGGCTTCCCATCCTGTACTCTACCCTCTGCTGTTGATGCTGTTTTTTACTGTATAGCGAAAACTAACACAAACAGGCCTGGAATGTGGATTTTCATATGACACTGCCTATGCGCATTCCTTACTTTATAGATTTTAAAGCCAGAAGGGACCATTAGATAGGAAAATGCAATGCAGGTTTGCAGCTCAATAGCTCAGGCTACATCCTCACTACAGGGGGGGGTCGATTTAAGATACGCAAATTCAGCTACGCGAATAGCGTAGCTGAATTCGACGTATCAGATCCGACTTACCCTGTTGTGAGGACGGCGGCAAAATCGACTGCCGCGGCTCCCAGTCGACGGCGCTTACTCCCACCTCCGCTGGTGGAGTAAGCGCGTCGATTCGGGGATCGATTGTCGCGTCCTGACGAGACGCGATAAGTCGATCCCCAAGAGATCGATTTCTACCCGCCGATTCAGGCGGGTAGTGTAGACCTAGCCTCAGTCTCCTTCCTGTGCCACATTACTCAAACCCACAAATCAGTGACAAAAAAAAATGCACCTTTCAATTGTTGACCCCACTGACACATGCAGGAGATATTAATACCAAAACGCTCATCAGCCAAGAGAGATCAAAAATAGTCCTCGCTACAGGAGCTTTACGGCTGTGGCAGGTTTTTGCTTGACAAGTTAAGAATCTGTGCTCACGTGATGGAGGAAGAGAAGGAAGAACAGCTGAATTCTGTAGGCTCAGAATAGCTGTACATGAAACCCAGCACGAGACATCACCAAGGTGCAGGGGATGTTGACATCTGAGACATAACAGCAGTAACAAATGGCAGTTGGCAACATTGCAAACAACATTGCAAACAACAATTGTCCTAATATTGGTTTCTGTGGCACAAAAATGCCTTTTGAATAAACGTTTCTTTCTATAATTGCATCTATTCCCTGCAGGATTTACTGCAGATTCAGAATCCCATACAAATAAAGGGAAGTGAGCTGTGATTAACTATGCGCAGAGGTGTGCTGTTGAGAGAACCAGAAGCTAAAGATGAACTGCAAAGCTAAAATGGAAATCAAGTCAATGTGCTGAAATCTCCCAGTAACCAAGCGTGGGGGGGGGGGGGGGTGGTCAGGAAGGAGGAGGAGGAGGTGGTGGTGGAGGAATTCACTACAGAAAGACATTCTCACTACCCTTTGGATAACTGATACTCATCCAACAGCACTTAAGCACATGCTGAACTTTAAGTACCTTAGGGCTAGTCTACACTGGCAACGCTAAAGCGCTGCCGCAGCAACGCTTTAACATGCCTTGTGTGGTCGCGGCGCAGCACTGGGAGAGAGCTCTCCCAGCATTCTAAAAAAAACCACCGCCATGAGGGGCTTAGCTATCAGCTGCTGCACTGTCTACACTGGCACTTTACAGCGCTGAAACTTGCTGTGCTCAAGGGGGTGTTTTTTCACACCCCTGAGCGAGAAAGTTGCAGCGCTGTAAATTGCCAGTGTAGACAAGCCCTTAGTTAACTTCAGTGGGACTAATCAGCTACTTAAAGTTAAGCACTTACTGAAGTGCTTTGCTGGATCAGAGCCTAGATTAGATAGACATGGCAAAGTGGGGAGAGAAATCACCTACTATGGAATCAGAGGTGCCTATCGACAGGTGGCTGATGAATGATAACAAGTTGGCTGTTAAGGACATGTCTACACTGCCCCTGGAGCGAGCCTTCCAGCCTAGGTCGACAGATTTGGGCTAGCAGGGCTCATACTAGCACACTAATAACCGTCTAGACCAGGGGTAGGCAACCTATGGCACGCGTGCCAAATGCAGCACGCGAGCTGATTTTCAGTGGCACTCACACTGCTGGCTCCCGGCCACCAATCCAGGGGGCTCTGCTGCCGGCCTGGGGTCCCAGCCGCCGGCCCGGGGCTCTGCAGCTGCCCCCAGCTGTGGCCCACTGGCCCCAGCCTGGGGCAGTGAGGGGTGCAGACAGGAGCAAGAGGGGGCACAGCTCAGCACCCCCACCTTAAAAACTGTTCCAGCGCCACTGTGCTGGGATATTTTTAAGTCCTGATTTGCTGCTTACATCACTATCACACCACGTGGAACAGTACACTGCATTTGATGTTGAGATTAGAATGTACATGCAAGAACTGGAATCAGAATTTTCTGACAAATTTCAAGATTTCCAGCGATTTGGCACAATGCTTTCTTTTCTAATTAAACCTGAAAAGTTCAACAAAAGTGACTTGGATTTGTCTGTATTTCAGTGGATGGGTGTTGAAGATTTCGAAATGCAGCTCATTCAGTTAAAAAGCTCAGAATTGTGGGCATCAAAGTTTAGAGATCTGCAGAGTGCACTTGTAGCTACCGAGAGAGATCATGGGGCCTCTATTCTGACCTGCTGGACGTCCCTGCCAGTGAAATTTAACTGTTTGGAGAAAATTGCATTTGCAATGCTTTCAGCATTTGGATCCACATACCTGTGTGAACAGGTATTTTCACACATGAAATCTGTCCTCTGTCCCTCTCAGAGCTGGTTAACAACTGATCACTCAGAAGCCTGTGTGCAGCTTAAAGTATCCCAATACGTGCCAGACATTGGAAAACTCAGCAAGAAAAAGCAAGGGCAAGGATCACACTAAACTGATAAGATCTGCATTTTAATTTAATTTTAAATTAAGCTTCTTAAACATTTTTAAAACCTTATTTACTTTACATACAATAGTTTAGTTATATATTATAGACTTATAGAAAGAGATCTTCTAAAAACGTTAAAATGTATTACTGGCACGCGAAACCTTGAATTAGAGTGAATAAATGAAGACTCGGCACACCACTTCTGAAAGGTTGCCGACCCCTGGTCTAGACAGTGCTTTGAAGCTGCAGTTTGGGATGGAGTGTGGGCTCTGACACCACCCCCCTGCCTATGCTTCAGAGTGATCAGTATGGAAGCCCCAGCCTCCTCCTTCCACAGGGGGTGAGTTGGAGGAGTTTCCATGACATTTCCCCCCCTCTGCAGGCATCAGGAGCTGATTCTCCCCTGCTTTGCACACGGATCAGTGACCACACGAGTTGCAAAGCTATGGGGTAGCAGGTCCCGGGAAGAATCGTGGCCTACTTCCAACTAGCCCACCAGGCACCAAGAGAAAGCAGCAGGCGGAGCTAGCTCTGTTTATCTCTCTGTGGTTAGCTATACAAGCCCCAAGCACCTTTACAATCCAGTCAATACATCAATGGTGCTTTTAGCCCCCTCTGCTCACCCCCCTGCCCCCCTCCAACTCTCCTCACACCCCACTGCCTTCCAGCCCCCCTCCAACTCTCCTCACACCCCACTGCCCACCAGCCCCCCTCCACCTCTCCAAACACCCACTGGCCTCAAGCCACCACCCCACCCCACCCCTCCGCTCACCCCACTGCCCTCCCGCTGCCCTAAATCTCCTATTCCTTCCATGCAGACAGAGGCAGACCCCCCAGTCCCATGTTGACTATAGCACTCTCCCCCATACTGAGGGCCCCTGAGCAGAGGGCCTATACCACTCTGTAGGCTTGGTGAGCCCCAAAAGCCAGCTCTCCCACAAGTCCTCAGGAATCCTTCTCTCTCTTAGTCACTTATGACTAGTTCTGAGATTACTAATACATTCAGGCCCAAACCCCCAAAGCCTGAAGCATGCAGATAGCTTTACGCACATGAGGAATTCTATTGGTTTCAATGGGGCTACTAACATGCACAAAGGCAAGCACTTTTGTAGTATTTGCAGGAGCCGGGCCTTACACCGTAAGCTCTTCAGGGTAGCATCATTGTACGTGTTTGTCTAGAGCCCAGCACAATGGGGACTGACCTCGACTACTGTGACCTTTAAGAATTACCGCAATGAAAATGATAAATAACGTCCAACTCAACGTGTGCCCCTGCAGTGCTTAACGCCAACCTAGCCGCTTTACCAGAGGGAGGATGGTCTAGTGATTGGGGCAGGACCTGGAGAGCTGTGTTCAATTCCTGGCTCTGCCACAAACTCCCTGTGTGCCCTTAGGCATGTCACTTAGCCTCTCTGTGCCTTGGTTTACCCATCTGTGCAATGGGGATACTACCCCGCAGGTGAGATGCTATAGTGATAGAAACCACATAAGTGCCTAATACAGATAAGCAGACAACTTCACTGAGATTGACAGAGAGATCTGGAGACCTTCTCTCCTAGGCTACTGGTTTTAATGGGTTCCAGCTGGTAGTGACTGAGAGCCACTATTACTTGGGGGCTGTTCAGAGACCCACAGTAGGAACTGAGCTGGCAGCTTCAATGTATTTGTTGGTAAGGAGTTACTCATGTTGCATATGAATAATAAATTCATGAATAACAGCAAAAAAAAAAAATAATAGAAACCACTGCCACATCTGGATCCTCATTGTGCCCTTGATTTTCAAGTGTGGAGGCCAACAGCAAACGCTGCTTAAAATCAAAAGGCATCCTGCGGTCCTTGGTGCTAAGTGACAGTCTCCGCAGAGATGCCAAGCTGGGACTCAGAGGTCAGACTGAACAACTCTGTCCCTAGGAAGGGTAGCTGCTTTCAGGCTAGGGATGAGGCGCGATGGCAGGAGATAGCCCTGTCCCTGTCTACAGCCTACCCGCTGTCAGAGAAAGGAGAGGATGCTGCTCTCAAGAGCTGCCAATCTGGCACCATGCCCCACTTTAAAAAAGAAAGAGACAAATGGTTTAAATGAACCCAGGAGGCCCAGCCGAGTTCGAGCAGAGCCACTTTGCAGGATGTGTACTGAAAACATTAAGTCATAAAAACAACTCGAAAACTCCCCAGCTCCCTTGTAGAGCGGAGTCTGTCTGCGCAGTGAGGACCTGGCTACCGGGGAATGTCGCCATGGGCTGCCGCTGAGCCGATGCTGTAGGAAAGTGTCCTGTCCAATGCACTGGCCTACTAAAATTAATGGTAGCAGCCGTGTTAGTCTGTATCCGCAAAAAGAACAGGAGTACTTGTGGCACTTTAGAGACTAACAAATTTATTTGAGCATAAGCTTTCGTGGGCTACAGCCTACTTCATCAGATGCATAGGATGGAACATATAATAAGAAGATATATATACATACAGAGAACATGAAAAGGTGGAAGTTGCCATACCAACTCTAAGAGGCTAATTAATTAAGATGAGCTCATAGACTCATAGACTCATAGACTTTAAGGTCAGAAGGGACCAATATGGTCATCTAGTCTGACCTCCCGCATGATGCAGGCCACAAAAGCTGACTCACCCACAACAGAATCTTCCAGCCTGCGACCCCTGCCCTATGCTGCGGAGGAAGGCGAAAAACCTCCAGGGCCTCTGCCAATCTACCCTGGAGGAAAATTCCTTCCCGACCCCAAATATGGCGATCAGCAGAACCCCGAGCATACAGGCAAGATTCTACTATTCTACTTCTGCTATTATCAGCAGGAGAAAAAAACTTCTGTAGTGATAATCAAGATGGCCCATTCCAGACAGTTGACAAGAAGGTGTGAGGATACTTAACATGGGGAAATAGATTCAATTTGTGTAATGACTCAGCCACTCCCAGTCTCTATTCAAGCCCAAGTTAATGGTATGATCTTTGCTGCTGGCATCTCTGGCCATCTGGGAGTCCATGGTGAGAGCGAACAAGACAGAGATACCATCAGTCATTTAAAGTCAGGCAGATGTTTGGGGGAAAGCGCAGAGAAGAGGTGATAAGCACCGGGCGCTCCTCCCACTGGCCTTGAGACATCACAAAAGGCATTCGGGAAGTAAGGGGGTTAATGGCGTAGGTTTCTGCATGGGAGCCAGGAGGAAAGTGGTGCCAAGAGAAGACAGCACCCAGGTTCCAGGGCTGAGCCACTCATCTCCTAGCAGTGGCACTTTGTACCGCTAGCTCATTCAACCTGCTCTTTGCCTGAGTTACCGTTGCCCTGCAGCCACTTTGCACCACCTAGGCTGGCACAAAGGGGCCACAGGATCGGCATAAGGCCTGCCCCAGGTGACCACACTGGCACAGGGGGCCTGTATGCCCGGCATAGAACCAGCTCTGCCACATGAGCCCTTCTCTTGAAGGGGGCATTCCAGAGCAGGGCAGAGCAAAAGTGGAAGAGGACAAGCCAGAGAAAAGACAGGGTGCACTGGGGCAGGAGGGAGAGTGGTGCAAGAGGACCGGTGACTCTGCACTCCTGTAGTAGCCCATATGGCCATTAAAGCCGTAGCTGGGGATGTTCTGGCCTGTGACCCCCGGCAGCCCCTGAATAGGAGAAGTACAAGCTGCCTCTTCTCTGTCCTGATGCTGGTGCAGGGATGAATCCAAAGAGCCTTCCCCACTCTGGAGGAAGAGCACAACTGCCGCTGTGTCTATGAACCAGTACACAGGTAGTGAGTGCCCTTCCCTTTCTTCTTCCATCTCCTCTGAGTGCACAAACCACCTAATGCCCCTGCTACAGGACAGGAGCAAACTCAGGTCACTCTCAGGAGAATAAATCAGTGCAGATCAGCAGCTTCACCGACGGGAGTGAACCATCAACTGGCAGAGAGGAAACCCCAAGAGAGAGGCTCTGGCAAGCATCTCTAGGCTGGCCCTAAATGACAGGACATGGAGGTGTAATTACTGGGGCTGCTCAGTGCCAGAGCATACCAACCCCCTAGGGTGCCAGCAACGTGCCAGCTGCACCACGACTCACTGGCAAGCACTGGGGCTGCTTCAGCAGCTGGCGTTGTAGACACTAGCCCTGGTGGGTCCCAGTAACCACTCAGACACAGGGCTATGGGAAGGGGGTTTTCCTAGGCTGGCAGAAAGGGGAAGGCTGAGATACCCTAGGAAGAAAGATTTAAACAGTCCCAGTGAGCGATAGCAGTTCCTGTTTGGGCTCCTGGGACAGTCCAGCCAAGAGTCAGTGCTCTTCAGGGCTAGTGCCTGGGGTGCCCTCTCCAGTCCAGGCTCAGTCACAGTTTGCTCCACACACGGCTTTGCATACAGTCCCTGGGGGTTCCTCTCTGCATCCAGCTTCTCTGCAGCTCCCTCCTTGCCCCGTGGCTGCTGCCTCCCAAAGGGTGCATCCACTTCCTTGTTCAGGGGAAAGGGATGTGCAGTGGGAAGGACGCTGATGGGCATTGTAGTCCCCTGCTTAGCAGATCCACCACAGAGGGTCAGCTCCCCACTGGTGTCAATGGCGCTATGCCAATTTACACCAGCTGAAGGTTTGGCCCTCTCCGGGTATGTCTACTCTGCAATCGGAGGTGTGACTGCAGTCCGCGTAGACATACCCCGGCTAGCTTTCATCTAGCTAGCTCCGATAACAGCAGAGAAGTTATGGCAGCATGGGGTAGCCACTAGAGCAGTGGTTCCCAAACTGGGGTTCGTGAACCCTTGGGGGTTCACGAAATGTTACAGGGGGTTCTCGGGAAAAAATTCCCTAATGGCGGACATAGCTGTCCCTAGGGATCCCAGGCAGCACAGGGCCAGCAGCCCGGAGCCCTGGGGACTTCCAAGAGCTATGCAGATCAAAGCAAGCATATCTATCACACTGAGGAGATTTAAACTTCAAGACTCCTTATAAGAAATGGAAAGGGAGGTGGATATTTTTTTGCTGTTTTTAAAATTAAATAGGCTGCTAGTATTGTTTTTAAAATTATTATGAAGAACAAGTTTAAGCTTTGTTGTAATGTGCGTTGTTTGCCTGGACTGCTCAAGACCTGAATGTTGTGTAGGAGGAACTCTTTGAGTTGGCTTCTTCAATACCTTCATGCTGTTTCACATCTGATACTCCTTAATGAAACCTAGGAGCTTTGTCTTATAAGAGGCTTAATCAAAGTGATACAAGCTACAAAAGTGAGATCTTGGAAGAGTGTTGCCGTTTTCATAATGTAATAAAATACTGTAATGATAAGTAATAAATAGTGTGTAATAAGCATGTCATAAAAACAAATTTTATACTTCCAAGATCACTGCTTTTATACTTTATCCTCAGGTAAGGGAGAAAATCCCTGGAAATGTTCATTGTTAGGAGGGGTTCATGAGACTTGACATTTTAGTGAAAGCGGTTCGCGCGTTGTTAACGTTTGGGAACCACGGCACTAGACTAGAGCATATACCCAGGGTCTTGGGCAGACTTGTACAGCCCGTGCTGCTGTGGCTTCACTGCTATCGTTATTCCACCTAGCTAGATCGAAGCCAGCTTTGGCATGTCTACACGAGAAGTGACACGTGTACATAGCTGGCAAGGCTGGTTAAAACTAAGAGATATAATGTGCTGTTTTCTATTTCGCTTGGGACACATGAAAGCGCTCTACAATTCCCACTCCCATAGTCTGAACTGTGGTGCCATGTTAGGATAAAGTAAGAAAAATGGTAAAATAATAATACACATATTGTGTGTGTGTGTGTGCATGCGTAAAGTGGTTCTCTATAACAGTTTAGTAACAATTGGACATAGTCAGTGTGACATTGCACTCTATATGATTTTATGAAAATATGCTAATGTAACTGGAATATGCTTCATGCAAAAGGTCTCCTGTAAGGTATCATTACAAAGCTTATAGAGTGTGATCATCCTATTTGTATAAATGTACCACTCTTGTATCTGAAACTAGAAATATGAAATATAACTCTGAGGGCCTATTGTAATTATGCAAAGTGTAGGCCATTAATGGTGGTTTGGAATCTTAATGACTCCCATTAACCAGGACAATTGACTGCAGATGGCTCTGTTTTATCTGTAAGTCTTCCTGTATACATGTGGTGCTGGCAAGTGGGTAATGAAGTCTTACAATGACATGTGATCATGTCACCTGAAGTGGAATCCATCTTTAACCTGGTGCTTCTCCATTGAGAAGGGGGGGTGGGAACCCAGAGAAGGACAAAGGATTCCCGCCTTATGCAAAAGATATATAAGTTGGTGGAACAGAGAAAAGAGAGAGCCATCATGAGGAATCCCCTAGCTACCACCTAAGCTGGAACAAGGGCTGTACCAGGGGAAAGGATTGTGCCCAGACTAGGAAGGCGTTCAGTCTGTGAAAGAGACTTATTGAAACATCTTTCAGGGTGAGATTTTATCTGTACTCAGTTGTATTACTGTATTAGGCTTAGATTTGCGTGTTTTATTTTATTTTGCTTGGTAATTCACTTTGTTCTGTCTGTTACTACTTGGAACCACTTAAATCCTACTTTCTGTATTTAATAAAATCACTTTTTACTTATTAATTAACCCAGAGGATGCCTTAATACCTGGGGGGGGGGGGACACACACAAACAGCTGTGCATATCTCTCTATCAGTGTTATAGAGGGCAAACAATTTATGAGTAAAATGGATTTATTTGGGGTTTAGACCCCATTGGGAGTTGGGCATCTGAGTGTTAAAGACAGGAACACTTCTGTAAGTTGCTTTCAGTGAAGCCTACAGCTGTTAGGGGATGTGGTTCAGACCCTGGGTCTGGGTTTGCAGCAGGCTAGTGGGTCTGGCTCAAACCAGGCAGGGCACTGAAGTCCTAAGCTGCCAGGGCAGGAAAGCAGGGGCAGAAGTAGTCTTGGCACATCAGGTGGCAGCTCCCAGGGGGTTTCTGTGATCCAGCCCGTCACAGTCAGCACTAGGACCCTTTTTGGGAGGGTGGGGGGGTGGGGTGGCCAGTGGCCATTTTTTTCTGTGTCTCAGATTTACATGTGTAATAGTCTGTATCTAAAAGGTGTCATGTCAAGTATCATTTACAAACTGGTAACATGCTGGTCCTGGCAATCACTGCATGATGTATGTACGGGACGTGTACAAAGAGTTATAACTGTGCTGGAAATATGTTCTGAAAATGTGTTTAGCCAGCAGTGCATAAAGCCCAGCCTGCTCTAGACAAACAAACGTGTATTTACTTGCCTGACCAGCATGATCACAGAGGGCAATGAAAAGTACATTTAAATGTAAGGTAAATGAAGTCATCAAGCTAGCAAGTTGGCGAGATCACCGCTTAACAACAATGACCAGGGATGGAGTCTGCACCCCCAGGAAGCCTTCCTGGCTCTTGAAACAGAGACAATGAACTTTGGGATAATATAATGGGGACATTGAAATCATCCATCACCCAGGAGAACCAAGAAGCCATCCCTCTGTATCTCTGATAGAGGGGTCCTACTGTTGAGCAGGCTGGAGAATGCTGACAACTTGGTGTTAGAAACCATGTTAGGCAGAGCCTTTTCTTGCTAGAATTAAGGTTTAGACACTAGAAAGTGTGTTAGTTTTGTTTTGTTTGTAACCCTTTCATAGCTCTCTCTCTCTTGCTTGAAATCGCTTAAATCTATGTTCTTTGTTAATAAACTTACTCCATCTCAGCACCGTGTATTAAGCAAAGTGTCACGGTGTTGACTCACCACTAGGGCGCCTCCTCCTGGCTGCTCTGAGGATTAGCTCTTTCCAAGTATGATGCCTCTTTCTCTGCTGCTTGTTGCGTGCCCTGCTTCCTCTTTCGCCCACTCTCTGCAACTCTTGTTGCTCTCTCTTCGTGGCTTGGCCCTCTGCATTTTCCCCCTTCCAGGGTATCAAAGTCTTTCCATAGACACAGCAGTCTTTTCATTCTCTGCCAAGACAGTGCCACTTCCCCAGTGGCTGGTAAGGGAACCCGGGCCCACCCTCTACTCTGGGGCCCACCCTCTACACCCTCAACCCAGCAGTTCTGGGCTTTCCTCTCCCAGCCCTCACTGCTCCTTCCCTGCACTGCTTCCCGTTCTTGCTCTGGGTGTACCAGCTCCAAACCTTCCTCCACCTTCCCAGGGAGTGACTGCCCTTTCCCAGCAGCAGCCTGCCTGTGCCAGCTACCTGGCTTTATAGGCCCTGCCTGTTCCTGCCCAGCTGAACCTGACTGCAATCAATTCCCTGCTCCCTGGCTCTCTCTCCAGGTGCAACCTGTGGAGTTAATGGGCCTACTGGGCCTCCTTAACCCCTTCCAGTCCACAGCAGGTAACACTTATATTGGGTCGGGGGACATAACTGTGGTTCTCATTCCTTGATTTCAGCCCTTCCAAATGGAGGAATAAACCTGGAGCTATAACTTTAAAGGCATGCAGATAATGTCTGGTCTGCTCTGACCAGGTGAAATAGCAGAAACTTTTCCCAGCAAAGGGCCACTTTTGTGAAGAAGGCACATTGCATGATGGGACCTATGGTCTCCATGGGCTACACTTCTGCATTGGAAGAGGGAGTCCTTGGGCTACACTGGTGAACTCCATCTGCCCTTTGGCGACCCCACAGGTAGATAGTGAATAACCCTCAGAGTGCGGAATTCTGATCGTTAGTTCTTTAAACGAGGCATCTTACGGGAGGGTGGGCCTTTCCAGCACCCCCCGTCTCCCAGAGGCAGGGAGCTGCAGTTTTTGAGAACATTCCCTTTGGAGAGGCAGTCTAGGGTGACCAGATGTCCCGATTTTATAGGGACAGTCCCAATATTTGGAGCTTTTTCTTATATAGGCTCCTATTACCCCCCACCCCCTGTCCTGATTTTTCACACTTGCTGTCTGGTCACTCTAGAGAGAGCCCAGCAATAGACTCCACTGCAGCAGGGACACATCTCGGCTCTGGAAAGGGCTACCCATAGTGCCTCCTGGGAAAACAGTCACTCTTCCCCTGCTGATCTGCCCTGCTGGCATACTCTTGAAGGTCCATGAGGCCTAGCTGATACATGGGGAAGAGTGGACGGGTGTTGGCCGTGAGAGCAGTAGTAAAGCATTTGATTTGATCTGGTAATCACTGGTTGGAAACATCATTTGAGGGCATTGTAAGCGAAGGGGAAGTGCTCATGGGAGAGGGGCTAGTTATTGCATCGCACACTGACCCCCTCAGTCGTGAGCATTGCATTTCAGATCTCTCTGATTAGAAGCGCTCTGCCCTGCATTTGGGAGCATTCACCTTTCCTCCCTCTTTACTAGAGGGTTTATTGCTTTGATCCATCAGTTTCTCATTTTGTCTGTCTAGCTTCTTTGCTCTCTCACTGCTGCTTCCCTCATAGGCGACCAGAGACTTGGGGCGTGGGCGTTCTGAAATGCATTGTGGTTTATATCCAAATAACATGGCTGTGAGTGTCCTCTCCTTGCTCTGCTCCATTTGATTGTATGGTGCTTGGAGGAAGAGATTTGATTAACTCAGGGCTCCTTTCCCTTTACGAGTAGTTTCTAGATATAGATGGCAGGGATGTTCCTGTTTTAAATCTCTGCCTTTTGCATGTATCCCCAGCATCCTCTGGCATGACTGTATGCTACCAGGTCTGTGAACTGAGCCACAGATTCTGACATCCGCTGCCTCCTGGGGTTCAATCTGGCTGCTAGGGGGCCACATGTCTGAACGCTTTTCTATGGGGCGGCTCTGGCAATGAAGAGCACCTTACTCTGTACAGACACTAGGGGGAGATCATTTGCTATGTCATTACAGTGCATGGCAGAACCTGGTGGAAGTTTAGGCCTAAAACTTAATTAACTCCTGTTGCTGCTTTGCCAGTTCTGCATCTCAGTCTTTCCCCTAGGTCTTCCTCTCCTTTCATCCATAAGAGCGAGAGCCAGAGAGGGACATAGTTTCTGGTACTGGGGCACATCCCCTCTGTTTCTGTCTTCTTAAGGTGGATCACATGTTGCACAGTGGGGCTGAGTTAAGATGCTCCCACTCGCAGCTCTCCCTGACACCGGCACCCCTTGTTTCCTGTTATCCCTGCACAGTCGGCTTGTTATTTAACACCGCTGAGCAGTGTAAGGAACACAGCATCCCATTTCCCCTTTGGAGAGCAGCGTATTTCTAACCAGCCAGGCTGGTGATGTGGCAGTTGTCCCATATGAGGGAGGATTAAAACAGTCTTCTTGACTGTATTTCTTGGACTCAGCTCCCTTCTCAGGGCATTGTTTGGCAAGCCAGGACTACGCAGGGGACTACAGTGATAGGGGCTCACTCCTTCATTGTAAGTTTTTACTTTGCTCTGCTAGAAGCGACTGTAATTATCCTTTGGGGGAACCTCTGGGATGTTGTTGTTGGGTTTTATGCTACATTGAATCATTCCCGTCTTGATGGTTAAGTCCCATTATAAAGACTGTGCAAACATGGCAGGATATTTTCTGGGATCATTTCCTGTTGTTTACCACTGACTTGTTGTTTCCATGACAATGACTAATGCTGTGTCTATAAATGTGAAAAGGATATATGCGGCGCTATCAAGCACCAGTGCTTAGTGACTTTTTCTCTGGCCAGTCAATAGCTTCTTACAGGAGAGTTGGCTGTTTGTAGTCAAGTGTTATCCCACTTACGCAGATGCTGTGGGCTTGATTCTCCTCTTGCTGACACAGTCACCCCAGTGCTACAAGGCGGTAACATCACAGGTTTTAATGGCCTTATGCCTGATTTACACCTGCATGCAGCCAGAATCAGTCCCTCTGTGTGAGTCAAGCATTTGGCTCTTCATTTTCAAGTCTGGGGAGAGAACCGACTTCCTTGTTAGTAATTCTCTCCCACTAGAGGTGTCAGAATACTCTCAGGTCAAAGATATTTCATATGCTGGCTGGAGAGCTGTTGGCAAGTTTGCTAGTGTTGTTAGTAATGAATATCCTTGTTTCCTGTATGGATTTTCCAACACACTTCTCCCATTTATTTGAACATCAGTCATACTTTACACCAGTGGGTCCCAAGCTGTGATCTATGGAGCACACCCATGTGATCGGCAGATCTGTTTTTGTACTAGAAGCAAAACCTAGGTCCCTCTTCAAGCAATGACACTGCCTGCTACATTGGGACTCTTGCAAGGTTTATAGCAGTTGTTGTGACCAACAAAAGTCAAAGTGTCCCAGTCTGCTTCATAGCGGGGGCTGCTTAGTGTGTTTCATTGTGAATAAGTTATGTGATTACCTAAGCCCTGTTTGTGTATCAGTCCAGATGCTCTCCTGACTCCCACTAATATATTTGCGACAGATAGTTGCTGAATAGCATAACTGAACGAATTCTAGACTATCAGGTCTTCATGGACTGTTCACTGCTCCTTTTTTGGGGTGTGTCATTGGACACCCAAGCCACACGATGCTGGAACCAATGGGGCTACAGCCATTTACAGCAGCTGAGGATCTGACCCAGAATCACAGGAAGGTTCCTTCATAGAGTCGCGTTTGTTTGTTGTTTTCCTCTACTAGAGCGAGGTGGAATATTAGCAGCAAACAGATTCTTCCTCACATTTAGCCTTTTGCTTTGTTTCCAGGTTGTCTGAACAGATCAGATGTTTCTCATAGTTTGTGAGTAACCCCATTAACCCCTCCTGTGGCTAGATCTAGCAGCTGATGGACCTCATCATTTACCTCAAAAAGTAGCAGTTCATGCTTTTAAATCCAGAGATCCCAGGGTCAATCCCTGCAGATGACATACCCAGGGGTGCTAGTACATGTGCTTCAAAGAGGAATTCCTCCAGTTGGGTGAAATATTAGGGTGGAGCCATGGGTTTTGCATGTTACCATAAAGGAGGCCAGGTTCACTAACAGGGGCTGATCTTCACATTTCTAACCAAACCCAGAACCAGGTGAGCTTCACTGCATTGCAGGTTTCACATGGCTCAGCCCAGGTCCCAAGCCCTATAAACCTGTCCCTGGCAGAATGTATATGATGCAGGAGCAGAGATACAGTGAGAAGATGGTAAGTGGATCTAGATTAGGTTCAGGTTTGAGGTCAAGCCAGTGCCAGGGTTTGAGTCCAACAGTGCTAGAATCTTACAAGCTGTTCTCCTGAGATTTCAGAATATTAGAACCATAAAATAGCCCCATTCCGGGTTTGGATCCAACCTGGAACCAAAACCATAGAGGTGGGTTCAGATCCAAAGTCCCCAGATTCAATGGGGTTCAGATCCAACGAGCCACCCATGCTGCAATGTCCACACTCCTCCTGTGTTTAGCGTGCTAGCTCGAGCATAGCTAGAGCGAGTCAGTCCATGTGGGCTGGGAGTCACGTTCGCAGATGCAATGTAGATATAATCAATGTGCTATTGAGCTACGTACTGGGGGAGGTGGTGTCCGGGTTACACTGCTGCCATCTCAACACAGCCTCACACCATGCATTAGGAATGAAAAGGAGAGATGCTTGAGGAGACTGCGAGGGTGTTTGTTGTTCAGCTCTACCCTATTGTATGGAATGGGAGGGCTTTCAAATCCTAAAGGGGCTCTTCTCTCACTCTTCTCAGGTTGAAATTGAGGCTGCTTTGCAAAGCTTCCAGCCTTTGGCCTCATGTAAGTGCCACCCTCTTATTCTGATGATGACATAACTATTTATTCAGCATCTTCCAGGAGTATCAAGGCCAAGAAGAAAGGGCAAACTCAGGGGAGTGAACTATACAAATGTACCAACCACAGCAGCTGGAACATTCAGGGGATCAAATGGAGAAATGCTGCAATGTGAAAAGGAAAATGCTTTCTGTTTAGACTGAAATAACGCAAGCATAGGGATGGCCCTGCTGCAATAGCCGGGACTCCCTGTCTGCTACCCAGCCTGCCCTGCATGGCTGGCACAACTCAGGGAACTATGTAGCAAATGCAACAGTGCCCAGTCACAATCGGACAACAGCTTGGAGGTGCCAGGTAAATAACCAGTCAGACTCAGCAGGCTGGGGTGACTGACATGAAGCAGAGACCCCAAAGCAGACAGCCTGAAAATCTCACACACACACCCCATTCATCCACTGTGTCGACCTTCATGCTTCACAGCTTGAGCCAATCTCTATCTAGGATCAGGACGAGATCTATGTGGGGGCAAGATTACCCCACATCTGCTACTGCTGCCAAATTTAGGTGTCACGGGCTTTATCCTGTTCCCAGTAAAGGGAGCTTTGCCATCGACTTCAAAAGGGGCAGGATTGGGCCCTAATGCAGTTGGACCTAGGAGAGACAGCCACAGAGGAACACCCAAAGGAAGAGGGCACAAACCAGCTGTGGTCCTTACCCCAGAGGATGCCTGTGTGGGGCAGGGGCATCCTCAATGCTCTGTGATTTCACTGGAACTTGTAGGAACCCAGCATCTAGCAGGATGGGGCTTGGACAGGGCCATCAGTGAGACAGGCCAAGGAAAGGGTAGAGTCCTGTAGACCCCATTTAGCCAGGAGCTGATGTCTCAGAAATCCATGTCAATTGTGTCAAACTCAGCTGGTAAGTCAGCACAGATGACAGAGCATTAGGCTTAGCCATACATTACTAAAGGGACCTTCGGGATGCTGGTGCCTGGAAACACTCTGGGCCTGCAGGGTCTTTGTTTAGACTCTGATCACAGATTCTCAGGCATCCTCTTTTCCTATTTTGTTGTCAGCACTTGATGAAATTGCTCATTCGGGCGCGAGCCCTCTGTCCTTGCCATCTCCCACCGTAGCACTGATTCCTCGGCTCTTTGTGTGTGCTAGTGCGCTCCGGCTGCTCAGTGAACTCTGACATCTAGTGCTCCATGCAAGTCCTCCTGCTACATGCCCCCTCCTCGCAGGGCCCAGTGTCCAGCCCCTCCCATGCCAGGGAGGTTTTATTCTGGGAAGCCACCTGAGCTGGCCTGACCATTCGTGGCAGAACAGGTGTCTGCCTTAGGCAGCAACGTTTTAAGGACAGCAGAAATGTCAGACGGCTCTTGATTGTGTGAACCGGGTACGTGCTGAGAGCTCTTCCAAACCTAACAGGACATTTTCCTCCAGCCATCCCTCCAGCAAACCAACTGCAGTCTCATCGCCCCGACCGTCTCCCGTCTAGACTCATTCCAGGTGGGCCAAGCTTACTGACCCCATCAAGCCAAAATGGCATTCCCAACGGGGCCTGGGTTACAGTGAGCAGCAGCAGCACTGACCAGCGCAGCAGGCATCATCTTCCTCTGTTCACCCTGGATCCTGCTCACCAGACCCACCCCAGTTTTGGGCCGGGCTGCTCCTTGCCTTACAGAACACAGCTTTGCAGTCAAACAAAACACCATGGCACTAAATCCTCCCATCAGCTCAAGGGGCAGGCCATGCAATGTACTAGAGGACTGGCTTGTTACTGAAGCTGTGCCCCACTGCTCACTCACAGAGGAAGAGGCCCAGGAGTCCGTTTGGCAGCGGTGAAGTTGTGCAACGAGCTGATTTTCTGTCTGTGACCCAAACTACATAAAAGATGGTGTGGGCTAGAGAGGAGTGGCCATTTTCCAGACTGCCTAGGGCAGTGAAAACCCCAGCGCCCACACTGGAAGGCTCTCGACAGCTAAGATGTGCCAACTGTTTAATAATAGAAGCAGGGAGAAGCCTCCAGCTGTGATTCTTTCTATGGGAGCTGAAAAGGCAGCTATTTGATCAGGTCAGTTGAGGATTTCTGTGCAAAGACTGGGACAGGTTTGACAGAAATGGTTTGTCTCCGGCGTTGACTGGCACGTTCCTTCCTACGCTTGCTTAGACACGGTGCTAATGCATGTGGAGTGGGCCCAATCCTGCTCCCACTGACCTCAGCAGCTGAATGAGGCAGGATCGAGCCCTGGGTAGCTGAGCCTCTCCAATTATCCAGCGGGAAGTTAGGTCCAGCTCCTCAGAGGCATTAGGCACCCAACTCCCACTGATTTCAACTTCCACTGTGAGGATGTGGGCCTCTCTCCTGCGCCAGCACTGCTTTCTGCCAGGAAATGAACCCTCTTGGATCAGCACCTCAGACTAGAGTGCCAGTGAGCAGCCTGGACCAGGCCATCCCCTCCCTTTATGGAGGAGCACGAGGGGCTTTTAGTTTAATCTGAGCCTCTGATCACTTGGGGCCAGAGCCTGGCCCCGGATCCAGCCCCTTTGTGCCACTGGAGTGGGGAATCTGAGCAGTTACGTCTGCTAACATGGAGGCATCCCCAAGTGAAACAGAGCCACACAGCCAGCTCTGCACCAGCCCCCACTGTCCCATGGCTTGGGAGCATGCCATGGGTAAGGGGCATGGTTGGGGCACTCAGGGGAGCCCCAGCTGATTTGGCAGCCCCTTAGTGGTCATTATTAGCCAGCATAGATTAGAGCAGCCCTGAGGTTACCCCACAGCCCCAGGGATCGGGGAGCGTACAGGTGGCACACAGCCCTCCGTACCCTCCCCGGCTCAGGCCCTGCACCAAGCACAGCTCAGCCCAACCCAAGGAACAAAGGTAACTGTTTTCTGTGACAAAAGCTCTCTCTGGAGCGTTATTACCAGTATCTGTATTTCCTTGGGCTTAAACTAGGCTCCATGTGGCTTTATGCAGCTGAGGAGCAAAGCTGCTTCTTAATCATCACACTGCTTTAAGCTTAGCTATTTTTTTTAAGAATGGGAGGGAGACACCTGGAAAGGTGCTAACCGACCACGGGCAGCAAATGAGAGAGGTTTGCCAGGTGACATGGCACCAAAACAAAAACAGCCAGTACACCACTGGGCTGCTTATGCAGAGACAAGACGTCGCTTAGCAGGGAGGTGATAGATCCTGGGAATTAACCTGTGTCCCACTCCAGCCCCTGTACACTGCTCCAGCATCAGAGGGGCTGGAGATGGGCAGCAAGGAGCTAGGGCAGAATTCCCAAGCACAGAGCTGCCATAAGCTGCCCTACACTGCCCCCCTCATTGGAGGGGGTATGCTGGGGGCAGGAAAGGGAGTCTCTGTAGCCTCAGCACTATGGATATTCTGGGCTGCCCTGGACCATGGATTAACCTAAGGCCAGCCCTTGGAAGGCTGCTGTATGTTAGAGCACCCCTGAGGCTGCTCTAATGTACACTGAGGGCTGTTTTGGTCCCTAGAACAGCCCAGGATCTGGAATCGCCTCCTGGAGGAACATCACAGAATCTCAGCCCCTGTTTGCATGGCTCTGGCCTCCAGTTCTGAGCCCTGTGTAGCAGAAACACCTCAATTAACTGGCAGCCATCCAGGGAAGAACAACAAAAGCAGAGAAGGTGCTGGAGGGCCTGACCTGAGAGGAATGATTAGAAGGAGGAATATATACAGTTTGGCCAACCAATGCCGATGGGGTGACTCCCCAGACAAAGGGGGCAAACGCCCAGGAGAAAGGGGAATCATTAAAGGTGGCTTGAGGGGATAGAACTAAGAGTGGTGGAATAAGACAGAGCAAAGGACAATTCTGAATAAAGCAGAGGCAAAACTTCTGAGTGGTGAGATGTCCTAGAGAGTGAAATAACCTGGTGGAGGCGGGGCAGCTCTGCTAAACCCTGGCAATAAAAGGCTAAGCAGGATTGTGGCCCATACACTGGAGGGAGCAATCCTGCACAAGCCTACTCGACTCTTCTATTACGCAGTCTGCGCTGCATGGGGCAGCAGGTGGATCCTGCCACTCTCGGAGCTTTCCTGGTTAATACCCTGTCCCTGGATTCTTGGAAGCAGCTCATGCTCGGCTTGTTTTCCCCCCTTGAGCTGATGGGAGGATTTAGTGCCATGGTGTTTTGTTTGACTGCAAAGCTATTTCCCAGCATGGAAGCTAGTGTTTGGCAGGGAGAGGTTCCCTCATGCCCTTCCTGCTTTGGTATTTATTCTGCAGGGAAAGAAAATCTATATCTATTTATTGCATCACTCACACTTTTTCTCTGCAGTTCTTTTCTATCAAGGCAGGCAGCCCTTTCACAGGTTGGAATCAACCTGGGAGGAGAGGGGGATGGGACTGGCAGGCTGGGTTAGAACAGAGGATGCACATTGTCCCCTGCACAGCACTCTCCAGGTAAAAGTAATACAGCCAGAGATTGTATTATCATTCTATGGCTCCTGTTCCCAGCAATGGTTGCTCCCCATCCCCCACCATTTTAAGGGAAGGGAAGGGCAGCCACAACTGGGAAAGCCCATAAACTGAGAGCCCGGGGGATGGGGCAATAAGGACCCAGTGTCAGCCCATAAACACAGGTCCTCCACACCACCAGTCCCTGTGTCCTGAGCCTGGAACCACAGCTCATTGCCTGCAGGGGAGAGGGATGCTACAGAGGGACTCTGTGTGGGGGTGCTGAGGGCGATTCCCCTCTGGAGAGGGAGGGCTGGCCATAGGTGTAGTTTGACTTCTATATTTTGGGGAGCAGCTCCGGTCAGGCCACTGGGGCCATGCGTGTGTGTGTGTGGGGGGGGGGAAATTCCGCATCTGCCTGGGACTTGCAGTTTAGGGGGGCAATGCCCCCATGGGCCCCCCCTCCATGATTCCCCCCCAACAACTACTCCCATGGGACTGACCCTGAGGCTTCCATTCCAGAGTGATCCCCACCCCAGAGAGCAGCACATGGAGAGGAGGGGAAAAGGGCTGAGAGCTGAAGCCACCAGCTCTCAGTGGAGCAAAGCAAGTCACGTTCCATTGTACTTCAGAGACAGGAGCGCCGGCTGCCAGGACAGGCGGTAGGGTCCTGGCTCCAGTTCTGGGGTCCCATCTGTACAGTTCAGCTCAGCTCCCCACTGGCTGGCTCTGTTATGTGTACGGTTTGTTACTCTGCTCTGTGGGAAGAGTCTGCAATTATCCTTCGGGGGAACTTCTGGGATGCGATTGTTGCATTTTATGCTACATTGAATCATTGCCAACTTGGTTGTTAATTCACATTAAAGCCTCTGTGAACACTTGCAAGCCATTTTCTGGGATGATTTCAGATTGTTTACCACTGCCTCATTACCATGACGATTAATGCAGTGTCTCTTAATGTGATAGTCCTATTAAACACCTACACGTGGGAATGGTATTCATCAGATGCAAGTTCCTCATCCCTTAAGGCCTCTTTGCTTCTGTCGCACGTTTATTCCTCTAATACCGTCAGAGAGAGGGTTTGGGGAATGCTGCAACTCTGGCTCTGTGTCCTGAGCTAATCCGCTTCCCCTCGCTCTGTTCCAGTCTCCCTGTCTGTACAATGGGGCCTGCGAAACATACCCAGCAGGTGGGGGAGGCTGATTTGAAGGGACGCTGTCAACTTGTAATTTTAAAGGGACTAATTTTCAAAAATTACTCTTCCCCCAGAGCAGGGCCTGAAATTTTCCTTTTAAAAAATGACAAAGGTTTTTCTGATGTTTGTAAGGGGGTTTTGGAGGGGCCGGGGGCTGAGTGCAACCAGACTCGGGTCCATCCCTCCCCTCTCCCCTTCCCCTCTGATCACATGCCCACCTGCTGCCTCTTCAGTTGCAGCTTTGCTGTTAGTCATTATTACTACGTATTTGTACAGGGACCCCGAGCCTGATACTGTGGAAGAGCATTAGCAGGCTTTGGGGAAAAGAGGGCTTGTGCACTCCCATCAGCAGACAGGAGCTGGCACAAGAGTGACATCAGCAGGTGAGGCATGAGCCAGGAAGTGCAAAGGACCAACAACCAAATGCACAGAGTAAACAAACTACAAACCTTACAAAGAACCTTCCCCCCACCCTGCATCTCTTTCAGTTATTGCTCCCTTAGGAATTGCTTGTAACAAAAGTAGGCACAGCATTTCCAGCCAGAAATGCAATGAGCTGGCAGTGGTCCTTCGGTGCTTATAAACCAGATGAAGGAAGCCCAAGTACTATTATTATGCTCTGGTGACTGGCAATCTCGCATAGAAATGGCAGAGCAGGGTTGCCTTGTGTGCTTGATGGCAGGAGACTGAGTTTGAAGTTCTACCGCTGTTCCATTTAACACAGAGATTACTTCAGCATGTCGTTGCTCGGGAGGGGGCTGCTTTACAGAGTGCTGAGTTCTAGGAGCGACCGCTTTGGTCTCGACCTGCGGCACTTGGATCATTTCACACACCTCTCCAGCACGTCCTGCAGCACACGGCCATTCCAACAGAGCATGTGAGGCCAGGGAAGGTCCAGGCTCTCCTCCTCATCAGCCAGCCCTCGCAGCGCTTGCTGGTGGCAGTGAGGCAAGCATTAGAACAAAGACTCATCTTCTCCAAGCTGGCCAGACTGATTGAGAGGGAAGTTAATGTCATTGCAGCTCCTGGTTGCACTGGTTTACAGCAGTGTTCATTGGGGTGATAAGGCTTCTGTGGTAGAAGTGCCTGCAAGCTCTGTCCCACAGAGGGAGCCCAGCATCTGGGTTTTCAACCAGGTTTAAACACAGTAACTACACTGAAGCCAAGAGACTGTCTAGCAGAGGTTTGCAGTGTTGTTGTAGCCATTTTTGTCCTAGGATGTTAGCAAGACAAGGAGGGTGAGGTAATAACTTATATTGGACCAACTTCTGCTGGTGAGAGAGACCAGCTTTTGCATCAAACAAGTGTGAGAAAGGTACGCAGGGTATCACAGTTAAATACAAGATCAAACAGATTGTTAAGCACAAGTAGTTAGGAAATATTCTAAGGGACCATTCAAGGCGAGGAGGCCCATTAACACCCCTGCAGGCATAGGACAGAAAGGGGGGTTGGTGGGTTACAGATTGTTGCAATAAGCCATAAATCCAGGGTCTTTATTAAAGCCATGATTTTAGGATCTAGCAAAGTTATGAATTTAAACTTCCAGGCTCATCTTCTGAAAGTGTTGTGCAGGTTTCCTTTGAGGATGATCTGATACTGGGTGAGCACTTTGTGAAAAGCGTTCACCCACAAGTGATGTGATGTCTTTGTCTTTTACCATTTTCCTGTGTGAATTCATTCAAGAGCTCAGTGATGGTCTGGGTTCACCCACATAGTTGCTATCAGGGCATTGAGGTACTCATCCAGTGCACTAAATGCCCCAATAACAACTATGCGGGTGAAACCAGATGATCACTGAGCTCTCAAATGAATTCACGCAGGAAAATGGTAAAAGACAAAGACACCACATTGCCTGCGGGCGAACGCTTTTCACAAAGCGATCACCCTGTGTCTGACCTCATGAGAACGGTGTTCAAAACCAGCAGCTAGCCTAGGCTGTAACTGCAGCCCTGTCGTGAACCAGCCTGGTCCCAAGAGAAGCAGGGCTCACTTAGGGCTTGTCTACACTGGCACTTTACAGCGCTGCAACTTTCTCGCTCAGGGGGTCCTGAGCGCAGCAAGTTTCAGCGCCAGTGTAGACAGTGCACCAGCGCTGGTAGCTACGCCCCTCGTGGAGGTGGCTTTTTAGAGTGCTGGGAGAGCTCTCTGCCACGACCACACAGCCATGTTAAAGCGCTGCCGTGCAGCGCTTTAGCGTTGCCAGTGTAGACTAGCCCTTACTCTCCTCTCCTCCATGGCCCACCTTAGGGCCAAGAGACCATGGGTTTTTCGTTCCTTCTCTCTTTCCCTCAAAGAGCAACTGAGGGGCTGCATCTTCTCTTGCAGCTGGGAGCTGGCTCCACCCAGGCAACTTTCCTTATCTGAACGCTTTGTCTGCTCCGCAGCCTGAGCCATGGGCAAGCTACCTTAGTCCTGCCATTGTCTGCCTTGGCATGTCAGGCAGGTTCCTGGCCTGGTAACTCCTCCTCCGCTTCCCTAGCCCAGCCCCCACAGACTGTCTGTGTGTCAGGCACCCAGGATAGGCAAACTTTGGGGTCCTTCTCCCTTCTGCAGCTTCCTGAAAGGCTCCCTGCTCAGTGTTTGCCAGGCAATCCTGTAAGTGGCATTTTCCCCAACTGCACCTGGGGGGGAAGGGTTGAGGGGGAGGGGGAGATATGCAGAGTTGCTGCCTAGAGTACATAGGTTACCCAGGCCTAATTTCTCCAAATCCAGGCCCATGTGCCATATGCATTCAGGCGCGTGCAAATTCCATGGTTGTCTTGTGCATACAGGAGCGATCGCTGCGGGCTACAAGATTTGCTCTCCACTTTCATCTCCTTTGTAGCAGTAAGCACCAGCCCCGTGTCCAGAATGGCTGCTAGTCTCTGCAGATAGAACACTCCTTAGAGATGTAAAGGTCCAGCATGCAGAAGCCAGTTATATAACTAAACACACCGTGGTGTTACTGCTTTGCCGCATACAAATTGGAGTTCCTGGATACAGCAACAAGCAACAATGTGCAGGGATGGGAGAGGGGATGACATCTCGATAAAGTTGCCCGCTTCACTGTACTAGCAGAGACGTTTCTTTTTCCAAACAAATATTTGTGAAGTGAACAAAGGTGGCCTCGGGAGACATTAAAATTCTTTCTACCTCCGTTCAGCATATACGCTGCCATTAACAGCCCACTGCAGGGTTTCTTGCACATTTTCTTGAAGTAGCTGGTGCTGGCCATTGTCAGAAACAGGAAACTGGATTAGATGAGCCACAGAGCTGATCTGTTTCCCAAATAAAGTCTCCACTGCAACGTTCATAATTAAACATGCATGAATCATTTTTATTGTCGGTGCTGCTCACACATAAGCCTCATATTCATGTATCTTCCCTGAAGCTAATCAAACTAGGTCAGCAGAGTAATTAGCTGCCTCACAACACAGGCCACTGTCCCCTCCCCTCAAGGCATCCATTATACCTTTGGCATATTCCGTTTAAACTCTTCTGTCCTTGCTTTGAGAAGACAGGTGCTCAGGAAAGTTTGCTCCAGTTTCTTGGGGAATGTCTACACTGCAATGTAAGCTGGGCTCAGACTCAGATCAAGCCCTAACCCCATACCCATCTACACACAAATCTGTCAGACATGGGCTTGGACCCAGGGTCCTAGGATCCCACAGGGGTGGAGGGTCTGACCCCGAGTCCAGCCGGGACCCTGGGTTCAAACACTATCATTTTGCGGTATGGATGCAGCCACGGACGACTCAGGCCCTGGGAGTCTGCCAATGCTATCCCACAATCCATGGACCGGTGTTCTTTGTCCTCTCTATCACACAAGTCACCAATGGACGCCCAAGAAACGGAGCATAGGGAGAGGTTTGGCCAGGTATTTCTACCCTGTAAAAGGCCTGATCCTACATATCCTCTGCACACACACACCTAAGCGTGAGTCGTGTGTGTCCAGAGGGGCTCGCAGGGTCAAGCCCCAAATTTGCTGAGAGACACAAGCACAAAGCAAGAAGCCACGGCCACCATTTTCAGCCGTGTCCACTTATGGCTGCTTTGAGCAGGGGGTTGGACTAGATGACCTCCTGAGGTCTCTTCCAACCCTGATCTTCTATGATTCTTCTATGATTCTAACTTGTGACACCTTGGGCCTGACTCACACGGAGCTGCATGCAGCTTCAGGGAAGTCAGTGGGAGCAGAGCGCATGCAGCGACAGCCGCTCCAGTCCATCAGATTGCAGCCCCACCTGAGCCATGGGACAGCATGAAGCTAATCGGCATCCAAAGCTCTTGCTACAAAGCGTAACAAACAAACGGGGGGGGGGGGTGCTAACCAGCGATAAATGCCAGAGGGCCAGATAGCAGAGCTGCCTCCTTCCCTGCTAAGTTTCTTATCCAGAGCCACAACTCCTAATTGCTGAAATATAAACTCACCACGCACAAATGCAGGCAAAGCACTGGGCAATCGTGGCAGGGAAGGGAATCAGGTGTAATTCCGGGGGCTGAATCTCACCGGAGCACACCAACCCCCTAGGGTGCCAGCAGCATACCAGCTGCACTGGGACTCACCAGCAAGCACTGGGGGTGCTTCAGCAGCTAGGCCTTGTAGGCGCTAGCTTTGGCAGGTCCCAATAACTACTGTTTAATAATCATTAAACACGCTTGCTTTTAAACCATGTGTAATATTTACAAAGGTACACTCACCAGAGGTCCCCTGTGTGCCCACAGGGTCTTGGGTGAGTTCGGGGGTTACTGGTTCCAGGTCCAGGGTGATAAACATATCCTGGCTGTTGGGGAAACCGGTTTCTCCGCTTCCTTGCTGCTGTGAGCTATTTACATTATCTTCATCCTCATCTTCCTCGTACCCCGAACCCGCTTCCCTGTGTGTTTCTCCAGTGAGGGACTCATAGCACACGGTTGGGGTAGTGGTGGCTGCACCCCCTAGAATGGCATGCAGCTCCGCGTAGAAGCGGCATGTTTGCGGCTCAGCCCCGGACCTTCCGTTTGCTTCTCTGGCTTTGTGGTAGGCTTGCCTTAGCTCCTTAATTTTCACGCGGCACTGCTGTGCGTCCCTGTTATGGCCTCTGTCCTTCATGGCCTTGGAGACCTTTTCTAATATTTTGCCATTTCGTTTACTGCTTCGGAGTTCGGCCAGCACTGATTCATCTCCCCATATGGCGAGCAGATCCCGTACCTCCCGTTCTGTCCATGCTGGAGCTCTTTTGCGATCCTGAGACTCCATCACGGTTACCTGTGCTGATGAGCTGCATGGTCACCTGTGCTCTCCACGCTGAGCAAACAGGAAATGAAATTCAAACGTTCGCAGGGCTTTTCCTGTCTACCTGGCCAGTGCATCTGAGTTGAGAGTGCTGTCCAGAGCGGTCACAATGAAGCACTGTGGGATAGCTCCCGGAGGCCAATAACGTCGAATTCCGTCCACACTAACCCAATTCCGACCCCCTAAGGCCGATTTTATCGCTAATCCCCTCGTTAGAGGTGGAGTAAAGAAACCGGTTTAAAGGGCCCTTTAAGTCGAAAGAAAGGGCTTCGTCGTGTGAACGTGTCCAGGCTAAATTCGAATTAATGCGGCTAAAGTCGACCTAAACTCGTAGTGTAGACCAGGCCTCAGACACAGGGCTATGGAAAGGAGGTTTTCCTAGGCTGGCAGGAAGGGGAAGGCTGCAGATGCCCTAGGTAGAGAGATTTAAATAGTCACAGTGAGTGATAGCGATTCCCGTTTGGGCTCCTGGGACAGTCCAGCCAAGAGTCAGGGCTCTTCAGGGCTAGTGCCCGGGGTGCCCTCTCCAGTACAGGCTCTATTCCAGCAAATAGGAGCTGGTTGGTTTCCAGGCCAGGCTCAGCTGGTGTCTCTCCTTGGGGCCACTCTGCACTGGCTCCCTGCTCAGCCACTGCTGCTCACCCACAAGTCTTACACAGACCCACACCCAGCTGGAACGTCCGGCAGTCACAGCCTACTCCACATGTAGCTCTGCATACAGTCCCTGGGGGTTCCTCTCTGCCTCCGGCTTCTGTGCAGCTCCCTCCTTGCCCTGTGGCTGCTGCCTCCCAAAGGGTGCTAGTTCAGGACTCTTCCCTTTACCCAGCCCGCGGAAAGGGGAGTGTAGTGGAGGAGTGGGCTGATGGGTGTTGCAGTCCCCTGCTTAGCAGATCCATCACACCGATATAACTCAGGGTTTTGCCCTTCCAAGGAGTTTGGGGTTGGAATTGAGTTCCTTCTCAGCTTCACAGGAGAAGTTGTCTTGGACAGCATCTTTGCCAAGCTCTGTTCGTGGATCATGTTGATCACAGCGTGGCTAGCTGTTAGGCGTGGCATTTCTTCTGCCTCTGGCCAGGTGCTGGGTGTGGATGAGTCAAGAGTGGATTCTGTGGACGGGCCTGGGGAATTGCTGCTTTTTCCTGTGCAGCTTTCCCTTTCTGCTACATGGAGAGGATGTGCAAATCCAAACTGGCCTCTGCCCCCATCAAAGGTTTCAGCCCTATTTAAAGAAAACCGGCTTTGTCAGACAGAAATTAGGAACAGCAGTGCAGTGCATCTCAGGTCTGGGATTGCAGTGGGGCCCTGGGATGAGGGGGGAAGATCAGATAACCAGTGAGGAAATCACCACTTTCAGCCTAAACACCGCCTGGCGAGGCAAGGCCCTGTATCAAGAGGCCAGCTCTCTTATCAGACCGATGTGTTTGAACTTGTCACACCACGCTCCAGATTGTCAACCATCCCAATAGTGGTGGACCTGCTCCATACACCTTTCTCTGTATGCCAAGGGCATGCCGGCTGGCAGCACAGCCCACCCCACCACTAGGGTAGCTGCTCGCAAAATGCTTAGCCACATGAATATTAATTTGCATCCCAACAAGGCATCTATCTCATCTCAAACTGTTGTGTTTTTCTGACATATTTACCAGTCCTCTGTCTCATTAATCTGGTAAGTATTCATAAGACATCCCTTTCATGCTAGACTAGCTAAGGGCAAATGCCTTTATTTATCCATTCTTTACCGAGGAATCTTTCTCGGGAGTCAAGCGGATGAAAGGTTTTCACTTTTTAAAAGTCTTAATCAAAATTTCCCAGCAATATGTCCTCTATATTTCAGAAAGAGCCAACTTTCTCTTTATGGCGTATGCGGGAGGTACATTCCTCTTATTACCTTGACAAGATAACATTCTAGTCCTCTTTCAGCGTGTTCCTTTCTTTTCACAGCCCACGTAGCCCTTGCGCTACATTCTAGCTGAATAGTGATCTGTCATGGAAACAGTCCTACGGGAGGGTCTTTTTAAAAGCCAGGTTGGATGGGTTTTTCTCTTTAATACTTTCTAAATGGGTTCATGCTAAAATTTTCTTTGTCGCAATTAACCTTGATGCAGCTGGCCTTAGTGGCTGCATTCCTGACCTCTCATGTATTTGAATCTATCTCGCTATGCTATAAAAGTCATTTTTGAATGCATGCCCATCCTTTCCACCAAGCTGGAAGGGACTTATTTTTCTCCTGCCTATAGACTGAGTTATTGCCGCTCTGGAATTTGAGAGAGTTAATGTGCTTCCCAGTTACAGTTTGCTCAGCAGCAGCAAACAAAGCTGCACAAAAATAACACAGCTAGTTCTCGCAGTGAAACAGGGTTTCTGGAAGGAAATGAGGAAGGCTGGTCAAGTGGTTACAGCCCCAGACTGGTCTGGTCTCTACCAAAGGTTCTGCTTGTGCCCTTGGGCATGTCATGTGATCTCTCTGTGCCTCGTTTCCACCTGTGTACAATGCGGATGATAAGATGGCCTTTCTCCCAGCATTTTTCCATCTTGTCTGCAAGCTCCTCAGGGCATGGGCTGTCACTGGGGGCCTGATTTCAACTAGGGCCTCTAGGCACTACTACAATACAAGTAAATTTTTTAATGGAATTTGGGGACTGTCCTAGCTAACAGACAGATAGGTAACCACCCAATTCCTTCTCTCCATAGTTCATCAGAGCATTTTACTGCTCCAGGCTGTGGTGAGAAATGGGGGAGCTGAGGAATTAGGAATGATTGCTCATGATGGTGGGGAAGGGAGAGTGTAGCAGGTCCTAGCAGGGAAGGTATGTTAATTAATCCCTCCCGCCTCTCAGGATATATTGGGAATGTCCAAGAATTGAGCAGCTCTAGAGCCACTCAGCATGCGGGGTGAAATTCTGGCCCCATTGAAGTCAATGGCAAAATTCCCTTTGACTTCAATGAGGCCAAGATTTCACTCCCGGAATAGCTGGGAACCCTAACACCAGAGAAGGTAGCACTCTCCTCCTCCAGCATTGCTGGGCACCACCAGGAAATGCACTCAGCTGGCATTGCCCAGCATGCCAGGGCACCCCACGCACAGCTATAAAACAAACCTCTTCATTGCTAGCTGGCACGCAAGGCATGTCCAGCAAGCACACTCCTCTGGGTCCATCAAGCATGCAAGGTATACTCAGGAAATGGGCTTCCTTGGCTCTGCCCAGTACGTCAGGGAGCACCCATGCCCAGCACCTCCATCACCAACAAACACGTTTCTCCATGCCTGCCAAGCGGATGCTCTAGGAAATATGCCTCTTCAGCAACGCCCAGAATGCCGGCCTGTTGTCCATTTGCCATGGCCTCCTGCGGTTGTCCTTCCCCCCCACTGCCCAACCACCCATGGTTCCATTGGAGGCTTGCTGCTAGGGGAGCCGTGCTGTCAAAGAGCAAGGAACCGGGGGGGTGGGGTGCGGGGGTGGTACAGTGGAAACAGGGTTGGGCCAATTCAAACCAGTGGCAAAACTCCTATTGACCACGGTAGGGCCAGGGTTTTCCCCCTGGTGTGGATGTACATAGATGGCTCTGGACAGCTGCCAATCCACGGGTTCGATGGGGGCTTGGGGCTTGATCTATGGCTCATTTCATGAGGTGTAAACTCTGCCCCCCAAAGAGGCAGCTGAGGAGGAACTCTATGAGAGAACCCTCATCAAGATTGCTTCCACCTTCATTCCTCCAGTTTTTCCCCTGGGAGGGGGCAATCCAGCCCTGCGGTCAGAATCAGACCCAGTGTGGGAGAAGAAGGACAAGTCCCCTTTTCTCTGTGTGCATTCTGCCAGATGCGCTGTGTTTTATTGATAACAACAGCCTGCCCTTACATAACTCCCCAGCCCAGGATCTCCAAGTGCTTGTTTCCAGCGCTCTATAAATAATAATAATTGCTGTGCTCTGGGCTGAGCCCCATGTGAGGCTCCTTTCCATCAGAGCGCTCTTTAGTGATTGCTTTTCATTAACTTTTGGGGGGTCTTTATAGCACCGCACCTAATCGATACAGTAATTAAAACAAAAATACTTCAGAAAAGCCACAGAGCAGTAAAAACAGGGAAGCAATTAAAGGGAAACTTCAAGCACTAACAACAGAAAGGGAATACAAGGCTAAAAGCTTTGCAGCCGCCCTTTGCAACATTTACACAAACATTGGAATTCAGCAAATGGGTTTTTTAAGGGTTCCCCTTTGGATTCACTGCACCGTGTTTGTATTTCATGGTGTTTTCCTGGAAACTGGATGGGATCAAATCAAATCAGAACTGCTTCTGCCCACATTCTCCCCTCCACCCATCCACCCCTCCCCACAGAGAGCCTTGTACTAAGCCACTTCTGAGCTTCCAACAAGTCTGGTTTCACTTTCCCCGCTCATTTTTCACATTCACCTCCCACCTCAATTTATGTGTGGACCAAAAGCCCTGAACCATCCCTGCAAAGGCTACGCTCTGGAGGCCCCCCAGACGGCTAAAGTTTGGAGATCCAGATGGCTCAGAGAAGATTTGCAGTTTCCCCCTCTGGATCCATGTGCGAATCAAACTGCTGACCCTCCTGTCACTGCTCTCCAGAGTTTTATGATTGTTATTTATTTGCAGTACAGTGGCACCGAGAGCTCCCAGTGGAAATGAGGGTCCCAACTGTGCCGGACGCTAGTACATACACAAAAGAGACAGTCGCTCACAATCCTGCTTTCTGTTCTCCGAGGGCCAAGTCAATTGTCGGCTCAGTGCCCAGCCCAAATGCTCAGGCTGAGAGTGGGGCACGTGTCTGGGGGAAGGCAGGGAGAGGAGCACACGCCTGATGAGCAGCTTCTCAGGGTTATTGTAGCCGAATTGCAGAAGTTACCCTGCACCCACATACGCCGGGGCAGGACAGGAGGATCTGTGTCCCATGCACCTGCCTCTACCTGCCTGTATCCCATTGCCATACAGCTGCATGAGGAAACCGAGCAGCAGAATGGGGCTGTACACCATTCAAGAGGAATGCACTGGTTCCCCTGCCAGAGGACTCAGGGAAGCTGCTGAGTCTGGGCAGGACTCACTCCTTAGTAAACAGATAGTGTGTCACTGGCTCAGGCTTTGCCCCAAGAGCAGTCAAGAGCCAGGCTAAGAGCAATGAGGATTTTCCTGGGGGAAAGCATGAGGCAAACTGGTTCAGATGAGATAAGAACCGACCTGGGCCTTGGCTGGAATCTGACCCAAACCTGATCCCATAATCCTGACTGATTCCCAGCAGACCCATCACCCAGTACCTGAACTCAGCCATGCCTGAGTGCCGACTCAGCCCCAGAGCACTCATAGAGCCCAAGAAAGAGCCAGTTCTCATGGTATCACCTGTGCAGCCAGATGCAGGGAGTTCTGGAAAGCTTGGTCACAAACTCACAAGGCCTGGAGAAGCACCAGCGCACTGTGGGACTTGTCCACACAGAACCTGAAACCTCTTTCACCCATCCCTGCTAGAGTGACCAGATGTCCCAATTTTACAGGGACAGTCCTGATATTTGGGGCTTTGTCTCATATAGGGCCTATTACCCCCCACTCCATCCCAATTTTTCACACTTGCTATCTGGTCACCCTGATTCCATCCTGAAGGACTCATGTGCTTTATACATGAACCAGAAGAATTGCTTCATCCACCACTTAAATACAGCCACCTCTCGGGTGAAACATGGAAATGGTTTAAGGCCAGATTATGCCTCACCCTAGCATGGGTACATAGTTGAGATAGGTGGGGGGGGGGGAAATGTATAAAGAGGGGGACAAGAAGTTTTTTCTCCCAGTTGAGCCCCTCCCATGAAGGCTAGACAGAATAACAGTTCCCTTCTAGTGCCCCACAGGGGCAAATCACCTCAAAAGAGTCCGGCGAGGAAGTGGGGCCATGGACATCCCTTCATGCCAGTCCACCAAGCTGGGCTGGTGAAGTGGAGGGAGCAGGCAGCACTGTGTGCCTGCCCTGTGCGCCAGGGATCTGAGGGCAGGAGTGCGCCTCTCCTTGGGGTACCCCCAACACAGGCCAAGGTGGACCCTGCATTAGCGTGGCAGAGCCCAGCTTTGCTGCAGCCCAGATTGCGGGGAGGGAGGGATGTTGCGGGGGGGGGGGGGGAAAGAGAACAATAGCCAATTACATTTGTTCAATGTAGGAACCGGTTCACCTGACTGCAGTGGAAGATGTAAATGAAAAGCAAGGGAAGGTTTGATGTTATCAGCACCATACTGATCTACCTTGATTAGTGCCACTCTTTCATATTCCCCATGTGAGAACACACTGCAACAGTCCAAATGAAGAGACACGCGGCTCTGTGAAACACTGCCCAATTATCTGATCAAGCAAATAAAAGAGAGCAGGCAACAGCCGGGAGTGGGGATGGCTGGAGCCGTCAATCTGTTTGTCTACTAATTATTTAACACAGGAGACAATTTCAATACTTAACCCCTTGATCCCAGGAGCTGTGTTTGTGCTATGTCTGGGAGTCAAGGAACACATTTTTCATTAGCATTTAGCACAGGGAGCTCTGGATTAGCCAGAGCTGAAGGTTTAAATAAAAAATGAACAGGAGTCAGACTGCTTATTCATCATCTGTGAGCAAGATGTCAGGTTTGGACATCCCAGCCATTATCATAATTGCCAGCAATATTCATCCATACACATACACATCCGGCAGCATTAGTCTCAGTTTGCCATTGCCTAAAATAATTAGGTCCTTCTACCTGAGGGGTTGTTTTCTTTTCATGCAAAATGCCCAGAAAGCCCTTCCTCAGTGCATAGTCCCCCACCTCCACAGGAATCTGCAATGCATTCAGCACACCTTACCTTTCTACTCTCCACTCCATCACATTTATTTTTGCAATTAAAAGACAATGGGCCAAATTCTTCTCTGCTGTAATTTCACTCACTTGGTGGAGTTATGCCAGCAGCCAATCTGGCCGGGCATTTACGCTGCATTTTCTATTATCCTTTGCAGAAAGTGAGTTTGCTGGTTAATTACCAAAGCATGCAATTCAAAATCCCAATGCCAGGAGGTGCTAGCCTGCCCTGCCCTGAGGGAGGCTGGGGTTCTCAAAGCAGACTACAGGAGTTAGCTGCCCAAATTGCTTTCAAAAGCAGTGGGATTTGGGTGCCTAACTCCCAGAGGCAACTTGGAAAATCCCAACCTAACTGATCTCCTAGGAGAGGAGTTCCTTTTATGCTCTTTTAGCCACCCCTACTTGGCCATGTTTGAACTGGGAGCATAGCAAAGATGACCTTGGTTAATGCAAGATCATTTTTATTATGCTGACTGCGAATAAGAGATGTGGCGTGAGAGGTTTCTTTTCCAACCGCCTTGATGTTGAAGCAAAGAGCAAGCCATTCCCCAGCGCTTTCACAGCAACCTCCTCTGATCCCAGTGATGGACAATCTCCGGGAGGTCAGCAAGTCATTCCCTTGGGGCTCTGAGGGTAAATCTAGCCTGATTCCTGACCGCTAGCAGCAAGGAACGGAAATCTTACATGGTAGTTTGTTCTCATGAGATCTCCACTCCCACCGTAACTGACCCCACTTTGTGGGCAGTGGCAGTGCCACTGAGAAAATAAAATCCCAGTACAATACATGGCCCTTGATCCCAACCACATGCACCATCCCCAGCTGCTAAATACAGAGAGTTTCCTTCTTCCAAATGCTCTGCTGCACCAGAGTATGGAGCACTCATTGCACTGAGGCACTGCAAAGCCGTAGCACAGTGATTCTCAAACTTTTGTACTGGTGACCCCTTTCACATAGCAAGCCTCTGAGTGTGACCCCCCTTATAAATTAAAAACACTTTTTTATATATTTAACACCATTATAAATGCTGGAGGCAAAGCGGGGTTTGGGGTGGAGGCTGACGGCTTGTGATCCCCCATGTAATAACCTCACGACGCCCTGAGGGGTCCCGACCCCCAGTTTGAGAACTCCTGCCATTAGGGTTACCATATTTTAATTTAAAAAAAGGAGGACACTCCACGGGGCCCCGGCCCCGCCCCAACTCTGCCCCTTCCCCAAAGTCCCTGAATGCTCCGCCCCCCTGCTCCTCCCCCTCCCCTGCTTCCCGCGAATCAAATGTTTGCGGGAAGCCTGAAACAGGGAGGCAGCAGGTAAGCTGGGGCTGGGGCTGGGCACGGCGCGGCCCAGTCCGGCCCCCGCAGCCGAGCGGCTCCCTCTGGAGGCCGGCCAGCCCAGGCCAAGAGGCTCTGGCCCCGGCGTCTCCCGCCCGGCTCAGCTCGGGCCCTGGGGCGCCGGCCCTGGTTCCGGCCGAGCAGCTCCGGCCCGCCCTGGCCCCGGCGGCTCCGGCCGGGACCCAAGCCCCACGACCCCTCCCTCCCTATTTTCCCGGACATGTCCGGCTTTTGGGGATTTCCTCCCGGACGGGGATTTGAGGCCCAAAAAGCCGGACATGTCCGGGAAAATCCGGACGTATGGTAACCCTACCTGCCATAGCACTTCCCCAACTGCTCGCCAGAATAATGGGCCACTGGACAGCTAAACAGCAGCTCAGCCCTGCTGAAATTTCACCACAAGCCCATCCTGGCTTGCAGAGTCTCTTCACTAGTTTCCAGTTATGGTCTAGTCACTGGCTGCCTAATTCCAATGCACCAACCACTGAGGTAGCCAGTGACTAAAGACAACCCAGGGACTAATGCATGAGATGTATTTCCAGCCACCTGGAATGCCCAGAAATCCCAGTCCCAGTGTATCCATCCCCATGGCCAGCACACATGCTTTATGGCACCGCTGCCTGTCCTGCCATGCCGTGCAGAGATCTGGGTTCATGGTAAGTGCTGTGCACCATTTGCCAGTGTGGGACAGTCCACGTCATCCACCCACCTCATTCCCGACTGATGCACTTCACACCCAGTAATCTGTGTGCCCAAATGCACTCCAAACCTTGACCTAGGAGGAGTTTAAGTAGTTAAAAGAACTCCTAGGTCAAGTGATCAACAAGGACTATTAGCAAATTAAAGCAGCTTTGCTTAAAAGAGACAAGATTATCTGCCTATTGGAAGGAAATGCTGTGATTGAAACCTGGCATTCTCTGTAGCCCAGCAGCTCTGTGCTGCATGTGTCCTCTCTCATCTCAGTACCCTGTGCTGTCTATTTTCTAATGCCATTGCTACCCTACAATAAATGTTACATGGGGTTTAATGGTTTCTGAAAGCAGGGATCGGAACACAAAGTGTTTGGAGACTTTCAGACGCTTTCTATCCCTAACAGAGCTAAGGAAAGATGAAAGGTTTAAATAAACCATGAAAAGTGGTGGGGAATAAGCTCTCTAGCTGACTTACATTGCAGGGGCGGAATAGGGCTTGTGCATTAAGAATTGATACTTATGCATGATTTTTTTTTATGGAAGGCAGGATTGTCTAGTGAGACTTGGGGCAGGAGCCAGGAGTTTGGGCTTCTATTTGCAGCTCTGCCATCTTCTCGGCGGGCCACCTACGGTAAAAATGGGGAGAATGGCACAGATGTCCTCAGTGGCTGTGAGGGTTGGTTAGTTAATGTGCATAATGCTCCTTGGCCAAACCCTCTCCTGCTCCTTGAAGTCAATGGGAGTTTTGCCTGGCCAAGGCCTGTGGGGTTTGGCCCTTTAAGATCCTCAGATAAAAGGCTGCAGCCACCTCCCCACCAGTGGATTCTCTAACATGGGGGCCCTCCCAGTAGGGTTTACACTCGTATAAGGCAAGGGTGAACGGGGCTTCCCCAGCTTCGGGGAGCCAGGAGAGGAAGATAGCCAGTACCAGTGCCAGCAGGACCAGAGAAGCAATGGGAAAACAGAAGTGAGTTTCCTGGCAGCTGCTCCTGGAGATAAAGTTCAGGGAGAAGAAAGGCTGGATCCCGTGTCCATGCACGGCACGATTACAATCCATTATTAAACCTGGCTAAATAAATGATTGGCTGGAATTCTCTGCGTAACAGCGAGTGCAGAGAGCAGCAGCACGGAGCAGGTGGAGCAGCATGGGGGAGATTGAAGAGCTGGAGCTGACAGCTGCAGGGTTCTTGAAAGGCGAGGAGGAGACGGGTGTCAGGCCTGACAGTTTCCTTCCAAGCAGACAGAGCAAGGAAACTGGAAAGATGGTCAGGGTGAGATGCTGGATTGCACTCCCAGCAAGGTTACGCTGGCTGAGAACAGGGCACTGCTGGGCTAGCACCCCTCCCCCCATTAGTCTGGCTGAGAACAAGGGGCTATCGCTCTGGATCAGAACGGCTACACTACGTTAGCAATGCAAGGTCACATTTTCAAAAGGACCTGCGTGATTTATGAGCCTAAATGCATAAATCATTTTAGCAACTGGGATCAGGGATCTTAAATCACTTAGGCCCTTTGAAACATTAACCATTATCACAGGGTTTCAATTCTCTGAGATTTATTTCCCGAAGCCCCCTCCGCTTCCCCCCATTCAGGGCTCCAGGCTTCAGCTGCGGGGCAGGAGGTCTCAGGGTGTTAGCCCCGCAGGATGGGGGAGCAGGGCTGGGACTGAGGCTTCAGCCCCACAGGAGGCACCTGGGGTTTCAGTCCCCAGTGCCACAAAAACATGTCCTTCCCCTGATCAAAGCTTCCTAGTTCTTGCTCTCCAAGTCCCTTGAGTCCTGCCACTAACACCTCATTCCTTTGTTCTGCTGCCAGGGAAACTGCACTGCTCCAAATTCCAGCCCCCTGCAGGGAAGTTGGAGCAAACTATCAGTTACCTCTTCACAGTCTTTCCCCAGCCTTCATCCATCCTACTGTTCAGTCCAGGCCACTAGCTGATATATTTTTTTAGGCACCACTCCCCTCTCCATGGCACCAGGAGCATAAGCCATGCACAGTGAGAAGCAGTGAGAAGACATAAGGATAGTGCACACAGTTCATACTATCAACCTGGAATTCATCAGCTGTACAGAGACAGACTGCCCAGCTCATCACAGATGGATTAGAACAAGGGCAGCACATCTTCACAGCTCCATGGTCTCAAAGCTAGCAAGGCCCTGCTCACATGCAGGATCTGCCTCTGGCACATGAAGCAGACCTCAGTTTTACCTGGAGAAGGTCTAGCTGGTTTCCTACAGAGCAGGAGTCGCTGTTAAGCAGGTATCACAGACAAGGAAAGACGGATCAGATCCTCTATGTGACTGCAGGTCCTTTTTTCTTCCCCCTTGTTCTCCATAGAGGTTAAGGTGGAGCGGGGAAGTTTTAGATTACATATTAGGAAAAAGCAGCAAGCCCCATTCTGCTGCCCCCTCCTCAGGGCCAGTTAGCTTTGGAGGGGAGCGGGTGCTGCCAGCAGTTCAGCAGAGGAATCTGTGTGTGGTGCGAGCGAGCCATCAGCAGGCCGGCCTCCCCCAGCACTCCCAGCAGGAAAGTCTAAGGAAACTCCATGGTTTTAGTCAGGGCCCTGCTCCATGGGCCCTTGTACTGGGTCCCACCTAGGGGCATCTAGTGATACATTTCACACATCTCCTCCCCGTCCCCCACCTCCCCAATTTTTCCTGAGGAAAAAAAGACTCCCTTTGGCCTCAGTGGGCTTTGGATCAGGCCCCAAAGCATTAGACGAGCTCATTATTAGGGGGCTGTATCTCAGGATTCCCTTGTTCCACAGACTGTACACTCCCCCCACACTCACACACAGGTTCTAGCCCAGCCCACTCAACTAATTTTCCAGGCCTGTCTGACTTGCGGGTTTGAAACAAAATTTGGTCTTCAATGGAAACATGGCTCCCATCTCTGGAGCCAGCTGCCATGTTGGGTTTCAGATCAGACACCCAATGTTACTGACTGCGTCCCTGGGCTCTCCTTACCCCTCATAGGGGCCTGTGTTTGCTCTCTGCCTTCATCTGAAATAAAAGTCTACATGCTTTGCCCTATCTGCATGGTAAAACCTAATAACATCTCTCTCCTGTCCCGTCCCCCTCATCCCAGGCTATAGCATCCCTTCCTCCTACTTCTCTATCCGCCCTTCCTCTTCCAACTCCTTTGCCTTTCTCCTCATCCCTTCTCTCCCTGCCCCTCCCAAACAATCCTCTCCCTTTTACTGGTGCCAGAGCTGGGATACCAGCCCTGTCCTTGTTGCAGTGCTGGCACCCCTCCCACTATACTAACTCTTCCCATTGATGTTATAGCCACAGTATCATGTAAATCTATATTATATTATTTATAATTCATTCTGTGGTTTACTGTTTACATGAAAAACATCGCAGCCCAGGAGTCTGTAACGGAACTGTTAGCAGCTGAGCAGGAAAGGTTTGTGGCACCGCGCCTGCTCCAAAATGGAATGTTGAAAAATCGTTAAAATGATCAACTTGGTCAGCTAAGGCAGGCTAAAAGAGCCGGTCCCCCGGAGGGCTCAGCTCTCTGCTGAAACAGAGAAGCTGGTAGCCAGGTATATATGCAAAAAATCCAATAAAGGCCTGGATGCGTTGCAGCCAACATGGGGGATTTTTTATTAGACCTTCTCTTACCAAATAAAGAGGAACCGATCACAGAATCAAAAAATAATGGTAGTTTAGGTACAAGTGATCATGACTTGATCACACTTTTAATATGCAAACAGAATAAAGTCCCTGCCAGTAATATACATATACTTTGTGCTTTACTAGGGCCAATTTCACAAAGCTGAAAATCATTATGAGCCAAATCGGCTAGGAGGAAGCATTTAATCTGAAAAATTGGGAATCATTTAAGAACACCTTATTAGATGCCCCAAAAGCTACAATCCCACAACTGAGGAAGAAGGCCATACTCTTAAAGAAAATTGACTTGGTTTAGAGGGGAAGAGAAGGCAGCTATAAACATTTTTTTAAAATAATGTATAGAAAGGGGAAGTTGATAGTATTGAATACACATCAGAAGTTAGGAAGTGTAGACAATTGATAAGGGAAGCAAAGGGACACAAGAAGAAATCTATGGCCAGCAGAGTTAAGGACATTAAGAAGTTTTTAAAATACATTGGAAACAAAAAGAATCCTCACAATGATATTAGTCCATTATTAGATGGAAATGGTAGAATTCTCAATAATAATGCACAAAAGGCAGAAGTGTTCAATAAGTGTTCTGGGAAAAAACAGATGATATAATCTTATCATATGGTGATAACACGCTTTCCGTTCCACTAGTGTCTCTGGATGATTTAAATAGAAGCTACTTTTGAATTCAGCAGGTCCAGATAACTTGCATCCCAGAGTTTTAAAAGAGCTGGCTGCGGAACTCACTGTACCGTTAATATTAATTTTCAATAAATCTTGAAGCACTGGGGAATTTCTAAAAGACTGGAAGAAAGCTAATGTTGTGCCAATTGTTAAAAAGATAAACAAGATGACCTGATAATTACAGACCTATCGGCCTGACAGCAATCCAATAATAAAGTGGGATTCAGTTAATAAAGGATTAAAGGAGGGTAATGGAATTAATGTCAATCAACATAAGTTTATGGAAAATAGATCCTGTTAAACTAACTTGATGTCTTTTTTTGATGTGATTTCAAGTTGGTGCTGACATAAAATACTCAGACTTCTGCAAGGTGTTTGACTTGGTACCACACAACCTTTTGATTAAAAAACTAGAACAATATAAAATTAACGTAGCACACATGAATTAAAAACTGGCTAACTGATCGGTCTCAGAAATATAAGTGTAAACAGGGAATTGTCATTGAAGGGTGTGTGTTTCCAGGGGGCCTGCAGGAATGGGAGGTCCACCCAATACGAGCCTTGAAAGGGTTAATGAGGCTGAGGAGGGGGGCCAATTAACATGAAAGGCTGCACCTGAGGGAGAGCTGGGGATGGAAAGGCTGATTGGAGATGGAGCATACAGAGCTGGTGGCCAAAAGAACTAATGTGATCCTGGCATGCATATACAGGGGAGTATACAGGGGACTGGGAGTAGAGAGGTTATTTTACCTGTAGATTTGGCACGGGTGCGACCACTGCCAAATGCTGTCTGCAGTTTTGGTGCCCACAGTTCAAGAAGGCTGTTGATAAACTAAAGAGGGTTCAGAGAAGAGTGACAAGAATGATTAACGGATTAGAAGAAACACACCCCTTTCAATGACAATTCCCTGTTTACACTTTCAGCTTGGAAAAGAGACGACTAAGGGAGGATATGATAGAGGTCTATAAAATTATGACTGGTGTGGAGAAAGTAAATAAGGAAGTGTTATTTACTTCTCTTCATAACACAAGAAGTAGGGGCCACCAAATGAAATTAATAGGCAGCAGGTTTAAAACAAACAGAAGGAAGCATTTCTTCACACAACGCACAGTCAACCTGTGGAACTCCTTGCCAGAGGATGTTGTGAAGGCCAAGACTATAACAGGGTTCAAAAAAGAACTAGATAAATTCCTGGAGGATAGGTCCACCAATGGCTATTAGCCAGGATGGGCATGGATGGTGTCCCTAGCCTCTGTTTGCCAGAAGCTGGGAATGGGTGACAGGGGATGGATCACTTGATGATTACGTGTTCTGTTCATTTCCTCTGGGGCAACTGGCATTGTCCACTGTCGGAAGACAGGATACTGGGCTAGATGGACCTTTGGTCTGACCCAGTATGGCAGTTATGTTCTAGAAAACAGTGATAGACTCAAGGAGCTCAATCTATATTTAGCTTAACAAAGAGACGGTGAAGGGGTGACTTGATTACAGTATAAATAACAGGAGTACTTGTGGCACCTTAGAGACTAACAAATTTATTAGAGCATAAGCTTTCGTGGGCTACAACCCACTTCTTCGGATGCATATAGAGTGAACCATATATTGAGGAGACTCAATATATGGTTCACTCTATATGCATCCGAAGAAGTGGGTTGTAGCCCACGAAAGCTTATGCTCTAATAAATTTGTTAGTCTCTAAGGTGCCACAAGTACTCCTGTTATTTTTGCGGATACAGACTAACACGGCTGCTACTCTGAAACCTTGATTACAGTATGTAAGCATCTACATGGGCTTGCTGTGGCAAGTACAAACCTGCCTGAAACTCCTGGGCATGTACTCGGCGTGGCTAGCCAGTGTCATCACTCAGCGCTGCCCATGCCACCACAGCTATTACTACCGTTAGTGCACTGGCTCTCATCAAGCTAGCAGGAGTATGTCCATGCAAGCTGGGAATCACACCCCTTGCTTGTAGTAGAGACGTAGCCAAAGAGGGAGAAGCTGCAGAGTGACAATGGCAGCATCAACATGCAGCCATCAGCCATCTGGCCTTCTTGGGGCAGGGCCTGCTCTGCTTAGGAGGTGAGATACCAGCAAGGTGACTGGCATGCCTGTTATCCAGTCTCTTAAGGGAAGGGCTGGAAGCAGCAGAGGGGAAGCCAGACAGGAAATATTCACTGCCATTTCACTTTTGCAGATAGCTTTTTGAAATCCCTGGAACTAGCTCTAATGCCATGGCAGGGAGTATTTCCAGACGGGTGGGCTAGTTAGCAGACAGCAGGAGAAGGTGGCACTGCTGCAATCCAGATCCAGGTCTGGTGTGCACTAGGAAATTGAACGGGAGTGTGAGGCAAAAGCAGAGCTCAGGTTTCGTTGAGCTGTTCTCATAAGGTTCTGACCCATAATGGCAAAGGTCTTGTGAGGTCAGCTGCTCTTGTGAGATTTCCACAAGCTTGGGTCACACCTGAACCAAATCCAGAAAGGAGGCCCCTTAACAGTTTGGATCCAGCATGCAGCCCAAACCATAAAGGCAGGGGGGTTGTCGGATCCTGGAATCTGAATCCACTCCCTGAGCTGAAGGGGTCCAGGCTAGAGCTCTGATTCAGGCCTCTCTAGTCTTTAGCATGTGAGACCAGGAGGGAGCAAGGCATTGGAAGGACTGAGGTATTTAGTCACTCGGTATCCAGTTTTCAAAGGAATAGGACAGCAAAGAAAAAAAAAAAACCTGGGGGCAGTATATGCAGCTATGTCACATCTCACAGAGCAGGGGGTCTCTATACCCCACCCACTCTACCTGCTAGGAGGTGCAGCTCAAATTCTGGGCCATGACTGCTGAGAGCAATTATGGGGGACGCACACTTCAAAAGTCTGAATGCTTATATCAACATGGGGCCAGAAGGGGCTACTGTGACCATTAGTCTTACCTCCTGTGTAACACAGGCCAGGGAACTGCCCTGAACTGATTCCTGTTTGAACTAGAGCATTGCTTTTAGAAAAACGTCTGGTCTGGATTTCAGACTTGTCAGTGATGGAGAATCCATCATGACCCTTGGTAAATTGTTCCACTAGTTAATTACCCTCACTATTAAAAATGTACACCTTCTTTCCAGTCTGAATTTATCTAGTTTCAACTTCCAGCCATTGGATTTTTTTTTTTTTTAATACCTTTGTCTGCTAGATTGGAGAGCCCACTAGCAAACATTTGTTCCCCATGGAGGCACCTTACAAACATGCTAGTTTCATGGATATCAAAACTTTGCACGTCTGTCAAACAGACCAGCAGCCTCAAGGCTCAGGTTTCTGGTCCTGGCTGATTCTGCCCTGGTTGACAACACCATGAGACGATCTTGTCTTCGTCCTGTGTCCATATTTCCACTTTGGAACCATTCAGAACTAGGAACTGCTGAGCACATGGGGGAAAGTGATCTCTCTCCTGCCATCCATCTCTTAAATTCCCCCTCAGATATCTGATACTGGGGCAAAATGCCCCTCCAGCATTAAGTACAATATGTACATTGTGTTCAAATGAAACCCCGGCATCCAAATGGACACCAGCACATCTCGGAAGTGCACCACAAAGAAACTCCAGCGAAAACCAACAGTGAACAGCTTAATCAAACTTTTTTGAACGTTAAAAGACATCCAAGTTCAGCTTGAGTTTTGGGAGACAGTTCTGATTTGATCTAGGTCTGTTTATCTGAACCCATAGCTTCCCTTCTCATGTGTTTTATTAAATTCAGAATGTGGTTTTTATGAAAAAAGATAATTACAAGCAGGAAAGGTCACTTGTTATCTTTGCTCAGATATTAGAGGTCTCCCAAGCTGTTTATTGCATTCTGCCTTAACTGATTAAACACTAACACCAGGCGCTTGGAAGAAAAGCTCATTGATGATCTGAGTACTAGAAGAGCTTGTGTGCTGCCCTCCACAGGACCTGTCCGTGACTCAGTTTACAAGTCACAGATGATGTTGGCCCTAAGAGCCCTGTGGATTTCATTTTAAAAGATCTGCAAGGAATATTAAGGTAGCGCCCTCTTTGCAAGCATCATTTGAGGAAGATCCGCTAAGCATGACAGAGAGTGAGACTCCCATTGCGGCGTTTAGGCTGCTTAGCCGTTGGCAAGATTTGCATGCGGGAAGTTTGAAATTGTTTTCATCAGGTTTTTGTCTTGTTTCTGGGTGTTGGGAGAACTGGGTTCAATGCCCTGCTCTGCTACAGATTTCCTGCGTGACTTTGGGCAAGTCACTTAGTCTCTCTGTGCGTTAGTTCCCCAATGGTGATAACAGCACTGCCCTGCCTCATGGGGTGGTGTGAGGATCAATACATTACATAAGAACATAACATAAGAACGGCCTTACTGGGTCAGACCAAAGGTCCATCTAGCCCAGTATCCTGTCTATCGACAGTGGCCAATGCCAGGTGCCCCAGAGGGAGCGAACCTAACGGGTAATGATCAAGTGATCTCTCTCCTGCCATCCATCTCCACCCTCTGACAAACATTCCTTACCCATCCTGGCTAATAGCCAGTAATGAACTTAACCTCCATGAATTTATCCAGTTCTCTTTTAAACGCGGTTATAGTTCTAGCCTTCACAACCTCCTCAGGCAAGGAGTTCCACAAGTTGACTGTGCGCTGTGTGAAGAACTTCCTTTTATTTGTTGTAAACCTGCTGCCCATTTATTTCATTTGGTGGCCCCTACTTCTTGTATTATGGGAATAAGTAAATAACTTTTCCTTATCTACTTTCTCCACATCACTCATGATTTTATATACCTCTATCATATCGCCCCTTAGTCTCCTCTTTTCCAAGCTGAAAAGTCCTAGCCTCTTTAATCTCTCCTCATATGGGACCCGTTCCAAACCCCTAATCATTTTAGTTGCCCTTCTCTGAACCTTTTCTAGTGCCAGTATATCTTTTTTGAGATGAGGAGACCACATCTGTACACAGTATTCAAGATGTGGGCGTACCATCGATTTATATAAGGGCAATAATATATTCTCAGTCTTATTCTCTATCCCCTTTTTAATTATTCCTAACATCCTGTTTGCTTTTTTGACCGCCTAGTGCATTAGTTCAGATACTATGGTAACAGGGGGCATATAAGTACCTTAGATCAAGTCTATACTTGGAAAGCTTTGCTGGTATAACTAGACTGGCAAAACCACTCCTAGTGGAGATGCAGCTTATAGTGGCAAAACTGTGCTTTTGCCAGTACAGTTTATTCCAGTCCCTGGCCTCCCTCCCCTTCAAAGCAACAAAAGTACAGATTTGCTGGTATAACTGCATCTACATTAGGGGCTTCTGCTGGCTCAACTGTGTCCATCAGGGATCACACACCTGACTGACAGAGTGATGCCAGTAGGAGGCTGTGGTGTAGACCTGGCCTGAGATGAAAGTCTCTCCCAATCCACTGAGCATCCATTTACCAAGACCGCATATGGGAGTTTAAGGTGAACAGGTAGCAGCAGGGGAAATCCCCAGTGTCCAGCATTAGAGATCTCCACATTGCACTTGCTGCTCTGCTAGATTAAAATTCAGCCATCAGCTAGAAGCAACATTTGATACTAAACTCACCTGGCATGCCGAGTCTCTCCCCCACCCCTAGAGCTCCTTCTCTCCTGCCCCACCTGACAGGGTTCCTGTTTTATTCTGATTTACTGTTGGTACCTCTGGGGTGCTCTCTTTAGCCCTCTCTCCCTCCACCCCCACCTCTGAACTTGTAGACCTGCTTTCAGGCAGGTGAAAATTGATTTGGAACAAACTGATGCCCTGCCAAGCCCTGAATCATCAAGTCATTCAGCATACATTCCCCATACCGCTCACACTCCATCCCTGCTTTTGCATGGAGAGAGCGTAACCAAGAGAGCAGAGAATTTCAGAAGGTTTAAAAGAAAAAAGAACCTGATAAAAACAAGTCACACAACTGGATTAATGAGAAGAAGTTATAACAGGGAGGCGAGAATACCAAGTATTTATATAGCAGAAAGCAGGAAGCAAAGGCAAAGAGATTAAACAAAAACCCACTATGGAAAAGAAAAACATAGGGACATATGAGATGCCATTTTGGATCAGGCCAATGCAGTGATAAAATCAATCAAAATATGTAACCACAACAATGGAGAAAAGAAAACTGCAAACTACAGAGAGTAACACACTGGTGTTCCACACATCTTGAGTTCCAGCGGTATCCCCTTTGTTTACCAGGCAGCATTCCCTCTCTGGAATGCTACACAGCATACAGAGGCACCATGTGGCTGAATAATGCACTGCAAAGAAACATATCGCTACACTCTTTGTTGCTCAAAATAGTCTGGATCAAATTCACGGTGATGTGCAAAGAGCTGCTAATTGTAAGGGAGCCTAAAGGAGTCCACACACTGGGAGGCTGCAAGGTATAACCTACACCAGTCTGGCCCACTTAACCTCCTTGCTCAGGGAAAGGGGAGGCATCTGCTACTGAGAGCTCTTGGGGTGGGCCAAGATCAGTCTTCCCCACTGTCTGTGGTTGACTGGCACAAGTGTTTGGACCTTGCTCCTCTGGCTTGTTGGCTGTAATAGGTTGTTATTGTCTCTTTTGACATGGGCTGACTTGCCCGCTGCTCCCCAGGTGAAGGAATGGATGGCAACATTTTATTACTACTGATTGGTGTGGGGTTATTGGAACTTGCAGAGCCGTGTCCTTGCAACTGAATCTGTCGGCAGGGCTCTCATTCAACGTACAGCCGATAGTGAGCCTGCACAGACAGGGCTGGCGCAAGAGAGTGTAGGGAACACACATGCCTCCCCTACTTCTCCCCTTCCTGCCTTGCCTCCTCTGCAGGGCTCTGGTTCCCAGACTCCTGCCTGGTTGAATTCTGAGGGCATGGCCGTGTGGCTCCTTGAATGCCTCGTGGTCTCCTGTGAGGTGCAGCAGCAGCCAGTGCAAGGCAATCTGCGTGTGAATGTGTCACCTATCCTAGGGTTACCATATTTGAACATTCAAAAAAGAGGATACTCAATGGGGGTGTCGACTCTGCCCACAGTCCATCCCCACTCCTCCCACACTCCGCCCCCACTCTGCCCCAGGTCACGCCCCCTCCCCGCTCGGCCCCGCCACCGCACCCCTCCTCACCCCCTGGCCCACTGCTGGCTTGCTGTGTCCCTCCTCAGTCCCCCACCCACCACTCGCCTCCTCCCACCTGCCACCCACCTCCTCACTCCCCTGCCAGAAACCCCCATGGCCGCCCCGAGAACCCCCGCCTGCCGCTGGCTTGCCGCTTCTTGCCTCCTCACCCCCACCCGCCGCTGGCTCCCTTGCCGCTCGCCTCTTCAACCCCGGCTGCCCACCGCTGGCCTTTTCACACACACCCCCGCTCACCTACTCACCCCTCACCTACTCAACCCCCGCTGCTCACCGCTCGCCTCTTCACCCCGCCCCACTTGCCTGCTCACCCCTCCTGCCGCAGGTCCCTCTGGCTCCTAGGATCAGGGGCAGCCGAGGGGTCTCCACATGCTGCGCCTGCCACAAGCGTGAGCTCCGTGGCTCCCATTGGCTGGGAAAAGCGCCAATGGGAGCTGCTGGAGCTGCGGAGCGGGGCTTGCAGGCGCCGGCAGCGCGCAGAGAGCCCTCCGCCTCCCCCCACCCCAACCTGACCCTAAGAGCCAGAGGGACCTGCTGGGGGGCGAGGTGGGGAGTCCCAGCGGTGCTTACCTGGGGCGGCTCCCAGGAAGCATCCGGCAGGTCCCTCTGACTCCCGGGGTCAGATCGGGTCGAGTCGGGGTGGGGGGTGTGGAGGGCTCTTTGCCAGCTGCCAGCACCTGCAAGCCCCGCCCCCTCAGCTCTGATTGGGCAGGAGGGAGCCGGTGCAGCACGCGGAGATCCCCTCCACCTCTGTGCCTAGGGGCTGCCCACATTGCAGGCTCCTGCTGGCGGGCGGGCGCCGGGAGCTGCCCCACGAAGCGCCGCCAGCCCTGGGACTTTGGACTTAGGGTTACCATACATCTGTATTTTCCCGGACGTTTTTAGATATTTAAAAATTCCTCCTGGATGGCGATTTAAGAACTAAAAAGCTGGTCATGTCCGGGAAAATACAGACATATGGTAACCCTAACATATCCTAGTGCAGGGGTGGGCAAACTATGGCCTGTAGGCCAGATCCGGCCCATCAGGGCTTTGGATCCGGCCCATGGGATTGCCAGCTGGAAGCGGCCGGCACCACGTCCCTGCGGCCCCTGGGGGAGGGGAGTGGCAGAGGGCTCCGCGCGCTGCCCTCGCCTGCAGGCACCACCCCCGCAGCTCCCATTGGCCGGGAACAGGGAACCGCATCCAATAGGAGCTTATGGGAAAGTACCCACAGGCAAGGGCAGTGCGCGGAGCCCTCTGCCTCCCCTCTCTCCCAGGGACGTGGTGCTGGCCTCTTCCGGGAGCGGCACGGGGCCACGGCAGGTAGGGAGCCTGCCTTAGCCCCGCTGCGCACCGCTGCCACCCTGGAGCTGCTCAAGGTAAGCGGTGCTGGGCCGGAGCCCGCACCCCGAACCTCTCTTGCACCCTGCATCCCAACCCCCTGCCCTGAGTCCCCTGCCACACCCCATGCCCCTCCTGCACCCCAACCCCCTGCCCTGAACCCCCCCTGCACCCCAACCCCCTGCCCCAGCCCTACATTCATGGCCCTGCATGCAATTTCCCCACCCAGATGTGGCCCTCGGGCCAAAAAGTTTGCCCACCCCTGTCCTAGTGAGTGCCCCCTCCTGGCCACCTACTAGGGCAGCTGTGAGCAGAATCCAAGCCTCTGCCACTCTGGAACCCCTGGGGTGCATGAAGCTTCTGAAGCATCAGCAAGCTGCAGCACTGGTCCCTCCCGTGGCCTCTCTGGCACATTTCCTGGCACTGATCCTCCATCTGTTTATCCATTCTCTGAAGTGGGGCTCCTTAGCCCATCTGCTCTAGGCCCCAGGACCAGCGCTGACCCCGAAGATGCCCCCATTACTCAAACATACCCCTCTCCCAGAACTCTATGGGTTTACAGCTTAACTCTCTCAGGGGCTGTTGTAAAGCAATCAACACACACACTTTGCATACTCTAACACCTTTCTGCTATTGTATACATAATCATGTAAAGCACAGGTGAATATAGATCATACAAGACGAACACTAAATACATGTCCATGCCGCAGTTTCCTCACCACTCTAGGGCATTCTATGGGCTGGGGGAAAAGTCCATTGGATTGTCCGGAGTTCTTGGAACTATCTGGCTCAGGAAAGCAGGCAGCAAGCTGCCCTCCTTGCCCAGGAGACTGCTATATGCTGGGTGACCTCGCTCTGGTGGAGCCCCTCCTTTTCCTGTGAGTTTCTTTATTTTAAACCCCTTCTGGTCAGCTGGCCCTTTTTGTTGTTCTCCTCCTGGTAACTTTCCACTGTTCCTACCCCCCACCCCGGGGAATCAGCTAAACTGGCTTTTCTAAGGCTGCAGCTGCATTTTTGCATAGCCTTTGTGAGGTCTAAGTACTGTCATTAACGTAATGTCTTCCCCCTTGCGTCTGTCTGGGGCGTACATGCTACAGGACCTGTCAGCAATGGTGGATCCACATACCTACAGGCATTCATAATACAGCAGTTTTTCATAAGACAACTTCACAATATCAGTCAGAATTCATAAGCTGTGCAGACATAGCCCCAATTCATCACAGCAGGTATGATCAGAAGTTCCTGGCTCTGTGCCACTCAGCAGGGCACCTCCTCCCATCTCTTCTTTCTCATGTCTCCCACTCAGCCTCGCAGCAATAACAAAGTCCTTCTGCTGAGGTAAAGAGGGGAATTCAGCTGTCATGAGGGAGAGAGGAGAGGGGAAGTACTGCCTAGTGTTTGGAGCAGGGGCCTGCAAAGACAGAACTCCTGGCATTTAGTCCTAGGCTACGTCTTCACCGGGGGGGGGGGGGGTCGAGTATCCGAGCCGACTTACCCCGCTGTGAGGACGGCGGCAAATCGACCTCCGCGGCTCCCCCATCCTACATGCGCTGGTGGATTACAAGCGTCGATTCGGGGATCGATTGTCACGTCCCGACGAGACGCGATAATTTGATCCCCGAGAGATTGATTTCTACCCGCCAATTCAGGCAGGTAGTGAAGACGTAGCCTTAGTCATGCCCAGCATGACTTTGGGTAAGTCCCCCAATCACTCTGTACCTCTGTTTCCCAATTAGATGTCGGGGAGGATATTTGCAGGATATGTGAGTGAAGCTTGGTGAATCAGGCCCATCTTTTGTGACAGGGGTCCATACAGCTGTGGGAACAGCCTTGTAGAGCACATGACATGGCAGTGGGCTTTACAGATGTATGTCTAGTCCGCGTCTCCGTGACCCTGAGCCTGCACTCAGTTTTGCATCTTCACTATTCCTGCTCCTTGGGGGGAACTTCCTGCCCTTGTTGTAAGTCAAAGCAGCTTCAGAACCACGCTGAATTTATGCTCCACGTCATATGGCCCCCTCTAGGCCATGTGACAGAGAGAACAGCTGGAGCATAGCAGAACATATTGAAGACACTATGGACCTGCACATCTGTGTGGGGCATATGGTGGAATAAGATCCCCTCCACCCCAGAGTCATCTCCCCTGAGGTGTGGGATGCCTAGGGGTAAGTGTATTTTACATGTAGGGTGACCACACAGCAAATGTGAAAAATCGGGACGGGGTGGGAGGGTAATAGAAGCCTATATAAGAAAAAGACCCAAAAATCGGGACTGTCCCTATAAAATCGGGACATCTGGTCACCCCAATTACATGCATGCTACCCCCCTCTCCCTGAGCAAATGGGGTGGAAGTGCAGCTGAGCCTGCACAGAACAGGGGTAATTTGCTGCTCTCATGGACTAATCACAGATTACCCCTTTTCTGGGTGCTTGTGGGGTGGTACAGCTGAGTGCTGCTCTTTATGTGGGGTGGACTGTATTTACTTGATCTATATAACTGCAAAGCAGTATTCTCTCTGATGGCTCTTCAGCCTCTAATGTCAGGCATAAAAACCTGACCCTAAAGAGTTAATATACCCACTCGCCACTGCAAAAGATACCCCTCCTTTAATAGGCCTGTTCCCAAATAATAATTCCAGTTCTTTAGAAAGCAGGTCAGCAGCACTGAGTAATAAATTCATTATAATCTAATAAAGTTCATTAGTCCTTGAAAAGTCTGAAATGTGAAGCGATAGTACCAATGAAATCGCCCTCTGGCAGGATCCTTTCTGGGTGGGGAAAAAAGGATTTGAGATAAAAAGAAATAAAAATAGTACAAATTTCAAATAAGAGGAGATGTTGCTGGGAGAATTGGAAACACCAGAAAGGAGCTACTTCTAGTTGGCAATAGAAGCACCAAGGCCCCACACATGAAAGGGAACCGAAGCTATTAATATTGGGGTAGTCAGAACGGAGGGTTGCGTATAAAGGGTTACACAGCCAATGCTCTTTGGAGAACAGTTTGAAGCAGCAAAATCTCTACACAGACAGATAATAAAAGTCCCTGATACAATGTCAAGAAAGTTTCCCTTTGAAGAAAGAGCAGCCAATCAGCTTATCTAACAATGTGTGATTCCATTTCCATCCCCTTGGGACATCTGCATGCAACGCCCTCCTGCCAGTCGTCCTTCCTCTACGTTACCAACAAGAAGGCAAAACAAATGAATAAGTAAATGTGGGCTGCAGCTGGTGTATACGGGATTAGCTCCACTGGCTCCAATGCCAATTCACACCAGTGGAATGTCTGGCCCAGTGACCCCCTTCCTCTCTGGTTCCCTGTGCATCCTGCCTTCTCCATTTATCTCTGGAGTCCTGTTGCTACTGGTACTTAAGCCTCTGGGTAGCTTTATGCAGGTGAATACAATGGAACTACTCGCATGTGTAAAGTTACACGGGAATCGGGGCCTTCATCTGTAAAATCCTCAGGGCAGCAGCTCTCTTCATTTTGGCCCAGATTCTTAAAGATATTTAGGCCCTTAACTCCTATTGGAGTTAGGCACCTAACCACCTCTGAGGGTCTGGAAATTTGCGCCTTGTACCGTGCCTAGTCAGTGCTTAGCAAATAATAAAATAGGACATGAGACCAAATCCTCCCCGTCACAGAAGATTTAAGCTGGATACAAGAGGTGTTTCCAGGGCTTGACGGGTCACAACATATTGGGTCCGAAAAGTGTTACTGAATGAGGATCGCTTAGCACAAGTGTGATTTACAGTTGATTCTTTTATCTGGTCCAAATCTGGGAGGAAACAAGGAAACCTCTCTATTTCAATAATAATAATAATAAATAATATCTAGCTCTTACATAGTGCTTTGCATCAGTAGATTTCAAAGCACGTTACAGAGGAGGTCAATATCATTATCCCCAATTTCCAAGACGGGGAAATTGAGTCACAGGGAGAGGAAGTGACTTTGCCCTAGGTCACCCAGTAGGCCGGGGCAGAGCCAGGAGCAGACCCCAGCGGAGTCCCAGTTCAGTACTCATGGCTGTCTGAAAGATGCCCAGCAGTCTAGAAGGTTGCTCAGGTGAGATTAGTGGGCACAGTGACGGTGTGGTCAGAAATGCACAATTAATGGGGTTTATTCCACAGTTCCACATGTCTTACATAGCTACAATAACAAAGGAATGTAGCCATGCCATGATGAGATGATAAACAGAAGTAGGTATGGGCACAGAACTGGCTACACCTGTGAAGAGGAAGGAGGGTCACAGAGCACAAACACAGGGGTCAGAAGAGCTGAGTTTGATTCCAGGCTTTGCCTCTGTCATAACTATAAAGGGAAGGGTAACAGCCCTCCTGTGTACAATACTATAAAATCCCTCCTGGCCAGAGACTCCAAAATCCTTTTACCTGTAAAGGGTTAAGAAGCTCAGGTAACCTGGCTGACACCTGACCCAAAGGACCAATAAGGAGACAAGATACTTTCAAATCTTGGTGGGGAGAAGGCTTTTGTTTGTGCTCTTTGTTTTGGTGGTTGTTCGCTCTTGGGACTAAGAGGGACCAGACATCAATCCAGGCTCTCCACATCTTTCTGAACAAGTCTCTCATATTTCAAACTTGTAAGTAAACAGCCAGGCAAGGCGTGTTAGTTTTTATCTTTGTTTTCTCAACTTGTAAATGTACCTTTTTGCTAGAGTGTTTATCTCTGTTTGCTGTAACTTTGAACCTAAGGCTAGAGGGGGGTCCTCTGGGCTCTTTAAGTTTGATTACCCTGTAAAGTTATTTTCCATCCTGATTTTACAGAGATGATTTTTACCTTTTTCTTTAATTAAAAGCCTTCTTTTTAAGAACCTGATTGATTTTCCTTATTTTTAGATCCAAGGGGGTTGGATCTTGATCCACCAGGAGTTGGTGGGAGAAAGGAGGGGGGATGGTTAATTTCTCCTTGTTTTAAGATCCAAGGGGTTTGGATCTGTATTCACCAGGGAATTGGTGAAAAGTCTCTCAAGGTTACCCAGGGAAGGGAATTAGCACATTGGGAGTGGTGGCAGCGGACCAGATCTAAGCTGGTAGTTAAGCTTAGAAGTTTTCATGCAGGCCCCCACATCTGTACCCTAAAGTTCAGAGTGGGGAAGCAGCCTTGACAGCCTCTGATTCACATCACCAGCAACCAAATTATCAGAACCAGACACTGATTTTGGGTGATTGACTTGAGGCACCTAGGGCCTTATTTTCAGCAGTGAGGAAATGCAGCTGCAGTTGATGTCAGCTGAAGGAAGGGAGCTCAGCACATTTGGAATCCAGGCCCAGGGCACCCAGAATCACAAGTCACTTCTGAAAACCTTGGCCCCATTGTCTATAATACTGTTATGTTCACAACATACAGACTGGGAAGTTAGCTAGAAACATAAATACTCTTGCAGGAAGGTTGCAACATAAACACTACTTTTCTTCTTAGACTCCAGAATGATAACACACAGTAATCAAGAACAGAGAGAGAGAGAGACAAAGCAGGCTGCTCCCTAAAACAGAGAGCCACAACTCACCCCACCTTTCTCTAGGCTGGCTGGCTGCAGACTGACTGTTGCTAGGTCCAGATCACACGTGTCCATACAGAGCCGCCTGCCTGCTAGCAGGACCAGGAAAATCTCCAGGAATGTAAAGTGAAAGATCACAATTTTAATACAGATTTCAGTGCACCACAACCATCACAGAGGCTTTAGAGGAGTCACGAGGTTTTATTCCTCCATTATCAGTTTCATCCTTCTCCATTTACACACCCTGACCCTCCTCCTTCCCATCTTGCTCTTGTCTTACATTTAGATTGCCAGCTCTTTGGAGCAGGGGCTGTCTTTGTTTTGTGTACAGTGCACAGCACAATGGGGGGCTGAGCTACGAGTGAGACCCTTGGGTGTTATAATAATAAAGTATGACTGAGCTGACCCATGTGTATGTGGGCAACTGCCCTCTACCGGCTGGCATTAAAATTGCTCAACTGTGTGTCATAGGTCTTATACTGCTAAAAAGAAAAGGTGACTCTTTTCATTCTAGTGCTGTGTTTTTCCAGTGGAAGTAGCTCAGTTCTGTTCCCGTTCTCACTGTGAGGGTTCTCATACAGAAATTCTCAGGTGGTTGTGGATTTCTTACAATTTTAAGGTAGGTCAAATTTTAGCCCTAAACAATTTGATTGAGTCCCTTCAAATAAAAGTGTCAATACGCGACTTTTGAAATTCTGGAGGGTTTCTCGGAATATAATGGGAGACCTTGTGCAGAGTTATCACACACCTGGGAGGCCTGAATATTGAGAGAGGCTTCAGCGTCTAAGCATTTACAGGGAGCATTCAGTATTGAAAAGTGATTTATAGACACCATGCAGGAGTGAAAACTCTTTATATATACATACACAGAGTACTGCTTTGTTGTGCAGCTCTAATTATATATTACATCAAACTGCCCTTGCTACACACTGAAGGGCAGTGGAAATGAAAAGCTATATCACTTTTTTTCTAACATCACCCATATCTTATAACACATTGACGTGACATCGGGACCATGTGCTATAACTTCTACATATGACTGAAGCAGCCCAGGCAGTTTTACAAATCAAATTGACCTATGACAGCTAAAGTCTTCTTGTTTTTTTTTGGTTTTTTTTAAACCAATGGGATTGTAGTATGCAAATAATATAAACCATTTCATTGGCAATACATAAATCTGTCTGGCTTCTAACTGGCTGAAAAAAACAGTGATGTCACATTTTTACCCCAATGCACGTAGTCCACAACTATCCTGCAAAGAAAGGGTCCATAGTTATACAGATTAGAAATGCATATACAATGGAGAGTATTAATTCCAGCCCAGCTACAAGATGCTGCCCTGCTGCTCCAACATCCCCACAAGCTTTTCTAGTCTGCTTTTCCTTTCTTGTGCCATGGTTGTGGGAGACAGGGAATGGTCCAAAAAGGAGATCACTGATAGACTCTCCCATGCACAAAGAGCAAAGCGTGTATTTTTTGCCTAGCTGGGTTTTATTTTAGAGTAAGGAAGAACAAGCCCAAGGCGTCAGAGAGACAGCAAACAGTGGGAGAGATTTCCCAAGGCACAAATACAAGTTAGGTGCCGGACTGCCTTTCGTGCCTTTGAAAATCTCCCCCTGCAACTGGCTCTGTAATATTCTGCATCTCATCTGAAACACAAAATGGCAACTGCCTCCCAGCTGGCAGTAAGATCCCTCTACATTTAAAGGGGCAGCACACCAAAAATGGCATGACGGCAATGCCTTTCAGTGACATAGCTACATGGGCTGCACACGAATGAACCTCAGAAAGCTGCTGCTATGCAACCTTGTGCTGTGATCTTTCTGCAACTCACAAGAAAGAGACGGTAGAGCTGAGCCTGGTGGATGAGAGACCTCCAAGGAAAAACCCAGGGTGCTGTAGGCACTGAAGCTGATGATGGAGGGGTGTCATCTTATCCTCTGACTCAGTACAGCTGATTGCACAGTGTAGCATTGGGGGGTGCTGTGCTGCTGAAGGGTGCTGTCTTTTGCGCTAGCTGTAAAAATCAAGGCCCTGAGCACTCGCTCTTAATGATCCTCTGGTGCTTTTCACAAAGGTAAGTGTGTAAAGCCCACTATTTTCGATACAGTTTTAAGTGTGAGTAGTTACATCCTGTCTCTCTAAATAATTTCAGCACTCGGACACTTCCTGTCCAAAACTATCGTGCAGCGTTGCTGTGTGCTGCTGAGGGTTTGACGGATTCCACCCGAGAGTGGCTGCACTTCAGCTACAGCTAAAGTGAATCCTGTGTGAGGGTGAAATGAAAGACTCTGCTAATATGCAAAATATTATGATGATAAACATCCAGTGAGTTAAACTGCAAAGGGGGCAAACTAGTCTCACAGTTACTTTTGTGGTTGCTGGAGCCAGCATGGGTGAGGGGTCTCCACGGGGTCCATAGCATCGAGGATGTTCCCTGCCATGGGTAATTTGTCTCAATCAGACTCAGAGGAGGAAAACAGAGATCTGAAGGAAGAACACTACAAGCTATACAAGCTTCAAAAGAACATAATGGGAAACAGCTCAAGGTACTGACCTTACAGATTGATTCTCTTAACCGAGATTTTGATGGGCTGCAAATTAAAGCAAAAGGGATAGGAGAAAGGCTGCAATTACTGAAAGAACATAATGTGAAGCTTAGGGAGGATGTGAAGTCATCTGAGAAAAACATAGCTGCTATAATTGAAGACAATGGGCCAAATTATAGACTTCGTGACCCTGGTGTAAATCCAGAGTAATTCCATTGCAGTCAGTGCCATTACTTCAGATTTACTCAGGTGTCGTGGATCCAGCAAGGGACGAGCTGGCTCATGGAACTTATAATGGGCAATGGAGACTTTGTACTTTTAGGTCACTGGCTTGGAGTCCAGCCCAGATCTATTGTAACCCGAACTCATTAGCAGAGCTGGTCGGAAAAATTTGGATGAAACAGTTTTTCACTTGCTGGGTTGTCGAACTTGAAGTGTGCCATGGAGACAGTTTGATTTTGAAGAAGCTGCTCCAGAAACCTGCCCAGTTTCCCGCCAACATGCCTGCCCAGCTCCTCGGCAACAGACCTAGCAAGTTGCTGGGGGACCCGGCTTTCCAGGGTCCATGACTCAGGGGTGGCCACCAGGTGGGCTGCCTCTGAACCAGGGATCCCAGGTCTTCAAGGGTACGTCTACACTGCAGCTGGGAGTAAACGCCTCGGCCCGGCTAGACAGACTCACACTAGCTTCGCTCCAGGTAGCACGCTAAAAATAGCATGGATGTTGTGGCTCTGCAGTCTCGGGCTAGCCACCCGAGTTCAGACCCCAAGAAGTCGAGTGGGCTTGAGAACCTGAGCTGCTGCCTGAGCCACAACGTCCACACTGCCATTTTTAGAGTGCTAGGTCAAGCAGAGCTAGCACAAGTCTGTCTATCCTAGACATATGTGAAGCTCCCAGACAGCCTGCCAGGCAAACTGTCTCTGAATCAAGGACCCCAGGGCTTCCAGAGTCCATGGCTCTGGGCCAGCCTACCAGGCAGACTGCCCTTGGAATGGGGCTGCATGCCCGTTCATGGAAAATTTCAGAACTTTGGGGGTTTGTTCTGAATCAGAATTAAACCAAATAGCAAAATCCTCCCTAAAACAGATTCCCCTCTTGTTGCCCAGCTCTACTCATTAATACATTTGATAACTGTTGGATGGCCAGTGCATAACGAGCAGGTTAGCTTGGTCCTTTTCTTATTACACAGGTGTTCGCATGACAAACAATTACAGTTGACATTAATTGGTCCACTTGTTGCAGCATCAAGTGAAAGGTCAAGGACTGACTGGGCCACAGAAGTTGAACGCCTCTAAACTGGGTGGTGTGGGGTGTGTACCATTCACATGCACATTCTGGTGACTGGCTCAAAGAAAGGATAAGGGACCTACTATTACTCAGACTAGTCAAAGGAGTTGTCCTCGAGCTCAGTTGGTAGCCCCCAATGTTTTTTTTTTTTTTTTTTTTAAGGCTAAAAGGCAAGGAGTCTAGTTCTGCCTCCCCGAGGTGTGGGGCAGAGTGTCTGCAGCATGTAAATTAATTACGGAGGAGGGAAGGGAAGGTGAAGGTATAACACACACAACACATGCTTTTTGGGTAAACCCAGGCAGTCCTTATTCACAAGCAATGCAGCCAATGCCTTTACAGACACAACACCTGCTCTCCCTGCCCAGTCTCTGAGATCTCAAAACTCCAAGCATCCCCCTGGCTCCTTAAAAGAAAACACATTCAACACTGGCAGCTAGTGTGTTTCTAAACACAACCTGCTCTGTCTACACCAGGTGCAGACTCCAGTTAAAAACTGAGTTTGTTAAAACATGTTAGCGAGCATGTTTTAAAACATGTTAGCGAGCATGTTTTAAAACATGTTAGCGAGCATGTTTTAAAACATGTTAGCGAGCATGTTTTAAAACATGTTAGCGAGCATGTTTTAAAACATGTTAGCGAGCATGTTTTAAAACATGTTAGCGAGCATGTTTTAAAACATGTTAGCGAGCATGTTTTAAAACATGTTAGCGAGCATGTTTTAAAACATGACCTGGTTTCCTAGTCTGGACATGCCCATAGGATGTATCAATCATCCCAGGTGCAGGGAGGAGAAAAGCTGAAGGAGTCTGAGAGGTTCAGGAATCTGAAGAACTGGAGACAGACTGAAATCCTGGTGCCACTGAAGGCAAATGGGAGTGTTGTCACTGGCTTCAGCAGAGCCAGGATTGCAGCTGGGGTCTATAAAAGGAACTGAAAAAACTCTTAAAAAGTTGAGAACTTGGATGACATGGGCTACGTTGTGCCCTCATTTAGCTTCAGGGAATTAAGAGTTGATCCCTTCCTGACACCCAGAAACTGGAATTATCACGGTATGTGTCAACCAGGGAGCTTTTGGTACCTGCACTTTGTAAGGCACAGTCATGACCTGGCACTGATTATTGCTGCTGTGAGCATTTTCCCAGCGACTAAAGTTCATATTTAAGGTCCAGCCATCTTTAGCTCCATTTACCAGTAACTACTGTACATGTATATTGTGCCTTGCATCCTCAAGGGTTCCAATGCACTTAGCAAACACTGTTGAAATGCAGCTACCGCTGGGGTGGAGGGCAGAAACCTACACAATAGTGAGTGGATTGGAAATGTTGGCCAAGTCCTCCAGAGGCAGCTTCGCCTGTTATAAAAAGTGCCATTTTCTAAATGATACTGAGTGTGGGGTTTTCACTGTTGGTCTAAATCTGTTCCCATTGAAGCCAATGGTAAAACCCCCTATTGATTTCAATAGGAACAGAGACAAGGTGGAATTTTCAAAAGCACTCACCCTTCACCTGTATGTCCACATGCAAGCAACGCTGGTTGTTTAGGTATCATCCGGAAAAATGCACTTCCAGTAACCTGCATAGAACTCAATGTATCTATATCGGAAGAATAAAGGGATGAGGTGACCTGGAATTTGAACTTGTGCTTCACATGTATCTAGGCATTAGGAACGTGATGTTGAGGCCTCTGAGCTAGCTTATTTAGCTTGCTATAACTGGACCTAAAACCATCAGTAGCTGAAGTCTAGAGAACCGTAGCAAAAATAACCCAGGCACTTGATTAATGGAGGCTGAGAAAGCCTTTCAGCAAATGGGAAACATACCCTGCTAACAAGAATGATTTGCATGATTTTATCTTACAGAGCCCTGGCCTTGGAGGCTGGAAACACAAATTGGATAAGGCATTTCAGAAACCCGCGGGGAGTCGTTTTCCCAGACATGGCCAGAAGGCGGGTGGCAGTGGGTTTCCTTGAAATCAGAATTTCAAGGAACTGGATACACAAGGCTCCTCGCACAATGGAGAGTCATCCAGGTCTACACTAGAAAGTTTTGCCAGTATAGAAAGGTTATTAGGAGTGTGATTTTGGGTGACATTTTTATACTGGGACAATACCCTACTGTAGACATATCAGCATACAAATGCTTTTGCTGGTACAGTTTGTTTTGATCAAGAAACCGGTATCAGCTATACTGGCAAAAGCACTTTCTTTCCAGTACAAGCTGCATCCACACTAGGAGGTGGGTTGCTGATGTAGTTGCACCAGTATAGCTATGCTGGGAAACCTTTTCTAGTATAGACAAGGCCTACATTCTGAAGCGGACAGATTTAACATGTCACCTCCAATTAGGATGAAGCTAAAAATATTCCTACATACCTGCCTTGCTGGTGACTCTGAACAGAGATCTGAGGTGGACTTAGAGAAACCTAAATAATCTCTGGGTGGCAGCCACAAAGTACAGAAGAAATTATCCCAGTGCTGATTGTACCTCATCACTTACTTAGGGTACGTCTACACTACCCGCCAGATCGGCGGGTAGTGATCGATCTATCGGGGATCAATTTATGGTGTCTAGTGTAGACGCGATAAATCAATCCCCAATCGCTCTGCCGTTGACTCCTGTACTCCACCACGGCGAGAGGCAGAAGCGGAGTTGACAGGGGAGCGGCGGCAGTCGACCCCGCGCCGTGAGGATGCGAGGTAAGTCGACCTAAGATACGTCAACTTCAGCTACGCTATTCGAGTAGCTGAAGTTGGCGTATCTTAGGTTGATCTCCCCCCACCCCAGTGTAGACCAGGCCATGGTGTAATCATGTGTTAATAGCATGACTAGGAGATGATGCTTACCTTTTCTTCTCTGTGGACTGTGTCCTTCTCACAGCACTCCAGACAGCGAAGGACTCACCCTTTTCCAGAGCAGCAGTGCCAGGTTTAACCGAACGCTGGGTTGTGTGCCACATTCTTAGATGAGTGGCACAAATGTTGTGTGTAGTTATAATTTTGCTGATGTTTTTCCACATACTTTTTAATACCTCAGGGAAGCAAAAATAACCAGATCTGAGCTTCTCATGATATTTTGGCTCCTGGATGATGGACGACCAGATGGTGCCTTATTTGGGGCCAGTAAATGGCCACCTGAGATCAAAGAAAAAAATCCCATGATGCCAAGATATAGGGTACATTTTAGTTCCTGCAGAAAGCCATTATCGAAAGAGGCAGCATAGTCCAATGGATACAGAACTGGCCTTGGACTCACTGTTCTAGCCGTGGCTCTGCCGCTCATCTGCCCTGGGACTTTGGGCCAGTCATTTCATCGCTCTTACCCAGCCTGGAAGTTATTTTGGGTAGGGAGTGTCTCTATGTGTATGTTCAGTGCCTAGCACAACAGGGCCCTGATCTTGGTTGGGGCCTCTAAACACTACCGTAATCGTATTTATTAATCACAATGCGAGTCCCACTCTTCTGTTGGCCTCAGTGCCCAGGTTTTGCTTAATTTGCTAATGGTTTGAAACTGATGAGAAGTTAAAGAGCAGCAGCGGAGCGAGGAGTTATCAGTATTTGTGTTATGAATTGTCATGCTCCTGGGTCAAAGGAGGCTGTACAAGGTTTGCAGTGCCCATGGGAGGAGGTAGGCCAGAGCTGGCCTGTTATTCTGCTTTTCTGGATTCTTCTGAACCTTCCAGTGCTTTCAATAGCATCTGAGCTGTGCTGAGGAATTCTAAGCAGATGCTGCCGCTCCGTGAATCCCAGCGCAAGACAAAAGGGATCAGCATGAGCGAGAGAGAGAGAAAAATGAGAGATGGCCACAGTCCCTGAATCTGCCCACGTCAGAGCTCTGCTGGGGCGCGGCTGCTTTCACTGTGACAGGCATATCAAACCCCTGGGCCCAAACACTGAGGCTTAGAGAAAGGTCAGGAGAAATGTGCTGCCCGGGCCAACCTCAAAAAGAGTGAATGAGCATTTTGTGAAAGTTTCACACCCTGGCAAGAGGGTGAGATGAGGGGCAGGGTGAGAGGGGGCCCATGGCCCGGCCCTCTCCACAATGGCCAGCCGTGCTGCCTCTGCAGCACGTGCTTGCTGGAAGCACTCCACAGGGAATTGTGACCGAGTCAGGGTCTGCACATTGGCCCCTCTCAGTGGGCTTGGTGGCCATCAGCCACACAAGACCTAAGGGGCGAGACGGGAGAAGCGTGCGTTTGAATTATCCCCCTAGACATTTTTCTGGTTGAATTCTCATGTGAGCCATAAAATACAAAGCACATGACAGAGGGAAACAGAATGATGCAGGGAGCAGGTCAGAGATCACATGCAGGGCCGGCTCCAGGCACCAGCCGACCAAGCACATGCTTGGAGCGGCACCTGGAGGGGGGCGGCGCTCCGGCCGGCTGGGGAGAGCGGGGCCCCGGCCGGGCTCGCCGCCCCGCTCCCCCCGGTGCTCCGGCCGGCCGGGGAGAGCGGGGCTGCGGCCGGGCTCGGCACCCTCCCCTGCCGCGCTCCCCGCCGGGGGTGGCGGGAGGCTTTTTTGCCTTCGGCGGCAAAAAAGCCAGAGCCGGCCCTGATCACATGACATCCAAGAGCACAGAGCTGTGCTTGTCCTTCACCCCCCAATCAGCAGAAGACCACACTGTGGTGTTTGCCCCATCCCTGGCTATTATCCATGCAGTGGCCGCTATAGACAGCTGTGACTAGCAGCCAAGAGCTTGCTAAATATCAGGGGAGTTTTATTAGAATCTTGACTTCATCAACAGCATACTGGCTGACACACCCCATTCGAAAACACACCCTTTCGCTTTATAGCTCAATATACAAGCAACACTTGAGGTGGAATCCTATTTTATATCCTTCACACTATTTAAATTTCCTATTATATTCAGGACCAAAATTGACTTCATAGTCTCTAACACTTTGCTTTACAGTATGAAGAAATGCCTCCCCTTCCCCCAGCCTGCTGCGCACCCTGGTTTTTTTTTGTTTTTTAATGTTTCTTTCCATTTTTCAAGGACTAATGAACTTTACCAGATTTACATCGAATGCTGCCTCCAAACTTAAATATGGAAGTTTTAAATTCACTTAGGGCTAGTTGACACTAGAAGCGCTAGGTTGGTGTAACTTACGTCGCTCAGGGGGTGGCTTATTCACACCGTTGAGTGACGCAAGTTATACCAAAGTGGTAGTGTAGACAAGGCCTTAGTGTACTGCTATTTGCACTGTGAAATGTGTGGGGAGGAGGTAATCTTGAGTAATGGGAGGGAAGTTCGGTTTGATTTTTTTAAATTAAGTCTTATTAATTTACTAAACAGAGTCCCTTGGCATTGTATCCACCCCACAGCATTTACTGCACAGAAAATTTCTAACACACCACTGAAGAGAGGTGCCTTATTCTCATTGACTTGCAAAGGGAATTAGGTGCGTAACAGTCCTTAGTGCTTTCCAGAGTCACCCCCTCATTTGGCCTCACAGCATCAGGTAGCAATGGGTAGGGGTTTGGGGGCATGCAAGGACAGGAACGTGGGGCCAGACTTTGGCTCACTTGCAGTAATAAGCAGCAGTTGCTTATGTAGCGTCCCCTCTTCACCCGGTTACCTTCTTTAATGCCAATCTGCTTACAGGTTTTGATGGACAGGTCTGGGTTTTTCTGGATCCCGCCACCCACTTAGCAGGGTGTATCTTCTTTATTTTTTCCTATGAATTTATTTGGCAGTGCCTCCACCCCCCTCGCTCCTTCCTGGCATGGTCACCAGGGCAGCTTGGGAGGAAAATTCTAACCACGGGATAATCCCCACTTATTTGCCAGATAGTTGGAGACTTCCAAGAAATAACACAAAAATTATATTAAACAGGAGACAAATATAACATAACAGGGTAAAACACTATTGTTAGGGTCACCACTGCCCACGCTGCTAATACCTGTGCCTTTCCCCATCATGTGACTTGATGTAGCAAATGTAAGGGCTCGTCTATACTTACGCGCTGGTTCGGCGGCAGGCAATCAAACTTCTGGGTTCGATTTATCGCGTCTTGTCTGGACGCGATAAATCGAACCCAGAAGTGCTCGCCGTCGACTCCGGTAATCCTGCTCGGCGCGAGGAGTACGCGGAGTCGACGGGGGAGCCTGCCTGCTGCGTCTGGACCGCGGTAAGTTCGAACTAAGGTACGTCGACTTCAGCTACGTTATTCACGTAGCTGAAGTTGCGTACCTTAGTTCGAATTGGGGGGATTAGTGTAGACCAGGCCTAAGATTAGTGTCCCGTTGGTACATGTACTTTGTTGGAGCCCTTGATGACCTATGACCACAAAATTCTCTGCAGTGGTTTAGCAGTGTGGCTGACTGGGTTACAGCCCAAGAGGACTCACAAGTGGAAGAAGGTGGTAAATCCCTCCATAGGTTTAATATGCAGCAAGTTGTAAAATCCCCAAACCCTTACTCCCTGGCTTGAGGACACAGTTCAGGGAGTAGGGGTCCCCAAAACAAATTCCCTGACTAACTAACTAAAAGATGGTGCACTCACAAACTCCACGAATGATCCTCAGGTTCAGAGATGACTCTGGACTCCTCAGTCACTGCAGAGGGGCTGATCTCTGCTGGCAGGGATCCTCTTCAAGCAGGAATCAGGCTGGTTCGGTCCCAGGATTTCCCCTTATCACAAAGGGATGCAGGGCTCAAGGTGCAGGTTACACAACTGTACTAAAATCCAAACTGTAGTCTCCTAACCCAGCATCCAGACACACACACAGCAGGCAGCAGCCCTGAACTAGCAGACAGAGCAGAGCTGACCATGTGGTGACTGGTCTCATCTAGGGAGCTGGAGGGCTAACTCAGCCTGGCTGGGGAAGTTTCCCAGCAAAACTCTACAAACTGGGAATCATCAGTGGAGAAGGAAAAGCCCAGCTGAGGGATCTTGCTTTCAGGTCCGTAGAGGCCAGTTCTCAGGGGGAACCCTGCATGCAGGCCTGGGACTTACTAGCTCCCCACACAGCCAGTCCTGCCTGGCTCCAGACTGACTCAAAAATGGCTTCTCCCCTTTCCTGAACTCCCTGGGAGGGGCATCTCACTCCCTATTGGTTGCCGGGCAGACTCTGAGTTTGCCTTGGCTCCCCCTCCCTGAGCTGCCAGCCGACAGAGCCCCAGGAATCTAGGTAATCTCCTTGGGGGTTACACTTATTCGACAAACAAAGAAATAATCCCATTTACACACCCTTTAGGGGGGGGTAGGAAATAGGCCTGCTAGAAGAAGGTAAGCTCTACGGTACAGCGCATGGTGATATGTCCGGTGCATATCACAGTGGGGTGGTAATCTCTGGCTGGGGCCTGGAGGTGCTAGCACAACGTAAATAATAAACCATGATCCTTCCCACCGCCAGCACACCATTCAGCTAAGGATCTCAAAACGCTCCACAGACACCCATTAGCTACACATTGCAGCCTCCCTCTGAGGCAGGGCACTATTAACCCCATTTTACAGACAATTAACCCAGGGTACAGAGAGAGTAGGTGACTTGCCAAAGGTCACCCAGCGAGTCAGTAGCTGAGGAATCCAAGAGCCCTAACTCTCCATATCTTGCTCTGACCACTATACAACACTGGTTCCTTGCACTTCCAACTTGAACCTCATCGGTTTACCACTCTGCAGAGTACAAACTAGAGCACACAATGTGCTTTCGAGGGTTGAAAACACCAAAGGAAAAAAAAGATAGAGAAAGAAACTGCATGTGTGCAACTAACATCTCAATATTCACCACTCTCTAGTAATCACAGTGAAGTGATGTCTCCTCTTTCAAGTACAGCAGCTATTGCAGTTAGCAGAGATGCCTTCAGAGCGAAGGCCCCAATTCAATAAAGCACTTACACATTTGCTTAAGTACTTTGACGACTCAGGGCCACAATTTCTGAGTTTTTAAATGGACCCCTATTAATCAATCAATCCATGTGTAGTCGTTCCAGGGTGGGGCTCGTCCCTTCCAGGGGCGGCTGGGAGCCAGGCTGCCCCGCTACAAAGCTAATAACAGTTTAAGGCTCAGACCCTTGGGCAGGGATTGAGCACACAAATAATAGTTCAGAGCTCAGGCCCTTAACCAGGGGCTGGGTCAGTTTGTGGCAGCCCTAAGGTCAGGGAGGAGGAGAGACTGCCACCCGGCGTGGGGTGGCAGGGGGGAACACAGGCCCACCCACCCCACTGTGTTCCAGCCCGGGGCCCTATCCGCAGCAGTCCGTCTGCCGCGGGGTCAGTGGGGATCCTGACCGCAACACACTGACATAGGTTCGGGGTCTGCTACCCCCGGGCCACTTCCCATCTCCTCCTCCATAGGTACGTGCACATCCTTAGTCTCGTCTGCCGTGTCCCAGACCATGGGCTCCTCCGGGCTCCGAGCGCTGGGTAGGTGGGTCGGGTCCTCCGGACTCTCGGCGGGGGTTGGCTCAGGCCGCTCCTCCGGATACGGGGTTCGGGGTCGGCTCGGCCAGTCCTCCTCCGGGTACCGGGCTCTGGGCAGGCTCGGCCAGTCCTCCTCCGGGTACCGGGCTCTGGGCAGGCTCGGCCAGTCCTCCTCCGGGTACCGGGCTCTGGGCAGGCTCGGCCAGTCCTCCTCCGGGTACCGGGCTCTGGGCAGGCTCAGGCCCGCAGGAGCTCGGGCACCAGCGTCTGTCCTCTCCCACTGCCGGCCAGGTACTGAGTGCTGTGGCTTGGCCTTTATACTTCCTGTCCCGCCCCTTGACTTCCGGGGGGCGGGGACAGGCGGCGGTGGCTCCGCCCACTCTGGCGGCTGTTCTGGCTCGTCCCTTCCAGGGGCGGCTGGGAGCCAGGCCACCCCGCTACACGGCCCCCCCCTCAAGGCTGGCACCTGGGTACCGGGGCCAGACCCTTCCATACCCCCTAGGTGGGAAAGGAAGTCGGCGTTTGCGTGGTCTTGCCCGGCCCGATGGCGAACGGTGAAGGCATAAGGTTGCAGCGCCAAGTACCACCGCTGCAGCCGCATATTATGGTCCTTCATGCGAGCCAACCACTGAAGAGCAGAGTGGTTGGTGACGAAGACGAAAGGGGCTCCTAGGAGGTAGTAGCGCAGGGCGTCACAAGCCCACTTCGCGGCTAGGGCTTCCTTTTCCACCACCGCATAGTTCTTCTCTCGGGGGAACAGCTTCCGACTGATGTAGAGGACCGGATGCTCTTCCCCGCCGACCTCTTGGGAGAGGACTGCCCCGAGTCCCACCTCCGAAGCGTCGGTTTGCAGGACAAAGGCCTGGTTAAAATCGGGGCTATATAAGACTGGCTCTTGGCAGAGGCTTGTTTTGAGGGTTTGAAAGGCCTCGTCACACTCGTGGGTCCAGACCACTTGCCGGGGGCTTTCCTTCGTCAAGAGTCCCGTTAAGGGGGCGGCAATCGCCGCAAATTGGGGGATGAAGCGTCGATAATACCCCGCCAGCCCCAGAAACTGGTGTACCTGCCGTTTCGTGGCAGGCGGGGGGCAGGTCGCAATGGCCTGCACTTTGTCCACCAGCGGTTTTACCTGTCCGTGTCCGATAGCGTACCCCAGATACTTAGTTTCTTGTTGGCCAATGCAGCACTTCTTCGGGTTGGCTGTTAGCCCGGCGGCCTGCAGGGACCTCAGGACGGCTGCGACCCTTTCTAGATGGTTCTCCCACCGCGGACTGTAAATGACCACGTCATCCAAATAGGCCGCCGCGTAGTCTTGGTGGGGTTGGAGGAGGCGGTCCATCAGGCGCTGAAACGTGGCCGGGGCCCCGTGTAGGCCGAAGGGCATTCGGGTAAACTGGTATAGGCCCGTAGGGGTGGCGAACGCAGTTTTCTCCCTGGAAGTAGGGTCCAGGGGGATTTGCCGATACCCCTTGCTAAGGTCAAGGGTCGTGATGTAACGAGCTCCTCCTAACCGGGCCAACAGCTCGTCTATCCGGGGCATGGGGTAGGCATCGAACTTGGAGATGGCATTCACGCGCCTAAAGTCGATGCAGAACCACTGGGAGCCGTCGGGCTTTGGTACCAGCACGACTGGGCTTTGCCACTCGCTGTGCGAGGGTTCAATCACCCCCAGGTACAGCATCGCCCATACCTCCTCATCCACGACGCATCTCCGGTGATATGGCAAAGGCCTGGTCGCGCCGCGAATCACCACCCCCGGCTCCGTTTGGATCCTATGGTACACCAGGGTGGTGGCTCCCGGTTGGGCTGTGAAGGTGTGATGGAAGGCTCGTAGGAGGCACTGGGTTTGCTTGAGTTGGTCCTCCGTTAGGGTCTCCCCAAGTTGGGGTTCCTCAGGGTCCTGGGTATGGGCTATCTGGGGCCCTAGCTCGGGTTCTGGGGGGTAGGGGTTAATCAAAAGCCCTTCCCGTTCCCGCCAGGGCTTGAGCAGGTTGACGTGGTACCGCTGTATCCTCTTCTTCCGATCGGGCTGGTCGATCTCATATGTAACCGGGCCCACCTTCCGGACCACCTCATACGGCCCTTGCCAGCGAGCCAGAATCTTCGACTCACTGGAGGGGAGAAGGAGTAATACCCGGTCTCCGGGTAAAAAGTCCCGTGTTTGGGCGTCCCGGTTGTAGGCCTGGGCTTGCGCCTCCTGGGCGGCTTTCAAATTCTCTCGGGCCCGGTCTCCAGCCTGCTTAAGACGCTCCTGGAGCTGGATCACGTACTTTAAGAGGCCCTGGGCCGGTGAGGGGGTTTGCTCCCAAGTTTCCCTCATTAGGTCCAATAGGCCTCGCGGTCGACGGCCGTACAGCAGTTCGAACGGCGAGAAGTTCGTCGACGACTGGGGGACCTCTCGGACCGCCAGGAGCAAGGGTGGGAGTAGCTGGTCCCATCGGCGAAGGTCCTCCGGGGGGAACTTACGGAGCATGTCTTTTAGGGTCCGGTTAAACCTCTCGACCAGCCCGTCCATCTGGGGATGATAGACTGACGTTCGCAGTTGCTTGACCCCCAGAAGCTCACACACCTGCCGGAGCAACCGCGAAGTAAAGTTTGTCCCTTGATCCGTAAGGATCTCGCGGGGTAGGCCGACGCGGGCAAAAGCCTTCACCAGCTCATCGGCGATGGTGCGGGCTGTAATGTTCCGGAGGGGAATTGCCTCGGGGAACCGGGTAGCATAGTCTAACATCACTAAGATGTATTGAAACCCCGCACTGCTCTTGGGAAGAGGCCCCACCAGGTCCATGGCCACGCGCTCGAAGGGGGTCTCAATTAGGGGCATCGGGATCAACAGGGCCTTGGGAGTCCGTGCCGGGGCGGCCAACTGGCAGCCCGGGCAGGAATTACAGTAAGTCTTTACCTCCTGGTACACCCCCGGCCAGAAGAAGCGTCCCAAAATCCAGGCCAGGGTCTTCTCGTGACCGAGGTGTCCAGCCGCGGGGACGTCGTGGGCCAACTTCATGATGGACAGTCGATGACACCGGGGGACGAGGAGTTGGGTCCGGGTCTCCCCCGTGTGGGGGTCCCGTTCGACCCGATACAGGCGCTCCTGCCGCAACTCAAAGTGTGGCCACTGGGCCGCTCGACCGGGGTCGAGGACAGTCCCGTCCGTCACGGCCAATTGTTCGTATACCCGCTGAAGTGTGGGGTCGGCCCGTTGGTCCCGGCAAAAGTCCGTGGTGGGCGAGGGATCCTCCCCAGCCCCTGGGGGAGCGTTCTCTGGTTCTCCCGCCGAGCTGGTTGTCTCGGGGGCTTCTCTCTCCTCTCCTCTCCTTCGCTCTCGGGCGCCTCCCCTTCTAAGGCTGGCATGGCCCGCAGGTCGTCGTCTCCTGCGTGGCGGCGGAGAACTGCTGGAAACTCCGGCCAGTCCCGACCCCGGATCACGGGGTATGCCAGTCGCGGAGCAAGTCCCACGAACATTGATCGGGTGACCCCCTCAATCGTCAGTTGGGCCCGGGTACTCCGGTAGGGCCGTATGTCCCCATGGATGCATTGCAGGCAAATTTCACCCAGTCGGGCGTCAGCCGGGGGACCAAAGTGTCGGCGGACTAGCGTCTGTCCGCAGCCCGAGTTGAGGAGGGCCACCGTCGGGTATCCCTCAATGGCCACCGGCACGGTGATCTTAGCCGCTTGGGAAGGACGGGCACGAGCCTCCCCTGCACAGACCTGACCAAAGGTACACTCCAGCCCCGGGCAATCCCGCTGGAGATGGCCGTACTCCCCGCAGGAGAAACAGGGCCCCAGGGTTGCCCATCCCATCCGGAGCCGAGTCCCAGGGTGGGTTCCAGGCGGACTTCGGTGGTCTCTTCGCCCTGTGGGGATCGGGATCCGAGCGGGTCGCCCGGGTGCCACCGGGGCACCAGTCCAATCCTCGGTTTCCCGGGAGGAAACCCGTGAATCCGCTCGAGCGGGCGCCCCTTTCTTCTCGGGGTTAGGGCGCTCCGCCCCTGGTGGGGCTACTCGGAGTCCCAGGCCTATCGGCGTTTCAGCCGCGAGGAAGTCCTCCATTAGTGACACGGCGGCGGCCAGGGTCGCTAGCCGGTGGCGGAGGACCCAGGCCCGTCCCCGTGGTGGAAGAACGTGGGTGAACTGCTCTAGCAGCACCTGCTCCATTACCTCTTCCGACGTTCGGCGCTCGGGCTGCAACCACCGCTTGCAGGTTTCCCGGAGTTCCTGGGCCACCCGCCGAGGCCGGGCCCCCGTGGGGTAGGTCAGACTCCTAAACCGCTGGCGGAAAGTCTCGGGACTCACATCCAGGGCGTCCAGAATGGCAGCCTTTACTTGGCTGTAATCTTGGGCTGCTTCCACCGACAGGCCTCGATAGACCGTCTGCGCAGTCCCAGTCAGGTACGGGGCCAAGATGGAAGCCCATAGCTCCGGGGCCCAGCCGGCGACAATGGCCACCCGCTCGAAGGTGACGAGAAAGGCTTCAGGGTCATCGCCGGGTACCATTTTCGTCAGCCGGATCGGGGGGCTCGGCCGTGTGGTCCCAGCTGCGCCTCCCGGCTGTGCCTCTCCGGGTCGGGCCAGCGCTGCTGCGAGCTGCTGGAGACATTGCCGCTGGAAGTCCTGCTGCTGGGTGACTAGGTCTTGAACGAGCTGGTTCCGTTGTGTTCCCAGCTGCTCCACGAGCTGCTGCTGCTGCTGCAGCTGTGCGGCCTGCTGCTCCTTTTGCTGTTGCGACTGGGCCGCCTGCTGCCGCTCCTGGGTTTCCATCACCAGGGCCAAGAGCTGGGACAGATCCATCTCTCGGGAGGGGGATCTTTCTCCCCCGGCCCCTCTCTCCCCGGAGTCGAGAGTTCACGCCCACATCCTGGGCGGATCTCCTCAGAGAAGGCACCACGTGTAGTCGTTCCGGGGTGGGGCTCGTCCCTTCCAGGGGCGGCTGGGAGCCAGGCTGCCCCGCTACAAAGCTAATAACAGTTTAAGGCTCAGGCCCTTAGGCAGGGATTGAGCACACAAATAATAGTTCAGAGCTCAGGCCCTTTAGGCAGGGATTGAGCACACAAATAATAGTTCAGAGCTCAGGCCCTTAGGCAGGGATTGAGTCAGTTTGTGGCAGCCCAGGCCCTAGGTCAGGGCGGGGCAGCAAGCAATCAGTCTCTCAGAGGCCCAGGCCCTTAACCAGGGGCTGGGTCAGTTTGTGGCAGCCCTAGGTCAGGGAGGAGGAGAGACTGCCACCCGGCGTGGGGTGGCAGGGGGGAACACAGGCCCACCCACCCCACTGTGTTCCAGCCCGGGGCCCTATCCGCAGCAGTCCGTCTGCCGCGGGGTCAGTGGGGATCCTGACCGCAACACACTGACATAGGTTCGGGGTCTGCTACCCCCGGGCCACTTCCCATCTCCTCCTCCACAGGTACGTGCACATCCTTAGTCTCGTCTGCCGTGTCCCAGACCATGGGCTCCTCCGGGCTCCGAGCGCTGGGTAGGTGGGTCGGGTCCTCCGGACTCTCGGCGGGGGTTGGCTCAGGCCGTTCCTCCGGATACGGGGTTCGGGGTCGGCTCGGCCAGTCCTCCTCAGGGTACCAGGCTCTGGGCAGGCTCGGCCAGTCCTCCTCCGGATACCGGGCTCTGGGCAGGCTCAGGCCCGTGGGAGCTCGGGCACCAGTGTCTGTCCTCTCCCGCTGCCGGCCAGGTACTGAGCGCTGTGGCTTGGCCTTTATACTTCCTGTCCCGCCCCTTGACTTCCGGGGGGCAGGGACAGGCGGTGGTGGCTCCGCCCACTCTGGCGGCTGTTCTGGCTCGTCCCTTCCAGGGGCGGCTGGGAGCCAGGCCGCCCCGCTACACCATGGCAATAGCATCATGAAAAACCAGGCCTCTGCTCACTGGGAGCAGAACCCCTGCTTTGATCCAATAGGCTTATACCACAGCTGGCTTATTTATTTTCTCTTTCCAGATAGCCTGATTACCCTTGACTGATGTTGAGAGCAGGAAAATTAGAGAGTCAAGGGTAATTTTGTCCTTTCACAGACAGTGGGTCCCCTTGGATGTGCAGATTGGAAGGTTTGGGAGAACATGAAAAAATTAGTTTGCTTATTCAATTTCCCTTTGTTTTGCCCTTCTGATGTGTGATGCCCCACCTGCTCCTCTGTGCGCACAGTGAGCCCCCAAGGGAGGTTAAATGGACCCAGATCAGATCCAGCAGCCATTCATCTGCCTCCAGTTTCATCTCCATACAGAGTCCAGCCACGAGCTGTTGTAATCTCCTAATGGATGGCTCAAGAGTAAATGCCTTTTAAAATATAAGAAGCAGGAATCAAACTGAGGCACATTCTTATTCCACGGCTGTTCTTTATGTCTGTGCCAACATGCTAATACCCTCATTACAGTCAGGTGAAACAGCTGGAATTCCATCATGCTGCTATGCCCAGCCATTGACTCTGTAGGCTAAGAGTTTAGATTACTCCCCTTCACCAATACAGGAAGACAAATTTCATTGTGGATGTCCAGGAGTTCAATTACTCCATTCTAATTAATATTCATTTTCACACACATACCCTTTACAGCAGCAGTTCTCAACCAGGGGTCCACAGACCCCTGAGCCCTTTCAGGGGGGTGCAAAGCCCCAATGCTGAAACCCAGTGCCCTGAGCTGGTCTGAAGTGCGGAGCGGCGCGGGGCTGAAGACTTGAGTTCTCCCCCCACCCCCCGCTGCAGCCGGGAGCTGTGGGGAGGGAGCGCTGAAACCCTGATGCGGGCAGAAACCTTGAACCCATGGGCAGAGTTGAGGGGCACAAGGGTGTTGCCCCCCCAAACTGCAATGCCTTACCCAGAGTGGGGCAGTCCTGGGGGCAGCTCCACCCCACACCACCTCCTCTCCCCCAGCCCCCCTTAGGCCCCACCCTCTGTCCAGGTCCTAGACTGGAAGCCAGAGCCAGGCAGTGAGGGGCAGCTGTTCCTCTGGCTGGTGATGCCATGGAGTGGGCACCCGTCGAATTCCCCCATCTGCTGCTGGTGCCAAGGGTTGTGGCTTTTCCTCAGCCCCCTTGCACTGCTCACGCAGCTGGTCAGAGCTGCCCGGGCGGCTCTGAGAACCAGCAGAGCCCTGGGGGAGCAGCCACTGGCACACAGCCCCAGACATATGGGTGGCCTGCTAAGGTGAGTCAGGGGTTCCCTCCCTGGACCCTGCTGTGCAGAGCTGGCCAGAGCCCCAAGTCCCCCCGGCTGTGGGCCCTGGAGTTTTTCTATCATGTTGAAGGGGGGCTCAGAAAGAAAAAAGTTGAGAACCCCTGCTTTACAGGATTGACAAATGGAGCGAAGGTTAAGGAGAGCAAGTACAAGGGCACAAATTCTGCCCTCAGTGGCACCCACACAACCCCACTGATTTTGTTTGAGTTGCATGGGGAGAACGGATGGCACAATTTAGTTGATATGACTTTATGGTAGGAACGAAGCAGGACAGAGCTTGTCAAGGTTGGTGCTTCTCACAGCCAGACATGACAGATGATAGGGGCTTCTCTTACTATTGTTCGAATAAGAGACTCAGCTCTCATATTTGCACAGCTACGCTAGGACTTTCAAAAAAAAGTCCCACTGACTTTCAAGAGGACTTGTACTCCTAAATCACTTAGGTGCTTTTGAAATTCCCACCTGTAATTTGCACACGCAGGCACAATAACTTAGCACAGAGATGCTGTCACGGAGTTGTGGGAGACAAGGCCCTGCACCCCCAGCTTCCTGCAATTCACCATGACTCTCAGCCAGCCAGTAAAACAGAAGGTTTATTTAGATGACAGGAACATAGTCCAAAACAGGTCTTGCAGGTACAGACAACAGGACCCCCTCAGTCAGGTCCATCTTGGGGGGCCAGGAGGTCTGTCTGGCCTCCCCTCCATTTTCCCAGACAGCTCCAAACTGAAACTCCCCAACCCCATCCTCTCCCTTTGTCCCTTTCCCAGGCCAGGAGGTCACCTGATCTCTTTGTTCTCCAACACCTTCAGTTGGCACCTTTGTAGACAAGGGGCCCAGGCCATTAGTTGCCAGGAGACAGAGTGTCAGCCATTCTCTGTGCAGGCAGTATCACATGGGCCCTCTTGGGCTCTGCAATGATCACACACCCTGTTCCCCACTCCTAGATACCCAAGAAATGCATAGGGGAAACTAAGGCACCCACACAGTAGTCAGAGAAAACCTTAAGAACATTCCCACTTCGTCACAGATGCGTACAGAATTTTCTGAAAGTTCTGGCTTCTCCAACTTCATTCATTCAATTAGTTGCCTAAGAAGGGAATACCCTGTGTTCTGATCAGCACCCTGTGCATTTGTCCCAGATAGCCCCCTATTTGCCAGTCTATTGTGCTTCAAACCTGCCCTAAAACTCAGCACTTCTTTCTAATTCTTACCTGACAAACATTATTGAATTAGGTGCCTGTGAATCTCAGTATGTCACTAAGGACATCAGGGCAAAGACACATAGTGGGGAGGCTGCCAGTCTATTAACAGAGCAGATTACCTCATTATTTGTGTGTGTGCTCACACTCTGGTGCCTCTTCAAACATGGACGGAATCTTAATGTTGTGTCCTGGGGATTTAGCTGTTAGTACTGTGGGTTTGTTGCACTGCAAGTACAAAATCCTCCAAAACAAACAGGGAAGCAGTTTGTTACTAAATAGGAGCCTGTTACATGAACCAGAGTTGCCATGAGAAAGCAGGCAACCAGCAAGACAAACATTTGGTGAATGTGTGCACACAAAAAGTAATCAACGATGAGCAATCTAGAGCATTAGTATCCCACTCCAATCAAAACCATTTACACCCGAATGAGACATGTCTGCTCTTGGAAAGTGTGACAAGACCCCAGCTTCCAGGAGCCCTCATGGAGCTGTACACAATGTGGATGCAGAATAGTTTATATTTTACTCACCTTCTTTCAGATGTGGTTTATTGTAGTCTTTTTGATTAAAAACAGTAGCTTACAAACCATTTAAAGCAGATTTTTCAAGTAAGACGGGTATTGTTATCAATGACTAAAGTCATCTCAAAGCACTGTCTTCTGGGAAAAGGACAGATTTTCTTTTACTAGGTCAGAATCAAAAAATAGCTCTGACTGGTATATAGTGCTTTACATTTCCCAAGAACTGGATGGCATTAACTAATTAATCTTTAGTATTATCCCCATGGAGAAAGCAAGGCTCAGAGAAGTTATGGTTAAAAATTTAACCAGTGCCTCCTAATATAGTGTTGCCTATCTCAAGAGTTCAAAAATCATGAATCGGGCCCCAAAGAATCACAATATTGGCATAAAAATCATGAGGATTTTTTTAAAAATAAGACATGGGGTCTTTATTTGCCTTCTGGGTACACTTGGGTCACATTTTCAAGTTTCTCTGCACTCATGAGGGCTAGACATGTACTTTAATAAAATAAAAATGAAAGCTGAGGTTCTCAGCTAATCACCTGACTTGAGGGCTGGCAAAAGCCACCAATGCTGCTAATAACACTTGGAAAATGTTGTCCTAATGTAAGTTTAACCCACTGGAGAATTTGTGCTATACAGGAGATGAGTCTATTACAGCCTCAGCTAGAGTCTCAGCTTTCTCTAGCAGTTCATGCTTTTAGCTCTGGAGTTCAATCCCCTCTGTGGCAGTTTTCACATAAGTGCCTTGAGAAAGGCCTCATGCGGTGAGTCAGTGGCAGATCTGAGCTCAGAACTCAGTAGCTTATGGGTCCTAGTACCAGGAGCAGACCACATTGTGTAGTCAGGGTTGTAAGAGGAGTAAGGGGGTTGTGAGACGTTAAAGCGCTACTCACTGAGAGTGGGAATTGGAATCCAGATACTTTTATAAATGGAAGGCAACAGGGGTTACACAAATGTCTGTGACCTTCTTGTGTTGTCACCAAATGATGTAGACCTCAAGACAGATCCAAATGGAATGGGTGACTGAACCTTCTTCTTAACGCTGGTAAGTACAGCTAGTACACAGCAGCAAATTACACTCCACCCATCCCACAGCAGCCTGGAGTGCAAACACAAATGGAAGTTTGCTTAGAAGATGAAGCCAAAGGAAAAGTGCTGTCACCAATGAGGCAGGACTGGCAGGATGTCAGAAGGGCCTTCCTTGAAAAGTGTGGCTATGATACCTTTATCCTTATGCAGTAATTAAATGCACCAGTCAATGCTCTGAGATTTACCAAATGCCCAGTAGTGAAAACAAACATAGCAGCAATGTACAGAGAAGGTGGAAACAGAATTAAGACTAAAGACAACTTTCAGGACCTCAGCCATGTGCAGCCTCTAGCCCTCACACCATATTAGGGATGGCAGAACCCATTTGGATTCAATAGGGACGGATCAGAATCTTTGCCCAGAACTCAAAGTGGACCCTGAAGCTTTGAAATAGAAGAACCTTTAAAAAAAAAAAAAAAGAATAGAATTTTCTTTCATTCATTTGCATCCCTTCACTCCCTGCTTGCTGTGGGGATGGGGAGTGGGAATAGTGAAATGTCACAGGAGAGTTTTCATGGCATTGCCAGTCCATCAATGGGTTAACAAGAAGGGAGCAAAGAGGTCATGCCTCACTTCTAGACTAAGGTGGTTTAGTGCAGCATCCGAATGTTTGGACATTACATCCAACTCCACCTGTCTTTCCAGGGCCACCTCCCACTCACAACATGGTTCTAATTCACCAGTGGTCTAAGTATTGGCATAAAAATTGTCTTACCAGGACAGCTCACAGACCCATTTAAACTGGTATCCTGCATCCCTGGCAGTGTATGTGTGGGTTGTTTCAAGTAAGCACTTGATTTTTTTATGATGCTATATTTCTGTTATGTTGACAGCACACAGAGAAATTTATCTTTCTGGAAGGTTGCAGCCTAACACTGCTTTAACTCTGAGAAGCCAGAACCCAAGAACCAAAACCAGAGACACACAAAGCAGGCTGCTCCCAGAGGCAGCAAGGCACAACTCACCCCACCTTGGTCTAGGCTGGGTCTTTGCAGCTTGAGTGCAGAACAGTGAAGACACATATCCCATACTTCCCTACAGAGCCACTAGCCTGCAAGCAGGACCAGGAAATCCCCTACACTTAAAGTGATAGCTTGTAATTTTAACAGTTTCAATGCACACACTTATTCCTTCTCATTGTCAGAAAGAAGCAAAACACAGACTAATGGCCTATGACACCGCTGCTGCATTATCAGCAAAGATGGGACAAATCTATTGCAGGATTGAATGCCAGATATCATGGCTCAGTACTGCTTTAATATTGAATACAAACACAAATAGATCACCACATCCAGAGAAAGTTAAGTTACACGGATGCAGTGAGATTAGGAGGTGGTTAGCTCTGTGCATCCACCAATAAATCAAACACCGGCATCTGTGTCCACTATGTACAGAGGACCCAGGAGTGATGGAAATCAAGACTGCCACTCCTTGGCACCAGACTACATGCGATGTGAAAGCTGGGGAAGGACAAACACCACCATGCTCCACTCCTCTGACTTAGAAATCTGTCTAACTCAGCTGCCTAGCTTGTCTGATGAGGTCTCATTTATCCCACTGTGTCAAGCTGTCCTGCAGTGGCTCAAGAACATGAGTACCAACCTCAGGACAGATTGTTAAGAACCAGGACACAAACCCCATATTGGCGATGAGGTCTATACTTAGATTTCACCTATCAAGTGTGAAATCCTCTGGCACTATAACAGCCTAACCATGGAGTCAGACAGTCCCTTCGGGTACTCCGATGTATCTTGTCACAAGCCTGCCTTTCTGATAGATGGTCCCTTACACCAAGTATCAAAGCAATATTCAGGTTACTCCCTGTCTCAAAGGACCAGTCACTTATCCCAGGTCAATTGCACTTTAGATATCACACCAAAAACACCACTTGTAGCCAATCCTATAATAAACTATCTGCAGATTATTATATAGGAAAAGGAAACGAGAGCTATTAACAAGATTAGAATAATAGAATATCAGGGTTGGAAGGGATCCAGGAGGTCATCTAGTCCAACCCCCTGCTCAAAGCAGGGCCAATCCCCAACTAAATCATCCCATCCAGGGCTTTGTCAAGCCTGACCTTAAAAACCTCTAAGGAAGGAGATTCCACCACCTCCCTAGGTAACCCATTCCAGTGCTTCACCAACCTCCTAGTGAAAGAGTTTTTCCTAATATCCAACCTAAACCTCCCCCACTGCAACTTGAGACCATTACTCCTTGTTCTGTCATCTGGTACCACTGAGAACAGTCTAGAACCATCCTCTTTGGAACCCCCTTTCAGGTAGTTAAAGCAGGTAAACATCTACACACAAACTAGTTCCATTCTTACATTTCTAAAAGTAATAGAAGCTCCTAGAATAAGCAAGCTTTATATGTCCTTTAGCACTAACCCAAGCTACACACTCAGAATCTTTTGCTTACACCTAGTCATCCTTGCTCCCCAGAATCCAAGCAGTATAAAGATACAGCTCCTTCCTGTTGGGGTTTTTTATTCCCTTCCCTGCTGCTGCTCTGAGCTTCATACACAGCTGATGGGAGGAATTCACTTGCATGACTCATCTTCATGGGGGTGGGGGGAGGGAAGTGTAAACAATAAAGTCTTTTGTCCTTTTTAATTTTCCACACTAGTCTGTCTGGGGTCAGTGGACCTTCTTTGATGGGCAAGACATAACACCTGCTGATGGAGAGCAACATTTCACACTAGCTAGTGTCACTCTCCTGTCTGGTGATTTACACCATTACAGAGCCTTACCCAGTGATGAGCTCCCAAAATAACTAATAACCCGTTCCATACTGGTTCCTCGGCAGCGGGGGGGCGGGGGGGCCTTCACTCGCTCCAGGTTTTCGGCAGCATTTCGGCAGCGGGTCCTTCACCCAGAGCGAGTGAAGACACACACACACACCCCGCTGCCAAAGTCATGGTAGGGAACCGCGCAGTGAGTACAAGCCCCACATGCCTGTCTCCCCCCCACACACCCATCTGACCCCAACCCACTTCCTGACCCCCTCGAAACCCGCAACCCATCAACCCCCCTGCTCCTTGTCCCCTGACCACCCCCTCCCGAGGCCCCCACCCTAACTGCCCCCCAGGACTCCACCCCCTACCCAACTCGCCCCACTCCCTGTCCCCTGACTGCCCCGACCCCATCCACCACCACCCCGACAGACCCCCGGAACTCCCACACCTACCCAACCCCCTCCCTGTTCCCCATCCCCTGACCGCCCCCCAAGAACCTCCGCCCCCTTCAACCGCTCCCTGCCCCTTATCCAACCCCTCCTCCCAGCCCCCGCCCACTTACCATACTGCTCAAAGCAGCAGGAGCTGCAGAGCTGCCTAGGGCACCGGCAGCACGGCAGGGCTCTGCGAGAGGGGGAGAAGCGGGGGAGGGGCCAGGGGAGCCTCCCCTGTTGGGAGCTCAGGCAGGCTGGACAGGATGGGCCCGTGGACTGGAGTTTGCCCACCTGCCGGCCCCTTTACAACCGGTTCTACACCGGCTTCTAAATTTAACAACCGGTTTTTGCAAACTGGTGCGAACCGGCTCCAGCTCACCACTGGGCTTACCCATGGGATACAGAGGTTATGAGGGAGATTAATGCACGCAGCAAATTACAAGCATTCCATAAAGCGCAGATACCAACCACATTCTTGTTGCCCGCCCTAAAGGGCTCGAGGGGACAACAATGGTCCGTCGCCCGGTGTGCTTGGCACCAATAAAGACACCGATGGGGAGAAAGCAAGCCAAGTTTATTTCAGAGCTCTGAAATGGCACTAGGAGACCAGCATGTCTCAAATCCAGTGCAACAAATACAAATAAATTTTACCTTTTATACTCCAAACTGTTTACATACATCTCTTTGTCTGGCTGTTCCCCCTTACCCCTCCCTTCCAGACAACTGTTACAATAAACTCTACATAAGCTTGTGAGAAAACTTTCCCAGTCTTTGCGACCTTGAGTTAGACGCCTGCAAACTAACTACCCCTCCTTTCCCCCACTCCTTATTTCTATTATTTCTGCTAGTGAGAGTGAAACTGCAGCCATCTGCTAGAAACGCTGACCAATACATTTCTGCTTCAGCCTGCTTCAGAGCATGTAAGCAGTTAGCACAGAAGTAGGTGAGAGTTCACAAGATGGAGTTTGGGGGTTCAGGTAGGCCCAGAGCAAAAGAGTTTCATCGGCACTTTTGGCCTTCCGCTCTCCCGAGTTACCTGGTAGCTATGCCTAGTGGACCCCAACATTCTCATAATCCTAATACCTGTTTTAACAATACTAGCACACAGGTGAGCCAGTCTGGTACCAGCCCTGTATTTGTCAGTGTTCAGTGGAAACATGGGGACCTTGGCATGAACTGGCACCTGGTCTGCCAGCAACACACTGATCAACCCATACCTTGCCTGCTGATGACAAGGACGGAAGGGGATGACAGCCTTGGCCCACACCCCAGGCACCAAAACTGCTGAGGCTCAAAAACCTGAGAGCAGAGGGTGAGGGAACCATTGCTAAATCTCCTCACCCGAAAAAGAAAGCGTCAGGCAGTAGCAGCAGCACAAAATAGCATTGCCTCTAGGCCCAGCTTATCAATGCCTTCTGCACAAACAGCTACCTGTTCCCACTGGCCTAGGAGGCAGATTTCAGATGGGGTTGGGGCTTTGGATTCTGGTGAGGGGTCTGTGATTTGGACTCCAGACTTGATTTAGTGTCAGTGCCACGCTAGGTAGCTTTGGGTCTCTCTATCTGATGTGAAAGAGGCAGGGACTTTAGTTTTAACAAATACAGCAATTTTTGAAAAACATTTACAGAAAAGGAGGATAAGGAAGATAAGCAGGCACCTTTCCCCAACACCTCCCACCCCCCATAACACAAACTCACCCCCTTCTAGGGTTCAGCTTCATAAACTAAAATAAACCAGAATACACATAAAAGTCACTTCAGACCTTCTCCCCCAGGCCTCCTCAGCACACACCCCAGAGCCTCTCTAGGAATCACTGCCACCAGGCACCTGCACCAGTGATCAACAAAACTCTCTTAACTCTTTCCTAACAGGAGCAACCTCTTCCAAGAGGGGAATGCACCTTAGGCCTGTTACGAGGAGAGAGAATCCTGAACAATCTGACAGGACTGAAGCTAGCCCTTTGGATAATGGAGGACAGTAGACTCACTGGCTGGCATATCCCCTCATGGCTGGGCATGGCATAGCTAGCTCTGCTCCTCTAGCACCCCTGACTGATAGCTGCTCAAGCCCTGCAGGGGTCTCTCTTCTTATGACTTGGACCTCCAGCCAGGTCACTTTTAGTCCCACACCTCCTGGAGTAACAGAGTCCAATAAACTAAACTCAGACAAACATAATGCTTTATCCCCTACCCAGCCTCTCTCCTCCACAGACCCTCCAAAGCCCTGCAGAGCCAACCTCCTGCCCTTGTGCAGAGCAGCATCTGCAGGGCTTTCTCCCTGGCTCCAAACTGAATAGCCCTTCTCCACCTTGTCTCAGGGGGTGTCCTCACCACCTTTCCCAGGAGAACCCAGACTCTCCCTCTCTAGGCTCCAGGCCAGGGACCCTACAGCAAGCAGCTAAGGTCTGCTGTCTCCCTGGGTTTCTTCCTAGCTTGGCCTTCATTCAGACCCCTCCCTGAGCACACATCCTGGCCTAACCTCTCTAGCCACCTGAGAAGCACTGCGGTCTACAAGACTCTTCCCCTGCTCATTGGAGCTTCCTCCTGTTATGCTCCCCACCCAGTTCCTTCCCCAGCTGGGCCTCATCTTCCATTAGGCCTGGCCATCCCTACCCCCACCAGGTGCACTAATTACTCTGTCTCCAGTTCTCTCTTTCCTTACTAGAGTGGGGTACATTCCCCTGTGAGAGAGAGATGGGGGAGGGGGACTTTGATTGGTAATTGGAGGTTTTAATTTCATACATAACTCAGGTGGTTTGGAGTTTGGCTGGCTCTCTGTACATACTTGCACGTTGACTTATGTCCTCAGGCCCTTACTCAGCTTGGACTCAGTCCTTCCCCAGGCAAAGCAGTCCTGATCACATACCTCTCATGCTCCTCCCCAGAGCTGTGTCTGGTGAGTTCAAACACATTTGGCCAAGGTCTGAAGTCCCCTGCCAGCCCTTACTCTGTCCAACTAGGGCTGCCCCCGGTCCAGGTTTTCCCAGGACCCTCCCTTTTTTGAGGTAGCTGTCCTGAAAAATCTGTAAGGGTGCCTAGTGTCCAAGGAGGGCAGCCAGCGGCAGGGCAGCTTCATGGGCTCAGGGTCACCCCGGATGTCCCCATTTGTACCTCAGAGATAGGAACTTTACCTCCAGCCCTCATTGATTTCCCAAGTCTGAATCAAGACGGCAGGATCACACCCCACGGACATTTGTCTGAATCAAAATATTCTTGCCCTCCGTAAACCTCTGTCTGCCCAGCTCCCCAGGCCTGTCAACAGGGGGTGTCAGCGCTGACATGGTTGTGCTCTACTGCTTAGGAGATCATCCCTTTCCCCCAGGCAGGGCCCAGGTGCATGAATCATTGCTGGCTTTTTAGACTCTGCTTTGGGCGCCCAACATGGATCAATATTTAATTTGTCCACATCTCCTTGTATTTATTCCAGAGCAAGAGCACATTTATTTGTTAGAGAGAATGGATCCAAGGTTCATCCCGCAAGGGTCCCTGGCTGGGGCAGCACAAACTTGGGAGGGGATCTGAACCTCCCTGCCCTGGTCTCTCTCAGCTGTGCAGCTGCCTGACCCCTGTGCTTTACATACGCTAAGATGCAGCTCATGCTGTTTCGTGGACTAAATGATTATCTAGATCAGGAGTTATCAACCTTTTTCTTTCTGAGGCTCCCTCAACATGCCATAAAAACTCCATGGACCACCAGTGCCACAACAACTGTTTTTCTGCATATAAAAACCAGAGCCGGCATTAGGGGGTAGCAAGCAGGGCAATTGCCCAGAGCCCCATGCCACAGGGGGCCCGCGTAACTAAGCTGCTCAGGCTTTGGCTTCAGGCCCTGGGTGCAGGGCAGGATTAAGTCTCCTGTGGGCCCGAGGCTATTAGATTTTGTGGGGAGTTTGGTGCAGGAGGGGGATGGGGCAGGGGATTGGAGTGTAGGGGGGGCATGGGTCTGGGAGGGAGTTTGGGTTCAGAAGGGGATTCTGATCTGGAGCAGGGGATTGGGGTGGAGGAGGGGGTGCAAGGTGCAGGCTCCGGCTGGGAGGCGCTTACCACAGGTGGCTTCCGGCCGGCGATGCAGCAGGGCTCAGGCTGCCTGCCTGCCTGCCATAGCCACACGCCGCTCCTGGAAGTGGCTGGCTGCTAGCACACCCCTTGCGAGGAGGGAGGCAGTGGGTCTCCGTATGCTGCCCGCGCCTGCAAGCACCACCCCCATAACTCCTATTGGCCGGTTCCCGGTCCTTAGACCCCTGGTTGAAAACTGATGATCTAAATGAATGGGCATTACAGTATAAGGGGGAGGGGCCCAGCTCTCCCCCTTCATCTAAAAGCAGAAAGCGCTCGCCGCTCCCCTTGGCTTGGACAAGCAGCTCTGCCCCACTGCTCCCTGCCCTCCTTAACTGCTGGGTGACAGCACCCCCTCCTGGGTCAACCCTTGCCCCTCATGGGGCTGCCGAGAAGATGGGGCAGGCTCACTTCTGCCTGCAGATCCCAGGCTTATGGGGCCCAAAATCCAGCCCCTGCTCACTGATTCAGCATGTCTCCCCAGCAGCATCTGCTGGTGGGGTTCCTACAACACAGGGCAACAATGCCCCACCTGCTCTGCTCCTCCTCGGTATCAGTTCAGGAGGTGTGAATTTGCTGCCCACCCATTTCCCACCGGGGTGAATCAAACCCCATATTTATAAACCACTAATGGTAAGTGTATGGCCTGTGAGCCACAGCCCAATTGTGGGGTTATTAGACCAACCTTATTTCTCTTGGGGGTGAGGGTGCTGAGTACCCTGCATGGGTTTCTTAGCAGGGAGTGATGAGCTGAATGCCCCACCCAGCCAGGTTTGCTAGGGCCAGATGTGTGTGCTGACTTCCTCCCTCAGGCCCCAATTCAGCAAAGCACTTAAGCACGTGCCTAACTTTAAGCATGTGCTTAGGACCCATAGGATCGAGGGAAGTCAAACAAATGTGGAAGCCTTTGAAGAAGTATCTAATCAAACTATGCCTGGTGCACCTGATCCTGATGGGTGACTCTCTCAATGACAGAGAGCATCAGCTGCCAGATTTTCAGAGGAGTTGGTCACCTTCAGCTCCCACTGCTGTAAATAGGGTGCTCAGTACCGTTGACAATCCTGTCATGAGTTTTTATGCAAATCAGAGGAGGCACATGGATCCTCTAGAGAAGGCAAAGGTATCCTTGCATGTTTCAAGCAAAGAGAAGTTACTCCTTTTATACTGAGCAAGGAAAGATGATCCTTTGTGAACTAAGGCTTCCTGCAGATTTTCCAGCTGCTCAGCATTATCATCTCAGTTACATCTTAAAATAGACCAGTGAATTTTCCTTACTCGCTTAGTGTGGAGACTGAGTTAATTAGAACAAGTAGAAGATTGAACTTAGGAGTGATAGGAACTTCTGTGGGGAAAGATCACATTGGCAGGAAAATCAATTCACTGTGAAAAAGGGGAAAAAATTAAGTTACGAGTCTACGGGTGCTTCAATTAAACCACAAGTGCATTCAGCAGCCACAGGGGTCCCCAATTAGACGACTGCTCGGATTAAGCAAAGAGAGGGAGAAGAAATGTTTTAAATGATTGACCTCAATAAAATGTTTTCCCGAGGTGACGTTAGCCTGAAGGGCAGATGCAGTGGGGAATACGATCCATGGAGGGTGGGAGAGAGCGTGGCAAGAAGAATATCTTTAGTTTGACTAGGTCCAAATGTCTTCGCACCCTCCAGCCTCCATCGAAGCCAATGGTATTGGCCAAACTCCCTCTGATTTCACTAGCCCTAAATCACATTTGGATGGTGCTTAGCTGTAGGCCTCAGTGCTTAAATGATTTAACAAATGCTAAGCAGCTTTCTTGTTGCAAAGGAAGTCTCAGTGAAGGAATACGGTGATATTAATTCAGGTCTCTTTTTTTAATCTGCAGGGTTTAATTTTAGAAATTACTGCTCATTCTAAATTACTCATTGAACCTGGAAAAAAATCTTTACATGGTAACAGACAGAAAGAAAGAGGCACAAACACCCTTGCCAGTAACTCATCAAAACCAGCAGGAAATGGGGCCAGCCCACACAGTGGAAAAAGCGATCAAATCCAACGCAAGAAAACACCAGTGACTGAGCATATGATGAGCAGTGTTGTCAAGACATCAGGCACAAAGACGGAAATGGGTCCCAGAAAGGAGTCTTAGGCTTTGGTTCAGCAAGATACCTGACTGAGGCCTTGTTTACACTGGCAAGTTTCTGCGCAGTAAAGCAGCTTTCTGCGTTGTAACTCCCGAGGTGTACACACTGCCAAGCCACTTAGTGCGCAGAAACTGTGCAGTTGCAGCCCTAAAAAAAACACCCCGACGAGAGGCGTACAGCTTTCTGCGCCGGGGGGTACAGTGCCACGGTGCCAGTGTAGACATCCTGGTCAATTACAGTGCTGCGATTGGCCTCCGGGAGGTGTCCCACAATGCCTGTTCTTGCCTCTTTGGTCATCAGTTTGAACTCTACTGCCCTGACCTCAGGTGACCAACCGCTATCCCCACCCCGTAAATTCCTTTGGAATTTTGAAAGTCCCCTTCCTGTTTGCTTGATGATGCATGCAGTGGTCTCAGCACATCTTTCCAGGTGGCCATACCTGCTTCACGCAGCAGGCGACCTCCCGCTTGGAGCAATGCTGAGCTGCTGGACCTCATCAGCATTTGGAGAAGAGAGGAGGCTGTCCAGTCCCAGCTGCGCTCCAGCCGTAGGAATTATGTGTAACCCTTTTGCCAGGTGGAGCCAGCAGCAACAAGGGTGATCTAGGGGTTCCTTTTCACCAATACAACACAAAACCGGCTCAAGCCCCCACCCAGTGACCTGAAACAATTACACACCACCCCTGGGTGCCTCTAAGAGGCAATATTTCCCCTCTCGCAAGCACAGAGTCTGAGTGTAGCAAAAACTTTTAATAAAAGGAGGGAAGTAACTCAGCATTAATTTGAGAAAACACTGCAACTAGGGTTCATAAACATAACCCATGAGCAAAAGACCCACCCCCAAGTAAGTTGGGCAGTGTCCTTTTCCCCTCAGTTTCTTAAGTCCAGCAACCCAAAAATCCCTTTAACGTGCCCGTCCCTTCTCTGCACCCCACTCACAGTTGCTGTCCTTGGCCAGTGCAGCCCCAGAGTTCAGAGGTTCATCCAGAGTTCACCTCCCACGCTGTGTGGAAGGTGGGGGGTAAGGAGTCCTCTTACACGCTCCACTGCTCGGGCACTCCCTCGTCGCCCCAATGGCCAATTGCCGCACCTCTCTGCGGAGCTCTGCTCTGGCCCTCTCCACCAGCTGCCCTGATGGCCACTTGCCACACCTCTCCACCAGCTGTCCTGCTGGCCACTCACCACACCTCTCTGCAGCACCTTGTTGACTGGTTGCCACACCTCTCCACCAGCCTGGCCATTCACCCAAAATGTCTTCAGGGCCCCCCACTTAACACAGGTCTCAGTGATTTCAGCTGTTAGTGGGGGAGCCTCACTGCTGGTGCACATTGGGAAGTCTCTTGCACTAGAGACACTGTCCCAAAGTAGGTCTAAGACTTAGACCTAGGTATCAGTGATTTCAGCTCTGCAGCCTGTAACAAGACTCTCAATTGAGTCTAAATTAGCTCTTTATTATACCATGGAGAGAGGAAGGGTCAAATGGTGTCTAGAACCCTTAAACCAGGCCCACACCACCAGGTACAGATACCTATCACCACCCTCTCTCAACTCATTGGGCTTTGGAACCCATGTCCCCTGCCTAGTGAGTGCCATTCAGTTGAGGGTGAGTCCCTCCATCGGGGTATAGCAGGTACAGTTTTTGCTGCCCTCGGTTCACACAACAAGGATAACTACCCTTTATTACTCCTGCCCCAATAACAAGGAGACTGGGGATCCAACAGCAGCCACAAGTGATCATTTGGGCAAACAATCCCATCATGCTGAGCACCTAGGCAGGGTGGGTGTGTCCATGCAACCGAGATCATCTCCTGAAGTCTTTTTCCACAGCTCAAAACTAGATGTCAGGGGAGAGTTCATTCGAACTCTGTTTACGTATGATATCTATGGACAGATTTCACGATGCATGACAGAAAGGGGCCATGACCGGGACACACTGCAGTGCAGGGTCAAAGTGAAGGAGATGCGGAATGCCTACCACAAGGCGCGGGAGGCAAATCGCCGCTCTGGTGCTGCACCCATGATCTGCCGGTACTACAAAGAGCTGGACGCGATACTTGGTGGCGACCCCACCTCCACTGTGAAGGCCACTATGGATACTTCAGTGGCTCGCATGTCAGTCGAGAGTGAACTGAGTCAGGAGGAGGAAATCTTGGATGAGAATGTGGAGGGAGAGGGGGAGGGGGACCCAGAGGCAGAGGATGATTCGGAGGTCAGAGATGCATGCAGCCAGGAGCTCTTTTCTACCCTGAAGGAGGCTAGCCAGTCACAGCTGTCGGAGATTGGCGAAGCACAAACAGGAGAGGAGACCCCTGGTAAGTGGATTTGATTTTGGGAATCGCTGAAGCGAGTTGTTGGGGGCATGAGGGTTGCAGAAAGCAGACTGTGTCTGTATGATGCGCGTACCACCACATGCCTAGTCTGAGCGGCAGAACAGGATGTTGATTGACTCCCTCACTTCACCAGAATCTGCCTCAGAGTTCTCCAGGAAACTCTCGTGGAGATACTGGGCAATCTGCTGCCACAGGTTCTTTGGCAAAGCTGCTTTGTTTCTTGCCCCATTAAGGGTAACTTTCCCGCGCCACTCTGCCGTCACTGGTGGGGGGACCATTGCTGCACACAGGCGAGCCGCATAAGGGTCAGGGCGGAAGCCGCAGTCTTGGAGAAGACCCTCCCTTGATTCCCTGCTCACCCTCAGCAGCGAGATATCTTCCATAATGAACACAGCCTGTGGAAAATGTAGGGACAGGAAAGATTATCAGGCCCCCCCTACAATGCTAGCTCTCTTCAAGAGCCACGTGCCCAGTGCCCAGTAGGGTCTGGGAACACTGATTTACCCTGCCCCTGCAGCTACTCACCATTTTGGGGGTCTTGTGGCTCATGTGTGCTTGCCTGGGGTCAGACAGTTAGTGACAGCTAAGTGAACAGTGGCTGTGTTTTAAATCACTGAATCAGTGTTTATACTGCTTCTGTAAAATGTTGCGTTTTGGCTTCACAGAGATGACCTTGGGAGCCCAGCCTCCCTCTTTGTTATCGGCAGCTGAACGGCTGTGCAGAATTAGAAAGCATCCACGAAGAACTAAAGAAGACTTTCTGCATGAGATCATGATGCAGTCCGTGGCCGAAAAACAGGAATTGAAAGAGGGTCGGGACAGCGAGAAGAGGGACTGAATGGAGAACGCAGCACACCAGAATGAAGCCACGGAGCAGCTCTTAAACATTATGGAGTGCCAGGCAGACATGCTCCAGTACTAGCACTGCAAACTGAGCAGCTCCGCGCCCGTCCTCCCCTGCAGCCGCTGTCACAAAACTCTTTCCCATGCACTCCCCAGACACCGCCAACACACTGTTATCAACCTCCTGGCTCCATTCTGTACCCGCAGCATTCCACTCCTCCCCCATCACAGTCCAGCACTATGGGCTCCCAGTACCCATTGCACTCAACACCTGTCCCTCTGCAGTTTAGCCCTATTGAAGTACAGTACCAGCTGCACTGTACTCCGAAGGAGAAGGTTGGATATGACCCTGGACATATACAAATCTTTAACCATCCTGGGACCCCACCTCCTCCTTGGACCATCCCTTCTCCCATCCCCCTCAGTGCTGATGAGTTTTTTTGTTTGGCTATCTCCTCCGATTGTTGTTTTTTAATAAAAGAACTGTGCTGGTTTGAAAGCAATCTTTATTCTATTAATTGAAAGCAAACAGAGCCCTGCAAAGCAACAGATAATTATCTTAAACCTTCATATTGCATCGTCTGCACCAATCACAATCACCTCCTAGCATTACAAGCACTGCACTCCCAAGCATAGCAACAAATATTAGTGGCTTTCAGCTTCAAATTGCTGCCTCAAGGCATCCCTGATCCTTATGGCCCTGCGCTGCACCCCTCTAATAGCCCTGGTCTCTGGCTGTTCAAATTCAGCCTCCAGGTGCTGAGTCTCAGTGGTCCAGCCCTGAGTGAAGCTTTCACCCTTCCCTTCACAAATGGAGCATACGGCATGCGGCTATAAGCATAGGAATATTGTCATCGGCCAGGTCCAGTTTCCCATATAGGCAGTGCCAGTGGGCCTTTAAATGGCCAAAAGCACACTCAACAGTCATTCTGCACTTGTTCAGCCTGTTGTTGAACCACTCCTTGCTGCTGTCAAGGTGCCCCATGTATGGCTTCATAAGCCACGGCATTAAGGGGTAGGCGGGATCTCTCAGGATCACAATGGGCATTTCGACTTCCCCAATGTGATCTTCTGGTCCGGGAAGAAAGTCCCTGCTTGCAGTTTCCGGAACAGGCCAGTGTTCCGAAAGATGCATGTGTCATGCACCTTTCCAAACCAGCCTGTGTTAATGTCTGTGAAATGCCCACAGTGATCCACAAGCACCTGGAGAACCATAGAGAAATACCCCTTCTGATTAATGTACTCGGTGGCTAGGTGGTCTGATGCCAGAATTGGAATGTGTGTGCCATCTATTGCCCCTCCGCAGTTAGGGAAGCCCATTTGTGCAAAGCCATCCACAATGTCATGCACGTTGCCCAGCGTCACGGTCTTTCGGAGCAGGATGCGATTAATGGCCCTACACGCTTCCATCAACACGAGACTAACAGTGAACTTTTCCACTCTGAACTGGTTAGGGACCGATCGGTAGCAGTCTGGAGTAGCCAGCTTCCACAGTGCAATCGCCACGCACTTCTCCAATGGCAGGGCAGCTCTCATTCTTGTGTCCTTGCGCCGCAGGGCTGGGGCGAGCTCATCACGTGGTTCCATGAATGTGGCTTTCCTCATCCGAAAGTTCTGCAGCCACTGCTTGTCATCCCAGATGTGCATCATGATGTGATCCCACCACTCAGTGCTTGTTTCCCAAGCCCAAAAGCAGCATTCCACTGTGGTCAGCACCTCCGTGAATGTCACAAGCAATCTCGTGTCGTAACTACTACGTGTGGCGAGATCAATGTCGCACTCTTCTTGCCTTTGTAGTTTAAGGAATAACTCTACTGCCACTCGTGATGTGTTAGTCAGAGTGAGCAGCATACTGGTCAACAGTTTGGGATCCATTCCTGCAGACCAAAAAGGCAGAGCGTGCAGTACACAAACCACTGAAAGATGTCGCCAAATGTGGATGGAAGCACAGGGATTGCTGGGATGCAAAGCAATGCATCATGGGGCATTAGGACAGGACTCAGGATGCCCCGCGACCCCCTCCGCCTCCCCACAACTCTTAGCGGCAAAAGAGGAAGAGATGCTCTGTGGGATAGCTGCCCAGAGTGCACCGCTCTGAATATCGCTGCAAGTGCCGCAAGTGTGAACACGCTATTGCACAGGCAGCTGACAACAGCAGTTTCCCTTCAGCGCTCTCTGAGCAGCGCTGTAACTGTCAGCACTGTAACTCTGCCAGTGTAGACATATCATAATGTTAAGCATGTAACTAGTCCCTTTGAGGTCAATGGGGTAAAGGCATGTACTTGTGTACCTTGCCAACCATCATGATCAGCTCCATAATGGAAAGAGAAAAAGCCTGGGAGTCTGAGGGGGTGAGCAGGCCAACTAAAAACGTATAAGGAGAAGGTATCACAGTCCATCCATGAGTCCAACTTGCAAGTCTTCAGACTGGAAAATATGGGAATATGGAAGGTGCAAAGGAGAGCACATCACGGAAGAAAGAGGTCATAGACCCCAATCCTGCAAACACTCAGAATGGGACTGCAACACCTGTAGACATACCTGAGCTAGCTTTGATCTAGCTAGCTCCAATAACAACAGCAGTGAAGCTGCAGCAGCACAGACTGTACAAGACCTCCCAGGACTCTGGGTATGCAATTGAGTGGCTAGCCCATGCTGCCAGAGCTCCACTGCTATTGTTATTAGAGCTAGCTTGGTCAAAGCTAGCTCGGGTATGTTTACACATGCTGCAGTCCCACCTCTGACTGCAGTGTAGACAGACCTTGAGACTCGTGTTAACTTTACTCACTTATGCATGTGCTTAAGTGTTTGCAGGATATAGGCCATACAATGAAAGCAAGCTGCTGATGGGGACGATCCTAAAAGAATCATAGGCATTTGAGATCAAGGATATAGAGCATGGTGTGTGTGTGTGTGGGTGGGGGGGGCACAAACAAGTTTTAAGGGTGAAATCACTCCCCTCCCTTTTCTTTATGTCTAGATGGAAAGAGGGGTCCTAAAACTCTGTGTTGTAGCATGGGGTGGTGGCATGGAAAAGGTTGAGAAGCACTAGTGTATAGTAGGCTATTTAATGGGTTGGGTGTTGCAGCTGTTCCTGGATTCAACGCAGAGAGTTTTATTATAATGCAATGGTGGTTTGCACTGATGGAGCATTTCTCTTGGAAGGCATCACTGTCTCTCATTACTTTACGAAGGCTTAGATGGCAAAACCCAATTTCCCTCACAGCCTCAAATCCTTTCGCTGGTTTTTGGGAATCAGTAATTTGGAGGAATAATCTGTGATGAGCAGCTAGCTGAGAAATTGGAGTACAGTGGAGTTATGATTTAGAAGAAAGAAATCTAAGTTTTTCTCGGCCTCTTGTCATATTGCAGTGCTCAGGTCCACAGCTGACAGAATCTAGATGTGTGATCAGTGCAGGCAATGGGCCAGATTCTCAGCAGGTGTACCTGGGCATAGATTCATTGACTTCAATGGACCTCTGCCAGTCTTTACTAGCTGAGATTCCAGTCTATTGTTTTGAATAAAGCAATCTCTGGAGCAGAGATGGACTGATGCGCAGTGGGTTAGCAATGTGCAGAACTGGAGACCAAAAATGAGACCCAGCAGACTTTGACTTACTTTATAACCTTGGGAAAGTGTTGCAGGGCCAGCTCTTCCAGCACTCGGCACACACAAGTGAGCTCTTTGGAAAAATCTCTCCCCATTGTTACCGCTGAGTTCTTTTGAGAATCTGGCCCCCATCACACTGTGCCTCAGTTTCTCAGCTGTAAAACAGGGAGAATCCCCTGCCTTTGTAAAGTGCTTTGGGAGTCTGGGGATGGAAAGCACTAGAGCAGTGATGAATGTTAGAGGCCTTTAGCAGAGTCATTGCTTACAGAAATCTATTATTTTGGTTTTGTAACAGATTTTTTAAAGACCATTACACTTTTTTAGTAGTGCACTTTAAAAGGACAAAGGACTATTCAGGTCCTTCCAATGGTTTCTAACTTTAGCTCTCATCCCTGCGTGCATCTCCTCTATGAGAATGATACCACCAGGGTCACCATACACCTGACACCATCCTGCCATGTGTGCATTTCCTGAGCCATGCTCTGCCTTTATTTATGCCTTTGGCATACTCGGGAAGTTATGGAATGTTATTAAATGACCTTGTTGTGACCCAACCATTTAACTCCTCCAAGACAAACCACGGTCGAGCACGTGACAGTCATTTTAACAAATAATTATGCTTTCCCTGGATATCGGCTCCAGAGTTGCTCTGTGCTAGCAAGACTCCAGTATGGGCCCGCCCCATACCTTAAAATGAATATTTATTTAAACTTTCCCCAAAATTGCATGGTGTATTTAACCTTTCCATTCAAAAACTCAATTAAAGCACATGTTATTGCACTTTCATCCTGCCAGAGGGAATTACAATACATTAAATGTTTGCAAAGCGTTGGATTTTTGAGGAACAGCAATTCTATATCGAGAGAGAGGATCTCCCGGGGCATTCATTTCCAAAATTGCATTTGTTTATGGTATAATAGGATCCTGACAAAGAAAGCAAGCTTTTGAGTCAATGTTTAAACTCAAAGCATTGTTTAAATAATTAGCTAAATGGCATCAAGTCGCCTCAAAGCCCTCCAGTAAATTCACCTGAAGGTAAAGTCTCATGAGTCAGATAATCTTAGAGGACACAGCCGCTTTGCTGGTGTGGATGCACTAGTTTGGCACAATCTCTGACTTTTAGCCTCCTGCTCTTGATGGGGAATATGTAAAGCAAGAGGACCTAACCTTGTCAGAAGCATTCCAAAGCCTGCTTTGGAACACTCACGTCCTCCACTTCCCTCCCCCCACAACACATGCCCCGTTTTGATTCTCTCTAATTCTGCAAAATGATAAGTTTAATTTGAAAGGACTTAATTCTTAATTTATGTGTTGTCATGAACAATGAAGGGAAAAGTAGGTCATTTCATTATCAGCTGCATGAGTATTTCGCCAAGAAGCCGAGAGATAAAGCTAAACAAAATCATCACCCAGCTTCTTCATTCATTTATTAAAGGGAAAAAATTATGATTATTTTTCTCCTTGCTTGATTTGCACATCATGGGTTGCAGAGCATATTTAGTTCAGCTTTATAGTGCGCATTTGTTGTGTCTGTCATAGCCGAGAATGCTGCCTATACTCAAAGAGCAATCTTTCACAGAGACTGTGTCTCAATTTATAATTCAATATTGTACAAGTTTCTGAGCCTGTGATAAGTCAAACACAAAACAAACCCAAACAAGCAAAGAACGCCTTTGTGTAAATAGATGTGGCACAGAGTAAATAAGCCTTTTAGAAAGAAGCATGGGCCAAGTTCAGACCTGTTGTCATCCTTCTGCAGTCCATGGAGCAATGCCAGGGATGTGTTTCGACCTGTGTGAACTGTGTCCCAGCTCTGCTGGTCAATGTTATACTTTTGGGAAATCATGTGAGGGTTGGGTGAATAGTTTAGATGGGATTGGGACTGAACAAGCTGCTTTTGAGCCACGTTAACGGAACCTGTGTTTGCCAGTTTAGGTGTGACGGACACGGATTGCATCGTGATGTCAAAATGCCATGGTGGGCACATCAGTATCAAATGCCAAGGCCCAGAAGAGCACTGAAACCTGTGGAGAGGTTGCATCCTCAGAACATAGAAGCCATCTGCAGTGCCAACTCTGATGATTTTATCACCAAGTCTCATTAGATTTGCCTTAATGCCCTAGCTCTTGGAGGCAGGTAATTAGCTGAGAATCCCAGCTTGCACTTTTTTGACAAAAGTACATTTCTGTCTCTTGGGGTTGTGGAGATAACTTGAAATTGTGACCTGAATGTACTATAGTGATCAGTGTAGACAGCACCTGCCCCAACAGATGGGGCTGTATCTTTATCATAGTGTTGAACTGCTGTCTTGTATGTTATTATGTTGATCTTGTAGTAGCTGATCAGGCCGGGGGGAGGTATTGAAAAGCCAAGGCCTGCCTGTGTGTGCTGGACTTGTTACTTGCAGTGTCCCAACAAACCCCTGTGACTCTATATGTAATTATTACGAGCCTGCTTTGCATAAAACACAAGAAAGAAAGAAAGAAAGAAAGAAAGAAAGAAAGAAAGAAAGAAAGAAAGACTGAGGAGGTTGGGAATTTCTTCTCTCACAGAAGGGCTGATAGGAGTCAGGTAGAAGGAGAGTTTGGGAAAGCCACAGGGAAGGAGTTAGCTCTAGTGGTGGGCCTTGTCCACGGGACACAGCTCTGGGAGTTGGTGTTTAACTGAGGACTGGAGTACAGGGAAAGCTTAAGAGGGATGAGAATGTGAGCCTGAGGAGAGCTGAAGTGGTTTAAGTTGATCGTTTTGTTTGGGATTTGTTGGGGGACTCCAGGAGGAGCCCTGGGAGCCCCTGCCCTGAAAAAAGGGTGAATCTTGAGAGGTGGGGGAGGGAGGGCTGGGAGGATTGAGAGGTCATGGAGCCTGGGAAGGGGCTGTGGAAAAGGCCTGCGGCCAGGCTGAGTAGGAACTAGCCCAGGGAGGAAGCAGGAGGAGTGTGAACAGACCTTACCTGCCCACTACAGGATCTTTGAGCTGGAGCCCAGAGGAGAGGGCAGGCCTGGCTCCCCCTACAGGGCCCCCAAGGAAGGTGGTGCAGTGACCCCAAAGAGCAGTGGTGGAAGGACTAGTGAGTCTGGCCTCGGTGTGAGGCCGCTGGACTTTTGTTTGCTGGACGCTGTTACCCAGACTGGAGAGGACTGTGAGTGACCTGACTGGGGTGCTGAGTCACTGGAAGAGGCAGACCACCACAGGGGCTGCCTGACGAGAAGAGGCTGCTGACCATGCTGTGAAGGTACACACCCTCACCTGGGTCTGAGTGGGGCTAATGAGCTCCTCTGGGCCTGCTGCACGCCAATGAGGCACCCCTTGCTCAGCCTGGAGGGGGAGGAACTTAAAAACTTCTGCCACGGAGGAGATAACTGCGAGACACACCGCTCCTGAAGCCATCCTGACTGACAGTAACCAATGCGCCCCAGGAAGGTAAACCCTGGGAAGGGGCAAAGGACTCTGTGGGACTGAGCCCTTACGGGGCTAGGGGCTGCCTCAGAGACTGGTCCTTATTCCAGCCAGCAGTAAGGAAGGGGAGGAACAAGAGCAAGCTCCGGCCTGTGGGCAGCAGCCTGCAGAGAGGTTCCCCTAAAGTCTGCCAACTGGGGGAGAAGATGGGGTAGAGGGGGTAAACAAAGGACAGAAGGACCTAGGAACCATACCCAGTCAGGAGGGGGCACACCCACTATGAGCCCACTCCACTACAGGGACAGTGGTGTTGTTAGCTTTGGGCAGAGGCTGATGTTAAGTAGGAGTAATGCAAGTGATGAATTGGGGTGCTGGAATTTTGGGGACCTCCTGCAGACGTGCCGCAAACAAGCCAGCATGGCCTTCTGCTCTGCAGCACTAGAACCAGACAGGGGCAACCAGTGCTTAATTTGTGCCAGGGCTTGCCAGGGCTGAGCCCCGGCACCTCTGGTCTTGGCAGTTCACAGCCTCAGCACCTATAGTCTTGGCAGTTCATAGCTCCAGCACTTCTGGGTTTGCTGCATTGGTTATGAATGTAAAAAAATTGCTTGAGCCCCAGCACCTCTTTCATTACAAATTAAGCGCTGTCTGGGGGCATCTCTCCCAAGCTGTCCCCACTGCAGCAGGACCCCACTTCCCACCCGGCAGCAGCTTGGGTGGAGCTGGAGCTCTTATGCTTGAGTGTTTGCACCAGAAATGGTATATTTTGCATGGGATGGGGGGGCCACTTGAGCAGCACCAGTTCCCCAACCAAGCCCCTAGCTGGAGTCCTGGCATTGAGGCAATTAAAGAGTCAGTTGAGGATCTGACCAGACCCTTTGCATGCACGCATGTGGAATTAATTGTATGAATGAGCCAAGACAAAATTAAACTCTGCACCCAGACAATTAATCTGACAGCAGCTCAGTTTTTATCAGAAGGAGGCCTCTGGCAAATACTTGGCAGCCCAGAAAGGAAAAGGTTTAATATTTTATACAAATCCCTAATCCTGTTTATCTGTTCTCACTCTCTGAGCTACTGAAAGCCCCAGTGGTCTCATCAAGTCCCCACTCCTTGTTGCACAAATTATGCTTATCCAATCAGGTAACAGAAAACAGACCATGTGACTTATGTGACCAACCACAACTAATGTTGACTACTGAGTAGCAAGTACTTGAGCAGATATACCTGTAGTGGGGAGGGGAGGAGGAACATGTTGAGTAATTTCAAACACTGAGGAAATCAAAGTCTTCTCAGGAGAAAGAGGGTAAATTCCTTGAGTACACTGTGAATTATTCACTTAGCTCTAAGCTAGGGGCCCACCCACCTGGTCATCTCCTGCATCTCGTCATCACATTACGTTACTGCTGAACAATGCAGCACACCCAGCATTTTTCCTTCTCGAGGGCCTGATCTAATGCCCATTGCACTCAGGGGAAGGAGACCCACTGGTTTCACTGAGATTTGACTCAGGCCCCGGATGCAGCTGAACATTATCTTTGCCCTCGCACTGCAAAAGGTCCATTGATATTGGGCATTATCCATCTGAGCTTACAGACAACCCCCCAACCTAAAGCAAATACTCACCAGCAACCACACATCACTGAACAAAAACACTGACCCAGGAACCTATCCTTGTAACAAAGCCCGATGCCAACTCTGTCCACATATCTATTCAAGTGACATCATCATAAGGCCTAATCACATCAGCCATAACATCAGGGGCTCGTTCACCTGCACATCTACCAATGTGATATATGCCATCATGTGCCAGCAATGCCCCTCTGCCATGTACATTGGCCAAACCGGACAGTCTCTATGCAAAAGACTTAATGGACACAAATCTGACATCAGGAATCATAATACTCAAAAACCAGTGGGAGAACACTTTAACCTGTCTGGCCATTCTATGACAGACCTGCGGGTGGCTATCTTAAAACAGAAAAACTTCAAAAACAGACTCCAACGAGAGACTGCTGAGCTGGAATTGATATGCAAACTAGACACAATCAACACAGGATTAAATAAAGACTGGGAATGGCTGAGCCATTACAAACATTGAATCTATCTCCCCTTGTAAGTATTTTCACACTTGCTTCTTATCAAACTGTCTGTACTGAGCCATCTTGATTATCACTTCAAAAGTTTTTTTTTTTTTTCTCTTACTTAATTGGCCTCTCAGAGTTGGTAAGACAACTCCCACCTGTTCATGCTCTCTGTATGTGTGTGTATATATATCTCCTCAATATATGTTTCACTCTATATGCATCCGAAGAAGTGGGTTGTAGCCCACGAAAGCTTATGCTCTAATAAATTTGTTAGTCTCTAAGGTGCCACAAGTACTCCTGTTCTTTTTGCGGATACAGACTAACACGGCTGCTACTCTGAAACCTGAAACAAGTCAGCGAACAAATGAGCATGGAAACCCATAGACAGTGAATCCTAGGCACAAGAGGCCAGCCTTCTGTCTTCTGGGACTGCCCTGGAGTATCCCCAAAGACAGATTCTGCTGCATCTTTACTAGAAGACTTACATCCATTAAGTAACTGATTATGGGCAGTCCCCTGAGACTCCCTTAAGACAGATTTCATGTCTAAATGTCCAGCCACTCGAGTGGGACAGAGAGCCACACTATTTAAGCAGGAGTTCCATGTATAGCCCATGCAATGGAAACCTGGAAGAACAGAACTTCCTGTGTGCTCCCATAAGAGCTTCATGCCACACTCCCAAAAGGCTGAATCCTGAAGGGTGCTGAGCGCTTGCGTCTTGATTTCAGATGCTCCATACCTCTCAGGATTTAGACCGACACAATACCAATAAATCCCTGAGTTCTCCTTGTGTACATTGACTTACAAAATGGGTTTGCATGAAGATTTGGGAATGAAGCTGTGAAACGGCTGTATCAGCTAAGTATCCTGTGATTTATACATGGCTAGTATTCACGCATCTGAGCGAGAGGCAAACATAACCATTTTCCATGAAATGACCTTTACCAGCAGCCAATACATTTACATTTAATTTAGAATTACAATTATCAGGTCAACTTGGGAGTGAGTGGAACTTGTATTTATTGACAATTTAGAAAGGAAAATTGGTCTTTCTGCCCTCATCTCGTAAGATACTGTTTTCCTGTCTTAAAAAAAGGCAAACACGAGCCAGCATGGGGAGGTGAGCAGCATCCCAGATGTGTTTCAACAGAATTTCTTCTGCTCTTTTGTTGGAAGAAAGTTCTATACAGCTGGAAGCACAGGTCTGATCCAAAACCCAGAGTAGTCAATGGGAGTCTTTCCATTTGCTTCAGTGGGCTTTGGTTTGGTGCATTAGCAACAAGAAGAGTGTTGGATGCTGCACTAAGAGGAGAGGCAATATGGTTGAGTGAGTAGAGTGGGCATTGGGAGACCTGGTTTTTAGTCCTGGCTCGGCCACTGGCTGACTGTGGGGCGAGGTATTTTGTGTGTCTGCTTAAATTGTAATCTCTTTGGGGTGGCGACTATCTTTCACTGTACTTGTACAGGGGACCTCTCTGTGCGACGCTACAAGAAGAGTGAGCATGAGCAATCTGGAATTAGCAGAGCATGTGGCTTTGGGTGTCTGGTTTCATTATAAGCGCCAGGAGTACATTAGCAGATTGAGGATCTGCAGTTAAAGCTGTTGTCTAACTGCAGGCTTCCTTATTCCCTTCCCTGGGGGTTTGATCCTGCTCCCATTGGAGCCAAAGGCAATTCTTTCACTGACTTCAGTAGGAGCCCAGTCAGGACCTGAGGGGCTGAAGTGGGTGAGGTAAGAGTCTAGCCTATGCTGGATTAAGCCTTTCCTTTGCCTTAGGGCAGGCATGATAGGCCTGGTCCTCTGTTGCCCTGAACCTTGTGCAATCACACCAGTGCCCCGTGGGTGTGGGATCCCACCAGCTTGGAACGGCAGTGGCACAGGTCCACTTTTCACTGGCACAGATGTCTATACATGGTGCAGGCACTGGAGAATCAGGCCCCTGGTCTTCCCATTTTCTCTAGGCTGGGATTTAAACCCAGAGGAGACTGGCAAGCCCCCTGATCTACAAAGCGTGTTTCTACTCTGCAAAGTGACAATGAACAAATATCTTCTTCTCACTTGGTAGATCTGCTCCCCGGGTGTGTGTCACAGGCACAGTTGCTGACGCTGACACACACATTAATAAGGTTTTAATGGTTTTCACTTCTGTAGCAATGTAGAGCCACCCAGAAGGCAGCGTAGGCCAGTGGCAAATGCCCTGACCTGGGAGTCAGGAGACCTGCATTCTATTCCTGGTCCAGCCATTGACTTGATCTGTGATCTTGGCCAAATACTTAGGCTCCAAAGTGCCCACTAAGTTTCGGCACCTCTCAGCTCTAACCCTGACTGAAGTGTGTCAAGTTCTCACTCTCTAGGTGTTTACATGGCCCCATCACCTTAGGATCAGAGCACCTCAGGTACCCCAAACAAGTGGAAAATGTTGATCTTACCCGCTCTGTGCCTCGTTTTCCCCTTCTGTCATAATGAAGATACTTACCCTTGTAACACTTGGGGATCTACAATTGGAAAGTTCAGTGGGTATTGCTGTAAGAGCCATCACTGTGGGAAAATGAGCTGGATATTCTTCTGCCTCATGCATCATCCAGATAACTGCTACATTCCAAAGGCAAGGCCAAATCCTGTCCTCATTAACACCTGTGGCACCTTATTAACATTGCATGGGCCTCACATGGGGCATAGCTTGTAGGCAGCTGGGCAGCCCAGACCAAGAATGGTAGAGATTGGCCTGTCGGCTCCCAGACATTTCTATTAGTGGTTTTCACCATCATCACTAGATGGATTTTAATGACACTGGTACTGTTTTTTTAAGCTAGTCAAGGCTGGAGTTTGCAAATAACATTTGAAAGTTAGAAAAGCAACTTCACTTGTAAATGGAGCACATTTATCTCATGACTCCAGATCAATAAACAGGGAGCCCCCAGGAGGCCAATTTAAGTAACTTTTCAGAGTAGAAACACATTTAACCCCTTAGGGTATCTGAGACCAAAAGATGCTGGTGGATGCTGCTGGCAGCAGCTTGGGACTCTTCTCTAGGATGAGTCCTGATTGGTCCTGCTTCCCTCTGCCAGGAATCCCCACCAATCCAGCAAGCACTCCCAGCACACCCTGCTCCTCCTCATTGCTCCCAGAGCCCAGAAACCAGCAGGGCAAAGCCAGGACACATCAGGCTGCGGTGGAGCTGGGAAAGCAAACGAGACAGGTCAGATGCTGTAAAAGGAAGCAGGCAGCGTTGGGCCCTTGGAAAGGAGAGTGGGGTAAGCTGGCACTCAAAGGGGTGGGGCAATGAGGGGATAGCAGGGGTTTGAGCTGGAAGAGAGGAGTGGGGAGAAGGTGGAGTGATGAGGAACGGATGGATTTCCAGGTCTCTCTGCAGCCTGTTGGGCCTGGTGAATTAGCAGTATGCACATTAGGATGAGCAACCCACTTCTCTGAGACTCTTCCTCCCTCATTCATTGGGCCATTGACCAGCGTACTGACCTGCATGCAAGTCTGAGTCAGACGGGTGGCAGCATACGGCATTGGAAATGAGAAGGATGGGAGGGTACTGAGCCTTCCCTTCTGCCCGGAGAGGGGAATGTATAACAGATCCTCTCAGTCCATCCAGGGAGGGGAAATTCAGGGCCATGCATTACAATCAGAAGAGCAGGAGGTACGTCTCCTGCACACCCCAGCATGCTGCCACACACAGTCACGGATAGGGCTGAGCGGGCATATTGCTCATGCAGTGCCGGTGCTCCACCTCAGGGGAGCTCTGGGAGGCACAGTCCCTTTCTAAGGCAGGCATAGTGCCACGGGAGCAGCAAGGTAAGCTCCTGCATGAACCTAACACTTCCTTGTCCCTTCCTGTCCTTTGGCACCAACCCTCTGCAACTAGCCCTGAGAGTGCTGGGCTCTAGGGTGACCAGATCATGTCCCGATTTTATAGGGACAATCCTGATATTTGGGTCTTTTTCTTATATAGGCCCCTATTACCCCCCACCCCCTGTCCCGATTTTTCACACTTGCTATCTGGTTACCCTACTGGGCTACGTTGGCTCCCTGCCCAGGGTCAGGATTGGTTTCTGCCCCTCTTCTCTCCCCTGGGCACAGTGTGGCTCCTGCTGCCCTCTCTGGATCCAAAATACAAGGCCAGTTGCTAGCACAGTCCCTAGCACCTCACTGTGGTATTGGGCTGAACTCCAAATCATGGGGGGTGGCCCTTGGCCATTCGGCCTCCTCCAGGCATGCATTGGGGCAATTATTTGGCCAAAGCCAACAGCCAGAATTTGGCTGCCAAATCTCATTCGCTCTCTAGTTCGTGTGGAGATTTTTGGTGGCTCTGAGTTGGAATAACAAGGCACAAGAACAGCTGGGCTTCGCCCATGGCACAAGGCCACTTGCGTACATGTGCACCAAGCTGCAACTCACACAGCTCCTTTTCTTCAAGAAAAAGACATCTGGCCTGTTAAACCAGCTGGAAAAAATGACTTTGCCTGGGGACACCCCAGCATCTCCCCCCCACCTCATGCTCCTAAAGTGCTTTGCAGCAATTGGGAGTTTCGCAGTGGATGATCTGGTGCAAATGCCAAGGTACTCTGAGGAGATGCTGCACAGTATGGGAACAAACATGAGCCACAGCCTCGTACACAGACACTAGCACTGTGAGTGCAGACCCAACCCAAGACTCATGTGACTGGGGCTGGTGTTTTTGGAAGTAGCTACTGGGACTGGCCACTAGAGGAAGACATGATCACACGCACTAGGCAAAGTGTATTTCATATGCATTATGGGTCCAATCGCACGAGATGCTGAGTTCTTCCTCTGCAGTGCTGGGCATCCTGAGCTCCCACCAGTCTGTTTGAATTGAGGGCGCTCAGCACCTTGCAGGATCAGTGCAATTCACTGAGAATGCTATTCAAATCAATGCTGACATCTCGCATGTGGAAACAGGTGAGCAGCACTAGCCACAGGGGACGTGGATGGTGCCAGTGTGGGCCACACAGAAAGGAATGGGTTGCTTCCTGCATAAAAGCAGCATGGCCAGGAGAGGCCAGATGATCAGCGCACTGTGCATTGGAGAGATGCCTCCTGCTAATGGGGCCCAACCACTGTTCATTGAGCCATGAGAAAAAGAGGCATGAAAGCGAGCGTTAAACAGGGAATCACTGTGGAAGGCAACTTACTATAATGCTGGCCTCTGTGATGGATATTAACAACTTAACGAGCTGTTAATTAGATGTATTCTGCCTCTCTGCCTCGTGGCAGGAAACTGAGCTAATAATTACAAAGTGCGCCATACCCAAGAGAAATCCGCAGGGAAACCACCCACAGTACTGTGCAGGATAAACTGGAGGCTGCACTTAGAGCAGGTCTGCGACATTTCCAAATTTGTTTTCATTCTGAATAGGAACAAAACAGAGATTTTCAAAGCTTCCCACCAAACCAAAGTCAGAGATTGTCTCATTTTAAATTCTTTCTTTCACAGGAAATTTTGTCCAAAATCAATAAAATTTTGCAAGGCGTTGCATTTGTCAAACCAGCTTTTTCTGACCAAAACAACCTATTTTGACACCAGTTTTCTGACCAGCTCAACCAGCAATGGCCTAAGGCAGCCTGCAGGGGTGGTTTAAGGCAGTGGTTCTCAAAGCCGGTCCGCCGCTTGTTCAGGGAAATCCCCTGGTGGGCCGGGCCAGTTTGTTTACCTGCCGCGTCCGCAGGTTCGGTTGGTCGCGGCTCCCACTGGCCGCAGTTCGCCACTCCAGGCCAATGGGGGCTGCGGAAAGAGCAGCCAGCACATCCCTCAGCCTGTGCCGCTTCCCACAGCCCCCATTGGCCTGGAGCGGCAAACCGCAGCCAGTGGGAGCCGCAATTGGCCAAACCTGTGGATGCGGCAGGTAAACAAACCGGCCCGGCCCACCAGGGGCTTTCCCTGAACAAGCGGCAGACCGGCTTTGAGAACCACTGGTTTAAGGGAGAGGCTGCTAATAACCATTCGCATTCCCGGTGCCTCCCAGCACGATGATGCACAATAAGGTCCAATACCACTGACTCCAGGGGGCTTTGGATATGGTTGCAGAACGGAAGGGGCCGTTGGAATGGCCTTGTTCCTCTCTGGCTGAGAAGATCCACGGGGGGTGCTGGATAGAGGCTCAGGCTCACCTGCTGCGAGGGGTCCCAGGTGGGAGGGCACCAGGTTCTGTCTCATCATTCCACCTGTCAAACATGCCTGTGGAGCAGCTGGGGGAGAACGTGAGGAGGTGTGGCTTGTGGTGTCTCCAGGATCCTGAAGGCACTCAGCTCTATGATCTTGTTTCAGCATCTCACTGGGGTGGGGGCTTGGATGATAGGAGCGGCAGTGGTCTGGAGCACTTGCTTTCATTTGTTCTTGGCTGGCAAATTGCCATTGCTTTGGTCAGGTGCAGGGCCTCAGCAGAGTGGTCCAGGCCTTTGTCGCCTGGAGAATGGATTGCTGCAGAATGCTCCGCATGGAAGATTGCTCGGAAACTTCCTCTGGCACCAAAGGTGGTGTGCCTTCCTGTTGGACTAAATGCCCCATTCATACTGTACTTATCAGAAAGGACTGATACAGTTAATCTGTATTCATCACACAGTACAAGTACAAGGGGACATGAATTACAGCCTTGGAACGAGAGACAAGCCTTGGAAGCTGAAAAAGAAAGCTACGGCGGTGGACGAAGTTCTTCTAGAGAAAGGATAATAAACAGATAAATCACACGAGTTATTTTGCTGCGCACAAAGAGTAATTAACCAGGGACCCAGAAGGAAAGAGCATCAATGGGCTCATGAGAAAAAAATAGCTGCTTCTGGCAGCACAGAAAGGCCATGCCATGCCGAACACAGTTGTTAGAAAGTAGTGACAAGCTCACAAAGAACAGAGACCTGTGGCCCCAATGCTGTCTCCTTGACTGGCTTGGCTGCCTGTTGAGAGAGGTTGTCTTGTTCACCTGGTTTGTCTTGCTTCCCTTGGTGTGCCTGTGCATAACTTATTTATCCAGGAAAGTTCATCTCGGATACACCATCTGCTCTTTGAGGCTGCCCTGTCTTTGCCTGTGCTCATCTGGCAGATCTGAGAAGGTAACAGGATTAGTTGCCAGCCAAACTATTGAGTCAGGCAGATTGGACAAACAGGGTCTTCCTGACTGCCAGTCCTTCCGAACAATCCATGCTGCAGATCCATTCAGCTTTGCTTTCTATCCCTTTTGTAGCTGCAGAGAAGTTCACTTGGAGTTTCTAAGGGTAACATCTATGATGGATTTGAAGCTGCCTGTGATAATTTGCTCTCTCTTTATGGCTTGGCCCTCTGGCCAGGTCACTATAATCCTCCCCTCCCAGGGTATCAAAATCCAGGCAGTCTTCTGCTCCACTGCCCAATCTACACCTCTTTCTCCAGTGGCTGGTAGGGGACCCGGGTTTGCCATCTACTCCAGGTTCCAGTCCAGGGACCCTATGTCTAGCAACTGTGATCTGCCTTCTTTCAGACCTGGTTTTTCTTTCCCTAGACTCCTTCCTACACCTTCTGGCTCCCCTCCCCCCTCTGGGTTTACCAGCCCAAACTCCCTCTACCCAGGAGTACTCACAGACTACTTAACTCTGAGGCTCCAAACACACCTCCCTTCTCCCAGGGGGTGCCTGCAGACTAGTTCCCCGGCAATCCTTTTCTGCTGCCAACTTCCTGGCTTTATACCAGCCCTACCCATTCCTTCTCAGCTGGGCTCCATCGTGAATCAGTCTTTCAATCGCTGGCTCTCCCACAGGTGCAGCCTATAAGAATAATTATCCTAATTTAACCTGCCTTGTGTGGGGTGAAGACCCCATCATAGACCCATCTTTTTGTTCTGTTGGTACAGTGCCAAGCACCTGATCCATGATTGGGCCACTAGGCATTATGGTAATAATAATATTAATGAGGGAGGTAGAAGAGATGAGCAACTGGGGAGAGCGACAGAGGGTGCGGGAGTGAGGGTGTGGGAGGACAGCAAAGTGTTTAGGTGAAAGAGGGATGGAGGAAGTGGAGGAGAGAACAGAGGCTGTGGATTGAGAGGGGGAAGAAAAGGGCTGAGAGAGTCTAACCCACTGACCAGAGTGTATCCAAGGGTCCAGCTCGGTGCCCAGTCCACACAGGAGGTGAGTCTGGTACAGCTGCAGCTAGGGAGCCCAGCTCTTTAATCCAAGCTGTAGCACTTGGTGCTTTTAGTTTGTGTGCATTGGAGATTCCCAATTCAGTCCTTGGTGTCAGCCACCATGGTGGGCCTCTTATGAGGAAGGGAGAGAATAAAGAAAGCTGGATGAGGGAGAGAAAAGGGATGGAAGAAAGGAACGGGGGAGACCGCCGGAAGGGGAGAATCATGGAGTAAGTGGATGAGGGAGAGGAAGAGATTAGGAGTGAAAGGAAAAGGGGAAAATAAGGGGGAGGGGGTTGATGGAAGGAGAGAAAGGAGGACGGATGGGAGAACAAGAAGCGAGTGTGGTTGATAGGGGAGAGATGAAGTGGATGGGAGGCAGTGGCAAGGGCTAACCCATTTATCAGCAGCCTCCCTTCACTCACTCCTGTCCTTTTTGCCTTGTCTTGCTGCCGTATTCCCTGTGGACCCTCAAGGGCGGGTCCATGTTCAGCACTGAGCTAGCCCAGCCCTGGCCGCTATTGAGAGCCACACAGAAAACCTGTCTACTCTACACTTCCTCTCAAACCTGCTGCTCAGCAAGGAGTGCTCAGCTAGAGGGGTTCTGGGGTCAGATACTGCAGCCCCTGGTAACTAACTCCTCAGCACCTGTCAGCGTCTCCAAATGGACAATTTGTTCCATGTCACTGCTGCATCATAATGGAGCTTGGCAGCTGAACCCTGGGAAAGGGACAGGTTCAGGTCATTGCCTGTGCCTGTGATTCATGGTTTTGTATCTAACGTGAGGCAGTTGGTCACATGGTGGGTTGTCTGGGCTGAGCCAGAGCTCACGGACCCAAACACTATGCCCATGGCTCAGCAAAACATTTGCATTAATTAGTAGTAGTATTTATTTCTGTTGCACTAGCACTGAGGTCCCAACTGACTCCAGGCCCCATTGAGCTGGGAGCTGTACAACACATCATGAGAGCTGGTCCCTGCCCCAAATTTCTTACACTCAGAATAGACAAGGCAGACAAAGTGTGGGAGAAAGGAAGTATACTCTCCCCATTCTATTGATGGGGAGGTCAGGCACAGAAAGGGTAAGCAACTTGCCCAACCTCACCCAGGATGAACCTAACTCAAACGGATCTGCAGCATCTCGCCAACTGTCCATAGCGTTAATGAAATCTGTGCAAGGGGACCCAGATCTGCCAACACATTGCTCACGCCACACAGCAATCCCCTGCGCCCTCTCCCAGGAATAATAGGAGGTTCAAAGTTCAGATCCAGCGGCACTCAAACTTTCCCCAAATGTCGATGGGTTTGATTCAGGGGCCCCTGTAAACTGGTGGAATGACCCCTTCCCCACCCCTTCCTCACAACACAGAGCGGCCATTGGCAAGGTTTTTCCTCAAGGGTTAGTGTTTATAAGAAGGTTAAATCAGGTAGCATCAGAAAAGCTGCCAGTTTGGGGAGCTGGAACCCAGCCTTCCAACCACTAGCTGTGGAGCCTGCCCTTCCAACACACACTCTCCTTGTCTCTGCCGCCTGGGTATATTTATAAGTTATTGTACTTCACTCATTGCCATGGTACCTGAGCACCAAATATTGATGAATTTATCCTCACTATACCCTCCTCAGGTCAGGAAACTGAGTCACAGAGAGATCAAGCCATTTGCCCAATGCTACACAGCAGGCCTGTGGCAGAGCCAAGGTTTACACCAAGGTCTCCTGCCCCCTTGTTTATTGACATAACCACTAGGCCACCTGCCCTGCCAAACAGTGAGCCTCATCGTCGTCCTCTGAATACCTAAGCAAAGGGAAGGGGAAGCTGAGATAGAGTTAACCCCTTGTTTACTGGGGACCTGAAAGTGCCCCCACCCCTTTTCACAGGTCCTTTACAGAGTTTAGGGCAGCTGATATGTCTGGCTGTGGATTCAAAAATTTCCCAATGTTTGGTGATTTTTATTATTGTTTTATTTCGGCCCATCTCTGGTTAGTAGCCTGTCAAGGCTGATTCCCCAACTCTGGCACTTTGAGTGCAGAAGGTGGGGACCCGCAAGGACTCTAAAAATTAATACTGGCCACTACAGGCTTGTATTAAACTCCCAAGGTTACAGTTTTTCTCTGACCTTGGATTGGTAGATGCTGCCACCACCCAAGTGCAAAACCCCTTTGAGAATCCAGGAAGGTGCACTTGGGAATTCCTTCCTGTGGGGTACCCTCAAGCCCTTTCACCCCCCCTCCGGGGAAGAGCTGAGAAAGAAAAGAAAAAAAGAAAAGGAAATCAGCTGTTGCCACCAGCTAATTAAACAACATGTGCACAAACCTCTTAAGACACAAAAATCCAATTCTGTTTTTTAAAAAGGTAAATGTTATTAATAAAAAAAAGAAGAAAATACATCTGGGAATTTAGGCTTTTGCTAGATTTAAAAAAAAAAACAACTACAAGGATTAAGCATCAAGAATAGCTCTCTTGAGGTCTAGCTTAAAGGTTACAAGCAAAACAAAAGCACCTGGGGTTAGCACAGAGAAATACACAAGCCATAAAGAAATAAAAAGGATAACCCTAATCACGTCTTCCTAGACATTTCCTGATCTACTTACATATCTGGGGTTTTAGATGAGTAGTTTCTATGTATGATACTGAGGATTTTTCATACCTGGCCCAAGCCTCTCACAGCATAACTGCTCCCTGTCTGCCTCTCCCTGAGAACAACAACCAACAGACAAAAGGGGAGTCTTGTTTCAATTTTAAAAAGTTCTAGCCTTCCCATTGGCTCTTTTGACCAGGTGCCGACTCACTTCCTTTTACCTATGCATAGCAGTGAGACTTTTTAACCCTTTACAGGTAGAGCAATTAGAGAACAGCTACTAAGAGGGGATTTTATAGCTACTGGCTGGCTGGGTGTCCATAAAAGGGAGCTACCCCCTTCCCCCCCTTCATTTATCACATAGCCAGGCATGGTCTAACCAACGACAACACTTCGTTATTTTAAAAAAATCTATTTTAGGGCAATACAAGCCCAGGATGTTTCCAGGGCTCTAAATTACCTTTGGGCTTTTCCCACAATTCCAATGAAATCCCAGGAGCCATTGGCTGCATTTATAAATATTATTACAGGTTGGGTTAAACCTCATTGAAACTGGTGGATGTAACAGCCACATTTCATTATTGATAAATGTCAGAAACAATTAAGCTCCTTTATGGAACCAGGTAGCTGAAACAATAGTAGCCTCCACCCAAAACACAGGTACATGTCACCACCCAACATAAAGGCATATGCAAGGCACATGTGGGTGGAAGGGTTTTGCTTGGTGGTGTTTTAGTAGAGATGTGTGTTATAGAGAGAGAAACAGTGAGAAAACACCACAGAGACAGAGAAGGGGCAGAAAGCCTGTCCTTATGCAACCTGAACAAGCACTGAGAGCATGGCCCTGAGAAAAGTGTAGAGACAGCTTTTTTGGGCTGAGTGCTGGCTGAAAGAGGGTTGGAACTGCGCAAAGAAACTGCTTCCTGTTGTTTGATTCCTGCTGTGTTCAGGGAAACAGGACTTGGTACCTTCTTTGTAAACTAACAAGATTGCATCAAAGATACTTGACTCCATCATCAATTTCTCATCCTAACCAAAACAACCTGCTGGGCCCCAAGTTTTGGCTAACTGCTTGGGTCAAAAAGGGGTAACAATATATTTGAATCCTGTGTGACACTGTATTGTTTTTAAAAGTGCAAAGAGGGCAAACACAGAGCTTAGCGCTGGTGTGAAGTTGGCAGCACTGACGAGGAAGGTATTTGAATATAATCCAAAATGATGTGTGACTGTCAGTCGTGAATATAAAGACAGCCATATCCCCAAAGAGATCACTAATATTCTCTTAGAAGTGTGGAAACCGTGCCCTAGGGGAGCTGACATAAAGACAGATGTGAGCACTCAGTTATATTATTGACCTTCATCCATGATCCTTTGATAGAGCTAGGACAAAATGCTCAGCTGGTACCAATCAGCATAGCTCCCTTGACTTCAATGGCATTATGCTGTTTTACGCCAGCTGAGCTTCAGCTGTCTAGAATTCAGCCCCACTGCACAATATCTTTTCCTTTATTCCACAGAAAGGTGTCGGGTTTTTTATTTTTTCACCCATGGAAATTAAGTGTGTGATGAGACCGAACTGATAAAACCAGGCACTGCACCAATAAAACTCAGTCAGGGATTTTTCTTATAACAGCAACAGTAAAATCTCCTAGTAAGAACCCAAAGAGATGTAACAATTTCTGGCTGAGGCTATAGGAATAACACCCAAAAAAGGTTATTACTGGGGAGAAGTTCCAGACCAGCAGCCCTAGGGGCTGAAGTCCTTTATTTAGCGACAAACAGGTTCAGGCCAAACATCCCCACTGTGACCTTCCCAGTAAGCCTGGCCATGACCTGCATTCCTCATGGCCCATTCAGCCCCTAACCTCTTGGTTGCCAGCAAAGGGTCCATGTTACATCAACATGGGGTGGGTTTTGTTACATGAACCTTTGTCCATTGGGAGCTAGACTGAGACCCACCAACTCATTGCACAGAAGCCACCAAACCACAGTTGGGTGGTAACTTTCAGTCACTTTGCACATCCCCTTTGGCTCTTCTTTTCTTAGGGCTGCATTGGGACCTAGCAATCCAGCCAGCATAAGGAGCAGTGAGTAGCAGGGCATGAACTGTGCCCGTTGCTGCCAGGGGGAAGTAAGCCATGCCAGGTTCTGGGCACAGGCCGGTGTGCTGAGGGCGGGGGGGAGCCAAGGCCCTTTCCACCTACCTGCACAGGATGGAGAGTAACTGCCTCAGTGGCTGTTCTACCCCTGTTTAGGTTCTAGAGATGCTGGAAGCCCCCCCCCCCCCCCCAGTGGGCTATCAGGAGGCTCCTTATGCCCTGCTATGCCCCGTGGGGGCGAGGAGGGGCCTACAACTGAGCTCTTCATGAGGAATCACAGGCGAGGAATCTGGCAAGTGTGTCATTTGGAAGGGAAGTGTCGAAGAAAAAACAAATCTATTTTTACTGCTTCTCAGCTTTGAGCACAGACTTGAGTGTCGTGATGAATAGGCACCGCTCACATCCTCCTGTCTAGAGACAGCAGAGAAATCCTTGGCTTGAACTTGCGTTGTGTATTGAAACGAGATGAAAGGAAGCTGGGATATTCTGCTTCAGTTCCTCTGGAACATGCTCTCTGGTCAGCCCTCCCTGGGATCTGTGCAGCTAGTTCCCATCTGCCCCGCGAAATGTCTTGGCTTTGAGCCTCGTCCATTGGAGATGGCCCCAGAGCGTGATTGCTCTGTTAGAGGCAGCATTATCTTGCTGCGAGAAGTATATGTGCTTTCCTTCCCAGTTGGACACATGGTTATTGGTCCTTCATTGTTCGTGAGTGTTGTGATCGTTTGTTTCACAGTAGCACCCACAGGGGCCAGCCAAGATCTGGGCCCCATTGTGCTAGGCACTGTACAAACGCCAAAGAGCTCAGAGTCTAAGCAGGCGGGAAAACAGGTGTCAAGCGGAGCAGTGACCTGCCCAAAGTTACACAGCAGGTCAGTGGCAGGGCCAGGCCTCCTGACTCCCAGCCCAGTGCCCAGCCACACCTCTTCTCTAGCTAAGGCTCCAGACCGGCAATCCTGCGGGCTGAGGCCTCTGCTCATGCACAAGCTGCTAGGTATAGGCCAGGCAACAGTAGGGTGAGCTTCCTTCACACACCAGCTCCAAACATCTGCTGACGGGAACATCTCCAAGGGCCAGAGGGGAATTCGGCTTCAGAGGCTGGCCTCTCTGCTGATCTGGGGGGAGGGGGGAGACTGAATGAAGGCGACGGGTTCCCTGTCCACATGGAACATTGTGTCCTTACTCGCAGGAGCACCCCATAGCCTTTAGCTCTCTCCAGGGCAGAGGGCCAACTGCAGCAGGATTTCCCTGCTGGTGCAGAGCTCCACCTCCGCCATGCTCCGGGGGGCACGCCCTGCACTCAGACTGCTGTGGTGATTGGCCCCTGCCTGCGGAGAGGACAGTTTGGCGGGCGTCCTTGTACAGCCATGCGGGAGGAGGGGTAGCCAGCCTGGGAAAGTATTTCTCCCCTCCAGCTGCTCCCTCTCCTTTGAGTCACCAGTACTGGGTTTACCATCGCGCCGGCCCCACAATCAGAAGGGGCCCCGGCCAGCCTGATCCCCCCAGCCGGCTGAGCCGGCCAGGAAAGCTGCCCTGGCCCCTGCTCCACCTCTTCCCCAAAGTCCCCGCCCCTGCTCTGCCCCGCCCTGCCCCACTCCCACTCCCACTCCCACTCCACCCCTTCCCCTGAGCAACGTCCTGGGGGACTGCAGCAGGGGTCGGGTCCGCCCTGCACTCCGGGTGGCAGGAAGTAGAGCGACCCGGCCCCAACCTGCTCCGCTTCGCAGGCTCGTGCTGGGGGGTGGTTTCTCCCCTGCCCCCCAAGCCTGGGGAGGAGATGGAGAGGTGGGTAAGGGGCATGGGATGGGGGCAGAGAAGAAGGCAGGGGAAGCGGGGGCTGAGGGAAAGAGGCAGTGGGGACGAAGGGGTGGGGTGGGGAGGAGATGGAGCGGTGGGGAAGGGGTATGGGATAGGGAAGAGAAGAGGATGGGGGAAGCGGGGGCACAGGGGAAGCTGGAGCCCAGCATGCAGCATCCCGTTGCCAGAAGCTGGGGCTCCCCTGTTAAGCAGGCCCATCGAACCCTCACCCTGACAAGCCTCACCTCCCCTGCATCTGTACCACTCCCATGAGCCCCCCCAGAAATCCTCCCCACTGAGCTCCAACCACCTGCACCTGGACCCCCAACCAAATGAACCCCACCTCCCCTGCACCTAGACTGCCCCCTGCTGAGCCCCAAACACCTTCACCTGGATCCCCTGCAGAGTCCCATTGCCCATGCACCTGGAACCCCCCAATGAGCTTCTGTGCATCCAAATCTCCCACTGAGCTGCCCACACCCAGACTGCCCCACAGAGAAGTCTCTTACCCCCACCTGGATCCCCCCACACTAAGCCCCTCCACACTTGGATCCTGCTGCAGGGCAGAGCCTGCTCACCCACACCTGGTGCACCTGGCACAGGGAGGCAGGGCTCCAGGCTATTTCTGGGGCAGGCCTGGCCCTTGCACTATGTCAGGGTCAGGTGCAGCCTCACTGCTGAGTCCCTGTCCCAGGGTGGGGTGGGGGGAGGCTGTAGGGTAATCTCCCACCTCCATGCAACCAGTGGCCTGTGCTCCTCACTGCCATGTTGGAGCCTCCACATTTATTTATTGACAAATAAAATTTGCAGAATTTGTGCGCAGAATTTTTAATTTGTTTGGTGCAGAATCCCCTCAGGGACATGGGGTGCTGTGCAGCTGTGATGGTGGGACTGTGAGGAAGGTGGTGGGCAGTGGGTAGGTCTATGGGCGGGGGGCACTGGGCGAGCAGTGTGGTGTTCACGGTGCTGTGCAGTTGTGGTGGGAGGCCAGCAGGGGAGGTCTCTGGGAGGGGTGGGAGCTGGGCATAGAGATCTGTGGTGGAGGTCTCTGGGCGAGGGGGCGCTGGGGCATAAGGGTGGGGTACCGGGCAGGGGGGTCAGTGTGGTGCAGGCCCGCCCGCAAGGGGAAGGGGCATGCTGGCAGCACAGGGCTGGGCAGGCCAGTGTGTGTCTGGCAGCTGCAGGTTTGTAAACAGTGCCCTCCTGCTGGGCTGCGCAGAGCGGGGCTGCTCCTGCTCCTGCTGTGCTGTGCCTCATTGCCCCAGCCCGCCCTTCACTCTGGAGACTGACCATCCTGTCCCCCTGCACCTTGCCCAATGGGGGCCCACAAATATGTTTGGCACCAGGCCCACAAAAAGTTAATCCGGCCCTGTGAATCACAGACCTCTATCCCATTTGCTCTGGGGCACTATGCTCTGGTTAACCCCTTCCCTGCCAATTCCAGCCTTTGTAGCTGGGGCCTGACTCCAAGGGGGACTGGCTGAACTGGACAGCAACCTGGGACTCCTGTGACTGTGCTGGCCCAGTGAGAGAAAATCCACATGGTTTTGTTTTGGAGAAGCCAGGTAGCAATGTTCATTCCCTCACATACCCCTTGGCTTCCTTGCATAGCTGTGGGGGGGGCCCCCCTTGAGTTGCACATGGCCCCACAAATGGTGACACAGTTGTTTCCCCCTCCTTTACCCTTGAGCTGCAGCCCTCCCCATGTAGTTATGACACCCCTGCAGAGGTGAGCCTGTGTCTGTGGGGATCTCACACACAGAGGTGGGAAGGAATTGCATTGCTGTGTTCTTGCTCTTGGCATGTTGTCTTTCTCGGAGCAGGTTTCTTCTGCTTTCCGCAGTAGGCACGGCTTCCTCCGGCTCGTCCTTTGCTCTGTTTCCTTGCTAGACCTCAGTTCAATCGCAGCCTGGAGGAGCGGAGGCCTTTTCTTCCCGCTTCTTCCTGGCTGGCTGTGACAGGTGCATTGCCTATTCGCAGCTGGTGTCACACTTGCCTCGGCAATCAGCATGTGTGTGTCCCACTTAATATTAACATCCAGGTAAAAATCAGATAGCCACCTAAATTCCTGTGTTACGAATGGCTCCTTCAGTCAGAGGAAGGACAGCCTAGTGGGTAGAGTTCTAGTCCTGGCTCTCACCTGCTGTGTGATCTTCGACAAGACCCTTCACCTCTTTCCCCTCCCACCCTTTCTTGGTCTTGTCCATTTAGACTGTGAGCTCTCTGGGGCAGGACTGCGTATTACTCTGTGTTTGTACAACACCTAGCACAGTGGGGTTCTGATCATGGGTTGTGCCCCTAGGTTAGTCTGTGACATACACAACCATTAAAAGGGGAGAAAGTTACAGAGTGGATTTCCTTTTCACCACCGAAGCTTGTTGGTTACATTATGCTTTTCTATCAGCTTGGGCAGTGAGACTAGAATCATCCCATCTGAGTTCGGGCTACTGCAGGAAGCCAGATACCAGATGTGATCTGCTCTGTTCTGGCAAAAACTGCATTCCTAAACTAGGTGCAGCACTCAGGGCTCTGTTTTCCTGCCCAGATTACTAGTAACGCCCATTAAAGTCAATAGGAGTTACCTGTATCCTGCAACTGGAGAATACAGATAGCACAGCAATCAACCCGTGTCACCCACAGCAGTCCTCAGCCCACCGCTCAGCTGAAAAGCAGTTTTGATTCTGGTCTCTCCGGTGCCTTTACGGCACTGGATGCCTGGTGGCTGGGTAATGTCGCAGGCACTGTAACTCTCCCACCCAAGGCTATTGGGGATTCACTGTGATACATGGTGAGCAGGACGCACTGTCATTGTCATCTCCCATTCTCCCTGTGCAGCTGAGGCCCCTGCAGGAAATGGAGGCCAGGATGCTCTGCTACAAACGGGCTTCCAAAGCCATTTCTTATTATTTTAACCCTCTGACGCACCTGGCGATTGCACTGGGCATCTGCCTCAGTCACCTGGCTAGTGGAGATCACTCTGAGCTTATCAAAGGGCTCTTTGTGACGAGAGAGAGCGCAAGGGGCCAGAGCCCGACGCATTCGCTCTGCTCCACTGCATTCTAGGACTCCCCTGTGCCACTCAGCCAGGCCTAATGAAAGCTGTGCAGCAGAGACGCCTGGCAGGAATGGTGCAGATTGGTCATGGGCGGCTGTTCCCGCCAGGCACACACACAAACACTCACATACTCGTTTCTCTTTCACCTGCCCGTACATACCCAAGCAATAACTAATTGAAAGAAACATCAGACCAAGCAATGTGGAGACTATAGACAGCACATTGCTATTTAATCACACTGTCGGGCAAAGATGCACTCACACTTATTTAAATCCATGGGAATTTTATTTTAAAGCATGTTGTTGTGATGCAAAGTTTATTGAAGTTGTTTGGACACAATCCCGCAGGGGAATTTATCTGAAAAGACAAATTCTCTAATCTGTGGAAGGTGCCAGCACCTATATCTCAAATTCTCTATGATCAAATCAACCTCTAAAACTTAGTAAAAATTGGCATCTCACTGCCAAGAGCCATATCTCAGGATGACCAAATAAAAAATCAGCAACCTCTGTCTTTCCTGCATAGGATACTCTTCATTCCTATGATGCGCTGAAAGGACAGCTAATTTCCTTTCTGTGCCAGCAGCATCTTTATTCCAATTGAGGTAGCTAATTAAAGTGCTGAGGAATTGCCATAGAAAATGTAATGCTGTTTTTTTCCCCAAAAAATCTTGGGGGCTTTTTGTTATTATTATTGAGCTAATTTCTGCTCTCAGTTACATGGATGGAAATTCAGAGCAACCTCAGTGAGTTCCATGGAATTACTTTGGATTCTAAGAGTAGGCACATGAGCATGACACATTAATATGGCACCACAATTTTGCATGGTGCTTCAGAGAGATTATTTTAAAAAAAAAACCTAGTGGGGCTTAGTGAAGTCAACTTCAATAGCTATTGCACCAGATCATAGTCAATGCCTTAAATTCAAGCTTCTAACCACTCCATGCCTCAGTTTACCCCTTTGCAGAACAGATGAAATGCCACCTACTTTGCAGCAGTGTCATAAGACTTAGTAAATTCATGCATGCAAAGTGCTTTGAGATGCACAGCTGAAAAACATTATCTTTGCAAGTGCCTAGAATTGTTAAGTGCGAGAACCTGAGGAGATAAGGAGAAAGGTCTGGAGGAGAGACGGACAATGAGTGATAAAACCATATGGCCAGGCTAATGGAAGATGCTTATCTGAGTTAAGAGGAGACCAGGAACTGCACCTGTGCCTTAAAAATACATCTCACAATGAATTTACATGGGGAAAACGAATATCATATAGCCCATAGGCTGACATGGAAACACCAGGTGGCTTCTACGAATTAATCATCTGCTCATGGTTCTGGCACTGCTGGGGCTCTGAAGTTCAGAGACAGCATGGTGGAGAGAGTGCCAGGTCTCTAAAAGCAATGGTGAGAAATGCTAACACCTGGGCAGCTAGCTCCACTGTTAGCAATGGTGAGAGCCTTAATGTAGACAAGATACCGGTATTTAAACCACAGTGTTTTAGAGACCTGCCCTAATTGGTGGGAGATCAAAGACACCATGAGTGAAATCCCATTGGCCAGCTACACCAGTGCTGCCACTGTTGGTGCCACTGGGGGAGCTGCACTGATACTAGGGCAATGGTGGGACACAGCCTAGCACAATACCTGTAATCATGTGTGTTAAGCAGGGATTGGCGCTGGCTGCACTAACAACTAGCCTGTTTGCAACCCACATTGCCAGTGTGGGAAGCAAGGAAGGAGCCATGGTTGACCACTGCTAACCAGGGCCCATTCTCCAGGTGCAGCCATTATTGCAAAACAATAGCCCCAGAAGTTGCAGAGAGCTCCCTGCTCCTGTCCAAGCAGCACAGCATCCTGCAGGACTGGGTCCTAAGAGAAGGGCTCTCTTCCTCATTTCATCTCAATGGGGAATTAACTGTGAAGTCTAATTTTGACCACATATCACTGTTAACCATTTCACTGCTGATCATCATTCTGGTACCATCCAGCTGATAGATGTTCCTTGAACAGAGCCGGATGCTCCTGCATCACCCTATTCTTCTGTTTATTCGTCAGGATCGTCTTAGGGGAATACAGTCGTAAGCTTTGTATGTATCATATTATACGGCCCTGAATGTTTTCTTGTGGTTATTGGGACAACTGGGACTTTCAATGGTCCTTTAAAATTAGGGTAGAAAAGTGGCATTTACAGTGTTGGACTGCCAGCATGGTGGTACGTTGGGCCAGCACCACCTTTCAGAGCAGTAAGCTAACATATGTGTTGTGAAACCCCGTTCTGCTCTGCCCTGGGATAGAACCATCTGAGAAGAAGATGCTTATGAACAGGCGTTTGGTCATGCAGGGACCAATCTGCCCCAAAATCTCCCAATGGAGGGCTCACCAGCCAGGCTCAGCCAGTCCAGTGTTAGTCCAAACAGCCCACGTGGCAAACATGGCTCCTGGAGAAAGGGTGTGGCCATGTGGAAGGAGCGATGTTACTGAAGCTGAAGGAAGCTGACAAATTCGGCTCTACGCGCCTGTTGTGAACCCCACTGAGGCCAATGGAAAGACTCTCCTTGACTGCAATGGGTTTTGGGTCTGGCCCAAAGCAAAGTGATGTTCTCCTGCAACTTGTGTTTAAACAGCATGTGGAGTGCATGTCTCTTGACAGACTGACTGGCTGCCTAGGCCATACCCAGAGCTTCCTCAGCAATAGCAGGGAGCCCCCCCCCCCCTTCCCAACTACTTCTGAAAATGTGAAACAAATGAGGTCATGCAGCCACCCCAGTGCTGTCAGCGTCTCAGCTCAGGCTGTCAGTCAGCCCCCCGTAAATCATGCATGGCTCAGAGGAGTGATGTACCCCACTGCTTCAGCGAGTGGATGCCAGCACTTCCATTACTGTGGCCATTTGAAGACTCCTCCGGCCCTAAGGTCTCCACCTGGGAGCAAAATCTTGTGCCAGTAAAACTTGTCTCTCTAACTGAGACATGGCACCAGGACAGTGGGGTAAATAAAATATATTTTAAAAGCTTTTTTTAAAAAAAAAATTACCTATTTATTTCCTTAAATAGATTGACTGGAAAGGCTCCAGCTGACCCATTAGATCAGGTAAGTACTGCACTATCCAGACATGTCGCTTTTCTGCCTCATAACATTTTTTTAAAATGTATTTACACACCAGACCAGCTGAGCAGCTCCAAGGATTCCTGGCGTCCCTTTCCACATGGTCTGGAACACCCAGGAAAATGTTATTTTAAACTAAAAAATAAAACAGCAAAGACATTTAACTCTGTTTCTGCAACATTAACCCTTCAATGCTGATGTGTTCCAGATTACCACTCCCGTTACACACACCCCCACACACAAGCACACAAGAGTTTGGAAATGCCAGAATTAAGGTTGCCCATGCAATTTTAATTTGACCCCTTGTGCCTATGCATTGTGATACAGTCTTTAATTACATCCTCACCTGCTCTGGAGATGACTCAGGGCTGTAGAACTCTGCTACTCTGTTTGTATCGTGTCTAGCACAATGAGGTCCCATTCTTGCTTGGTCCTTATGCGCTACTGTAATAAACATGATTAATAATAATTTGTTGCAGAAGCTGGAAAACATGTAATGACTGAGGCAGGGGGTTGTAAGAAGGAAAAGGAGGGTCTCCATGAGTAAAGCAGTTGAATGCTGCCCTGAGGAAATAAATTCTATCCCTGCCTCTGCCACTGAGCTCCTATGTGATGCTGGGCAGATCACTTACACCACACTTTTCACAGGTGACCAGTAACTGTGTGTTCCTCATTTTCTGGTGCCCAGCTTGAGACCTTGGTGTCTGATTTGCATAAGTGCTGAGCACCCACAGCTGCAACTGAAGTCAACGGGAGCTGTGCTTTGAACATATGAAGTGCTAGATAATACTAAGTACTCTTGTTATATCAAGTCCTCAAATTGGGCACCCAAAATTAATGTACACTTTGATAATACATTCTCTGTGCTTCAGTTTCCCATTTATAAAATGGGGATAATCCCACTCCCTCATCTCACAAGGGCATTGCAAAGAGAAATTCATCAATAGTTATGAAGCACTCAGATACTACAATGAGGGAGTGTCATAGGAAACCCATGAGGATATTAAGAATTCTGTCATCAGAGCAGGGTTTGAATAGTGTAGGGGCCACACACCGAACAACGAAAAGAAAACCAAATATTGAATAGCTGCTCATTCAGTGAGCACCGTCCATCCTGTGCACTGAATGAAGTGGGGGTCCAGTGGAAAAAATAGCCAGTGATCATATAATTAAAGACTGTATCATAATGCACACACACTAGGGAGCTGAATTAAGGTTGCACACGCTACCTTAATTTTGACATTTCCTGACTTTTCAGTCCTTGACTTTGCAACTTTAACCTTTTAATATAGACTTTTGTGTGCAGTGGGCATCTAAATGCTGGAATTTAGAGTCTAAGTGAGTTGGGTGCCCCACTCACATTGAATTTCAGTACCTAACGCCCTTAGGTTCCTTTGAAACTTCCATCCATAATTGATGCCCCCCATGTAGTCATGATAACCATCACTTCTATAGTCCCCAAAGCACAGTGCACACTTCACACCTGGACCCAAATGGACTGTCTAACTCCTGTCCTTCCAAGTGCAGAGGGGGTTAAAAAGGACAATAGAATTGGTGTGGCATCAGTCAAATACACATGGACATCTCACAAATTCATGGGGCCTTTTGACTCGAATCAGAGTCATGCGTGCAGCCAACAAGCCCATGGCCTTTCCCTGCCTTTGCTAGGAGCACCCCTGAACTGAGGCTTTTGCAGCTGAACAGAGGATGCTGTGTGCTGAGGGGAACTTACTGGTGGGGTAGTGCTGGGCAGCCCCCCTATGATCACAACAGTGCAGGGGTGAATCCCTCCTCTTTCCCGCTACCCCACCCCCACCCCCAAATGCCAGTAACACATCAGAATGGTGGTTCAGGGAGAAAGATCTCATGGGAGCAGAACAGTTCTTTGCCAAAAGGGGCAGGCATGGAGGAGATCCAGGGGGCTGGGGCAGCATGAAGGAGGGAGCTGAGGCAAGGAGGAGAACTTGGAGGCAGGGGCAGGAAATGGACTCAGGCAGGCAGGGGCAGGGGGCCCTCAGGGGTAGGGAAGGGGGTGATTTAGCAGCCCGGGGTGGCTTCAGTGGGTAGGGGCAAGGGGGATCCAGAGGTTGGGAAGATCTAGGGGCAGGGAATGGACCCAGGGGGCAGGGGCAGGAGTGGAAAGGTGGGGTTCTCTGAGTCACATTAAGCCCCATGGCATTTTCCTGTTCAGCAAAAGAAATGACAGACCTAGGAGGAAGCAGCAGCAGAAAACCTGAGCCAATCACGGTGAGTGAGCAGAGAGAATCTGCGGCTGAAGGCCCCTGGGGCCTGGCTTTAGCAAGGAGGCCTCCTCCACGTCCCCCCCTCGCGGTTATCCTTGGATGTATTCCGATTGCTTCTGCGTGAATCTCTGTGACCCTGGGAGGGTAGTGGCGGAGCACTGGGGCTGAGGCGCCTCTCGCCCGGCGTCTCGCTCACTCTCTTCCCCTCGGTGACTCATTCTCAGGTCACCCGTGAAGTGGGAACATTTCACACTACATGCCTGGCACTGATTTGAGGAGGAGATGTGAGTGTAGCCCCAGGGTTCCTCCTCTGCACTCCGCCTGGCTTGCTGGAGGCACCAGGAGTTTAATTTCAGATGTATAATGAGGAGGAAAAAAATAGATCTATGAGTGAAGCAACAAAATAAGCAGTGTGGAGTGTGTGTGCAGGAGGGAGATGCAAATGCACTGAGCCAGATCCATCCCTGCACCAGAGTGGGGGCAGTACGGCCCTCGGCATGGACTAGGGCATCCCCCTTGGCCTGTACCTTTGCTTCAACAGCCCCTAGGAGGCTGTGCAAGGACACGGAATCGGCAAGGTCCTGGCCATGTTCCCTCAAGCCCCTTTCCTCTTCCAACCTGCCCACTCCAGCCTAGTAACCTCTGGCACTTGGGGCTGCAGAGCCAAGGTATAGGAGCCCCCTGCACTAATGCTAGTGATGCTCCCTGGGATGTCTTTTACCCCTGTCCTGAGGCCCCATTAGCCACAGTTGCTGGCCCAAAGGGGCTGCAGGGCAATGATGAATCAGCCCTGCTGCCTGTTTGCTTTCACTGCTAAGGGGATGGAATGGGAGAGAAACACAGCATTCCGTATTGCCAATTCAAAGGGTACGTTAACGTTCATGAGGGAAACAGGGCACGGTTGGGGAATCTGCTCAGAGGGCACAGAGCTGTTCAGCCCATGTGCTGCCATTTCACAGACAGCCCAGGTCTGCAGTGACTGGTAGCTGTTACTATACAATGGCTACTTGGTGGTCTGTTTGAAATGAGTTGGGACTGTTGGTCCAGTTGTCAATGGATAGGTAGCTACAGCACAAAAGCCATTAATTGGCACACTGAAGTGATTGCTGCTGTGTAAATACAATAGATATGGCTTTGCCTGGTGCCCATCCCGTTTTGGGCCTTTGGGCTATACTGTACAATAGCACTGAAATAATAATTAATCATTAGAGCCGAGCATATAATTCATTGGTCAGTTCGCTGGCCCAGCTGAAAAAAGCCCCCCAAAATGTGGTTCATTTTGAACTGAAACTGAATTTTTTCAATTTTTCTCACCAAAATGAAAAAAAAAAATCATTTGGATCAAACAACATGTCTCCAATGTTGATTTGAAATGTCAGTTTGAAATGAAATGTCAAAACAGTTGCTTTAGAAGATGTCAAAACCAACCATTTTGATGTTTCTGACTTTTTTCCCTTTTTGGGGGAGGGAGAGAACTATTTCCTGAATTTGACCCAAATTCGCAAACAGCTTCAGTGCCCTGAAAAATGCATTTGCTGAAAATTTGTGCTCTACTAATACTAGAGAGATGAAGGATAAATATACAGACAGAGCAGATGATGAGTGAATCATGGACCCTGAATTCCCCTCCCAATCCTTGAGGTGGCCCTTGTTGTAGCAGAATGCGAGACTCTTGCACCATCACTGCCTGTGGCTAAAGGATTTCAATCTACCTGAGCAGACATTCTGGATCCTTTTATCAGCACAATGTCCACACCAATATGTTTCAAATAAATAGTAGAGATCTTCCTGGTAATTCAGCCCAAACAAAGACTGCTCCAGAAAGTCCCATTGAGCAGAAAAGATATCATATGGTTTGATGGGACTGAGAGCTAATAAAGGTTGGGGATGAGACAGATAAACCACTGCATTTCACAAGGCCGGTTAGAGCTAAAGAGATTCCATTATAAGCAGATTGTATGTGAGCAATAAGTGTATTGTGGAAGAGAAATAATCTTCTTATGATTTTAATTTAGCCACCATTTCAGGTTTTGTGAAACTGGCAAAAGATTCAAAGGAGCATAAGTCTGACAGGGCTTATTTTAGTTTTTTATGTCAGCTAGAAAATCTAAGTAGTAGCATCAAATCTGCAAAAGAAAGATACTGGATCCCTGACAGAGAGACAAGCTAAGAGCTCCCTTTTCTTCTTTATTTTTTTCCATCTTAGCAGCTTCTTTAGTGTAACAAACAAGATCTCATCCCTGGAGGAAAGGTATGAAAACAAGGAGAAGTGGTGACTCATGGCACTGCTGGTGAATCAAATAATGATATTTAATCATTCCTTTTCTCTTCTGACTTAGAGGAAACTGAGGGCCAGAGGAAACTGCAGACAACAAAGGTTAAATCCAGTGTCCTCGGCAGATTCTGCCATTTCACTGGGCTACAGTGATCTTCATTCCCTGTCCCAAACTGCCATGGGTGTTGCTGTGCACTGGCCAACAGTTGCTGTGGAATCACTTCACAGGTAGTGGAGGGGGAACTGATCACTGGGAAGCATTTCAAGATCCTTCTGGAGAACAGCTCTATAAGGGGCAATCATGCCTGGAGCAGAGCATCCTCAGCCCTACTGACTTCAACAGACTTCCAGAGCACCCCGCAAGCTGCAGAATACAGCCCTTAAAGAAGGAAGCATGGGGGGAGCAGGGGGGCTGGGAGTCAGAACGCTTTGGTTCTTATTCCAGCTGGGCTGCTGTCTCAAAGTGTGACCATAGGGAAGACACTGAATCTTCCTGGGCTTTGGTTTCCCCATCTGCAAAATGGGGACAATAAATAATGATTGCCCACTCCCCATCGGAAGAGAGGAAGGATGGTGTCACCAGACAGCGCTTCTCCCCAGCTTCCAAACACTGACTGCCACACCCACTCTTCTTTAAGGTTTATTCTCTTAAAACAGACAGAAAACAGTCTCTGATTTCTCCTTGCCTCTCAGGCTTTAGGCCCACCACTCCCAGGGGGTTCTCTGGAGCTCCTACTCCTGGCAGCTTCAGGGACCCACCACAGACATTAGCACCATGGCTTCCTTCCCCAGCATAGTTTGTCCCAATCACTCTCTCTTCTACCTCCCATTTTGTAGGCCCAGGTGTAGCCCAGCCCCCTTTAATTGGCAAGATTGGGTTCACCTGCTCTGACACAGGGGCACTGGGCCTAGCTCTGCTCACATGGACCAGCTCTGCTCTGATAGATGGCCTTGTGATTGAGCACTCAGTAGATCTGGGTTCAGTCTCTGGTGCTTCCATAGACTCCCTGTGTGACCTCAGGCAAATCAGTTAATCTCTCATTCCCCCCATCCATAAAAGGGTGGGTAATCATACTTGCTTTGTTGGTCTGTGGACAAATTGGAGAGAGTCTAGAGGAGAGCAAATGATCAAAGGTTTAGAAAACCTGACCTAGGAGGAAAGGTTAAAAAACTCAGCCTGTTTAGTCTTGAGAAAAGAAGCAGGGGGACCTGATAGTCTTCAGATATATTAAGGTAGGGTTACCATATTTTGAGTGTCCAAAAAGAGGACACTCCACGGGGCCCCGCCCACGCCCCAACTCCACCCCTTCCCCAAAGTCCCCGCCCCAACTCCGCCCCCTCCCCTGCTTCCCGCGAACATTTGATTCGCGGGAAGCCTGAAGCAGCCAGCAGGTAAGCGGGGTGGGGGTGGGGGTGGGGGGAGGAGGCGCGGCCCAGTCTGGCCCCCCCAACCGAGCGGCTCCCTCTGGTGGCCGGCCCCGGCCCCAGCGTCTCCAGCCTGGCTCGGCTCCTGGGGTGCCGGCCCCCGGCCGAGCACCCCCAGGCCAGCACCACCGGCCCCCGGCCCAGCGGCCCCGGCCCCCGGCCCAGCACCCCCGGCCCCGCGCCCCCGGCCCAGCACCCCCGGCCCCGCACCGCCTGGCCCGGCCCCCGGCCCTGCACCCCCGGCCCAGCACCCAGCGGCGCCGGCCCCTCCCTATTTTCCCGGACATGTTCGGCTTTTTGGGATTTCCCCCCGGACGGGGATTTGAGGCCCAAAAAGCCGGACATGTCCGGGAAAATCCGGACGTATGGTAACCCTAATTAAGGGTTGTTCTAAAGCAGGGGTAGGCAACCTGCGGCACATGAGCTGATTTTCAGTGGCACTCACACTGCCTAGGTCCTGGCCACCGGTCCGGGGGGCTCTGCATTTTAATTTAATTTTAAATGAAGCTTCTTAAACATTTTTAAAACCTTATTTACTTTACATACAACAATAGGTTTCATTATATATTATAGACTTATAGAAAGAGACCTTCTAAAAACATTAAAATGTATTACTTGCACGCGAAACCTTAAATTAGAGTGAATAAATGAAGACTCGGCACACCACTTCTGAAAGGTTGCCGACCCCTGTTCTAAAGAGATGTGATCAATTGTTTTCCAGGTCCATTGAAGGTAGGACAAGAAATGATGGGGTTTAATCTGCAGCAAGGGAGATTTAGGTTAGATATGAGGAAAAACTTTCTGGCTATAATGGTAGTTAATCTCTGGAATAGGCTTCCAATAGTGATTGTGAATCCCTATCATTGGAGGTTTTTAAGAACAGATTGGATGAACACCCATCAGGGATGGTGTAGGTTTATTTGGTCTTCTTCCTTGTAGGGGGCTAGCCTTGGTGACTTATTGAGGTTCCTTCCAGCCCTACATTTCTGTGATTCTGTGTAAACTTTTTGGGATCCTTAGTTGAAGAAGCTATACAAGGACAAAGTATAACTATTATTGTTACTATTTATATACATGTACATTATTAACAATGCATTTTATTGTATTATTATTTATTTATTACAGACAGAAGCCAATTTCTTAGTGTCAAATGGTAACAAAACAGGGCAGCCCTTATTCAGGCAAAATCACCCTTGAACCTTCAATAGGAATTATGCCTGAGTAAAAATTGTGCAAGAACAGGATTTGGCCAATTATAATAGAGGGATAGGATTAATTGCTCATCATGCTACAAAAATAATACAGACAAATGTGAACAGCTTTCTCTTAGCTGTCAGTCAGGGGAAATACCCGGAGCCTCTTGTTGTTAACTTAGTAAATGCATACTTTAGCCATCTGGTAGTGAAGAGAACTTAAATGACGGGAAATGCATGCAATTTAAATCCTCCCTTGGATGAAATGAAAGAAGACTTTTAGGAGACAGAGCAGATTGTCACGACTGAGGGAAATTAATATAATTAAGATTAACATTTTAACACAAAATTGTATTTTTTATTTCTAATTGTCTGCTCCCTGTGGCTTGTCTCAGTTTCTTGAAAAGTTAGAATGTATGAGCTTCTCAGTTTAGCTGCAGTCATGGGATTCTCAGATTAGACAGAGTAAATTGAGGGTTCATGTATGGAGCTTGTTCTCTGATTTAGGTTTCATCATTACAGGCCAGTGAGACTCATGAGGATGGTCAGAGAAGGCTTCATAGTCATAGATCTGCAGGGCAGGAGTAACTCAGTGTTGCCAATTTGAAAATTATGAATCAGCCCCCCACCCCCAAAATCATAAGATTGGCTAAAAAATCATGATTCTAAAAATAACAATACATTTTGGGTTCTTTTTATTTACCTGCTGGATCTGAACCTTTAACCTACACTTGGGTCAAGTTTTCAAGCTTTTCTCCACAACCCTGAGGTCTAGAAACTTGCTTTTTATTTTTTATTTTCTTGAATGAAAGCTGAAAATCTCATATAATGATAACTCCTGGAGCTGGGTCTTTAAGACAAATACCAAACATTGAAGGATAAATTATTGGGAACATTGGGATCATAATGATCATCTAGACTGACCTCTTGAGGGGAATTTCACCCACTGATTCTTGCATCAGGCCCAATAACTAGTGGTAGAGGTTGGAGCATCTCTTTTAAAAAAGACATCTATTCTTGATGTAAAGACTTCAAGTCGGTGGGAAGACAACATAGCAGTGTGAGTGCAAAAGCATTGGTAGTTAAAAGTCAGGAGGCATTGTGCTGTGCTGCAGCGGGACATGGAGTTGATTTATCATGGGTCAGTAACGAACACAGGTCAGAACAAAGGTGCCTGGGGGGGGAGGCCCGAGAGCAGCCCCCAGGCCGTGTCCCCGCCCCTCCCACCCGGGGCAAAGTGGAGGGTCTGCGGTTCCCCACAGCTGCCTGTGCAGCTCTTACCCCGACCCGGCTTCCAGCCTGGCCTGGTGGTGGGGCCTCAGGGACCGAAGAGCCACAACTGGGCTTGGTAAGAGCCACTTAGACAACTGTGGGCAACTGCAGACGGAGGAGCCAGGGTTCCTCACAGCTGCCCAGGCTCCCCAGACCGCTCTTACCGGGACTGGGCTACATCTTTCTGCCTGGCCAGGGGGTAGGGCCTTGGGGGGAAGAGGAGGGGCAGGGGGTGAGGCCCATGGTGAAAAGTGAGAGAGCCGTGGCCCCTTGCCCTCCCCCCTGTTCCGGCACCCCTGAGCACAGTGCATACAGTGCTTGTATACGTGCTCTGGGACAGGGTGTACAAGGCCCTTTGAAGCCCCCTATTGGAGGCCTCACAATCCTACCACTACTCACCCCAGAAAAGGAGCAGTGAAGGTGGCATCCTCCAGGCCTCCCTAGAAAGGCTGCAGGGAAACAGGCGATCAGAGCTCAGCATAAAAGGAGCTGCACGGTTGCAGATCAGTTGCTGGCTGGGACCAGAAGGGTAATGGAGACTGGAAGACTGTGAAACTCCCCAGGTAAAGTGACCTGGGTGAGGCCCTGCTGACATAGGGAACAGACAGAGAACCCTGAGGTCAGGGTGAAGAGGAAGGGGCTATGTGGGAAGCGGCCCCAGGGAATAACAGCAGCAACTATTACAGGAAGCAGCACATGGCTGCTATTTGTAGGGTCCCTGGGTCAGGACCCAGAGTAGTGAGTGGGTGTGGGTCCCCCACTGGCAGGGTAGCCTAAGCCCCGAGAAAGGGATAAAGCTTCTTCAGAGGCCCAAGAAAAGGGCAAGCCTTAAAGAGTCTCCAGGGAGAAAGCCCTGGGGGCACTACCCTATACATGGGCAGACATGGACTTAAAGCTAGCCCAGGAGGGGCTGAGACTTGAGTCCAGAGACCGGGCTGCAGATACCAACCAGGGCACAGGCTGTGTTGGACCTTTTATACTGGAAGGGGTTTGTTCATTCACATATTGGCTGTGTGTGACTTGGCCAGAGGGCGGAGCCACTGAAGACCCACCTGACAAGGGCAGCAGCTGACAGAGGGCACCATGAGCAGAGAGAGTGCAGGTTCACACTTGGCTGACAGGAGGCGCTCATGAGAGGTGAGTGTCCCCTGTCACATGCTCCTTTGGGCTAAAAGGGAATATCTAAGAATCAAGATGTTCCTATTATGTACACAGAATCACAGAGATTGTGACCAAAGCTTTTCTTACTGTGGCAGACACATACAAAAAATATAGTAGGGTTACCATTCGTCCGGATTCCCCCGGACATGTCCGGATTTTTTAGCTAAAAATAGCATCGGGGGGAATTTGTAAATGTCCGGACTCCCTCCCCCCCCCCCTCCCCCATGCAGAGCGCGCGCGGCTAACAGGGCAGCCGGACGGATGGTGCCACTTACATGAGGCTCTGACAGCCAGAGAGAGCCCCTCCTCCACTTTCCCTGCAGCAGAGATCACTCCCTCCCTCCCTCCCTGCATTCGCAGATCGCCTCCGGCAGTCTGGAGCTCCTCCCCCGCTCCTCCTCCCCTGCCAGCCTGCCGGGACGAACGGCTCAGGCCGTTCCTGAGCAAGTTCACAGAGACATTAGGCGAAGGCCAACAACAAGGGGGCCAGGGGGTCAGAGAAGGGGCAGGGAGGTTTTGGATGGGGCAGTCAAGAGACGGGGGGGGGGTCGGGAGTTCGGGGGGGGGCTTTCTGGGGGAGGGTGTGGATAAGGTTTTGGGCAGTCAAGGTACAGGTAGGGGGTAGGGTCCTGGGGGGCAGTTAGGGAGGGGGCAATTAGGGGATAAGGAACAGGGAGGCTTAGGTAGGGGGTGGGGTTCTGGAGGGCAGTTAGGAGCAGGGGTCCCAGGAGGGGGCAGTCAGGGGACAAGGAGCGGGGGGGGTTTGGGAGTTCTGGGAGGGGCTGTCAGGGGGCAGGAGTGGGGAGAGGGATCGGAGCAGTCAATGGGACAGGGAGCAGAGGGGTTTAGATGGGTCGGGAGTTCTGGGGGGGGGGCTGTCAGGGGGTGGGGAGTGGTTGGATGGGGCGTGGGAGTCCCAGGGGTCTGTCTGGGGGTGGGGGTGTGGATAAGGGTTGGAGCAGTCAGGGTACAGGTAGGGGGTAGGGTCCTAGGGGGCCAGTTAGGATGGGGGGAGGGTCTCAGGAGGGGGCAGTCAGGGGACAAGAGGCAGGGAGGCTTAGGTAGGGGGTGGAGTCCTGGGGGGCAGTTAGGGGCAGGGGTCCCAGGAGGGGGCAGTCAGGGGACAAGGAGCGGGGGGAGGGTTGGGGGTTCTGAGGGGGGCGGGAAGTGGGAGGGGCAGGGGCAGGGCTAGGGCAGGACGGGGGCGGGGCTAGGGTGGGGCTCCTCCCATCCTCTTTTTTGCTTGCTGAAATATGGTAACCCTAAATATAGGAAAACAATAACATTTGTAAAAAGAAATGAAAATAAGTAACTGGTCTTTGCTCTGTTTGCCAGAAGCTGGGAATGGGTGATGATTACCTCTTCTGTTCATTCCCTCTGAAGCACCTGGCATTGGCCATTGTTGGAAGACAGGATACTGGGTTAGATGGACCTTCGGTCTGACCCAGTAGGGCCATTCTTATGTTGTTATGCTCTTCCTCTTGAAAGGCGACTCCAGTATCTGATTTTCACTCTTCAGACTTTATGGAAATGGGGCAAATGAGGAACTTAAAAGGTTTCATGTAATTAACTTCATGGCAGCCAAAATGGGAGGAAATCCTTGCACTGGATAATGGGTGTGGTAGGAGATCAGAGAAGCAATTTTTGCCTCAGCTCTAGATTGGACATGCAGCAGCAGCGAGCTCAGATTTGGAGAAAAGCCGGATAGGGGCAGGAATTTATAGTTTTCTTTCTTTCAAATGTTTTTTTACACATGTTGTTTACTGAATTTTTACATATTACAAAAGCTAAAAGAGAATGAAATGTCAGTGTAGCGGCTCCAGGTGCCTTTCAGCCAGGATTGCAAGATTTCAGGTATCGTCTACATCCCAACAACCAAAGTGTTTGCCTGTAGCTCTGGAGAGGAGTGGGACAGAGAATTAATTATCTATATTTTTCCTTAAGTTCTTTATCAAGTAAGATTCCCATTGACTTATGTCTGTGGAAGGTCCCTAGAATTCCGTTCAGTAGCTTGAAGAAAACTTAGATCTCTTTGCCAAGGCAAGAGAGGAATTTATGCATATTTAAGCGCTGCATAAATTACATTAAATCCTGTAAAAATAAAAAGCTTTGAAGATCTGGCACCTGAAATGCTGGCTGGCAGGCACTGCCAGCAAGAAGCTAGATTGCTACTCCATACAATGCAACACGGGTGGCGGTTCCTCAGACTCTATTTATGAATCAGCATCACAGATTTTGAGCACCGGACTATCCCAGGCCTAACATTAGTGTTACTATGTTTTCCAGGTCCCGTAAAACTAAGTTTGTTGTATGTTGATCTGGAAGGTATAAAACTATGTGAGGTGGAAGTAGTAGAGCCAACAATGGAGTGGAAAGAGAAACTCGCACTATGCAATGGGTGTGAGAGAGCCTGACTGCTATGTGGAAAAAAAACTCGCTCCCTTTATGGAGCAGTTTGACAGCCTTTGGGCCTGGAAATTGGCAGAGTGAGCCGTTTCTCATAATTAGCCAAGGGCCTGAGCCATGAGGCTGGGATGCAGATTTGGGTCAGAACTAACCTGGATGTTATGGGGAGGGTCAGATTCAGGCATTTCTCATCAGAAATTTTTGTGGAAAAGGACTCTTGGAAATGTCTTGAGAGATATGGGGGTTTGGAACAGGGCACCCTGCCCCTTTAAGGGTGAGGAGGCCTGGAGCAAGCCAGCCCTAGTTGGTTAGCCCTGCCCTGCCACACCTGTGCTAAGTGTTGGACTCAAGGGAAGGAAAGCCCAGCAGCTGGGGAGGAGGGTGCTTAGGCTGCTCTGAAGCTGGGTTTGAGACAGGAACTGGCTGAGGCCTGCCAGGCACCCTGAGCAGCAAGGTAGACTTTGTTGCCGTCCCAGAGGGCCCGAGGGGGGCAACAGGGTTCATTGCCCGGTGTGCGTCGCACCAATAGACACACCAGGGTGGAGAAGCAAACCAAATTTATTCGAGATCTCGAAAAGGCACTCAGGAGACCAGCATGTCTCAAATCAGAAGTGCAACAAATACAAGCAAGTTTCCCATTTTATATTCCAAGCTGTTTGTGTGCAAGCCTTTGTTCTGTTCCCCCCTCTACCCCTCCCTTCCCGACAGCAGTTACAGTAGGCAGTACATTGTGGCGTGTTAGAAAAGTTCTCGTCCGCATGTTTATCTTTGGCCTTGCAAGCTAAGACGTAGTAGGCTTCTCCCTCCCCCTTTCCCCCTTCTTATCACTACTGCTTCTGCTAGTGTGAGCGAAACTGCAGCTGTCTGCTAAAAAAGCTGACTGTTACATATTCTGCTTCAGCATTTAGGCTGTTAGCATGGAGGCTGGTTAAAGTTCACAAGATGGAGTTACTGTGGCTCACTTAGACCCAGAGCAGGGGGGTTTCATCGGCACTTATGGCCTTCCACCCCCCCGAGTTATCTGGTAGCTATGCCTAGTGACACCAACAACCTGACCTGGATGGTTGGGTTACCTGGAGCCCAGAAGCTGGTGGCAAGACAATGAGGCAGGCCATTGTTGTTGGAAGCTGGCCTACAGGAGGGGGCTGCAGGCTGAGCCCATCAGGGCTGAAGACTCTTTTGTTTTTATGTGGTTTTGGACTTGGTCTTGGGCTAAGGGACTCTGCTACCCTGGAAGGGGTTGAGCTCTGTTCTGGGGGGGGGGGGGGGGGGGGAGGGGGTAGGCTGAAGCAGTGCTTAATTTGTGCCAGGGCTGAGCCCCGGCACCTCTAGGCTTGACAGTTCATAGCCCTGGCACCTCTGGGCTTGCCGTGTCTGTTAGGAAAGTAAAAAAACTTGCTTGAGCCCTGGCACCTCTTTCATTACAAATTAAGCCCTGGGCTGAAGATCATTGTGAAGAAACTGATGCAGAAGTGCTGCAGTGTTGGGTCTCGCCACGAGGGGGTGCTCTAGAATGGGAAGTCTTGTAACAGGGTTGGTGATGAGTGGTACACTAAAACCTGGGAAGTTTAGATCAGCAGCCAAAACTGTATCCACACATCTTGGATTTGTAAAGCTGGGCTAGATGTCTCCCAACAGGCTTTCTTTCTAGGTTCACACTACGACTCACTCCCAGTCAGACCAGAAATACCCAGAAAAGGACTGATCTCATGGGATCTGGGCACTTCTGCTTCCACCTCAAACCCAAGAGTCCAAAAATGAAAAATAACCAGAAAAGGTTAAGCAAAACAACAACAAGGTGCCCCTAGAACTGAGCAAAGGTTCGATTCTAGAATGGGAGCGGGAGGCTGTTCTATACTGTGACAAAGGTAGTGTTCTAGAACTGAATAATGACTGGGTTTTACAATAGAGAAAGGAACTTCTAGACTGGAGTAAAGGTTGGGTTCAGGAACTCAGTAAAGGTTGATTTATAAAATAGAGTGAGGGTTTTGCTCCAGGAGGAGATACAGGGTTTGTTTTAGAATGGGTACTGGTTGGGTTCTAGAGCTGGGCAGTAGTTGGGTTCTAGACAGTGCAATGATTTCATTCCAGAACCAAGTGACAGGTTCTTGAAATGAGAAGAAGGTTAAGCAAGCTCTTATTTTGCTGAATCATACCAACCCTTGCTATGGCCAGCTGCCCTTGTTTGCTTGGACTGTTTTTCTGTAGAGGGGCAGTCCGAATTTGTGCTGCTTTCACTAACCCCACTGCATGGCTGACTGCTCTAGTGCTGTTTAGCTGCCTGTGTTCTACGGTGCTGCTGTGCTGTGAGCAGTGCCTGGACTGTGCTGCCATCATCATGGTGCTGCTCCCTCCAGAACTTGGGATATCTCTCCGCCAACCAGCTGAGTGGTGTGAACTCTGGAACTGCTGCAAAGTTACAGCCCAGGCAGGTGGGAGGGAGGATCTCTGGACCTTCACAGTCCTGGTGAGGAGGTGGTTCTGGAGGCCAGCAGCAGTCCTGGAGGACTTTCTGGAAATACTTCCATATCTTTTGTCTCCTCCTCACTGTGTGAGGTACAGGGGAGAGTATATAACTCTCAGGAAGTGCTGAACTGGTTCTAGCCTCATCCTGGGAATAAGAGAGAACCAGCTCAGTAACCAGTGCATAGCTCCCCCTTCCTCCCAGTCTATGAGAGATTCCCAGCCCTCTCGTGCTTGCAAGGGCAGACCCAAGAACATGTTTCACAGCAGTGTGTTCCTTAGGCCGTTTCTCAGGTACCGTCAGCACTGGATGGAGCTTTACCATGAAATGCTGCATCAATGTTGCATCTACTCCAGGCCATCTCATTGTCCAAGTCAATTGCAAATAAGAGCTTGTCTACACAGGGAGGTGAAGGTTATTACGCACCGAGTTGTAGTGAACTGATTGGTGTGTAATAGATAACGCAGAGTGACAGCTGTTTCCTGTTTCAGTCTTTCTCACTGTATACACATGACAGAGACTTTGTGTGGCGTAAGTACATTCTGCGGTAGCCCATGCCTTTTGCTGGGCTCTGCATACGGGACAGTAGTAGTAAAGGGGAATGGGTGACAGCGTGTGTGTTGATATTCATAGTTTGCATCAGCATTTTTAACATCTTCTGGAGACACTTATGGGACCTGAATAATAAGAGATTTGGTTTGCCTGTGGGATCTCAAGGAAATACCTTGAGAAGATAAGAGCTTGGGTTATTTTAGCCCCATAAATAGCTCCATGAGGCACAATAGTCTGTGAAAAACATGGACACAATTACCAAGATATTGGGGTCTATTCAGAGACTGCATTAAATTTGCAGTTACCTAGTGCTACTTGCCCTTCTGTCTAAACCTAATCTATCTGCACTTCGTACTCATCCAGCACTTTGATGTTGGCACCATTACATTTGATCCTTCACAACAGTAACCAGAAGGTTGTTATCCCACTGTATTGCGTAACTAAAATCCATCCTGTGATCAGAATAGAGGCTAGATTCATTCTGAAAATGATCCCCGAACTCCACACTGCCTCTCAAACTGAGTGAAGCCCAAAGAATGGTACAGGCAATACAGTTCAACCTTCCCAGAGAATACAAATTACCCTGGTATTTTAAATCAGTGGAATTAAACACATCAAGAGATACTCACTTGTGGTACCAACCAAGAATGCTTTGCACTAGCTAAATTCAGGCAGGTTACTTTTATTGATCTTGTCTTTCCTGCTCAGTTTGTCTTCAAATCACCAAATAGGCCAGATTTGCTCATGGACTGGTGATGGGAGGTAGGGCTTTGTACCTCATACCACTGCTTTCAATCCACTGGGGGAAGCAGTAACCACTAATTACCATCCCTGTGGATGACATGAAGTAATTGGGTTGGTTTTAGTTCAGTCTCCAGTGGATCAGGTGTCCATCTTCCCAAAATAGCCACTATAGTTGAGCCCCTGATTTGCGGCCGAGGCCAAGGACTGACCTAGGCCCTCATGCCAAGATGTTCCCCATAGGCGAGGGGCAGCGTGAAGGAAGCCTTGCCTGCTCTGGGGCCAGAGAGAGGACTTCAATCTCCAACGTTGCCAGTCTTTTCACCAGCCACTAAGTTTTGTTGAATAGATGAAACCTGTGTTTCCTCTTTCTATTAAAAATTCTGAGCATCTCCTCCCCTCACCACCTCCAAAGTGCCCTGTGCACACAATGCCCAACAAATGGCATCTCACAAAGACAACACCAACGATTCTTGGGACCATGTGCAGTCTTTGCCGAGTTGTATAGGAGACTTATCGAAACTGGTGATACTGCCTCTTCCAAGCCTCTCTCAGCTCACTGCAATACATTTCTGATGTTAACAGCTAGATGAAGCCAAAGCAGGGGTATAATTAAACTACACAGCGGCAGTTCAGTCAGAGCACTCTTCAGTGGAGATGTCAACGGGCTCCACAGTGAGACAGGAGAGACTCATGAAATAAGCTACTCTCTTGTTCTTGATTGAGACGTATCTTCCAGGCTGGTAGCAGCTGGTATGTGTGGTCTGGCTTGGACATTGCATAGCTCCAAGGGTGTAGATAGAGGATGGAACAAGGGATCAGAACTTCTGGGATCTATTTCTGACTCCACCATTGAGTTGCCTGTGTCCATGGCAATCTCCTTAAGGAGAAAAGGGAGTTGTGTTCTTTTTGCCTTCTTTATGCTGGGCCACCCCCAGCACCTATTCCTGAGAGGAGGGACCACCAGGTTGAGAACCCCTGTCCTCATGTTAAATATCCTCACACCTTCTTGTCAACTGTCTGGAATGGGCCATCTTGATTATCACTACAAAAGTTTTTTTTTTCTCCTGCTGATAATAGCTCATCTTAATTAATTAGCCTCTTAGAGTTGGTATGGCAACTTCCACCTTTTCATGTTCTCTGTATGTATATATATCTTCTTACTATATGTTCCATTCTATGCATCTGATGAAGTGGGCTGTAGCCCACGAAAGCTTATGCTCAAATAAATTTGTTAGTCTCTAAGGTGCCACAAGTACTCCTGTTCTTTTTGTGGATACAGACTAACATGGCTGCTACTCTGAAACCTGTCCTAGATTTAAATTCCTCTGAACTTGGAGACAGTTCAGATCTGGATCCAAAACCAAATCCCAATTCGGGTTGCCCTGAATTTCATGAGAGTTTGGAGCTGGATCCAGGGATGCATAGCGCAGTTTAGGACTCATCTCTAACAAGAATAAAATTCTAAACAGTGAGGCTGCTTCCCCGCCCCAGTCCTGTTCTGCTCTATGAAGATCCTGAGTCTCGCTGGGATTATTCCCATTGTCTGCCCTTTTTGTAACTACCTTCTCTAGTCACATCACCGGGGCCCAGGACAAACTTTCTCCTAAACACTTCCAGAGGAGTGAACACGTCACACATTCAAGGCCCAGCTCCCTTTGGATCCATTGTTAAGTCTTTTTAGCTTGGTGTCAAGTATCAGGAGGTAGCCGTGTTAGTCTGTATCTACAAAAACAACAAGGAGTCTGGTGGCACCTTAAAGACTAACAGATGTATTTGGGCATAAGCTTTCGTGGGTAAAAACCTCACTTCTTCAGATGCAGAAGTGAGGTTTTTACCCACGAAAGCTTATGCCCAAATACATCTGTTAGTCTTTAAGGTGCCACCAGACTCCTTGTTGTCTTTTTAGCTTGTAATTAGCCCTAAATTAACAGTCTAATTTCCCTCTGCTGACTGTTCAGTATTTCAGTTCACTTCAGGCTCAGTCCAGTTCCTAGTGGAGAAGGTGTTGACATCAGAGAAAAAGCCACCATCACTGGCTACAGCTCTCCCTCTTGTTAGCCACCTCAGCGGAGTGCACACAGAGTGAACTCCATGCGTGGCCCTAGAGGAGTGCTCCTGGGGTCAGGGCAGAGGCTTGCAGGCAAGACAAGTGCTGGAATTTGGGCCCAGCCTCTGTGTGTCAACAGGACACAGGCAGCGAGGCTGAGTCTCCAGGGCTGTTCATCCACGAATGCAACAGCTCTGTAATATTGTTAGCCAGCAGGACAATAACAGCCCCAAAGCAAGTACTTTTGAGCCCAGCGTGTGCTCAGTCAGCAGTGAAATGGAGTGAACACCCAGCTTATGTCAGCGCATCACAGTGTGCAAAGTGCCAGGCTGGTGAGAGCAACTCTCTGCCTCCAGCACGCTGAGCTTGGCCAGGGCACTAGCCATGTGGCTGTGCATGGGTGCCACTGTGGATCAGCGATTCACAGGGGAAAGGGGTGAGCAGTCTCCTCAGCACTAGGCACAGGTTTCCACGCACACAGACTCTCAGGGCAGGGTTTGCCATGGTAACAACCCAACTTTCCATGCACTCCAGATAGCTGGGTTCAATAAGTGTCTCCAACCGGGAGCATCCAGGGCTGGCCAATAGCCTTTGAGCCGCTTCTGTTTGCTTTCCTGCTCCCCCAGCTGGGGACTCGCATTTCTAGACCATCAGCAAGGCCCTTGCCCCTTACGGAAGAAGTGATCCAGTATTTGGCACTCTCCTGAGAATGATTTGTCTCTGTGTGAAGTACGAGAGCTGCCCTTTCAATGTTCCTCCGAGCCTTCCTCCCCCTCCATGGACGGACGAAGGCTCCATGCTGCTGCCCAGCTGGCCCAGTCACCCAGAGAGGCTAAGTGTTTGCTTTGTAGCTTTTTAAGTGGAGTGGTTCCTTCATTTTTAGCCCCTGAGATCATCCATTGAGTGCCACTTAGCACAGCTCTGGGGCTCATTTAAGTACATTAAATTAGCAGTAACACAGACCCTAACAAACCCACGATGAACAGTCAATGTGCCTTCATTCCCATTCACCTGCTCAGCACTTCCAGCTCCCTTGCTTAAAACAAGATGATGATGATTTTTGTTGTTTGTTGTAGTTACAGTATTTATATTGTAACAGCATCAGGAGACCCTGGCGAGATCAGGGCCCCATTGTACTGGGTGCTGTCCACACACACAGAGGGAGAGAGCATCTCTGCCCCAAAGAAACATGATAAAGAGAGTGGCAGTGGAAACAAAGGCACAGAGGAAACAGACTCTGTGACACCATGGGCAGGTGGCTTAGCCTCTCTGTGCCTCAGTTCTCCATGTGTACAATGGAGGAGAACAGCCCGGCCCCCCAGAAGTGCTGTGAGGATAAATACATTAAAGATTGGGAGCTGCTGAGCTACTATGGCAACAGGAGACAGATCAGTACCTGAGTCAGAGGTAAGGGCCCAGATGGGAGGATGGGTAGATACGCTGGAGGGTAGGGATCAGATACAGAGGGACCTAGACAAATTGGAGGATTGGGCCAAAAGAAACCTGATGAGGTTCAACAAGGACAAGTGCAGAGTCCTGTACTTAGGACGGAAGAATCCTATGCACTGCTACAGACTAGGGACCGAATGGCTAGGTAGCAGTTCTGCAGAAAAGGACCTAGGGGTCACAGTGGATGAGAAGCTGGATATGAGTCAACAGTGTGCTCTTGTTGCCAAGAAGGCTAATGGCATTTTGGGCTGTATAAGTAGGGGCATTGCCAGCAGATCGAGGGACGTGATCGTTCCCCTTTATGCGACATTGGTGAGGCCTCATCTGGAGTACTGTGTCCAGTTTTGGGCCCCACACTACAAGAAGGATGTGGAAATATTGGAAAGAGTCCAGCGGAGGGCAACAAAAATGATTAGGGGTCTGGAGCACATGACTTATGAGGAGAGGCTGAGGGAACTGGGATTGTTTAGTCTCCAGAAGAGAAGAATGAGGGGGGATTTGATAGCAGCTTTCAACTACCTGAAGGGGGGTTCCAAAGAGGATGGAGCTCGGCTGTTCTCAGTGGTGGCAGATGACAGAACAAGGAGCAATAGTCTCAAGTTGCAGTGGGGGAGGTCTAGGTTGGATATTAGGAAACACTATTTCACTAGGAGGGTGGTGAAGCACTGGAATGCTTTACCTAGGGAGGTGGTGGAATCTCCTTCCTTGGAGGTTTTTAAGGCCCGGCTTGACAAAGCCCTGGCTGGGATGATTTAGTTGGGAATTGGTCCTGCTTTGAGCAGGGGGTTGGACTAGATGACCTCCTGAGGTCCCTTCCAACCCTGATATTCTGTGATTCTATGATTCTATGTTTAAAGGTATTTAGGCATTGCTGTGCTCAGTGTCACAACACCTAACTGATTTAGGAGCCTTAATCTCATTTTCAAAAGGGATTTAGGCATGTAGGAGCCTAAATTCCATTGACTGCTGATGAGATTTAGGCTCCCAAATCAGTTAGGTGTTGTGACACTGAGCACAGCGATGCATAAATACCTTTAAAAATTTGGGCCAAAGCAAATGCCCAATGGTCATGAGCAGAGTCAGGAATGGAACCCACATCTTCTGGGTCCTAAACTGCCTCCTGAGCTAGTAGGCCAAGCTGTCTCCTGAGAGAGCAAAAGCCTCACAACTGTCTATATAGTCACAAACCACAGTGATTGTCACCTACAGACCTTGTTACTCCCCTGCTAGCAACATTAGCTTGTGTCTGCACTAGAGAAACTGCTGTGCTTGCCATTGTGGGGCACACCTGGCAGCCTTGGCTGTTCCCAGCCCTCCCCCCTCAGCCATTGTGGAAAAGGGTTACCTCACAGTGTGAGCAAGGTTGGCTGCGTTCAGCGCCCATGCACAGTAGGAGGGGTCTAGCACACTTTGCTACAGTGGGTGCTGAACCCGGCTGGCCCTCTCCATGCTGGGGGGGTGGGTAGGGGGGTTGGGGTGTGTGTGCGCATGGGAAGGTGAATGGTGTGGGGGAAGCAGGTTGAGTAGGGTCAGGGATCACATGCTCAGGGCAATTTCCCTTTTCCCCAATCTGGGCAGTTCTGCTCTACATCAAGGCGGGCATCCCTGTTTACATGAGTGTGAGCAATATCGGAATCAGGCCCCTAGTATACAGATCTATGTTCGGAGAGCAGAGATGAATGGCTCCTCGCACTGGGACTTGGCAGAAGTCCAGGAGATTTCCAGAATCTACAGATTTCAGTGCTTTCCGGCTCTCATGTTTCTGAAATGCTTTGCTGATAAATACATGCTGCTTCCTCATTTCAGGTCTCTGGATTAGAGTAGCCTCTGGCATACAGCTACTGGAAACGGCTCCCAACTGCAGCTACAGCCAGGGACACTCGAAAAGCTTACTAGAAATTGGGAAGCATTTGTTTGAGTTTCCCTGTTTTTCAGAGAGGACATTGTGTCCCATGGTAGAGCCTCCATTACATTGCAAAATGCCGCATTGTCCACCTGCAGGGCCAGCCAAAAAAAGCAGGAAAGTTTGGCAAATCCTCAGACTTTCACTTCACATCTGTAGGATCAGGCAGATCAGTGATTTTACATCACCTACTCTCAAGAACAGGTCACTTGTGATCTTGTCTTGAGGATGCATTCTTTTATATGGCAAGACATAGAACATGTGAGAGACGGACGGTGTGCGGATCTGTCAGCAATGCTGCATTAACAGGCAGACCAAAGCATTGAGGGAACAATCCACATGCTGCATCCTCAAAGCGTGAGCAAGTGGCCAGCTGGGGTCAGGAGGAAACCCTGTTCCCAGACCCATGGTATAATATCACACAGTTAGAGTAACACTCACAGAATGCACCTTTCCTCTGAAGCATCACAACTGACTGCTGTATGAGACGGGGTATCAGATGGACCAATAAACTTTCCCAGAAAGAAACTCTTCTGTTCTCTATTGGTAATGATATTATTTACAGGTTGTGTCTGGTTTTTCCAACATTGTGAGGAGGGACCCTGCTGCTAGCTCAGAAACACAACTTCCATCAAATCAAATTCTTCACCTTTCTGTCTGGGCATGATTTTTCCTTCTACCTAACTTAGTCCAGGGATCATACTGCTTACCTTACGGCACCACTTCATGGTACTGCAATTAATTTGCTCCCAAGAATCCAGTGCATTGCAATGATGAGGGCAAAATTTTCATGAACTTTCTCTTCTTCCATTCTTGTAATTGATTGTCTCCTTGATATTTGGAGGCTAATTATTAAGTCCTAGTAGGACACTTCACTCTCTATCAGAGGTATTCTGTAAGGGGGAAACCTAATGATGTAGTTTAAGAGTTAGAAGATTGCATCTGATCGATGGTGGAAACTGGATCTACACTGGAGAGTAATGAGATCTTCCATTTGTTTAAAAAAGGTATTACAATCTTTTGTACTGCATCATTTTGATAGCCTGGCTATCTTCAGTTTAAGAACAGCACCTCTGAAGGAATCTGATTTTCACTATCAAATACCAGTCCATTGGTGGAAAATACTAGGAGGAAAAAAGGTTTTCATTTCCTTTACTTTCTAATTTCTCTCTCGCTCATCTTCAGTTTTCCAAACTTCCCAACTAGTGATGACAGCTAGGGTCATGTGCCAAAACCTGCTTAAATCACACAATGGTCAGGAATGGAAAAAGTGACAGGGTTTGTGGGTCTGTCTTCACAGCAGAGTTAACTTGAGTTATCGACTTACTCCTCTTGAGTTGGGAGCAGCCACATGGCAAAGTAATGTCCACGCTGCACCGAGTAATTGGATTAGCAGCACAGAGTGACCGTGTTAGTTGTGTTCACTCGAGCTGTAGCCTATACCCCCTGAGGGGCTGGCCAGCTGGAGTTAAAAGCGCCAGCACACTCAGGTGAAAGGATTTTGTGTGTGTACTGGACTCGAGTTAGGGGCAACTCTTGAGTTCTAGTTCAACTCTGCAGTGAAGACAAGCCCTGAGTCTCACTCAGATTCACACCCCTTTACATCTCTCTAGCAGCGTATGGAGCCTTGAAGTGAATGTAAATGGCCCCCGAGAATCCGCATTGTGCATGAGGCCTCCTCAGCCAGTGTGGAGCTGGTATAATGGCTCTGTGTCAACCCTGCTCCCAGCTGCTGACATAGAGGTGGATTGGGGCACATCAGGGACAGGCACTGGGCTACTCCTAATCTCTGTTTTCCAGGTTCCACAGGGGCTATCGGAAGCAGAGCATAATTAGAGCAGCCCTGAGGTGACTGTAACATTCACTGGGAGTTGGGCAGACCCCTGTACAGCCCCAGGATATAGGGAGTGCAAAGGTGCCTTAAAGCCCACCTCCCTCCCACACCTGTCCCTGCTCCAAGCACAGGAGCAGTGACTGCCTGACTGGCTCTCTGAGTGATGTTAAGTGACTGGCTCTTGTGGCTCTCTGAGTGATGTTAAGTTGCCTGCATTGCATGTATTGGAGCAAATGATTTTAATGCTGGCATCTAATTTTGCCCTGCAGTTTTGCATCCCCAATCCATTGTGGGTGCAGTTTTGGGCAGGCACAAACAATGGCCCCGAGCTTTCTGCCTGCCTGCTTCCTTGGTCGGTGCCATTAGCAGGCTAAATGCAATCATTTGTGCCTTCAAAATGACATCTGAGTTGACAGAGGGTGCACAGTTGTCTGGAATTTGTGCAGGCTGTAGCTCGCTCAGCACACTGGGATACCCTGCTTGCCTTTGTCCTCTTCAGGCCCAACACCTCCACCCATTGCCATGGCACACCTGTGGCTCTCGTGCCATGGTCTAGCCCCCTACCCTTCGTCATTTTCTCCCATGCACTATTTTTCTTACATGTTTTCTGCTCCTTCCTGCACTCCGTAAACCTCTCCTTTGGGAGAGTTCTGCTTCCACCACTGCACTGTCCAGATCTCTCTCTTCTCGCTACATGCAGGAAGACACTTAGGACCCACCTGTTCATCACTATCCGTCATTATGTCTTGTCTTTACTGTATGCTCTCCAGGGCAGGAACATCGCCTCTAGTTTGTCTGTAAAACATCATGCACCCTTATGGCCCTAGAGAAATAATGACATACACAGGAATATAGGAGCTGCTACCTCAGAGCAGGACAGTGCTCCATCTAGCTCAGGTTCCTGTCTCTGACAGTGATCAGATACCTCAGAGGAAGGTGCAAGTAACCCTAAAGAGGGCAGTTATGAAATCACCTGCCCCCAGGGAAAGAATCTTCCTCTTCCCCCATGCATTAGCATTTGGCTCAAACCCTGTATCATCCAGGGCCGCCCAGAGGATTCAGGGGGCCTGGGGTCTTCGGCGGCAGGGGGCCCCCACTGCCGAATTGCCGCTGAAGACCCAGCACTTCGGCGGCGGGTCCCGTGGCGAAAGGACCCCCCCGCCGCGGGTCTTCAGGGCACTTTGGCGGCAGATCCCGGAGCGGAACGACCCCCCGCCGCCGAACTGCCGCCGAAGACCCGGAGCGGAAGAAGCTCGGGGGGCCCGGGCCCCCGGAGCGAGTGAAGGACCCCGCTCCAGGGCCCCCGAAAAACTCTCGTGGGGGCCCCTGCGGGGCTCGGGGCCTGGGGCAAATTGCCCCACTTGCCCCCCCCTCTGGGCGGCCCTGGTATCATCAATCATCATTCTTTCCACACCTTCAGGTGCATAGGGCAGAAGTCAAATGACACCAGTCATCCCTGTCCTGGGCTCGTGTTTCCAAGTCTTTTATATTCCATTGTAATGCCACTTCAGCCATTATTGTGCTGCAAAATCGGCCTCTCCATTTCTTGCCCTGGGGGTCACCAAAGATATGCTATAATCAGGCATTCTTAAAAGGTGTCCCAAATATGTCCATCTCTTCTTCCATACATCTGGTATTGTTGTAGGCAGTTATGTCTATTCTAGGATCTGTTCATTACTGATTCTATCAGTCCATTTTACTTGGAATATTCTATGCAGACACCTGCATTGAAAGCTGTTTGGTTTGTGTTGGATCGATTTAGTATGTTTTCCAGGACTCTGCTGCATAAGGAGGACTCTTAGGATGTTGCTTCTAAAGATCTTCAGTCTGGCATTTTTGCTAATCACATACAACATTGAGTTTTTGAAATACAGCACTTGCTTTACTTATTCTGGACCGTACATCAAACATGCAACCATCAGTCTCATGAATGATGCTCCCCAGATAAGTACATTTATTAATGGTTTTCAAGACTTCACCTTCCAAGTCAATAAAATCATCAGTAGGTAAATTAATTTTCATAACTTCCATCTTTGATTTATTAATAATAAGACTTATTTGCTTGGCAGAATTTGCAAGACCATCTGTCTTCCGCTGCATATTTTCAATTGATTTATTTATAAGACAGATGTGATCTGCAAAGTCTGAGTCTCCAAGCTCACCATCTATCCATGCAAGGCCTCTTTCCATACTGACAGTCTGTTGCATGACAGAGTGAATAGCGACTCGGAACAAGAGGCGGGGCCGGGGCGGGGATTTGGGGAGGGGTCCAATAGGGGCAGGGAAGGGGCGGAGTCGGACGGGGCGGCGGGACGCGAGCACCCACCAGCGCCAAGGAAAGTTGGTGCCTGTGCGTTAGTCCCATGGTTTATCTGCATATTGAACATTCTGATACAAATGTTTAATAATGTGAATAATTTCGTTGGGGACTCCATAGATGTGTATTATCTGCCGCAGTCATTCTCTAGCTACACTATCAAATTCCTTTTGGAAATTTACAAAATTCATGCCCACTGGCAGCTGGCATTCATTGCCCTGTGCTACAGTATTACACAGGATGAAGATCTGATCTACACAAGACTGATTTGGGTGAGAATCAGCTTGTTGTTCTCTAAGGACTTGTCTACACTGCCACTTTACAGCGCTGCAACTCTCTCGCTCAGGGCTGTGAAAAAATACCCCCCGAGCACTGCAAGTTTCAGCGCTGTAATGTGGCAGTGTAGACAGTGCTGCAGTGCTGGGAGCCATGCTCCCAGCGCTGTAACTACTCCCCTCATGGAGGTGGGTTTTTTTTATAGCACTGGGAGAGCTCTCTCCCAGCACTGGTGCCGCAACTACAAAGCCACGTTAAAGCGCTGCCGCGGCTAGTGAAGACATGCAATAATCTGCTCTTTATGGCAGCTCTAAATCTATTTAGGGTGATTGCATAGAAAACTTTCCCTGGGACTGAAAGCAGCATAGTCCTCCACCTGTTGCTACTCACAGCTCCTTTTTGGAGGAGTTTGATTATAATGCCTTTTTCCCATTCTTCTGAGGTGTGTTCCTACTCCCATGCCAAACTGAAAAGGCATAGCAGGATTTTTATGTTGTCCTGTCCACTTGCCTTAGGCATTTCTGCTGTGATTTGATCTTCACCTGGCGATTTATTGTCCTTTAATCTTTCAGTGGCTATTTTAAATTGACCCAGAGTAATTTTCTCCCAGCAAACATCAAGCTGTTGCCATCTTCCCTGTACTATCAAAGTGAATTGTTATTTCTGGTGGGAGTCTGTTGAGAAAGTCGTGGAAAAGTTCTGCCCATTTTTTCTTTTGTTCTGTAAAGTCGTAAGGGGTTTCCCTTGTTTACCTTTTATTGAGCCCTTTCTGCTGCAGCTAAAATCTCCAAGAAGTCATTTAGTGGATTGACGAAGTGTCCTCATGTCTCTTTATCACGCATCGCCTATCTATTGAGATATACCCTTCCCAATCATCTTTTTACTGCTTTATCTTTAGTTCTGTATTCCTCTTTTCCTTGTTTACCATTCCCCTTGCCCTAAGATATTGAGTAGCTTTTACTTAGCCTGTTTTGTTCCTGTAATAGCCTCTGAGATGTAGCATTGCTAATCTACTCTTCCTTCCTACCTTTGCTAAATCCAAGGATGGTCTCTGCTGTATTAATATAAGATTTGCTAATGGCTTCCCATAACTTTTCTATATCATAAAAGACTGTTTTGGCCATATTTGAAAGCTTGCTTGAAAGCTCATATTCAGAATCATTCCTTATTTATTCATCCTCAGGTTTAAAGATGTTAATCTTTCTTGCAATCTTTTTTGCTGGTAATTTCCTCAATTTCATTTTCACAGTGATAATGCATAATTGGTGATCACTGCCTACATCTGCCCCTCTGCATAGACAGACATTTTGAAGTGATGATCAGAACTTTTTTCATACACAGAAATTATCTCTTTGATTTCTGGTAATGCCACCAGGCAAGATTCACGTGGTTTAATGGATCTGTTTATGAAGCAAGAGCGTCCCTCCAACAATAAGATGGTTCAACTGACATAATTCAAGAATACGCTCAGCAATGTTGTTAAATGAATCTTGCCCATTGTGTCCATGATTGCCTGGCCCCACCATAGCATTCACATCACCCATAACAATGACAATACCATGTTGTGGAACATTGCTGATGAGGTCCTGCAGAATGTTATAAGAAGTATCCTTCTCTTCCTTGTCATAGTCGTTCGCTGGGGTGTAGCATGAAGGATGGTCATTTTCATATAACGTGTCTGAAATCTTGTTTGCATAATTCAGCCATTAACTGGTTCCCAGTCTAAAATGGCTGTGTAGCAGCATCAAGATCAATGTAACTCCAGCTCTTCCTCCACCTGGGATCCGTGAGTAAATTATAGTTTCATGGTGGATTTTCATTGTGATGGATATGTGCCTGGCCACCTGCAGTCACTAATACCAGGATGTCTATATTGGAATTTCCATTTCTTTGATGACTTGATTTGGCTTCCCAATCTGCAGCAGACGCTACACATCCCAAGCCCTGAAGCAGGGTGGTTTATTGTCCTTCCCAAACTCTAGCTGTTCGATTATTTAATCCTCTGTAACTACTCTGACTCTGGATAGTCTCGTCATCCCTATGTGTGATAGCAACTCTCCTGTCTCTTATTGGACATCTGTCAAAACCCATTGACCTTAAGTTTCAATGGCTTTTCTTATATCTCAGCCACTTTTTCTCAGCTGTTGGATTGTCACTTGGTGCCTTTGTATGCAGCTCCAGGTTCTTGGCACAGTTGGCAGTTGAGAGATCTAGCAGTACTTATGATCACACAGAAGTCTTGTCAATACCATTGTGGGTTCCCACCAGCACTACGCGCCTAGCAAACCTCTTGTAACACAGCATAACCATGGTGAAATACTCTGCTAATCTTTATCTTTTTCCTCAGTAAATTGCAAAGTGCTTTAGAGTCATTATCCCCACTTTACAGATGGGGAAACTGAGGCACAGAATGGTGCTATCACTCAACCAAAGTCACCCAGTAGGCCAGAGCCAGGACTAGAACCCAAGTCTCTTCAGTTCCAGTCTGATGCCTGATCTGCTAATCTATCCCTTTCCATTGGAGGGTTGCCCAGCCCTCTCAAAAGGAATAACCACATGGCATTTTTGTCAACACGTTTTTTCCCTGAGTGATTATTAATTGTCTTGTGTCTAGAACTGGTTGAAAAATAAGGAGGAAAATTCACAAAAAATGGCAAAGAAATTTTTGTCCCACAGGGTTTGACAATGAATTATTTTTTATTCCAAACTTTTGTTTGGCTTTTCCAATTTCCTGTTTTCCCCTCCCTTTTTTCTTTCCCTCCCCCCCCCCCCATTTGATCAATGACAAAAAAAAAAAAAAAAATTGCGGGGAGGTGGTTGGGGGGGAAAGTGTGGGGGGGGGGGAGGCGCTACTTTTTTCATTTTCCAATTTCACTGAAGCAATGAAATTTTTAAAAAAGATTGTGAATTTTTTGCAAAAATTTGCCATTTCCTAATAATTTTTAAATGAAAATGTTCATTCAAAAACTGTCAGTTAGCTCTACTTCTGAGTCGTGACTATTCCAGGGTCTATTCCAACTGTCATTGGAGCTGAGGTGAAGTTGGCTCTTAAGCTGTTGCCCTTGCTATCTCCACAGGTGAATCTAGCAGGCCGCAGTGCACTCTTGCTCCCATGCTAAATCTAGACAGAGCTTTTGTTTATTTAGTCCTTTATTGCTTGAACTGGCTGTGCTGCAAACCCAGATGACTGGCCATAATAAGAGACTTGACATGCTGAGCTTGAGCTGATATTTCAAAGAAAATTGTCGAAATGATTCACTGGTGACTTATCACCCATTGCCTGTGATTAACTCATCTGGAGTGCTACAGCAAGCAAATTGCAATGTATCCCGCATGGATGTGTAGGGCAGCATCTGAATTTCAGAATCAGCCAAAGAACAATCCCTAGGAAGGGCTAATCATTCCCATTTGATTTGAACAGATCTCACCAGCGTTGCCAAGGGGTCCTCAAAATCTCAGGAGCTTTGCGCTGTTCTTTTGTATTCTGTCTTCTGTTGTTCGTTGCATATTTCACACTTGGATAAAATATAATTGCAGCCTTCGTGCCTGACCAAAACAGGACATCCCTGGCTCTGAATTCATGTGTCTCAATGCCCAGAAGTGCCCTGTGGATTATACACGGCATGTCAGACCTTATGACCACAACTTCCTTTGCACAGAATCCTACCATATGGAGCTATATCTTCTCTATATCTGCAATAAGGCTTGATTCTTAGAGGCAGCTGCGATTTTTCTGCTGGCCTACCTTGCTTGAACCTCACTGTCAAATAACAAATTGACAATTAATAATTAATTTATAATAGCCCAGCTTTCATGACAGAGCATAGAAGCACAGTGATTGGTTGTCTCATTTTGTCTGGTTTCTTCTGCTCAAGACCTTCCCAGTGATGTCCTATTGAATATATTTCCCTTCCATTTCAGCCCCCTGGCACTATGAATTATCTTGGAGCCTCCTTTGTTCTTCCTGTGATACCACAGAGAGTTCAGATATTGCAGTAATGAGCACAGTGTAAATACCTTCGTTTGATAATGACAGAAATACAGGGCACATTTTCAAAAACATTCAGTATTGGCTTATCCTCTGCTCCCAATGGCAAAACTCCTGTTGAAGTAAATTGGAGTGGAGTTAGATCAGTCCTGGGCATTTTTTTAAAATCCCACCCATATCGTGAATGTTGGCTGCCCTGGATCAGGTCTGTCCTGCGCACTCTGTAGAAGCTTTCGTCGCTTTGATTTTTGCTTTAGGAAGAATTAGAAACATTGTAATCACTCCCTCCCATTCTCTGCTCAGTTAGTTTCCGAAGAGGCAAACCAGTGACCTCAGCCACTCCACAATAATATCACTTCTGTCCTGACAGCAGGCAAAAATACTGAGCCTGACAAGCACTCGTTTAAAGATTGAAATTGATTGGCTGATTCACAACACATGATCTGGGGGCTGGGTTACAAGAAGTAAGCTCCCAGCTTGCGCATTACTGTGGAGATGGACAGGGCAGTCATAGTGTGCCCCCCCCCCCCCAGTCAGTCTTGGAGGAAAGCAGAGTTTTAAAGTACATTTGTGGCCTAAGCACTCTAACCTATCCCTGGACAGCAGATGGGCTCAAGATGCAGCCCACTGAGCCAAGAGCAGATCCTGATGTCCTAAACATACCCCCTGGCCTCCCACTCAAGGGAAACTGAAGGGTAAAGACAAAACCGATCAACTGCAGGTTGCTCTTGCTGGCGAACTCATCCAACAACTACTGCATTTTATTCTCCCAAACACAGCAAATATTATGGTTGTGGGCAATTATGTTTTATTTTCAAATGTCTGAACATGTCCATGCAAGTGAGGTGTGGCTTTTGAACACCTTGTAAGCTGCCAACACAGCCCTTGTTGGGACAAATTTTGGGTTCCTTTGCTCTAAGGCATCGGGTCACAGGGTTAAATTCATCCTGGGGGCAATTCCATTGGAATCGTGGGTATAAATGGAATAAACCACAAGGATGAGTTTGGCCCGGTATGTTCATTTAGGACAGACATTACAGAGCAGCTGGAGTGCAGGTGTGGTGTAGATGAGCGTGTATATATGTGTGGTGTGTACGCGTACATGTATGTATAGTAACCAGTTTTCAATTAATAGATCCGCCCTTCAGAGTGACACCGCAGTGTGTGCCCCTTATCCCTGACCCTGCTACCAGCTGCTTTCCTTTCTCATCACTCTAATGCCCATGACTTGTGAAGAGTCAGTGACACAGCATTAGCAGCACCTTCATCAGGGTTTAGGAAGATAGGAATTGCCGTAGTGGAATGGACCAATTAAGCAATAAGCCACATCAGGATGTGCATCACTTGGCTATCAGCGCACGCCTCAGATGTGTTGTGAGACTTTTGGCCCAGTGCCCTCAACAAGCCAGGCAGTGTGACAGTAGTATTAATGCCTCACCTATCACGGCCTATCGCTAAGGTATGTTAAACCATAACAGCTGTCTGGGTGGAGCACTCAAAATAATTCACTGTGAGGGGAGGAAAAATTGTTCTGAAGTGTATCACTGCGCAAGAAAAAATAGTTCCTTAGAAAAATAAAGCCAATTGAAAGACTGATGTATTTTACAACACAGTGGGAGACAATGAGGCCCTGAGCCTGCACTGTGTATAGCACAGACTGGGCAGACTGCTGCATTCAGACAGTGCCCAACTGCCAGGGCTCCTCCCACACTCTACACAATTCTGAGGGGTGGTCTTAGTGGATAACAAGGGAGCTTGCAAGAGAGGTTGAAAAGCTGGGTTTGTGCCCCTTTTCTGTTTTTATGCCTTGAAATATCAGAAGGAATGTCACCTCCTGCCTTCCCTGGTTTGGGTGGGACCCTCTTCCGGGATGTTGATTGGTGGCTCTCCTACCTTATGTGAAAGAGCAGAGATATTGGAACTTTAGCAGAGATGTCCTGTCACCCAAGTGTCTTTTAAACACAGGAGTTAAATAGGAGTTTACAAAAACAAACAGATCCCGGAGTTTTAGATAGTTTGACTAAAAACCCGTCTCCACTCAATTGCTCAACTCTGTGTCTTGTGATGTCTCAATTTCACTATTTCTACAGTTGACATAGAGTCTTCCAGAGTAGACAAGATCTGAATGTCAACAGGAAACAACAGAAAAGCAAGAAACATTTTAAAAATCCCTTTAAGGCCTTCTTACACTGTAAAGAACTAAAAAAGGGGCATAAACCCCATTTTTGTTTCCTTTGCAGGTCACCTTTAAGACTTCTCTGGTCATGCATGTTGCAGGGAAACGAGTAGAGAAGGTTTCACAAACTCACCTTAGAGGATGAGGTTGGATGAAGTGACCCAAATGTTGTCTAGCAAAATGATGATGAATTCTGTGGCCCAAGTAAGACAATAACATGTGGAAGGTGTCAATTGGAGAGGGTTCAGAGAAGAGCCACGAGAATGATTAAAGGATTAGAAAACATGCCTTAGAGCAGTGGTTCTCAAACGTTAGCAACCCGAGGACCCCCATTTTGATTTTAAAATTTTTGCGGACTCCCAAACCGGCTTCTAATTTTCCCCAGATGTGCTTAACTCTCGCTGAGCCCCAGGCCCCTCCCCCAATTCACCTCTTCCCCCAAGGCTCCACCCTCACCCCACCTCTTCCTGCCCCTGCGCCATCCCTGCCCCTCCTTTCCCCCACCTCTTCCTGCCCACTCCCCTAAGCGCACCACATCCCCGTTCCTCCCCCTCCCTCCCAGCGCCTCCTGCACACAGCTGAACAGCTGTTCCACAGCATGCAAGAGGCACTGGGAGGGGAGGGGGAGGAGTTGATCAGTGGGGCTGGTGGCCCCGGACATGACTCGCTGACCCCTTGGAGTAACCTTGCGGACCCCCAGCGGTCCATGGAACCCAGTTTGAGAACCGCTGCCTTAGAGTGATAGGCTCAAGGAGCTCAATCTATTTAGTTTAACAAAGAGAAGGTTAAGGGGTGACTTGACTACAGTCTATAAATACCTACATGGGAAACAAATATTTAATACTGGGCTTTTCAATCTAGCAGAGAAAGGAGTAACACAATCCAATGGCTGGAAGTTGAAGCTAGAAATATTCAGTCTGGAAATAAAGAGTAAATTTTTGACAGTGAGGGTAATTAACCACAGGAACAATTTACCAAGGGTCATGGTGGATTCTCCATCACTGACCATTTTTAAATCAAGACTGGATGTTTTTCTAAAAGATCTGCTCTAGGGATTATTTTGGGGAAATTCTATGGCCTGTGTGATACAGGTGGTCAGACTAAAAGATCACAGTGTTACCATCTGGCCTTGAAATCTGTGACTGTATGCACAGTCCTTCACCTGTGTCCAACAGGGAGTGGGGGTGGGCAAGAGATCAATATGTAACAGAGCTTAATACTACAAATACAACTTGGGAGTTTGGAGAACTAGCCTATTCTGTCTCAAGTACATTGATCTGCTCTCCATTTATCCTCACAACACTCCTGTGGGGTAGATAGGTGCTATTATATTTATCTTACAATGGGCAACTGAGGCCAGATGCTCAAAGGTATTTAGGCACCTAACTCCCACTGAGTTCAACTGGATTGATTTCAGCCCCAGTGCAAAGCCCTCGTCAAGACTAGGAAAGCCAAGATCTGCACCAGCAGAATTTACTCCAGTTTCAAGTTGGTGCAAATCCAGTGTTCCTTCTCTACATTTGGGATTTGCACCATGTCAGTGGCTGACCACTGATTGCTGGAATTGAGGCAAACGCCCAGTACAGACAAGGCCTAAGGCAAAGCCAGGTCAGTGAGAGAGAATTACTTAGATTGTAAGCTCTTTGGGGAGGGAATGCCCTTTTGTTTTTTAGTTTATACAGTCCCAAGCACAATGAGCTCCTGTCTATGCCTGGGGCTCCCAGGGCATTACAGCAACGCAAATCATCATCGTCATTGTTGTCTTCATCAGCCCAGAAACATTTTGCATATGGGGAACTCTGTAGAAACTGCAGTAGAAAAGGCCAGGTTGCAAAAATATGCATCGCAATGAACATGCCTGCAGTCCCCATAGTGGCTGATGTGAGAGTGTCACCAGGGCCCTAATTCAGGAAATCCCTAATCCATCCCTAATTCAGCAAAGCCCTTAAGAACATGCTTCCCATTGAAATCAATGGAGACTTAAGCATGGGCCTAAATGTAAGCATGTGCTTATACTCTTTGATGAATAGGGATAGACTACTGATTCAGGGCTGGACGACCTGTATATTGGAACAATGTCAGTAGTGAGGAAAGCAGAGAATGGAGAATAACCCTAGAGCTGAGTGAATATGCTGCCATAGGCTAGTGACCTTGGTAGAGGAATTGAGGGCAATGTATTGCCAGAAGAGGCACAGCAGAGAATCAGGAATGAATCATAGACAGATTAAAAAAATGAGTAAAATCGGCTCCATACAGTTGAAATAAATGACCGGCTATTGGGATATGGGCTGTGCAGGGGGGCACTGCTCAGACACCTGGGATTGTGACTGTGGGGGTGGAAGCTCAACTCACATTATTGTGAAGAATAAATACTTGTCAAACATATAATAGAGGCCTTGTGTGACTGATGCAAATAATACCGCAGAACAACTCCGTGATGTGCTGGATGAAATGAGTTGCATTAAGGACACACATCTCAATTGCAAATCACTCAGGGAAGCACTTATTCCTCCTCCTGGGTACAATCCATTTGTACTGAGAGACTGGGTTCTTCCACACAAAGCAAATTCAAAGTTAGGAAGGAAATCAATGAGCCAAACGGGTGAGTCCATTTTATGGTGGAAGCAGAAAAACCAAACAAGCCATTGAGATAATCTCTTGACCCAAGACAGCTTCATAAAATCATAATGTTTATCAGCTCCCATCTTTGGAAGAAATGAGTAGAAGATAGGCTGGAACGAAATGTGTCCGAGTGTTGGAAACTGATTGTCCTTACAGGTGCATAATCCCAAATAAAGATGGTTCCGGGTACACCACAATGGTCACATCGTTTGGCAAATAATACTGTCTGTGAATAGCTCGGATGCCCACTATCTCAAGAAGGAAGCAGAATATTAGCAGGAATAGAGGGTCCAATATATTGATGATGTCTTGGGCTGGCGCAAACCCAGAGACGATCAGACAAAGAATTCTGACTACGAGCCGAAAAGAAGATATGCAATTTAATCAAAGAAAATGTCAGATAGCAACACTAGAGATAAAGTAATTGGGAAATGGATTATCTGAACAAGGCATTTTAGAGGCTCACACTATCACAGAGGCAATCATGGAAATGCCAGCAGCTTGGAACAAACAGGAATTGCAGTACGTTGCAGCTATCCTATCCTCTTTGCTCTCCCATCTTATCACACTGGAGGTGACAAATTAGTGCCATTGGTATTATATGAAACTAAATTGCACTTCTCTGTTATGCTGCACCTCTAGCCTATGCTGCAGCTCCACAGCATGGAGTTCCCTCTGTATTTATTCCAGATAACAAAGCTCAACATTTGCCTTGCTTTTTCATGGTCAAACTGCCCCCATTCACCCAGCTCTGGCTCCCTACCGACTCCCTAATTGGCACCCATTCACCCAGATACTTCTAACCATTTTAGCCTCTGATCACTGCACCTGAAGCCACCAGCATGATTGTTGAGGCACTAAAACTAGCAATCTCCAGATTCAAACATAAGGGATGCTGCTGGCAGGGTGCTCTCAATAGACCATGACCCATTGTGGAATTCACTCCCTGAGACAAGCCAAATGGCATGGACTTTAGGGCCAGAGAAATTGGGGGCTGAATAATGGGGTGAGAGGAGTCCTTGGCTTTCATCTGCCTTTCCAATTTAGGGAATTGTTTGTTGTATTAGATGTAACGTGCTCAGAGACGTGGGTATCAATCTAAGCCATAAATGACTAATGACCTTCTCCCAGGGCTCAGTCTGAGCTAGTACATGGTCCCAGAGCTCCCTGCTAGTCTGACATACCAGCTAGAGCAGCATTAACAGACTCTCCTTCCCAGAAGTGCACCCCTGCCAGCCATTGTGAGAGCAGAGTTCAGCCCCTAGGGATTTAGAGAGATGCTGTGGCCCAGAGAGGAGAGTGGGGCATCATGCCCAAGCCCCCAGGCATGAGAGCAGCAGAGGGCAACTGGGCTGTCTGGGGCCCTACCTACCCTGGTGGGGATTCACATTCGCCTTGGACCCAACACTTAGGACTGCAGTACCAGTAGGGAAGCAATAGAAGTCCAACTGGGTTCTAGTCCAAAGAGAATGAATAGCCCCGGCCAGATGGGGAATGTGAGGAAGATGATGTGGGAGCCAGGAGAAGGAAAGAACGGAAATGGGGAGCATGGGGGAGAGATGAAAGAGTCTGAGGAAGCAATGGGGAGAGGAAGCTGGGGTGGAGAGAGAGGATTGGCCAAGTTGGGATTCCCTCCGAGACCTCTTTCCACTCAGCTGCCCAACAACTCCAGGCTCCGTCACTCAGGTATCTTTATTTGGCATCCAGCAACACTATGCTGAGCTGATCAGACCCAAAGGCAGGGGGTGTGGCTGCAGGGTGCAGCACAGCTCCAAAGTTACACGGAAACCCTCTCCCTTTGTGTACATCACACATCTCATTGCATTTACTATACACTGGATCACACTGTTTTGGACTGGCTTGGTTACTTTGTAGGAACTACTCCTTGTGCAGCATGCAATGGGCACCAGTTGCTCTGTTTCCTTTGTACCAAATCTGTGGACAAAGGAGGTATGGGTGCAAAGAGATTGGCCACCAGTGACTTCCATTCAATGTTGTCTGTCATGGCCTCTGTTACATTCTCCTCAGTCTACACACTTGGCCATAGGGCATATGTCCCACACTCAGCCATGGGAGGTGAGGTTCAGACAAAATCCATCCCGCCTCCCCTGGTATAGTGTTGTGGGATCCCAGAGCACATACTGTGTACCCAAGCCATACCACCTCCTTCACTCTCTCTTTAACGATTAGTCAGGCCCAACCTCTTTCTCTTGTGGTCAGGTTCATTCCTGCCAAGCACTCGCAGAACCCTCTGTGCTTGATTCGTTTACAGCAGGTTGTGTTTACTTCCTCTCCTCCTTGTGTCGCCATCTTCACACTGGGATGAAGCTGTTTATAAGCCCCAGTCTCTACCCATGTTGTTAACATACACCAATTCTGTAGGATTCCCTGTCCATCTTGGAACAGCATTCATAATTGGCACAGATGAATTATTTTCATGTGGTGCTTAAGATCCAGGACTTTCTGGCCTTGCAAATTGAAAATTTTCCCCTCCAGCATTCTTAATTCCCTTCCCCACCAGTGTGGTCCGGATCAGTGGGCTGTTTAACAATCTTGACCATTCCTCCTACTTTATTTTTTTTTTAAACCTGCATTACATACATAACATCTCTGCCCTTTATTCCCTAGGTCTATCAAGTATACAGAGGGGCCAAGTCGATGTAACAGTAAACACAGCCCATCCCACTTTGCCTGTGGGAAAGGACGGTAGGGATCCTGATCCTGGATCGTGACTTTAGATCCCACTTGTTGCTTGGTCAGGTCCCTTTGGCATCAAACCACACCTTCGTCTTCTGTGCTTCCGCCTCGTCGGTTGCCATCAGGCTCTTTTGGACCTGCAAAATCTGCATCTGCAAGTCCTGTGCCCAGGCATCTGTTAGGGCCACCGTTGCCAGATGGGCTGGAACCATAGGGACAAAAGATGGGGGCACAGAGTAGTGAAGGACGGAAGGGCAGAAAAGAGAGAGGTAGAGGGGAGGAGAGCATGGAAGGAGACAAGGAGGTGGAGGAGGAGACCAAGGAGAGAGAGGAAAGGAACATCGCTGCCATATCTTGAAGCTCTCGCTTGTGCAGACAGTGTGCTGTAGTGGATGGAGCACTGGGCAAGGTGTTCAGCGGTTTTGAGCCGGCTGATGGATCCTGGGGGAGTCCCTACCTCTGCTGGTAAAATGGGGCCAATGACACTTCTAAAGTGCATGGAGATGCTTCGATGGGAAGCACCTCATAAGGGCAGCACATTAGTGTCATTATTATTCATCTCTAACTGCATCGCTACAGTGTCTTTTTAATCAAGCAGACTCCATCTCTTCCTGATGTCCCATCCAGCCACGTCTCCTGGTTATTATTGCTAGGGCAGCGTTCTGATTAAGCAGCAAGAGCTACCCCAGGTCTGGGGCTCATCATTTGTAAGAGAAAACTAGAGAGAAAAATACACAATTCACCCACGATTTCTTCAGTAACATTCACTCCATTATACATCAAAACGATCTGCGCTCCTGAAAGTTTAATCAAAGACCTGTTCATGTTCCCTAGATGCAGATAGAGCACGGCCAGTCTTCACGCAAGCTCCGCTGCCAGAATCTACCTTCGGAACGATGTCCTCCAAACCCCCACATGCCAGCAAAAAGACTGGAGATGTTCACCCACCTCCAGATTTGCTACAACATGCATCCCATCCTCGGCTTCACGGTCCCATGCATAGACAGATGGATCAGTTTCCTTTGTCTCTGTGAAATGATTGAATTCTGAATAATTCACATGCATCATCATCTACCCTGTTAAGATGCGGCTGTGCTCTGAGAGTGACCCTGCAGCACTGAGGCTCCATAATCGATGCCTTTCCAAACTCTAGTTCAGATCTGCTGTTTGCAGGGGAAAGGACTTTTTTCTGGTGCCAGCCCCTCAGGCCTCATGCTAGATGCTGAGAGTCAAGCTGGGCTTCTTGTGGCTCATGCGTAATCACCAGTGCTGGAGATCTTGCAGGCTAAGTGCTGTCCTCACACTGGTGCAATCCTCTAGTCAGGACCTGTCCCCTATGGTTCCCCAGTGCAGACCCATTGGGCCTGGAGTTGCCCCAACATAAAACAGGTGTCATGGAGTAGAGAACCAGGCCTGTAGGTTTGCACAGGGATACGTGAGAGCAGAATGATTTGGAAATTAGTAAACAATTCTGATCAGGATGGACGAGCAGGAAGAGACTCCAGTGGCCTTTCCCATGGCCAGGCTGGCTCTGCAGGGCTCACTGGAACAGCCTCAATTCCTTCTCCTGCAGCTGGCTTCCATTGCCTCCAGCCCCTCCTATGGAGCTGGTATAGAGGGCCTTCTGGAGCATTGCTGGGAGGCTGCTGGTGATGTCAGGGAGCAAGCTGACTGTCAGTATCTGGGACCCTCTCTAGATCTCTAAGAACATAAGAATGGCCATCCTGGGTCAGAGCAATGATCCATCTAGCCCTGTATCCTGTCTTCCGACAGTGGCCAGTGCCAGGTGCTTCAGAGGAAATGACCAGAACAGGCAATCAGCACGTGATCCATCCCCTTTCATCCACTCCCAGCTTCTGGCAGTCAAAGGCTAGGGATACTCAGAGCAAGGGATTGTATTCCTGATCATCTTGGCTAATAGCCATTGATGGACCTATCCTCCATGAACTCTGTCCCTTCTTTTTAGCAGCTGTGCATTATCATCTGCCTGAGGTGGGTCTGGAAAGGGAATATGGACCCATCATTGTTCACTCTAGAATGGACTTACTGGGGGTGAAGGCAGTGTGGATGGTTTGTCCTTGATGTAGCTCTGTCTCTAGCAGATGGCACATACACCCTTGGCTCAAACCTCTCCATTTATTTTAAAGGGCTTAGAGCAGGCCTGCACAACTTGTAAAGCGGCGAGGGCCATATTACTCCAAAGAAAACAGCTGAGGGCCGAAACCCCCCGAGCGCCGCCAAACCCCCCCCAGCGCCCCCAAAACACAACACACACCCCCAGCGCCGCCCGCCCCACGGAAACAACCCCCCTAGCGCTGCCAAAACACCCCCCCGTGCCACCTGCCCCACGGAAACAAACCCTCCTTCCCCAGCGCCACCCCACCGAAACAGCAGTATTGAACCTCGGTAATATGTTATAGCGGGCCCCTAAGGTAGTATAATTAAGGTAAAAGAAAAAAGTCTTTTTGCTAGAAGTAGAATAAAATCTTCCCCCCACTTTGTAATCAATTGCCCTGTTGAATGAATGAGGTGTGAATGAGGAAGGCATGGAAGGCAGGCACCTCCAGACAGCTGCAACCCTTGGAGAGGGCAGGGCCGGCTCTAGGATTTTTGCCGCCGCAAGCAAAAAAAATTTTGGCCGCCTCCCCTTTCTTTTTCGTGCCCCTCTGCCCCCGGCCCCACCCCAACTCCACCCCTTCTGAACCCCTTCCCCAAATCCCCAGCACCGCCTCCTCCCCCAGCGTGCCACATTTCTCCCCCCCATTGCTTCCTGCGGGCCCCCCATGACCTCCCGCCCTAGCTCACCTCTGCTCCGCCTGCTCCCCCGGGCGTGCCGCCGCTCCGCTTCTCCGCCCTCCCTCTCAGGCGAGGGAGGGCGGAGAAGTGGAGCAGCGGCGCGTTCAGGGGAGCAGGCGGAGCAGAGGTGAGCTAGGGTGGGGGGGCGCAGGAAGTAATGGGGGGTAGAGGAACCGCTCCCCGCTCCAGCTCACCTTCGCCGCCTCCCCTGAGCGCCCCGCCGCTTGGCTTCTCCTCCCTCCCAGCCTTGCTGCGCGAAACAGTTGTTTCATGCGCGGCAAGCCTGGGAGGGAGGGAGGGAGGGGGGAGAAGCGGAGTGGTGGCGGGCGCTCGGGGGAGCAGGCGGAGGAGGAGCGGAGGCAAGCTGGGGCGGCGAGGGCACTTTTTCCCCATGCCCCGGAGTCGGCACCTATGATGGCCGGCGCCAGAATGCCGCCCCTAGGAATGTGCCGCCCCAAGCACCTGCTTGTTTTGATGGTGCCTGGAGCCGGCCCCGGGAGAGGGGATGGGAGCCAGACCAGATCAGTAGAACAGGTCAGCCACCGACTCACCACTCGCCTCCTCAGTCCCCCTCCCCCGGCTTGCCTACTCACCCCCCGCCACTGCCTGCTCGCTCGCCTCCTCAGCCCCCCTCCCCCACCACCAACTCACCTGCCCCACCTGCCAGTGCCCGCCCGCTCGCCTCCTCAGCCCTCCACCCACCCGGCTCGCCTACTCATTCCCTGCCACTGCCCGCCCGCTCGCCTACTCAGCCCCGCTCCCTTACCCGCCGCTTGCCTACTCACCCCCTCGCGGGCCGCACAGCGAGCCCATCTCCTCAACCCCCGCGGGCCGCACAGTGAGCCCAGGCGGGCCGCATGTTGTGCAGGCCTGGCTTAGAGCTAAAGCTACCTATGGGCTCGTGGTGTTGGGGCTGCAACCCCAACCAGTTCCAGTGAGCGCCTACTCCACTGGGTCAGATTCTCCTCGTGGTTCCTGTGTCACTCCCTTGGCTTCGCTGGGGTGACTCCTGATTTCCACATGTGTGAGATCAGAATCTGGCCCCTGCCTCTCTTGAGAAGCCTCACCCGTGTAAAATGAACAGGAATGCCGGCTAATGAGCTGCTGCTGGCTTCTGTATTTTAGACTAAGGGCCAGATCCTCAGCTGCTGTAAATCGATATAGCCTCACTGATGCCATTTACACCAGCTTAGGATGTGGCCCTAAGCATCCTGGGTGACAGTGTATCTGAGGTGCACTCCAGTTGGATTGTGTGGGCTGAGTATCCTCAGCCCCTCCCAAAAACTCCATGTGTCTCATCCCAAGACTGGCTCCGGGAGCCACGTTTTTAATAAATGAGTTCTTTATTGCTGTGTTACTGACATTCGCTGCCACCTGCATTGAGTTAGAAGTTCTATTTAAGTGATCAATGGATGCTATTAAGCCCGATCCTTCCCCTACACATATGGAAAAGTTATTGTCAGTTTATCTTTTCCACGTCAAAATACTCTCTTTACCTTCAATTTCCCAGCACATATTTCTTTTCACATTGTCCCATAAAAGATTATTCTGTACGCCGAGTGTGTTCTCCAATCCACTGCCTTTAGCAGCCTTTAGGGCCAGATACTGTGCAGTGCAGGGAAATGCCATGTTCCCTCACTTCCTAGTGACTCCAGTGGTAGTTGAGGGATCTCAGCATTGCTTGGGAGGTGCTCAGCACCGGACAGCACTGCTCTCTTAGGGATCTCTCTTTCCCTGGTATAACTGCCTGGAATTCCTCCTGCATAAGGATGGCTTTATTGTCCCATATCTTTAGAATTCTGGTGCAATAATATTATTCACCTTTTTGATGGAGTCTGGCATTTTCTTCGATGCAGACTTGTTTATTTACAAGAATGTACAAAGTCGTCCTCTGAACCCAGGAGGAACCAAGAACAAAAGGAGCAGTTTCTTAGCTTACCACCCCAAGCCTCTTTAGCCAACAGACCTATAAGCCCTCACTCTGGCTTTTTCCAGGGTCACATTGTCTTTACAGGCTGCTGCTTGGCCTTTTGCTTGCCTCTGCTTCTCTCTCGGGTCTTCTGCGTTCTCAGGGCTGGCCTACACTGCAAAGTTAGGTCGGCTTAACTACATCGCTCAGGGCTGCGACAAATGTCACATCCTGTGAGATATAATTAAGCCAATGTAAGCCCCAGCATAGATATTGCTAGGTCGATGGAAGAATTCTTCCGTAGTCCTCGCTACCAGCTCTTGGAGCGGTGGGTTTACTACAGCGTCCGTTGTTGTAGTAACTGTCTGCACCACAGCACTATAGTTGTACTACTGTACCATTTCTAGTGTAGACATACCCTCGGTTTCTGTGTGTTCTGCTCTCTCTCACACACACACTCACACACACACAGCAAATAATACTCAGCCCAATCATATGCTGCTAGTTTCTGGGCAGACTTTATTAGGCCTTCTTTGAGGTGTGGCCTCTTAGTGTTTCTTACAGCTATCTTAAGTGAAGGGTGTGTTCACCTATCAATTTTAACGAGGTTTTCACTCAACCCATAACAAAATTTCAATATCCTTTAACGCCCATGACCTGTTTCCATTCACTGAGGAAGGGTGGCATTAGTTTAAAGTGTTTTCCTCTTTCTTTGCCAACGTAGTTCCCATCGCCCTTCCTGTCTCTGGAGGGAGACAGGAACCTCTCCAGTGTTGTGTCCCCCATATCTCACTATGGAGATGGGAACCAGTCTATTTTGAAGAGTGCTAGTAACATGGGTTGTGGAGGGAGGTACAAATGTCTTGGAGCCATAAACCACAGCGCACACCATGTCATAATACAGCTAGGGAAGGATCACACAAGAGCATAGAGAGAGGACCGAGGAATCACATTCACTGGCTGAGAAATTATTTAATGGTTAGGGCTGGAGAATAGTGAGGTTAGAGAGGGAGGTGATTTATTAAGGCCCTCCCTACAGACATATGTATGCAGACATCCCCATATAACCCATACATGGGCGCACACACCAGTATGCACACAAACATTCGCACGCACACACAAGCCTCCCGTCAGACACACAGATCATGGAAACCAAGTCCTCCCCTTTCAAGTACCTTTAATCCCCAGCAGTTTGAAGTAGGTGGTGGTGGTTATGGAGGTAATTAGCAGGCCCTTTCCTCCCCTACATGCTGCTCTGTCTTTAATGGGAAATGAAAGTTCAAAACGGCTCAGCTGTTGGTGAAACATGTTGAAAGTGGCAGCCGGGAAAAAGCTGGAGGGAGAGAGGGGAAGCGTCTCTAGATCAGGATCAGCCGCAGCAAAGAGCAAGAGGGCAAAAAACCAAACTCCATTAGACTCTGCAGGCTGCTCCGCTGCCCCGAAGCCACTAATGTGTTCTGCTGAGCTGCCTTTTTAAAAAATGAAGAGTAGAAAGAGGCTTAATGATTTTCTCCCTGCTGGCTCTTCTTCCCCTTATGCTGGCCTGGTTGTAAGGAGCAGCAGAATTTGACAGGAGATGCAACCTGTGCACCCCAGGTCTCCTCCTCCAGGCTTTGCAGGCTCCCCCTTTCCTAGCTTGGAGCCTGATGCTGGGAAATGCTATGTTTCCCCCACCTGCATTGCTTTTACTGGGAGCTAAGAGTGCTCAGCACCCAGGGCCGGTGCAACCACTAGGCGGCCGCCTAGGGTGCCAAGTGGTTGGGGGCGCCAAAAAGCGCGCTCAGGGGAGGAGGTGGAGTGGAGGTGAGCTGGGGCAGGGGGGTGTGGGGAGGGCCGCCCGCAGCAAGTAACGGAGGGGCGCGCAGGGGAACCGCTCCCCGCCCCAGCTCACCTCCACTCCGCATCCTACCCTGACAACGCCGCCCCCGCTCTAATTCTCCTCCCCTCCCAGGCTTGCCGCGCCAAACAGCTGATTGGCGCCACAAGCCTAGGAGGCGGGAGAAGTGGAGCGGTGTCAGCGTGCTCAGGGGAGGAGGCGGAGCGGAGGTGAGCTGGGGCGGGGAGCTGCCACAAGGGGGCTCCCCGGGTGGGGCAGGGAGCTGCCGCAGAGAGGGCACTGCAGGGCGGGGGGGGGTGCGGGGAGCTGCTGCAGGGCTCCCCGGGCCGGAGGGGCGGGGCGCAAGGTGGAAGTTTTGCCTAGGGCGCGAAATATCCTTGCACCGGCCCTGTCAGTACCTCACCTGTAATGATAATCTCCAGTTCCCCACCATCTCCCACTGGTTACACACCCTCCCCAGAGGAACTTGTTCTGCAGTCACAGTTGCACCAGACAGGAGGCCATGGGATTTATAAATACTAACTGATGATGAAACCCAGTTGTGTGAGAAGCTAGGAAAACATTATAGAAGATGTTGTAGTAGCAGGGGGTTGCAAGGAGAGTTTATAGTCACTCTGAGAGAAGAGGGGTGGGAAGGAAGTGTGGGGAGAGAGTAGGCCCTGGGATCCTAGCCCTGGAAGAAGGGTCAAACCAGAGGAGTTGTGGGGAAAGAGAGCCTGAGAAGGCAGGGCAGGAAGAAGCCCAGGGAAACAGCAGCAAAGAATAGGATGGTACAGCTAGGGTGACCAGACAGCAAATGTGAAAAATCGGGACGGGGGTGGGGGGTAATAGGAGCCTATGTAAGAAAAAGACCCAAAAATCAGGACTGTCCCTATAAAATTGGGACATCTGGTCACCTTAGGTACAGCCCTTGCCTGCTGGTTATAGGGTCCCTGGGCTGGAACTCCGTGTAGAGAGAGGGCCTAGGTTCCCTTACCAGCCACTGGGCAATGGCACAGGACTGTTGGAGGCCCCACCCTGACAAGGGTCTGGTGAGACTTTGATACTACAGAAGGGAGGACTGTCTACTGACCTAGCTGTAGGGCCAAGTCATGAAGAGAGAGCACTGTGAATTACGGGGAGACCGTCACAGTGACATTAGCAGGGGGCACCATGTGGGAAGAAAGCTGCAACACTATCCTTGGCCAGGAAGAGTGAACATCTCTTTTAAACACTGTAGCATCTGCATTTACTGGCTTCTAAATTCCTATAGGTCAGTAGAGGGTGCTCACTTACAGACCACTTGGTTCTGGTAACGACAGCTGAACTTGGATGACATTTCCACCTGTTACATAAAGCAGGGCTATGGGAATTCCCATCCTGGAACCAGCTGAGTTAGTTCCCCTGCTATTTCACTCATAGCATTAGCGGCACAGTGCAAATATTAGAGTAGATCACAAGCAAAATAAACCCACAGACAGAATTTCCTCCTTCTTAGTACAGTAAATCATAAATTATGCCAACCCTCTTGGAAATGATCCCTTTGGAATGAATTCTGCTCAGAGGACACTCACACGTTGTCAGGGACTAGCCTGCAGGCTGATCTTGGACACCTCTCCTTCCACTCTTGCCGAACGCCTCATGGCAATCACCGTACCTGTCTGCATGCAAACGTGATATTAGGAAGAGATGTCACATCTTTTTAACTTCCTCTAATGTGACTCCAGTCCTCTGTAAATCTGTATGCAAATCTGGGGCTGCTCCTGGGCTCCTGGCAAGTCACCAAGCACTGCCAAGGATGTGCACCACTGCCTTAAATCCTGGGGGTTAGGCATTGCCTGCCTTATCATCCTAGACTCCTGCTAGTGACGACTGCTTGCAGCCTGCAGCTGCCAACCCATCTTCCAGTAATCCAAGGAGTCACCAGCCTCTTCCCATGGTGGGGCCCTGGGCCTTGCTGCTGGTTTGGAGTTGGAGATGCAGCTCTGCTAAGACAGCTCTCCCTCCCTCCCTGTCTTCACAAACCTGTTCACGCTCCTCTTCTGCGTTGCAGCATGCTGGCGGGGCTCTCACATGGAGCAGAGGGAAGAACCCTGGCAGATGTTCCCAAAGCCAAGTCTCATTCCTGAGATCCTCATTCAGGCTGCAATTACCAAGTTGCCTGGATCCTCCCACCCCCAGGAATGGACAGCTGTGAGAGCCAGCACAACTGGGGAACTTGGACACTCATGGGTATTTCAAAATGAGCCTCAGATCTAAGCACACAGTGACTGTACAGTGGGGAGAACTATTGCCCCTCCCCCGAGTCCCATCCCCACACACACCTCTCATTGAAGTGTGGGGGTGCTTTACACCAGAGCTGGCTGGCCCATCAGGGCTTTTGGCTAAAGCCTGAGTGCTGCTAACACGACCACTCTGCAATGTAGACACAGGCCTAAGCTACCCAAGTACTGCTAGCCCTTTGATGCCTTCCCAGAATGCCTCTGGACCATATTTCCATGCCATCTACCTGCTCCTTGCTCCTGCTCTGGAAGTCACCTGAGGGACAGTTGAGGTATTTCCAACTAGGAAGGAGGAAGAATTGCAGAGACCCCAGGTGAGCTGCGAAGAAACACACCAAATAGCATAATGCCCTTTTTGCTTTGTTATGCTGGTGTGAAGGGGTTTCCCTACCTCTCACCGGCCAGGTGAGGGTTAATGAGCTGCCATAGGCTCCAGGAGCCCTGTTTCACCACCCCTGCAAGGCACAGCAGGCCTGGGGAGAAGGCCCCAAAAGGGGAACCCCAGCTCAGTCAGCAGCAGTTCCCCTGGCAGGGGAGCAGACTTTCAGTCCCTAGCTCCTGGAGAAGGGAAACAGAGAAAAAAACCACACCACCACCAGTCCTGCTTGCTTTTTACATGACAAACTTGGTCCTGCTGCAGCGCAGGGTCCTGGACTTCATGACTTCTCAAGATCCCTTCCAGCCCTACATTTCTATGAAACTTGGGTCTTGTTCTGGCAAGGCTTGGTATAGTTGGTGTATTTCTTAAATCCCCAGCTTCTGGAGTCCAGCGATCACATGAGAATCTTAGCTTTTCTTTTTTTAAAAGTAAGCTTCTAGACCTTTGGCTGTGGAGGAAAAATTTGAAAACGTGAGCTGAGCATACGCTAAAAGTTCAGAGAGCAGAAGGCAAATACAAAGAGCCCAATATTTTTTATTATTATTTTATTTAAAATCTTGCGGGGGGAAAGGGGGTTAAGACTCTTTTTTTCTGAGCCTGACTCCTGGCTTTTGAACACTTAGTGTTGGCAATTGTGTGTCCAGTCTGGAAAATTCTATGGTAACTAGAGAAGTAGGAAAATGATGACATCACAAGAAGAGAGTGAAAGTCGAATGATTGGGAAGGGAAGGGATTTTCAGCCAGACAGTCTTAAACTCTGTTTATTGTTAATACCTACTTTAAGTTCAATGACTAATTGACATGTTGGATAAAGGAAGCCTTAGTTAAAGACTGAACACTCCAACCTATGCAGTTAAAGGTTAGAGTTCCCAGTAAACATCGCTGAGGCCTCCTGAACGTTCTCTGGTAAAGTCAAGGAAGATCAGACATGGCATTCATAATATCTCTAAAGAAATGGGGGGGTTGGATTTTTAAAACTAAAACTTTCAAGCTGCCTTCATATACCATAAAGAAGCAAAAAATAAGACACAAGCCCAACCAATTTAAAAAACAAAACAAAACAAAACCTTCCAGGTCACCTTTCAGTGCTGAAAAGTGAGGTTACCCGAGTGCTGGATTATGGCACACCAAATTGAAAGCTTCTTTTGAAAATGTTGGCCACACATCCACAGAAATAGCTGGGAACCTGTCTGGCTATAGTGATCAGCCAGTGTGAGTGAGTGAGGGTACCAAGGGATGGTTGTAGTAGTCTGGATGCATGGATGGACACACAGACGGGACTGGGTACTTTGATCAGCAGATGCCAGGCTTGTACTTGTGAGGCCTGATCCAAAGCCCATAGAAGTGAATGGAAAGACTAGCTTCAGTGGGGACTGGTTTGTTCTATAGACGTTATGGAGACATGATCACCCCTACTGTTCTCGTCTGCTTGGCCTCTCAGCCCTACATCCAGTGAATCAACATTGTTGGTATTTCTCTGGTAGAGATACGTGTTGCCTAGAGTCAAGTGAAGGAGGTGCCAATTTTGTCCTACCCCTTAACTTGAATTGTCCTGGGAAGTGCAAGGAAAACCAGAAAAGCTTTTCAAGATCAGGGGGTTTCCCAACACATACCACAAATAGCTGTTGGGACACATGGAGAAGTCTCCCGATGGGTCCTGCTTCTGTCGCTAGGAGCTGTTCCACCTGCAAGCGTCCAGTAGGCTGTGCTGAACAGATCCTTGTGTGGTTGTGAGGGTGGCTTAGTTCATAATGTAGGGCCCTGTTCCATAAAGTGTTGAACACCCTGAACTCCTACTGACTTATCTCACTGCTTTCAGGCTGAAATATGGATGGTCATCCTAATCCCTCCTGGCAGGGACTTCCATAGCAGCAGGCCAGCCTCTGGAAAAGCCCTGTTCCCTTGCAAGGTTGGGCTATGAGTTATTAATAAGAGTAATACGTGCTTTAGATGCATGCATGGCTTCATGTACACATTATAATGTATGCAAGGTCCTAGTTGGGCATAATAACTTTGTGGCCCTGGCATACCAGCTATGCCATGTGCTCTTCATCATATCCACAGCCCCAGGCTGATGTAGAAAGCTATGGGAATTATCCAAAATCCATTCAGGCCCTATAGGAGTGCAGGTGACTGCATGGCTCTAGCAGCTCCTTGGTTATGGCCCCTGTTCCCATCTTCTCTCTGTGGTAGCCTCAGGCTGAAGAAGCAAGGCAGCCCTGCTACCGTAGTGGCACCTCCCACACGCTGAGAGCACAATAGCTCTCATGGCTCCATGTCAATGTGCCAGTTTCCGGTTCCCACCCAAGGCATCTCCTCGTTCAGCAGGAGCAGGAGTACGCGAGGTTGCTCCATAATGGGATGCTATGATGAGAGTATCTTGCACTGTAGATTATACTACATGCTCCCCTTCCTCTAAGGAAATGTTGTCCATTGCTTAGGCCTGGTCTACACTACGAGGTTAGGTCGAATTTAGCCATGTTAGGTCGGTTGTATAATGAATGCGTCTACACAACCAACCCTGTTCCGCCGACCTAAAGGGCTCTTAAAATTGACTGCTGTACTCCTCCCCAACGAGGGGAGTAGCGCTAAAATTGACCTTCCTGGGTCGAATTTGGGGTACTGTAGACGCAGCGTTGTGCAATTCGATTGTATTGGCCTCTGGGAGCTATCCCAAAGTGCTCCAATGTGACTGCTCTGGACAGCACTTTCAACTCCAATGCACTAGACAGGTACACAGGAAAAGCCCCAGGAACTTTTGAATTTCATTTCCTGTTTGGTCAGCGTGGCGAGCTCAGCAGAACAGGTGACCATGCAGTCCCAGAATCGCAAACAAGCTCCAGCATGGAGCAAATGGGAAACAGTGGATCTGATCGCTGTATGGGGAGAAGAATTTGTCCAGGCAGAACTCCGATCCAGCAGAAGAAATGCTGAGGCCTTGGCTACACTTGCAAGTTACAGCACTGTAAAGCCTCCCCCAGCGCTGTAACTCACTCCCCGTCCACACTGGCAAGGCATTTGCAGCGCTGTATCTCCATGGTTGCAGCGCTGCATGTACTCCACCTCCCCGAGAGGAATAGCGAGTATTGCGCTGCCGCTGCAGCGCTGCAGCGCCAGTGTGGCCGCCCAATGCGCTGTGAATGGCCTCCAGAATTATTCGGCAGTATCCCACAATGCCTGTTCTAGCCACTCTGGTCATCAGTTCAAACTCTACTGCCCTGGCCTCAGGTAACCAACCATGTGACCCACCCTTTACATTCCCCGGGAATTTTAAAAATCCCCTTCCTGTTTGCTCAGCCCGGCGTGGTGTGGAGTGCTATCAGCGAATCTTTCCAGGTGACCATGCCTCCACGCGCCAAGCGAGCCCCAGCATGGAGCAATGGCGAGTTGCTGGACCTCATCAGTGTTTGGGGGGAGGAAGCTGTACAGTCCCAGCTGCGCTCCAGCCGTAGGAATTACGATACCTTTGGGAAGGTATCAAAGGACATGATGGAAAGGGGCCATGACCGGGACGCTCTGCAGTGCAGGATTAAAGTGAAGGAGCTGTGGAGTGCCTACCGCAAAGCCCGCGACGCAAACGGCCGCTCGGGTGCTCCCCCTGCGACCTGCCGATTCTACAAAGATCTGGATGCGATACTTGGGGTTAACCCCACCTCCACTCCGAGCACCACCATGGACACTTCAGAGCCGGTGGGGGGGTGGGGGGGAGGAAGAGGAGGAGGAGGAGGAGGAGGAAAACGGGAGTGATGGTGGTGGGCCGGATGGAGACACCCCGGAATCCCTGGAGCCATGCAGCCAGGAGCTCTTCTCGAGCCAGGAGAAAGGTAGCCAGTCGCAGCGGCCGGTGCTTGGTGGAGGACAAACAGAAGAGCAGGTTCCCGGTAAATGGGTTTTTTTTTCGGGAAGGAATTTTTTCGGTGGGGGCTCTTTGGGAGAGGAGGGTTAGCATGCATGCCTAGATGCGGAATAGTGCATTGATGTGGTTTATCACATCGCGGTAATCGGCCTCGGTAATCTCCTCGAATGTCTCATCCAGAACGTGTGCAATGCGCTTGCGCAGGTTTATCGGGAGAGCCACCGTGGTCCTTGTCCCAGCCAGGCTAACGTGTCCGCGCCACTGTGCTGCGAGGGGCGGGGGGACCATTGCTGCACACAGGCAAGCTGCATATGGGCCAGGGCGGAAGCCGCATTGCAGTAGAAGACCCTCCCTTGCTTCCCAGGTCACCCTCAGCAGCGAGATATCGTCCAGGACGAACTCCTGTGGAAAATGTTGGGACAGTGTTCAGTGTAGGTGCCCCCTGAAGCTGTTGGCTCTCCCCAAGTCACACAAACCCAGAGGACAGTGCAGCCCTGAAACAATCAGTCCCCCTTTCTCACCATTTTGAGGCTCCCGTGGGATATGTGTGCTCTGTTTTGGACGGGAAAATTATGCTATTGTGTAGACCCCTGTGTGTTTTCTACTCCTTAAGTGCGGGGGGGAATCATTACTCTGTCTGGTATAAATAATGCTGCCTCTGTTAAATGTTGCATTTTGCCTATACAGCTGCATCAACCTTGAGACCTCAGCCGTCCCTCTTATCGCCTGCTCAGAGACTGCAAAACTCAGGAAGAGACCGCGAAAAAGCAAAGAAGACATGCTGCAAGGAGTGATGCGGCAATCTATTAAAGAGAATGAGAAAGCACAGAACTGGAGGGAGAGAGAAAGCAGGATCCGCCAGGAAAATGCAGCGCATTGGCGGCAAAGCACCGCGCACCGGCAGCAAAGCACTGATTGGCTCATAAGCATCCTGGAGCGCCAAGCAGACGCTATCCAGGAGCTCGTAGCCATGCAGAAAGAAGAGCAGTACCGCAAACGCAAACGCCACCCACCCCTACAGCCCTTGTCCCAAAACTCTTTCCGTTGTGCCCCACTGTCACCTCCAACCCACTTTCCCCAACTTCCATGTTCTTCACGCCACCCGCTGCCTCCAACACCAGTATCTTCACCACCCAGCCCTGAAAACCACGACCCTTACCCTCTGCACTCAACCCCCATCACCATGCAGTATAGCTATCCTGAAGTGTAGCACTCACTGCACAGCACACCAGACAGGACATACGCGAATCTGTGATTGTACCGTTCCCCACTCCACCCCCTTGTTTCTTTTCAATAAATAAATTTTTTTTCTTTTCAATAAATGGATTTTTTGGCTTTGAAAACATTCTTTATTATTGCATAAAGTAAAAGACTCCTTAGCCCAGGCACTGCAAGTCTGCTTGTCTGCTTAGCAAACACTGATTCCTAAAGATTGGAACTACTGCACTTCACTCCCGTGCAGGGCACCAGATATCACTACTGGTTTTCAGCCTCAAATTGCTCCCTCAAGGCATCCCTAATCCTTGCAGCCCCGCGCTGGGCCCCTGTAATAGCCCTGCTCTCTGGCTGTGCAAATTCAGCCTCCAGGTACTGAACCTCAGACCTGAGTGAAGCTTTTACCCTTCCCTTCACAAATATTATGGAGGGCACAGCTCGCAGATATAACCGCGGGGATGCTGTTTTCGGCCAAGTCCAGCTTCCCATACAGAGATCGCCAGCGGCCCTTTAAATGGCCAAAGGCACACTCCACAGTCATTCGGCACCGGCTCAGCCTGTAGTTGAACCGTTCCTTGCTGCTGTCAAGGCTCCCTGTGTAGGGTTTCATGAGCCACGGTATTAATGGGTAAGCGGGATCTCCAAGGATCACAATGGGCATTTCAACTTCCCCTACCGTGATCTTCCGCTTTGGGGAAAAACATCCCGGCCTGCATCTTCCTGAACAGCCAAGTGTTCCGAAAGATGCGTGCGTCATGCACCCTTCCGGGCCAGCCTGTGTTAATGTCAATGAAACGCCCACAGTGATCCACAAGCGCCTGGAGAACCATAGAGAAATACCCCTTCCGATTAACGTACTCGGATCCTAGGTGGGGTGGTGCCAGAATAGGAATGTGCGTCCCATCTATCGCCCCTCCACAGTTAGGGAACCCCATTTGTGCAAAGCCATCCACTATTTCCTGCACGTTACACAGAGTCACGGTTCTTCTGAGTAGGATGCGATTAATGGCCTTGCAAACTTGCATCAACACGATTCCAACGGTCGACTTTCCCACTCCAAACTGGTTTGCGACCAACCGGTAGCTGTCTGGAGTTGCCAGCTTCCAGACTGCAATAGCCACCCACTTCTCCACTGGCAGGGCAGCTCTCAATCTCGTGTCCTTGCGCCGCAGGGTGGGGGCAAGCTCCTCACACAGTCCCATGAAAGTGGCTTTTCTCATCCAAAAGTTCTGCAGCCACTGCTCGTCATCCCAGACTTCCATGACGATGTGATCCTACCACTCGGTGCTTGTTTCCCGAGCCCAAAAGCGGCGTTCCACGGTGCTGAGCATGTCCGTGAATGCCACAAGCAATTTTGTGTCGTACGCGTTACATGGCTCGATAGCATCGTCAGACTCCTCACCCTCACTCTCACTGTCACTTTGGATCTTAAGGAATAGTTCGACAGCCAAACGTGACGTGCTGGCGAGACTCGTCAGCATACACCTCAGCAGTTTGGGCTCCATTTCCCGCAGACAGATCGCGCTGCACAGAAACCGTTGAAAGATGGCGCCAAAGGTGGACGGAAACAAAGGGATTTCTGGGATGCGAAGCGATGCATCACGGGGCATTGGGACAGGACCCAGAATCCCCCGCACCCACGCCCCCTTCCCACAACCCACGGCGCCAGAATGGGAAAAGGTGCTCTGTGGGATAGCTGCCCATAATGCACCGCTCCCAATAGCGCTGCAATTGCCGCAAATGTGGCCACGACAGTGCGCTGGGCAGCTGTCAGTGTGGACAGACGGCAGCGCTTTCCCTACTCAGCTGCACGAAGTCAGGTTTAACTCACAGCGCTGTACATCTGCAAGTGTAGCCAAGGCCTGATATATGTGCCAAAATCGCACAAGGCATGGTGGACAGAGGCTACATCAGGGACACACAGGAGTGCTGCGTGAAAATTAAGGAGCTCAGGCAAGCCTACCAAAAGACAAAGGAGGCAAACGGTCGCTCCGGGTCAGAGCCCCAGACATGCCGCTTCTGTGATCAGCTGCATGTGATTCTAGGGGGGGACCCTACCGGTACCCCAACACTCTCCGTGGGCACCTGCAAGGTGGCAGTCTCACACAACATGGATGAGGATTTTGTGGATGAGGAAGTGGAGGAGGTGGAGGAAGAGAATGCGCAGCAGGCAAGCGGAGAATCCATTCTCCCCTGCAGCCAGGACCTTTTCCTCACCCTGGAGCCAATACCCTCCCAAGGCGTATTGTTCCCGGACCCTGAAGGCAGAGAAGGCACCTCTGGTGAGTGCACATTTGTAACAACACTACAGGGGTTAAAAGCAATTGTGTTTAATGTTTGATTTGCCCTGAGGGGATTGGCTTACAGGGAAGTACATTCACCAAAGGGGGCGGCTTTGCGTCAAGGACAAACACACACAACTGTCACACTGTAGCCTGGTCAGTCATGAAACTGTTTTTCAAAGCCTCTCTGATGTGCAGCGTGCCTCGGTGTGCTCTTCTAATTGCCCTGGTGTCTGGCTGTTCAAAATTGGCCACCAGGCGATTTGCCTCAACCTCCCACCTCACCATAAACGTCCCCCCCTTACTCTCACAGATATTATGGAGCACACAGCAAGCAGCAATAATAATGGGAATATTGCTTTTGCTGAGGTCTAACCTACTCAGCAAACAGCACCAGTGCCCTTTTAAACATCCAAAGGCACATTCTACCACCATTCTGCACATGCTCAGCCTATAGTTGAACTGGTCCTTACTGCTGTCCAGGCTGCCTGTGTACAGCTTCATGAGCCATGGGAGCAAGGGGTAGGCTGGTGTTTCCAAGGATAACTATTGGCATTTCAACATCCCCAACGGTAATTTTCTGGTCTGGGAAGAAAGTCCCTTCTTGCAGCTTTCCGAACAGCCCAGAGTTCCTAAAAATGCGAGCGTCATGCACCTTTCCCGGCCATCCCACATTGATGTCGGTGAAACGGCCCTTGTGATCCACCAGTGCTTGCAGCACCATTGAGACGTACCCCTTGCGGTTTATGTACTCTTTGGCAAGGTGGTCCGGTGCCAAGATAGGGATATGCATTCCGTCTATCGCCCCACCACAGTTAGGGAACCCCATTGCAGCAAAGCCATCTACTATGACCTTCACTTAGCAGAAGGGTATTGATTGCCCTGGCTACTTGGATCACAGCAGCCCCCACAGTAGATTAGCCCACTCCGAATTGATTCCCAACTGACCAGTAGCAGTCAGGCGTTGCAAGCTTCCACAGGGCTATCGCCACTTGCTTCTCAACTGTCAAGGCAGGTCTCATCTTGGTATTCCTGTGCTTTAGGGTGGGGGAAAGCAACTCAGACAGTTCCATGAAAGTGGTCTTATGCATGCGAATGTTTTGCAGCCACTGGGAATCATCCCATACCTGCAACACTATGCGGTCCCACCAGTCTGTGCTTGTTTGCCGGGCCCAGAATCGGCATTCCACTGTATCAACGTGCCCCAATGCCGCCATGATATCCCAATTGCCACAACCCGTGCTTTCAGGAACGTCTGTGTCCATGTCCTCCTCACAATCTTCCTCGTGCTGGCGGCTCCTAGCTAGGCTCTGCACATACTGCAGGATAATGCACAAGGTATTTACAATGCTCACAAAAGCAGTGTGCAGCTGAGTGGGCTCCATGCTTGCCGTGCTATGGCGTCTGCATGGATAACAAAGGAAAAAAGGCGTGAAATGATTGTTTGCCGTTGCTTTCAAGGAGGGAGGGAGGGAGAGAGAGAGGGGAGACTGACGACATGTACCCAAAACCACCCGTGACAATGTTTTTGCCCCATCAGGCATTGGGAGCTTAACCCAGAATTCCAATGGGCAGTGGGGACTGTGGGATAGCTACCCAAAGTGCACCACTCCGTGAGTCGATGCTAGCCACGGTATTGAGGATGCACTCCGCTGACCTAATGCGCTTAGTGGGGACATGCACGATCGACTGTATAAAATCGCTTACTAAAGATCGACTTGTATAAAATCGACCTAATTTCGTAGTGTAGACATGCCCTTAGAAACCAAAGCTTTCTGTCCATCTTCTCCATAGACTGCCCCCTCCCTCCATCCCCTGCTGATAGCAGGGAAGGTATCATATTCTGCTGAATTAATCACTGAGTACTTAAGTAGCCTCTTCCCTTGACACGAATGTGCATTGATTCAAATGTCACCCATGAAATATTTACACAAACAGCCTTGAGTCTGAGCACGCTGTGGCTCACCTAACATGGCCTGTGGGATGGCTCCGTCCATCCCAGTGAGCAGTCACGAACAGATGTACACCACAAGCGGCTGCGCTAGAAGGAGGCATTGGTTGAGCTGCCATCTGTTGAACCACTATTAACTACTTTCTTAGTACAGTTTCCCAACCAGTTGTATACCTGCCATATAGTAGGTTCCTCTAGGCTGTATTTCCCTAATTTGCTTAAGAGACGGTCATGTGAGACAGTATCAAAAGCCTTACTAAAGTCGAGCTTTAGCTCATCTACTGCTTCCCCACATCCACAAGTCTTGTTACCCTGTCAAAGAAGGATATTATGTTGGTTTGGCATGATTTGTTCTTGACAAACCCATGTCGACTGTTCCTTATCACCTTAATATCTTCTAGGTGCCTACAAATTAAGGATCCTGGTAGCACAGAGTGAGACAGTCCTGAGCTAGCTCATTCCGGACTTTGGAGATGAAGATTAGGACCTAGAAATTGATAGATGGGGAGCCATTGTATTGCCTGGAACTCTGGGCTAAGGGTCTCGCAGAACCCTATACAGACAGCTTAGCAAGAGAGACAATGTGTGTGTGACCCGCTGGAGTTTCTTCAAAGGCCTCCCCTCCCCCAATTTCACTTCCAGGTATGGTGCATTGCAATAGTCCAAGCCTGGAGGACAAGCAAGCCTGGATCAGCATGGCCCAGTCTGCAACTGTCAGGAATAGGCACAGACTTGGTCCCGCAACAGATACAAGCTGTTTTTAACAGCTGCTTCTATGTTGCTAGCCAGTGGTGGCGAAGAACCTCAGGATAGCTAGAGAGAGGTGGTCAGGAGACAATGAGAAAAGATGTACTCAGAGCCATTTTCCAGCATTGAGTAAAGGCAGGAGAGAGGCTTTGGCCACTTTCCAAATCCCACCTTTAGTGCCTAAGGGATTTGGGCACACAGGTCCCATTGAAAATCAATGAGATTTGAGTGCCTCACTCCCTTGGAAGCTTTTGAAAACCACCCCCTAAAGCAATAGGCAAGTGCCTAAGACGGCTGGATGGGCGTTAGACATGTTTGAACAAATCCCAAGCAGTCACCCACAAAAATCTCTCTCGCTCATTCGGTGGCCTCTTTGTGGGAACAGTTCTATATTCAGCGTTTGATATTTCGCCTTCTTGTTTGCCGTGACACGTACTAATGAAAGGCTGTGCTTAAATTAGCGACGAAATAGGCTGGAGCCAGTCCAGGATATTTTACTTTGACCCTTTTGGGCGTGAGTTCTAACAAATGTTCTTGCTGACAGTCTGCTTCCAGATTCCCCATATTTTAGGATTAGCAGCTCTTCTGAGGAACAGAAGGCTTATTAGTGAGCTCCTCGGAGGAGAACGTGATATTTACTTGGGGCTTATTTTCATTTTGGAGCAGGATTAATCTCTTGCCTACTTCTCTAGGAAATCAGCTCACTTAGTCAAAAGACTTGGAGAAGTTTTTGTTGAAAGCTGGCGTGCCAGATATCGGAGACTTGAGCTCACTTTAAACAGCAGGTTGAACTATGGGATTTAGCTATCGTTGCTGCTGACACTGTGTCAGATGCCCAGAACAGCTTTAGTGATTATAGATTGCATGAACTATGCCACACACAGGTAAAGCAAAAACAATAGGACTTGCCACATCTGATCCTGTCATTGGGTCATCGAGCTCAGCATCCTGCCTCCAGCAGTGGTCAGAACCTGATGCTTCTGAAGAAAAAGGAGAATTAATGATACATCTGTGGACTGTGGGACAGGGGGCATTCTGCCTGACCTCTGCAGGGACCAGCCTGCAGCATGAGATTTGGTTAGCTCCATCTTGGCTTTCATAACTCCAGATGTTAGTCACCGTACAGTTATTCAACCCTTTTAAATAATGTACCCTCAGCAGTTGTTTCCATGAGCCGCTGCTGCAGTAAGTTTCTCCAGCTAACAACCTGCTGGGTGAAGGAGCATTTTCTATTGATTCCAAGTGTACTGGCTACTAATTGCCGCGAGGGCCCAATACCTGCAGACACTTCCAGGCATAGTGCTTCCAAGTCTATGGAAGCATTGGCAGTAGTAAGTGCTAACCATGGGGGGAAGTGTGGGCAGGACTGGGCCCCAAATGCTACTTTCTTCTCTTGTTATGGAGAGAGTGAAGTGGAGAGCAGGGACCTATCTGCATCCCCTATATGCTTCAGAGGCTTAAATCCCATTTATCTTACATGAGAATCCCCCCAGACTTCAGTGGGGCTAATTGCATGAATAAGATGAGCAGGTTTTGGCACTGAATCCTAAATACCTCAAAATTCGATCTCACCTGAACAATTTCACCTTTCCTTTCTTTCCCATTCACATGGCAGCACTGTCTGATAATTGGGCCTCTGAAAAGGATAAAAAACATGAACCAAATCCAGCTCCTGTTGAAGCCGGGGCAAAACTCCTGTTGATCTCTGTAGGAGCAGGATGGGATCTGGGGAAAGAGTTACCATTGCTTAGAAAGTATTTCAATGTCCAGAAATGACACATTTTCACTTGTGACTTCAGATTTCTTTAGTGGCAGTGCACTTTGAAAGCTGCGTGCATAGAAGTCATTCTAAAATAGCGATGAGAAGCATTTCCAAAAATACACTTTCATCATTTATCTACCTGGTATGTGTGAAAGGCAGCCCAGAACACCAAGGCGGGGAATTGACATCTTACAGTAGTTACTGAAAAGAGTGCTGACTTGGAATCTGTAGTTTAGCTGGGTGGGTGGGGGTGGGGGTGGGGGGCGGCACGACGAGTCTGTATCATGATTAGCAAGCACTGAGCAGGGAAATGAGAGCCTGAATGGCTGGATTCTATTCTTAGCTGTGACTCACTGAATTGGATTACTTTGAACAAGTCATTTAACCTCTTTGTGCCTCTGTTCACCCATCTGTAAAATGGGAACAATACTACTTACTCATCTTTGTAAAGTGTCTTTGGGATCCTTGTGTGAAAGACACAGTAACCAGAAAACATTATTATTATTATACTTGAAGATCTATTTTTTCTGCGGGATCTTATAATCCTGGCATGTACCCAAAAATCAAATAACATGGAGTAAAAGTCTCTTCTGCATGTATTAATTACTACTTGTATTTCAGAACCACCCAAAGGTCCCACTCAAAATCAGCACCTGACTGTCCTGGGAGCTGCACAAACACACAGTCACGGTCCCAGGCCCAGAGAGCTTACAACTTAAGAAATCCTTTCTACTTTCCCTTGGGCCCATTTCAGTACCAGGAAATAACACAATTCTCATGGGAAAGCCTGTTCTCTTGAGAAGTCAAGCTCAGTGTTAGAGACTAAAGAGACCCAGGTATTTTGGATAAACATCCAGACTTCAAGAGGCTCTTTTTCAACTGAACTATAGCTTTGAGTATTTCCCCCCCCCACTGGTCAGTTCTCCATTTGGGATTTCAGATTTGTATTCTGATCGCATCCCCAGTGTGCTAGGTACTCTGTACATACAGAAAGACACAGTCCCTGCCCCAGAGGGCTAACAGTCTATGGGTGCTTAACAGTGTCCAGGAATGTATATCACAAATGCATCAGCTGTCCCAGGGCACAAGAGCAGGATGTACACTGATGAGTAGCTGCATTTAGCATAGAAGGGGAACAAGATGATAGCCTGAAACATATCATAGAGAGACCAAGATGGTAAAAGGAGAAAAAAGCATGACTGTAGCAAGGAAACTGTTACACATTGTGAGTGAAATTTATCCCTAGGGAGCCAGCACAAGGGCTACGTACCACATAAGCCCTATTTTTAGGTCTTAAATGGTTTATAGGCTTTGTGCTGGTCCTCTGCATGGGGGTGAAACTTGCCCTGTACAGCCGTTCTGATTCAGGAATGCATGATATTAGACCAATCCAATCATTGCAGAAACACCCCTTACCACCAGCATCTGTGTCCCTGCAGCAATAACAGAGAGACATTTTGGTCAGGCCCATCTCTCTTTTCTTCATTAACTTTCTTATTGAGTTTCTCTTCAAAAATTGAAGCCAGCAAAATCTGCTAGAGGCATATTAAGGATTCACCATGCAAAACTGATAAGCTGGTGCCTCATTATTATCCTGCATAGTGATTATCTTTCCTTGATGGTGTCTCATATTTGCCCAGTTTCAGATTAAAACCGTTCCCCTTTCACTCTGAGATTACTTCATTTCTTAACTCCTGGTTACAATGCAAAACATCAGGAACGCGCTCAGCCTCTGCTGGGTCTGATTGATATCATTAAGAATCATTTACTTGCAATTAAAATGAGCCTTAAGGGCTTTTGCCAACAAGCTAGATTAGCTAACAGTGAAACGTTTGCTTTTTGTAAACAACAACTTCAGGATACTAAAGCAGCCGAAAAGAGAGCAAACCATTTGCCTTTCTACTGAGCATCATCAAAGGTCCCAGAAACAAATGCCAGAGCAGCCAGACCCAGTCCAGGTGAAGAGGGCCATGCTGGCATCTCGCTGGAAACACATGGCCCCCACCAGGCCTGGAAACATGCACGTGTTTAACATTAACATCCCTGGGATTACTCATATGCATTAAGTGACACACGTGCTTAAGTCTGCACAGGACTGAGGCCTCCATTTGCAACACTGCCATAGCTTATGGCCACCCTTTCTATAATATTACAGGCCATCGACAGAACCTTGTGCACTGCACCATCCTGATCTGAGGGGCATTCCTGCTGGGAGCCATCCTCTCTGCAGATCCACACGCCACACTGTGGAACAGCATGGGCCATGTTTGCTCTCACTTAAATAGCAACTTTGATTGTTAATAATAATTAATAACTCTTCACATGTACGAGGGGAAGGATGGTCTTGCAGCTAAAGCATGAGCTGTGATCTTCGACAAGCCCCTTCTCCACCCCGTGCCTCAGTTTCGCAAACTGTAAATGGATTAATTATTACTATCATCTTCATAAGGGAGTGTGAGGGGAATTGATTAATATTTGCAAAGCACTTTGAAACACTCCAGTGGAAGGGACCATAAAAAAGCAAAGAAGCCTTGTTCTAAAGGGCTATACCTTTCCTCAAAGCAAGGGAGAAGGGAGGGATGAAGAGTTCCACGCTGTGTCTGAGAAGTGCGGTCCTTCTGAGTGAAGGTTCAGATGCATTTACATCAGGGGATATTTAAGGTAGTGGTCATGGAGCCGAGAGATTCTTAATATTTTCCACATCCTGCTATTCAGCTCTGCCCTTCAACTCCGCTTTGAGAAGCTGCACAGAAGTGACATTGGGGAATTTTGCAATTTGTTAAACCTATTTTGGTGCTCTTGCCTGTGATTTAAAATAACCAGACATGTAGCTCTTTTCCCTGGGATAGCTCGTGAGCATGTGTCAACCATGCACTGACAGATAGGATCAGACATATCGCTCGCCATTCCCCTGAATATGCTTGCAGTACAACTGATCTGATCATCTCCAAGGAGGCCTCTTTCAGCTCCAGTCAGAATATATGAGCATTCATTGAAGCGTAGGGAGCTTTTCCCCCTTCAGTCACATCTGGGGATCCTGGGTGTGAATGGCGCTGTCCACATACCAGCCTAACATTACTTTACTGGGAATAGCAGGGACGAGTGGGTTAGTTTCTCAGATGGCAAAGTCACAGCATCATGTGTTAATTTTGTACTATATTATAGTTATCTCAAGGCCACCCTTGTTATCCCCTGCGTTAGACAGAGACAACAGCAGTGAGCTATGCCTTCCACATAGGCTCCGACTCTGTGGGTGCTCCAGGGCTGGAGCACCCACGGGGAAAAATTGGTGGGTGCTCTGCACCCCCCGACAGCTCCCCGCCCCCCCACCCCAGCTCACCTCCGCCTCCTCTCCTGAGTGCGCCGCATGCCCACTTTTTCCCAGTAGCTCCCAGCGCTTTCGCTGCAAAACAGCTGTTTCACGCGGCAAGCGCTGCGAGGGAGAGGGGAGGAGGGGGAACGCAGCGCACTCAGGGGAGGAGGCGGGGCTGGGGCGGGGATTTGGGGAAGGGGTTGGAATGGGTGCGGGACAGGGGTGGGGAAAGGGTGGAGGCAGGGGGGAGCGAGCACCCACCGGTGCCGGGGAAAGATGGTGCCTATGGCCTTCCACCTTCAGTATGGTGGAAGGTTGCATCCTCTCCTCCTCCATGAGCGCCCAGACATCCAACCTTCCATGATTTCAGGTTAGATTCCTGCAACTCACTCACTCTGGGGAGGAGGGTGGAGGCCAGATGGGGAAACTCTAACTCATGCACCATGTAGCAGCCAGTCTATTGAGCAAGAAGGGCAGTAAAGAACACTCAACACTGATGCTTTGCACAGATCCCTTGGCTCCCCACTCATGTCTAGCACCAGTCTCTATTGAAAAAGCTCTCAAAGATGTAGGGCCTGGCCAGTGGAGAGACTCCCCTTCCACTTCATCCTCACCAGGTCAGGCATTCCACTGGTGCACTGAGGCTGGCAGCACCCAGCAGATGAGTGTAGCACGTTCTCTGCTCTACCTGGCTGTGGAGTGCTGGGCACAGCGGATCAGAATAAGCCCAAGCCTGGCAATTTTCAGAGCACAAAGCCTTCTCCCCAGCAAAGAACCAGCTGGATAACAAGAAAGAGAGAAGAGGAGAAGAAGGAACAAATAGCAGAGGAGCAGAGTGTCAAGAACAATTTCAGTGTGACCCATAACTTCTGTATTTCACATTCAGATACCACAGAGATATTGATACTGGCTAAGAAGATAACAGACATTTCAAGCAACTAATGCAGAGCATGTAAACTAAGGATAGATGAAACAGCTTGGATAAAAGAAGAATCTGCTGACTCAGAGCTTTTCCCCAATCCAGAAGGAAGCTGAACCCTCTTAGCAGACGGTTCCCACCAGCAACATTACCCAGCAGGTCTTTCTGGGGTCAGGCAGCTGGACGTCTCTAGCAGCAGATTTCCTCTCCAGGGGATGGCACTGGACAGGTCTCCTCTTCACTGGACTGCTGTTTCTCCCCTTCTCTCCCCTTGGGGGTGTGAGTTTTAACAGACCTATTTCCCTTGAACTTAGAGTTCAACCTGAACTAAACCTAGATCTGCATCTACTGGAAGATTGGGGAAGTCTGTACCTGGACCCAGATGCAAACTTTGCAGCTCGGGTCCATTGTTTGAATGTCACCTACCAGTTTATTATTGATAGTTAATATAACTATGAGACTAATGTAATTCTTAAAGTGCCCTCACTATACAGCTGCTCAGAGTCTTGTGTAATACAATACAATACAACACAAACACTCCAACACACACAACGTACCATTTAAAAACCCCTCTTAAAACATTAATTGCAAAATATAGCAGATTTAGAATGTAAATAGCTAAAATCCCAGTATCAATAGACAATGCAGTTAACATTTCAAAGAGCTAATAAACAGTAATAAAAACGGATTAAGTCAGGGGTTCTTAGACTGGGGGTCGGGACCCCTCAGGGGGTCACAAGGTTATTATATGGGGGGCTGTGAGCTGTCAGCCTCCACCCCAAACCCCACTTTGCCTCCAGCATTTATAATGGTGTTAAATATATTTTAAAGTGTTTTTAATTTATAAGGGGGGGGGGGTCGCACTCCGAGGCTTGCTATGTGAAAGGGGTCACCAGTACAAAAGTTTGAGAACCACTGGATTAAATGAATTAAAACTTAAAAGATCATCTTTCCTCCCCCCACCAGTTATATGTAACTAGTAATGCATTGAGTAGAGTCCAGCTGCCTCACAAGATTGTGATGTGTTTTCTCAATGGCAAGAATAGCCTATGGAATTGCCCTGAGATTAATCAAAGGTCAATGGGAAAAAAAGATCCTAGACATAGACACAGGTTATACTCAGAAGCTGCATGCTCACTTGGGTATTATTAGTAATGATACACAGAAAAACTATGTTAAAATAACATTATTAAGGTTGCAAAGTCAAGCACTGAAAAAACGAGGAAATGCCAGAAACAAGGTTGCCTGTGCAACCTTAATTCAGCCACTTTGGGCATATGCATTACAATACAGCTTTTAATTACATGATCACACACTAGTCAATGTTTTGTTTTCTCTGGGGTGACCAGCTGTCCCGTTTTTAAAGGGACAGTCCTGTTTTTGGGGACTTTTTCTTATATAGGCGCCTATTACCCCCCACCCCCTGTCCCGTTTTTTCACAGTTGCTATCTGGTAACCCTAGTTTTCTACTAATTGTTCAGTGCATGGTCCCAGGCCTTATTTACTGCACAGTATTCAAACCCTTCTCTGAAGACAGAATTCTTAAGTTCCTCATGTGTTTTCTATGGCGCTTATCACTAAAATATCTGAGTGCTTCACAACCACTAACAAATTTATCTTCATAATGTCCCTGTGAGATTAGAGGTTGGGTGGTGTTATCCCCATTTTACAGATGGGGAGCTGAGGCCTAGACATTAAGGTAAAAAGTGTACATTAACTTTGGGTGTCCAATTTGAGGACCTGATTTTCCAGAGTGCAAGTCATTGTATAGCACTTCATATGCTCAATTCAGACCCCAGAGGCTCAAGTTAGGCCCCCAGAAAATGAGGACCACCCAATTAGTGATCCCTGTGAAAAGTTTGGTTTAAGTGACTGGCCCACCCTCACACAGGAACTCTGTGGCAGAGGAAGGGATAGAATCAGTTTCCCCAGGGCAACATTAACCATGAAACTATCCTTTCTCTTACTGCAACCCCCTGCTTCATTCACTAGACACCTTGCAACTTCTGGAACAAAAGAGGCAGGGGTCCTACAAACAACAGCCTGCTTCACTGTGCAACCCTGCTGCACCCCCTGAGCTTGTCCATCCTGTGCACTGAATGAGGTAGGGATCTTGTGGAATAAATAGTATATGATACTGTAATTAAAGACTGCGTCATAGGACATATGCACAAGGGGCATATGTTTCTCCTCCCCCCCCCCCATTCGTTTTCAGTCCCAGTCTTCATGCCCAGCCAGTCCCAATCTCTCCCCATCTACTAGCTCCGTTTCCCTCCCTGTCTCTTGTACAGCTAGTCACAGAATCCCCCCACACACAATCAGTCCCAGTTTTCCTCTGCTAGTTACCTGTCCCAGTCTCACCTGCCTGCTCCTTGTCCCAATCTATTCCCGCTAATCCCCAGCAGCTCTTGACCCCTCTGCATTCTAATCAGGCAGCTTCTACCCCAGCACTGCCTGGGCTCCAGTAAGGGGACCATTGAATCATTGAGAACACAGGAGAGACAGGCTCCCAGCTCCCATTTCAGGTGCCTGGACCCAGCATGGCCTGGAACAGCCTAGAACTGCAATTGCAGAGAAAATCCTGCTAATGTTGGAGCATAGGCAGTGCAAATGGAATCACTGTGGAATTTAGCTATTAGAAGCTCTCTCTAGTGAGCATGTGTGAACTGCAATTTTCCAAAGGTTTATAACTTGGCCATATTTGAGTGGATTTTCACAGGAACAGCGAAAGACACATTCCTGAGACAAAGACCACTCCCCTGCCAAATTTCAAGTCCCTGCTTCAAAGCATAGTGGTGCTAAAGCTGTTCAAAGAAAAGGTTACCAGACCTGAACATGAGTAAAACAATGCATTTTTTGCACGTGTCATTCTCAAAAAAGGCTGAATTTTTTTTGGCTGAAATCTTAAAAAAAAAAAAAAATAGCCTGAGGCAGCTTGGAAAATTTCATCCCAAATGATTAAAGTTTGGCAAAGTTATAAGGAACTGAAAACAGGGTCTTATAAGGGGAAGTTTCAGGCAACCTTGATAATAGGCGGTGCTACTAGCCCCAACTCTAATCTGTGACAGACTATTTTTAAAAAGATCTGGTCACATATGAAAGTGGAGACAGGTTAGAATGGAATGTCATTACTGGGGTTAAATGTTGCCACTTCATTAACAATGAGAATGATCTATTGGTGTGTTTGGTAGATGGCCTCTCTCTTTGTTTACAGAGTGAGGGGGTGAGGGCATGTGTGAGTGCACACAGCAGCAGAGTGAGGGGTGAATAAGGGGTTTCTATAGCCTGCATGTTTCAGTTCAGGGAGTGCTAGTACTGCATTTCCTGCTCTGGGGACTATGAACCGTACCTGCTCATTACAGTGATGATAACCTCTGCATGGCCTCCTGTCACAGAACAATTCCTGAGAAATGGTGTTTATTTCTATGGTGGTTTTTTTAAACTATGCCAATTCCATAGCAAAAAACTTCCTGAATCTTGAGGTTTGGTCGAAAATACATACCAGTAACGTCAGGGGGAAAAGCCTTAAAAGTGACTTCAAAGGAAAAGCAAGTGGAGCGTATACAGGGAGTATCCCATTCACTTGGATGAGGTGGGGCTTACTTAAATAATTCATGGCTAACGTGGAACACCTAATCACTACTTAAAATAAGGCCTAATAATTTATATAATCCTCAGGAATCGCAAAAAGCCAACTCATTTTACCCACCAGCAAAACTCAGCCTCTTCTGGAGTACAATACATGCCAGCTGTTTAATGTTGCACTGCAGCTCTGCATGGCATTCTGGAGCAGGAAGTGAAGAAGAGTGGCATATAAAGGGAGAAAGAAGGTGAGCCTCCTTTTGGAATTTGCTCACAGGACCCCCTGACACCGTTTTGGGGCATTGTTTCAATGCAGCCTAGGAAGATGGAGTGACACCTATTGAACGTGCACCCCCAGTTCCTGCAGCACCTGTGTCCTGCAGAGAGTTCTGTGCAGTCATGGGAATCCACCCACACGGACCTCATGGCAAGATCGGGGCCATAGCGTTTATTTTAGAGGCTTCTCTGACAAGTGCAGTCCATTGTTAAGTTGAGATATCTGACAAAATCACAGCCCAGGGTGGTAAGGCTGCAGAAAATTAAAAGAGCTGGGTCACAAGGCCATTCTGTCCCTCAAGGAGCTGAAGGATTTTAGCTGCAAACAGAGCAATTTATTGATATCTTTTAGGGGATGAAGGAAAGCCCTAGAGGATGCTGGGAGGTGGGGATTCCTTAGAGTTTGATTGCCTGTTCAAAGGCAATAGTTGAAATGACTGGAGATTAGCACTGCGCAGAATTAAATACACGTATTGGATAAAAGGGAGCACCAGAAAAGCTCCTTGGTGGCTATTACATTCTTTAAGATAAATGCATTTGGTAGGTTTGGTGTGTTGTACATTAACAGCAAGCACAGGAGCTGTTCTCTGCTAGGAAAAGAGATGTGTCAAGGGGAGGAGTGGGGGGCTCGGGGCACAGCCTTCCATGGCACATAGGGGAGGGGAGCTCAGGGCCCCCATTTTACAGTGAGGTGAAGAAAATACCCTTTCTTACAAACGCTAACTGTGGCTGACGTCTGTTGTGCACATTTGCATTTAGCATTGTCTCAGATTGTAGTCTGGACTGGCATGGTGTGAAAGGGACACTGCGGAGATGAAAATTTCTACAAGTGCCTCAGATTGTTAAAAGTGAGAATTTTTAAAATGTAATTTACCTTGCGTAATTTATGCTTTCAAAGTGAAATTCACCCCTTAACTGAGCTAGAGTTTAACTTGTACCTCGCAGGCTTCAAACCTGCCAATGTGTGACATGAGCCATTGAAATTTGTAACAAATGACTGAAATGTAGAGCACTTGTGTTTTGTTGCATGTCACACAATCATTGACCGATCATAAAGATTTTTACCTATAAAACTAGTTTTAAGGATGTTTTCTCGCTGTGTCAGTTAAATGAAGCATTTATAAAAAAAGAAAACTGGAAAAGCAGAAATTCCCATATGTACCACAATAAGGACACTCTCCCTTGAGTCACCGGCAGTTCTTGAATGTTGACCCTTCAGCTCCCCATCACAGACTGCTACCACTAGAACTACAGCAGTAAATGCTACTCTTTTGGTTGATAAGTTATTAACGGAGACACAACATATACTCAGCCAGTGAGTCACACAACTATTTTCCAGATGGCTGTAGAATGTTGGGGGAGCAGGAATCCTGTGTTTTGTCCCTAGTTCTGGGAGGGAAGTGTAGTGGTTAGAGACAGAATAGCCAAGCACACAGATTTCACCTAATCATTGTGAAAGGCAGCAGGGCTGAGTGGACAAGAGTGGCCCTGGTCTATTAGAGATGTGGGTTCTATGCCTGCCTCTGCCTGAAATGACCGCTTGCAACATCTGAGGTAGCTTTCTTGTAAAATGGTGTGGTTTATCCTTGACTGCCTCCTAAGGCATATGCTGTTGCTCAGTAATGAGAGCTATGGAGTTCACAGAAATATAAGTAGCAGTGAGTGGAAAAGGTGAGATTTGAGCTTATGGTGTGAGGGTTTTTAACTCTATGTGCTGTCCCCTAAGCTAAGGAATGTGGTGGTGGCTTGTGGAACATTGCCTGACTTGCTGGTGCAGCAGAACAAGGAGATTGATTTAGTACATGAAGAATATCCTGCATACAGTACCCTTGAGAGGCTGACTTAAATGGTGCCAAGGATTTTTGCTGCCACTCTGAACCAAGGTGAATTTAATCCTTTGCTTTCTGCACTTCCCACCCCCTGGGCAATAGAAGCGGGCCTGTCAGTTTCATGTGTGAGTCTAAATAGGTTTCACTTTCTAGCTCTCATATGCTAGCACAGGAGGGCAATGGTTGGGTTATGAGGACCACTGCAGCAGAATAGCAAAACCCAAACATAAAACTGCTTATATTAAATTAGCTTTAAAAGTCACAAAAACATTTGCCACTATTACTTCTCATCAAACCAAACCAAACCTAAGTAATGAGCCCATGTTTCCTGACAGTGTCCCTTTAATACAGATATACTTATTTATACATTTGCAAGAACAGGCAGTTGGCCAATATATATATTTCAAAATACTGAAAGGGCAACTTTCCTCAAATAGCAAAAAGAGCAACATTCATACATGATCTGGACAAAAAGCCTCGTATGTTTCATTTAGAAAAGCAATTAAACTTGTTCTTTTTCTTAGTTACTGAAGCTGGCAAGAGCTATATTTTTTTTCTACTTTTCTGCACCCAAAAGAGCTACATTTTTTCAACTCACGTCCCTTACATTTTTTTTTATTTAACATAAAATGTTTTGGGGATTGAGACTGTAATTTTTACATTCTTGCAGGCAAGTAAGTTATAAACCTAAACCACTGAAAAAATAGGACTTTGGAATCAATGGGTCCATTCTGTGACTAATAAAGGCACTGGATCAAGTCACGTCACTTCCAAGTGCCCCTCATCAAAGTTCTGAAAGCATCCTCATTCAATCCTGGGGTACAATGGATAAAATTCTGGGATAATGTTGATGTCCCAAACAAACACCAGAAATAATGATCTGCATTGAACCGTTTCAGAACACTGCATGTCAGATGCTGTCATCTCTCTCCTCTCTGGAATATGAGAAAACGCCCAATGTGCCTATGGACACCAGTTGCAAACTATGGACCACATTGTAAATCAGTGCCCACTTCAATCATTTGTGGGTGCATCTCAGACTTACACCAAGCCACTTCTGAAGCTACTCGCTGGCTCACTAGTCTGGACTTGGCTATTTGTTGCTAGTCAACTCTCTTGGCTATGAAAGATGATCAATCAGACGAGGGACATTGTGGCGGCGCATTATGATTTACGTCACCTTAGACCTTCTCTTAAATGGATATATAGGCAATGAGATCTTGGAAAATGCTGTGGCATTAATTGTTTTTTTAGACGCTTTTGCATACGTTAGCAAAGTTGTTTCCCTAACCTGAGTATCTCTGACCAGAATCATCTTTAAATGCAGAGCTGCTGCTCGTGATGCAGATGTCATGGGAGCCTGGGTGTCTTCCTTCACCACCCTTTAGTGCTTCTTGCAAGTTCCACTTCCTCCATCTCTTTAGGTCTCCTAAAGAGGGGTTTCAAATATAGGCTCTCAGTTGGGCGCATCCTAAAACTAGGGACCACCTGCAAAATTCAGAGCCTGGCCCAGGCTGGAAAGGCTTGAGGCGGAGTGGAGATGTACAGATGCAAGGTATTGGTTGGGACTTTTTCTGATTAGTGACTGTCAATAACACTTGTATGGGTGGAGCAGTAACACACGTAGGGGGAAGAGGAGAGGGAGGAGTCCCTTCTTTCCACTGCCATCAGACTTTATATTCTCTCCCCCCATTGCTGATCTGGTGCCCAGTGATCCAGTGCAGAGTTGGTACAGCAGGAGAAGCCAAGGAGCTCTCAGCCTTTCCCATCCTGGCAGCTCAGCCCCACAGCAGGGGAATCTGGCTGAAGGTGGCCACTTTGTGCTCTTGCTGGGTTTTTTTCAGTTCCTTACTGGAGAGAACAACTCGATCACCTGCTTGTCAAGGGATTTACTGCAAATGGCTGGGCACTGCCCCTGCTCCCTGGGGAGAGCCGTGGGGTGAGAGCTTCCCCAGGAATACCTCACTTTGGGGGGGGTGAATACTGCACCTTTTACTCCTTGGGGGCAGCATTAGCTTCTTTAATTTCATGATTGGGCAATGCCCTGACTCTGAGGGACCCAGGGCTTCACTGGCAACTTGCCAGGAGCACTGCCTCTGTGCTGCACAGGGGTTTACAAATGGACATATGAGTAGAGATGGACCCAAACCCAACCCCTAGCTCTGCTCAGCCGGGAGAGCTTGGATTCCAAGCCCAGTCTGAGCACTGCAGCAGGGCTTATGACTGCACATCTCCTTCAGATTCATTGGTATTTGTATCGTCTGTGGCAAATGAATAGAAATTGCTTGTTGGCTGAGCTCAGCAGCAAAATGCCTGTGGCAACTGCCTGCCTTTGTCCTGTGGTTACAAGGAAGGTCGCTGCAAGCCATAGCTTGAGGTTCCCTGGGCTGCATGTGGCCCTCAGGCAGCCTTGTGGGCACCCCATTTATCCTGTGGCAGGTGAATCCCTCCTTGATAAACGTTTCCTAGGGGCTGCTCACTTTCTAGGGGGCTACAAAGACCTGTTCGTACACGAGGGAGCTGACCAGGCTGCTCTCCAGGCATTGTTTTTGGGGACAGGGATTGTACTAAGAGCACCTGTCATGGAAGGAAGGGAAACCTGCATCCTTGAATCTGGACATCCCAGGAGACTTCTGGCTGCCTGGGATACCTCAGGTTATGCTAGCCTTGGCCACAGTGGTAGGCTTTTCAGATAAGGAGTTAGCACAGCCAATAGGCAGCAGCATGAGTCTTGGGGCCTGATTCTGCTCACTCACACTGGTGTAAATTAGGATTGATTCCATTGAAACCAAAGGAGTTTTGCTGTGTCCATGGGAGCAGAATCAGGCCTTTGCCTGTGATTCTCTGCATTCCATTATGGGTTCTCGATGCTACACAGGGTCCCGAGCCCATCAAGTGACACACCCTGGGCCTGATCCTGTGAAGTCAGTGGGAAGAGGGGGGCACATGAATGATGGGCATCGTTTAAATAAAATTAGGCCACCTAAATCTCCAAATGTCTATTTTACAGACGTATAAGCCATAATCTTCCGGGGCTTCAGCCCAGCTTCCTTGTAGCTGCTGGAATCTGCCAGTGCAGACCACCTGTGCACACCCAGGACTCCTGAGCCCACACAGGTTCTGGAATCTATCTACTGTGCGTGCAGGTGTGGGTGAGTGTTAGGTGGGTGCACACGTGTGTGTGCTCTGGAATCTGCACACACAAAAGGCAGCCTCTTTCTGAGAATCAGGCCCACAGTGAGCAGGCCACTGATACCAGCTGCTTTGATAACTTGCTTAGGATGGGGAAGGCATGGTGACTCCTCCAAGCAAATGTCTGGCAGCCTTAGGCTCCGGAGTCTCATCTGTGCAGCCTTGGGATTATATTGTGGGAGCTGGGTCTAACACCTTCAGGCAGAATGTCAGTGCTAGTCTATGGAGAGCGCATTGCAGTGTCAAAGCAAAATGTCAGAATGAAATGAGACAATGTCAGTGAAAGCTGTACTTCCCTTAAAGGCCAAGGGAATAAACGCAAAAGGCATGTGTTAAGTAGGTGCGGGTCTGATGCTGATCACAGAGAATATCCTTCCCCTGCACCAGTAGGGACAATGGGGCATTGAACACAGCAAAGTCTGGGAAGGGGCCGGATCCGGCCCGCCAGCCATTTTAATCTGGCCCTCGAGCTCCCGCTGGGGAACAGAGTCTGGGGCTTGCCCCGCTCGGGTGCTCCAGCTGGGGAGCAGGGTCGGAGGCCGCTCCGTGCGTCTCCCAGAAGCAGCAGCATGTCCCCCCTCCAGCTCCTACGCGTAGGGGCAGCCAGGGGGCTCCACATGCTGCTCCCGCCCCAGGTGCCACCCCTGCAGCTCCCATTGGCTTGGAACCGCGGCCAATGGGAGCTACAGGGGCCGTGCTTGCAGGCAGGGCAGCACTCAGCAGAGCCGCCTGGCTGCACCTCCACATAGGAGCCGGAGGGGGGAACATGCCACTGCTTCCAGGAGCCATTTGAGGTAAGCGCCACCCAGAGCCCACATCCCCAGCCAAAGCCCTCACCCCCTCCCACGCCCCAACCCCAATTTCGTGAGCATTCATGGCCCACCGTACAATTTCTATACCCAGATGTGGCCCTCTGGCCAAAAAGTTTGCCCACCCCTGGTGTAGACACAGCATTGCTTATGTTGACTTTTACAGGCTTTCAGAACCTGTCCCACAATGCCCCATACTGACAGTACAATCGGTACAAGCACTCCTGGTAAAGGTGCGCACCACCAATGCAAGGAGCATAGTATGGACATGCAAAAGCTATTTAATTACTGCAGCGGCTGTATGCCAACGTAACTTAGGTCGACATAATTTTGTAGTGTAGACATGCCCTAAGCCCAGTTTTGGGGAATAAATATCTCTATCCAAAGACAAAGATGGGTGTGAACAGTACCCCACCATGCCCCTCAGTGAGATGTCCGCTTCCAAGCCTAGTCAGGAGCAATTCAGTGCTAATGCTGATAAGCAATGAAAACCTAAGGCAACTCAGCTGGAGGCCAGGCACTTTCTTAAAACATTTTCCCAGTTTGATCCTTGGTGTAATCTCATTGAGTTGCATTTGACCCATTGTCTCCTGCTCATGAGCAGCCATGCCACCTGGGGCTCTGATCTCATTAGACCATAATCCAACCCAGGTAATAATATTGATCAGACTGAGAACTTGATTACTGTCTTACAGCATTGTACAGCTATGAACTGATTAAACACCATTACCAAGGGCGGGTCAGCACAGCTTGGGGAGGAGAAATTCATCTGATCCACTAGGTTGCATCCTGCCCTCAGACTCATTCACTGCTCTGTTCAAGGCATTTTCTCAGAGGAGTAACAAAAAACAAGATCCTGACTATTCATGGTCATTAATGATCCCCCTGGTGCTACCCCTTCCAGCCAGGGTCATTATGACCCCCTCTGACTTCATTTTCTCCTGTAGTGTCAGCAGAACTTTGTGACGTTGCACTCCATATGCTTTATGAAAATATGCTTATGAATGTGACTATGATGTAACTGGAATATGCTTTATGCAAAAGGTCTCTTGTAAGGTATCATTACAAAGCTTATAATCTACTGACTGTGTTCATTGTATTTGTTTGCATGTATTATTTCTATGTCTGCAGATAGGAGAATAAGATATGAACTTGTATTGCTGATGTAAACATATTAAGTGGAAGCCATTAAGGGTGCTTCAGAATCAATGAACTGTGAATGGGTTTATTTACCTGCAAGCTTTCCTGTGTATGTGTGGGCCAGCCCTTGGGTAATGAAGAATGAGGTCTCACAGGGACATGTGACCATGTCACCTGATACTGAAATCCATCTTAAATCTTCTACTTTTCCATTTAGAAGGAGGGGTGGGGGCCAAGCACAGACAAAAGATCCCCACCTTGTGCCAAAGCTATAAAAGGGTGTGGAGGAGGACAAAGGGGGCGGTCAGTCATGAGAAAACCCCTAGTTAACAGCAGCGATAAGCTGCCAAAATCTTAACAAGTGGTTCCCTCCTCCTCACCCCACGAGGGGGTTGTGGTCCGCCCCCGCCCCCCGGGACTCCTGCCCCATCCAACCTTCCGCGTTCCTTGACGTCCCCCCTGACACCTGCCCCATCCACCCTCCTTCCCTGTCCCCTGACTGCCCCCCGCCACCCCATCCAACCCCTCCTCTCATTCCTGATGGCCCCCGGGACCCCTGCCCCATCCAACCCCTTCTCTCTGTCTCCGGACTGCCATTGGAACCCCTGCCCCGACTGCCTCCCACCGCCCCATCCAACCCCTGCTCCTTCCTGACTTCCCCCCGGGACCCTGCCTTGCCCCCATTCAATCCCCCTGTTCCCTGCCCTCTGACCGCCCCAACCCCTATCCACCCCACCACCACCACCCCTAACTCCCCTGCCCTCTATCCAACACCCCCTCCCTGCTCCATTACCGCGCTGCCTGGAGGTGGCTGGTGGTGCTACAGCCGCGCCGCTCGGACGGGGCCGCTCGGACAGGGCCGCTGGGCCGGAGCTGCTGGGCCGCTGGGCCGGAGCTGCTGGGCCGCTGGGTTGGAGCTGCTGGGCCGAGGGTTGGAGCTGCTGGGCCGGGGCCGGGGCCACTGGACTGGAGCCGCTCAGCCAGGGCCGCCGGGCCAGAGCCACTCGGCCGGGGCCGGAGCCGCCGAGCCGCCGGGCCGGAGCCACTGGGCCGGGGTCGGGACCGCTGGGCCGGAGCCGCTCGGCCGGGGCTGGGGCCACTGGGCCGGAGCCGCTCGGCCGGGGCCGGAGCCTCTGGGCCTGAGCTGCTGGGCCGGAGCCGCTGGGCTGCCGGGCTGGGACTGCTGGGCCGCGGGGCCGGAGCCGCTGGGCCGGGGCCGCTGGGCTGGAGCCGCTGGGCCGCCAGGCTGCTGGGCCGGAGCCACCAGGCCGGGGCCAGGGCCGCTGGGCCGGAGCCGCTGGGCCGGGGTCGGGGCTGGGGCGGCCAGGACTGGGGCTGCTGGGCTGGAGCTGCTCGGCCGGGGCTGCCGGGCCAGAGCTGCTCGGCCAGTGCCGGGGCCACTGGGCCGGAGCTGCTCGGCCAGGGCCGGGGCCGGAGCCGCTGGGCCTGAGCTGCCAGGCCGGGGCCGGGGCCGCCGGGCCAGAGCCGCTGGGCTGGAGCCGCTGGGCCGCCAGGCTGCTGGGCTGGAGCCACCGGGCCGGGGCCAGGGCCGCTGGGCCGGAGCCGCTCAGCCGGGGCTGCCGGGCCGGGGCCGCCGGGCCGGAGCAGCTCGGCTGGGGCTGGGGCCGCCGGGCCGGAGCCGCTCGGCCGGGGCCAGGGCCGCCGGGCTGGAGCCGCTGGGCTGCTGGGCTGCCGGCCCGGAGCCACTGGGCCGGGGCTGGGGCCGCCGGGCTGGAGCCGCTCGGCTGGGGCCCCTCAGCCGGGGCCGCTGGGCCAGAGTCTTGTGCTGTTGATCCACAGGTTACATTGTCTTGGGTGAGGCCTGCGACTCTGCTGGTTTGTTTTCTTTTGGGGACATGAGATCCCAGTCAATAAACCAGAAACCCCATAGAGGGATTAATTTGCTTATCCATGGCCTCTTCTAAGGTCTCTCCAGCTGCTCGGACTGTGGCCCTGCCACAGGCTTTCATCAGGTCACCCACTTCTGGGCAATGCTACCCCGCACTCCAGATATTGCTCCTGCATGTGGAGTGAGTGGAGGGCTGGAGATTCCATGTCACAAAAGTACTCACATAGTAGAATACCAACTTGTGGGCACTCTCAGCAAGGAGGCTGTATTACTGCCCTCACAAGGGAGCTCTCCAATTCCAGATCAAGGTACAGGGCTGAGGGGGACAGTAGAAAGCTCCAGATGCCACCCCACTTCTTCTATGGATACCGAGAGGAGACCAGGCTCCAGGGCTGTCCATTTGTCACCTTCTACCTGCACTAAATTCACTTAAAATTTAAAGTACATATATTTTTAAACTGCTGCCTAGCAACAGGTGGAAATCATTCCCAGGTGCTGTTCATGCTGGAACATAAGTTAGCCACATTTTCAGAGACCAAAAGCAGCTGCCTTATACAGACTGGGGCCTGACCCGAACTCTGTGCTGCGTGGTGGCGGCGGTGGCAGCATGGCCCAGTTCCAGCGCCGCCAGCCACCAGTGCTCCAGGCAGCGCAGTAAGGGGGCACGGAGCAGGGGGGGTTGGATAGAGGGCAGGGGAGTTTGGGGTGGTGGTCAGGGGGCGGGGGTGTGGATAGGGGTTGGGGCGGGAACAGGGGGTTGAATGGGGGCAGGGATCCCAGGGGGCAGTCAGGAAGGAGATGGGGAGTTGGATGGGGCGGCGGGGGGCAGTCAGGGGCAGGGGTTCCAGGGGCACTCAGGGGACAGGGAGAAGGGCTGGTTGGATGGGGCACGGGTCCCAGGGGGGCCGTCAGGAATGAGAGGAGGGGTTGGATGGGGCAGCAGGGGTCTGGGGGCGGTCAGGGGACAGGGAGCGGGGGTGTGTGGATGGGGCAGGAGTCCCGGGGGGCCATCAGGGAACAGGGGGGGTTGGATGGGGCAGGAGTCCCGGGGGGGGGGGCAGATAGGAGATGGGGGCTGGGCCACGACCCCCTCCCCTAACCGGCCCTCCCTACAATTTACGAAACCCGATGCAGCCCTCAGGCCAAAAAGTTTGCCTGCCCCTGGTCTAGAATATTGGGAGGGGCCCATGCTCCATACATCTTGGAGTCCTATCACAGCTCCACTTAACCAGAACCTGCTTTGGTAACTCATACGCAGTCCTGAACCAAAGGAGATAGGAATTCAATAGAAGTTATGTGGTCTTCTGCTAGACATACAAAGATAAACGTGGCAACAAGTGCATCTCCTAAAGGTTGGCTTTTATTTGCCTTTTTGACATCTGTCAGTCTGGGGTATAAATGACAGGACAGAAAAAAACCCTCAAAATCTGTGTCAAAAGCATTTAGATCTGCTCTAATTAAGAAGCCTTGGGACACTGCAAGGTCATTTTGGACATACCAGCTCTGTCCCCTGTTGGGGTGTTGTTGAATTATTATTATGAATCACTGTGGTTGGCATGAATGTGGTAACGCTTGGTGAGTTTGAATGTGCTGGAGGATCCTGGGAGTAGGATTCTTTTAGCATCAGACGGGTCATATGACCTCTTTCCCCTTTTCCTCCCACATCCTGTCCCTTTACCTCCCCTTCCTTTATCCTCCCCATCCTTCTGCCTCATCTGTTTGGTATTTTCCTACTGCCAAGCAGCTAAGCCGAGCAGGGCCTGTGGGACTGGCTTCTCATCTGAAGCCAGAGGGGAGGAGTCTGGGACGAGGGAGAGCAAAAGGGGCAGGCAGCCCCCAATGTGTTTGATCTAACCCATTCTATAAGCTCAGCAACTGCTTGTAAAGTGCTCTGAGATCCCCGAATGAACGATGCTTTAGGAGGGCAAGTCTCATGAAGTCTTGAGTCTGGCTGAGAGGCATCCAAGGGCAGGTAGCAGCTCTCGTTATGTATATCAATTAACCAAAGCACTGGCCTGGTGTGGGAGCTATGGTGCCCCTAGAAGGGCTAAGGGGCCTGTACTTTATCTACACTGGCCCTTTCCATTTCTGCTAGCTAGCCCGGGGATACATGAGTGATGGTGAAAAGGAGAGCTCCTGATCATGAGCTGCAGTACAAGACCCAGTAATGTTGCACAACCACAAAAGCTGCTTTAAGAAAGTGATTGATTGATGAGTGAATGATTGATGAGAGAGTAAATGTCAGGAGGCCTTTAGTCTGGTCAAGCAATCCAGGATTTACACAAACAGATGCTCACAGTCACATGAGTTTCTAATTCCTTTGTCCTTCCTCACAAGCCCTATGCCCATCTCTGGATCTACCAGATTCTACTGATCTGCAGCTTCTTCCCTACCTTGGCTTCTGGTCCTGGGTTTTCCCTGAGGCTGAGTTGGGAAGGGTACATGAAACCACCCCCAATGCCTTGAAAAGCAACCAGGGAAAGGTGGTGTTGTTGGCTCCCTCTAAGGGTATGTCCAATATACTAGGCATGTACTCGGGGTGACTAGCCCATATTGCCACTCGCACCACCCTGACTACACTACTTTTAGCGCGGTAGCTTGATCAGAGCTAGCACAGGTATGTCTCCTTGAGTTGGGATTTACCTCCCCATCTTGAGCGTAGACACGCCCTAAGTATATAGCACCTGAACTAATCCCCACTGCTCAGCAAGTCGTTAACATACTCTTTGACTGTTACCTTTTGAATTAAGCATATAACCACAAGGTGTTTTCTATCCAATGCATAACCAATGATCCTGTGATCTATTGTGTCTGTTATCAAGGTTCTCTGGCTTGTGTTATGCAGGCGATCGGAGTAGATGCTCATAATGGTTCAGATCTATAAATCTACCATTGTGCTCTAGCCATCCAGGAGACAAAGCACAGAGCTGAAACATCAGGCATGCTGTGCTTCCAAACAGTCCATTTGACGGGGCTCATGTTTTGCTCATAACATATATATGTGATGGCGTGTATCAGCCCAGCGCTGGTGCAGCAGGGGTTAACCCTTCTTTCTTGTCTGAGGAGGCCATGCCCCCTCGGCTCTGCTGGGCATGCTCCAGCTGGAGACGGGATATAAAAGGCAAGAGGGCAGCTCAGTCTGGGCTGACTGCTGTCGAGGAAGGAGGTACGCTTCTGATTCCTGGGGGAAGAACACCTGCACTCCAGGGTGTGGAAGCCAGCCAGATAGAGACAGACCCTGAGACACAGGCTCGGGACACTGCAGAGCGGGGAGAGATCATGGAGACCTGGAGGCAGCAAACTGCAGAGGATCGGGTAGGAAGTGACCCAGGGAAACTTTGTGGGGAAGCGGTGGTAGAAGCGGAGACAGACTCGGTGTGTTTTGGTAGGATCCCCACTGAGCTGGTGGTGGGCAACCCTGCCACTGACAGAGTCTCGGGTTGGGACCCGGTGGAGAGGGCGGGCCTGGGTCCCCCTATCCAGTGTGGTGGCCCAGCTCACCTACACTATTGATTCTGGCTGCTAGGCCGCCCTGCCCTGAGAGCAAGGGCCGTATTGCGGACTCTGGCTGCTAGGCCGCCCTGCCCTGAGAGCAAGGGCCGTATTGCGGACTCTGGCCACTAGGCCACCCTGCCCTGAGAGCAAGGGCTGTATCGCAGACTAAGGCCACAGGGCCTGCAGCCCCGGGACTGGGCGCAGCCCTACAGACTCAACTGCGGGGCCATAACGCACCTCACTCCTGCCCCCAAACAGTGATGGGCTGTATCAGCCCCACAACAATATATATAACAAAAAATTCAAATCCATGTTTTTGTGTAACACTCTGAAATGCTTGATCAGACAGCACTTCTGGGCATGCTGCAGATTTTTGATTGATACCTATGACCCTTTGGGCTATGCCTGTCTATTTTCAGTCTGACAAAAAACTAGGAGAGCTTCCCAGGAACTGAAAGCTAAGGCTCTCCACATGAATGATTCCTCTCCTTCCCAAGCCCTGTGCTAGCCCACCAGCCTTGCAGAGGCACTCGGCAAACACTTCAGGGGATGCAGATTTTGCATATTACTTTGCCCAGCTGACGCTGTGTTTTACCATCAGAATTAATCCAGCTTCTTTAGCAGCAAGGAAAGAAAGAACTTTCTAACCAGTTGGGATGGAAGGAATGTCTCGTCTCTGGAGGTCAAACAATGTAGACTCCTGCTACTGCCCGTTGGAAAACTTGGCAGAGCACATCCACACACAAAAACAATAACCTCCCTGAAGATTTGTACCCAAAAAGATTTCTCAGGCTCCACCATCTTGAACATAGCTCCCCTGCCACCCTACCGCATCTCCTTCTCCACTTCCTCTCTCCATCCCTATCATGGCTCCCTTCAAAGACTGTTATTTTCTAGTTCACCATTATATTACACAACACAAATAAGGCTGGTGCACGGGAGCCGAAGGCTGTGATTCTGTCCTTATTCAGTTAAGGCTTTCTAAGGACTGTGACAATGATGGGCCTGATGCTGAGACACTGAGTGCCCTCCACTCCCACCAGTGCCGTGGGGAACTCGGCGCTCAGCACTTGGCAAGATCAGGCTCTGTGTGTGCAGTTTTGCTTACTCAAGCTTGTACTGTAGCTCATGATCAGGAGCTCTCCTTTTCACCATTGCCCATGTTCCCAGGCTATCTAGCAGAAATGGAAAGGGGCAGTGTAGACAAAGTACAGATCCCTCAGCCCTACTAGGGGCACCATAGCTCCCGCACCAGGCCAGTGCTTTGGTTAATTGATATACATAACGAGAGCTGCTACCTGCCCTTGGATGCCCCTCAGCCAGACTCAACCCTTAATGGGACTTGCCCTCCTAAAACATCGTTCACTCGGGGATCTCACTGCACTTTGCAAGAAGTTGCTGAGCTTGTAGAATGGGTTAGATCAAACACATTGGGGGCTGCCTGCCTCTTTTGCTCTCCCTCATCCCAGCCTCCTCCCCTCTTTTCTAGTGGGCTCCGATGGGGCTTTAGATGAGAAGCCAGGCCCACAGGCCCTGCTCGGCTTAGCTGCTTGGCAGTAGTGAGGTGGCAAATTCCAAACAGATGGGGCAGAAGGATGGGGAGGATAAAGGAAGGAGAAGCAAAGGGGCAGGAAGTGGGAGGAAAAGGGGAAAGAGGACGGGAGACTTATGGGTATTTAAACACTCACCCCTCAGACACAGATGCTGTAGAGTGTTGATCTGATACCACTCCGGGCCCTCCAGTACTACATGGTGGGGTGTGCAATTACCTAGGTAGCTCCAAGTCTAGTTATAGCTGCAGAATTCTGGATAAGAGAAATCCTGCATTTCATTGTCTACAGGGTCCATCACTTTACACCTCTAACTACAGCACCTGCATGGTTAAAGGCTCATTAGAAACACAGAGGATTTTGGTGCTTCTCTCACTTGCCCTGGTGACTTGTCTGGAATAACTCCTGATTGTAAGTGAGGCCGAGAGTCTGCAGTGGTATCAGTTAATATCACTACAGCCCAATGGAACTGGTTTCTTTGGCAGGTTTAGATTTTAATCAATGTGTTTTAGTTAAATGTTCTAAAGTGCTTTGTCTGTTTTTATTAGCACAATAACACACTCTGCTGCCCCTCACTCTGTGGCTGACAAGCACTTTGGATGTATTACTGCATTCCTCACCATGCCCTTATCAGCAAAGTATTCGCCTCATTTTACCAATGGAGAAACTGAGGCACGGAGCAACTATGTGACTGGCCCAGCAGTGAATCAGAGGCAGAGCTGGGATCAGACACCGTGCTAACCTATTCTTTGCATTAATTGCTACCCTGCCCTTCCATTGTTATTTGAAAGGCTAAGCCCAGGTGCATGGTAACTTCACCCTGGTGGCCAGTATCACTGTCATTATATAGCAAAACAAGAGGGCACGTTGCAGCAGGACTCACTGTTAGCAACAACCCTCATGAATTTCTTCCCTTCTAGACCCTCTCTGCAGATTGAAAGCAGCTAGTGAATCCTCCTCCTCCCTTCCCCCTGCCATCTCTGACATGCAGCTCAATTTTTGTCATGTTTGTGATGGTGCACACAGACAGGTGATTAGAGTGTTGTGAAAATTAACATTCTGCTCTGGCACAATTGATTCAAGGTGGATTTGCTTCTTGTCAGTTACACTTACCAGAAAGCTCCATTACCCCCGTGTTTAGCGCATCGAGGCTCAACTATCTGCTGGCTTTGGAGGAAGTGATAACTCTTCCCCAGATTGCTGTGGGTACATCTTAACCAGCTCATGTGGCAGGTAGCTAAGGGCAGGTCCCACCTGTTGCCAGAGGGAGATCAGTCTGAGCATGAAATTGTGCAAACCAGGCCTGTTCCCAGAGATCCAATTCTGGCTAGAGTAGAAGGCTCCTCCACTTCCGAACACCTCGTTTTTGCTGCTGAGGTCCCATCTGCAGATCAGAACATCTGTTCTTGCACACAGGCTAGTCAGTTCTAGCTCTCTTGGCACTTGGTGGGGCTATTATTATTTCCTGTATTGCAGTGGGGCTGGTGGTGGGATGAGGGGTTAAATATGGGGGGGGGGACAATCTCTGCTATCAGATGACTTGTTTACTTTTCTGTAACGAAATATGGCCTTGTGTTTTTAACCTAGGGCTAAGTTATAACAATGCTCTGATGGTCATAGTGATGATTTAAGTAAGAATTTATTTTCTGATCCTGATTTTCTGTTTCTCTTCTTTTTTTTTTTTTTCTTTTTTTTTTTCTATCCTGCACCTCACATTGCTTGGTCTCTGCACTCTGCTCTGTTTTGCTGGATCAGCCTGGGTTCACAGAGAGCAACACCCCTGCAAGGTGGGTGTGTAGCATTATCCTAATTCTACAGCCAACCAGCAATGGACAGGAAGGGATGGCTGCGTGGGTAAGGCATTGGACTGAGACTCAAGCAATCTGAGTTTAATTCCTGGATCTGCTACAGGTTTCCTCTGTGACCTTGGGAAAGTTACTTTGGCTGGATTTTCAGAGGTATTGAGTACCTCCATGTCTCATTGACTTCAGTTAGAGTTGTGTGTGCTCAGCACCTCACATAATCAGCCTCCTTACCTCCAGTGCTCTATTTCCCTTCTCTCTTGTCTATTTAGGCTGTACATGCTTCGATGCAGGTACTGTCTCTTACTATAAGTCTGTACAGCACCTAGCACCATGGTCCCTGATTTCAAATGGGGCTTCTGGACACTGCCGTAATACAAATAACATCTGGTGGGTTGTGCTTCAGTTGGAATTGATGTTCTTAGAACCATCCCACACCCCCAAGCTGTGCAGTCGCTCCCTCTGGCACCAGGTGATCTTATTTATATTATCCCTTTCCTCTTTTTGCTTGTGACACTTGCTTGTTTGGCCCATTCTCAAATTAAATTGTAAGCTCTTTGGGGCCGGGACTGTCTCTTACTCTAGGGTTGTCCAGCACCTTCCACAATGGGGCTTTGCCCCTGACCTCTAGGCACTACTGTAATACAAATAAATAATAATTAGTACCTTAATTAGGAGATACCTGTGGCTATTGCTTGGCTGCAATTTGTCTCAAGTAGGTCAGTTCCATGTAATAGATTCCTACTATCCCTCAGGTATCTGTCCTGGCATACTGCTTCCCTCTAGTTCAGCGGTTGGCCAGCCTTCTTACTGCTCCTGGAGGGATATGTTATACAGAGTGACACTCAGAATGACTCCATTATTTTGTGTTCATTCACTGCCTTGGAATGTGTCATCAAGAATCAGTCCTTTGTGTACAACACAAGGGGCTACTTCATCTAGACATGATCAAAAGATCTAGGCGGAGACAAAGCCAGAAGCAGTTACTGTAGGAATTGCACAATGCATCAATAGCCACGGGACTGAGAGAGCTGATATTTGCTAAGCTCTCTCGGCTATTAGCGGATATAGATTTGCAAGTAGATTGATAATTTTGAGTTGCCTGCTCTAAATAGTTCCCATATCACTTTCAGAGAGCCCTAGAAAAGAGTGTCCCAATGACTTGGAAAGAAATCAAAGCCACCAAAGGTCCTGGGGGCTAGCCAGCCTTGAAGGTGCATCTCAGACCTGCCCAAACAGAGAGAACATCTGCAACTGGAGGGCCAGGCAACAAAAGTCAGACCTTGTTATGAATTTTAATGTGAATACATGAGAATGTACTTGTGGTCTCAGAAAGCCTTGTTCTTCACAGCTCTGACACTGACCTACTGGGTAACTTTAGGCAAATCAGGTCCCACCCTAGGCCTCAGTTTCCCCATATGTAAAATGGGGCTGATGATACTCTTTTGCAAAGCACTTTGAGATCTACAGCTGAAAAATATATGAGCGTTCTATTATGTCCCCATCTTTTCTATTACATGTGCATTCATGGGCAGACTCAAATTACCCTTCAAATTTAATGGGACATGGTGGTGGTTCTCACTTCCTGCCCTACAAGATTGTGTAGTGTTGCTGTGCACCATTAAGCAGCTGCTGCATTGTACCCTAGAGGGAAGATCCTTGGCTGATATGAATTGGCAGAGCTAATAGAGTTACACTGATTTATAACATCTGCAGGTCTGGCCCCAGAGGTGGCTGCATTTCAGTGGTGGAGGCTGTGATTCCTGGATATAAGGAACATCTGCACAGGAACAGGACTCTAGTTTAATGAAAGGTGTGACTTTAAACCACTTTAGTTGAACTTATGCAAACACCAGTGTGGACATTCTTATTTTGGTCTGAGTGGTTTATTTTGGTTTAGCTTAAACTGATTCCTAATAAGCTCAAACTAAGCTGCAATAAGCCTGACTTAAACCAAAATAAGTGTCTGCACAGATTTCCCTAAATCAGTTTAAAATCACACCTTTAGTTAAATGGAACAACTTTCTCGTGGCAAGGCCTACTTGTAAAGTTCTTTAGGATCATGAGGAGCAAGAGGTTCGAGTGAAATGGAAACTTTATTCTTACTACATTTTTTCACTTTCCCCAGCTTTACTGCCTGGCACAGAAGTGGCTTTTGTTACCCTAATTCACATCAGTGTATGCCCATGTGCTTCCTCTTCTCTTAGGACAGAATTCAGTCACCTGTTTCTTCTATGCACAATATTCTGTGTGCTGAATTCTCTTATGCAGTGTGTTGTGACAGACAACTGTGCTCCCCTGGTCAGCATGCAGCTGGGAAAGGATTAAGGAATAGCTTTGTCCCGATATAAAACTGAGGACCCAGATCCTTAGCTGGTGGCAGTAAAAGCAGGTCCATTGACTTCATTGGAGCTCATGCCAATTCACACTGCTGAGAACCAGACCTGAAATCTCCAAATTGTCAGTAAAATGAAAGATGGGAAAGTGGCGCTAGACAGAGCTTTATATGGCCTCTCTCTCTCTCTCTCTCTCTGTCTCCCCTTCACAGGAAAATTAGAATGACAAGGCCAGACTGAACCAGACTCCATCTCGTGCAGTATCCCTGCTGGCAGATGCTATGAAGGAAAGGTCGAGAAAGCCCATGATGTTCAATCAGGCTGAGATTCACCCCTTGTATAGGGGCAGCACAAGATCTATGCTCAAAATAGGACTGAAGTGAAGCTTAAGTGGTGCCACGCCTTCGTGCTGGCCTTTGCACAGGGCTGAATCTCGCCCATGTGCCAAAACCTGCTCCCAGAGGACGTTTTGTCCTAACGCCCCCGGGGCAGTTGATGGTTGGTTGGCTCAAGCTATGGGCAACTATTTCAGCTTGGATGGTTTGGCAATAGTCCCATTCTCCCCTGGTTGCTCCTTTTTACACTGAGAATGGCGAGTGAGACCAGCGTTCAAGGCGGCAGCAGCAGCACTGCTTTGCTCCTGCCCAGGACTCCAGCAGAAATGTGGTTCCAGCTCACAAAGTAACACTGTAGAGATGGCGCTGGGCTTGATCCTGAGAAACTCTGAGCCCCAGCCACTCCCTTGGAGGGTGTGTTATCCCAGCTCATGAGCCCCAGTCTAGGAGGCCCCAGACAGATACCACAGCCTGGGCTCAACCCAATGGCTACTGAAACCAGGTGAGCTGGAAAGCTGCTAGGGCTATAGCCCCAGCCAAGGCACCACCCATGGGAGCTCTGATTGGAGGATCATCTGGCTCCACTGACTGGTCCAGCTATGCTATTTAAGCCAGAAGGAGGCACAGGAAGATTGTCTGAGCTACAAGGAGGTTTCCTGTTGTGGCTGCACTGGACTCTGCTCGTGCCTGCCTCCTGCACCCAACCCTATTCCTGGTTCCTGCTCTGCTCCTGGCTCCTGCCCTCACTCCTGTTCCCACCATGCTTCTGATCCTTGCCTCTCCTCCTGCCCTTATGCCTCACCTCCAATCCTCAGTGACCAGTCCTGGCTCTGACCCTGGCCTTCAACTTCTGCCCCTGCCTCCGGCTTGACCCTTTGCTCTGGCATTTTGTATCTGACCTCCGCTCTGACCCTCCGCTTCAATTCCTGATTCTTACTCTGGCTTGGCCCCTGCCTCTGGTAACTGGCAGTTGATTTTGTTGCCGACCCTTGGCTTCAGTTCCCCAACCTGGATGCCTGCTCTGCCCACTAGATATGACTCCTTCTCTGACCACTAGGCTGGACTCCCTACATCCTGGTCTATAAGTGGAGCTGGAGGTATATTTTCCAGCTCGAGGAGACGTAGCCACGCTAGCTCTGATCGAGCTTGCGTGTGTGATGAGGCTGCCTAAGCCTGAGGTAGCTTTGAGCCTGCTTAAGCCTAACGAGAAGGGCCCTACCAAATTCACAATCCACTTTGGTCAATTTCACTGTCATAGGGTTTTAAAAATTGTAAATTTCATGATTTCAGCTATTTATGTCTGAAATGTCACAGTATTGTAATTGTAGGGATCCTGACCCAAAAAGGAGTTGAGGGGGTGGGTCGTAAGGTTATTGATGGGGGGGCGTTGCAGTATCGCTATCCTTACTTCTGCATTGCTGCTGGTGGCAGCGCTGCCTTCAGAGCTGCACAGCTGGAGAGCGGCAGCTGCTGTCCAGGAGCCCAGCTCTGAAGGAAGAACCACCACCAGCAGCAGCACAGAAGTATGGATGGTATGGTATTGCCACCCATACTTCTGCGCTGCTGCCTGCAGAGCTGGGTCCTCAGTCAGCAGCCGCCGCTCTCCGGCCACCCCGCTCTGAAGACAGCACAGAAGTAAGGGTGGCAATACTGCAACCCCCCTAAAATAATCTTGCGACCCCCCCCTGCAACTTCCTTCTTGGTCAGAACCCCCAATTTGATAAACACTGGTCTCCCCCATGAAATCTGTATAGTATAGGGTAAAAACACACACAAGACCAGATTTCACGGTAGGAGACCAGATTTCACGATCCATGAGGCATTTTTCATGACCTTGAATTTGGTAGGACCCCTACTAATGAGTCATCCCTGAGTCAGATAGCGGGATGAGTCATCAGATGCAATTATCTGTAGCTCTTGTGATAGGCCCCATGCCATTCGACCAGGGTTCAGCCAGGTGATCCCCAGGCGGGTATATAGGCTCCTGAGTGAAGAAGACAGTCTCTCCAGTCTACTTGACATCACTACCTGGCTAGGAACTCTCCTGTTGTGTAGTAGTTATGACAGACTCCCTGTGTGCCTGATCCAACCTGCATCTCCTCCTGCCTCAGCCGGCCACCCAGCAATTCTGACAGCATGCTAGCCATACAAGTGTGCCGTCTGAGTCTGGGCCTCAGAGGGGACCATGCTCAGGCAGCTAGCCCATCCCACCGTTCACACTGGTGTGGCTGCACTGCTATTTTTACTGTGCTTACTTGATCAATGTCTCCTTGAACTGGAAATTGCATCTCCAGCTCTTGTGTAGACGTACCTTGAGTTGCTCAGGATCAGACCTAGATGGGTTCTAGGTGGGACTCTGTGACTCTTGATCAATATTGCTTGGTTTTACAACTCAAGGGATGTTTTTTCCTAGCTGACAGTGTAACCCACACACCTCCTGGGTGTGGTGCTCTGTCCCATCTAGTGGCACTGAGACCACTTAGAGAGAGATTAATGAGTCTGCTCTGTAGCCTTAGCTAAGAGCCATATGGCTTTTAGCTCGTGCAGTAGAGGCTCATGTATTTATCTGCAGGCGTCCCAGGTTCGATGGCGTCCACCGACGACTGGGGTCTGCCAGTGTTACAACAGTACCCTGCATACTCCAGCAGGGAGCTGAAAATTCAGCCGTGCTGTCTCCACCTTGTACAGTCTTGCCGAGGAAAGGAGAGGCAGGATGGAGTCCAGCTCCCTTTCCTACAGCTGTAAAGACTCTGTGGTCTGCAGCAGGAAAGCAGGCAGATAGACAGGACATAGAGAGGATTACCATGGTTACAGGCGGCTGTGGGAGCATACTCTCATGTTAATACCATTGCTCAGGGTGGTGCATGGCAAAACTGGCCCAATAAATGAGATTGGAATTTAAATCCCTTAAAATGGTCTTGCCCCAGACTGTGTTGTCATGGATGGGAAAGATGTTTCCTTCTTTCCTAGCTGAAGCTCCTAGTCCCGGAGCTTGCAATGGGAAGGTGATGCAAGCCAACCATAAACACAGATAAGAGAGCACAGGCTGAGAGAACTGCTCCAGGGCCATCTTTTTGGAATCCTTTCATGAGCCACAGGGTTCAAGGGAGAGGAGTTTAGAGAAGTGGACCCCAAACTTTTTACTCCCCTCCCCCTTCCCCGTCTGCAGTTCCCCCTTGCTGGGGGCTGGAGCTGTGGCCAGGCCAGGCCACAAGGCTGCAGCGGAGGGCAGGGCCAGGTCTGGGAGCAAAACCACTGCCGGGCTGCGGTCAGAGATGGGGGCTGAGGCTGGGGCTGCGGATGGGAATGGAGCCATGACTTGGTTGGGGCCAGCAGCCGGAGCCAGGGCTGCAGCTGAGGCCAGGGTCGTAGCAGAGCTGGAGGCAGAGTGGGGCTGGGTGCTGCTCCTTCCCTGCCCCCTGCGGGGGCTGGTCTGGGCCCAGCTATGCCCCCTGAACATTCCTCTGCACCCCCCAAGGGGGGTCCACCCCACAGTTTGGGGACCACTGGTTTAGAGCCAACAACACCATCAGAACAGCCTCCCAATATTAAGGCCACAGCAGTAGCAGGGGTGAAAGACAAGCCTGCCAGCTCCCAGCCCAGCCTTTGGCTGCCTAAGGACAATGGTGCCCAGTGGCTCCTTCTCCTCGTCCCCCACTGTGTAGAGCACTGGCAGCAGGGGTAAAAGCAGGGTCTGCCAGCTCCTCTTTGCAGCCTCCAGCCCCCTGACAACTTCTTCTGAACTCTCCATCATGCTGATGGGGCAAGCTCCTTCCCCCTGGTCTGTCAGGTCTCTGGATAATCCCTCTTGAAGGTAGATGCCATTGCCTCAGCCATTAACTGACTCATCTGCATGGCTGTTGCTCATTGTCTGTCCCCAAGTTGTTCTAACTATGCACCTTGGCTTATCTTCCTGCTCCTCTTTTCCTCGCTCTCTTCTTCCCATATCACCCCAGCCCTTCCACCCCTGCTACCCCGGTGTGTCACACAAATGAGCAAAAGGAATAGAGAGAGAGAGACTTTACAGCAATAATTAATGACTTCAACTTTTCAATTGAAAAACAAACTTAAAGAATCCCTAACCCCAGAGCCCTCCAAACCCACTCCAGCAGCCGCATAATGTTATTTACATTATCCTTGTCCTCCCTTCTCTGATCCTCACTCCCTTTCATCTCCTCTTAGCTCTCATTATGCTATACTTAACCTTAGACTGTAGTCTCTTCAGGATGGGGGCTGTGTCTTTTATTTGTTCTTTAAAGGGCTGTGCACATTCATGGAGCTGCATCAGTAATAATACACAATTGCATTTGCTGACAGTGAGCTATTCGACCTTGGAGTTCTTCCTGATCCTTGGCCAGTGAGAGATCCCTTAATGCCCTACTCCCCATACTGTAGTCTAATTAGTAAGCACTGGGTCCCTGGTAAATTCCATCTGTTACGAAACATTTAACACATAAAAAAAGGCAAGTTTAGCTTCACAATCCTTCTCTGGAGAAACTCCCACAGAGTCACTCCGCTGAATTGTTAAATCTCTGAAAGCAACTCCTTTCCACGTGACAGCTGTAGGTCAAAAAATCCCATGCTCTCATTCTTACCTGTAAAAATAAGCCTGTAATTAAGGACTCATCCATCCAGCATAACTGACATTAGTTAGTTGCTCATAGTGGCAATAGCAACTGTGGGCACTGTTCAAGATTCCATTACCAGATACGTGCCTGCATGAAACCCCTATTCCAAAGGTGGTGCTTGCTTTGTATCTGTGAGGCCTAGGTCCTTCAGTTGGGGTGGCATTGACCATGTTCATGGTCTTCTCGGTTTACAGACAACAGGCTCTAAAGGTGTCTCTTTCTCGCATGGTTCCTGTGATGAATGAAGGGAGTGGGGTAGCTCCCTTTTATGGACACCCAGCCAGCCAGTAGCTATAAAATCCCTCTTAGTAATTGTTCTCTAATTGCTCTACTTGTAAAGGGTTAAGAAGTCTCACTGCTATGCATAGGTAAAAGGAAGTGAGTGGGCACCTGGCCGAAAGAGCCAATGGGAAGGCTAGAACTTTTTAAAATTGAAGCAAGACTCCCCTTTTGTCTGTCTGTAGTTGTTCTCCTAGCAGGGGTGGCTCCAGGCACCAGCGCAGCAAGCGCGTACCTAGGGCGGCAAGCCGCGGGGGGGTGGCCTGCCGGTCGCTGTGAGGGCGGCAGTCAGGCGGCCTTCAGCAGCGTGCCTGCAGGAGGTCTGCCGGTCCCGTGATTTCGGCGGCAATTCGGCGGCGGGACCGGCAGATCACCCACAGAAACGCCGCCGAATCCGCGTGACTGCGGACCGCCCGCAGGCATGCCGCCAAAGGCCGCCTGCCGCCTGACTGCCATGCTTGGGGCAGCAAAAAACAGAGCTGCCCCTGTCTCCTGGGGAGAGGCAGACAGGGCAACAGCTATGCGGTAAGAAGCTTGGGGACAGGTATGAAAAATCCTCAGTATCATCCCTAGAAACTACTCATTTGAAACACCACATATGTAAGTAGATCAGGAAATGTCTAAGAAGACACGATTAGGGTTATCCGTTTTATTTCTTTATGGCTTGTGGACTCCTCTGTGCTAACCCCAGGTGCTTTTGTTTTGCTTGTAACCTTTAAGCCAGGGGTTCTCAAACTGGGGGTTGGGACCCCTCAGGGGGTCATGAGGTTATTACATGGGGGGTTGCGAGCTGTCAACCTCCATCCCAAACCCCACTTTGCCTCCAGCATTTATAATGGTGTTAAATATATAAAAAGTTTTTTTATTTTATAAGGGGGTCGCACTCAAAGGCTTGCTATGTGAAAGGGGTCACCAGTACAAAGGTTTGAGAACCACTGCTTTAAGCTGAATCTCAAGAAAGCCATTCCTGGTGCTTAATCCGTGTAGTTGCTCTTTTAAAATCTAGCAATAGCCGGAGCTCCAAGATGTATTTTCTTTTTTTTTATTAATAACATTTACCTTTTTTAAAAACAGAATTGGATTTTTGTGTCTTAAGAGGTTTGTGCACATGTTGTTTAATTAGCTGGTAGCAACAGCTGATTTTCATTTCCCCCCCCCTCCTTCTTTCTCAGCTCTTCCCTGGTGTGGGGTGTATGTGTGAAAGGGCTTGAGGGTACCGCACAGGACGGAATTCCCAAGTGCACCTTCCTGGGCTCTTAAAAGGGTTCTGCACTTGAGTGGTGGCAACATCTACCAATCCACGGTCAGGGAAAAGCTGTAACCTTGGGAGTTTAATACAAGCCTGGAGTGGCCAGTATTAATTTTTTTAAATCCTTGTGCGCCCCCACCTTCTGCACTTGAAGTAACAGAGTGGGGAATTAGCCTTGACAGTTCCTCCAGCTTTTATGAGGATGTGTCCACAGGAGGTAGTGCCCTGCCTCTGAGAACGTAGTATTGCAGGGAGTCATTGAGTCAATCAGGATACATACATAAGAAATTACAAGTGGGCACCAGGGACAATGTTTATTGAGGGGAAGGGAAGAAGGGAGAAAAAAGGGAATGATCAGGAAAGCACCCAAGACCATAAACATCTTATTTAACAAACAATGAAAAGTATCCACCCCACCCCCACTTCCCAGAGGTTCTCCGACCTCACAAAGTGACTCTAGTGGACTTGCTGTTAACCCTGCTAACAGTTGCGGGGAGGGGTTGTCACGGAGTAAGGGGGAACTCAGGGCCCTGCACCCCCGGCTTCCTGCGATTCACCATGACTCTCAGCCAGCCAGTAAAGCAGAAGGTTTATTTAGACGACGGGAATACAGTCCGAGACAGGTCGTGCAGGCACAGACAACAGGATACCCCTCAGTTAGGTCCATCTTGGGGTCCTCGGGCATCCCAGCCCCCCTCCAGAGGTCAGAGCCCTCCCTGCCTCCAGCCACCTCACCAGCCAGCTTTCCCGAGTCTGCCTTCAGCGACCCCTCCCACAGCCTTTGTTCAGTTTCCCGGGCAAAGGTGTCACCTCGCCCCAGCCCCCTCCTGGGTTCTTCTGTTACAGGCTCAGGTATTTCCCTTCAGTCATTCTCCCATCCCCCAATGGAGACCATTCTAGCCACACTCCCCTGTCAGCACTTACAGATCACAGTAAGAACAGTCCCAGTTCGTCACAGGGGTCCTTGGGCAGAAGGCTATCAGATTGCCCTAGGCAGTTGTGTGGGTGAGAGTGTTAAACACACAACAGTAGAAGATATAGACAAGGAGAACAGCAAGATTAGAGCTTCCTCCAGACAAGCAGTTCAAACCCAGCTCCGACTCGGAGGCAAGGCCTTTGGCTGAGTTCAGGGTTGTAACAAGCAAAATCCTAGCCCCAAGGCTCTTGTTTCCTAAAGGACTCCTTGCGCCTCACTGCATTTAAATGTCACTGCATAGCAATCCCTGAGGTTCTCGCAAACACAGCACAGTCAGGGACATCAGGTCATCTCTGGAACAGAAGCCTGCAGGGGGTCAGTGGACAGCAAGCAACTATGGGTGACCCCTTTATCTTGGCTCTCTCCAAATCCCCATGGCAGTTAGGCCAGCAGTGCTTCCCCCTTAAAAAAGCAAGGAGATGAGCAATGAATTCCTCTGCTTTCTCCTCCCCATGGGGAGAGATGTTGGGGCAGCGAGCAATAGCCAAGCCCAACTGCAGAGGAGCATGGGTGACTAGCTGGCTGCAGACCTAGCTAGTTCATCAAAGGGGAATGTGGAAATCCTGTTCTCTAGCTGCTGTCTGCAGAGCAGGTGCATCGTGTCTCCCTCTCTCAGATCGAGGAAAAAAGAGGATGGGAGGGAACTGGTTGTGTTTTACCTAGCTCCAAAAGTTGCTCTGTGTTGCAACGGTCACTCTCCCAGCTGGAGCTGAAGCACTGGTTTTTCAAATCATGTTGAGTCTGATCTACCAAGCACCCTTGAAAATGCCAGACTTCCTTACGGGGCGACATGCACAACAGTGAGCCACATCAGCCCTCTGGCTAAGCTCTAGGGCCAGAGCGTGCCCAGATGCTGCGTAAAGGCGAGGAGTGGGACAGGAAGTCTCCCTGACAAGCTGCCAGATACAATCTCAGTCACTTCACTTCCCCCCAAATGCAGGGCTGCTCCCCCCTAGCACTCGGGGGTCATAAGCCACCCCAAAGGATACAGGGAAGGATGGGGAAGGACAGAGCCACAGTCCCACCCCTCCCACAGCAGCCAGTGTGCAGGAGGGTGGAAGGGCATGCTGCTCCCCTCCCCCTGCAGTCACAGGCGTGTGCTTCCCAGGCATGCTTGGGAGTGCTGTGGAAGGCTGTGCCTCCCTGTGGTACAATCCATTGTAGGGCAGGGCAGAGCAGCTCCTGTCTATAAGGGACTTACAGGGGCCACGCACCCTGACGGAGAGCAGAGGGGGTTACCATTACGACACGCTTTGGGGTTCCCATCTGGGGAGAACATGCTACCCAGCTCTCCTGTCCAGGAGCCCTTTGCACGCAGTGCCATCCCCTTCTTGGGTTGTGCTGGACCCCTACAGTGCACTAGGTGTGGGCTTGGGCCCTGACCCAGTAGAGCTGGGGTGCTCGATACCATCTGCCCAAATGGCCCAGCTCTCCAACTGAGTCCTGGAAGCCGTTTGAGCAGTTCGTGTAGCACATGCCTCTGCTTCTGTTTAGCTCACAGGAGAAGCTATCCCTTTTTCCTAGTGCAGAACTCCAGCAAACACTGCAGTGGTAAATTTTCTTCTCTCTCACTTCCTTGGGGGAGTTTGGTCAAAGACTATGAAAGATCCCACACTCAGATTGGCGCCCAAGCTGGAGGCTTAGGAAACCAACCAGAGGCTTGGCTGTGCTGGCTGGCATCACTTGTATTATTTTACCTGGGTAACACTGTAAGTGCTTGCTATCTCGTGACAGGTTGTTTGATATTACACTGTTCCTGCCTCTTGGCAACAGAGGGGGGAGGCTTGTGATTATCAAGACCAGTTATCCTCTATGGTACTCCAGAGCATTCCCAAGGGCTCGCTCATTTTTTCCTCATGATCTCATTTTGATTTAGTTCTTTGCCTAGCCATTAGGCAAACCTCTCAATCCATGGGGGCCTGATGTGGGGGAAATCGAGACCCAGACCGAAGAGCACACGACAAACAGCAGCACAGCAAGCCTAGCATGATGTAGGCACCATTGCTTTAATAAGATTGTTTCTTGATTCAGCATGTCAGTTATAAATAAATTTACAGTTCTCACACTCACTCCACTTATCCCACAAGACTCTGGAGAAAGGCTTTTCATCTGATTACAAAATAATAATAATAATAAAAAAAGGCTGTGGGATCTAATGTGTGGTGTTCCTACCCAGGGCAAGGTCCATATTTAATCACCAAAAAGAGGCACATTTCCTCAGATGCTGCAGAGGAAGAGAAATTCCGAGACACTTACAAGCTTGTTGCCTTTGATTCAGAGGGGGGCAAGTCTGGTTACAATAACTGAGCTCTTAGGGGCAAATCACACCCACACTTTGCCAGTCAGAGTGACACCTGACTGGCAGTTCTGTTCCCCAAGTAGGCTGCAGGAGTGGGGGCACTGACACCCAACACAGCACATAGGGATCCCTTCCCTGAACAGCAGGGGGGAAACCAAGGGAGCCCAGCAGCATGGAAGGGATCTCGTAGCACTGAGGATTTGGCCCATAGGGCATCGGGGTTTTAACCCACTGCAAGTGGAAATGAGCATGAGTTGTGAAGCTTGGGAACTCCCCAGAGCTCAGGGTATTTGGTTCTGGGTTATTAACTGAGGCCCATCTCTCATGGGAAGACTAATGGCTCTGAGTCTTAAGGCCTTATGCTTTGGGCTGAGCTTCATTGGACCTTCCTATTGTCTCCTTCTGCAAACAAGGATAGTGGGAGGTTTATATTCATTCTCATTTTGTGCCTAGTTGTTCATTTCAGTGATGTTAAGTGGAGCTTCCGCTGCAGTGATGTCCGAATATATTGTGTCACAAAATTACAGCTACCCAAATTAGCACAGAATTCTCTTGCTCTCAATAGCATTTGAAAAGATTATTACTCTGGAGTGGATTAAGAAGCAGTGTGAATTCCTCCATCATTCCTCCAAACAATATTGTCCAAAGTGCAGCCCCAGGGACAAAGGTGACCTGGTGAGTCCTAAATTACAGTCTGTGGTTACCCTCTCTAGGGGATTGCTGCCTAAAACCAAAGTTGATCAGCTGCAAACAAAACCAAGAATCTGTTGTTAATCCTCTATCAAGGAAGATCCAGAAATAAGTAAATACTAGGGTTGTGTGCAATAATTTGTTAAATGTCATACAAACAAACATACAGGAAAAATAAGTGGGAAGAAGGCATTGTGAGCCCTTGGCACTGCAGAGTTTGGGCACCTGTATCCAGAACTTGCAAACAGCTGTTCCATATCCAAACAGCACAGCAGCACTTCTGTAATGCTAGTATCTTGTCCTCTAGCATCTCAGCTTTCGTTTCATATAAAAGGCGGGTCTTGTCTACACAGAGAGTTATTCCAGAATAGTTATATTTAAAGTGGAGTAAGCTAACCCAGAAAAAGGCATTTTGGTGTCAGAATAAGAGAATCCACACTGAGTTATTCCAGGATAGGTATTTCACTTTAAATTCACACCCTACCTTATTCCAGAATAACTTGTATAGACAAATCCTAAATCTCTAGCTGTTATGCTTGCAGTAAAAGCCTCAAAAATGTGAGCTGATTGTAACCAATGCAGTGATGAGTCTAGAGAGAGCCTGGAACAATAACTCTGATGCTGTGATAATTTATATGTTAACTCTTTTGGCTATTTCATCCCTCATGTAAGAGAGGAGAGGGAGGGTCACAGATCTGCCCAATTTACTGTGAGTGATGCTCATTCTGTGACAAGTGGGTGGCATATGGGAGATACCACCCCTTATTCCCCCCCCAAAACAGAGCCAATGGCCTAGCAGAGCCCATGGATGTATTCAAGTCCCATTGATGGGGAGCCTAGCTCAAGGAGCCCACTGGAGCTCAGAGAACTGCACAATCATATTCTGAAATGAATACCTGCATGTGATGGGGTGTACAGCTTTTTAAGAGCTGTCCAGAAGCTGCAATCAGAACAATCTGCATATAATCAAGGAGGGTTACTGCTTCACCTGAGGTCTGCCCTATTTAAAACAGGAAGAGGAAGAAGAGCAGGTGGGGGCATGGAGACTTGAAATAGCATAACTGGTAAGGGATGTAAAAAGCAACAGAGAGTCCTGTGGCACCTTTAAGACTAACAGATAAGTAAGGGATGGTGAGCTCTTCCCCTGAGGATTGTTCTGACTAGACCCAGAGACTTTTTGTTTTGGGACTTTTAAGTCTTTAGTCCAAACCTGGTGTAACGGGTGTGTACTCACCTCTTGCGAGCACCCACAGTCAAGTGCATGTACCTGCACTCTCTCTCTACACCTGTTTGTGGTGGGTCTTCACTGACTCAGCCTTCTGGCCAAGTCATACACAGTTTGTCTGAGAGATAAAAGCAACGCAAACCCCTTTCTGGGTACACATCCAACAGAGGCCTCTTTGAGCACCCTCTGTAATGTCTCTCTCAGTTTGTCCCTGCTCCAGAATAGAACGATGCCCCAGGACTCCTTCCCTGGAGGCAATGTCTTTGCCCTCTGAGGGCCTTTCCAGCCACAATTCTCCAGCTGGCCACGGCAGTTCAGTTCCCTCTTCTGGGGGTGCCTCAATGTCCAGGCTGGCCACTTCCCCGCTGTAGCTAATGGGGGAGGGAGAAGAAGGGGAACCCAGGCCCACCCACTACTCCAGGTCCCAGCCCAGGGATCCTGTAGATAGCAGCTGGCTGCTGTGTCCCTTGATCTAAATCACAGTGCTGCTCTAATTCCCTGGGCTACTTCCCTGCAGCCCTGTGCCATCTTCACCCTTACCTCAGGGCCTTGTCCTGATGGAGTACTCACAACCAGATCAGGGCTCCTTCTCACTATCCCCAGCTTCTAGCAGTACTACCTCATCCAAGGCAGTGCTTCTATATAGCGATGCTAACTTTTCCCAACCCAGCACTAAAAATTTCCTTAATCTGGTGAAAAATTCCCAGGTAAAGTTTTTTACACTGCTTCTATATCCTGGGAAATGTCCCAAACTCTGGGAATTTGTGAGTAAAATGTTTCAACTTGGGAAATTGGGAATTTTCATTCAAACATTTTACTCACAAATTCCCAGAGTTTGGGACATTTCCTAGGATATAGAAGCACTGTCCTGTAGCTCCCTCAGCCAGCCACACACTCCTCCAGCTCTAGCAAGGAACTGATCTCAGTTTAGCCCTGCAGCTCTTCTTATACTAGCCTGCTGGGCCCTGATTGGTTGCTTCCTACACAGCCGCTCTAGGAAGCTTGGCAGGCCTCCAGCAAGGGGCCTCAGGGCCTAGTCCGCCCCATTACACCTGGGCTTTGAGGTAAGCGCTTAAAATGGTTGTTCAAGGGCTCCTTTCAGGAGGCTTCCTTAAATGGAGCCACACTTATGTTAATTGGAGTGTTTCACTTCTCCTTGCCTGGATTGTTAAAGGGAACCCTTTGTTACCCCAACAAAGGGGAAATGTAAGCAGGCCTCAGCAGAGCCACAGTTAGCTAGAAGGAAGTGCTACAAGGCAGGTGTTAATTTAGTGTAAATGGTGTCTCATTTTGGTGATTCATGTGGGTGGAGCTTAATTTGTGGGTGGAGTTTTTATAAGTACCGCCACCTTTTTTGTTCTCATCTGACCCCTGTCTGTAACTGAAAGTGTCTTTTGGGAGGCTCAGAAAATGGAACCTGGTTTATCGTTAGCTCTGCTTACAAGCTGTTCCATTGAAGAATTTGTAAATATTTTTAAAAACCTAATTTCCCAGGTACAAAATATCAATAAGTTGTAAAGGTTGCAAATATTTGTTATTTAAAGTCTTTTTTCCCCTAAGGGAATGTTGCAGTTTTTTGAAAAAATACATTTGTTAGGAAATCTGGGAATTCACAGTTAGAGATAAATGCGTAAGGCTCAGGAGGCTTTGAACCAGGCCTGCAGGGCTACCAGGTAACTAACATGCCCACAATACCACCCAGCAGTAGCTGTATACTGGTCACTTTCTGTCATCCACAATCTGCAGAGGTTCAATGCCACAGGAAGTTCCACCTCCAGTGATCTGACTGACAGTGGTCTTAGCGATCCCTGATTGGCTTCTTGTCCCTATATAAGGCCACGGGACATGCCTACACATGTCCAGATAACAATGTGGATCACTAGTGCCTCTGTGCCTGAACTCCTAGTACTGACCTTGGCTCTGATATGGATTCTGACTCTCCGTTGACCCCTGGAACTCCATCCAACATGGATCCTGATACCTGGTATTGACTCTTGGTCTGACCCTTGGCTTAAGTCTTGACTCTGCGTGACACTAAGAACCCCCCTGTATTCATGCTCTACAAACTATTGTAATAATCTTTACAAAAAACATGCCATGTGAGGTATCTGAAAACTAACTCACATGATAATTATCATGGTGAAATGTATGTAGCAACATTATATGTAAAGTTATGAAATCTCGTGTAGGATGTTATTAAGAACATAAAAATGGCCATATTGGGTCAGACGAATGGTCCACCTACCCCAGTATCTTGTCTTCTGACAGTGGCCAGTGCCAGGTGCTTCAGAGGAGATGAACAGAACAGGGCATTCTCTATCATTCATTCCCAGCTTTTGGCAATCAGAGTCTAGGGACACCCAGAGCATGGGGTTGCATCTCTGATCATCTTGACTAATAGCCATTGATGGACCTATCCTCCATGAACTTATCTAATTGTTTTTAAACAATTGTTTTTAAACAGTTATATTTTTGGCCTACACAACATCCCACAGCAGTGAGTTCCACAGATTGACTGTGTGTTGGGTGGAGAAGTATTTCCTTATGTTTTAAACCTGCTGCCTATTAATTTCATTGGGTGACCCCTAGTTCTTGTGTTATGCAAAGGGGAAATAACACTTTCTTATTTACTTTCTCCACACCAGTCATGATTTTATAGATCTCTATCATCTCCTCCCTTATCATCTCTTTTCCAAGCTGAACAGTCCTAGTCTTTTTAATCACTCTCATATGGAAGCTATTGCATACACCTAATCATTTTTGTTGCTCTTCTCTGTACTTTTAAAAATTCTAATATCTGTTTTTTTGAGATGGGATGACTAGAACTGCACATAATATTCAGGGTGTGGGGGTACCATGGATTTATATAGTGGTATTATGATATTTTCTGTTTTATTGTCTATCCCTTTCCTAATGGTTCCTAGTATTCTGTTAGCTTTTTTGACTGCCACTGCATATTGAGCGGATGTTTTTTGAGAACTAGCCACGACTCCAAGATCTCTTTCTGAAGTGGTAACAGCTAATTTAGAGTGGTAACATACATTATTTTGTATGTATACTTGGGATTATGTTTTCCAATGAGCATTATTTTGCATTTATCAACATTGAATTTCATCTGCCATTTTCTTGCCCAATCACATATTCAAAACCACACAGCCCTGCCTAGGCAAAAGTTGTTAAACGGGTGTATCCTAAACAAAGGAATGTGTGTAGTAAACAGTGTCCTCTAGACAGCTGGGGAGGAGATGATAGGAGACACAACAAATTTGCATTTCAGCAAACACAGGTGAGGAGAAACAGCATGGCACTTCTTTCACCACCAGACTCCATGTAGCTGCCTTTACTGCTTGAAGTAGTGTGGGTCAGAAGGGCCATGTTGAACAGAGCCTTGAACCAAAACTTGCTAGATTAAGTTTTAGATGCGTGTTTTCATTTTGATTTGCTTGTAATCATTTCTAACTTTATCTCTTATGCCTGAATTCACTTAATAGCTTATCTTCTTTTGTTCTGCTTTATTTTTTAATGTAAAGCAACCCAGTGCTGTGTTTAAACTCAACTGGTAAAGCCAATAAAAGTAGTAAACTATTGAATATTGACTTTTTACTAGATCAACGGATCTTAATATCTGGACTGCCCAGAGGACATTGCAGAATACATGTTTTTGGGAAAATTCAGGACTGGGAGTGTGTTGGGGTCACGCTGCAAGTAGTAACCAAGGCTGGTGAAAGCCAGAGTGTGACTAGTGTGTTGCTGACAAGCAATTGGGGTCAGAGCTGCTGGACCAGGCTGTAGCTATACACAGACACTCAGGATGTGACCTGCCTGCTGGTAGGCTGTTTGTGAGCATCCCAGGTTGGGAGTTATAACAGCAGAGCATTGTGAGGCACCCAGCGTTGCCGGGCGGTGGCGACACAACCCCTTCCTGGTCTAGATTGCACCCCAGAATGTGATAGTGGTGTAGTCAAAGCAGGATTTATACAAAGCTAGATATTTTAACTGAGATTTACACTGGAAGCACTGGTGGAACAGTTTTCAGTGATTCTCAAGTGTGGTGGCTGGGAACAGTCAAAATAATGGTTACAGCTTTATTATTTCCTTTTTATTTTGGATAAGGCAAATAGAACAAAAGTAAAGCAGAAACATGAGCATCAGGAAAGCACCCATGTTGTTAGAGCTGGGCAGGCTGGAGAATGAGCAGAAAGACATAGAGCGTGAACCCCAAACGTGGGAAGCAGAGATGAGAGCCAAGGAGAGGGAGGCAGAAAGGCAGCAGCAAGAAGCAGCACACCAGTGGGCCATGGAGCCATAATAGAAGGAATCCTAAGAAAAAGAGAAGGAAAGACTGCATGCCCAGAGCATAATAGACAGGCAGAGTCAGATTTCACCATCCCCCGGTATTCCCTCCATCCAAGGATCACCCAGCTGGGATAAATTGTACCTTGCATACAAGTTTATTAAAGAATACCTCACCACTTTTGAAAGGCTATGTGAAGTACATGAAGTTCCAGAGAATAAGAAAGTCCCCACACTGATTGAAAAACTCTCGGCTAAATCTTTAAATGTATTTAATGAAATGTGGATTGAAGAAGCTTTGATATATGCTGAGTTTTAAAAAGCTGTCTTGCAAAGGTTTCATGTTACCCCTGAAGTGTACAGTTGAAATTTAGAAATCTCAAGAAAAGTGTTGGCATGAGGCATAGTGAGTACGCCTATAAAATGTGTGACCTAATGAGGAAATGGGTAAAGGGAAAGGGGGCTGAGAACTATGATCAATTGTTTGATGTCTTTGCTCAAGAACGTTTCTTAACCATCTGTTCTGAGGAGGTCAGAGATGCAATGGGATAAATCTTTAAAATCTGTACAGGAATTTGTCATCCTGGCTGATTTCTTTGGGCAAGCCCGAATGTCTAGTGAGCGCAAGACACAGAAGGAGGGGCACAAGCCCAGTGTAAAGGGGAAACCCTGTTTTACCCCTCAGAAGAAGGAGGGTGGTTGGGAGCCCAGGCACACAATTCTTCAGAGGAGGAAATCACAATACATTTTTGCACAGCATGAATAACTGAAATCTTAATGGAACCACCAATATTGAGATTGTGCACTAAGGTAGTATTTAAATCAGGTGCACCTGTCTTTGCCTTGTTCTGGTAAACTGCTTCTGCCTCTTCTAAAACAATGGGCAGCCACCAGGAAAAGGTTGGCTTTTACATCTCTGCACCAAACCCATCCATATGCAGGACACTCCCCAAAACACGCAGGGTTGTCATGTTCTGAGACTTGGAAGACATGTGGACAGAGGAACCTTGAATGGGGCATCTTGGGTGCTGAGTTATGGGCACTCTGGGATGGTTCAAAGCTGGGGATGGACAGAACTTGAGATTTGAAAATCTGCTTCCTGCTCTGGACATGGAGGTTGCATGAGTGCTCTGGATCCAGCTGCATGCTCAGCCTTTGGGATTTTCAAAAGCCAGCTGTCATGTGAGGATTTGGCACCCGATCTCTGCCGTGCCTACTTGTCAGTATCACCTTCTCCTACTCTGGGCCCCAAACACCCAGCAGGAAGCAGGGTCTATATAATTGTTCAGATCTGCTCTGAGCAGGGTTAGATGACACAACGTTAGATGACTGGCAGCCCCCTGGAGCCTTGTCTACACTAGTGCTCTCACCAATGGGGCTGCACAAGTATTAGCAAAGGTAGGAAATTGTTACCCAGAGCCCCTAGTGTAGATACAGCAAAAGAGACCTTACTCAAAGTACTGCCAAATGCACAAGATAGACAAACTTAAAAAAAAAAAAAAAAACACAGGGAGAAAATGTTATTTAATTGCTTTCACTCCTAGTAATTGGAGGTGATACATGGAACAATAGTAGGTACAATATTTTCAGACAGTGCAATTTTTTTTGTTTAATTATTATTTTTATCAATTTGATGGTGTCCCTTTAATATTGTTTCCAACGAGAAAATGAGAGATCACAAACAATACAGCAGGAGGGCAACAAGAATTTTCTTTAGATTCTGTGTTGAATAGATCTTCCACTATACAACGATGAATCAAATTAAATGAGAAAGAGTTCTAAGACAAATTATCAGCAAGATATTTGAACCTGACAGCTATTGGGAGCAACTTAGGTCTGTCTGATAAGAACAACCGCATTCCTTTTACTTCCCCATCAGTAGCAGCTACCTTATAGGATAGATTTCTTGTTGATAATTCTCTTGTCTGAGAGCAAGAGCTCCAGAGTGTACTTATGTTGATAATTCTCTCTCTGATCACATTTTGGTAGCAATTCTTTTCACCTTGGCAACAGGGTTGTTCCTCCTTTTAGATGAAGTTTTGACTCTTAAATTGCTGCATGAGCCCAGGGTTCTAGCTTTGATGAAGCGGGAGGCCAATTGCTTTTGTCCATAGTTCCAGGCACCTTCCGGTAGTGGAATGAGCTCAGAGCTGGGACTCAAGAATATCTGAATTCTAGTCCTGGCTCTAACTGATTTGCTGTGTGGCTTGGGGCATGTCATTGAACCTCTCCGCCTCAGTTTCCCTCTTGGTTAAATAAGAATAATTATAGAGACAAGGTGGGTGAGGTAATATCTTTTATTGGACTACATTCTGTGGAGAGAGAGACAAGCTTTTGAGCTATACAGAGCTCCTGAAGGAAGTGCAAGGAAAGGTGAGATTAGGTGGGTGTGGGGGGCAGGTGCACTCATCCAGCTCTTTACAGGCTCCCTATGAGTCCGCATTTGTGGAGCAGTTGGGGATGTAGTGGGGAGAGAAGATCTGCTATGTGTATCCTCCTGACTTTCCTCAATGGAAGGAACACGTTAGGGCTTTACAGCTATTCTGAAACCTGGGTGGGAAGGACTCCTTCCCTCGGTGCATTTCCCAGCACCCAACTGAGCTACTTAGCCTGAACACTAAACTAAAGATCTGTCTCACAGTGAACAAGAGGCAACTATATGTATGCATTACAGAGGCATGTCATTAATATTCTTCAGTGTGTAATGCAGTAACAAGGAGTGTTAGAAAAGAGGAGTTTAGAATTGAATTCAATAGAACTGAGAGGGAGAAAGCAGTAAGAGACATAAAGAGAATGCACTAGTCTGTGATTTGCTTGAAATTTCTCCTAGGGAAGAAATGAAAGTTTACGACTAGCAATGGTAAAGCCCATGTATCTCTTCTATCAGGTGGCAGAGGAAAAGAGGCTGGATTTGCACTAGAGAATCTTGACATTCCTCTGAAGCCTTTTTGCATCCAAGTGTTTTGAGCATTTCCAGTGAAGTGCTTAATGAGAGACTCAATCTGCAGCTGCATTTCAGTTCCCCTCAGTATAACAGTGGACCGGACCAAACTCATTTGCAAACCTGCCTCCCCCGACATTTCAGATGATCAAAAGGCAGAAGAACAGAGCAATTTGACTGGTTTAGGGATTTAATCTTTTAATGTAGGAGTGAAGGGATTCAGGCTGACTCAGCAGTTGTCCTAACTCTCTTGTGGGATCACCTGGCAAATCACTTCCATGTGGCACCTTGGGAAAGAATGTCAGTTTCCATGTATTGTTACCCATTGCTTCATTGAATGCTTGGGGCTAGCTTCTACCCTTGCTTAGCTCCCATGCAACTCTATTGACAGAGTTCCATGGAACATGCTATGGAGTGTAAACAAACTTGGAGTTGTGCACTTTAAATGGAAGGACATAAATTATATGTATTCAAGGTGGATGCTATTTCTTCCACTGATTTCTGTCTCCTAGCAACCTGTATTTGTACATGGGTCATCCTTTTAGGAAGGAAACGAGCTTTTATGAGGTGATGAATCAATTGTATGGCATTGGTTTGGGATTCTTACATTCCCTGATATGTCAGGTTCACATCCTAGCAGTGTTGTATTGACTCATCCTGAAGTAGACAAATAACCCAGTGCCATGAAGTTTGTTCTTTAGATGACACCTGGAAAACCAAAACCATCCTGTCTGCTCTGTCTGGACATTAAATATCCCAAGTTCCTATGGTACTTGATGTAAAAGTTAGAGATTTTCTCAGTGTTCTTGGCCAAAATTTCCTCTTCTCCACAGTTGGCTACTGTGTCCACACCTTTGGTGGCTTCACTTCAACGGTGCTGCATGCCCTTAGGCCATGAAGCTCTTTGGGATCCTTCCAGATAGGTGCCATAGAAATGGGGGGAAAATGATTAATTAGAAGGCAGAGTAGATGCACTGTGTGGAGGCAAACAACTCATATAGTAGTATTCTTAGGCTTTCGCTATGCATTGCCTCATGTCTTTTTTTAAAATGTTCCCTTCTCTGTGGCTATGATGATTCATTATACTAAAGCTGTGTGAACCTGAGGTGAATGCTAACTGCTCCAGCTACACTCTTCAGTAGTTGGTAAAGCAGCACTAAGGCTCACCCCTGTGCCCTTTGGAATGGCAGGATAATTTGTCCTTGTTTGGTTTTCACCTGTTTCCTTCAGGACGAATATGCTGTAGGAAGCTGAGGTGGATGCTATTAGCTCCTGTTCTTGCTGTTGAATTAGCATTATAGATCACATCTGGGCATTTGTGTACTATTTTTTCCCCCTGTGAATATTCAGCAGCTGAGGAGGATGCAGTCTGTTTGGGTCAGTATCCAGCTGTTTCCTTGAACTTGCACTATGGCTTATTTCTAGTAGTCTACCTTTCTTGGGGGTGGGGGGAAAGAGTTATGGGGTGGTGGCTAACAATGCGTTTTTGTATCAGCAAGTATCAGCAAGAGGAAGAATGTTCTTGTGATTGAGGCAGTGGACTAAGATTCAGGGACTCGGTGTTCTCTTCCTGGTTCTGTCACAGACTCCCTCCCTTTGTGATCATGGGCAAAATTACATCTGTATGTACACCTCTACCTCGATATAACGCTGTCCTCGGGAGCCAAAAAATCTTACTGCGTTATAGGTGAAACTGCGTTATATTGAACTTGCTTTGATCCACCGGAGTGCGCAGCCCCGCCCGCCCAGAGCACTGCGTTACCGCGTTATATCCGAATTCGTGTTATATCGGGTCGTGTTATATCGAGGTAGAGGTGTATGTCCATTCCCCCTCTGCAAAATGGGAATGTTCATACTTCTCTACCTCACAGGGATGTTGTGAAGATAAATTCATTGATGCTTGTGAGGCGCTCAGACACTGGTTCCACAGATACTGTGAGCTCACACAGCATGGACCAGAATCTCAGCTGTGGCCACTCTATACCACAGTGAGGGCATCAGCAGGCCTAGAAGCCATCTAAGCTGCCTTTGGAGGATCACCCCATTCTAGTGTAATCCCTCTCCTAGCAGTACACAACCAACCCAGAGATTCTTACCCTATTCACCACCCCTGCTGCTGGTATAGTAGGGAAAAGGGAACTTGGACAGAAAAGGGAGAGGGGTGGCAGGGATCCCTCTATGTGATGCAACTCCTTGGCTGAATTTATTGTCCCACTTCAGCTGTTGCAGCCCAGGGTACTAGAGAAACCCTGAGGATGCTCTTGCCATTAACTGATCTCCATCCCACCTCTCCCCCACTGCTACAACTCAGCAACTGCCCAGCCCCACTCTCCATGTTACCCACTACAGTCCTCTCCCTCTCTTTCCTCCTATCTCTCCTTTCTACTTCCTTCCATCTAATTCCTTCTTCCTTTTCCCATCCCCCTCTTTCAACCCAACCTTTCCTCTCCTGTACTTCAACACTGAGCTCCTTCACCAAACAACAAAATGAAAACATTTATACTATAAATAAAAGATCAAATGTTCAACTAATGGGCGCTTACCATGCACCCGACCTCTTTAACTGTATGTTGTACCTGTTTCCTACTATATGGTCTCTCTCTCTTTTTTTTTTTTTTTTAACTGTAAATTCTTCAGGGTAAAGATGTCAGTCAAATGCCCAGCCCATTTGGGATTCTACTGTAATATAAGTTAAAAATAAACTTTGGTCTAGAAATGTTTTACTTATTGTTAAAACACCTACAATTACTGTACCTGAAAGAGGCTGGAGAATGAAAATATTGGTATTTGTTTATGCTTTTGACCTCACTCTTTGTATGGGCCGTCCTTTGTAGGTGACAAATCTGAGGAATTGTCACAGATTGAAGTGTCATTAGAGGAGATTTTGGAATTAATTGATAAACTTAACAGTAACAAGTCACCGGGACCAGATGGCATTCACCCAAGAGTTCTGAAAGAACTCAAATGTGAAACTGTGGAACTATTAACTAGGGTTTGTAACCTGTCCTTTAAATCAGCTTCTGTACCCAATGACTGGAAGATAGCTAATGTAATGCCAATATTTAAAAAGGGCTCTAGAGGTGATCCCAGCAATTACAGACTGGTAAGTCTAACGTCAGTAACGGGCAAATTAATTGAAACAATAGTAAAGAATAAAATTGTCAGACACTTAGAAGAACATAAATTGTTGGGCAAAAGTCAACATGGTTTCTGTGAAGGGAAATCATGTCTTACTAATTAATCTATTAGAGTTCTTTGACGGGCAGGGCCGGTGCAAGAAAGTTTCGCGCCCTAGGCAAAACTTCCACCTTGCGCCCCCCCCAGCCCTGCGGCAGCTCCCTCCACCCTGAGGCGCCCCCCCGAACTCACCCAAGACCCTGTGGGCACCCAAGACCCTGTGGTGAGTGTACCTTTGTAAATATTACACATGGTTTAAAAACAAGCGTGTTTAATGATTAATGATTAATTTGCCCTGGCAATCGCGGCCAGTACAGCTACTGGAAAAGTCTGTTAACGTGTATGGGGATGGAGCGGAAATCCTCCAGGGACATCTCCAGAAAGCTCTCCTTCATGTACTCCCAAAGCCTTTGCAAAAGGTTTCTGGGGAGGGCTGCCTTATCCCGTCCGCCATGGTAGGACACTTTACCACGCCAGGCCAGTAGCACGTAGTCTGGAATCATTGCATAACAAAGCATGGCAGCGTATGGTCCCGGTGTTTGCTGGCATGCAGACAACATCCATTCCTTATCGCTCTTTGTTATCCTCAGGAGAGTGATATCATTCACGGTCACCTGGTTGAAATGGGGCGATTTTATTAAGGGGACATTCAGAGGTGCCCCTTCCTGCTCTGCTGAACAGAAATATTCCCCGCTGTTAACCACGCGGTGGGGGGGAGGGGTGAAGTGACCATCCCAGAGAATTGGGTGTGTGGGGGAGGGGAGTTAGTTGGGTTTGTGCTGCATGTTAAACCTGAAACCGCAGCCCCTCCTTTTACATTGCAAACCCATTTTAAATGGCCAACCCAGCGGGTGCTTGGTATGGTTAATGAGAGCAGTACTGTTTTAAACCATCCCCACTTGTTAACAAGGTTAAAAAAGCCAAAAGACTGTGTCTTACCATGGCTGCCTGCAAGCTGAAATCTGTGGCCTGGAACTGCGTGAGTGATCTCTCACACCAAACAGGCAGGCCCTCAATATAAGAGGAAAAATGCGACCTTGTAACGAAAGCACATGTGCTGTGTGATGCACGGCAAAATCTAAAGTGAAAGAGTGTACCCATTGTTCTCAAAAATGTATCTTTTTTAAACAACTCTCCCTTCTCCTCCACCAGCTGCAAATGTTTCACCTTCACAGAGGCTAGTGAATATTCGAAGAAGGAAGCGAAGGACGCGTGACGAAATGTTCACTGAACTACAGACTGCCTCCCACGCTGACAGAGCACAGCAGAATGCGTGGAGGCAGTCAATGACTGATTTTAAAAAAGCCCAATATGAGCGAGAGGAGAGGTGGCGGGCTGAAGAGGAGAAGTCGCGGGCTGAAGAGCAGAGGTTGCGTGCTGAAACGCGGGCTGAAGAGCAGAAGTGGCGTCAACTTGTACTCATAAAGCAAGAGTCGATGCTCCGGCTGCTGGAGCATCAAAGTGATATGCTCCTGCGTATGGTTGAGCTGCAGGAAAGGCAGCAGGAGCAGAGACCGCCGCTACAGCCCCTCTGTAACCAACAGCAGGAGCAGAGACCGCCGCTACAGCCTCTCTGTAACCAACAGCAGGAGCAGAGACCGCCGCTACAGCCCCTCTGTAACCAACAGCAGGAGCAGAGACCGCCGCTACAGCCCCTCTGTAACCACCAGCCCTCCTCCCCAAGTCCCATTGCCTCCTCACCCAGACGCCCAAGAACACGGTGGGGGGGCCTCCGGCCACCCAATCACTCCACCCTAGATGATTTCCACAGCAATAAGTTTTAAAGTTTTAAAGTGCAGTGTGTCGTTTTCCTTCCCTCCTCCCCGACCAATCACGGGCTACCTTTGCAATTATCCCCCTAGTTGTGTGCTGCTTCCCTCCTCCCCCACCCATCCCGGGCTACCTTTGCAATTATCCCCCTAGTTGTGTGCTGCTTCCCTCCTCCCGCACCCATCCCGGGCTACCTTTGCAATTATCCCCCTAGTTGTGTGCTCAATTAATAAAGAATGCATGAATGTGAAGTAACAATGACTTTATTGCCTCTGCAAGTGGTGCTTGAAGAGGGGAGGGTAGGGGAGGTTGGGGTGCTTGGTTTACAGGGTAGTAGAGTTAACCGGGTGCGTGGGGGGGCTGCGATTTCATCAAGGAGAAACAAACAGAAGTTTCACACCATATCCTGCCCAGTCACAAAACTAGTTTTCAAAGCCTCTCTGATGCGCACCGCGCCCTGCTGTGCTGCTCTAACCGACCTGGTGTCTGGCTGCGCGTAATCAGCGGCCAGGCGATTTGCCTCTACCTCCCACCCCGCCATAAATGTCTCCCCCTTACTCTCACAGATATTGTGGAGCGCACAGCAAGTAGCAATAACAATGGGGATATTCTTTTCGCTGAGGTCACAGCGAGTCAGTAAGCTGCGCCAGCGCGCTTTTAAACGCCCAAATGCACATTCCACCACCATTCGGCACTTGCTCAGCCTGTAGTTGAACAGGTCCTGACTCCTGTCCAGGCTGCCTGTGTATGGCTTCATGAGCCATGGCATTAAGGGGTAGGCTGGGTCCCCAAGGATCACGATAGGCATTTCAACATCCCCAATGGTTATTTTCTGGTCCGGGAAGAAAGTCCCTTCCTGCAGCTTTCGAAACAGAAGAGAGTGCCTGAAGACGCGAGCATCATGTACCCTTCCCGGCCAGCCCACGTTGATGTCGGTGAAACGTCCCTTGTGATCCACCAGGGCTTGCAGCAGCATTGAAAAGTACCCCTTGCGGTTTATGTACTCGGTGGCTTGGTGCGCCGGTGCCAAGATAGGGATATGGGTTCCGTCTATCGCCCCACCACAGTTTGGGAATCCCATTGCAGCAAAGCCATCCACTATGTCCTGCACGTTTCCCAGAGTCACTACCCTTGATATCACCAGGTCTCTCATTGCCCTGGCAACTTGGATCACAGCAGCCCCCACAGTAGATTTGCCCACTCCAAATTGATTCCCGACTGACCGGTAGCTGTCTGGCGTTGCAAGCTTCCACAGGGCTATCGCCACTCGCTTCTCAACTGTGAGGGCTGCTCTCATCCTGGTATTCTGGCGCTTCAGGGCAGGGGAAAGCAAGTCACAAAGTTCCATGAAAGTGCCCTTTCGCATGCGAAAGTTTCGCAGCCACTGGGAATCGTCCCAGACCTGCAACACGATGCGGTCCCACCAGTCTGTGCTTGTTTCCCGGGCCCAGAATCGGCGTTCCATGGCATGAACCTGCCCCAGTAACACCATGATTTCCACATTGCTGGGGCCTGTGCCTTGTGAGAGGTCCATGTCAATTTCCTCATCACTATCGTCGCCGCGCTGCAATCGCCTCCTCCTCCTCAGCTGGTCCTCCTGGTTTTGCTTTGGCATGTCCAGGCTCTGCATATACTCCAGGACAATGCGCGTGGTGTTCATAGTGCTCATAATTGCCGCGGTGATCTGAGCGGGCTCCATGATCCCAGTGCTAGCTATGGCGTCTGGTCTGAAAAAAGGCGCGAAACTAGTATCTAAAGACCAGGGGAAGAAGGGAGGGAGGGAGGGAGGGGCGGGCGACTGACGACATGGCGTACAGGTACAGGGAATTAAAATCAAGAAAGGTGGCTGTGCATCAGGGAGAAATACAAACAACTGTCACACAGAATGCCCCCCCCCCTCAGAGATTGAACTCCTAAGCCTGGGTTTAGCGGGCCGTTGATTTGACGGAGGGAGGGGGGAAGGAAATGAATACAGAACAAATCTATTTTTTACATCTTAAGACGACAGTGCAGCATGACTGATAGCCCTCGGCATTTTCTGGGTGCTTGGCAGCAAATACTTGGCAGCAAATAGTATACTACGACTGGTAACCATCATTGTCCAACGAGGACGGTTAAAGGCAAGTATTGTCTGCCAGCACCCAGATCGCCCTCGGCCTTTTCTGGGTGCTTAGCAGACAATACTTGGCAGCAAATAGTATACTACGACTGGTAACCATCATTGTCCAACGAGGACATCTATGAGCATTTCAGGCAACCTGTAAATTTACTTGCTTTCAGACCTGAGGAAAGCTCTTCTTGCAGATCTGCTGAGCACCCAGATCGCCCTCGGCCTCTTCTGGATGCTCAGCAGACAATACTGACAGGACGGTTACCAGTCGTAATAAACCATCTACTGCCAAAAGGCAAGGGGCTGGTGCAATGCAGCCCTACGGCTGCCAGCCCCACAGCTACCAGCATCCCGAGCGCCGATGAAGGCTACTACTCATGCTGCACCGTCTACCGCCAAAAGGCAGTAAGCTGCTGCTGCTGTTTAGCAATGCAGTCCCACGTTTGCCGGCACCCGGAAGACATATGGTGACGGTGAGCTGAGCTGAGCGGGCTCCATGCTTGGCGTGGTATGTTGTCTGCACAGGTAACCCAGGTAAAAAGGCGCGAATCTATTGTCTGCCGTTGCTGTGACGGCGGGGGAGGGGCGTGACGCAATGTACCCAGAACCCCCCGCGGCACTGCTTTGCATCATTCGGGCATTGCGATCTCAACCCATAATTCCAATGGGCGCCGGAGACTCCGGGAACTGTGGGATAGGTACCCATAGGCACCCATAGTGCAATGCGCCGGAAGTCGACGCTAGCCTCGGTACTGTGGACGCGGTCCGCCGACTTCATGCACTTAGAGCATTTTATGTGGGGACACACACAGTCGGCTGCATAAAACCGGTTTCTATAAAACCGGCTTCTATAAATCCGACCTAATTTTGTAGTGTAGACAAGCCCTTGGTCTGACCCAGTATGGCCATTCTTGTGTTATTAACTTCACTTCCATTATGTAATAATCAGTTTCCCTTGTGTCTGGGTGTTTTTCATATAGCAAAAAGAAGAGAGGGGGGAAAAGGAAAATGTGATTACAAAACCACACGTCTTAGCAGTGGGAACTCAGGAGCAAATGTACCATCTCAGACAACTTTGAAATACTTTTTTTTTTTTTTTTAAACCTTGACTGGTTTCAAGTTGCTAGTGTTGTTTCTCTCTTAATGATGATTTCTCTTCTGGGAGTTTCTGCTGTTGTTATGGGTCTTTTGTTTGAGCAACACCCTCTGTTTTATTCAGATTGATAGAGTTCCCTGTTATCGTAATCCAGGGAGAGCTATTAATCAGGAGACAAACTCCAGTCTAGTCCCTGAGGTGACTATTTTTATATCTTTTGCTTTGATTGCTGTATCTTTAAACTTGAGATACATGAACCAACAGAACTGCCACTTAATCTTCTATCCCTTAGTTAGCTAAAAGGGATTGTTGCCTGCAATGTTGTGCTGATTTCTATCCAGCATTTTGTCTCAAAAAGCATGTGAGATAAGTGCTGAATGCAGAAGCCACCGCAGGAGGCCAAGACATAATATTAAAAGAATTAATGAAAGAGAGCAAGCAATTGAAGTATAGACTAAATTTTATTGAGAATATGTTACAGATCAAAAATAAGTGATTGGATTCTCTGCTGCCAGTGACACTGAAAATATTAATGGTTTGATGCAAACTGAATACCCAAAGCCCTTAAAAATCTGTCTGTTAAAGAGCCTGTTTGTTAAGATGACTGACAATGAACAGTTCATTCTATCTTAATAATTTGTCTCTCAGGCAAGGTTACAGTCATGGAATTAGGACCTGATCGTCTTCCCATTGACTTCAATGGAAAAACTCAAATTGACTTAAATAGCAACAGGATTGGTCCCTTGGTGCATGGGGTCTATTTTCATTGAGGACTCTGGAATGATGGCCTATGCTCCTTTCTCTGTCCTGGGACTAAATGCTCCCCTCTCTTGGTTAAACCCATGAGAGGGGAGAAAATCTGAAAACTCTGCCCGGTGCATTATCTCTTCTAGGGCCAGGGACTTATTAATATCCGGGGGGTGGGGGGTGGTCCATGATCTAAGGGGAAACCTACCTTCATCCTTGCAGAGCATGGATAGGTGCCTCCCCTGTGATGCTTCCTGGCCCCATAGCATGGCTCCCATGGGCATCTGGATGAGAAATGCTTTATGTCCCCCTGCTAAATCACACAGGGCACAGCTATACTCTCTTTGACAACTGTCTCTGTTGTTTTGATTGACATCAGCCAGACAATAGAAATAGCAAGTAGATTCAGATGACTCTATCATTGACATGATTGAGATATGAAAAATTAATTTAATTCAGTCACTATTACAATGCAATCATAATTTCTATAGAAATGTTCATATCAAAAGTCATCTCAAGGTGCGCTACAAAAAGCAATCCAAAAATCATTGAATATGGCATAGAAAGGGTCAATTTCCCACACAGTACTGGTACTTTGTGAAAAACGTTGGGAAAAAAAGCTATTTAAAGACAACTCTTCTCATACGCAAACCTGCCAACCCTACCTCAATTAGATTAAGTCAGTTCTTAAAAAAGTCTGTTTTCTTCTGATGAAGGCTCCTGCTCTATATGATTCAATTAAACATTTAAAATGGTATGCATCATTTTCTGAAATCTTCCTTGTTTGCATTATCACAGCTTGACAGCCCTTTTATGACACAGATTTCCAGTATTTTCTGTATTTAAGATACTTGCATGAAAACAGGAACTTTTTGTAAAAGCAACACTGTCAAAAATATTAACATATAACATTTAGATTTTATAAAGGGAAAAAAGCAATTAACAAAACCTGAGAGAAATAGAAGAGTTTGTGACATTTATTTTTTAAATTTCAGTGAAAAGATTTTAAAAAATGTGTGTGTGTGTGTGTGTGTATATATGTGTGTATATATATATATATATATATATATAAAACCACCACTCACTACTTTCCACTTTGTTCTAAACCGTAAGAACTAAAGACACACCAAACTTTTATTATGGAATTTGAAATACATTAATCATGCCTGGTATCAGGCTTCAAGACAAGTTCAAAGCTCTGCCTATGTTTGTCAAATGATTCACTAAGGTTCAGAAACCATGTAAGTGGAGAAATGCCCAAATCCAAAAGTCCCAGTGTGGATTTTGAACACTTGGTCTGAACCATTCCAAAGCCATTATACATCTGCAAAATTCACCTAAACCTCTTTTCTGGTTTTGGTTCCTGTGGTTTTGCACCCCATCTCCCTTGGATTTTACATTTAAATAAAGATAAACTCAGTCAAAACCAGTCTTACTGTACCTGCTTTTGTATCAGCACTAGGCAAAAGGGCAAGTTTCCCATGTATTTGATGTGAAATTTTAAATTGACCCAGGTTTTCTGGAAACTGGGTTCAGGTTCACTCAAAAGTAGAGATGGGCCTGAACCAAAAACCTCAAACCCAGATCAGACATGAGAAATGCCCAGTGCTCATATGAAAGCAGTTACAGTAAGACTGATTTTGACTGAGTTTAGCTTTATTTAAATGTGAAACTCCAGGAAGTGTGCTGTGAAACCACAGCAACCAAAACAGGAACAGAGGTTTAGGTGAATCCATTCAAAACAAATCACACTACTGTACATGCCTTTGCTGAGAAAGTGAAATGAAGCCCTTGAGTTTTCTTTGCCCATATGAAGATGCAGAGTGAAAGAGAGTATGACCAACTCATTCAATAGTGGAATGCAGTTGGGTTTGAATAATCTCCAGTGATCCTGGGTCAGAGGAGGTGTTTGAGGAGTGCAAGTGTTATGTATAGGTTTATCTATCTAATTCTAAGCAATGCTCATCATTGTAGTAGTGGGATGGTGGGTCTTGGGCCTGAACCAAACACTCCAAACTTTAGGAGGCGGGTTGGAATCTGGACCTGGATCCTGATTTGAATTTTTCCTCTGGTGCCTCACATTAGAATGGGCCAAACTCCAGACTCAAACTCCTTCAGTGAACGAAAGGTTGAAATCTGAACCCAGATTAGATCCAAACTTCATGATTGAGTATCAGCCTGTGAAAGGCTGAACCAGATCCAATGCCTAGCTTGATTGCCCTGGGAGTTGAGATCCAGACCTGAACACAGATTCATGGGGCAGGCCTCATTCTACCTCCTTTGCCCTATCCCTCTGCAGCCAGGCACCATGATGCATCCCATTCCCCTAGGGAAGACCCTGTTAGCAGCTCCACACCCCTGTGCTCTGGGGCAAGGCCCTCTGACCACCCAGGTCTCACCCCACCCAACATCCCCTGTACTCCCATCCCTCAGCCTGGGCCCTCTGCCGCACTCCACTCCGCAGGCCTCCCTCACCCCACCCCCTTAGCCCTCTGCCCCCTCCAGGTCTCACCACAGTCCCTGGCCCACTGCCCCCCAACTCCCCACCTGACACGCCAGGCCTCACCTCACTCCCCTGGTGCTCTGCCCCCCCAAACTCACCTCCCCCTCTGAGACCCCACCCCAGCTCTCTACCCCTCCCCCAATCTTCCCGCCTGACAGTGACACACGCACCCCGACCCAATCTCACCCCGCTCACTGCCTCCCAGGCGGGGCTCTCCCCTGCTGCCAGCGGCCCAGGCACCTTCCTCTCACCTGAAACTCTGACTCACTCTCACTGCCCCCCCGGCTGTTCTCGCAGCGGCCGCTCCGCCCGCCACTACGCGGGCAGAGCTCCTAGCCTCTCACCTGCGCAGGGCGGGCGGTCCCGGGAAGAGCCGGCTAGGCCGTAGGGGGAGGTGCCCGGAAGAGCCGGCTAGGCCGTGGGGGGAGGTGCCCGGAAGAGCCCATTTCCTCCTCTCCAGTCGGGACGGGCGCGGCGCAGAGACAAAGCAGCTGAGGCGGCTCCGGCCTCAGGATCCACCGGTGCCTTCTTCCCGTCCGGGACCCGCAGGTAACTTCGCGGCCCGGGGCCCCTTCCATCCCGCCGAGTTGGAAACTTTTCCTCCCGCCGCTAACGGGGCCTGGCCCACGGCCCCACCCCCGGGTCACCCCTCCCCCCGCCAGTGGGCCCGGGCAGCCCCCAGTCCCGGTAGGCCCCAGGGCGCCTCATGGTGCAGCGGCCCCCGGCCGGGCCGCCGTGCTCTGAGCAGGGCCCCTCGCCCCGCGGGAGCCGCGCTGCCCCAGCACCGCGTGGGGCGGGGCCCGGCGCCGCAGCCGGCCTGGCCCGGCCCGAAGCGGCCCGCACAGCTTACTGGGGCCGCCTCCCACTGTTGGGAGGGTCGGGCCCCCGGCGAGGGAAGCAGCTCCCCGCCCCACGCCGGTGCAGCCCGTCGCCTCAGCCGTAGAGCCCGGGGGTGCGCCCAGCCCCCTTCTCCCGGGAGTCTCGGGCGTTAGCGCTGCCCCCAAACTCTAGCTGCTGGCTTTGTTTTAGTAAGTTGTAGCCGCAATAGCCCTAGATGTGAGCGGGGCGAGTTGGGTGGGGGAAATATTTCCTATTGGCCCTTTCCTATTGGCGAAAGAGACACGCTTTCGAGCACACACAGCTCTTGTCTCTGCCACCAACAGTAGTGGGGCCAAAAAAGAGATTCACCCCACCCACCTTCTCTTTGTTTTACCAACACGTCCCTACTCACTATGTCCAACTCCCCTGTTGGAGCATGAAAGACCTGCACAAACAGGAGGAAGCTGACTATTGTGAAGGGCTGTCAAAGCACAAGATGACAAAATAGAAAAATAATTTTCCTTAATCTTTCAATTATAGTGACTTTTAGATATTACAGTAACATTAGTAGGGAAAAGTTTTCAGACAAGTATAACTTTGACTTGTTTTGTAAGCTGACATTGTTTCTTGAAACTCTCAATGTACAAAAAATAGTCTGTTAGTACACAAGTAATCCCCAACTTTTTAGTGGGGTGGCAGGTGGCCTAGTACTCTGCATCCACTTACACCACAGCTTACACACCACTTACATCATGTATTTGGTCCGTACTCCCACCGATGGAAGTTGTGACAGTTAATAAGAGGACTGAACTTAGCCCTATATGCTTAGCTCTCAAGGGCAGCAGTTGTAAGGGGAATGTGTTGGCATTCTCTTTCGTTATCTGTGGAGGACTCTGTCTAGTGGATTTACTTCTGTAGTTGAAGATGTGTGGCTGGAATGAGTAATGTTAGGCCTGTAGTCTGCCAGACAAGTACAGTACTTCCATTAATGCAGTAGCTTAATCGTCATGTAGGCCTCATGCCAAAATCGACACATTGCTGTGCTGTCTTGTAACTGTGAGGTGGTGTTTCTGTATTGTAAAAAGAACAGGAGTACTTGTGGCACCTTAGAGACTAACAAATTTATTAGAGCATAAGCTTTCGTGGGCTACAGCCCACTTCTTCGGATGCATATAGAATGGAACATATATATACACACACACATTTCTGTACTGTGTTCACTGTAAGAAACGAGAGAAAGTGGTACATAAGAAGAGCCTGAAACTCACTTTATTTTATAAAGAAGAATGGCTACGTCACTGGGTTGGTTTTCACTTCAGGCATGAATAGCTTTATTTTAAGGCTGTCTTGTTGTGTAGTCTACCTCTGACTTGCAAAAGCAGTAAAACACATGAGAACTCTAGTGATATACTATAGTAAAATTACACAAGTTCTGGGTGGGTGTAGAGAACCTGATACAAGATGTATTTCTCTTCCAAAGTTACTTATACAATATCTGTACAGCTACCTGGTGATCCTTCTGAACACTTCTATTTCTGGTCAGTAGCACTGGTCAGTTTCTCCCACTGGTCACATGCTACCGAAATCCTTGTCTATCACTTGACTACTGCACTAGTCTTGTATCTGGCCTTGATGCTTGCGGCCTGGCTCCCCTCAAGCCCATTCAAAATGTGGGTGCAAAGATAAGAACATAAAAGTGGCCATACTGGATCAGACCAAAGGTCCATCTAGTCCAGTATCCTGTCTTCGGACAGTAGCCAATGCCAGGTGCCCCACAGGGAATGAACAGAATAGGTAATCATAAAGTGATCCATCCCCTGTCGCCCATTCCCAGATTCTGGCAAACAGGCTAGGGATACCATCCTTGCCCATCCTGGCTAATAGCCATTGATGGACCTATCAAGATAAAGAGCAAAGGCTTGATTGTCCTTCTCCCCTCCTCACTCCACCCTTCAGTCTTTTAATTGGCTTCCCCATCTCCAGTCACACCATAGACACCTCTACCCCGATATAACGTGACCCGATATAACACGAATTCGGATATAACGCGGTAAAGCAGGGCTCTGGGGGGCGGGGCTGCGCACTCCGGTGGATCAAAGCAAGTTCGTTATAACGCGGTTTCACCTATAACGCGGGAAGATTTTTTTGGCTCCCGAGGACAGCGTTCTATCGAGGTAGAGGTGTACAAACTTACCCTGAAAGTCCTTCTCAGTTTTGCTCATCTTTAATCAACCAATGATGCTAGCGTTAATACCACAAGAATTATCCCATCTTCATGCATGAGGGGTAGTAAAACTTCCTGTCTAAACTTGTAAAATCACCATATTTTCCTCCAAGTCATTCCTCAAAACATACCTGTGTCCTAGTAGGTACTGGAAACCACAGTCTGAAAATTACTAAGCAGGTAGAGATTTGTAATTCCAGTCCTTGTCTTGCCTAAAAACTGTGCATATCCTGTCTGTTTCCCAGTCTCTTCCTCCCTCCTGTCTCTCTCTCTTCTTCTCCTCTCCCCCCCCCCCCCCCCCGTGTCTCTGACCTGTTTTATGTTGTCTATTATTGGACTGTAAGCTTCTGGTGTCAGAGACTGTTTACTGTGTCTGTACAACATCTAGCACAATAGGCCCGTGATTTGGCTGATCGCTAGGTGCTAGCATAATGTAAATACATAATAATGAGCTGCCTATGTCTTTGAACAAAGTTTTTTTGTTTAAAAAAGGCCTCTTTTGAAAATGAAACACTTTACATAAATGTTCTTAAGAAGAATCTTTGTGCCCTTTCTCTTAAAAATACAGACAAAAACTAAAGACCAAAACAAACTATCAAATACTATTAAAAACCTTGTCTAGTTTTATTTTTCAAAGAATTCTAATAGGACTCTGAAATGGAGTAAATGTTTATGTAAGGTGGGCAGAGTTGGGATTAGAACTCTTATCCTCAGACTAATAACTAAAATATTCAACAAAATTATATTAATATTGAATGTAAAGTTTGTAAGCATCTGAAGGCCCGGAAAGTAAAGAAGTTAATTAGTATATTCACTTTGGTTTCTTCCTGTGAATTTTGAGGTGCTGTTTGGCATGGGGAATGGCAAGAAATTCATACAGTTATGTTTCTTCATTCAGAGAAGTTCCATAGTCCTAATAAAATTAATTGGAGGATAACCGATTTAAGCCAGTCTTTTGCATAGATCAACTACTTGAGTGCCTCCCTTCTTGCAACTCATTGAGAAATTGATCTTTACAAAAGAATCAACAATGGCAAAGTTTAAACTGGAAATATATTTAAGTAGACTTTTAATATGAATTGAAATTAGATCTTGTTGTCAAACAGTGGTGGTGCCTTCTTAAATTCCTTTCTCATGCAAGGAATTAATTGGAAATGTTACTTACCATCTGTGATGAAACTGAAGTAATCCATAGATTTTAAGATAAGCCGGGGGTGAGGACTTAAGTGACTATAAAATGCTGTGAAAATGCTTGTTTTACTGAAGATATAACAATGTTGGATATTAAATTGAGGTTAGTATATCTTTTGAATTTAGTGGACATCAAATAGAATATGGCAGGTAGAATACTTACTGAGGTGTTAACCTGAAACTGGAATGTAGGCCCAACGAATGTTTGTGTTCTTTTCTCTTGTAACACAATGCCTTTTTCTTGGAAATCCCCAAATGCTTATTCTGCTGAACTTTAAAGTTTATGCGCTTAAGGGTTTGTCAACACAGGAAAGTTATACCAATATAAGCTAAGGAGTGAATTGATACTGGTGAAGCTTCCCATGTGGATATACTTTCTGGTGTGGTCTAGCTTTGGTTGCTGTGCAAGGAGTTCAAGCTAAACCAAAAATAGCCATTCTTATTTCAGAATAAATGTCCACAAGGCCAGTTATACAGATTTAATCTTTAGCTGATACAACTTTCCTGTGTAGACAAGCCCTGTATTACTTTTCAGGGTGGATTTGATTTAAATCACTAGTCAGGGAGACTTGATTTAATCATGGATTTCTACATAAAAGTGTATTCTTGTTGGTTGTTATAACCTTAATACATAGTCTTCACAATTCAGAGATAGATGTAGGTTTCATTTTTAGAAGGTACACACTATATATTTTTTAAGTGATTTATTTTGAAAACCTTTCAGATTAGTTTTACAGCTATATCAGAAAATGAATGATTGTTTATTTCATTTACCAAAGGTAAATGAAGCTGATAGTTCACCTCCCTATGACTTCATAAATATCTCCAATTCAACAGGTTAATGATTAATATTTGAAGGATTTTTTTTGCCATGCTGTATTAGGAGGAGAACATCACCAGACAGACATTTAAATTGTTTTATTTAACTAAAACAACGTTACATATTCAACAGCAAACATATAATATTTTAACAAAACAAGCATATGAATTTTTGAATTTAGTTAAACATTCAAGTTTTTTTTAAAGCAGGTTTGTTTTTGTTAAAATTGTTTTTAACTAAAATAGTAAATCAAATATTTAAAAAACCAAAACAAAAATTAAATCTCCTATGTCAGCCAGGTCAACATGAGAAATTTAAAATATTGGCTTCTGCAGCTAACTCAGTCGTCTTCACCTTCATTTTCCTGTTTGTTCATAATCTGGAAAAGAAAATGGATAGCAACTCTCCAATGTCTTGTATACACTAGGAAAATGCATCCTATTAAATGCCTTACACACATTTTAATATAATTTAGCATAGGCAAGGACAAGTTGTGTATAAAATGACAACTAACATTTTAAGGCATGATTAACTTCAGCAAAATACGCAGTCTCATTAAAAATGACTTTTATATCAGAAGACTGGAGGAGAGTAAATGTTGTACCTATATTTTAAAAAGGCCCTAGTGGTAATCCAGAGGATTGCCAACCAGTAACCCTTACACTTGCATCTGGTAAACTGGTTGAAATAATGATTAAAAATAGAATTAAACATCTGAAAGGTGTAATAGGGTCTAACAAGCATGGTTTGTGGAAAAGGAAATTGCATCTTGCTAATCTACTGATGTGTTCAAAGAATTCTGATAAAAGGAGTGGATAAAGGAAAACCAGTTGATCTAATTTTAGATTTTCAAAGGGCTTTTGACAAGGTCTTTTACAAGAAGCTGCTAAAACTAAGTGCTCCTGGGGAAGAAAAGTATTGTCATAAATCAAACTGTCTGGGAGAGAGAAAACAGAGTAGGAATAAATGACTAATGTTCATCATAGCAAAAGGTTAAATGTGATCCCCAATGGCTGCAGATATCCTGGAGCAGCTGAGAACACTGAACTCTCTGCATTATCCCAGACTCTGCAGCTGAGTGCCACTAGGTTCCATGGTAGGTCTGGCTGTATATTTATTGATGATCTGGAAAGGAGGTGAGCAGTGAGGTACTAAGAAGACTGAAGTTCTTCAGAGGGATTTATAACTGTTGAATGGGCAACATGATGGCAGATAGAAGTTCAGTGTTGATAAGTGCAAAGTAATGCATGTTGTATTAAAATTTGAGCTATTCATATGCTATACAGGGTTCTAAATTATTTGTGGCAACTCAGGAAAGGGATCTTTTCATCAAGCTGTCTACAATGATACAGACTTCTGTTCAATATGCTGCTGAGGTCAAAACTGGCAAACAAGGTGGTAGGAAGCATGAGGAATAGGGTGGAGAATAATACAGATGATGTCAGAAGGTCGCTATATAAATAGTAGCATACCCTCTTTCACCATACCCTGGTCAACCCATTTCAAAAAGGATATTGCAGAATATGAGGGCGTTCAGACACTGGTGACAAATGATTAGAGGTGTAGGAAAAACTCTCATGAACAGTAATTGAAAATTTTGAATAATTCCTCTCCTTTTTAAGGTGAATAGAGGGGGGGCATAAGTGTGTATGAAAGTGACGAATGACACAGAGAATGTAGATCTGGCGCTTGTGTCCTCCCCATCTCAACACAAGAACAATGGGGAATTCAGTTAAATTGATAGAGTAATTTGTAACCGATAAAAAGAACTCATTTTTACTGAATGCCTAATTGTCATTGAGGCCAAAAATTAATAAGAATCAGAGGTGGATAACAATATCCCAGGGTAGACAAGGCCCAAATGATCAAGTGACTTAAACCTTCCCGAATATAGACACAGCCTCACATTTTACAGGCATAACTCCTACTATTCCAGTATATGAGTTTTTTTGTTTTAGTTTAAATCCCTTCCCATATGACACAAACTAAAAAGAGCTGGAATAATAGTGTCTACACTAGGGGTTGGGTGTGGGGTGTTATTCCAGCATAACAGTTTTTTTAAATTACACCTTTGGCTAAACTGAAAACTTTCCCATGGATAGAAGTCCTTACTATGTGCCTGTAAAATGATGATGGTGATACTGACTTGAGGCATAGGCTACGTCTACACTGCAAGCGCCACAGTGGCACAGCTTCGGCTATGCTGTTGTAGCACTTGTAGTGTAGACACTACAGCGACAGAAGGATTTTTTCCATTGCTGTAGTAAAGCCACCCTGAAGGCAGTACCTAGGTCAATGGAAGAATTCTGTCTTCGATCTATCTGCGTCTACAGTGGGGGTAAGATCAGCTTAACTAAGGGCATGGCTACACTCACAGCGCTCTACATCTGTGAATTAAACCAGCCCTTGGAGACCGCAGCAGGGAAAGCGCTGCAGTGTGTTCACACTGTCAGCTGCAAGTGCACTGGCGTGGCCACATTTGCGCACTTGCAGCGGCATTGCGAGCGGTGCATTATGGGCAGCTATCCCACAGAGCACCTCTTCCCATTCTGGCGCTGTGGCTTGTGGGAAGGGGGCGGGTTGGTGCGGGTTATTCTAGGTCCTGTCCCAACGCCCCGTGATGCATCGCTTCGCATCCCAGCAATCCCTGTGCTTCTGTCCACATTTGGCGCCATCTTTCAATGTTTTTTGTACTGCGTGCTCTGTCTTCCCTTTCGGTCTGCGGGAATGGATCCCAAACGGCTGACTATGCTGATGGGTCTCGCCAGCACGTCACAAATTGTAGTCGAGTTCCTCCTTAAGCTACAAACTGACAGTGAGGAGTCTGATGATGATGTCAACTTGCATAAAGCGTACGGCATGAGATTGCTTGTGGCATTCACGGACATGCTCACCGCTGTGGAACGCCACTTTTGGGCTAAGGAAACAAGCACTGAGTGGTGGGATCACATCGTCATGCAAGTCTGGGATGACGAGCAGTGGCTGCAGAACTTTCAGATGAGAAAAGCCACTTTCATGGGACTGTGTGCTGAACTCGCCCCCACCCTGCGGCGTAAGGACACAAGATTGAGAGCTGCCCTGCCAGTAGAGAAGTGGGTGGGTATTGCAATCTGGAAGCTGGCAACTCCAGACAGATACCGATGGGTCGCTAACCAGTTTGGAGTGGGAAAGTCGACCGTTGGAATCATGTTGATGCAAGTTTGCAGGGCCATTAATCACATCCTGCTCAGAAGAATTGTGACTCTGGGTAACATGCGTAACATTGTGGCTGGCTTTGCACAAATGGGTTTCCCTAACTGCAGAGGGGCGATAGATGGGATGCATATTCCAATTCTGACACCAGCCCACCTAGTCTCCGAGTACATAAATCGGAAGGGGTATTGCTCTCTGGTTCTCCAGGACTTGTGGATCACCGGGGGTGTTTCATTGACATTAACGCAGGCTGGTCCAGAAACGTGCATGACGCACGCATCTTTTGGAACACAGGCCTATTCAGGGAGCTGCAAGCCGGGACTTTCTTCCCAGACCAGAAGATCACTGTAGGGAAAGTCGAAATGCCCATTGTGATCCTTGGAGACCCCGCTTACCCTTTAATGCTGTGGCTCATGAAACCCTACACAGGGAGCCTTGACAGCAGCAAGGAGCGGTTCAACAGGCTGAGTTGGTGCAAATTGACTGTGGAGTGTGCTTTTGGCTGTTTAAAGGGCCGCTGGCGCTGTCTGTATGGGAAGCTGGACCTGGCCGATGACAACATCCCCACGGTTATATCCGCGTGCTGTACCCTCCATAACATTTGTGAAGGGAAGGGTGAAAGCTTCACTCAGGCATGGACCTCTGAGGTTCAACACCTGGAGGCTGAATTTGCACAGCCAGAGAACAGGGCTATTAGAGGGGCCCAGCGTGGGGCTGCAAGGATTAGGGATGCCTTGAGGGAGCAATTTGATGCTGAAAGCCACTAGTAATGTTTGGTGCCCTGCACAGGAGTGAAGTGCAGTGGTTCCAATGTTAGTAGGAATCTGTGTTTGCTACGTATGATGCACTGACTTGCAGTGCCTGTTGCTTTCCTGGGCTTCAGTATCTTTTACTTAATGCAATAATAAATAATGTTTTCAAAGCCAAAAAATTCATTTATTTAAAAGAAAATTTGTTTATTGAAAAGAAACACAACTACTTGGGAAACAGGGCATGACACATCTGTGCTGTGTGGGATGAGGGAAAGGGGTGGGGTGGGGAATGGGACAATTGGAGATTCATGTATGTCCTGTTATACTTGGCCTTCCTGTCTGGAGTGCCGTGCAAATGTCAATTTATTTAATGGTGGTTGGATTGAAATATAAAGTCTGAAAATTCCTCTTCATTTCATTGGGAAGTTGTCTTCAAGAAAATCCCATAAGGCTTATGGGGTGGGAGAAAGCTGGCTGAAGTTGAAAAATTCTGTGGGACTGTTGGGTATTAGTGACTTTTTTTTTTTTTTTTTTTTTTTTTAACAGAGCTTTAATATTGTGAACACCCATACATCAGAAGTTTAAGGTGACTAAACCTGAAAAGTTCTCTTGCTAGTTTGATCATTGTATAAGCAAATTGCGAAGACCTCTGCATGTTAAGTATGCAAGTCAGATAATGATTAGTGATCATTAATACTAATCACTCATTTGCTACATATATCAGCAGCTTTCACAAATTTAAAAATTAGTGTTGAATTCATTAGGCGAGGGCTTAATCTAAGATTGAAATATAAGTTATCTATCTTTGCATAGGATACATTATTAGGTGCACTGCACTGTGTACCTTATGCAAGCGTCTAGATTCCAGCAAACCAAATCCATCCAATGACTCGCAGCTTTGACTCTTGAATAGTCTATTACAATTGACTGCACACTAGCAGTGCTCTTCTCCAATTACCAATGACTCTCTATTCTCTTCCAGCTTCTGCGGAGTTATTTAATTTTCTTATTGTCTTCTAATAGACATAACACAAACCTTAATCTCATCACTTCGTTCTTGTCAGATAGTTAGCTTTCATTCACAGACTGAAATTAGAATCTAGTGTTTCTGATATCCACTTTCAAATATGTTCTGTTTGTTTAAATACTTCAGATGTTTAAAAAATGGAAAGTGTGGTTTTAAAAATGTCATCCAGTTGCTCATTTCCCTTGAAGTGTGGGTTTTTCACAATTGTACTGAACCATTTTCATGGACTAACAAAATTCATCGCAGTGGAGGAATGAAATTGGCTCCCCATACATGCTGATGTCAAATTTAGAGCTTTAAGAAAGGATCTTTCCTATATGTATGAACTAAAATCATGTCTGTCTCAGTAAGGCTTTGGGGTTAGTCTTTAATTACAGTAGTATTTTGAAGAATGAGGTGATCTTAACTAAAGATTTGCTGTCTTGGCCTCTAACAAACTAGATAATTTCAGCATGTCTCTTTCTGTATTTAAAACTTCTAATGAAGGTCTGGATTAGAAGACTTTGTTCTGCTAAAGAATGCAGTATACTACACATTCATAGTAATTTAGGAACAAAAATGTAGCTTTAGGATATGAGTGAGGCCAATCTTCATTATTTCTAACTGCATGGCTTATAGATTGCACTTGAATTGCAGACTGAGTGCTTAAGACACAAATAAAAATACCAGGATTTCTTTGCTTCTTATTGCCAGTAATCAGGGTTGTGTGGGGTGGGGGTTTTTTTTTTTTTTTGAAAGCCAAGCAAAAATTCATCTTGCAGCATTGACAGATTCTTGTACCAACTGATAAAGTTGGCTAATTTGTAGTAGAAACGTGAATGCATATTTGCTGGTAAAACTTGCTACTCTGTGGGTATCCAAGGATATGTGTACATGTATGGCACTGCAGCGGCATAGCTGTACTGATGCGGTGGCACTGCTGCAGCATGTCTGGTGAAGATGCTCCATGCCGATGGAAGAGAGCTTTCCTGTTGGCCTAATAAAACCATCTCCACAAACAGCAGAAGTTAGATCTGCGGGAGAAGCTGTCCCACCGACGTAGCGCTGTGCATATGAGCGCTTGTGTCGGTGTAATTATGTCGCTCTGGGTGGTTGTTGTTCACATCTCGAGCTACATAAGTTATGCTGACCTGTGGTAATGTAGACATAGCCCAAACTTTGCTTGTTTGAGCGTTACCCCTTTTCTTTTAGGATATGTGTTCAGTGCATAATTAACTTGGCTGATCAGCACCCAGGTTAGCCTAGCTCAGGTGTGAGGAGCCACACTGCAAAGCTGTACCCCAAGCTACTGGCCAGGTTTACACTACAGACCTATATCGGTATAACTATGTTGCTCAGGATGTGTGAAATCCATACCCTCTGAGTGACATAGTTATACCGACCTGACCCCTTGTGTAGACAGCATTATGACAGTGGGAGAGCTCCTTCTTCTGACATAGCTATCACCTTTGGGGAGGTGGATTAACTATGCTGATGAAAGAAGTTCTCCCTTTGGCATAGGAGTGTCTTCACTAAAGTGATGTGGTGGTGCAGCTGCACGGCTCTACATGAAGACAAGCCAACTGTATCCTCGCTAGTGCTGCACTTTCCTGTGTGTGTCTGGGGTCACATCCCACAGTTCTTTATGCTGAAGTAAGCTGAGCTGCTCTGATTCCTTCCCAGTGAATTATGGGAGAGCTTGTCTGTACTACTGGGTACATGGGCATGTGTGTGTAACAGGATGGCCTACTCCTTTTAAGGGCTGGGGTGTCAGGGAGCAGCTGGCCCTGTTCTGGAAAGGCGCCCAGCTGGCAGGTGCTGGGAATCGTGACCCAGTTGGAAGCATTTAGTGACTGGGGCTGATAATTTCCAGCCAGGGGATTTAGAGAAGTGCCCCAGCTCTGAGAGGCAGGACTTAAGAGAGGGCTAGGAGCACTTTCCTGCCCTCCCTCAGCCTCCCTCTGTAGGCACAAGAAAGACCTGTGTTGGGGGAAGGACCAGCATATTAAGCTATCAGACATTCTTAGTTGAAGAACAGGACTGTTGCTTTTTGTTCCAGTTTCCTTTTGTTTAAAAAATAAACAGAGCTGGCCCTCCAGGATAAGGCTACACCCTGAACTGGGTGCGGCCAATTGTTTGTCCCAGCTGTTGATCTGGTCCTCAAACCTATGGGGGCGGGGTGGAGAGGGGAATTATGAGAAGGCATTGGACTGTCACACTCAAGTGTCTTGACCTTTGTCCACACTGCAAAGTGGGAGGATTACCAGCCCAAGTGAAAGACCATTCTTGGCTTTAACTAGCTGAGCCAGCTTGTTTGGGTGGAAGCACCACTAAACTCAGATGAGAGGGTTTTGTGTGTGAATGGAAGGTGTGGGGGGTTGTTGTTAGGGGTAACACTTGAGCAAGAGCATGGGCTAACTCTTCAGTGAAAACATATTTGCTAGGGAAATTGATCTGTTTGCAGATCCCCTGGCATCTCTGCCAAACGAGCTACTTCAATTATTAGCCATGTGTGGCTTTGTCTCAGGTGTTCCAGCACTTGTGGCACTGAGGCTTATGCAGGTTCTAGCATTGCAGTGTAGGATCAAAATGCACAGGTAGAAGTGTGAGGGTAAAAGTAGCATGCTTCTTCCTTCTGTTATGTGTAGCGTACTTTATTGTTGGCTATTAATTGTTCACTTTGAATACTCGATTGAAACACCCCTCTTCTCCCTCCTCCCAAAACCACTGTGATGCAACTAGATCTTTCAAGAAGTAGGATGTCTTCACTCAAGCTTCTAAATATCTATTTAACTTTAGGCACTCTCTTTAATAAATAAATAAAATCTTGTTGCACTTTTTTTTTTTTTTTTTTTTTTTTAACCTCAAGTAATGCCTTCACACCAAGTCAGGCTTCCCTGCATGTGGCTAGAATCCTGCTTGAATAGTTTAACTTTTGGCAACCAATAGTCTGCTCAGAGATTAAATCAGACAGCTAGTCTGAAGGAGTGCAATATGACTTTGAATAATTAAAAGGATATGAGCGTGGTTCTTGTGCTCAATCTGAGGATGTCATCTATCAGTTTAAGGCTTATTGTAACCGAATGATAAACTAATACAATATCTCCCATATTTGCTGTACTTTGACTTTGACGCAGCTCCTTTAACTCTTTTGAGGCAACATGTTTATGCCAAACAAGAATGAAAAAAGCTTTATGTAAGTAAAGGCATCAGGCTATTGTGTAAGCATTTCGATTTTGAAAATGCTTGCTTTTTGTGAAATCATCATTGTTATGGTCTTGAGAGCATCCTATTAGATGTTTGAGGAGAGCATGTCTTCTACCTCCCCCCATGAAAGAATTAGATTTCATGCACATGATGTCTAACTTCAAAAACCTTGGTTGTACTTATTTTTCCCTAATAAAATGCCAAGTTTCTAACTCTTAAAGTGGAGGGTGAAAAATAGCATTCCTTTTAAGTAAAGTTAAGTTAAATTTTAAGTAATTTGGACCTGTAAAGGAATTCTAGTACAGAAGCTGCCAAGATCTGTTGGGCCTTATCCCTGTCCTACTGAAAAGTCTTTATCCCTGTCCTATTGATGGGGAGGGGTAGATGTGACGAACTGGGACTGTTCTTAATGTTTCCTCTGAATACTGTGTGGGTGCCTCAGTTTCCCCCATGCATTTCTTAAGTCTCTAGGGGGTGAGATTGTTGCAGAGCAAAGGGCCAGTGCACATAAATGGCCAGCACTCTGTCTCCTGGCAACTAATGGCCAGGGCCCTTCCCCCCTGCAAGGTGATAGCTAAAGGTGTTGGAGAACAAAGGAATCAGGCGACCTCCTGGCCCGGGAAAGGAACAAAGCAGAGGAGGAGGGGCTGGAGAGTGAGTCAGTTTGGAGCTGGCTGGGGAAATGGAGGGGAGCCCAGACAGGGCTTTGGCCTCCCTGGGACCCCCCAAGATGGACCTGACTGAGGGGGTCCTGTTGTCTGTACCTGCAAGACCTGTCTTGGACTGCATTCCTGTCGTCTAAATAAAGCTTCTGTTTTACTGGCTGGTGGAGAGTCATGGTGAATCGCAGGAAGCCGGGGGTGCAGGGCCTTGTCTCCCCCACACTCCGTGACAGTAAAGCACCAGAATGTGCACAGGGATATGTGTGTGACAGGATCACATATTGAAAAAATGCCTTTGTGTGAGGGCACCTGATTCAAAGAGAGAATGTGACAGGGTTTTCATGGGTTACTGAAGGATTTGTAGCTGGAAGAAATTGATGTCCTTACCTTTCGATGATGATGAGGGAATAAGGCAGCTGGGAGGGAGTCAGGTTAAAGACATATTTTTTTAAAAGGAAATTAAATGTAAAAAGTTGCTGTGACCGATATGACAGTTTCCTGCACTCTCTTTGGGAAATTTTATTGAGGGCACGTCTACACTGGCAAAGTTACAGTGCCACTCAGAGCGCGGAAGGAAAACCGCTGTTGTGTGTTCATACTGACAGCTGCCCGCACAATAGCGTGTTCACACTTGCGGCACTATTCGGAGCGGTGCACTCTAGGCAGTTATCCCACAGAGCACCTCTTTCTCTTTTGCTGCTAAGACTTGTGGGAAGGCGGAGCGGGTCGCGGGGCATCCTGGATCCAGTCCCAATGCCCCGTGATGCATTGCTTCGCATTCCGGCAATCTCTGTGCTTCCATCTGCATTTGGCACCATCTTTCAAAGGTTTGTGTGTTGCGTGCCCTGCCTCTTTTGGGCTGCAGGAATGGATCCCGAACTGCTGACCAGTATGCTGTTTGCTCTGACCAACATGTCACGAGTGGCAGTGGAGTTATTCCTGAACTACGAAGGCAAGAGGAGTGCAACATTGATCTCGCCATGTATAGTAGCTACAACACGAGAAGACTTGTGGCATTCACGGAGGTGCTGACCACAGTGGAACGCCTCTTTTGGGCTCGGGAAACAAGCACTGAGTGGTGGGATCACATCATGATGCATGTCTGGGATGATGAGCAGTGGCTGTAGAACTTTCGGATGAGGAAAGCCACGTTCATGGGACTGTGTGATGAGCTTGCCCCAGCCCTGCGGCACAAGGACACGAGAATGAGAGCTGCCCTGTCACTGGCGAAGCGTGTGGCGATTGCACTGTGGAAGCAGGCTACTTCAGCTGGCTACTCCGATCAGTCACTAACCAGTTTGGAGTGGAAAAGTCAACCATTGGAGTCGTGTTGATGGAAGTGTGCAGGGCCATTAATTGCATCCTGCTCTGAAAGACCATGACTCTGGGCAACGTGTATGGCTTTGCACAAATGAGCTTCCCTAACTGTGGAGGAGCGATAGATGGCACACACATTCCAATTCTGGCAGCAGACCACCTAGCCACAGAGTATATTAATCGGAAGGGGTAGTTCTCTATGGTTCTCCAGGCACTTGTGGATCACCGTGGGCGTTTCACAGACATGAACGCAGGCTGGTCCAGAAAGGTGCATGATGCATGCATCTCTTGGAACACTGGCCTGTTCAGGAAGCTGCAAGCAGGGACTTTCTTCCCGGACCAGAAGCTCACCAGAGGGGAAGTCGAAATGCCCATTGTGATCCTGGGAGACCCCACCTACACCTTAATGCCGTGGCTTATGAAGCAATACACGGGGCACCTTGACAACAGCAAGGAGTGATTCAACAACCGTCTGAGCAAGTGGAGAATGACTGTTGAGTGTGCATTTGGCCGTTAAAAGCCTGCTGGCGTTGCCTGTATGGGAAGCTGAACATGGCTGTAACATAATTGTATGTTGCTTTGCAGTGCTCTTTTTGCTTTCACTTAATAGAATAAAGATTACTTTCAAACAAACACAATTCTTTTATTAAAAGACAACAACTGGAGGAGAGAGTCAAACAAAATTCACCAGCAGGAAGGGGGTGGGGAAGGTCTTGAGAGGAGGAGGGGTCCTGGGATGGCTAAAGATTTGTGTATGTCCAGGGATCATACCCAGCTTTCTCCTTTGGAGTACAATGCTGCAGGTGCTGTACTTCAGCAGGGCCAAACTGCAGAGGGATGGGTGTTGAGTGTAGTGGGAGTACACAGTGCTGGACTGTGAGGAGAGAGAAGTGGAATGCTGCAGGTAGAGAGTGGAGCCAGGAGGTTGATTAACTGTGTGTGTGTGTGTGTGTGTGTGTGAGAAGTGCATGGGGAGGGCTGGTGCGGAGCTGCTCGGTTTGAAGCGCTAGTATCGCCTGGAGCATGTCCACTTGGTGCTCCATATCGTTTAAGAGCTGCTCCGTGGCTTCTTTCTGGTGTGCCGCGTTCTCCTTTTTGTTCCCTCTTCTCGCTGTCCCGCCAGTCCTTCAATTCCTGTTTCTCAGCGGCGGAGTGCATCATAACCTCACGGAGAAAGTCCTCCTTCGTTCTTCTTGGCCGCTTTCTAATTCTGCGCAGCCGTTCTGCCTCCGATATCAAAGAGGGAGGCTGGGCTCCCAAGGTCATCTCTGAAGTTTAAATGCAACGTTTTACAGAAGCAGTATTGTTTGCAACAGACAACACTGATTCAGTACTTTAAACACAGCCAGTAGTCTCTCGCCTGTTGCTAACTGGCTGACCCCAGGCAAGCACACATGAGCCACAAGACCTCAAAAATGGTGAGTAGCTGCAGGGGCAGGGTAAATTGGTGTTCCCAGCACTGTAGTGGGAGCCTGATAATCATTCCTGTCCCCACATTTTCCACAGGCTGTGTCTATTATGGAAGCTATCTCGCTGCTGAGGGTGAGCAGGGAATCAAGGGGGAGGGTCTTCTCCAAAGCAGCTAGGATTGCCCAGTATCTCCATAAGAGTTTCCGGGAGATCTGAGGGAGATTTCCTGTGAAGTGAGAGAGTCTATCAACAGCCTGTTCCGCCGCTCAGACTAGGCATGCGGTGGGAGACAAGCCTTCTTTCTTCAACACTCCTGCCCCCAACAACTCGCTCAGCAATTCCCCAAATCTGATCCACTTACCAGGGCCTCCTCTCCTGTTTGCGCTTCACCATGATCTGACTGATGTGACTGGCTAGGCTCCTCCGGGGTAGAAAATGACTGCATGCATCTCTGGCCTCCGAGTCATCCTCTGCCTCTGGGTCCCCCTCCCCTTCTTCTTCCAAGATTTCCCCCTCTTGGCTCGGTCCACTCTTGACTGGCATGCGAGCCAACGAAGTATCCACAGAGGCCTTCGCAGTGGAGGTGGAGTCGCCACCGAGTATCGTGTCCAGCTCTTTGTAGAACCAGCAGCTCATGGGCGCAGCACCGGAGCGGCAGTTTGCCTCCCGCAACTTGGGGTAGGCATTCCACAGCTCCTACACTTTTTTACCCTACACTGCAGTGCGTCCCGCTCATGGCCCCTTGCTGTCATGCATTGTGAAATCTGTTCATAGGTATCATAATTCCTATGGCTGGAGCGCAGCTGGGACTGGACAGCCTCCTCTTCCCAAATGCTGATGAGGTCCAGCAGCTCAGCATTGCTCCAAGCGGGGGATCGCCTGGTGCGTGGAGCAGACATGGCCACCTGGAAAGATGTGCTGAGACCATTGCATGCATCACTGAGCAAACAGGAAGGGGACTTTCAAATTTGCAAAGAAATGTACGGGGTGGGGATGGCGGTTGCTCACCTGAGGGCAGGCAGTAGAGTTCAAATTTATGACCAGAGAGGTGAGAACAGGCATTGTGGGACACCTCCCAGAGGCCATTCGCAGTGCTGTAATTGCCACGGTGTCTACACTGGCACCGCAGCACTGTAGCCCCAGCTCAGAAAGTGCCATGCCTTGTGTCGGGGTGTGTCGTGTTCCTCCCCCCCCCCCCCCCCCCGGTGCACTAAGTGGCTTGGCAGTGTGTACACCTCGCGAGTTACAGAGCAGAAAGCTGCTTTGCTGCACAGAAACTTGCTAGTGTAGACACGGCCTGAATTAAGTATTTTTGGAGTCCATTGTCTTAAATGCAAAGGTAATATATTGTGAGCCTGGATGCTCAAAAGGACTTTACTGAAGAATGGGGCAGACAGGAATGAACTTTTTGGACAAGACATGTTAAGTGGATTTCACTGGAAATATCACAGGAGAGGTGAAAACAAATCTCTCTTCCCACCCCCCCCCACCCCCTTTGCCTCAGGTTATATAAAAATCCAGCCCTTTGAAGCTGTGCCCTGAGGAGAGGCCAATTGTCTGCTGATTACCTGTTCCCAGGGTCACAATATCAAAGGCCCAAACTGTATAAAAGAGCGACAAAGGGCTTGTCTACACTGGCAATTTACAGCGCTACAGCTTTCTTGCTCAGCGGTGTGAAAAAACACCCACCCTGAGCGCAGCAAGTTTCAGTGCTGTAAAGTGCCAGTGTAGACAGCGCTGGTAGCTACACCTCTTGTGGAAATGTGTGTGTGTTTGTTTGTTTTGTTTTATTTATTTATTTCTCCTCCCCCTCCCCCCCAAGCGCTGGGAGAGTGCTGTGCTGCGACCACACAAGGCACGTTAAAGCACCTAACCTTGAGACAAGGTGTGTGAGGTAATATCTTTTATTAGATCACTTCTGTGGTCAGAGAGACAAGCTTTGGAGCTGCACTGAGCTCTTGGGTTTTTCCCAGACCTGTGTAACTCAAAAACTTGTCTCTGTCTTACAGAAGTTGCTCCAATAAAAGATTATATCTCACCCATGTTATCTCTAATACCCTGGTACAGACAGAGCTACAACAACATTGCATAAAGGAGTTACTGACAGATTCATGCGGGTGCTAGTTCTGAGCCATGAACTTGTAACCATACAAAAATCCCTTGGTAGGGTTTGAAGGATTGATCAGCTGCTGGAGCCCTTGTTGGGGGAGGAGGCCTGATCTCTGGTAAGCTTATTAGTATGCATGTAGGTTGACTTGTTGTTTATAGTGTTTTCTCTGTAATGCTTAAGAGGAGATATGGTTGCTTGTAAAGAGCTGTGTGGTAACTGATAGCTGTGGGCAATTATGCTGTTTATAGCCTCTGAGGAGAAGGCAAAGCAGACCTGTTTAGGCAGTCTGACTTGCTGGGGAACTTAGGCAAGGAACTGTGCAGTTAGGGAAAAATCATAGGTCTCAGCCCCGGAGAGGGGATGGCTGGAGAGCCAGAAGCCTAAAAGTTGGTTCCCTTGCTGGCCCACAGAGGGGGAATACAGGCGCAGTTGCCCTGAACTGTGATAGTAGCTTCCTTTTTTTTTTTTTTTTAAGTAATATCAGTTTTAGAAAATTACTTAGGTAACTTTGGGTTTTGCTTCTAACTGATTAGAGAAACATTTTTCTGTATTCTAGTTTATCTGTAACTTCACATAATTCCACATGGGCCTTTGGCACATCAGCAGTAGAGAAAGAAGCATGTAAAATGCAAAGTTGTGACTGTAAAGACAAACTGTGTGTGTGTGCGGGGTGGGGGGGGGTAATACTTCAAGGGCTGGTAAAGTACTTGAAACTTTCAACCACTCATTGAAACTGACTAGAGTTGTCTAGCAGGACCTGAATGCTGTGCTATAGGATCGGAGCAAGGGGAATATCTGAAGGGTTTGACAGATGGGTAGAGGGAATTTGGGGTTGGACAGGTGGCATTTAACTAGGCTAGGTACACAGATCTTAACATTGGATTTTCAGCCTGCTTGTAGCATTGCTAGATCTCTCTGCCTCCAATCACTCAGAACAGCTTAAACTTGTCCTTAAGAGCCTGGTTTGTGCTGAATACCCTTGCCCAGGGGTGGGTAAACTACGGTCCAGGGGCCATATCAGGCCCTTCAGACACTTTAATCTGGCCCTCAAGCTCCCGCCGGGGAGCGGGGTCTGGGGCTTGCCCCGTTCTGTGCTGTGGCTCCACGTGGTTCCTGGAAGCAGCAGCATGTCCCCCCTCCAGTTCCTACGTGTAGGGGCAGCCAGGGGGCTCCGCACACGGCCCCAGTGCCGCCCCCGCAGCTCCCATTGGTTAGGAACTGCGGCCAATGGGAGCTGCTGGGGTGGCGCCTGCAGATGGGGCAGCGCGCAGAGCTGCCTGGCTGCGCTTCCGTGTAGGAGCCAGAGGGGGGACATGCCGCTGCTTCCGGGAGCTGCTTGAGGAAGCACTGCATGGAGTCTGCACCCCTGCTCCCCTCCTGCGCCCCAACCCCCTGCCCTAGCCCTGATCCCCCGCCTGCCCTCTGAGCCCCTTGGTCCCAACCCAGAGCCCACCTTCCCAGCTGGAGCCCTCATCCCCCTTCCCTGCCTATCCGCACCCTATCCCCCTGCCCCAGTCCAGAGCCCCTTCCCACACCCTGAACTCCTAATGTCTGGCCTCATCCCAGAGTCCTCGCCCCAACCCCCAATTTCATGAGCATTCAGGCCCGCCATACAATATCCATACCCAGATGTGGCCCTTGGGCCAAAAAATTTGCCCACCCCTGCCCTTGCCTAACAGGCACTCAAGCCATTCACAGTGCAACACTTCCTGGTGGCTATAACTGTAGCCAGATAAGTGTTTGAGTTAAGGGCATTATCCAGTGACGACACCCCCCCCCCTCCATTATTCACGTGTATAAAATAGTGCTCCGAATGGAACCAACTGTTTTTCCCTAAGATGAATTCAAGTTTTTTATTGCTGCTTTTATTTTGGCTTAAAATACTGGAAGTTGAAGCTAGACAAATTCAGACTGGGAATTATGTAAATTTTTAACAGTGAGGGTAATTAACCATAGGAACAATTTACCAAGGGTTGTGGTGGTTCTTCATCACTGGTAACTTTTAAATCAAGAGTGAATGTATTTCTAAAAATTTTGCTCTAGGAGTTGTTTTGGGGAATGTCTGTGTTATACAGCAGGTCAGACACTAGACTATCACAATGATCATCCCTTCTGGTCTTAATCTATGAATAACATTCAAAGGGAAAATGCTTATGGCATATGCTAGACGTGTGTATTGCAACTGAAATGTATCTAACTTGCAGATCTACAGCTCTTTCTCTTATGCCCATCCTTTACCAAGGGTCAAAACCTGTCACTGACTTCCAGATGGATTATTTAGTTTGTCTGAGGCATACAAAGCATGGGAGTAAAGTCCCTCTTTTGGCATTTGGAACATGTTCCTAGAGGGCAATGGTTTCTCCAGGGGCTGAATGTGACACATACCAATTTCCAACAATATTCTTGGGAGACCTTATTGAGTTAAGTTTAAGTATGTTTGGAATTCATTGCATTGAGTGAGTGGGTTATGTATTGTGGGCCAAGATTGTACGTCACTTCTGAGTGAGATGGGATGTGAACCCTGGAAAGTGTTATTTACTATTGAATAACGTGCCAGACAGGAATGGACTTTTGTAGCCACCTGGGGAATATTGAGGGAGAAATGAATGCAAATTCCCCACCTCCAGTGATGTAAAACTCTAGCTTTTTGAAGCTGCATCCTAAGGAGAGGACCATTCTCTGCTGATTACCTGTTCCAGAGTCTGTCAAAGGCCCAAGCTGTATAAAGGAAAGACTAACCTATTCAAGGGTGTGCTAGTTCTAAGCTGATGCTGTCATGAATTTTACCCCACCAAGAGTTTGTGGTTACAAGGATTGAGTCCTACCAGAGCCCTTGCTGGAGTTGTGGGGTGGTGGTGGTCTCTAAGTTTATTAGCATGTGGGTAGATTCTTCTGTTTTTAATGGGTTTTCTCTTTAAGAATAAATCTGTGAACCTTGCTTGCTGCTAGTCTAAAGGAAATTTCAGGTGAGCACAGAAATTTCTGGTTGGAGTTGATTTTTGAACATGGGTCTCTCCTTTTTGCTTCTCCCCACCACACTCTCATACCAAACTACAGCCAACAAGGGATAATTGCATTGGCTTGGAAGTTCTGGTAAAATGATGAGTAATGAAATAGTTTGCTTAACTGTTACCCATAGAATTTGGAGTCAACATCCCGCTGAGATGAATGGGGCAACTCACACCACTCTATCCTTCTGGATGCTCTGATGCATTAGCTTCCTGTATCTTTGAATAGTTTGGAGTCAGTTTCACAAGAGTTGCCAGCTCTCTTGATTCTATTTTACGAGTGACATGTTTGGTGTCTTTACTGTCCCTGGTCTTGAGAGTGCAGCCTAGTCTTAACTAGGAAAAAAGGTCTCAACATAAGTTAGTTACCAAGAATTAACTAACATGTAGTAACATCCTAGTGTGGACAAGGTGGTCTATCATCCATCCCCCCCACATTTCCATAAGCTGGTCAAGGTAAACACCAGAGGGTTTATTTTAACCAACTAACGTGTGGAAACAGCCAACTGTCTTGTCCACACTATGATTTTACCATTTGGGGGTTTCCACATGGTAGAACCAAAACACATGGATTCTGTGGCAGATATCCTTTGAATTCAAGAAGCCCCGTGTATACTAATGCTATTGTTTGTAGCAAAAGCTATATCAGGGTTGCAAAATGGCTTCCTATAACCCCCTGTTTAGAGGGTGATTAGTCCAAACGTAAGACATTTCAGGCATAAGAAGAGGCAAGGAGTTTGGGTATGTCTACACTGGCAGAGTTACAGGACCGGCAGTTACAGCGCCACTCAGAGCGCTGAAGGGAAACTGCTGTTGTGTGTTCACACTGTCAGCTGCCTGCGCAATAGCGTGTTCACACTTGGGGCACTTGCAGTGGTATTCGGAGTGGTGCACTCTGGGCAGCTGTCCCACAGAGCATCTCTTCCTCTTCTGCTGCTAAGAGATGGGGTGGGGATGACGGTTGGTCACCTGAGGACAGGGCGGTAGAGTTCGAACTGATGACCAAAGAGGTGAGAACAGACATTGTGGGACACCTCCCGGAGGCCAATCGCAGTGCTGTACTCGACCAGGGTGTCTACACTGGCAGCGTGGCGCTGTACCCCCAGTGCAGAAAGCTGTATGCCTTTCGGGCTGTTTTTTACAGCACTGCAACTGTGCATTTTCTGCGCGCTAAGTGGCTTGGCGGTGTGTATATCTCGGGTGTTATAACGCAGAAAGCTGCTTTACTGCGTAGAAACTTCCCAGTGGTGACAAGGTCTATATCTCAAACTTTGAAGGATTAGATTTTTATTGGTAAATGATTTCACAGTACACACACACTTTTTTCCCCCAATGATAATTGAAACTTACTGGTAGGCAGAAAAACGTTACTTGAGAACTTTGTGTGTGATTTAAGGATATTTACTTTGTATATTTTGACAAGTGATGTTGGTAATTTGTCTTAACTGTTATAAAGCCTTAACTTTTTGAATCCTTGAACTTCTGATGTATGGGTGTTCAGCATATTAAAACAAATGCCAACTCTACCTTTGTTTGTACTGCTACCTTTTCTCATGCAAGAAAACAATGAAAATTCAATACCTTTATCTTAATTTGGGGATGGGATGAGCACCATCTCTAATTTAAAATGTTTCGAAGAATGCATGCGCACACTTACCTGAGATTCCTTCCCCTTCATAACACTCATCCATACTTACCTGGTTGGACTGATTAGACTGTGACGGAGTCTCAAACAGGTCCTGACTTGCAGCATGGCTGGAGTCCCATGCTGCGTCTCCCCCTGTTTCTCCTTCTGTTTGCTGTTCACGGCATGGGTCTCTGTCTGGGGCTTTTTCTGAGGTATCCACAGTGGTCTGTAGGGTGCTGGTGGGTTCTCTGCCAAATATGGCATGCAGCCCATTGTTAAAGCAGCAGGTCCGTGGTTCAGAACCAGATCTATTGTTGGCCTCGTGATATGGCTGGCAAATTTCCTTTGCGTTCACGTGGCGCTGCTGATTCCTGTTGAATCCCTTTGTACCAGGGATGCAGGCAATCTATTAATAACATCCATCTTCCTATGGCTGGTCCATATCTGGCAGGCCCATATCTATGTTTGCGCAGCCTTTTCTCTCCACAGGTCCAAGAGATCCAGTATCTCCTGTCTGTTCCAGGCAGGAGTATGTCTAGTGGGTGGAGCTGTCATGGTCAGTTGGGCAGTTGCACAAGGGTGAGCTGCTAGGTGTGCTTGCTAAGGTGGACAATCAGGGAAAGGTATTTTAAAAACATACAGGAGTTTTAAAAGGGATGGAGTGGCTTCCAGTTTGTGGAACCCCTCGGCAGTGGAGCTTACACTTGTGACCAGAGTGGACGATGTCACAGGAAATGGGCACATTATGGGACAGCTTCTTGAGGACTGCTAGGGTCACCACAGGTCATGCAATGTCTGCACTTGCACTGTGTCAACCTCAGTAGATCAGCTATCCCTGCATTGCTGTAACTGGCTGTTTATGTAGGTCAGAGACACATTTGAATAGACATATGCACAGATAAGTTGAGGCGAGGCAAAGCAATGCATGTCCTGTATGACTTATGGTCCAGTGTCCTGTCTTCAGACAGTGGCCAATGCCAGATGCTTCAAAGGGAATAGAACAGGGCAATTATCAAGTGATCTCTCCCCTGTCATCCAATCAGAGCATCTGGCTGTAAGAGGCTTAGGGACACCGAGAGCATGGGGTTGCATCCTTGACCATCTTGGCTAATAGCCATTGATGGACCTATCCTCCATCAACTTATCTAATTCTCTCTTGAACCCTGTTATGGTTTTGGCCTTCAGAGTCCCCTGGCAAAGAGTTCCACAGTTTACTGTGCATTGTGTGAAGAAGTACTTCCTTTTGTTTTAAACCTGAGGCCTATTAACTTCATTGGTGACTCCTTGTTCTTGTCAACCTAACAGTGTAGTGTAGACTAGGCCTCAGTCTTTAAAGAAGTCCCCCAACGAAAACTAGATAATTTTTTTTTCTGGTACTTCCGAGATAAATAGGGGAATAAATTGTTTTTTTTTTTGGTGTCCCCCCCCCTCCCCCCCCCCCCCTTGAAGAGAAGCATGCTTTCAGGCTTGTAGTGTAAAGAAGCACAAAGGAGACCAACCAAAACATTTTTATTTGGAGGTCACCTTTAAAAATAATTATTCTATGTAGGAGATGGAAGGGTGTAACTTAAAACATCAGGTATCCTTTAAAGCATGGAGAGCCAGAAATTATGACCTATGGCATAAAAAGTAACCTGGAACTGGTTTTGCAAACCTGTAAATATTTAAATACTGGGTTCCCTAGAATCAAGTTGTTGCTTATCTGTGTTTTTTGTCTGGTTGTGCCATTGTTTCAGCAATCTGAGTACTGTCTGGAGGTAAAGCTAAAACTGGGTATTTCCTTAATTCATTTTGTGTCTTCATCATGTTAGTTATATTCTTGAACCATGATGCATCTCTCCAAGAGTATCAGGTCTGTTGAGTGTCTTAGGAAAAATACCAAAGAGAATCGTGAAGTGCCACTTGACTGTTCAATGGGGATGTAAACATGAAACCCCTTTAGCTATGACTTCGAGCATGTACAGTAGAACCTGAGTTACAAACACCAGAATTATGAACTGACCAGTCAATTACACACCTCATTTAGAACTGGAAGTATGCAATCAGGCGGCAGCAAATACAGCGCAGTGTTGTGTTAAAAGTAAACTACTTAAAAAAAAAAAAAGGGGGGGGGGTTTAAAAAAATCTGACAAGGAAACTGTTTCTGTGCTTGTTTTATCTAAAGTAAGATGGTTTAAAAGCATTTTTCTTCTTCATAGTAAAGTTTCAAAGCTGTATTAAGTCAATGTTCAGTTGTAAACTTTTTTGAAATAACAACCATAATGTTTTTGTTCAGAGTTTCGAACATTTCGAAGTTACAAACATCTCAGGAATGGAGGGGTTTTGTAACTCTGAGGTTCTACTGCAGAGCCTACACCCCCAGCCAGAGCCCTCACCCCCCCCCCGCACTCCAATCCCCTGCCTCAGCCCGAAGCGCGCCCCCTGAACTCCTCTTTTCTGGCCTCATTCCAGAGCCTGCACCCCCAGCCAGAGCCCACCCCAATTTCATGATCATTCATGGCCCCCCATACAATTTCCATACCCAGATGTGGCCCTCAGGCCAAAAAGTTTGCCCACCCCTGTTCTACTGTATTCATAAAGCTGTAAAGCAGTCTTGTAGTGGGATATTTTATTGGAAAGTGTTGGTTCTATCCATGAAATATTGATAAATATGGAAGGTGTACAGTACAGCAGTTGAACATGCTCAAGCTTTTCAGCTGTATATAGCAGCATTGCTATAGCTGAATGTAAGGTGACTTTGGCCTGGTCCCCACTAAGCCCCCACTTCGGACTAAGGTACGCAAATTCAGCTACGTTAATAACGTAGCTGAATTCGAAGTACCTTAGTCCGAACTTACCGCGGGTCCAGACGCGGCAGGCAGGCTCCCCCGTCGATGCCGCGTACTCCTCTCGCCGAGCTGGAGTACCAGCGTCGACGGCGAGCACTTCCGGGATCGATTTATCGCATCTAAACCAGACGCGATAAATCGATCCCAGAACATCGATTGCCTGCCGCCGGACCCTCCGGTAAGTGTAGACGTACCCTTAGTATTCAAACTGTTAAAAGAAAACAGCCTCAATTTGGGTTTGAGAAGTAACTGGGGGTTGGAGGGAAGCTGGTTTCTGACTCCTAAAATATTAGCTAGAGACTGAACTCGGTCAGAATAAGACAAACTAACCACCAAAGCACTTTTGATGGCACGCTCTGTTTTGGAATACTATATTTTAGGTAGCTTTTCTAGGCTTATTTAACATAAACGTAATAATCATGGTGTCATAACTGAAAACACAAATTTGCACTGAAATTATAAAATGGGAAGCTAATTCAAAACTGGTATTCCCAAAGGCAGTGCAAATTTGACTTAAGCAGTAAGTACTTTAATGTAGCACTTTCATATAATCCTTATGTTGCATTTCAAAATAGATCTGTCATAGCAAATAAGACCTAGTAAGTCTGAAGTTAACTTTTTTCCTTTCTTCTCTCTTTCTCTCAAAGAAATGACTACTGTTAATGCAGGCAGTGTTAACTTCAAATGGGACCCCAAAAGTTTAGAGATAAGAACACTGGCAGTTGAAAGACTATTGGAGCCCCTGGTAACACAGGTAAGAAATCTCTATATCAAGCTTTCAAGTTTTTGTAGTAAGTTTCAATTTGATAATTAATCCTCATACCTTCAAGTTTGAACTCCAGAAATGAAAACCTGGTCTGAAATAGATAAGTGGAGGAGGGTGGGGGAGAAATCAAGAATAAAAGGTTTTTGCTCAGTCTGATGCTTCTAGTCTTAATCTTAGAAGACTTTTTTTGCTTTTGTCACAACTTAATATAACACAATCCTTCATTTAATCAGAAGTGCAAAAAGCACATATCAAATTGCTGCTGAAGTTTTATTGTACTTGCTCTCAGTTTATTCTCTTCTCTGTAGTACACTTTTTTTTTTCCCAACAAGAATCCTTTAGGTGAAAGACTTACTAAATTGTTCTTGTCTAAATAGTGTTCTTTACAATTGTATCATTAGAAACTGAGATGCTGTAGAAGGTTCTGTCTTGCATTAGAACTCTGGTGGACTAAAAGCCCTTACTTATAGTGGGAACAGCAGCAACTGCTATAGTTAAGATTGCATAACAGCTTTCATTTGAATTCTGTGTTAGATAGAAAGTTTATAAACAAAAAGTTCACTTTGGGGAGAGCAGCCAAACAGTGAAAATTTTGAGCACAAATGGTTGTTGCCTGGAGTACAAGGCAACTAGATACTTTCCTATTTGAAAATACTAGAAGCCCTTTTTGTACATGTCTATAGCCAAAATTAGTTGGGAGGAGTAAGAAAGTTGAAATAGGTAATGGAACAAACTCTCATTTAGAAAAAGGGCCTTGGTCAAACTTGGTTTTCATTTGACACAGAACTCTTCGACAATTGCATACTTGTACTTGTAAAGTGTCCATTAAACTTGTGTAGTGTGCAGCCACTGAAGACTTTGCTCTGTGTCTGTGACTACCGTATATACTTGTTCATTAGCCCGTTCGTTTATAAGCCGACCCCCCAAGGTGGATAAGTAAAAATAGCAAAAACTGTATGACCCTTTCATAAGCCGACCCTATATTTCAGGGGTTGGAAAACTTTGGCTCATAGCCCGTCAGGGTAAGCTGCTGGCGGGTCGGGATGTTTTGTTTACCTGGAGCGTCTGCAGGCATGGAGCCCCTCAGCTCCCTGTGGCCGCGGTTCACCGTTCCCAGCCAATGGGAGCTGCGGGAAGTGGCACTTCCTGCAGCTCCCATTGGCTGGGAATGGCAAACCGTGACCACAGGGAGCTGAGGGGCTCCATGCCTGCAGACACACTGTTGTTTTGTTTACCTGGAGCATTAGATATTCAATTCAATGATTCCATAGAGCAGGGATCAGCAACCTTTGGCATGTGGCTCGCCAGGGTAAGCACCCTGGCGGGCCGGGCCAGTTTGTTTACCTGCCGCGTCCGCAGGTTTGGCCGATCGTGGCTCCCACTGGCCGCGGTTCGCCAATCCAGGCCAATGAGGGTGGCGGGAAGTGGCGGCCAGCAGATCCCTCGGCTTGTGTCGCTTCCCGCAGCCCCCATTGACCTGGAGCGGCGAACCGTGGCCAGTGGGAGCCGCGATTGTCCGAACCTGCGGACGCGGCAGGTAAACAAACTGGCCCGGCCCGCCAGGGTAAGCACCCTGGCGAGCCGCGTGCCAAAGGTTGCCGATCCCTGCCATAGAGTTTAAAATCATCAAATTTTGGTGTCGGCCCGTTTATAAGCCAACCCCCACTCTTTGATGCGTCACTTTTTTACCAAAAATATTCGGCTTATGAACCAGTATATAGGGTAATTACATAATAAAGTGTACTGAAGGAGATGGAGAGGGTGGGTGCATACCTTGTAAGGCCTACAGGATGGAGACACCCAATAAAAATACTTTGGGCACTCTAAAGATTTGCAGCAAACCCTTTCTCATGCATTGGGGAAAGAATTACAATGACATCTAGCCTGTTCAAGAATATGGAACTTAAATAATTTTGCCAGTTTGTACAGAATGTGTCAGTTCTAGAGATCTGAAAAACTTTCTTCAATGTGTCAAGGTCTGTAGATCTTGCAATTAGTCAGGTTCTGTCTCCAAAGCTGAATACCCCATCATTCATTGGCAAGAAGTAGACTCTCTCTACTTCTAGATGAACTTACCATTATTTTCTGTCTCTAAAGTTGTAAAACGCAATTGGATTTCCTACCGTTTAGTTCTGTATCCTTGCAAATTCGGAGTCATTCATAGATTTCTCCCTTCAGGGAAATTCAATTGACAACATCAGAAGAACAAACTTTTTTTTCCAGGCATTCTGAGTTCAGGGTAATTTTCTCTCATGAGGTACTGCAACAGCCTGTACCCGCAGTTCCAGGTGCTCTAAGTGGTGTGACAGGGAAATAACCAGAAGAAGTTGAAGCAAACTTCCTCTTGCAGTAAATTTAGTGCATGAACTGAGATTATCCGTTGGTGAAAACTGTCCCTAGTGAAGGACTGTTATCACCACAGAGGGCTTCTTACCTGCCATGGATCCACTGATAGGCAAGTAGATTGACCTTTTGGGGAGCTCCAGAACCACTTCATTAGCCTTTGAAGTTTCTAGAGCATCCATTTTGTTTCACAAAGGAGACCTGGCATGGGTGAATTCTATGTCAGAGGTCCTGCCATTGAAGATGTGTGCTCTACATACTGGAGGTAGGTTCCCTTATGAAAAGTGAGCTAGCGAGTGGGCTGTTGATCCTGGAGCTGTGCCACTGAAGTGTAGCTGGAGATGGAAAAGATTCCTGTGACCTGTTGTCATAAGTGAATACTTATGCACTATGTAGGGTGACCAGATGTCCTGATTTTTATAGGGACAGTCCTGATATTTGGGGCTCTTTTTTTAATATGGGCTCCTATTACCTCCCACCCCCGTCCCAATTTTTCACACTTGCTATCTGGTCACCCTAGCACTATGGCAAAAACTGAACTTAAATCCTAAAAATTTAAAAAAAAAAAAAAAAAAAAAAAAAAAAACCCAGTAGTTGTTCAAGTCAAGAATGGCCTAACAACTTTTGTCTAGCTAGTGTTTTAAAGCTACATGTCAAGAAGTGGGACTGTTACAGATGAATCTTAAGTGATCAGTTTTGTTAACTTCCTATTAAAAAATGTAAGAGGCTAAACAAATGGCAGATCTTATACCTCTTCAGTTTGCAATTTGAAGCTACTTACTGAGACCTACCTAAGTACAAAGAAAACCAGAATTTATTCCCCATTTTAAGCACATTTCAGAATGCTACTAGAGCATAATATAGGGACCATAAATCAACAGCGGTATTTGTCTTGTCTGTTGGTAAGAGGCAAGAAAACTTCAATTGTCTGTATCAAGGTGTCTGTGCCCCAGAGTCATGTGCTTTGTAGATCAAATAGTATCTTTCTGCCAGTGTCTACCAAGACTTATTTTTCTTAGAGCAATGGCAGCTTCCTGGCTGGAAAGATTACACTTTTGTATTAAGAGAGATTTGTAAGACACCCCGTAGGTTCTTGATCTTTTTAAAACTAGATGTACAAGCAGTGGTGGATGCAATCTGTTCTTATTGGAGCACTACCAGGTAAATGGCTTTGTCCAGAGTTGAGGTTCCACCTTCTAGTAACACTACTAATCCCATCTGTAGGATCTGCAGATATTGCTATTGGAAGACAGTGAATTTTCAGATAGACACTTTCCTGCTGGCTTTTAAATTAAACCTCTCTTGGGGAGGGTGGGGTGGGAGGGGAGAGAAGAGGGGAGTTTGTGGTCGCATAGCTAGACTCTCATAACGCAGATGCACAAGGGGGCCAAATTAAGGCTGTACAGACAATCTCAGTTCTTTCATTTTCTGACTTTTGAGTACTTTAGAAGAACATTAAGGCTGCAAAGTAGCTTTTTTTACATGTGCCTTACTGGGGCTTTTAAAAGATCAGATGGGGGCGGGGGGACAAAAACCAAATTCCATCATGGAATTTTGACACCCACATGGGTCATCTTGAGGCAAGAAGAAAAGCAACAGGACAGTCTGCAAAATATATTTGATGCCTGTATGGGGAATAAGCAAGATGAACTGGAAAACCTGTTATATGAAGCAAATTGTGACTTAATTGGCATAACAGAGCCTTGGTGGGATAACTCCCATGATTGCAGTACCAGCATTGAGGGATACAACTTGTTCCAGAAGGATAGGTATGGGGGGGGGGGAGAAAAGGAGGAGGGATTGTGCTGTATATCAAGAATGTATACACTTGCTCCAGGGTCCAAGAGAAAGTGAGCGGCAGACCTACTGAGAATCTTTGGGTGAAGATAAAAAGGGAAAAGAATAGCAGCGATCTTATGATGGGGTGGTCTATTATAGAGCATCTAAAAAAGAAGAGGAAGTGGATGAGGCATTCTACAAGGAAGTGACAAGATTAGCTAGCACACACAAGCTAATATTAATGGGGGATTTTAACTTCCCTGATATCTGTTGGACGCTTATTATAGCAAAACATAATATGTCCTGCAAGTTCTTACTTGTGCAGGGGACAACTTTCTGATTCAGAAAATTGAGGCAACAACTAGGGGGTCATCCATTTTGGATCTGGTGTTGATCAATGGGGATGAATTATTTGCAAATGTGAAAGTGGTCGGGAACTTAGAAGAAAGTGTTTATTGATCTGATAGAATTCAAGATCCTAAGGAAAGGAGGACATGAGAACAGCAAAACAAGAACACTGGACTTCAGAAAGGCAGATTTCAACCAACTCAGAGAAATAATAGGCATGGTTCCATGGAAAGACCAATTAGGAAGAAAAGGAGTCGAAGGTGGTTGGCAGTTCCTAAAAGATGTAATACTAGATGCTCAACATCAAGCTATTCTGATGCAGAGGAAAGATAAGAAGAGCTACAGGAGGCCAATGTGGCTGCACAAGAAGGTATACATGGGAATAGCATGTAGGGACAAAATCAGGAAAGTCAAGGCAAAGAATGAGATACAGCTGGCAAGAAATGTTAGAGACAACAAGAAGGGATTCTACAAATGTCAGACAAGAAAGATCAGGGATGGTGTGGATCTATTGCTCAATGGAAAAGGTGAGCTGGTAATGGAAGATGATAGGAAGACAGCTGCTCAGTGCTTACTTTGCTTCAGTCTTCTCACAGAAAAATAACATGACTGGACAACTAGTGAAGTTATCATAGACCGTAAAGGGGAAGGGATGCAGATCAGGATAAGTAAAGAACACTTCAGATCTGACTGATTTGAATGAATTCAAGTCACCTCAGGGTGCTGAAGAAATTTCTGCACCATTCACAATAATATTTGGATGATGAGAGGTCCCAGAAGACTGGAGAAGGGCGAACATAGTGCCCATCTTGAAAAAGGAGGAGCTGGGGAATTTATAGACCTGTCATCCTGACCTCAAAACCTGGGAAGCCGGTAGAACAATGTTTAAAACATTTAGTTTGCAAATACCTTGAAGATGAAGGGGTAATCGCTGGCGGCCAGCATGGATTTATTAAGAACAAATCATGCCAAACCAGCTTGATTTCATTCTTTGACAGGGTAACTGGTTTGGTGGATAGGAGGGATGCAGTGGACATAATATACCTGGACTTCAGCAAGACTTTTGACACAGTTCCACGTGACATGACATGATGCCAATTTTTAAAAAGGGCTCCAGCGGTGATCCCGATAATTCAGGCCGGTAAGCCTGACTTTAGTACCGGGTAAACTGGTTGAAACTATAAAGAACAAAATTGTCTGACACATAGATGAACATAATTTGTTGGGGAAGAGCCAACATGGTTTTTGTAAAGGGAAATCATGCCTCACCAATCTGCTAGAATTCTTTGAGGGGGTCAACAAGCATGTGAACAAGAGGATCCAGTGGATATAGTGTATTCAGATTTTCAGAAAGCCTTTGACAAGGTCCCTCACCAAAGGCTCTTAAGCAAAGTAAGCTGTCATGGGATAAAAGGGAAGGTCCTCTCATGGATTGGTAACTGGTTAAAAGATAGGAAACAAAGGGTAGGAATAAATGATCAGTTTTCAGAATGGAGAGAGATAAAGAGTGGTTTCCCCTGGGGGTCTGTACTGGGACCAGTTTTATTCAACATATTCATAAATGTTCTGGAAAAAGGGGTAAACAGTGTGGTGGCAAAATTTGCAGATGATACAAAACTACTCAAGATAGTTAAGTCCCAGGCAGACTCTGAAGAGCTACAAAAGGCTCTTTCAAAACTGGGTGAATCAAGAAAGAGATCTTGGGGTCATTGTGGATAGTTATCTGAAAACTTCCACTGAATGTGCAGGGCAGTCAGAAAAGCAAACAGAATGTTGGGAATCATTAGGAAAGGGATAGATAATATATTGCCTCTATAGAAATCCATCATATGCCCACATCTTGAATACTGGGTGCAGATGTGGTTGCCCCATCTCAAAAAAGATCTATTGGAAAAGGTTCAGAAAAGGGTTACAAAAATTATTAGGGATACGGAACGGCTTCTTATGAGGAGAGATTAATAAGACTGGGACTTTTCATCTTGTAAGAGAGACTACTAAGGGGGGGATATGATAGAGGTCTATAAAATCATGACTGGTGTGGAGAAAGTAAATAAGGAAGTGTTATTTACTCTTCATTACACAAGAACTAGAGGGCACCTAATGAAATTAATAGGCAGCAGGTTTAAAACAAACAAAAGAAGTATTTCTTCACACAATGCACAGTCAGCCTGTGGAACTCTTTGGCAGTGGATGATGTGAAGGCCAAGACTATAACAAGGTTCAAAAAAGAACTGGATAAGTTCATGGAGGATAGGTCCATCAATGACTATTAGCCAGGATGGGCAGGGATGGTGTCCCTAGCCTCTGTTTGCCAGACGCTGGGAATGAGCTACAAGGAATGGATCACTTGATTACCTTTGTGTTCATTCCCTCTGGGGCACCTGGCATTGGCCACTGTCGGAAGACAAGAAACTGGGCTAGATGGACCTTTGGTCTGACCCAGTATGGCCATTCTTCTGTTATGACATTCTGATATGTAAGCTGGAGAAATGCAGGCACGGCAGAACTACCATTAAGTGGATACATAATTGGTTAAACAACTGCAAACAAATAATACCTATTAATAGAATGATGCCAGATTGGAAGGAGGACTCAAGTGGGGTTCCACAGGGGTCTCTTTAATGATCCGGATGTAGGAATAAAGAGCATACTGATCACAAAGCTGGGGAAGTTGCAAATACTTTGCAGGCTAGTGCTAAAATTCAAAGTGATCTTGATAAATTGGAGAACTGCACTATAGACGACAAAATGAAATTCAACAAAGACAGATGTAAGGCGCTAAAGTTAGGGAAGAAAAATCAAATGCGCAAATACAGAATGGAGGATAACTGGCTTGACACCAGCGCTGCTGAGAAGGATCTGGGAGTTGTGATGGATGACTACCGCAACCTGAGTCAACAATGCAATGTTGTGCCGTGTCTCTCTCTCTCTTCCCCCCCCCCCCCCCACCTCCCCTCCAAAAAAGAAAAGAAAAAAAAAGCAAATACGACTATAGGCTGCATTAACAGAGGCATAGCACGCCAGTCACGGGAAGTGAAAGTACTGCTCTACTCTGTACTGGTAGACCCTGGCTGGACTACTGTGTCCAATTTTGGTCACCAATGTATAGAAAGGATGTAGCAAAACTGGAAAGACTCCAGAGGCAAGTGACAAAGATGATCAAAGGGATGGAATGCAAGTCACATTAGCAAAGGCTGAAGGAACTGTGTATGTCTAGTTTGGAGAAAAGGAGATGGGGTGGGGAGATATGATAGTCTTCAAATACTTGAAAGACTGCCACAAAAAACAAGATAAGTTTTCTCTTGCCACAGAAGTCAGGACAAGAGGCAATGGGTCCAAACTACAGCATAGCAGATTTAGATTAAATCTCAGGAAAAGCTTCTTAACTGTAAGTAGGATGATGGAGGAGACTGCCTAGGGAGGTCATGGAAGCTCCTTCACTGGAGGCTTTCAAAAGGAGGCTGGATAACCATTTTTCTTAGATGGTTTAGACTCAACAAATCCTGCATCTTGCCTGGGGGTTAGACTGGATAACTCTTGTGGTCCCTTCTAGTCCTGTGGTTCCATGATTCTATGAGGGTTGGAACTTTTAGAGCCACAGCACTTAACGAATGGAGGAACTGATATCAATAGTAGGTTGTCATTGTTTTTGTGGACCAGCTATTAGAGGGATGACCAGTCTCTCTGGGTTTGCAGATATTTTCTGCTAGCAGAGGAAAGGTGAAACTTGGGAATCTCCCCAGATTGCTCCTTCCAGTCTCCTTGTCCAGTCAGTCCCAGTATTCTTCCCCCAAAACTTCTTGTTCATATCTGGTTCCTCCACCACCAGTCTAGCTGTTGTCCCATCTGCATTTCAGTCAGGTATTCTCCTCCTCCCTATTACCTGGGTGTCAGCAGTGGAGGTATTGGGAGCACAGGAGAAACCGCTTCCTACTCTCATTTCTGGTGCCTACAGCATCCAGGATCAGTAAATGTAGAAAAAGTTCTCCTCAGCCTCTGCTGCCCTGGTCTGGAATATGTAGACTCATTGGAGAATTTAGCTACCAAATCTCAGGGTATGTCTACACTACGAAATTAGGTCGAATTTATAGAAGTCGGTTTTTTAGAAATCGTTTTTATACAGTCGATTGTGTGTGTCCCCACACAAAATGCTCTAAGTGCATTAAGTTGGCGGACTGCGTCCACAGTACCGAGACTAGCGTCGACTTCCGGAGCGTTGCACTGTGGGTAGCTATCCCACAGTTCCTGCACTCTCTGCCGCCCATTGCAATTCTGCGTTGAGATCCCAATGCCTGATGGGGCAAAAACAGTGTCGCGGTTGACTCTGGGTACATGTCGTCAGGCACCTCCTTCCTCCCCCCCCTCCATGAAAGCAATGGCAGACAATCGTTTCGCGCCTTTTTTCAGTCCAGACGCCATAGCACTGGGATCATGGAGCCCGCTCAGATCACCATGGCAATTATGAGCATTTTAAACACCACGCGCATTATCCTGGAGTATATGCAGAATCTGCCAAAGCAAAACCAGGCGAGGAGGCGACGGCAGCGTGATGACAAGAGTGATGAGGACATAGACATGGACATAGACTTCTCACAAAGTACAGGCCCTGGCAATGTGCACATCATGGTGTTAATGGGGCAGGTTCATGCCGTGGAACGCAGATTCTGGGCCCGGGAAACAAGCACAGACTGGTGGGACCGCATAGTGTTGCAGGTGTGGGACGATTCCCAGTGGCTGTGAAACTTTCGCATGCGTAAGGGCACTTTCATGGAACTTTGTGACTTGCTTTCCCCTGCCCTGAAGCGCCAGAATACCAGGATGAGAGCAGCCCTCACAGTTGAGAAGCGAGTGGCGATAGCCCTGTGGAAGCTTGCAACGCCAGACAGCTACCGGTCAGTTGGGCATCAATTTGGAGTGGGCCAATCTACTGTAGGGGGCTGCTGTGATCCAAGTAGCCAAAGCAATCAAAGAGCTGCTGATATCAAGGGTAGTTACTCTGGGAAATGTGCAGGTCATAGTGGATGGCTTTGCTGCAATGGGATTCCCTAACTGTGGTGGGGCGATAGACAGAACCCATATCCCTATCTTGGCACCGGAGCACCAAGCCAGCGAGTACATAAACCGAAAGGGGTACTTTTCAATGCTGCTGCAAGCACTGGTGGATCACAAGGGACGTTTCACCAACATCAATGTGGGATGGCCGGGAAAGGTACATGACGCTCGCGTCTTCAGGAACTCTAGTCTGTTTCAAAAGCTGCAGGAAGGGACTTTCTTCCCAGACCAGAAAATAACCGTTGGGGATGTTGAAATGCCTATAGTTATCCTTGGGGACCCAGCCTACCCCTTAATGCAATGGCTCATGAAGCCATACACAGGCAGCCTGGACAGTAGTCAGGAGCTGTTCAACTATAGGCTGAGCAAGTGCAGAATGGTGGTAGAATGTGCATTTGGATGTTTAAAAGTGCGCTGGCGCAGTTTACTGACTTGGATAGACCTCAGCAAAACCAATATTCCCATTATTACTGCTTGCTGTGTGCGCCACAATATCTGTGAGAGTGAGGGGGAGATGTTTATGGCGAGGTGGGAGGTTGAGGCAAATTGTCTGGCTGCTGATTATGCACAGCCAGACACCAGGGTTAGAAGAGTACAGGAGGGCACGGTGCGCGTCAGAGAAGCTTTGAAAACCAGTTTCATGACTGGCCAGGCTACCGTGTGAAACTTCTGTTTTTCTCCTTGATGAACCCCCCCCCTCCCTCCCATTGGTTCACTCTACTTCCCTGTAAGCTAGCCACCCTCCCCTCCCTCCTTCGATCACTGCTTGCAGAGGCAATAAAGTCATTGTTGCTTCACATTCATGCATTCTTTATTAATTCTTCACACAAATGGGGGGATAACTGCCAAGGTAGCCCAGGAGGGGTGGGGGAAGAGGGAAGGACAAGGCCACACTGTACTTTAAAACTTATTGAAGGCCAGCCTTCTGTTGCTTGGGCAATCCTCTGGGGTGGAGTGGCTGGGTGGCCAGAGGCCCCCCCACTGCGTTCTTGGGCGTCTGGGTGAGGAGGCTATGGAACTTGGGGAGGAGGGCTGTTGGTTACACAGGGGCTGTAGCAGCGGTCTGTGCTCCTGCTGCCTTTCCTGCAGCTCAACCATATGCTGGAGCATATCAGTTTGATGCTCCAGCAGCCGGAGCATTGACTCTTGCCTTCTGTCAGCAAGCTGACGCCACCTATCCTCTTTAGCCTGCCATCTCTCCTCGCATTCATATTGTGCTTTCCTGCACTCTGACATTGTCTGCTTCCACACATTCTGCTGTGCTCTGTCAGTGTGGGAGGACAGCATGAGCTCAGAGAACATTTTATCCTGAGTGCGTTTTTTTCGCCTTCTAATCTTTGCTACCCTCTGCGAAGGAGAAAAATTGGCAGCTGGTGGAGGGGGAGAAAAAAAGGGAGAGTGGTAGTTAAAAAGACACATTTTAGAGAACAATGGGTAGACTCTTTCACGTTAAACCTTGCTGTTCACATTACATAGCACATGTGCTTTCGTTACAAGGTCGGATTTTGCCTCTTATATTGAGGGCCTGCCGGTTTGGTGTGAGAGATCACTCACGCAGTGCCAGGCAACAGAATTCGGCTTGCAGGCAGCCATGGTAAGCCACAGTCTTTTGGCTTCTTTAAGTTTCATAACGTGTGGGAATGGTTTCAAACAGCAGCGCCCTCATTTCCCATACCAAGCGGCCGTTGGGGTTGCCATTTTAAAATGGGTTTGCAATGTAAAAGGAGGGGCTGCGGTTTGCGGGTTAGCGTGCAGCACAAACCCAAATTAACCCCCCCCCCCACCACCACACACACACACCCAATTCTCTGGGATGATTGCTTCACCCCTCCCCCCACTGCATGGCTAACAGTGGGGAACATTTCTGTTCAGCCACAGCCAAACAGCTGAGCAGGAACGGGCACCTCTGAATGTCCCCTTAATAAAATCGCCCTATTTCAACCAGGTGACCATGAATGATATCACTCTTCTGAGGATAACACAGAGAAATAAGGAACGGATGTTGTTTGAATGCCAGCAAACACTTGGACCATACGCTGCCATGCTTTGTTATGCAATGATTCCAGACTACGTGCTACTGGCCTGGCGTGGTAAAGTGTCCTACCATGACGGACGGAATACGGCCACCCTCCCCAGAAACCTTTTGCAAAGGCTTTGGGTGTACATCCAGGAGAGCTTTATGGAAATGTCCCTGGAGGATTTCCGCTCCATCCCCAGACATGTTAACAGACTTTTCCAGTAGCTGTACTGGCTGCGAATGCCAGGGCAAATTAATCATTAAACAGCTTGCTTTTAAACCATGTCTAATATTTACAAAGGTACACTCACCAGAGGTCCCTTCTCTGCCTTCAGGGTCCGGGAGCACGCCTTGGGTGGGTTCGGGGGCTACTGTGTCCAGGGTGAAAAACGTATCCTGGCTGTTGGGGAAACCGGTTTCTCCGCTTCCTTGCTGTGTGCTATCTTCAATCTCTTCATCATCATCATCTTCCTTGTCCCCAAAACTCGCTTCCATGTTGCGTGCTTCTCCATTGATGGAGTCAAAGCACAGGGTTGGGGTAGTGGTGGCTGCACCCGCTAGCTTGGCATGCAGCTCCTCATAGAAGCGGCATGTTCGGGGCTCTGATCCAGAGCGGCCAGTTGCCTCTCTGGTTTTCTGGTAGGCTTGCCTTAGCTTCTTAATTTTCCTGCGGCACTGCTTTGCGTCCCTGTTATAGCCTCTGTCCTTCATGCCCTTGGAGACTTTTTCAAATATTTTGGCATTTCGTTTACTGGAACGGAGTTCAGCTAGCACGGATTTGTCTCCCCATACGGCGATGAGATCCCGTACCTCCCGTTCGGTCCATGCTGGAGCTCTTTTGCGATCCTGGGACTCCATCATGGTCACCTCTGCTGATGAGATCGGCACTCACCTGCACCTTGCCACGCTGGCCAAACAGGAAATGACCTAAAATTGTAGTGTAGACCAGGCTTCAGTCTTCGTTCACCCATGCTTGGTAGAGACTGCTTAGAAGCTTATAAACTGGCCAGATTTGGACAGTTTTTCCACGGGGCATGGCAAAAGGCACATACCTGACACATTCAGCTTCTGCCAAACTTCAGATTTCTGCTCCACAGCATGGAGCACTAGAATTTCTAAGTAAAAAGACTACCTTTTTTTTTTTTTTTTTAAGGTGGAGGGAAAATATTTCGTCTAATCTCATTCTCTGAAAAGTTCAGCCCAAATGGTTAAAACTTGGTGAAGTTTTATAAGCAACTGAAAACAGGGTCTTAAAATGGGAAGTGTCAGTCAACCTTAAACTTACAGATGGTGTTACCAACTGTACCTAGAAAAGTGATTAAATGAGAAATTGCTGACAGGTTGCAGTCCTCTAATTTGGCTGTAAAATTACCTTGCTTGCAAAGTCCCTCATCCTTGTCTTGGACTGAAGAAAGACTGCGAAGCTAGCTTTCTGTAGATGTGCCACTTCAATCCTGTTAATCTTTTAAAATGTTTTAAAGTCTTAAACGGTTCTGAACTAATTGTTTCAAACTTGGATTCTTCTTATGTGAAGCCAAATCCAAAATAGCCCTGGCCTCTTACTGAAATTGCAGCTTCATGATGCAAAGAAAAAGATGCACCTAACTTTTAATCAGTTTTTGTCTGCTTCTTAAAAAAATAACACACCCCTCACTAAGCACTTTAGCTTAAGTTTATCATGCTTTCTAATTACAATATCGCTATGCTTGTTGAAGGACCATGAAAACTGCTCAAAAATGAATTTACTGGCAATTAAGTACTACTTGAAGTCAGCATAGGTATTGCAAATATGCTATTGATTCAGAAAATCCGAGCTATTAAGTTGATAAACTTGTATCTTGTTTCATGTTAAATATGCTTATTCGGTATACATCTCAACTATAAATTATCCCTTTTTTTAGGTTACAACACTAGTTAATACCAGTAACAAGGGTCCTTCCAACAAAAAAAGAGGACGTTCTAAGAAGGCCCATGTTCTGGCTGCATCAGTTGAACAAGCAACAGAGAATTTCTTGGAGAAGGGAGACAAAATTGCAAAAGAGAGTCAGTTTCTTAAAGAGGAACTAGTGGCAGCTGTGGAAGATGTTCGCAAGCAAGGTAGGTGGTGTATTTTTATGATAACTTAAATCGGAGTTTCCCTCAAGTCTGTCTTTTAGTTATTCTTTCTAATGCCCATAATGTTATCGGTGTGGGTTTATCTTCCAAACTTTGTCCTTTAATTTCCCTCAGCTTAAATATCGCTTTAGTAGTTTAAACAGCACAGGTGCCACAGGTAAATACTCTACACTACAAAAGACAGAAATGGATTACATTCTTTAAAGGGCATTTTCAACTTAATTTTGCTCCTGAAATAAACTTTCTTTAGAAGAGGTTTTCTGTAAAAGCTTAGTCTTAAAAAGTACAATTCTTTAAACATGGGGAATGTTTAAAACAAAACATTGCCATTCTAAAAATCTGAAAGTGAAACTAAGTGTCCAAGCTGAGAGACTTAGTTAAAAGTAAATGATGCATAAATAGTGACAAGCTGAATTTTAAAAGTTGTTGAAGAAATGTTGGTTCACAACATAAGACTTTATATATTAAAACAAAACAAAAAAATTGCTGTCCCTTTTGGTTGTTGTCTTCTCCAAGGAAGTGTAAGAAAAGCTTCTGAAACCAGTCACTACAGAACTTGTGTTGGTAAATTTGTTACTCATAATGATTTACACTTCACTCCTGAGTCTTCATTTTACAGTTCAGTGATGTCCAGTCAACTGATATTAATGGCTACTGTTAATTTGTTTTTCATTTACTTGTTTGTGGCTGAAATTGACTAATGACAAAGTATCAGTTGAAAATGGTTTGAAGTTTTGGCTCAAACTGGCTGACTGAGAATCTCATTTGCAGCATAAATTTAAAAAGGGACTAATGTGGTGTTGGTTTTAAACAAAAATGTGCAGGAACCCTTGCTTTAAGATGGTCTTCCATCTCTTGCTGCTTGCTTGATCTCTGCTAGAGAGGCAGAGGTTAGTTTCAACTGCGACCCCAGTCAGATACAGTAACTCCTCGCTTAACATTGTAGTTATGTTCCTGAAAAATGCTACTTTAAGCTAATCCAATTTTCCCATAAGAATGAATGTAAATATATATAAATCATGATTGTAAGCTTGGTTGAGGTGGTAGAGTAAGAGCCTGAGATTTCCCAGGGAATGCCTTACTGCTAAATGATGAACTAGCACTCAGCTGAGCCCTCAAGGGTTAACACATTGTTGATAATGTAGCCTCACACTCTACAAGGCAGCACAAATGGAGGGAGGAGACACAGCATGGCAGAGAGAGACAGATACGCACCGTGTGTGTGAGGGGGGGAGAGACCGAGAGAAAGAGACTGTGTGTGACGTGCATTGCCCCTTTCAGTATGCTGACCCCCTCTAAGTACATTGCCTTTTTAAGTAGATCAGCAAATTAAGACAGCAGCTGCTGCCAGCAAGCTCCCTCTGTCCTGAGCCCTGTTGTGTCCCCTTCCCACCCCTCCATCCCCCCCGCTCTGTGGAGATGACATACAGGAGCGGGAGGGCGGGGGGACACCCTGACATTAGCACCCCTCTTCTCCCCCCGCACAGCAAGCAGGAGGCTCCAAGGCAGAGGGTAGGAGCAGCACACGGCAGTGGGGGGAGGGACAGCTCAACTGCCCAGCAATTGATAGCCTGCTGGGTGGCTGGTGCACAGGGAACTTAGGGGAGCTGATGGGGGAGCCGGGGGCTGCCGATCTACCCTGGTTCCAAACACCCACCAGCTAGCTCCAACAGGCTGCTCTTCCTGAAAGCAGTGGACAAAGCAGGCGGCTGCCAAACAATGTTAAGGGAGCATTTTGCAACTTTAAACAAGCATGTTCTCTAATTGATCAGCAACGTAACCACGAAAAAACGTTAACTGGGACAACGTTAACTGAGTTACTGTAGTTATTAGTGGTGCTGATGAGCTACAAATGGAGCTCTGTGCAAAGGAGGAAGAAATTCCTCAAGCTGTGTGCTAGTTGATCTTTCCACAATATGTTATAGCAGGCATCGGCAACCTTTGGCCCGCGGCCCGCCAGGGTGCCCTGGCAGGCTGGGCCAGTTTTGTTTACCTGCTGCGTCCGCAGGTTCAGCCCATCACAGCTCCCATTGGCCGCGACTAGCCGCTTCAGGCCAATGGGGGGGCTGTGGGAAGCGGCATGGGCCAAGGGATGTGCTAGCCTTCCCACAGCCCCCATTGGCCTGGAGCGGCGAGCCGCAGCCAGTGGGAGCTGCGACCAGCCAAACCTGCGGATGCGGCAGGTAAACAAACCGGCCTGGCCCGCCAGGGGCCAATGGTTGCCAATCTCTGTGTTTATAGTGAAAAGCAGTAATGAAGGTTGTCAAACTGCTTCAATATGACTCCCTCCCCCGGTTAACTTTCCACAACGTAGAACTCTTATAGCTGAAATTTTCTGCACCTGAGTCTGGCAGTGACTCTTTGGGAACAAAATTCCTTGAGCTGTGAGCATTCTATAAGGGTGAAATACTACTTTCACCCTTTAAAGTTTCTCCATTTCTCCTTCCTTTCCCACACCATCAACAACTCAAATTAAACTTGATGTATTAGTAGCGCTAATTGGGCTATGGCCACCCTCAGATTTAAAAAATATTTATAAACGTTATCCAAACAATCTTTTCTAATTGCTTCTGAGTGCTTATTGGGCATCTGATTCTCTTGGCCCATCCCAATGAAGTTTTGCACTCCTTCCTTGTGATGTTGCATTGTATATTGCTCTGGCATGGCCACAGGGCTGAGCTGTTGGGACAATTTGCATGAAGGAGATTGTTAATCTAGCCTATGTGCACTGTGATAAATATGCAGAGCAACAACAGCCCTTCAGAAAACTTTTTAGGCAAATAACAGTAAATGTTGGGCTCTTCTTCCCAAAACCTTATGCTACCTTGCTCTTTCTTGTACCGACAAAATACAGGTATCTCTGCTCTCATTTGTATATTAAATTGTGTAGGGATAGGCATGTGGAGCAATTGAATGACTTGATGTATTGAGGTAGGGGGGTGTGTGTGTGTGTGTGTGTGTATATATATATATAATATATATAACTTTTTAAACTAGTCTGACATCCTTTCTCCAGCAGGGTGTGAGAGAATCTTATTTTGTTCTGGAGCCGTGAAGATGTTCACTGCAATTTCCTTATGCTCACGCCCTTTTCCTTCCCTGCCAACTTTCCCCAAACATCAAGGTCCAATGTAGTTGGGAGGTCTCTCTGCCTGGTAATTTTGCACTCTTCCCCCCCCCCCCCCCCCCCAACTAATGTGATCTGGGTTACATATAATAGTGCACTAACACTTGGGCTGGCTTAGTGTTAATCTTGAATTTTTGCTTCACATTGGGAAATCCTTGTTCTCAAAGTGAACAGATGCTGGTTTTCCTTAGCTTGCATTTATATTTCTAAGCATAAATAGCTGAGGTCTCTACAGAGGTAGAACATACAAGAGTCTGACCAAATCCCTGTGTGCGGTTAGTTTGAAATGTTCCTATCTATTGCCATCTGACTTTGCTAACTCTTCATATCTAAGAATATTATAGGGAGCTCTGTCTCTTGAGAATCTGGCTAATATACAGCATGAATATAACTCTCCTGAGTGATACTCGTTCACCATAATTGATTTAATTTCAAAACTAACAGGGTTGGTGTTTTGCCTATGTCTGCTGAATGACAGTGCTTTGAATTTGTTAGGGACAAAATGTTATATTGAGGTCAGTAAACTACATCACCTCCCAATCATGGGTAAGACTGATTTAGAATGGAGAGCTGAATATTAGCATAAAATAGCTCTGGTTCTGTAGCTGAATTAGTGAGCTGTAGTTCTCTATATTGTTGAATGTGCTTCATTAATGCAATATATGGGTCTTTCTTCTACTCTAGAAATGCTGCTGTGCTGCAGTAGCACTGCAATGTAGACACTTTCTGCAGCAGTGGAAGAGGTTCTTCGGTTGCTGTAGTAAATACGCTTCTCTGAGAGGCGGTAGCTAGGTCTTCCATCAACCTAGCAGTGCCTACACCTGGGCTTAGATCCGTTTAATTACATTTGCACACGTTTTTTCACACCGCTGAGTGATGTAGTTAAGTTGACCTAACTTTGTAGTGTAGACCAGCCCTTAAATGTTTATATTGAATAATAAAATAAAATAAGACTGGCTGTAGTGTGAGCCTCCTGGGTTGTCAAGACTATATGCTTCTTTGTAGAGGTCTGCTTGGGCCTAAGTTTAAAGCCTGACCTGAACCTGAACCCAGCCCAGGAGTGTCAAATTGTTTTCATGTCCAACACTTGTAGGGACTTAGTTTTTGCTCCGGGAGCTATGGCCAGAGGTGGGATGGTCTATGCTCAGAGGATCAGTGTTGTTTTTGCCCCACAGAAGCTCGGCCTGCGAGAACTGGTGAGCTTGGTCCCTGTAGTGGGGAAGCCACCTCTGTCACAGGGACCAGTGGATCAGCAGCTGTTTGCATAGATGCCCTATCTCTGGGATAAGACCAAACAGCTTTGCCACCTTATCCAGAGCATCTGCTTGGCCAGCAGTGCAAGCCCAGGGTTCAGACCTCTGCATGCAGGCCTGGGAGGCTGTCACCCACCACCCCATGCAAAGGAAGGAAAGGGACACCTGTCCCTGATTTTCTTCCAGTTGGCTCAACCTCTCAGCAGCACTGGGGTGCTCCTACGTACTGCAATGGTGGTACCATTTCAGCTTCCACTCCCCTTTGAATCAACCACGTTGCTCTTTGGCAGTGCTACAAAACAAACTCCCCAATGTCATTCGTGCTCCGGGTACCTCGCTACCAGAGGCAGGGCTGTGATGTCTCCCAGGGGTCAGAAGGGCTGGGGAGTGAAGATGGAGTTGAGGGAAGGGGAAGAATATGGGGAGAGAGTTGAGGAGAACAGGACTGTGGGGCAGGGGGAATGGCAGAGGAGGAAGGGCTGAGGAGTGGAGAGGAAAAGCAGAGGAGGATAACAATTAACAGACAAAGTCAGAGGCGGGCTTTAGGAAGTTGGAAACACATGCACACAGCAGGAAAAAAAATGACCGAACCTGAGCCCTTAGAGGGTCGAGTATTGTTTTTTTGGTTTTTTTGTTGTTGTTTTGTCTTTTCATACCCAAACCCAACACTTGTCACCAGGTACAGTTGGGTTACAAGGGTCTAGGTCTTGGATCCAGCTTATGTTAAAACTTAAGTACATCTTTCTGAATGGTCATGGGAGTAAAGCTGATCCTGGATGAACTATATTTTGGTTCACAGCCACAATCCATGCTGTTCCTATCTGCTTCTTGTCAGCTTCATTGTAGTCATAAGACCGTTTTGAAGTGCCTGCATGCCAATGAATATCAAAATGTGTAAGTATTCTGTAGAGAAACCTAGCGCCCTGGGACCGGAAGAGTGATATGAATAAACCTACTACATCTAAATTGCCAGCTTGGTCCCTATTCCTTAATTACACTGGTCTACAATTTTTGAGAAGTTGTCTGCTTCAGAGATAAAATGTGCTATTTATTATGTATTTTGATGTGCTGAATTCAAATATGACAATTAAAACAACTGATTGGCTACTGTTTCTAAGATATTTAAGTTTTTACATTTTATGTCCCTATGTATATTGTGTAGATAGTAGAGTTCTAATCATAAATTGTAAACCTAGGTCTCTTCATGTGTTTATGGTTGCTTTACATGATATTTCACCTGACCTGTTTATGTAACACTTTAAAAATCAGCAAAAGGGTTATATAAATAAAATTTATTATGAAACGAAAGGCAAAAAACTATTATGTACATAGTTTAGTCTATTCAGTGTCTACTCGGCACTTCTTGTCTTGTCTCTTGTATTCATTAAATGGAGCATCTCTTGTCACTGTCCAGCAATAGTCTGCAAGCATTGATGGGCTCCATTTGCCCTGATAGCGTTTCTCCATTGTTGCAATGTCCTGGTGAAATGGCTCGCCGTGCTCGTCGCTCACTGCTCCGCAGTTCGGTGGAAAAAAATCTAGATGAGAGTGCAAAAAATGTATCTTTAGTGACATGTTGCAACCAAGGCTTTTGTATGCCTTGAGGAGGTTTTCCACCAACAACCTGTAGTTGTCTGCCTTGTTGTTTCCGAGAAAATTTATTGCCACTAACTGGAAGGCTTTCCATGCCGTCTTTTCCTTGCCACGCAGTGCATGGTCAAATGCATCATCTCGAAGAAGCTCACAAATCTGAGGACCAACAAAGACACCTTCCTTTATCTTAGCTTCACTTAACCTTGGAAATTTTCCACGGAGGTACTTGAAAGCTGCTTGTGTTTTGTCAATGGCCTTGACAAAGTTCTTCATCAGACCCAGCTTGATGTGTAAGGGTGGTAACAAAATCTTCCTTGATTCAACAAGTGGTGGATGCTGAACACTTTTCCTCCCAGGCTCCAATGACTGTCGGAGTGGCCAATCTTTCTTGATGTAGTGGGAATCTCTTGCACGACTATCCCATTCGCAGAGAAAACAGCAGTACTTTGTGTATCCAGTCTGCAGATCAAGCAAGAGAGCAACAACCTTCAAATTGCCACAAAGCTGCCACTGATGTCGGTCATAGTTTATGCACCTCAAAAGTTGTTTCATGTTGTCATAGGTTTCCTTCATATGGACTGCATGACCAACTGGAATTGATGGCAAAACATTGCCATTATGCAGTAAAACAGCTTTAAGACTCGTCTTCGATGAATCAATGAACAGTCTCCACTCATCTGGATCGTGAACGATGTTGAGGGCTGCCATCACACCATCGATGTTGTTGCAGGTTACATCATCACCTTCCATGAAGAAGAATGGGACAAGATCCTTTTTGACGGTCACGGAACATGGAAACCCTAACATCACCTGCCAGGAGATTCCACTGCTGTAGTCTGGAGCCCAACAGCTCTGCCTTACTCTTGGGTAGTTCCAAATCCCTGACAAGGTCATTCAGTTCACCTTGTGTTATGAGGTGTGGTTCAGAGGAGGAGGATGGGAGAAAATGTGGGTCCTGTGACATAGATGGTTCAGGACCAGAAGTTTCATCCTCTTCCTCGTCTGACTCAAGTGAGAGTGATTCTGGTGCATCAGGAACCGGCAGTCCTTCTCCGAGGGGTACTGGGCGTATAGCTGATGGAATGTTTGGATAATGCACAGTCCACTTTTTCTTCTTTGACACACCTTTCCCAACTGGAGGCACCATGCAGAAGTAATAATTGCTGGTATGATCTGTTGGCTCTCTCCAAATCATTGGCACTGCAAAAGGCATAGATTTCCTTTTCCTGTTCAACCACTGGCGAAGATTTGTTGCACAAGTGTTGCAGCATATGTGTGGGGCCCACCTCCTGTCCTGATCTCCAATTTTGCAGCCAAAATAAAGGTGGTAGGCTTTCTTAACCATAGTGGTTATACTGCGCTTTTGTGATGCAAAAGTCACTTCACCACAAACATAGCAGAAGTTATCTGCACTGTTCACACAAGTACGAGGCATCTCTGCTCACTTTGGCTAAACAGAAATGTGTCCCTTTGCAAAATCAGACACTGACAAATAAGAGAGCACGACACTGTATGATTTCTAGAGCTGATATAGGGCAATTTGTTCAGCAGAGTGATGTAAGCTTCGTTATGATTTCATCATCCATGACTTCTAGGAATAACATGATGCAATTCATATCATGTATGACGCAATACCAGCTTCAGATTGCATCATTCATTGTTTTGCCTAAAAAGCAAGTACTGTCCAAACCCAGTCATAGATTTATTCATAGATCCAGTCAAAGATGTATTTTAGTCAGTTCTGGTTTAAATTGAGATCCCTTCCCTTTATAACTCACTTATCCTCTGCCATTCCCAAGTCCAAGGGTCTTATATACTGACCCAATAGCATATCTTGAAAACTAGAGCCAATCAACAATTTTAAGCATCATTTTCGTTCTCAGTGACCCAGAATTAGTAAAAAGAACAGGAGTACTTGTGGCACCTTAGAGACTAACAAATTTATTGGAGCAGAAGTTTTCGTGGGCTACAGCCCACTTCTTCGGATGCATACATTTTATTTCAGATGCATTTTGGCTGTAGAGCAGTGCTATCACTGTGTTTCTAAAATGTTATTTCTGAACTGCCTGTGTAAATTATCCTTGCTTTTGTTCATCAGAAACAATGAGAAATAGCTGCTTGTCAGTTACTTGCAGTACTACTACTTCCCTATGCCTGAGCTACTGTCTCTAAAGTAGTGCAGCATTAGTCAGTTGGTTCAATCAGGTTCAGACTACTTAAGTGTACAGAAGATGTACACATTTTCTGTTAGGTAAAATGTGATCAGCAGTGTCAACTTGGTTCTGTAATCCTATAACTTTGAGTAGTATGTAATAGATAAACCTGTCTTCAGTAGTGCTTACGAATCTACCAGAAAAAACTTTAAATAAAACCAAACCCTATGATCCAGTGGTTCTCAACCTGCGGCCCAGTCAGCACATAGCTGCGGCTCATGTGACATTCTCAGGATCATAGAAGTAGTATTGGATGCGGCCCACAACGGTAAATAAGTTGAGAACCACTTCTCTGATTTATAACTTTAGATCTAGCTAATGTAATTCTAAAACTTTAAAAATGACCTTGAAACTCTGATCTAAGCTACAACACTTCCTCTAAAAAGGAGGTAGGTTATTTGACCGTTCTGGCTGGTGGATATAAAGGAACTGAAGAGGGGATGGTAACTTTATATCTTCTGTTAGTAGAACGTTGGGCTCAAGGGATATGGATGTGCCTTCTAAATGGTTCTGTGAAGATAATGTAGTTGAAAAAATGGCTGCCATGGTAAGCAATCCTGTAACTAACTAGCTTCTGAAAGGAACTGGTTAATAACACTACTCCCATTTGAGAGCATATTCAACTAAACATTTTACTTGTCAATTAAGCTATTCTGAAACTGAACAACGGGACAGATCACGTAACAAAATAAAACATAAATCCTCAATTTCCCTTGGTACATCAGAGTGATACAGTTTAGGAAGAGACTAAGGTAGAAAATTTCAAAGGGACAGTTGTCCAAATCCCATGGAAACTTAATGGGAGTTAGGTGCCTAACTCCTTTAAACTGTTTCAGAAAGCTCAGCTAGAGCTCTTGTGGTTTAAGCAAACAGATTCTAGTTACTTCCTGAGACATCACAAATTTGTAAGGGCCTCTGCTCACTTTTTGCAGGAAATAAACCAGTGTGATTAATACTGTCACTTGTAGCCAACCAGGTTTGGGAGTTCTCAAATTTTTCTGGCTTATTTTGAAGTGTGACTGTTTTTCTAAAGAGCCTGTAAACATCTGTCTGATCAAGCCAGGCCAACGGACATTTCTTTAGAACCAATTATGAAATCCTTATTGTCTCTACCTGTCAAGGAAGGCTCAATGAGAAATGGACAGAATTCCATATTTATCAACTTGCATTTTGTAGGCATGGAAAAAGTGAGTAATCAGGGGAGTTTTGAACAAAAGGTGGTAGCTTGGCAAGCTGCAATAGAAGATCTTTCAGATATAGGGGACAGCATGGAAAGCCTCTTCTCACTCAGTTGAACTGAGCATTGAGGGTGGTATCAGTGGCAAGATGTGGGGTTGGGTGTGTACGTTGGGGTGGAGCTATACAGATGGGGCTTCTGATATCAAACTTCTATCCTGGCCTTCAAGTGGTGGAGAATAGGTAGCCAGTGGAACAGATTGGGGTGGAGGGGGGGGGAGGTGAAGGATGTGAACAGTCTGACGAGAGAGGAATATGGAGTGTGAGAGGAGGCGCCGTGGGGTGTGCAGTAATCAAGGTGGGGGATAATTGGGGCATAGTTTGAGGTTTTTAGTGGTGACAAAGCCCTTTGAAAGATTTTTTTTTTTTTAATTACAATCAGAGGAATGGTTCTTTACTTCACAATTGACTTGTTAGCTTGCTATTTTAAAAACGAAATCCCTTCTCCCCATGCTCTTAACCTTTCTAGCTAACATCTGAAGCCTGGTGCAGTGTTGGTTGACTTCTAAAACTGTCTTGAGTGGGGAGTGAGTGAAGTGGACACTGCTGGCTTTTTTTTTTTTTTTTTTTTTTTTTTTATAATTGAATTTTAGCAACTCATTCCATTTAGAATGGTGAGAGGAGAAGTATGGATCCGATATTTGGTTCTGACAAGTACATTTAAATGTATTCACATTACCATACTTTATGCCTACACTTAGGGCTGGTCTACACCCAGCCGCTAGTTCGGCGGCTGGGGATCGAAGTTCTGGGTTCGACTTATCGCGTCTGGTCTGGACGCGATAAGTCGAACCAGGAAGTGCTCGCTGTCGACTGCGGTACTCCAGCTCAGCGAGAGGAGTACCGCGGAGTCGACGGGGGAGCCTGCCTGCCGCGTGTGGACCGCGTCTGAACCGCGGTAAGTTCGAACTAAGGTATGTCGAATTCAGCTACGTTATTAACGTAGCTGAATTTGCGTACCTTAGTTCGACTTGGGGGGTTAGTGTAGACCAAGCCTAAGTGAAATCCAAAGGAGCATTTTGAATGGCGCGTGTTTCTTCAAAGACCAGGCACAGGATGAATACAAAGGAAAGAAATCCTGACTGTTATGATTTACGATAACCAATGATTTTGTCATTTACTTGCATCAGAGATACATGCTCTTAGATTTCTTCCATACCATACCATCCATTCAAAAAAAGACCACCTAACATTTGGTAGATCTCATACACAAGTTCTTGCTCTCTACTTTTTTCCTCCATGTAAGAGATTGTTACTTAAGCTCTTCAGTTTTTCTATAAAGGCTAAAATAAGTCTTGCTAGTGGGCCATACTATGAAAGCTTGAATGTAACTGCACATCTTAATGTTGAGACTGAAATATGCTTAAGTCAGAGTTAATGCTTTCATGCATACATAGTGAGACTGATTTCTTCCCAGCCCTGAAAGTCCCCTGCAGGACTCAAATTGGGTGAAATTTGTACCCCTAGATATTTAAATAATAATGCTAAATCTGCAACCCTTATGTCAAGATGGCATAACTAATGTTTTGTGTGTGTGTGGCAGTCCCCTGAGAAATAGACCCCTCCCTCCATCAGTTTTTACCTCGTTGCTTTACAAAAACACTAGATGAAGCAATTGTGTTTGACAGAGGAAAAGAACAGAGAATTAGCTTGCTTAAACTTCATAGTTGCCTACTGCAGGGGTTTTTGCACCTTTTGAAGTAAGTTTGTACTGGCTGCTTTTGGAGCTGCAGGATACCAAACTAGATGGACCAGTGATCCAATACAGTTTTGCAATTCCTATGTCTCAACTTTAGATTTGTTTTCTATCCTTAACATCTCCAGTTGGAAATGCTGTAACTGGGCAGCTGTAGCTTGATATTTGGAATTTGGTTTTGTTTTACAAAAACTCAAAGATGCTTCATGTGGCAAAATACTGAAAGCATCATATTGCTCATCTTAAATATGGTTGTGAAGAACTCCGTGGTACCTCATTCTCCATAGTGATCAGACAGCATCCTATTCTTGGGACCGTTCTGTGTGGGTGTGAGCAGGGGTGGCAGTTGAATGCCTTGATGTAAGATCGAATAGCCCACTTATTCAAAAGAGATGTCCAACCTTACATCATTTAATGAAATATCTAACTTTAACTTTAAAGATTCAATTCCAAAGAACTGCTTACCATTTGGAGACTCTTCCTGGGATACAACACTACTGAACTTTGTAGAGTTCAGAATTAAATTAATTCTAAGCTTTTTAGTCTCAAGATATTATTTTTTTACACATTCCTACAAGTTAAACTCTTTATCAGTTACTGATTTTTTCTTTTTCTTTAGTAGCCATGTCAAGGAATAACTGATTAAGCACCTGTTTGAGAAAATTTTATTTGGGTTAGATTACTGTTGCTACATCTTCACTATGAAAACTCAGTATACTATTCCAAGTTCTGTATCCTAGACTCATGGGCTGAAATCCTGGCCCCACTGAAGTCTGAGACTTGTCACAGACTTCCGTGGGACCCAGGAGTTCACCAGGCTTTGAAGTTCTTCTGGAAGACAATCAGTTGCAAGAGCACTGAGCACCCTTTCTGCCCGCCCTAAACTTTTAACACTCCCCCCCCACCCCCCCTTCAAATTTGCAAAAATAAGCCAGACTTATATTTTAGGTATGACTATCAATCTCTAAAGTTCTTCTGTCCCCTACCATTCCCCAAAATTCATACATGGTTTATAAAGCTGCCTATGCCAATTTTGGGGTACCTATCACCTCATACATCCAAGTTTAGCAATTGGCTTAGTGTTTAACCATTTATTGTACATTCTGGGATCCAACCCCTGGGACTAGCTCTGTCACTGATTTTTAAGTCTACGGAACAGAATGTCCATGGTGGTTCTAAATCAACTGACTGCACCAACATATGGCAATATGAAGTACTAGTGCACTGGGGAAAGCACACTTGGTCAACCTCATAAAAGCTCCCATAAACTTTGTGGATATAGAAAATAAAAATCCTCAGTCTTAACTAAATGTCAGCTAGAGGATTCTGAGTTCTTTGTTAAAGTTAACTGATGTAAAATGAAGTTTTATATAGAAAGACATAAAGCTTTCATGTGTACTGAATATCTTTCTATAAATGACTTGTGTTAAATGAAGCAACATTTGATACTCTTTGATTCCCAAGTAACTGTTCTCTTAACTCAAATGTAATGAAAAGTAGAGGCTGTTTTAGAAACACCTCCCTGAACATTCACAATTGCATGTTCTTTCTGTGGCAGTTATAACAATTGAATATGTGGAAGAGTGATACTATACAGCACCTTTAGGTGTCTTGTGATTTATCACCTGGAAATAGACTAGCACATTTTCTGCTGATCCCCAGTGATCCACAGGCCAGTGTCTGAGAATCTCTGGCAGACTCTGAACTGAAGCAAATGTAGGGGCTTGAGGAAAGGACGACGGTTGAGATCTTGAAATACTAAGCAATCCAAGAAGCTCTTTTATCCCTCATGATTCCAAAAGTATTTTTGTGATCTGAACTACTTCACTGCAGGTAGTGTGCAGCACTGGGAGAGAAATCCTAAATGACTCTACTTGCTCCTCTTAATGTGGACGAACTGACTCTTTCACACTTTTGAATGGTCATGAAGTCAAACTGAATGAGGGTGTCTAATCACCCAAGTGGCTCTTGCCTTTGCATTGTAATAAGATACCAGCTGAAGTTCAGATTTGTTTTACTTAACAAGTGAGATCCATAGACTACAGTTCAAAAAGTACAGTAGGAATATCACCGTATAATTCAGTGTCTTCACTAGACAACTTGTTTGCATCATTTTTTTTTCATCTTTATACTGGGAACCACTTTGTAACACATTTGGTCTAAATATCAAAACATTTTGGGGTTTTAACTTCCCTGTGGAGGTAGTTTATAAGCAGCTTTACATCAGTATGATGTAATATATAGAAATAGGGTGTGATACCCAACATACAAAGTAAACGCACTTTCTACTGCTATCTTGTGAAAAGAAATTGAGATACTTTTTAACAATAAGCTGTGTGGTACATCTTCAGGACCATTCACAGTTTAACTTGTTAACAATATTTTCAGCTGTTTGAGGCAGTGTTTTGTGGCTAGCATTGAAAATAGTCAGGATACCTCCTTTTGCTTCAGTGGGAAACTTCAACTGCCTAAACTGGTGGTATTGTTATAAGGACTATAAATAGCCACACTGGGTCTTGACTGAGAGATCCAAGCAACTAGCTGTTGTTTGGATTCTAGGTATTTAGAAGTAGAAAGCTTGGGCACTGAGTCTGCATCACATAGCCTCTTCCTAGAACGATATACAGGCGCCCCCCGGGTTACGCAAACCCGACTTATGCAAATCCGCACTTACGGAAAAAGTTCTATAAGCTAGAAATAGTGTTTGTTTGGTTGGTTTTTTTGGGTGTAATTGTTGGGTATACTGTACGTTCCCAACTTACGCAAAATTTGAGTTACGCAAGGCGTTCCGGAACGGAACGTTTACGTAAGACTGGGAGCGTCTGTATATACAGGTTTGAGAGTGTGTGGTTAAAAACACTGGAAGTTGATGGAGACTACATTTGATCTACATTAAGTTTGGTGAAGCTGAATTTAATAGCGGCACCAGTGGGACTGTTGCAGAAATTCCCTAGGGGTAGGCCCTGCTGTACCTTTCTTCTTTGTAGATGAAAGATGCACAGGTTGGTGGGATATAAGAGCCAAATTAAAGGTTTTGTTTGAGGAACTTCAGTTCTGTGTTTCCAGGTAATTAATATAATTTGTTTTTTTCAAAACCTAGACCCTTGTCTACACTACAGGTTACTTTGGTATAATTTCTGTTGCTCAGGGGTATGGATAATCCACACCACTGAGCAATGTAAGTTATACTGACCTAAGTGTGGGTCTGGACAGCATTATGTCAGCTTCTTCTGCCATCATAGCTACCGCATCTTTCCCGTCGGCTTTGAGTGTCTCCACCACAAGTGTTACAGTGGCGTAGCCACATCGGTGCAGCTTTACCGATGTAAGTGCTCTACTGTAGATGTAGCCCTAGCATTAACTGGAAGCCAGGAAATTTATACTCCTGTCTCCTTCTCTCCCCATCCCCCATTTCCCCCTCCCCGGGTTTTTCTTCAGAGATAGTCAACTTGAAATCGAGCCAACTAGTTTCAGATATTATATTCTACTTTTAAAACAACACTTCCTTGTGTGGATTTTAAATGTTTTATCCCTTGTTGCTGTGTGAAAAACCCATGCAAACATGGGACTCTGACTATACAAACAGAATTTGAAAGAGATTAGAGAAAAATGTCTCTTCTCTGCTTCACTTTGTTTATTCAAATGCTTAGTAATCTTGGCCGTAAGTTGCAGCAATTTGTAAGGGAGTGAAATTTCCACAAGTGTATTTAAGTTCACTGTAACCCTTCAAGTTATTGTAAGCATATTTAAACATGATTAGAGGCTTCATGTTGTGGGATGTCTGCAAACTTTGTAAGTTGAACCCTTGCCCCATACCTTCTTTACTGATGCTTTTAGCCTGCTTGCTGAAACTTTGGCAATTCCCCTCTTCTCTTCCCCCCCCCCCCCCCAGGGTTCTAGTTCCTCTAATTTGAAACAAAGGCTAAAACTGAACTTCTGTGCAAAATCTATGAATCTAGTGTTTTAGTGACATATTTTTAATGCTTCCTGTCCACACTGGGAAGAGTGAAGTGTAGGTACCTTCAGTTTTATAGTAATCACTGGGTGTAGTAACCCAGGAGTGAACACTTTCTGATACTTTCTAAGATTGAACTCATTCAAATAAATCCCTTATCTTTCAAAGTGTAATTCTGAAATGAAGTATGTAACATTCTAAACCTGAGAAAAGACATTCTTGCTAATATTTGTGCAGGTGACTCAATGAAGAGTGCCTCAGGAGAGTTTGCAGATGACCCCTGCTCTTCAGTGAAACGTGGGAACATGGTACGAGCAGCCCGTGCTCTCCTGTCTGCTGTTACCCGGCTGCTTATCTTGGCTGACATGGCGGATGTCTACAAGCTACTTGTTCAGCTTAAAGTTGTAAGTGTGGTTTTTCATCTATAACTCAGTATTTCATTTTCCATAGTCCAACATATGTTAGGCTTATTCTGACAAGCTGTCTTTTTGTTGTGTATTGTCCCTACAACTAGTCTGTTCTTCTGCTCCCAAGTCTGTTGCTCCCAATGCAAACTGGGTCTGTGTTTTAATGGGTGTGTCCACCCATAATACCATATGTACATGATAGTGTTAGTGTTGCTTTATCATACTGGGCTCTGGAATTGCCTTTTTAAATACAGAAAAATATGTGGAAGCATGTTACTTGGAGGAAAAACCCATTAGAAAAAGCTGCCCCAACTTAATCTACTAGCTTTCAAGTACCATATAAACTCGGTCATAAGTCGAATTTTTTTTAGTAAAAGGAAGCACCAGAGAAGGGGGTCGGCTTATGAATGGGTATAGAGAGAGGGAGAGGTGGGACACAGCACCTCCCCCCAACAGAGGGAGCAAGGAGAGGCAGCATAGTCAACAGAGCCAGAAGGGAAGAGGAGAGTCTCTCTGCTTCTGGCCACACTGCTCTCCCCCCAGCCTCCGAAGCAGCTGCAGCTCCAGGGCTGGCAGGCTGCAGCCATGCTGCTTGGTCCCGCCCCCTAGAGCAGGATGTGGCCGCGCCGCCTGGCCCGCTGGAGCATGCTGCAGCTGTGCCACCCGGCCCAGACCGCTGGAACGTGCTGCGGCCACGCCGCCCGGTCTGGCCCGCCAGAGCAGGCTGCGGCCGCGCTGCCCAGCCTGCCGGAGCAGCTCTAGCCAGGCCAGAGACATCTTCCCCAGAGAAGGTGGGAAGGGATGGGATGGGGAGAGTGTGGGGGTCCCGGGCTAGAGGTGGGGTCATGTGGGGGGTGGTCACAAGGGTTACTCCCAGCTCCTCTCCCTCTCCCCCCCGCCCCCCAAATTTCCCCACTAGTTGCTGTCCCGGCCCATCAGGGTAAGCAGCTGGCGAGCCAGGACACTTTGTTTACTTTGTTTACCTCGAGCGTCCGCAGGCACGGAGGTAAACCTAACCATCTTGGCCCACCAGCGGTTTATCCTGGTGGCCCAGGAGCCAAAGTTTGCTGACCCCTGAATTATAGGGTCGGCTTATGAACGGGTTATACAAATTTCCCATTTTTACTTATCTATCTTGGGGGGGAGGGGCAGCTTATAAATGAACCGGCTTATGATCGAGTATATACGGTATACCTTAAGTTTAAAAAATAACTGCTTGTTAAAGTGAGCTATAAAATGTCTTGAATTTTTCTGCAAATTGTACACTGGATGGTTAAAAATATCTACACTGTCTTGTAGGTGGAAGAAGGTATCCTGAAATTAAAAAATGCTGGTACTGAACAGGATTTAGGAATACAATACAAAGCGCTCAAACCAGAAGTGGATAAGCTTAATATAATGGCAGCCAAAAGACAGCAGGTACAGTAACAGTACTTTTTTGTTTGGTCTTCAGTGTCTTAGTTCTCTTTCCCACCCACCCCCACAAAAAAACAAACGAACAAAAAAACCAACAAAACAAAACCACCTTTTGGAAACATGACTGGGCCCCTCTGCATGACTTCTAAGCCCAAGGCATTACTAATAAACATTGCATGTTCTGTTGGTTGCTATGCACTGCACCCACAGTGTTCAAAAATTGAATCTGCATTCTAGTAATAACTCTGTTCAGATGTAGTATAGTACTTATTATAATGAATTTATAGACGAATACATTTATTTTTAATGGAACAGGCACTAATGCAACACTCTTCCCCCACTTGCGGTCTCTCCCCCCCCCCCCCCCCCCTTCCAGTGTTAGGGACTCGATTTTAAATTTAAGTTGAGAGATGCAAATGTATGGTTCCCACAGCAACTGTAACTTGGCATCAGTGCACAATCTTAATGCCTTAACATTTTGGTACTTCTGTACAAAACAATACATATAAGTAAGGGAGTAGAATTATGGTTCCTGATAAGTAATAACACTGAGTTTCTGAGAGGGTATAGTCTAAACCACAATGTTGCATTAATATTAGGTATTTGCATTTAATTAGGGTGTTTTGTTTTGGATTGTCTCATTACCTTGAGCAAATAAATGCTTCAGCAATCTCTCCACTATTTTCTATGCAGCCTCCTTTAAAGGACTTTTGGGGGGGGGGTGTAAGTCAATATCTGTACCTCTGACTAACTTGGTGAACTCTGGCTTAATCTTAAATGTGTGTCGATTTTGATATGCTTAATGCTTTTGCTGTCATGACTCATTCCTATAGATAAATAAATGTCAGTTACGTTGAAAAGTAAAGATGGGTGAATAGTCTTATCAGTTTGAAATGGTGTGGTCTTTCTAAATTAACTATTTCATTAGTGTTCATGCTATTTGTATGAAGTAAAACTTCTAGCATATCACTCACACACACTTATTCTAGCTTCCTTTATATGAATAGACAATTTGATAATGCCTATTTTAAAAATGTAATTAGTGAAGTGCAAGACATTTGCCTGAAAACAGGGTGTATATTTATTATAATAAATATGCAAGTGAGATAGGTGGGGGTTTGTGTTGCTACACGATCTGCTATGTGAAAGGTTTGTCTTCTGCCACAAGAGCAATGTTTGTGCTCATCATGCCTCCTCCACTTAGTTATAGGTCTGTCTTGGCTTCAGTATTATCCATCCCTCTTAAATTTCTGCTTGGCATGTTTACTTCACCTTCCTCTATGCTGTAAGGTATCGCTATTAAACTTAATATTTCTCTGTCAAGTGCTTATTTTCCTCTGAGCATGATGTGACTAGAGCTTTGGGACTCTAAACTTAACAAGATAGTGGCAGAGCTGGGAATAGAAACTGTGATACGAGGCTGATCACTGTTTTAATTTCTTCCACTGAGAGTAGTACCTAATTGGTAGCTAACTTCATTGATTTAGTATGTTTTGCCTTTCATAAACTGCATTCAGTTCCTCGTATGAAAGATGCTCACAAGTATTGGACCTCCTATTTATAATGGTCATACTCAAAAAAGAGTGTTTGGGAAAACTCATGCAGGCGTAGTTAAATCCAAATTAGCTGTAAATTGTAGCTACTGGCTTAGTGTCTAGATGAAACGAGGCATGGATGAGAGGTGGCTGGTGGAAGCTCAGTCTAAATAAAACTGAGGTGAAGTGGTTGCTAGAGCATAATGCTTGATGTATCTTCCTCCTCTCATGGTTTTGTTTGTGCCCATCAAGTATTAAAGGTAGCAATCCAGAAAGTGCTGTTAAGCAACCACTTGGTAGCAGTGTAAAGATTTTATTACCTCTTCACTCTGGTTTGGAGATGCTTTCAGATGCAGACCTTGCTACTATCGCCTCAAGCCCAGATTCCTGCAACACTATCTACATGGGACAACCCCTTTAAATCAGCGTGGAAACTGAAGCTGGTCTGTACTGGCTTTCTATGGGTGGTGGAATTTTAAAGTTCAAGTGCTTGCTCATATCGATTCCAATTAGGTGTGCGCGCGCCGTGTACACGATCGTCGGAAGATTTTTACCCTAGCAACACTCTGAGTCGGCTGAGGCGCCCCCTGGAATGGCGCCCTTATGGCGCCGGATATATGCCCCGGCCGACCCAGCGCCCCCTTAGTTCCTTCTTACCACCCATGACGGTCGTTGGAACTGTGAAGCGCAGCTTAGCTGATCTCCACTTCCCTAGCTCTTAGCTCGTTTATACTTGTAGATAGTTTTTATAGAGTAGTTGTTAGTAGTTTCTAGTTGTAGTTATTGTTGTTAGTGTACATAGCAATTTGGGGGTAAGAGGCGTCTCCCCTTCCCTCCCTCCCAGTACCCGGGCTCATGCCTAGGTCTCCGGGTTTCAAACCGTGCTTGGCCTGCCTTAAGCTAATGCCTAAGGGAGACCCCCATGACTCCTGTTTGATGGGATTCCCCCAGGCACTTCAATCAGATAAGTGCCGTATTTGTAAGGCATTCAAGCCTCGGACTAAAAAGGAGCGGGACTTTCGCTTGAAGCAGCTCCTTATGGAAGCGGCACTTAGCCCAATGTCCTCGGCTCCACGTCGAGACGCGGTGCTGACCCCATCGGTCAGAAGCGCGCCTCTGGCACCGGAAGCAACAGCTTTGCGACCCGGCACCGGATGTTTCCGGCACCGCCAGTGCCGCACCGCTTGCTGTCTCCGGGACCCAAGAAGCAGCACAAGCAACCTGCTTCTCCTGTGCAGTTGCCGGCACTGCCTGTGCCTCGCTCGGAGCAGCGTCCTGTGCTGGACTGCCTCGTGAAGGCTCCAACTCTGGCACCGTTGATTCCGGCACCACAAGCGCCGTTGAGTCCGGTGCACATAAGCTCCCCAGTGTGTACCGCGGTTGAGCTCGGCCTACCTTCCACCCCGAAGACTTTCTCCACGGCACGCGATCTGATTGCGCTCACCGAATCGGGACCGTCGCAACCTTCGGTGCCGCCGGTGCAGGCTTTTCCCTCGAAAGGAAAGCCACCATGATGCATCCTCCGTCGCAGAGCGAGACGGGATGGCACCGATCCCGTTCCCAATCCCTGTCACGGTCCCGATCCAGACACTGGTCTCGTCCACTGCACTGCTCACAGTCCCGGCACCGATCACCATCTCGGCGCCGGTCGCACTGTGGCGCCGCTCTGCCTCGCGAAGATCTTCTTCCCGGTACGGTCAGTACCGGTCCAGCTCCCGGCACCGATCCCGGCGCCCATCTACTCTGAGTTGATCCCGGCACCGCTCCGCCCGTAGATCTTCGTCGAAATCCAGATCTGCCTCCCGGCACCGATACGACTGTTGGTCCCGATCCAGGTCGCGGTACTGCTCGAGACCGTGGCGCCGAACCCCATCTCCGCAGCGCGGGGTGACAATGCGGGACAGTGCGACCCAGCATGAGCGATCGGCTCCACCTTGGCCGTCCTGCCCCAACTCGAGGTCGTCCCAAGCAGAAAAGTTGCTACCATGTCCATGACCAAGACGCGGATGTTGCTAGCCAATGGCACGATGAGGGGCAGGATCCTGCTCAGGGACCCCCACAATGGTCCTTTTGGACCCTTTGGGCATACCATCAGGCTCAAGGTGTCCCCTTGGGGGCTTCTCGCTCTGCCCACTCGGAACCCCGGGTCCCGGAGGCCGCTGTCAGTCGCCCCCCTCGTTATCTCCATACTGATTTATACCTGCCTCTGGAAATTTCCATTACTTGCACCTGAAGAAGTGAGGTTCTTACCCACGAAAGCTTATGCTCCCAATACTTCTGTTAGTTTTAAAGGTGCCACAGGACCCTCTGTTGCTTTTTACAGATTCAGACTAACACGGCTACCCCTCTGATACTTGTCTCCATTAAGGAGGCATTGCAGGTATAGGTATACCAGCAACCCCTTTTAAATGTAGGCAAGGCCTAAATATCTGCAAAGATTAGAGCAGGAGTTGTCAAACTGGGGGTCGGGACCCCTCAGGGGGTCGCAAGCTCTCCACCTGCATCCCAAACCCCGCTTGTCTCCAGCATTTATAATGGTGTTAAACATATAAAAAGTGTTTAATTTATTTGGGGGGGGGGTCGTACTCAGAGGCTTGCTATGTGAAAGGGGTTGCCAGTAAAAAAAGTTTTTGAGACCCACTGGATTAGAGAGACAGACAGGATTCACTCTGACTGGATGTGGGAGAGGAGAGACTCAATATTAGAACACCCAGGGAAGATTTTAAATGCCCAAAACAACTTCTTAAATGAGACTGAAGAAAACACAGGGTGTTTCTTGAGTAGTCAAATACATTCCTCCTTCATGCAAGTCACAGTTGATTAGTCTTCCCATTCTTTCTTATGTGCATGCATAAAAGGAAAACACCAAAGGATGATCTGATAGATTTTTGGTACAGCCGGAGAATTTAAAAATAGAACCTGATCCTAAACCATAGTCCCTGACAAATGTGCATGGCACCTTTGGATTCTTGACGTGTGTGTGTGTTTTAAATAAATGGTGTGACCCTATCCTGGATTGTTTGTTTATTTTATTCAATGGCAGTGGGACCCTTTCATAGTCTACATGCACAAGAGGAAAGAGTGAGGCATTATTCCCTGAGTTACATGTCCTTTTATGGAAGGAAAACATGCCTTTTTCATGTTCCATTGGTTTTTCTCTGCGCTCTGAGCTGAGGGGTGAAAACATTATTTACTTCTTTCCTTTGGAAAAGAATGCTTCAATTACTGGTATGCCAGTGACCTTTCACCTCAGTTACATGTAATGCAAAATGCACTCCCATATCTAGTGTACAGACTCATTTTCTTGGAATGTAGTTGGCCATACATTTAGATTAATTCAAATAAAACATGGCTTTTCACTCTGATTCCCCCTCCCCCCTCCCTTGAGTCTTTAGTGAACTTCAGCACTAAGGAAGGGAGGGGGAAGGGAAATATTTAACTACAATGCTAAGGTGTTTGGCTCAATGTGGCTTAGAGTGGAAGACTTTGTATTCTGTAAGCTGCTGTTACAAAAACTTATTACTGCTCTAAAAGATATTTAAGCTCATGTACAGCAAAAATGTTTCAAGAACCAAGTGTCCGTCCTTTAAAACATCTTGAAATTACAAATGAAAAACCCAAAAGTGAGAGCTTTATGGCCTTTGAATAAATGTTTGAGACACTGAAAATTCAGATTTATAATTTGACTTCTGTGCTTATACACGGCTATTGTGTGAAAGATATTAGATAAATGTGTCCACATCTTGGGAAAGGAAAGTATCTGGAATTTAGTCGGCTCTCACACTTGGCAATAAAAACTAGCTTGGCTCTTACCACTAATCTAAAAGAATAAATGTTACCTCTTTTTGAAGATTTAAGAGGAAATACTATGCGATTATTTGAATGTAGAGTGAGGTTAAGAAAATGAAATTTGTCACTCCAGCCTGTTACCACTTAACAATCCAAAACCAGTGCCTATGTAACCACTACATCCCGCTGTTAGTTTATCTGCTTTTCTAAGCATTAGAAATTGATGCAATATGGCGGATGACGTCCAGGTCTATTGTCAGTATCATAGGTCAGGGCAATTGCACCTTTATTTATTCCCTTTATGGTCTTACAGAGGCACCCACTTCTAGGCTTCTGGCTCTCCAGCAAGTCACCTGTTTTGGTGGGGAGATGCAGCTCTCTCCTTTTTGACGGGAGTATTTCGAGGCTGCACAGTTCCCTGTCTACACTGTGAATTCCCCAGCAAAGTTGGACTGCCTAAAGTAGGCTTGATTTATATCCTCCGAGGAGAGAAGCAAACAGTGTAACTGCTACAGTTAAGTTATCACACAGCTCTAAGCAAGCATTTATTCTCAAGGTAAAAGTATTATAGAGAAAACAGAGGGGTTTTTTTTGTTGGTTTGTTTTTTTGTTTTAAATTACACACGTGCTAACAAGTTTACTAGAGCAACTCCAGCAAGGGCTCTGGCAGGTGAACAGTCCTTCAAACCTCACCAAGGGGTTTTCTGTGGATACAAGTTCATGACTGCCTTGGCTCAGAACAAGCATTCCTATGAATTAGAGACTCACTCCAACCCATTTTGTGTCTTTGCTCTGCAGAGACTGTGAATAGGTAAGCGGCCAGATAAAGGCTGATTTCAGAGGTGGGTAGTTAGTGTTCTCCTCAGCTGCCCTGGAAACTCATTCACCTGCCTGACCCATTATTTTAAGTCTTTTGAAACTCAATGCTTCCAAGTGTTGACATTAGTGCTCTCTTCCCCATAGAAGTAGTTAAATACAACCCCACAATAATACATACATACTTGCATTTTTAATACAGTGAATTCATAAGATACTTACAATTAATTCAGTAAGGTTTGTTCAGGATATTGCAGGAAATTGCTATATCTGTCAGTCAGCATTGAAAACAATTATCTGCTCTTATGTCAAGTAATAAATATCTTAGCTTGTAATTTTAGAAAGCAGGATTATGAACGGCTGCATAACATCAGTCTTTATGCAACTATTCTAAAGGTAGCCAAATTTTGTATTAACTGCATGCATGGGAAGTAATGTTGCTTAGCTGAGGTGTAACCTCATGTTAAGCAAAGATCATGCTCCTATGCCTCTTCAGGGGAAAGTATGTAGATACTGAGTATCAGAAATGTCTTTCAATATTGATTACGTTTTCCTTGCAGGAATTGAAAGATGTGGGTCATCGTGATCAGATGGCTGCAGCTAGAGGAATTCTGCAGAAGAACATTCCTATACTTTACACTGCTTCTCAGGCCTGTCTGCAGCACCCAGATGTAGCAGCTTACAAAGCCAACAGGGACTTGATTTACAAACAACTGCAGCAGGCGGTCACAGGCATCTCAAATGCAGCTCAAGCCACAGCATCTGATGATGCTGCCCAACAGCAGGGTGGAGGGGGAGAGCTGGCTTATGCACTTAACAACTTTGATGTAAGTATTGAACCTCTTTCGAAAAAGTATAGCTTAAATCTGCTTGTAAATCAGTTAAAGGCAAGAAAAGCTCATGGGAGTAACTTTGATAACCATGAAATTGTATTTTGAGGGAGGATAATCTGTTAGTATTAAAGTACGGTAGTCTCTATATATTGCTATCTGAAAGATCACTTTGTACTGAAGGCCTCCTATTTTTGTGATCATCAAAATCTTTACATTGATATTAATAAAATTAGAATTTATGGTGACTGTAAAATACACATAAGAGCCATACTGATTCTGACTGGAGACTTGTGAATTGCCAAATTCAGAGCAAACTAGCCTTGTACGAACAAAATAAGAGACTTAATCACAATATCTTCTGGTCATTACTTTGAAATTTAATATAGCTTTAATGATTTAATACACTATAGCATGACAGTAAATATTCTCTACTATCTAATACATTATTGTAGTGTAGTAATAAGTAATGTGCTCTTAATAGCATGGGCTCTCACTACAATGCCACAAGCACTCTGCTGAAAAATGTAAGTATCGTGACCTTTGAGGATTATTCAGTTTGGAGATTATTCAGGGAGGAGGGATGTATGCCACAAGTGCTCTGAGAGATTAGTAGAAAACTACTGTTCCAAAAGTCCAAGTGATATGACTCATGATGTGCTACTTGGGTGCATTGGGATGAAATTTTACTGGAAACTCATTTAGTATGAAGTATTTTTACTGGCGCTTGTTTGTTTGTATTACTAGATGGAGGTCACCTCAATCACATATTTTATTGCAGGCTTATTAGAGAGATTATTTGGGATACTAGATTAGCTTTAAAACTATTACTGATGGCAGCCTTGGTCTGGGTTTCTGTAGCTACAAAGACCTTTGAATAATAAAGAAGTTTTTAGTAATATACTTCATAAAAACCTACTTTGGGAAACATTTAATACAGCTGTTTTTAAGTCTCTGTCACTTCCCACTAGTCAGCTAGCCTGCCTCACTTTGGCAACGGTTACTCCCCCTTTTTGGCCCTACCTCTTTTTCCTTTACCCACTGTACTCTCTGAACACTTGTTCTCCTACCCCTCCAAAAAAAGGAAAACAAATTAATCTAAAACAAATGCATATATAAATATGCAATAGACACAGGGCTGGCTCCAGCGTTTTTGCCGCCCCAAGCGGTGAAAAATTAAAAAAAAAAAAAAAAAAAAGCCGCGATTGGTGGCACTTCGGCGGCAGCTCTACTGCCGCCACTTTATTCTTCGGCGGCAATTCGGCGGCAGGTCCTTCCCCTGGAGAGGGACTGAGGGACCCGCCGCCAATTTGGTGCCAAAGAGCCGGACGTGCCGCCCCTTTCCGTTGGCCGCCCCAAGCACATGCTTGGTGCGCTGGTGTCTAGAGCCGGCCCTGAATAGACATGTGGCAGCCACCTTGCTCACTTTGCTTGTATATTAAATCTCTTTTCCCATACATTTAATCTCTAGGCTTTGCCTACACTAGGGAATTTGTACAGAAAACTCCACCTGTAGCTGGGTCAGCTGAACCAATGTTTGCAACATTTAGAAGTCCTAATATAGACTTTTGGCTTTAGCAGCTGCTTTTGGCACCATATTGATTATAGTTGCTCTAAGAAAGTTTAATTGACATAGTGTCTGAAAATGTCTTGCCAGAGTCAGCCATCTACACTAAGGTTCCCAATGTTGCTAACATTTGTGCATCTGAACCAGGGTTAGCAATGGTTAAAGAGGCTTCAGAGAAATTTCCAGACAGGTGTTTTAGGTTGTATCCTCTTCTGGACACTGTCTTCCATTCTACACTTAACCTAATGGAATCCTCAATCTTGACTGGCACTTCTGGGTGCTAACATGAGATTGGCAATTTTATGATTAAGCTTTATTATATAAAAGCATTCCATATTAGAGTAGGTTTGGGGAGATGGTAATGGTAGAACTGCGCTGTAGTTCAGCCTTTGGCTTTGCTGATTTAGCTCAAATCGTTTAATGTGGTGTTTCTAGTAGGACCAAGTACCTAACTTCCTTTGTTCTGCTAATTTAAATTAGAAGTGGCTCAAGTGTTACATGGGTGGGCTTTCTGGCCCTCAGACTTCAGCTAGTGAGTCTTCTCTTGCAGTGTAGTCAGTGGCTATTATTAGGCCAGTGTGAATAGCTCTAATAAGGCCTTTGCATGCCTTCACTTCCAACTAGAAGAAGGGGGAGAAAGAGAATAGGCCTTCATTTATACCAGTGGTTCTTAAACTTTTGTACTGGTGACCCCTTTCACATAGCAAACCTCTGAGTGCGACCCCCCCCCCCATATAAATTAAAAACACTTAAATATATTTAATACCATTATAAATGCTGGAGGGAAAGCGGGTTTTGGGGTGGAGGCTGACAGCTCGTGACCCCCTTCCCCTCCATGTAATAACCTCGCGACCCAGAGTGGTCCCGACCCCCCAGTTTGAGAACCCCTGACTTATACAGACCTTCATCTCTCCAGGTAATTTCCTGCTAACAGTAGTAGAGTTCTTGTTGTATAGACTGTGCTTCCGGCTTACTGTGGTGTTAGAACTATGATATAATTTTAAATAAGTACCAAATGATATCTAGAATGCTGATTAACTGTATCTGGCCCCAGTGCCGTACTGGATCAGTAGCATGTCAATAGCTTGTATTGATGGGTCAGATTTGCAGTAACAACACTATAAATGTGTAGGAAGAATGCTGTAGTGTGCTCTAAAGAGACCCTACATGCTTCAGAATTCCTATAAGTAGCTGTGGTGTCTTGGTAGAGGGAAAAACTGGCTGCTACATGAAGTGAGTGCTCCTGGAGCTTAGTCCATGTTATGAACTGACTGTCTGAATGTCAGTTCAGAAGTTTCAGCACTCTTTCTAAAGCACCTAAAATGGCCACCCCCCCCTCCCCCCCAAATTCCATAAAAGTTCCTGCAGTTTATTTGAACAAGTCACATAGTTTCAGACTGAAATGAATTTCTGTGATGGCATTATGATCCTTCTCTCTCTCTCTTCCCCCCCACCCCCTCCAAAATTGAAAGTAGATCGGCTGGTGCAGCCTTAACTCTCTCAGTATGAGCTGTGTTGCAGTAAGACTCAATTAATATAAACCAGTGATTTGCTTGAAGATATTGCCTTCTGTGATGTTTAAATCTTACTGTAAATATTTCACATCAAAACTTTTGCTTTTGAGAACAATTTACATTGTAATCTGTCCCAATTTATCCAGTCCCTTCCCTCCCCCTCTATGTAATCATGCAGAGTATCACCATAGTTAATCTACACTAGATAGACTTCCAAAATCATCTTGTTTATGATGGGGGTAATTGAATTTGACAGCTGAAATAATTAAGTCTTGTACAGATTGAAACAGTTACCTAGAGTTCAGTAGCATGAACCTGTATCAGAGGGGTAGCCGTGTTAGTCTGAATCTGTAAAAAGCAACAGAGGGTCCTGTGGCACCTTTAAGACTAACAGAAGTATTGGGAGCATAAGCTTTCGTGGGTCAGAACCTCACTTCTTCTTTTCTCTACTTCTGATTTATCCTGGCATTTTTTAATTTGTAATTCCTGTAACATGCTTTCTTGTGGCCAAATTTTGTTTAGCTGTCAACATACAATGCTAGTCATTTCTTGCAGTAACGTAATCCATTGGGGAAGACTCTACAAATTTACTAGGCTACCAAGGAAAGTTTGTTCTCATCTATCACAAGCACACTTTTTTGGTTGTCTTTCAGGACAGAGAATGGATTTGCTGTAACTATTCCAAGACTGGCTCATTTTGATGGAAAAATGGTAACAAGTGATGTCAGTTACTGATTACTGTAAACTTTCCTTTACTAGAAACAAATTATTGTGGATCCTTTGAGCTTCAGTGAGGAACGTTTTAGGCCTTCCCTGGAAGAGCGCCTGGAGAGCATCATTAGTGGAGCAGCCCTAATGGCTGATTCATCCTGCACACGTGATGACCGACGGGAACGCATAGTTGCAGAGTGTAATGCAGTGCGACAGGCCTTACAGGATCTACTTTCAGAGTACATGGGGAATGTAAGTATTCTAGACATCCTAATTTTAAGGTGGTTGTTTAACTTCCATATATGAGGACTTCAAAACTAGCAATGAAACTGTATTCATTGATCTTAAAAAGCATCTTATTTGCATGAAGGGAATTATAATACTGAAAATGAAAACAGTGGGACTCTTTTTTTTCTTTCCTTACTCTTCCAAGAAACTGCTTATTGCCACAAAATCCTAATTCCAGAAATTGTCTTTAATGTTTGAGTGAGTTCTTAACCAGTTATTGGCTTAAATTTGTAACATAAAGAAGAATTAGAATGTAATACATAATTAGCAGAACTTTTGATAATTTGGGGATGATGGCAGGAAGGTGTTTTTCAATATCTTTTTAATTAACCTTGGATCTCTCAATGCATAATTATTTTTAACCAAATATCTGCATTTCAGGATTGATTGTGAGTTACTTTCACTCAGCTTGATCAATGATGATGCTTTAATTTTAATTTCACACAGTGAGAATTGCAGTACTTTTCTGGCTCCAAAAAAAAAAAGCCATTGTTAGCATTGGATTCAGAGCAGTTTGCCCTCAAGGAGTTGAAGTTTAGACTGTCTAAAATGGTTAAAGTATCTATTTGTTTTTTCTCTGTAAAGAACCTGGATACGCTTATTTCAGTCATGTCACTCTGAAGATTAGATCAGCCTTGTATTTTGGGAACCATGGCTCTTAATGTTTTTCTACTGTCTAACTTTTCTCTACTTAAACTAAACTAGGTAGGAATAGAGGGTAGCCTTTTGTCATGTTGAAAGTTGAATAATGGAATGGCTCCATGTTCTGTAATATTAAGCCCTGGACCTATTAACAAAATGTTCTGGAGAAGGTACTGGACTTGAGATGGCAACTTGCAGATGGCAGAATTTATTTAAATAAATGAGAACAAGTGAACTTCTTGAGGGACTGTTAAGTACCCTACAAAACTAGATAAATGGGCTTATATGGTGGCAGATGAAATTAATTATTGACAACAAAGACAAGGGAATACGCATTTCTGAGTTAAAAATTCACTAATTAGAACCACTGTATTGGGGTGGGGAGTGGTATTCATTTCTGACCAACCCATCTAAAGGCTGAAGTAGAAGGAATCCATAGACAGATGACAAAAGTGATTAATGGCATGGAAACACCTCCAAGTGTTTGTGGAAAAACAAAGATGGATTAGGAGTGTTTAGTTTAGAGAAGATTTTCAAAATAAGTAAGGGTAATGGAGATGATAAATGCTGTCTTACAATATAAAACAAGGACAGTCAAAACTGAAAGGCAACAAACATTAAAAGGGAATACTTTTTACAATGTACATTTAAACTGTGAAACTCATTGCCACTAGACATTAAATGCTTGACAGAATTCAAAAATTAAGTATTTATATGGAAAACGAAAACATCCCCAGTTACAGTAGCTCTAACTTTTTAAAAAGGGATATAAACCCTTGTATTTCAGGTCAGAAGCAAACCACTAACTTACAACACTTAGGGAAAAAAGTCACCCTGTGGGCAAGATATATTACAGGGTGTTGTACATGTGAATCATCTAGGGTGGCAGCTAGATTTGAGAATGTATGCCTCCCAGTTGATAGCTAAAACTGTAGCAAGAGGTAAATGTCCTGATTTTTTTGATGGGGGAAGGATGAAGATGTTGAGACTCGGTCAGCTGCCAGTGTAAGACTTCATGGCTGTGGATTTCTTTCTGCCAAGATGGGTATCCTATTTGTTTAGCTGTGTACTGTTAACCTGTGTGGTATGCTAGTTAAAGGTATATCTTCTGAGCTGGGAAGAATGTATTCTTATTTATCTTAATTTTTAACACATTGTGAAATTAGTGATGCATAATTAATTAATTTTTTTTTTAAATCTCTGCCATACTGTGATTATAGGCAGCCTATCTTGGAAAAATGAGATTAGAAGCTCAGTGAAATCAAGTGGAAAAAGCAATAGATAAGTCATGGTAAAAATTTGGGACACTGTTTAAAAATATATATCACAGCTAGAAAAATCTCAAAAAATGTTTAAGTCAAAGAATGAATCACATAGACAATTTTAAATGGTGAAAAAGGAACAAAGCACTGCCACAGAATCCAGCTTTATCCAATTGATGTAGACTTGTTTTTCCATAGTCTCCTATTAAAAAAAAGAAATTAAGTTGGCATAAGAGCATGATCAGGCATTCAGTCTTTCCTTCAATTGCACAATACTAATTGTGCAGCATAAATCTTATTTAAGTGATAGAAGCAGAGGTATTGAAAAGTGCCAAGTTTTGAAATGTAAGACTGAGGTAGGATCATACTGAAAATGTGTGTTTGGGGATAGAAATGTCCTTAGGTGGACACACTTCCAGTCTTAGAGACTTTATTTCTAAAGAATTTTATAGCTTCTGGGATGCCTTTCAGATGTTGTAGGCATACTAGAGCTGCTCCTAAATAGTGTATACTCTGATTTAAATTTTTGTGTTTTTGAGGACAATGGATAAGCAGGTTAATTCTCTGATCCCTTGGGTTCCACCCCTAAGTGCTCTGTAAAAGGTTGTGGGCATCAAGCTCTTACTGTGATGTGGAATCAAATGGAAAATGTCATACCACTAGAAGTGCAGAATTTTAAGCAGCAAGAGGTGTATTCACCAGACTTGTCTGAGGCTTCTCCAGTGTCCTTGGCACCTGCTGGCATCATCATTAAGGTTCCCAGCTTAGTCCTAAAGCAGGGGTGGGCAAAGTACGGCCTGCGGACCGGATCCGGCCCACCAGCCATTTAAATCCGGCCCTTGAACTCCTGCTGGAGAGCAGGTTCTGGGGCTTGCCCCCTCCAGTGCCCCAGTCGGAGAGCAGGTTCGGGGGCCACTCCATGCGGCTCCTGGAAGCAGCAGCATGGCCCCGTTCCAGTGCTCCAGCCGGGGGGCAGGGTCGGGGCTGCTTCATGTGGCTCCTGGAAGCAGTGGCATGGCCCCCCCCCCCCCGGCTCCTACGCATAGGGGCAGCCAGGGGCCTCCGCTCTGCACGCTGCCCCTGCAGCTCCCATTGGCCGGGAACCGCAGCCAACGGGAGCTGTAGGGGCGGTGCCTGCAGATGGGGCAGCATGCAGAACCGCCTGGCCGTGCCTCCACATAAGAGCTAGAGGAGGGACATGCCGCTGCTTCCCGGAGCCGCTTGAGGATCCCAGCCCAGAGCACCCTCCTGCACCCCAAATCCCTCATCTGCAGCCCCACCCCAGAGCCTGCAACCCCAGTTGGAGCCTGCGCACCTTCCCACACCCCAATCCCGTGCCCCAGCCCTGATTCCCCCTCTGAACCCCTTGGTCCCAGCCTGGAGCACCCTCCTACTCCCCAAACTCCTCAGCCCCAGCCCAGAGCCCCCTTCCACACCCTGAACTCCTCTTTTCTGGCCCCACCCCGGAGCCAGCACCCCCAACCCCAATTTTGTGAGCTTTCATTGCCCACCATACAATTTATGTTCCAGATGTGGCCCTCAGGCCAAAAAGCTTGCCCACCCCTGTCCTAAAGGCATGTAATGTGACCGTTGCACTAAACTGAGGAGGGAATCTTGCCCCCCTGTGGCTGATTTCAGAACTGTGGCTTCTTCACTTAGTTCCATGCATATTTCCTCTCCCTCTTTATCCCTCAGAGCACCTGTCCTTTATCAGCAGTGACATGTTTTCTAAGCCGTCAACATCTTCCTCCATAAGTTTGGTTTCTCCACTTCATTGCAATCCAGTAGCCACTGCTTTATAACCTCAGTGCCAGCTCTGGTGGGGGATAATTGCTCATTAGTTTATATAACAAATTTACAGATATAAGTGCCTGATGTAAAATTATCCATCAGGCTGCTTGTGTCACACTTGCAGTTTAGAATTTACTCTTTGGTGGCGAAGTCGGCGGAGCCTGTTCAGGGATAATGTGGACTTTTGTATACTTCCTTAAAGACATAGAGGATTGGTATTTTTCTTTTATATACATGCTGTTTGCTCAGAAGTGTTCTGAGGCTAAGGCCTTTTGTTTTTGAGGCATTTTCTTCCAAGTCTTAACCTTTTTTTCTTAAGAGGGATTGCAACACACACCGTCGTCAGTCCAATTTTCAGGATTCAGCAAATAACTAGAGCCCTGCAAATCTGCAGATATCTGCTTTATATCCGCGGAACATGTTTGCAGATTGCGGGTTGGATGAGGGGTACAGATTTTATATCCAAGCAGGGCTCTACAAGTAACTCTTCTTTTTAATCTTCAAGGCTGGGATTTGTGATACTGGTATCTTTCTTTATGGGAGTGCTCTCACACCTTCTATAGTGAAATAGTTTTCCCCATTGAAATTTTCCTTTTAATTATCTACAAGTTTTTGGTAACAGTGCTGAGTGGAAGAACAAGAAGAGAGGGCTAAAAACCCAGCTATTGCAGTAGGAGGACCGAAAGCTTTGGTCCAGCCTGACTGACTGGGGAGGAGTGTAACAGTCCAGGTTGTTTTTGGATGCGAGAAACTGAAGTTGAGTTTCTCAAAAAACATTGACAACCACAACTCCATCTATAACATACAACTCTCTCAAGATTTAAATAAGTTTCTTAACAGTTAACCGTGGTAGATCATTCAAATATTCAAGTATTTGAGTCCTGGAAGGATTTTATTAAATGAAAACAAAAATGCTAAAGTGTTTGTATGTAGTTTGGCTGTCCAACAGCCACTTAGTCGTATCAATGTGCTATATATTCTTCTTTCCTCTACCTCCAAGAACCCACTTGAATGATGCTCAAGTGAACGTCAAGTTTAATCTTATCATATTAAGCAAGATGCAGAACACACATTTAAGTACCAAAAAAAAGCACTTATTCACGATTGCCAAAATTAATACATGGGTATCTAGAGACAAGTAAGTTGAGGCCCTGCAGTGTGTCCTAACCAGACACTGTATAGGATAGAGCCATCCTGAACCAACTGCGATTGTGACATCACTTCCATTGACTGAACTCCAGTAACAAACTGTGGGGGAAAACACCCACAATACCAGAGACAGAGATGATTCTTGCCAGTCTCTCCCTAATACTTCAGTATCACCTGAATTTTATCCAGATTGATCTTCAGACAAGTAGCTCTCAACCATATCTCCGTGTTTCTTGCCTTTGGCCAGGCATGCACTAGCATTAGCTGGAATAGATAAAATAGGCATATGAAACTGGGTATTGTTATACCAAAAGTACCCTCATTCTTGCCTCCTCACTGACCCTCCTAATGGACCGAAAAGGACAAGATGGGATTTTTGTGCTGCTGCTCCACACCACCACCACACAAGCCTTGTCTTAATGCAGAAATTGCACTCAATTTAAGGGGAGTGGGGTGGGGGGTTTGCATCAATTTAAGTAACTCAGTAACTGCTTTGTGTGTGGACATTCTTGCCATAGACTTAAACCTGGCTGACATCCTTTTAGCTTGCTCTTGTTGTTCAGGATAATTGTTGGGGATCGTGATTGTGATTGGAGGTTACCAAAAATATAACTGCATTTAAAAAAAAAAAGCACTAGACCAGTCCATGGAGGACAGGTCCATCACTGGCTATTAGCCAAGATGGTCAGGGTTGTGACATCATGCTTGGAGCAATACTAAACCTCTGACTGCAAGAAACTGAGAGGGGAAGATAGGTGGATCACTCGAACTACCCTGTTCTGGCACTGGCCACTGTCCGACAGGATACTGGCCTAGTAGACCATGGTTCTGATTCAGTATGACATTTCTTATGTTGGAAAATAGGCCACAGGACGTTAGATGAAAACTTTGTTAAGCACTGAGGTTTTCACTCAATATGATAAGTCTTCTCTCTTCTGACTACACTGAGCTTGTAATAAACAACGATGCACTGATTTTTGCCTTACTGTGTTACTTAATTTGTTACTGAGCTAGAAAACTAGGGTAGGATGTAAAGCTTTAAAGCATACATTAAGGCTTTGAAAAGATGTATTAATGCTTAATGTAAGTACTCTGAGGGGTGGGGAGGATTTGGGTATCTTTTTTCCCAGGGACCCTCACCCCAAGGAGGTGCTGGGGGGGTGATTTCATAGGAGTTATCAGTTCAGTAACAGGCACAGCATATGTTCCATGGAGAATATATATATATATTTATTTTGATGCTGGTGCAAGCAACTAATTAAATTTTTGACACAAAACAGTTTGCTGCCTCTTAAACTTAGAGTTAGTGAACATATAGGAAGCTATTTACCATAATCACTGATCAAGCCTCATTCCTGTTGGTTGAGGAAAGGCTCTTTAATCTACTGCAGCTAGACACTCAGTACAATAGTGCCCACTGTGTGAGGGAATCTGAAAACTTGAGGGTGGATTCAGCCAGAGTATGTGCCATTCTATCCTTGAGCTGTGTGAGAGAGATGGTAGTGTCGGATGTCTTCACAAGAGTTGGGAAGCTTGTCTCTTTAACACATGGAGCCCTGAGGAAATTGACAATCTAGAACGCACACAAATGTATTAGAGCTTTGTGCTGTTTGTTTGGGTGTTAAAGCTTTTCAAATCTCCACTTCCCACTGTCCCCTCCCCTCGCCCCCCACAAGTGGTTCAGGTGCTGACAAATAGCACTGCTGTGTGATATAGAACATTCACTACCAGTGTGTATAGTGCTGTCCAGCCTGACTATTCCTTTTAGATTATTTGTGGCATGTGGAGACTGTAAATGATTACAGTTTATTGCAGCCAAATCTTTGACCATGCAGGTGTATCAGTACCTGAAAGTCTTGGAACACATTCCATCAGATCCAAAGCAGTCTCTTTAGTGTATATCAGAAATGATTGTATTGCAGAGAAACAGTCAGTGCAGGCGTATGGAAGGCAAGTCAAAATTAATTCTCCATATTTTAAGCCCAAGTCAGGAATGCACTTCAGCAATCAACCTAGATCTTGGGATCCCCTTCCTTTGGAAATTGTTACAGCATATTCTTGAAAGAATGGGAATCAAGGCTGATGGTACATGAGTGAGAGAGAAGTTACTTAATAGTAGCTGTGGTTGTTAGCCTTTCCTGTTAGTATAGAACCATGCTGATTAAATTGAAATAACTGGGGTCTCTGTGTTACTGCTCCCAGTCACCTCACGTGGAACGGTTATACAGTGAGGGAATGCCTGTGGCCACAAAGATCATGGCATTAAAGAGATCAGACTTAAGTGCTAAGAGTTGCCTACACGTCCAGGAGAGGAGATCTGCTGCCAAATTGCTCAATCCCTCTTCTTTTACCCCCGGCTCCCTCCACCCCCCCATTCAGCTATGAGCAAGAGGTTTTATTGGCTGAAGTCTTTACAGTATTTTTGAAAAATGCAGTATAGTAGTTTTGTGAGGCTTTTCTCAAAATATGAAATGCAAACAAAATTGGCATGGCTCATAACTTCATACTAGCTGAGCAAGTTTTAAGGGTCTGGGGAGAAAGACCTCTTCTGAAGTAACAGGCTGATGTGCAGGTCTCTGATAATGAAGTGACAAATGCCACAGCTTCCTGAGTAATTAACTTTTTGTCAAAGCTGTAAATTGTTTAAAAAAAAATAAATAAAAATTAGAATGTTAAATTTGGATTTTTCTTCAAAATTCTCTATTCTGTGAATTAATCTTTTGGGAAAAAAATCTTAAATTCATACAAAATGCGAAATCCTCAATCCTCTTAAATATACCTGTCAAATAGAATTGCACTTATTAATGAAGCCGTAAACAGTGCTACTTGAGTGGTCTTTCAAAGGCAAAATGATGGAGCATGGATGGAATAAAACATACTTTTCACAGTGACTACCGATCTGTAGATAAATAGGATTTTAGCCTCCAGCATGATCATGCTCTCATCCTGGAAAAGTATTACACACACAACTTGACTTTTTAATTTCCCTCTTGGATGGAAAAACAAGAATCTGACAAATACATTAAATCTAAGCCATAACTCCCCTTATTCCTTTTACCCCTTCAAAGATAGACTATGGATTTAATGTCTTCCTGCAAACTGCTGACTAGAAGATTGGGGGAGGGGGGTGTGGAGGGGAAGAGTTCAGGCATTCTTTGCATTTCTTTATAGTTGTGAGGAGGTTTAATGCTAGTAGGCAAGTGATACACTCCTATTGCAGCTGGGCATGAGGGGGAAATAAAGCATAGAGTTTTAACTTGGACAAGATCATGCAGTCAGTGAAAGAGTCCGGAGTAGAACCCTGATCCGGAAGTCCTGATTCAAAGTGCCATGCTCTGACCATCAGACATGTTCTTCTTATACTTTTTTTTTTAGACTGAATGTTCATATGTAGCTTGTTTCCATGATGCTGATATGTCATGAATATTCTGGGTTCACTTCAAAGTGTGGTATTGTGTCCCAGGTCTCCAAGCCTACCCTGATCCCATCTCCTCGCCTAGCTCACACAGTGCCAGCAGGGAATAATAAGCATTTCTTGCTACTTCCAGTAATGACTGGATTGAACAAAGAAACAGGCTATTTAAGGGGGCACACTGACTGGGGGGGGGGGGGGGGGAGAATCTTGGACGCATTCCTCTCATGGCCTGAAGACAGGGAGAAGGGTGGAGCATCTTTGGGAGAGTAGCCAAATGGAACAAAGACTCCTGGCCCCATTCTGTTCTTTGCAGGGAGGGAATTAATAATAATCCCTTCAGTAGCCAACTCCAGAAGGGTTTGGATCAGGACAGAATTCCTTGCCGGTTGGCGATAGAGGGGTGCAATGTGTTAGTGTGCACGTGCTTCCTTGTATACTTGGAACCATAGTCCATGCTAGGGTGGCCTCTTGTTCTTCAACTTTAACTGTGGTCACATCTGTTTATGAATACTAAAAGCATTAGTCGTCCTGTTTAAACAGGTAGTGACTGGAAGGAATATGGAAGGGAGGACTTAGAGTAAGAAAAGGAGCCTGGGCGGGGGGAAGCAGACAACAGGGGCAGGAAGAGCAGAGAAAACAGTGTATCCTATAACCACAGGCAGTTCTTTGTTACACCAGTAAATAACTGAATGTGTTACTTTGTGCTCTAACCTAGTTAAATGGCTTGAGTGATAGCTTAGCTCAGTGTACCTCCATCCTTTGCATTTCTAATGTGCCAAACCATAATAGTGTCTAGGCTCATGGAAATAAAATGGGCATTTTATAGTTCACATTTCAGAAAGGTTTTTGCGTGGTGTTTTTTTGTTGTGGTCTTTATTGGGTTAAGTTAAATGGAGAACATTTTGCTAAGCTTCTAGAATGTCTAATTCAAGGTTATTTGAAAACGTTTACTATCTTCTGACCTTTAAAAAACATGCATTACTGAAAGATCAAGAACACTCTCACTGAATTGACACTCATGGTAGAACACACAAACCCCAAAAACTGCTACTTACTACAGAGTGCCTGTAATTCCAATTAGGGATGAGGTCCTGTTGTGCTAATGCCATGCAGATACATACAGAGATGTGTTCCCTGCCTAGAAGTTGTATTTCCTCAAATGCTAATATTGCACAGCTCCTGTTTCTTAGTCTGCATATCAGCAGACTATGAGCCAAACTGTTCTCCAACATGTCCTTCTAAACCAATGGTCTCCATCCTTTTTGTGCCCAAGATCACTTTTTGAATTTAAGGACAACCTAGGATCTACCCCACCCCTTCCCGAGTCCCCACCATGCTCACTCCATTCCGCCCTCTCTCTTGCTTGCTCTCCCCCACCCTCACTCACTTTCACCGGGCAGGGGTTTGGGAGGGGTACGGGCTCTGGGCTGGGGCTGAGCGGTTCGCAGTGTGGGAGGGGGCTCCAGGCTGAGCCTGGGGCAGGGGGTTGGAATACAGGAGGGGGTGAGGGGTGCAAGCTCTGGGAGGAAGTTTAGGTGCAGGAGTCAAGTATCAGAGGGTTAGCCATGTTAGTCTGGATCTGTAAAAAGCGACAGAGTCCTGGGGCACCTTATAGACTAACAGACATATTGGAGCATAAGCTTTCGTGGGTGAATACCCACTTCGTCAGACGAAAGCTTATGCTCCAATATGTCTGTTAGTCTATAAGATGCCCCAGGACTCTGTCACTAGGTGCAGGAGGGGGCTCCAGGCTGGGGCAGAGTGTTGGGGTGCAGGAGGGGGTATAGGGTGCTGGCTCTGGGAGGGGCTCAGGGCTGGGGCAGGAGGTTAGGGTGCAGATGGGGATATGGAAGACTGGCTCAGAGGGGGGGGTTGGGGCAGGGGGTTGGGGTGCAGGAGGGGGGCTGGGGTGATGGCTCTGGGAGGGGGGCTCAGAAGGGGCATGGGGTGCTGGCTTTGGGAGGGGGTTGGAGGTTGGGGCTCCCAGTCAGCGGCACAGTGAGGCTAAGGCAGGCTTCCTGCCTGCCCTGGCCCCACGCCACTCCTGTTCCTGGCCAATGGGAGCTGTGGGGGTGGTGCTTACAGGCAGGAGCAGCACCAGGAGACCCCTGGCACCCCCATCCCCCCATGGGGCCTCACTGGCAGCTTCCAGGAGCGGTGTGAGGCCAGGGCAGGGAGACTGCCTTAGTGACAGCCCCGCTGCACTACCGGAGATCGCGATCAAATGGGAGAGTGTCTAGGTTTGTGACCACTGCTCTAAACTTAAATTTTTCATGAATGAACTGTACGTACACTGTTTTAGGTAAAATAAAAAGAGAGATTGAGTGATTATAAGTGGTAGGCACAAAAGGTCAGAGATGGTTACCAAAGAAAATAAAAGGTAAGCACATATGCTAAATCTTAAACCTTATTACACTAGGCAGTATTTAGATTGAGAAGTTCTCACCCTACTGGATGTTACAGTTCTTAATACACAGGCTTCCCCTTTGAAGCCTGGGGCCAGTCTCCTTAGTTGAAATCTTGGTCTTCCCAGCATTCTTGTTCCTTCTACTGTAGGTGCGGGAGGGGAAAAATCATGAAGCCATTGCCCTCTATTTTATACCCTCAGTCCATGTGCCTGGAAAATACTAGCTCAGACATGTCCTGGTGGGCTTTGCTGAGCCACAGAGTTGGGCAATCCCCTATTGTGTGATGCTTGGGCAGGCCCCTTGCAATATTGTAAGAGCCCTTGATTACAACTCTCCTGCTAATGGTCGCGTACTACCCTCCTGGGAGTGGTTCACCTCCTTACATTTCAGTAACAACCATACGACATAATTTCATACACACTAACAATATACATATTTGGACAGAACAGTAGGTTTCAGCAGATCATGACTTTTCATATGACCTCTTACATGGCATGTTTTGTATGAAATGTATCAATTATATGACAGGGTGAATATGGGGGTTCCAGGGTGCTGCTTTGAGGTGCAGTGTGCCACAGTATGTAAAGCTCCTAGGAAGTACAAATCCAGGCCATCTAAGCAAACAGCAGCCACCTGGCATTGAGGGCCTGCTAAATAAGGCACCAAGGCCAATGAAAGTAATTGTTCAGCTACCTAACATGAACAGACTGGATCATTTATTATAGTTAGCACAGTGCAACTCCCTGAATAACAAAGCCTACTGAAGATCAGACTCCCATTACTATTAGCTGGCTCTTCCTAATAACTGGGCTTCCTTCCCGAGGAGGTAAAAGGGCGCCATGACATCATCTAGAAGGAAGGTCGCAACTATGGGATTGTTTCCCTCTGCTCCAGCTTGATGTTCTCCTTCCCTCAGATTTCCTTCCTCCATAACAGTACAGAGGCTGTCAGACTAGGGGTAGGACTGTTGTATTGTGTACCTGAAAGTCTCATCTATGTACCTCTGGGTATGCCTATGCTGAAAATGGTACAGCAGCATCGCTGCAGTGGCACTGCTTCAGTGTCGTCACTACCTAAGTCAACAGGCAGGGTTCTGCCATCAGCATAGGTAATCCATCTCCCTCAGAGCAGTTAGCCAGGCCAACAGAAGAATTCTTCTGTTGACCTAGCACTGTCTTCACTAGGGATTAGATCAGCATAACTACATCTCTCAGGTGAGAATTTTTCACATCCCTGAAAGACTTAGCTATGCCGATACAAGTTTCCCATGGTAGACCAGCTCTAGATCTCTTAGCTCCTCCAGTTCAGCTACTCTGGCTTCAAGAGTCCGCACTGTGTCTGAGGGCCATGAGCTGCTTGCACCGTATGCACACATACGTCACCTGCCCACAAGGCAGGTAATCGTACATGCTGCATTCAGTACAATCAACTGGATAGCCTTCATGTTGCTGCGGGAATTCTGCTTTTTTACTCTTGCAGTTTTTTTGTGGAGCTGGTGTGGTTACTGGCCTAAGTTTATAGTATGTTTGTTAGGTGTAGTTCCCTCACAAAACTCCTGTTTGATGAATGTGTCTCTTTTTTAAAACCAACCCCATATTAACAGGTAAACATCCCTATTTCCCCTCCTTTAATGGAATTAAAGAGCCCCAATCCTGCCAAGTGCCAAGCATCTCCTATAAAAAGGTATTCAATACCCTCAACTTCCATCAAAACCAAAGGGAGTTGAGGGCACTCAGCACCTCCCATGATCAGGCTCTAAATCGAAATCTTATGTCCAATAGTAAACAAGAATCTATCAGAACCATAATTGATCACAGTGGCAGAACCACATTTAAGAAGCCATTCAACAATGAGTCTGAACAATGCTGTAAACAGGATTAGATGGATAATTTACTCTGAAAAAAGTTGCTCATGGATTCTATTCAGGGTAGTCCCATTTACTGAATACTATGATTAACTTCATGCAGCCACATATTTGAACATGGCTACAGAGTCAAGCCCACATCACTCAAGTTTCAGATTAACTTCCATTTCATTTTACTGGCATGAAGGTCAGACTAACTATAAGAACTAGCTAACTATAACCTATAAAGGCCACTCTCCAGTCTGCCTCAACTGCCTTTTAACTGCAAACTCATTTGGTGAAGGAATTCTTGACTGGCAAATTATACAGCACCACATAATAAATTAGGGTAGAGTGACTTACAAGGTATCCTATGAAAGATTCCTCTATTTCAGAAATGTAACTGTTTGACTATGCAATCATATTACAGTAACATAGGTTTTTATATTTTTAAAGAAAAAAAGTTTGCTGGGTCACTAGTGAGGTGTAAAATAGATGCACAACTCCATGGTCTTATCACAAAACAAAAACAGACTTAGCACAACTTGTGCTAAGTAGTTCTATGCCCCCCAGCTGATCACCATCCCAATGCCTCAAAGCATGTTATGCATGTCAAACTTATTCACTTAAGTCTATCCCCCCCACCCCCAATCTGAGATTACAATTCCTCATCGCAACATTTGAGCTGAAACAAGACACGTCAATGGAAGTAAAAGCTGGAAATTATTATGAGCAAATAAAAACAGAGAATTTAAAAGTTAAATTGCAAGTTTGAACAGACAGGGACCATTTAAAAACTTTCAAGTTTCACTCAACACAATTACTGCAGTACTGCCAGTATTCCTTTGCATTTCCCTATACTAACAATAGAAAATATCAACACAATCACCAAGGTTATGTTACTGCAAGGAGTTACATAAGGCAGTTGGCTTTTTTTATTATTATTAATTAAACCAGTACCATAGGTATACAAAGCCTGACAGCTGGTCAGAACTATCACATACCAAAACAAGCCACTGTAAGAGTTAAAACATTAACATGTTTACATTTTTCTACATTTCCCCTTTGAGTAACATACTTGCACCATTTTCCACGGAAAGACACCTGTTATGCAGTCAGAACCTAATGCTCTGAAGCTACTGAAGAGATGAATATATGTCGTCTTCCCGTCTCCTCCCTCCCCCTCCCCCCCATGAGTTTTGGACCAGAAGTCATGCAAATGAGCACTATTAAGGGAGCTAAGCATTTCCTGTCCCTGTCTAATGAATACATTCTTTTCTCATTTAACATAGGTACCATGTCCAATGGAGATAAGCATGTTCACTATAGATTAAAACAGCAGGAAGACAGAATATTATTGTTTATTCTCTTTTGGAAGAAAGACTGAGGCAATTACAATTTGTCACTAGATTTGTCAGATGGGTTCTTAAATCATTTTAACATTTCTCATTCTCTAAACTGCTTCAGCAGCAAAGCTTAATTGATAGTCCTAGAGACACTTTGCGCATCATGATGAGCGATATTTAGTTAACTTCAAAGCCTTTTTGTCTGAATAAGAGCTAGAATACTGTGTTTTAGAATTCTTTGGGTTTCCTGTCGATTTTAAGTATAATTTTCTCATTTTAGAGTAAAACGTGGGTATTTCAGGAAAGTGTGCGCACTGCATCAAGATTTTCATGCGGCTTTTCACAATCAGAGGGCACAGAACATAGATTCACTTTAACGAAGTGGGGGGGGGGGGGGAATGTGCCTTCCAGAGCCTCAGATTGGACTCTACACTTTGAGAATTGGCCCACCACAGTGAAGCAAAATGAAATCTAGCTCAAGATAGCCTATTACTACAGCCTTCAGAACAGTGTGTGTTAAACTAATCTGAAATCAGCTCTGTTCATCATCCAAGGAACACAGGCATCCAGTAATTAACTTGTACATCACACGGAAGTCAGATGTCCTGCCTCAAGCCAGCTGAAAGTGGAAAGGGACAGAAATGCAGGCAGACAAGCCAGAAAAATTCCATACCTTAAATCCTTGCATCCTCAGTCTTCCGGAGTTACTTACAGAACTTCTCCACTAATAATGCAGAATCTAACGTCTGATTGTATCCATAGGAATAGCACCTCAACAAAATAGTCAACCCATTTGCTATGTTCACTGATAATTCCCCACCACCCCCTTTTTTTAAACACTATAAAGATTTTTAGTCCTACAATAGACAAGACAATAGAATTGAAAGTGTAGTAGTACTTTCAATTTATACCAAGATACGGCATTCAAAGAGACAGTTGCCAAAACAAAGCCACCACAGGATTTTGGCATGTTATCCATTAGCCATTTGTAAAATGACAGTACACCTACCGAAATGTGTCTCCCACTAAATGGCTTCCAAGTGACTACTGGGACTCCGTCTTGAAGAGTGATTCCAAAATGGTAGCCATAGTTGATTGTGGGAGCTTCAATGATGCCTGGTCCTTGGAGACTTGCAGGCCAGCAACACTAAATAAAAGCGCTACGTTTGCTAGTATCCTGGAATCTTAAGTCCCCCTCCCATATTTTATTTTTCTTCCCCCAACCCACCAAAAAGTTTTGCAATTCCATCAGAACAATTAAATGAAAATAAAAGTAGGGTGAACATTCCTGCTTAAACTCCATGAAGCCCAGTTATTGCTGGACCCTCCATTCAACATCTTAGGCGTTAGGAGACTCAAGGACCTAAAAATGGGGAGGAGCAGAGGCGAGAGCAAGAAGAGATTGAAACTGACAGCAAAAGTTCAAAGTAACATTTACCTTCCAGTTTCCCCAGTGTGGAAAATGTGGGGCATTATTGCACTATTTTCATGAATGTTATGCAAGACTCAGTTTACTCACCTACTTCAGTAATGTGCGCTAGCTAGATTCAAAGGGTTAACTCCAGCACAGAGCTCTCCACCAATTTGACCAGGAAGAGAAAATGATTGAATTGACTCAGGCGCCCAATACTTCACCAACCATAGAGGTGATAAGGCCCAGCTGGCACCCCCTCTCTGGAAAAGGATCCTCCCAATCAATCCTTAAGGTGGGACAGCTGAAGCAAAAAAGGCTTGGTTCTGTTAATTACAAGCTCTGACAAACTGGAAGAGGCCTCTGGTAGAGATGCTCTGGAGACCGAGATAGGAGCAGCAGACATGCAGGTTCCCTCCAACTCAAGGAGGAAGGCAGCCTGGGCTAAGCAGAGCCTGCTTACCGAAGCTAGGTAAGAGTCCTATATATAGTCCTGCTTTGCTATTTTAACTCTTCCTTGACCACTGTGTTCCTGTTAACAAGTAAATTGTTTTTTTAAAAAACACTGAATTGTGCCACTGAATATGCTTTCTGGTTACAAAGCTCCTGAGAGAGAGAGACTCCTCCTCCTCCTCCTCCAGGGAACCAAACTAATCTGGCTCTGCTTAACGAGCCATGGTGCAAAATGGGGTGCTGAGGCCTAGGGGCCCAGTCTGAAGGTATCAGTCATGGGAATCCCCCTTGAGTGAAGTGGAGGCTCAGTGCCTATCACTAGGAGGTTACACTCACACAAAATTGCAGAAGGGTACAAGCCATAGCATGCACCATGATCCATGACATCCAGCATTATACTTAGACTACATCTTCATGAAATACACATTGGAAAATTGTGCAAGTGTTAACTTGGATCCACTGTTTTATATTGTCAGATGGTTTGTGAAATACAGATCAGTGCTTTTACTGCACAGAACCCTGAAAAATGCTTAGCATTTGATCAAGCCTAAAATAAGCTTATCTAGTGAAATTTTTTTTTTAAAATATTGTTTTTGTTTGGTAAATTCTTTCCACACATTGTGTAAGTGTCACGGATATACATAATATCAACTCAAATTACTATTTTCAGTAATGCACATATGACAGGAACTCAGGTGTGTACCATACAGACAAAAAGATTCAGAATGGGCAAGGCAATATTTTTCCTGGTTGCGTATGAGAACATAGCACCTAGTCAGCTGCAAAAACAGTTTGTCTTGACATTCAGGTTTTAGTGTGTGTGCCACATGAGTCAATTCCCAGTATATAACCTGAACAAATGGCTACACATCACGTAATATTTGAACTTCAATCTGAAGTTCATAGTTTTTAAAAAAAAAATGTTACACTTGTTAGTACGTAAAACAGTGTATTTTGGTTAAAGTGCTTGGGAAATCTCAGCTCGGTTTACAAAGGCTTGTGTATGTTCGCTCCACATTGAGGGAGGGGGAGACTGGGTAGTAAACTTACACTGATCAGGCTTCTGACCTGGGAAGACCATACAGTTCTGGGGAGCAAGGTGGGGGAGCTGGAGGGAATTGGCTGGAACCTCTCTGTTGGTTCATGGGTGGCTGGGAGAAGCATTCATGTAACTCAGTTGGGTATGTCCCTGTCTGTGGATGTCTGTGTAAATGCAGTACCTGCCAGAGGTTTGTAGCTTGACAACAGCATCACTGTGTGAGAGGGAGCCCAGGTTGGTGGAACGGAGGGCTCAGCTGTCCCACAGTTCATACTGCACCCCAGGAAAACCCATCTCTCACACACATCTTCCTCATCTCAGAAACTCCCTCTTCTGTTTTATATGTGGGCGAACTTTCCTGAGTCTCGTTGCAGGATAGTGCATGCCACATGGATTCCTTTAGTATTTTGAAGTTTGTGTGCTCTTTACCTCCATCGTCCTTTTTGTGATGGAAAATTTGCCTTGAGAGAAAGGAGAGAGCTTATGAAGACACTCAATGGATTGCGCCTTGGCTCTTTTGGGACAAGAGGAGATAGGTAACATAACTGGTGGAAATTCAAAAACATGACTGCATGTAAAAGGGTAAGAGCATATTATACCTACACATCAGAAGTCCGTTTTCCCCCGCCCCAACTTCTCTCCTGGAAAAAGAGAGATGTGCATTCTGAAGCCTTGCTCTGGCCATATTGCTCATGTTTAGTGCCTTTAGCATCCTTACTAAGCTGAGATGAAATTCATTTTCAGTTAAAATTCTTTTGGCCCATGATCTGCCACACTTGATGTCATCAGGAAGATTTTCATCAGGTTACAGTCTTAGATACTTGTAATCTGCTATCTTTTATTTGCCTTTTCCACAAAGGTTGGTTGTTTTTCTCCTTATCCAGATTGCCTATTGAATGCTTTCTTTGACAAGAAAAAGTTGTATTTGATAAAAGGGAAAATACTGATTAAAACACACTTGCCTCTATATAAATTCAACCTTCTGCACCCTAAATAGCAAGTCTTCCCTAGTTTCCCTCATACACATTTACAGTACACTTGTTACTACACTGCTATTCCGTCCCAAGTGTAACTTAATTCCTAAATTGGTAAGTTATTTTGCTACTCATCTGATTTTTAAACAATGGGGACTACCTCAGGTGTGTCAAGCTTATACTAGATAAATATTTTAATAATTTCTCATTAGCTGCAACAATAGTGGTCTCATTAGTTGGCTTTGTAAATAATGGCATCATAGTGTCTCTCTAAAGTAAAATGCAATACAGGTCGCATCTTAATTCCTTTTTAATCCCATACAGTTCCTCAGTGAGTTAGTTGCTTGTTGTAGGTTTAACAGTAAAAGGAGTTCGGACTGAGGGACATTCATGCTTGGCTCCTCTAAATGAAAGTGCATATTATCAATCTTTTGTTAATTCTTGGATTGATAGTAAAGATTTTTATTATTCACATGATTTAAAATCTGGTTTTGGAGTAAGTTATGACTTCAGTTGTGAAAGAGAGGGGGTATTTTTTTTCCCCTACTGTCTTGTGATAGCATTAAGGCTAGAAATCTTGAAATGCTTGTTAACAAACTCCCCAGATGATGACTCATCTGTTGGTGATGCTACTTCCAAATCTTTAGTAGCTTGGGCTCCCTGTTGAAGACCCCTTCAGTTTCCAGTTTTCTCTTCACTATAATCTGAGTTGAGGCTGTTGGTCTCTTCCCCCCCCCCCCCCCTTTAAAGGATATATTCAAATAGCTTTTGTGGTTTATTTATGTACATGCTTGTAGTAATGAGTAAAGGCTATATTAACTTCCTCTGTCTTAGTGAGATTGTATTGCTGGGATTGTTTTATAATCCATTTGTCTGGTCTGTCTTGCCAGGAATTTGATGGCTTTATTCCCAGATTCATAATGCATCTTCTTCCGTTTGCGAAGTGCACATTCTGCCTGGGCCTGGCTTACTTCTGAGAGTTTTGCATTGAGGGGTCTTGTGATATTCCAATTATAGTGCTTCAGACAACTTTTCTCTAGGCTTCACAGGGTGGGTGATGCTCATGTGCATGTAATATCTACAATAACATATTTTGGGGCATTCTTCTTATAACAGCTTCAATGCTTTACTTGCTTTTCATATTTCTTGCTAATGATTCAAATAACTCAAGAAGAAAACCTTTAAATGTTTTTTTTTTTTTAGTGCAGGCTACTAATTCACTTTAAAGTGAAGATTTTACTGCAGTGGTTCTCAAACTTTTGTACTGGTGACCCCTTTCAAATAGCAAGCCTCTGAGTGTGACACCCCCCCCCCCCATTATAAATTAAAAACACTTTTTAATATATTTAACACCATTATAAATGCTGGATGCAAAGCGGGGTTTGTGGTGGAGGCTGACAGCTCGCGACCTCCCATGTAATAACCTCACGACCCCCTGAGGGGTCCTGACCCCCAATTTGAGAACCCCTGTTTTAGTGTTAAGACTTCGTTGTATGAAGAAACACTGGTTAAAAACACTTACACATTTAGAAGTATGGAAATCAAAAGTAGACGAAAGGTAATATTCAAATATTCTTGTAGTTAACACAATCTTTAAATATTTCCCATTCAAAAAAACACCTTTTTAACTGTGGTCTAGAATTCCCCACCCAGCCTCAAAATGGAAACTACAGATACTTACACCCACCTATGCTGCATTTGAAATATACGCTACAAACCATTGTACTCCCATAATTTATGCTGCCATGACCATCCTCATTCTCGGGCTCGTTATGGGCCAAAGATATCAACATCTTCCCTCTTATTTTATATTAATTGATCAGAGATTCTTTCCTCTCCATCCCAACTTCCCACTGTCACCAAATGACCACAGCAGATTGCATCTTACAAAAAATCTTGTACCAATGTCTTGATGGGAAAAGTGAAAACTTCTCAGTTCGAGTTTCAGCTAGTGTTGTACATAGATCTTTTGGAAGTACTGGTTAACTTCCAAACTCTGAACTATACTCCTGACTGGTAAAGGCTAAGCAGAAGTACTAGGTCCTTTATTAGAGGCTATTCTTTGACTCCCTTCAGGAGAAGAGTGTATTGCTGTATATGAGGAAGCAATTAAGTGTTTGACCAAGAAACAGTCCCGAACATTTACAGTCTTGCTCACTGTCAATCTATTTCAAACCTCACTTTCTGAGAGAGATCATTTCGAGATGGTGCAAAGCAATTCTGGTAATACTTAGTCCTCAACTTAATTCCTCCAATAAATCTGTTTTCAGGTCTGAGCATGGTAAACCCTACTAGTTGCATTGGTATATCTCCTTTGGACAGTAACTGATCAGGTAACCACATTTTTTAGTCTTTTCCTATCTTCACTATAGCTTTTGACATATAGTTGGATAAATCTGCAGTCCCTGTTTAGAGGTGAAAAGAGTTGCTTGTGACTGATGTCATTCCATTCTTTGAAAGGTCTCGACAATACCGAGCAACTGCTTGTTTGCTCAGACAGCTTTGTCTCATGGGTGTTGTCAGTCTCACTTAGTATACTGAATTATACTGATGGAATTGAATGGCTTGCTTCGTAGCTGAATTAGACTAGAATTTGGATATGGGCTTGGCTGGCTAACAGTGAAATTAAGGTAATGCTTGTAGACTTGGCAGATATTGTATTGGCCCTCATGTGCTTGCCACTTGTTACTTAAGTTTGTAATTTAGGGTTTGTTGGGTCATCAGCTGCTCTTGAGTGCTCTAGAAATATCAGTAGTCAAGACTGCAGCTGTTTGCTTACTAAGTGCATTGCATGGGAAGTGCACTACAGCAACAGTTCAGAGGCTATACTGTCCTCTGTCTAACTTCCAGGTAAACGTCAAGATCCTGATTTTGACCTATAAAGCCCAAAATGGTTTGGAACCCGGCTGCCTCAGTCTGCATCTCTTTCTAAGTGATGTTGCAGCAATTGAGATTAGCAGAGATGCTAACACTAACAATCCTTTGGTTTAAAAGGAGGGGACTATTGGCGGAGTATCTTGTGTTGGGTCCTCTGTTCTAGAATGTCTGTTGTGATCCCCAATTTGATTACCTTCAAAGCCTTACAGCTTTGGGAGGAGAGTTGGCTCTTTTGCTTGGAGTGAAAGATGTGAGGATCTATAGTGGAAGTTACTTTATGCATGGTATATTTTTGGAGAAATTTTGGGTACAGAGGATGACTACACTCATCCTAATTCTATGATGACAAGAACAGAACCTGTTCCAAGTCCATTTCAAATTTTTTTTAAATGTGTATTTGGTTCTTTAAATACTGTGGTTGATGTATTTTATGTCTAAGATGGATGGGTGGATGTCTCCATGAAAAACTTTTTAATATGCCCTCTGCATGAGCTTCTCTACAGATCCATATACCCACACTTTTTTTCTGTTTTTGAAATAAAGAAGAGCCAAAGAGTTGAACTAATTTTTAAACCAGCTATAAAAGCCATTTTACAAAACTACTTTTTAAGGTGGAATAATGGTGCTTTCCCTACCTCCCTCTGCTACATCTCAAGTAATCCCTAAAATGTTTAGTGATCTTCCTCTTCCTGTGTTACAGATGTTAAAAATCAGGCCTGTAATTTGAACCCTGGTTCAACTTTATTTCTAGAGTACCTATTTGTTTCTCTGATTCATATTTTTAGTCATTAAACTCTTCCCCAACTCTTCCTCACCCTGTGCCATCCAGTTAATTAGATCCAACATTAGCATCTTTTAAAGTACATTTTACCGAAGTAATAGATAAACACAGTTCTCATGTTGTAAAGAACATGGAACAGATGTGTCAGTCTAGACCAGTGTTGTTCAAACCGTGGGTCGTGAGCCGGCACTGGGTCACCTTGTTCTAGTCAGCACCGCCGACTGGGATGTTAAAAGTCCTGTTGGCGGTGCTGCCCAGCTAAGGCAGGCTAGTGCCTACCTTTTCCGACACCACGCTGCGCCCTGGAAGCGTCCAGCAGCGGGTCCGGCTTCTGGGGGGGTCATGGGGCTCAGAGCACCAGCTCCACGTTTTCTTTGGCTAGAAACCTGGGCGGGGGGCGGTACCTGCGGGTGAGAGTCGCGCAAAGCCGCTTATGCGCCTGCGGCTTGGAGCCAGACCTGTTGCTGGCCGCTTCTGGGGCGCAGCGCGGTGCCAGGAAAGGCAGGAAGCCTGTCTCTGCACCCCGGCTGTGCCGCTGACTGGGAGTTGCCGGAGGTAAATCTGTGTCCCAATCTCCTGTCCCAGCCCCCCCAACCTGGAACCCCTTCCCCAGCCCCCCCAACCTGGAACCCCTTCTTGCACCCCAAGCCCCACATCCCTGGTCCCACCCCAGAGCCTGCACCCCCAGCCAAACTCCCTGACCCCCTCCTGCACCCTGACCCAGCCCTGAGCCCCCCAAACCTGGAGCCCCAGCCCCACCTGAGAGCCTGCATCACCTTCCCTGAGCCCCTCCTGTGCCCCAACCCCCTGCCCCAGCCCTGAGCCCCCCCAAACCAAATCCCTCCCACACCCCAGCCCCCTGCCCTAGCCCCATCCCAGAGCCTGCACCCAGAGCCCTGATCCCCTCCCACCCACCAAACCCCTCATCCCCAGCTCCGTTGGGTCATGGGCATCAACAATTTTCTTCAACTGGGTCCCCAGAAAAAAAGTTTGAAAACCACTGGTCTAGACAGTTAATTGGCCAGGAGTTCACTTTGGATGTTCAGTGAAAGTCTTTGGTAAACTGTGATTTTGTTGCCAGTGTCAGATAAAATATATCGAAGTATCAGGAATAAGCTATTGAGGTTTCACCCCATAGACCTTTTTAGGTATTTCTAGGCTACCTGTTAAACCTACAGGATGTAGTCACTCACTAGAATAGAAATCACACCATGGGGCTCCTATCACTTTGAAATGGAAAATAAAAATAACCTACTCTGGAATGGCTTATGTTGAGTCTCTCTTAGAAGCTGACATTAACCCTTCTTGCCCTAATTCAGGGATTGTCAAACTTTTTTATAGCATGTACCACTACATCCTAACTGGGGTTTCTTATAGACCATCTTGTAGTCTGCACAGTTCTGAATATCTCCTCTCTCGCTTCTAAACATCAGAATCCTGTGGTAATTACAACAGTTTCAATGGGGAAGTAATGTTAGGGAAGTATTGAGTGATTTGTAGCTGTCTAAATGAAATTTAGCAGCTGGAAACGGAAAGCATAAGTGCAGAGTTAGTGGGCTGACTGGGGCATGATGGTGGAGAATGACCAAGAAAAGAACAGTGGAGGGAGATAAAAGGAAGAGCAGAGTTGTAAAATGGCAGAGGGGCAAACAAGTACTGGGTATTGAACATATTGAAAAATAATCTCTTTGAATTATTGGGATTCTTCTATGGCTATCAAATTCTGATTATAATATGGGAAGAGATAGGATTGTCTTAAACTTCTTTTATAGATAGATGTCTGCATCTGTTTTCCCATTGATTTGACAATCCAATATGAGTAGTCTCCTTCTGCAACCTTGTATTTACTACCTAAGTTAGCCCTTAGAACAAGCATGCTCTGTTATAAGGTTTTAATTTGAGGGACAGGTGCAGAGTAATTCTCCTTGTTTTCTTATTATCCTTTCTTTCCTTCCTCCCACTACCACCTCTGTAGCTCTGTTCTTTTAAAGCTATAGAAGACCCTATTCTCCCTGCCTAGCCACTTCTCAGGGCTACCACCTGGCCTGCCTATGTGAGTTCACTCAGCTCCCCATGAAATACTTATTCTCCAGCAGATACAAGATGATTTACTTCACTCTCTTGCTGATTCCATTCCGGAGGAGAGCAAGTTGAGAACTGGAGAAACAGCTTGCTGAAAGAATGATTTAAAAGAAGCATATTTCTTGAAGGGAGGAGGTGGGAGTTTTGGTAATATAAAGATCAGTATCTTCTATATATTTAGAACCTGAAGGATAAAACCATTGAACTTGATTCTGTAATACTGAACCCTTAAGAACCTGTCTTCAGGATTCCATTTCCCCCTTCCTCCGGGCCATTCAGGTTTCCTCAACTCTCAACCTTTATAATAGTTATAAGTAAGGCGAAGATTTTGTCATGGTTATTTTTAGTAAAAGTCATGGACAGGTCACGGGAAATAAACAGACCGGTCCATGACTTTTACTGAATTATTTATCTGTGAATAAATAATTCACAGACGCCGTGCCCTGTCTGTGACTTTTGCTGCTGCGGCCCCATGGTCCCGTTCTCCCCCCCCCCACCTTTCGTGGTGGTTGGGAGCTGTGGGGTTCCCCCTCTGCCCACGGCGGCTGAGAGCTGCAGGGTGACCATATTTCCCAAAGAGAAAACAGGACATCCCCAGCCGCTCGTCCGAGGCGTTCCTCTCCCCCTGCGCGAGGCTTTCATCTGTCGCTGGAACCCTGAGGAGGGCCCCTTCAGGAGTCTGTCACCTGTCGCTAGAACATTGCAGGGGGTCCCCTGTTGCTAGAACCTTGCCATGGCCCCACTGGCTGCCAGCTCCAGAGTCCCGCAGTCCCTGGGGCTGAAGCAGAGACTGTCACGGAGGTCTTTGGAAGTGACTGATTCCGTGACTTCCATGACCTCCGTGACATAAACATAGTCTTAGTTATAAGCTGTTGCCATTTACATGTTCCTTCTTCTTCCTTCGTCCCCAAAAAGGTCATTGAAGGCCTGCGTGTGTGCTGTTATCAATAGTTTTAACACAACTTAGTTTCTAGAGCAAGCTTTTCTGGAGTTCTGAGCAAAGAATGTGAGGAAAAACTTCAGATGAGATCACCTCTTCCAATGGTCTTGTCTGACTTGCCTCAAACTATTAAAATTAAACCTGGGGCATTTTGCCTGTGAGACTTCAAGCTGATTTGTTTTGGCAAATCAGGGTCAAAACCTTGCTTGTAATAGGTGGCTTTATTTAGGTGCAACAAGTACATAATGCAGTCATGTTGATTTTAATATAAATTTGGATTGGACAACTTTAATCTTTAAAAGCATTTGCCTTCTGGCTAAGAAAAACTTCAATGCCCATTTTAGAATCTCATTGTTTGAGGTTTTTCTCAGTGCTCTGGCACCCCATTAGTGTTTCTTTTCCTTGTATAACCAGATCCTTTTTTTCTTCACTAATAGGAATGGTGTTTCAGGGTTCGATACACTCTTGCTTTTTTTTAACATACCATTACCCAACAATTCAATTAAGATTGAAGAGAACACTTTTCATTTGTTAAACTAAATATTGAAATATTAAACGACTTAAGGTGATCTGAGAATCTGGTGGCAGCTGCATATTCAGGTTTTCTGAAATACAGTTCGTACTCTCTGAATTTCTGGTTGGTAATAGGTGTGAAGACTTTTTTGGCTGTGCTGGTAATATTTTGTTTCACTCTTACTGTTTAGGTACTATCAATATAGTCTCTCTAATCTTGGTAGTCTGGTTCACCTTAATGAACTGAACTATAATTCTCTTTACAGTTTTCTGTGAAGATGAGAGAAGATCAAATCCCTAGTTTACCCACACGGTGTGGGAAGAAGGTCTGTCATTGATTCATTTGGCTTCTTTTTCAGAGAGCAAAGGAGAGGAAGACATTACAGTAGCTACTCAGCGAGGTTTAAAACCTTAGTCATTTTTTGTTGGTAGCTAAATTTCACAGATTCAATTAAAATAACCCCTAATTGGCTTTTCTCTTATGTTCACTAATGTAAAAGCTGGCAAGATCTACCTATAGCTTCAGGAAATTCTTGTTCCAAATTTCTCCACTCTCTCAGGACTCTTGAATTTGTATCCTTGTCCCCTGGTAACCACGTAATGTGGTTTCAGCATGTCTGTCAGAGTTACATTGTTAATGTTCATACTAGTTACAGGTTTTTTTTGTTTTGCAGCAAAGGTTCTAATTTGCCTGTTCTGTTTTAACTTGAACATATTATTAGACTTCTGGATTGTTCTCCAGAGGATCTAACTAATCTCAGAAATTGAACAACTGCTTTTAGTAGCTTTTTGCGCCATTGGATCTGGCATGAGCACTCTTAGTATGGTCTTCCATTCCACAGTTCTATGCTAAAAGTTGAAGGGGCTTCTTTACAAGGGATGTTTGCTTCTGTTGGGATTCCTGGGGGATGGAAAGGTATCTGAGAAATCTGCAGATATTGTTGATTTCATGCCTAGACCTGTGGTGTAACCTACCACCTCATACTGGGCACTTTGCTTTTAGGCCAAGAACTCATATTGGAGTACAAATAAGAACCAGTATTTCCTGAGAAATTAGGTGGCAAATTCTGGACTCCATCCATTTGATGTTAGGGATTTCATACTGGGGTCCAAACAACTGGGTAAACTGCTATTAAAAGGCTTTGACATTCTTGCTGTTTTTCTTTCTGAAAATCATTCTAGCCTTTCTGAAGTGGGGCATCCATATCCCTGAGGATCTTGCCATTTCCACTTCAACTTCTGTACATGATGGATTGATTTAAATCACTTTGATATAAATTAGCAGATAGGAAACCTTGACTTAAAGAAAATTTAATTTTGTTTTGCATTTGTACTTTAATTCTTATCCTAAAGAGATGTAGATTCTCATTGGTTGGTAACTATTAAAACATGTTTTGAAACTAAATTAGCTTTTACATTAAATAATATTAGTAAATATGGTACTACTTTTTGATAATCAGGAGGATACACTAATCAATACACATTTATTTAAGAAATTATATAGCTTAACATACATTTATTCAGAGTTTTAATTTGATTTTCTTTAATCATTTTAATACATCATAGTAAATTTAGGACTTTGGCTCTCATAATTTCAGACTTAATTTTGAATTGGTTTATTTTAGCAAAATGTGTAAACATCTGATTTAAAATAAAAATCCTAGATTTTGAACTTTGATTTTTGGTTTATTTTATTTTGTGTTCTGTCTGCAGTGCCTCTATATCTTTGAGGCTTCACCCTTCTAGTCTAGTCTTCTGTGGGTTACCCATTAGGGTCTTGAGGGAATATAAATGCTTTAATTAGACTTGGAGTGATTCTGAGCTACTTAAAGCACTTCCTGTCAGTGACAACATACTGCTTCTACAAGGCTGTCCATGATTACTGAGTTCTAATTGGAAATTGGCCTGGACCTAGTTTCATTTCGTTAGCACATTTTTGCTGAGAGAGATGCATGTGGAAGCAATCTTATTGAAGAATAAGCAAGAAATGCTGATTATATTCCATTTAACATTATGGTGTAGAGTCCAGAACTATTGACACAAATAGCTAGTACATTTGTGCTGGGAACCTAAAGTGTTTAGTTGTTGGGTGGGAAGATACAATTTCCAAATGCATAGTGGTAAAAATGCTATACTTAAGTCTTTTTTTGCTTTCAACATAATTTTGTCCTCATCTTAGCCGATGTTTATAACAAAGCATAAGTATGGAACAGTGGAGCCTGGCAATTGTTTGAGTAATAAGTCTCTTCTGAAAATTCCTTCCTTGAATTATGAAAACTCTTATTTTGCTGAGCTTTTACTGTTTATTCACTGCTAGTATCAAGTTATGCTGTTTAAAATCTAGGACTCACTGTTTCTGATGTATTTCCCAATGAATTTTGGTTTCATTACCAATCTTCCCTCACCTTGCTGCAGTGGAATAAATAACTGGTCATTTAAGGCCAGAAACTAGATTGATTGTTTGTTTTTTTAATTTGCAACATAAATTAAAAAAAGTATGTCACTCCAATTTAAAACAAGTTTCCAGCAAGCATGAAACAAATCAAATAAATTACAGTACAGACCCGTTTACACGTGAATCCGCTTCATGCATGGTAGCGCCATGCCTCCCAGTGCTACCTATTTAACACGCGGTACAGGAACTTGCTATGTAGTGCTACAGATTTGCTCATTAGCTCATTGACACAGAAATCGACAGGAAGTGTGGAGCGGAAACGTGTTGTACATCTTTACTGCCGACAGGGGGAAGACGGTGTGTGTGTGTGTGCGCGCAGCAACGTTAAAGCGCTGCTGCGGTAAAGGACCCTTCAGCACTTTAAGGTCCCTGCCCCTTTTGCCCCCCCTCGGCTGCCGGCGGGAGGGGAGGGCAAAGGGAGCAGCTGCCCCGGGGCTGGTGATTTTAAAAGGGCATAGCAGCGGCGTCCTGAGCCCCGGGCCCTTTAAATCGCCACTGGAACCCGGGGCGGCGCGGACCAGGCGGCCAGGAAGGGCTGGCTGGGGGATGCTGACCCTTAGCCCTGCCCCTTCTGCCCGAGGCCCCACCACTTCCGGGCGCCAGAGCCGCCCCGTACCGTACCGGTAAGTGTCCTGAGTTACTTTCACCCCTGTGTTGTAGTTATAGTAGTAGTAGTAATGTTTTTATTAGATTACACATTTGACTTTATATTCTTGCAAAGCGCCGTTAACAGATAGGCCTGCAGTATTTGGGACGCTATGAATACATACGTAATCCTAGATAATTATACATGTGTGTATGTGTGTATATATATATATATATATAGATATCTTAAGATATTTCAGCATGGCCCTCTTAACCCGCAGTCCATTAACACACAGTCATGATGGCTTGACTCCCGACATCCGCGCGTAAACGGGTCTGTACTGTACCAGCCTCATCTAGAGTCCTTAGTATTTAGAAACCCTGAAAGAGAGGAAGGGATAAGATAAGTTGAGCTCCCCATAGAAACTTGTATGAGGAGAAGGCGGGTGGTGAACAGGGTTCCTGAATAGTGGGTTTGGGAGAGATGGAGAATTTGCTTTCTTAATTGTGAAAATTTGGTAAGTGGAATAGTTTGCACTAAGAAATCTGATACAGGTAAGTAGCAGAAATGTGAACTAATGACTAATAAACCTGTAGAAAGGGGTTTGTAAAGAAAAGACTTAAATTCTACAGTAGACTGATAAATGCACCAAATATTAAACTGACACTATTTTCTATGTCTTTCTAGCAATTATGAAATTTAAAACAGAACTGTCCTGTTTTTCCCCCATTTCAAATAGGAAGTAGAAACTAAAACTGTGTTAACTTAAATAAAACTGACAGGCATAATCTACAACTTTTAACAATAGCACAGCAGCTCTACTCTAGATCTCAAACAGTGAAGCCATTAATGAACGTATACCAGTACAAGAAAAGAGCTGCAAATAAAGCCTTGTAATAAGGTTCTTTTGTAGTGTGTGAAGAAGTAGGCACTGTCGTGACTACTTACAAAGTAGGGGATAAGCTCTGCTTTCTATTATAATGGCATAAATCCAAAGTCAGTGGAGTTACTGAAAAAAGAATTTAACTGAATGTAGTTGATGTCAAATATTGAAAGAGAAATATGATTGCTATGTCCGGTAAGCATTTGTTAGCTTCACCAAGTAAACTAATATTTGTGCTATGCAGTAGTTCTCTGTGAAATAGTTGTCCAGCATTGCCATTTTTGGACCAATAGTGAGGTGTAATATATTATTTTTACTTTCTACATAGTTGAGTAGATTTCCCTTATACATTGAATATCTAATCTGCTAATATTGGTTCATTTAAATCTAGCATGTAGTATGCTTCTCGTGCACCTGGACATGTGCTTACTGAGAGCAGTGTGCCAGTAAAGTAGACATCACTAATGGCTGACAAAATTCCAGTCAGCTGCTTACTCACAACTGCCTGATATGTTTAGAGAATCTATTAGGTATTACCTGGATATTATGAAAGGAAGCATCTAAATGAATGAGGAAACATGAATGTGTTATCTTCAACTGTTACATAGAAGTTCAGAAATCCTTAGTGCGAGGGCTGGGTGCTGTGCTAGTTAGGACGATTTAAGCAGTTTTAGTTCTAACAGCTCACATCTTTCATGGAGATCTGTTGGCTTCCACCATCTTTGTCTTCAGGTCAACAACTTTTTGATCACCTTATGCAGTCTATTGGGCTATCATGAAAAAGAGGAAATAAGAATCTAGAAAGACTTCAGAATTCACTGACCATTTCTTTGTTTAATCTAGACTTCTCGAGTTTGAAATTCAAAGATAGTGGTTAACTGTAAAACAGGCATATCAACAATTTTTTCCTGGATGGGTCAGTCTGTCTTCATTCTCCATATTAGCAAGCAACTGGCTGTGATTCAGAGGCACGCTGGTGGTTTGCTACTGTGTCAGCAACTTTTGTTAGGCCTGACATATTCACCAAACCTAACATGCTGTTGTCATGAGATATACCCAAAGAGTGGCATGTAATATGCCATTGGAAAACTAACACTGATCATAATATTCTTGTGTGAGGTATGCACAGGCTGTATACCCATAATTTTTAGTATGTGCTAGAATTATGTTCTTTAAAATGTGTTTTTGAAGTCATGCAGAAGCCCAATCAGCCTTAGACAAAGGAATATGTACTTGTTAGTCTGACTAGCCTGATAGTCAGGCAGAGACAGTTAAGGCACATTTACATAAAAGGTAAACAAAGACATTAACTTGGAGAGAGAGTCTCTTAAATACAGGGGTCTGAACCTTAAATAAGTAAATGAATCAACTGATATGCAATATTACTGTGTTACAAAAGCGTATCAAGTCAGGTCTTTTATGAAAGCTGATGGGACACAGATCAATATTATTTTAAAATGCTTGTATTAACACTATATGAGGAATTGTGGATACTCACTGGTATTATGCTTTAAAGTCTGTGAATGAACACACAGAAACTGGTTTTCTCCCAGACAGGATGGAAGGCAGCTATCTACTTGTCTCCAGTGAAATTAAGCAAGGTGTGTCCAAAAACAATAGAAGCCTGAATTTCAAACTGAGGGCTTGAAAATAAAGCTCTCAATTACTAATTAATTACTTTGCAAATTGCAAGGATATAGACCTTTGCAGGTGACTTGAGTAAATAATTCATCCATCTGGGAGAAATGGACCCTTCTTCTGAGGGTATTCTAGTTTGCTTCCCAACAGGTGGAGGCAGTTGGGTTTAAGCATCTTATTTCCTGTGCCCATACAAAAGACAAGGGGTTATTACCTTTGGTATCCAGTTCAGTTTGACTATGGATGCCTCCAGCATGGCTGTTCTCAATCTTCTCCATGAACCTAAAGGTCATCTTAAAAGTGAGAGATCATCCAAATGACCTCAGACTTTCCTCTCAAATCTGGTGTGTTAATCTTATGCAAACAGACAGGGTTTCTTGGGAGCAGGACATTTCCTATTTAGCATCTCAGTATCTCAGGGAGAAACTCTGACCTAGAAAATTTGTGTGGAAATACCTGTTAAAAAGAGATGGTGGTTATAAACACTCAGTTGGTATAAAAGTAACTCATAAAAGGAGAACGTCATGGTCATGCTTTTGCAGGCTATGGTGCGTCTATGCTTGTCAGGTCAAAGATGAAAGACCTGCCACATCTTGTTCAGCATATGCTCTCTGCAGTCTAGCCTATTAATATGCCTGGCTATAGCCTTCCTGAAGCTCTAGGGCTTGGTGTTGGTTTTGAGCCTAGATGAATGAGACTGACAATTTTATCAAGGTCACCATCCCCTTATTTCCAGGATTCACTGCTGCTGTACTGCCAATTTGGGTATGTCTACATTGCAATTAAACGCCCATGGCAGCTGATTTGGGCCAAAGGGATGTTTTAATTGCAGTGTCCCAGAGACCAGGCTCCAGCAAGAGAGAACTTTTACACTGCAATTAAACCACCCCTTACCCTAAATCAGCTGACACAGGCCAGTTGTGGGTTTTTAATTGTAGTGTAGATATACCCTGAACAGCCCAGAGCTATATGTTCCTCAGAGCCTTAATTTTAAATGAGGTGTGCTTTTCTCTACCTGCCACCCTTTAAGCCTATTGTGGCTACCATCTTCTTAGAGTTCTGAAATCTAAAGACTGTTGCTAGTAATGATGAAGACTATCCATAGGGTGAGTGAATTAGCAACCCTTTTCTGTCCACTCTTGCTCTTTTTTAATCATCGTAAGGTGTGCCTTAGAACTATACCTGCCTTCTTCCTCAGGAAATACATCCCTCCATCTTATCTATATCATTATTTTGCATATTCCTTATCTTAAATCTTAGTCTTAAAATAGTCCAAACAGAACTTTAGATGTGAAGGAAAATCTGCAGACTCCTAAAGTATCTGGAAAGTATTGGCCCACCTTTGCCACTTACCAAATGTAAGGGGCCTGTACCTTTTATTAGAAGGCTGTGTGCTCAAGCTGAGAGAGAATCCTCAATACACTTAGTTTTAAAATAGTGTAGCAGTTGTAACAATTGAAGTTCAGACTCTGAGTAATTAGGTTGGACTTCTCAGATTTATATTCTTGATTTATAATACAGAATTAATAGTTCTTGCCTGTAAAGAATTATGACCTTTTCAGTGTTTATGATCCTTCTTGATGAATGAACTCTTACTTGCTGACTTCTTTTAGAAGACTAAGCTGCATTGAATTGGTATAAAACAATTGCACATGTCCTACATGACCAAGTGAGTATGTTGATCCTAGCTTACAGGATGGAAAATGTGGGGAGGAAAACAGTTTTTCTTTAGTTGTTGACTTTGAAAAAGAATCCTAAGTACTCAATTAATAAAATGCATGTGAAGAAAAATGCCTGAAAAGTTAAGGTCAAAGCAAACTTGAACTGATTTAAAAGTGACCTACAAAGAATTTTTTTAAATGGGAGTGTACTCATTGGTGCTTCTGTATGCTATATAAAGAGGGCCTGAAAGTTTTTATAAAAAATTTTGGTATTCAGGAATGTCAGCTGGTTTTGCTGACAGATCTACTGGAAGTCTCAAGATGTGAATGAAGGGTCATTTTTCCAAAATGCTAATTAACTTTAATTATTAAATAGTCCAACTAAAACGCCTTTGTTTGCAGTGTTGTAGCTATGTTGGTGCCAGAACATGAGACACACGTGGTAGGTGAGGTCATATCCTATTCTTTTTGTTCAGAAGAAGAGCAACTCTTTGGAGCCCGAAAGCATCTCTCTCTCACCAACAGAAGTTGGTTCAATAAAAGATATTTCATCCACTTTGTCTCTGCAAAACTCCCTTGTTTTAATTGCTCAACTTTCACTTTTTTTCTCTCTTGCAATATCACTTCGGTAGTTCTCAAGTCATCTCTGTTTACATGGAAAACTCGGGTCCTGTCTGGAAGGCTAAGGCAGGAGAAAGCTTCAGTTTTTAGATTTTTATACATCAGAAAGAATAGAAGAGGCCACAAGTAGTTATTTGTAGCTTTCCCTACCCTTCCACAATATTGAAGGTTGCCTTTAATTGTAAAAATATGTGCTTAATGCCCCAAGTAAGTTATTTTTGTGCTGAATTCATCTAACCGTGTATTCTGTGCATATTTTAAGTGATGTTAAAGGCCTGGGGAAGGAGCTTTTAATGTTAAGGAAGATTTGTGTTGAATGTACCCCACCTCCTATTTGTTGGGGTATTTCAGCACATTATCAGACTTGCCTCAATTTTCAAATCACTTTTGCAGTTCTCTTTTTAAGGTGTTAGTCAAGAATTTCTGGCCAGAGATTCGGTGTTCTGCAGTATTTTTGTCAAAATTACTATGAACAGCATTAATCATATTGTGCATAACGTTCCTTAATTGTTACTAATTGCATATAGGAGGACTTAAATGGAAAATTCTAAGTATCCCATTTATATATCTTTATTGATTTAGATTAAATGTTATGCAGTTTTTTGAAGGCTGAAAGGAATTTAGGGGGTTGTTAGCCAGCTATAGTAAACATTTTGATATTCTGCATTTTTAAAAAGTAGTTATTTTATTCATTGTTTTGCATATACAAACCTTTATTTAAGGAAGTGTTCTCCTATCGTAAATGTAGCTACAATTAAACTATTTAGAATTTGTTTGCAAATTAAGTAAACTTTATCTGTCATTTTAAGTTTGCTTGATTTAGTTATTGACACTAAAATTTCTTTAAAAGTACATAACTAACATCCTCCAACTCTGAATCTCTTTAAACGATGAAAGGAAAACATCTTTGTTGATTTAATAATCAGTGTTTGAGAATATCACTACAAGTAGCCTGTACTGAGAACTGGACTGGATAACTCAAGACCGTGATAATGGGCTATGGAACTTTTTCTTTGAGGTCACCAGCTCATATCTGGTTCTGTTTGGTGATAATTCAAAGTTGAGACCAAACCACCAACACATACTATCTTTAAATGATTTGGGTTGCTTGTCCTTATTGAGTTTATAAGGCCCTGTCTGAATTACCCACCACCCCAACTGGCACCATTGATTGTTGATTGTGGCAGGAGAGAGTCCAAGGACTGAACAAGAATAGGGAAGGAACTATTCTCTCAACCTTGTAAATGGCTACTCCAAGGTCGTGGTTGAGGCATACTGTCAGTGATGTGTGGAAGGTATTGCTGTACATTAAATAGATGAGTACAAAGGGTTCAGTCTCCAGAGCCATTAATCTGTCACCTTTCATGAGCAATAACTCATATTCCCTCTGCAAGAAACTTTCTAGACTCAATAAAGAATCAGTCTGCATGAAGAGTTCAGATACTCAGACTTTTTCAGTCCATAAAGTGTAATTTAAAGCAACATATTGGCGTACAGTAAACAGACTGACCGAAACGTCACTATTGAGATTTCTAAGCAATTTGCTTTGAAGTGGTGTGACTCTTTCGAACACAGTTGGTATGACTACTAATTTTACATTGCCATAAAACTGGACATTTCTAGATATTTATGTTTGAGAAGGCAGGAAAAAAGAGGCAAATTCAGTTTTACGATATACACAGTTTTAATAACAAAATCTTTCTGTACACTGCACTTCAATTTACTCCATTTTGTATTTTCACCCCCACCAGAAAATGGCTCTTAAACATGACTTGAATACAATGCATTTGGGACTCTGCTTTTTAATCTCTGGTCTCAATGTTGGTAAAAAAAGTTCACTAATGTTTTAAAATCTGTGTGGTGGTTTTTTTTTTTTTTTTTACCATCATTAAAGAATTTAGTTGAAAGTGTAGGAGATGGAGCCTTTCATATGCTTGCTTCACAGATCTGAAAGCTTGTTGTTTTGACCTTATTAGGTAAACTCATACTACCTATCTTAGATAGTAGATATGATTTGATTAGATCCTAGTACCTTTCCCTAGTACTTCTCTCTAAAAAAGGTGTTTAATACAAAATATGAAATGCATGATCCCCAACTTGACTACACAAAGGCCTTTAACTGTACCACTAGCAGTCAGTGGATGATTGTTTAAAAGAAAAAACTGACAGCCTCAGTTTATGGATAAACCTCAGTTCTAGTTGTGGAAAGGGGAATTGACATGAATGAATTGGCACTACTAATAAACCTCACTGGATTTTGTTTTATCTGTGGGAGAAGGAAGATTCCATCTCTCTGAAGTGTCGTCATTGTGTGGAAATCCACTTCTGTGGAAGATGAAATCTAGTTTTCCTAATTGATTACATTAATCGAAACACATGAGTTTTAAACTACTCAAATTACAAAATTCAATCAACTTTCATTTCATTAAACTAGTACAAAAATTAATTTAGGCACATTAGGAGACAAGTGTTAGTGCAGATTTCTGTCTTTAAAAAGCAAGCTGATACTTCTGCTCTCAAGTGTTGGCAATAGGTGACTGTCTTCAAAGGGCTGTAGCTCGATGTGGACACAAACACTTGGATTTTCACATAAACTAGTTTGTCACTGAAAACTAGCTTAATTCCCCCAATGGTTGTGGGCCCGGTAGCCTTGCATCTGATAAGTGTTAACCTCCTGTTGATTGAGCACTATCAAGTAGTACAGGAACAAGACTTGACTCACCCAATGCCTTATCAGGCAGTTCTTCAAAGTTAAAAATAAGTGGGGAAAAATCCATCATTGCAGAGAAATTACTAGAGATGGGAGAGCTTGTTCTTCCTTATTTCTGGTCCACTCAAGGACTATGATTTAAACTGGTTCCAAGTGTTGGGTTCAAATATTACTGAGACTGAAGGTGTGGGGGTTTGGGGGGGGGGAATGAGCAAATTGGGTGGAGAATGGAGCAGAGGGTGAGTGGTCTTAAGAGAATGCTCTGGAGAATGACAAGCAATTCTTAAACTGTCTACTCATGTTAATTGTGTGTGTAAAAGTGCTAAGCGCCCAAAATTCCAAGTAAACTTGATAGGAACTGTGACTGTGTGCAGTGCATCTGAACGTAGACTCAGTAACCAAAAGATGGAACGTAGATTGTGGTCATTAGTCCTGCTACTGGAACGCAAGTTAAACCAACCACCTTGGTTTAAGAAACACAAGAAATAAGTGTTTGCCAAATGAAAGAAAATTATTGTGGTGATGGAGCCACAAACAATTGAGAATGGAAAACAATTTTAAAAAGTCACTTGGAATTGCTCCTTCTAATGAGTTCTTGCATAGGACACTGGCATAGCTCGCTTCTTACTGCTTATTATTAGAGAAACCTGGTTAAATTTTCATTGCCAGCATTTGACATCATCTAGATTATATGATGCATGCTACATTGGATGTACACCTCTACCCTGATATAACGCGACCCAATATAACACGAATTTGGATTTAACGCGGTAAAGCAGTGCTGGGGGGGGGGGGGGGGGGGCTGCGCACTCCGGCAAATCAAAGCAAGTTTGATATAACGCGGTTTCACCTATAACACAGTAAGATTTTTTGGCTCCCGAGGACAGCGTTCTGTTGGGGTAGAGGTGTAATATTCACTGCTTGGGTCTAATGTGTGAACGTCCAATAGTCGTTCACTGAATATTAGGTGTTGACTTCTCAAGTCAAAGGCTAAATGCTGCTAGGGAGTGGCAATTATGTTCTGAGGCAGTTGGGAGATCAACTTTGTTTAAGATGGGTCATGCAGAGGCTGTTAAATCTTATCTTGCCTCCACAGCTTACATGGCATTAGATTGTGTGTGTGCCTTACTGCTTTACCATCTGTAGCCAAGGCTGAGCCTAGAGTACTGGTTCAAAAGGAGGGTGGGTGCATTGGCTGAAAGCTGATTCCTGGAGGTCTGAGGGAGGGGAGAGTGCTGAAATTCTAGAGAGGATAATGGTTACTAATGGTTGGGGGCAAACAGTGTTCTGTTGGTTTTTGGAGCATGGCAAACAAGGGGAATGGGTTTAGACATAGCCCTGTTGACAAGGTAGGCTGGAAGCCTGGTAGCCTTCCTTAATCATGACTGTAAACTATGCTAAAAATGACTGCTAATAATGGCTCTTGTGTAGGATTGCAAATGCAACACAGCCACATACTCCTAGGGGTAGCATGACAGCCATAGCCCCACCCACTACTTCCCTCTCCACACTGGAGTGAAGTATTTCAAGTTACTTTTGGACCATGCTACAACAGTAGGATCTTATTGGATAAGGAGAGGACATACGCTTGTGTTAGGGGGCTGGGTGCAGCAGAAATTAGCCCTGCCTTCCTGCGTGGGGATACCATAGCAAAAGCATTTGACTACCCACCATTGCTGGAATGATTCTAATTCCTGAGCACATCTGTTTGTACCTAAGGGTGCACTTGCAAAGACTTTTCTGAAAGCTAGCGCTTCAAGGGCTTGATCCTGCCCGCTAATACCCAATAATTTACACCAGTATAGCTAGTAAAGCTATTGTGCTTTCACAGACATGCACAGATTTTTAACAAGATATGAAATGATGCCCGCTCACATATCGGAGGGAAAGACTGAAGCTTAGATGTAAACGAAGGGCCATGAACACTTAATATTTTAATAAGATAAAAGATTTATTTAATCACAAGTAGTTCAATATACTTGGTGCCAGTAAATCTACTTTTTCAACTTTGATCTGGCCTCTCACTGCATGTGGGATTTAATGATGTGAACATCCCCTTCTCTTCCTCCTCCTACCACTTCCTCTGTCTGCATAGAAGGTACTCTATATGGCTGAAAGTAGTTGGGATAGTTGTAATGCAAGATAATCAGTCTATATTTGGATTCTAACAGCAAATGGGTTCATTAAAAAAAATTATAGGAAACTAGTCTTTACTGAATGCACTTGCCTTAATAGAATACAAAATCATGGAGAATAAGAAAATGTATATATTTTTTTCTTGCTAATTTGTGACACTGCAGTTTCATGTAACATAAAGGGGATAGGAAGCATGTGGATAGCATAAGAGTAATTTAAAAATATTTATGAAAAATATTATCTGAAGCCCCATGTATTTATCTGAGACCTATTCCTTTCACAATAAAACATCACAATGTTGTATAATTGTACCCTAAATGCATACACGTGTGCGTGTGCGCGTGCGTGTGTGTGTGTGTGTGTAAACATAATGCTGAGTGATAAGCAAGCAGACTTGTGCAGTGACTATCTGTTGTAAAAGTTTTTAGAAGTTTGGTACAACACATAATTAACATACTGTAATTACTGATTTATTCAAGGTATGTCAACACTGAGGAATTGTTTTCTCCAGTTGTGTGCTGCTGCCAATTGTCGAACGCTGCAGCATTTGACACAGAACACATTTTAAATATATATACATATTTATATATATAAATCCCTCCCTCCTCTTCCCCTCTCCCCCCGGTCTAGTAACTTTGGTTAAAGTTTACAATATTTGAGCAATTTTCTTAAAAATATTGTAATTTTATATTTATTTGTGGTGTCTGATACCACTGTGGCTGCATAGATCTCCAAATATTTACATGTAATTTCATAATAGTGTTTATAGCACATGCTACTTCTGGATAAAAGAAAATGAGTTTCCAAGATGAGTAATTTTATTTAAAAAAAAAAAAAAAATGCAAATAGCATACGACCTTAAATTCAATCTCATATCACTGAAGTATAAAATGAAACATTTTTCAATTAAATACTTTCTAAGCTAATTATAATTTATCAACTGAACAATTAAATAAAAAAGTTTAACTGCTTTGACTTTGGGAAGATTGGGGGTTTCACAAGAATAGGATAAGTGAAAGCTTATATTGCAGGGGCTAATTCTGTCTCCAGAGAAACCAGTCGCGTTAGTGCATGAAAATAGCTTCTAGGCAAGATGAAGAAACTGCTGTGGGGAGGAGAGGAGAGGCTTCTTCCCTCCCTAGTCCCTTTTTACCCCAAAATTGATATTTACTTTTAATTAAAATTTGCATTCAGGGTATTTACACATGAGAAGCTGTTGAAATACCCTTCATTCATAGTCCCAAATAATTTGCCTAAATTATTTGAAAAGCTATGCCAATTATCAAGTCAAACCAGAGGTCTAATAAGAGTTAAACACATTTAATACTTAGAATTGATTGCATTGTATCGAGCCGCACTTGAGCACTTTGTAAGCATTTGGAGAGTCAGTTTGTAACTGTATAAAACTGCTGTGTTGCAAATTTGCTGTGAGCTTTAGCAAAGGTACATTTAGGCAAGGCTGACTATCGATATGGAGGTAGGAAAACAGTATTTAAAATCACCAGTCTCCAATACACTTGAAAAATCCCTTTCCCATTCTTCTCTGATTGTAGATTTTAGAGTCAGATTATCACAGAAGGAAAATCTTCCTGTAAGTCTACCTTGAAAAGTGAACCGAGCCAACTGGAATGTTTGTGATCACATAGCTACAATGGAACAAATGTAATGCATGTTCCCTCACAGATCTCTGTACATCTATCTAGATTCCTTTCATCCAGACTATTTTCATTAGAAAAAGTAGACTATGGAGACTTAAGTATAAATGTTTACACATAGTCATATAATTACATAACATGAAACATTTTACATGTTTTGAGGTGAGCATCTTTTTGACTTTCAAACATTGAGTGCAAATTTAATGTAATCATTGCTTTAACACTGAAAATATGGTTTTATTTAAAAAAAAAAAAAAAACCTCTAAAATACTGCACCACTTCAAAAACAATGCTTCCATTAAATAGTTTGGAAAATTAGGGTTTATGTCAACATTTGTAAAAATTAGAATCATATGTAGGTCCCCATCAATTTTAAAATAGGTTACTTATCTGGTTTAATTTTTGATGACTTGTAGATATTATACTTCACATTCTTTATATGGCAGCTGCTGACACTTGCACTGTCCATAGCCATTAATGATGATGAAAGGTCCTTCATGGGTGGGTTCATATTCGTTATATGGTCCTTGGTCTGACATGTTTGACATATGTAGCCGTGTTTGGGATCGGAGTTGCCTGTGGTTTTGAATCATTGAACACTGCCTAATTCTTCTTAATGTGGGAGGGCAGCATTTTCTGGAGATGAACACTATAAAAATGATAAAAAAGAAAGAAAATAATAAAGCCATTGTTCCTGTAATTACCCGTTGAGTGAAGATGGCATTGTTTGGTTCAGTGAAATGTTCTTCAGTAGTAACGACTATGCCTGCAGTAGTTGGAATTTCTTTGTCTCCCATATGGAAATTTGATGAGCTTATTCTTTTTGTATACTCAGTAGTTGGAGAGCTGTAACTTGTAACCATGGATGTAACAATAGTTGATAAATTCCAGCAAAGCTGAAAACCGTAAACTGCATCTAGAATATCCTCTCCTTGGGTGTGGTCTGGGCTGTGGCACAGTATGGAGTGCTCCCACCGACCTTGAAAACCACTCAGCCATGTGGCTAATTCACATATCTTTGGACTGCATTCCCACAGATTGCTGGAGAGGCCCACTGTAGTTATGGATGTAAGTGAATTTAAGATCTTGGAATCCAGAGTGGTTAGCTTGTTGTTATCCATTAGGAGTATTTTAAGATTAGGCATAGTTTCAAAAACTGTCAAATCAATGGCTTTGATTTCATTTCCAGTCAAATCTAGCTTTTCTAAGGTGCCCCAGGTCCACTCCATCCCACATGTCAAGTTGCTAATTTTGTTCCACTGCAAGAAGAGCGTGTGCAGACTGCTTAGCCGTAGGAAATGAGCAAAATTAATCTTTGTCAGCTGGTTGTGCTCTAGGTGAAGCTCCCTCAGTTTGATTAATCCTGCAAATCCATTGCGAGCCAAACTTCGCAAGCGATTTGTGCTCAAATCCAGAAACTCCAGACTACGACAGTCCCAGAAAAGGCGGACTGGGATAGTCCGCAGGGAGTTGGAACGTAAATGCAAGGTTTGCAGTTTGCGAAGTCCATAAAACAACTCAGGATGCAGAGAGGATAACTGATTAAAAGAGAGGTCCAAATTTTGCAGGTTCAGCAGTTGGCTAAAAGTTGTGTTTGGCAAATAAAAGATTTTGTTTGAATTTAGGATTAATTCCTTAAGTTTATATAGTCCTTGAAAAGAATCTTCTCTTACTGTTGCAATTTGATTATGATCTAAGTGAAGCCAAGTAAGTTGACTGAAGCTTGCAAATTGATCCCTTTCAAGTTCAGAAATATAATTGTGCCTCAGTGACAAACCTAGAGAGCCCTTGTCAGTGGTGTTTGGCACTGAGTGAAACCCCTGAGAGTCACAGTAAAAGAGCAGCTTCTCACAGCGACATTTTGGTGGACAAGCCATGCCCAAGGCAGGCAGCAATTTTAAAACCATACTCATTGCATATAGTGCTGCCAGCATAGGAGCCCCTAATGGCCACTTGAAATGTAAGCCTGCAGAATATAATTTAGGGAAACAACAAGATAGGATATTCTTATCAGATCATGTACACTTAGAACATTATGGTGAAAGATTTCACTGCAGATTACTTTCATGCATCTCTAAAAAGCTACTTCGGAATGTAAGAACTAACTTACTAAATACAGAGTACTTAGATATTGTCCTTGATACAAATCTTTATCTACATTATTGAAGATTACAAGTGACAATGTGAACAAGCCTTTAAAAGGCTTCAGTTCAGAAAATCTGTTTTTAGTATCTGTTTTTCTGAAGCATAACTGTTTTTCATCATAAAAGGTATATATAAATGTGTAAACTTACCCATTCTTTTGAGTACATTGGAGGTTGCATTCAGTCGTAGTTTTAGACTCAACGCAGTGAGTCTGTAAAAGGCTCTAATGTAAGACAGCCTTTGAATAATTTACTGTTTTCTAGTGTCCTTCGATATTAGTGTAAGACTGAATCCACCATGCTCTCTCAAAATACTCCTTTTAAATTCGTTGGCTTGATTTCATGTGACAGGTCTGTAATTGTGGAATCAATGCTGAATATAAGTTGTTGTTTTTCCTCCTCCTGTGACTGCTCAGTGGTTTAATTGAAGCTCACGTTCTTTTTCCGCGGCTGTGGGTTCTTTTAGTCTTAACTTGTTGATGGCAGATGGGTGGCTTATTGCTGAGAGAAGCTCCTGTAGTAGCATGAGTGCATTTACTGAAAAGCTTTTCAGGGAAACGGTACAAGAATGGATTTGCTTATGCGCTGCGACCACACAGAACTGTATATAGGCTGACGTCACCTGGTGACGTTCCTTTTGTTTGGGTTTTCCAGAAGCTTTTCTGTTTTGAAGCATTATGGTGCATACTGTGATCCTGTTAAACTACTGATAGAGGAGGAAAATCAACTGTAAGGAACGCTTCATCCATACAATTCAAGGAGTAAGAATGATTTGTAATGTTTTTTCTATAGTACATTTTGCTTGCTATCTTCAGACAGCCTCAAGCAGTGTACAGCTAGAATTGTGAAGGGTCTTTTAATGCTGGCTCTTGCTCATTTTGTATTGTATTTTCCTGCACATAAAGAACTTTAATAGGGAATGCGCACATACTGTTTGAGTAGTAATAGGAGAATGCTGATTAGCACCAACAGGTACAGTAAAGTGAATTATCTGGCATTTTAGAGCTGTATACCACTACATTCCTTCTTTGTCTTTAGAATGAACAAGGAGGGAAACATTTTTGCTTAGATATTGTTAGCTTCACTTCCCCATATTCCAAGTTGTTCACATCTCCAAAGTAACAAAGAAAATAATAAACTTATGATTAAGAATGACAAATCTCTGAAAAAAATAAAACTTTATCTTCAAGTGTGTGAAATTTGTTTTCCTTAAAATCAAATTAGATTTTCCCCACTTTCAAAATCATATTTTTCTCAATTTTAACAAAACTGCAGATGGTTGTTGTTGTTTCTGGGGATTGGGTGGAGGTAATGTGTGCTCTGCATTCAGGCTGGGGCTCAAATCACGTTTGAGGTGGTGAGGAGTTTGATGGTTCACTTCAGTCATTAGTAAGCTTTTTTTTCTTTTCTTCTGTGAATAGAAGTTCACATTAGTTTTGCTGGGAATCTGTGCAACAGAACGTCCAGGCCTGAACAACAGTGATGTTGCATGTTTAGAATTAAGATGCACTGGTAGAACTGTGTTCTTGGGAAGCTTGTAAAGCTGTCTGCCTGCACTGTTGCTGACCAGTCAGTGTCTCTCATCAAGAGCTCACACATTCAACCAGATTTAGAGAAACTATACTCTTGACTAGCTGTACGCACCTAGGGCACACAAAATTACCACTTATTTTCCATGATAACTGATAATACAGGGTAAATGAGCTGCTGAATTTTCATGGCTATTTTTTGGTAAGGCTGTTTTAACCCGGATAATTTTGTTTTTAACTTTCCTCTTCTGTTTCCTTGAGTATGCTATCTTTTTTTTAAATTCCTTTACCCTGTGACTTGGAGCTATAATGCAGTGAGGTGCATTTTAAACTGTTACAACAGCCTATTCATTTTGAGCCCCACACAGTGACATGGAAATGTCTTCAATGCATGGACTGCAGAGAAGGAAAACCTTTCATGTTAATGTAAGATGGACTTAAGGGACTTTCATAATGATAGGGAAGGTGCGAAACTGAAATGCAGGACTTAAAAACAAAAAATTTCTTTCCACACTTCAGAAAGCAGTAACCCTGATTATAAAGTGTTTTGTGTTTAAACAAAGCTGTGTGCCTTCTTTCCCTAACTCTTCATTCTCTTTGATCCTGTAGTGAAGTTGTCATTTTGTGGCGAACTGTTCTGCTCTAAACAGAGCTATGACTTCATTGAGGCATCAAGTAGAAGTTTGGGTGTGAGAGAGACATATGAACACTAATTGACCATAATAAAGAAAATTAAAGCGTGCTGGTTGTGTATTAAATTACACTGGAAGTATTTCCAAGTTTGCTCTAGTCCAGTGTTCTCAAATGCGGCCACTAGAGCCTTTCCTTGCGGCCACAGCCATCTGGGCTTTGATGGGTTGGGGGGGGGGGGGAAGAAAGCAGTGGCCCCTCTCCCAGGGCCGCCAGCAGAGGTTGTGCCCCCCTCCGGAGATACAACTCTGGAGGTGCAGGCAGCTGGTGAATTCCCCACTTTCCCAGGGATAGGGGAGGCAGGCTTTGGCCACAGGGCATCAGGCTCTGTCTACATGGTGGCAGGCTGTGATTCCAGGCTCACTACCCCTGCCCTGGGTCCTGCTGCCTCCCTGCCCACCTCCCCATTCAGGACTTAATTTGTCCCAGGGCTTCCTGGGGCTGAGTAACTCTGCTCTGAAAAGTAGTATTAACAAACATACCCATATCACTTTTCACAACAGAAGACTTACCAGGTAGCAAGTATTAGAAGAAGAAAAAGCACAACCAAAAAAAGCAAAACAACAACAACAAAAAAGACAAGAACATGTAAAATGCCTGATTTGTGTTTCTGTTTTGTTTAGGTCCAGTAAAGAATAGACACAACTGTAAAATATTTTTATTACTGAGTCTGAGAAAACCCTACATAAATAAATTACACAAATTTGGACATGTGTATATGCATATTTATTTGTTTTTCTTAGTTAGTTACTTTAGGGAAAATGGTCAGCGCAGCCACCAGCAAGAGTTGGTAGCCACACTGAGTCCACCAAAATTTTTGTTGAGAACCCCTGCAGAAGGCATTACTTGCAAACAAATCATACAAGCTAATTAAAATTGGAATTAACTATTTTAAATATTTTGATTAACAAAAATATACCCAGCATAAGCACTGAATTGCCTTTTTCCTTAAGGAGCCACTATGAAAGTATACCTGAAGTGACGTATGACATAGCAACTAGCTAGATTAAAAAAATTCTGTTTTTGAAGGATTTTTACCTGTAATCTTTGTAAAATTCATACTGCCATTGCAAGAATATGGCATTCTATATTCAGAAGTTGAGTTATGGCAAAGAATTGATATCCTGTGTAACTCTTATGAATGTTACCAGTTATTCTTTCAGATTTCTTTCAGATCAGTTGTGTTGCTTCTCTACCAGTATCACGTTGGTGGTGATATCGGTTAACACAGATGAGAATTATGCAAGCCTAGTGTGGTATTAAACTAATGCTTAGGAGGGTTACTGTACAAATGCAATAAAGCAGTTTTCTTTTTCTTCGTGAAGCATGTTGCCCTTCTGCCATGTAGTGGTTGATGTTTGGCACATTGCAGGTTGGCTTTCTGTTTCAGAAATCAGTGACCTGTAGTCTCTAGGTATGCAGGTAGTCCCTTCTTTCAGGAATCTCAGCCCACATCCCAGGGGTCCACCGTGCTTCCAGAATTGATTCTAGTTAAAAGCAGAGAATAAGCTCCTGCTGCTTGCAAAACTAACAATACAGCACTACTTGTAAGCGTGAAAACTTGCTTGCATGCTCAGAAAAAAAATTGACTATGAGTAGCAGTGTCATCTACTGGTTTCTCCCATAACAAGTATTTTGCAGCAAAGTTGAAAGGGTGTATATTTGGGAAGGGGAAAACAGCATTTCTCTCCCAGTAACACTAGTGGTACCAAAAAGTCCTCACAAGAATTCTGTTTCACCCTACACCTTGATTTTTTTTTCAGAAGAACTGGATGCTATGGTAAAGGAATCCACCAGAAAAGTACATAGACTCTGACTTTAAGGTCAGAAGGGACCATCATGATCATCTAGTCCAGGGGATTCTCACAACAAATTTTTGGTAGCCTCATAGTGCGGCCACCAACTCTTGCTGACCATTTTCCCTAAAATAATTAACTTTAGGAAAAACAAATCAATATAAAATATAATATAAAAATAAACATAAATATGTCCAAATCATTGTAATTTATTTATGTAGGGTTTTTCAGACTCAGTAATAAATAATTTACAGTTCTCTCTATTCTTTACTGGACCTAAACAGAATAGAAACACAAATAAGGTGCTTTGCTTCTTGTTGTTTGGTTGCTTGTTGGTTGTGGTTGGTTGGTTTGTTGGTGGTTGGTTGGTTGTTTCTTCTTCTTTTGCTTTTTTGGTTGCGCTTGCTACCTGGTAAGGCTTCTGCTGTGAAAAGTGATATTTGTATGTTTGTTAATACCACTTTTCACAGCAGACTTACTCAGCTCCGGGAAGCCCTGGGACAAATTAAGCCCTGAATGGGGAGGTGGGCAGGGAGGCAGCAGGGCCCAGGGATAATGGCAGTGGTGGCGAGCCTGGGGACGGAGCCCCAAGCCCCATGTCCAAAGCCTGCCACCCCTACCCCTGGGAAAGTGGGGAATTCACCAGCTGCCTGCACCTCCAGAGTTTGTGTCTCTGGAGGGGGCAGGGCCCAACGTCTGCTGGCGGCCCTGGGAGAGGGGCCACTGCTCCCCCCGCCCCCCAAAATCACAGCCAATATAGCTGTGGCTACAAGAAAAGGCCTTCAACACCGATTTCTAGTCTGTCCTCCTGCACAGTGCAGGCAACAGAACTTCACCCACCCCCTCCTGTAATAGGTCCCTAACTTCTGGCTGAGTTACTGAAGTCCTCAATCATGATTTAAAGAGTTCAAGTTACAGAGAATCCACCATTTTTTCCAGTTTAAACCTGCAAGAGACCACTGCCCCATGCTGCAGGGGAAGGTGGGGGGGGAGGGGGGGAAACAGGGTCTCTGACAGTCTGACCTAGGGGAAAATTCCTTCTCAACACCAAATATGGTGATTAGTTGAACCTTGAGCATGTGGGCAAGATCCACCAGCCAGACACCTGGGAAAGAATTCTCTTTAGTAACTCAGAGCCCTCCCTTTCTAGTGTCCCGTCACTGGCCGTTGAAGATATTTGCTGCTAGCAGTCGCAGATCAGCTACATGCCATTATATGCAGTCTCATCAGAACATCTCCTCCATAAACTTATTAAGCTCTGTCCTATAGCCAAGGTCTTTTGCCCCCAATTCTCCCCTTGGAAGGCTGTTCCAGAACTTTACTCCTCTGATGGTTAGAAACCTTCATCTAATTTCAAGCCTAAACTCGTTGATGGCCAGTTTATATCCATTTGTCCTTGTGTACGATTGAACCCTGAAGCTGACATTGCCATATAGTTATGCTGACAAATTGGCATATTGTGGAAGCCTTCCTAATGTATTAAGAACAATAAATATACTAATTTCACATGATCTAGGTTGTGTCTAAGCTAGGTGACTTTTCTCATGCCTTCAGGTTTGAAGAAGCTAACTATTACCTTTCTATGTGAAGCTACTGTGATTGCATTCAAGTGTGTGGCATGATATGATTGGAGAGAACACTGATGTTCTGTCTAAAAAAACGACTTCACTAACTTTTGCTGGGCATTAGTACTTCAGATTTGTATAAAAGAATATTTGCTACTGCTCTTTAAGTATACTTTGTAAAAAGTGAAGGCAAGGATCTCCTTTGCTGATGCAGCTGTAAGGCAAAGAAAATTAGCACAAATGTTTGGAAAAATATGGAGGTGGTAATATTACTAGACACATGATGTCACTTAAATGTACTACAGTGAAATTGGGTTAGTGATGAGCTCATTTAAAAGGAAAGGGAGAATGGGCATGTGCAAAAATCACAAACAAAAACCTAGGCTGATGCATCATCTACCTGCAAGCACATCTGGTTCTAGACTTATTCTGGCTACATACAAGGGTTATTCAGATGAAGAGGTTGGGAAGGAGAAGCTGGGGAAGACCAGCTTTATATGCGGTCTTAATTTGACTGACTTCTTATGCACAAAATATGTGACGATCTTGGCTGTTGCGTAATGAATCTGTAGTCACCTGTGCTTTTAACCTATTTTACTGGGGAAGAGCTGCAGATTTTAAACCATTCATTCCACAGTATACCAGTTCATGAGTAACCAAGGGCAAAGACTTCCTTTGTACTGCTCTTGGAGAATTAATGATGATTACCTGTTCTGTTCATTCCCTTTGGGGCACCTGCCATTGGCCACTGTCAGGGACAGGATACTGGGCTTGATGGACCTTTGGTCTGACCCAGTATGGCCGTTCTTATGTTCTTATCCCACAAAGGAGGTGACATCTGGAACGGAGCAAGAGTACCACTGAGAGACTTTGGGGGTGGCCATACAAGAAGTAAGATGCAATTATACTTGTTTAAGTGAGATTCTTGCTGAAGCAAAGAGGTGATGGCATGCAGGAGCTCTCTGAAATATGTTTTGGTGAACTGTAGATTAGTATTAGCAGATGCCCTACAAGTAGTGTATAAAGAAATTGGAGGTGTGTGGAAAGATACAGAATCTTTAAGCTCCAGATTTGAAAGCACGGTTGCATTTTCTTACCTGTCATCCCTTGCACACATGCAACCTCCAACTTCAGTCAGGTCAAAGCACTATTTTACAATCTGGAATTGTTTACAGTCAATATGCTAGGATAGTGAAGGAGTGTGGAAGGTTATCCTTTTTAGACCCAGATGTAAGTGAAGTGCTAAGGAAACTGTTCAAGTTTCTAGAAAAGTGTCTGCTAAACCATGATAGACTGAGCACTCCCAGAGTAATGAGCTGTGCTAGCATTTCATGGTGAAATTGCTGCACCTGGAGATGTGCTTCTATGTAAAACTTCCTTCAGTACTGGCTGGCCAAAAGGAAAGTGTGCTAAACGCTAATCTCAAAAAAGAACCTCACTAATTTTGACTGGGACATTTTGCATATTACCCAGTTTGCTCACTCTACAATTCACAAGACAAGCTATCTATTCTGAAAAAGAAAAGCCCTCTCTCAAAATAGATTCCAGTAAATATAGTTTTGGTTTAATTGATGTTTCAATCTACCAGTCAAAATACTTTAGTTCAAATATTAAAAGCAATGGTATCTTAGTTATGAGCTCTCACTACAGATCTGTTAAATAGCTGCGCTATGAGGTGAAGCTGCTTTGGTTTGCACACTAGTGAGTTTCTACTGTACTACTTGTAGGTTTTTGTAATTTAACCAACTCTTCTTTTACTTTGGAGTTCTCATTAAAGAACCACAGCTACACTCAGGTCAGAAAATAAATGGGTTTCTGGGTAATTACCATATATTAATGCGCATTACCAATCCTTGTTGCTTTAAATGGTCATCTCTCCATTGGCCACCACCATCTAATTTCTGTGCTAATTTTAGCTTACAGGCTGGTTATAAATTTTTGTGAGAGAATAACAGCTTTAGGAAAACTTGATTAGCTTTTTTTTTTAATCCAAATAGAGCTTAAAAAAAACTAACACTTTGTAATTGAGCAAAATGGATTATTCCCCTCAAGGTTTTAATGAACTTTTCATTCCCCCATTTAAAGCTAAAAAGTGATGGCAAACACTCCCCTCTTGAATGAAGTTGGCAAACCCACAGCTGAGGATGTTGATTTCTCAAAGTCAAATCATCCGCAAATCTTATTCTCAACCCAGAATAGATGATAGGTTCATGGTGGTGTACTCTTAACTCAAAAGTCCTCTAGATACTGACATTGCTTTTACTTTTTCTAATGGGAGAGCTCTCCTGCTGACAAAATAAAACCACCCCCAACGAGGAGCAGTAGCTTTCTCCCACTGACGAAGCGCTGTCCACACCAGCACTTTTTGTCATTAAAACTTTTTTTGGTCCTTTTTTTTTTTTACACACCCCTGACCGACAAAAGTGCAATATAGACATAACCTTAGACATGGTCTTAGTTCAACCACAAATTGCTGAGCTGGATGCAGGACTCACTGGGTGAAATTCTACGGCCTGGGTGATACAGGAGGTCAGACTAGATGATCCTCGTGGTCCCTTATGTATGAATCTAGACTTATGTAGTCTAAACTGCACTAGAGTTCTGCCAGTGCTGCCTGTGGCTTTGATGCAAATATGGCCCAACAAGACTATGGGTCCCAACTTGCAGCGTTCCATTTTTCACTGGTTGCGGTAAAATGATGCATTGGTTGCTGGGACCCTCACCTCTTAAAAATATGGGTAGCTGAAATATGCTTCATTTTATGCAAAGTAGGTGCATATTCAGCGGTCTTATTCAGCATTGCCTAGAGCCTGTGTACTTGAGAGTGCTTTGTAAAGCTAACTGGAAATAATTTACAGCTTCTCATTTTAATTTTGGAACAACTTGAGGCTGTACATAAGTTAAATTTTACTTCCTGGAATACCCAAATATTTGGGTTTCTATCTTCAAGTTAAAGTAGTTAGAACACGGGTTCTCAAACTTCATTGCATCATAACCCCCTTCTGACAGTAAAAATTACTACATGACCCTAGGAGGGGAGACGGAAGCCTGAGCCCTGCCGCCCTGGGTGGCGAAGGGCCAAAACCCGAATCCCACTGCCCTGTATGGGGGGACCAAAGCCAAAGGGCTTCAGCCCCAGGCAGGGTGCCTGTAATCCGAGCACCACTTCCCAGGGCTGAAGTCCTCAGGCCTAGGAGGTGGGGCTCGGGCTTCTGCCTTGGGCCCCAGCAAATCTAAGCCAGCCCTGGCGACCGCATTAAAATGGGGTTGTGACCCACTTTGGGGTCCTTACTCAGTTTGAGAACCGCTGGTATAGAATATATAGTCCTCTATTAAACAAGGAGACATGGCTGAAAATCTGGATTTTGACAGGGCCGCCCAGAGGGGGGGCAAGTGGGGCAATTTGCCCTGGGCCCCCAGGGGTCCCCACGAGATTTTTTTGGGGGCCCCTGGAGAGGGGTCCTTCACTTGCTCCGGGGCCCCCGGAGCTTCTTCCGTTCCTGGTCTTTGGCGGCGGGGGGGTCCTTCCGCTCCGGGACCCGCTGCCAAAGTGCCCCAAAGACCCGCGGCAGGGGGTCCTTCCACCCCGGGACCTGCCGCCGAAGTGCCAGGTCTTCGGCAATTTGGCGGCGGGGGACCCCCACCGCCGAAGACCCCAGGCCCCCTGAATCCTCTGGGCGGCCCTGGATTTTGAACTACATTTTTGAACTGATCATGTTGCTGTAGTATAGAGAGAGAGAGAGCTCCTGAGACATGAGACCTGATATAAAGGACCTGGTGTAAGCCCTAAGGCCCAAACAGGTCAGACCCTGCTGATATAAAGCAAAGTTAGTAAGAGTCAGAATATGAGCAAAAGTCAGGCCTGGTTACAAAACATGCCTGCTTGTAGGTTCACGGTCCGGAACATGAACTTGGCAAGAACATGGCTGATGTTGCAAAAACATAAATGCTCCTAAGTGCTCGGCACTGGACACTTGCATGATCACATTCCAGAAGGATCATGCCAGAGCATCCTGATACTAAGTTAGAGTGTAAACTCACTCCCTAAAGATACAGGGACACACTGACCCTTCCTAAGGATAAGGTCAGGATGACCGGGTGATGGCTAGAGACGTTTTGATAGAACCAACATGTACAAGGCAAGGGGTGGCAACTAACTGCATCAGAGGCACAATACACATTTTGTCTGCATCAGTGTATCAAAGAGGGGTCACTGAGGTCCGGCCGAGGGGGGGGCAGAAACCCACCACTTACTCAGCTGTCCATTGTCATGGGCATACATGTATTAAGTGTACTTGTAGCACCAATAGGGCACTAATACCATGTTTTGTCAGCAATAAACCTGGCCAAGCGCCTTAGCCACCAAACAGAGTCTGTGGTCTTCCTTAACAGTTCAGTCGAAGTCTGCTGTATGGGCTAACTGGCCAGAGCCAGTGCAGCACGCAGAGAGAACCCACACGCTGCCAACAACTAACAACAGTTGTAACTTGGAAAACACAGTGAAATCATGCAGATTTCAGTAAATAACTGCTACTGAGATGTCTGCTTTTGGTTAGTGAACCATAAACATCTGTTCCCTAGGTAACACAAACAAATTGATTATTTTTTGGGTTTGCTAGCCAAAGACACAATTAGTAAAGTCAGAGTTTAGGCTTCATCTTAAACTGAATCACAGCACATGAATCTGCTTCTACAGAGTTTGCTATTAGTCGCTTCAGTTTTGTTTAAACTTGTCATAAATATCAACTGAAAGCTTTAGGTGAAGTAAAGATAATGTCATAAGGAGTAAACCAGAGCTATTTGAACTTGATGCTTTTCTGGTTGAACTCTCTCTACATGTAAACTTTAAACATGAGGAAACATAAGCGTATAGTAATTAGAATCATTAGTTTTTCTTCTGTATAATTTAACATTTATTTTTTTTGGCAGGGGGTGGGGAGAGATTTTAATAGGCTGCATTGTGACGCTAGGAAGAGGAATAACTAAACTAATTTTTGTTCCAATAGTAACTTCAATCTGCAGTGCTTCTTTGTCTTGTAACCACTTTATGTGACAGAGAATCAGTTCAGTTAACCATGGACATGACTGCTCTTGGATATCATGGTTGGTAACGAAGGCTGGTCTATACTACAGAATTAAGTCGACGTAAAGCAGCTTACATCAACTAGGGTGACCAGACAGCAAATGTGAAAAATCGGGATGGGGGTGGGGGGGTAATAGGAGCCTATATAAGAAAAAGATCCCAAAATCGGGACTGTCCCTATAAAATCGGGACCTCTGGTCACCCTAACATCAACCTAATTGTGTCAGTGTACACACTACAGCCTTGCTCCCGCCAACGTAAGTGCCTTGCTACACCAACATAACTCCATCTCCACGAGCAGTGAAGGGCTTATGTCAGTGTAGTTAGGCAATGCACTGTCGGTGTAGACACTGGATTACTTACATTGGCTGTTGCCTGTCATTCTTGTCAATTTCACGGCTCTGTGCTGGAGCTGTGAAATTGACAAGAAAGCCACTCCCAGCTCAGGCTGTCACCCCAGAGTGGGTGGAGGGTTCCCACTAGAGCCTGGCTGCTGCCTGGGCTCCCAGTGCCCTGTGCCCAGGCTCCTGGCAGGGAGTGGGGAGCTGAGAGCTGGCCACTGTTAAGCTGGTGGAAGTGCTTCTGGTGAGGACATGCACCGCTGACAGAAGGAGGGCAGTGTGGACATGTAAGTCAACCTAACATAGGTCACCTTTAGTTTGTAGTGCGGACATGCACCTAACAGTGATCAAAATAAACCCAGCCTTGCTGTTCCCAGTTGGGGTTAATCCCATCAATCACATAACATCTGTTTTATGCAGAGCTCCAGATCTTTGATTAAGATTTCAAAGTTGCTGATCCAAATCTTCCAAATCAACCTATCATTTGATAATTAGCATACACTTACATTAATGGTGGTTAATGTGTTTTTTCTCAGCGTACACACACATTAATGGCGGCTAATCTCTTCTTCTCTCAGCAGTATAATTACATTGAGCATAGTGCAGAACTTCGTAAAATTGCTTTGTGGTTGCTTAAAGGCTAGTTTAAAGCTATATACTGTATATTCAGAACTAGAAACTAACCATATGTGTTAAGATCATTGTTAGAATTTCTTAATATAAGTGATTACATTTGAGCTCAATATGCTCTCAGCCTCATGTCTGCTTAATCAAAGCCAAGTTGTAACCTTATTTCTCCTTTGCAACACTGCCTAGATCCCTACTTATGGAATCCACTGCTCTTCCTTACATGGGTTTTGGTTTTGAGATTGGTGTTGGATTTTTATGCTTGATGTTTGTGTTGAACTTAAATGCTTTTTTAAGCTTTCTGTATTTAAAAGTACTTAAATTGTGGCTTATGGTTTTGGCTACATGTGAATTGTCCACTATGGTTGATGTAAAATGCAAAACTCTTTAGGGAATGCTTCTTGTCCCATGAGTGACCACTTTGGACTAACCATTTTAATACTTAAAATATTTGGGTGACGGTCAGCCATCAAATGGGTGTGTACTGTCTGCATCTTTTTATATCAAGGTGAGAGTCAGAGCCATGGGCGTTCATGCTTTCTGATGGAGGTTTTAAGCTTTTCAGGACTTAATCAGAGCTCTCATACAGGACGTGCTGCAAGTCTGAATCATAGTGGATCCAGCACAAGAAACTGTGTGATTGTCAGATGGGTCAAGAAGGGATCCAAGACATTGTATTTGAAGACTTTTTGGATCAGTCTCTAGCTTAGACTTCTGAAAACCCCTCTAACTTCTCCCATAGTTCCTCTAAGGAGAAAATGTAGCGGAAGGAAAGCATGAGATGAAAAGAAACACCAATAGCCTTGTTGAATAAGGAGGTGAATCCAAAGGTCATTTTTTGCTTTGCATTGGTATAACCTGCTATTTTTCTTACTATTTAAAGAAGTGAATACTGTCTCCTGTCCAACACAAAATATTGTATTTACCTTAGCCTCTCTTGCTATACAGGCTGGACGCAAAGAAAGAAGTGATGCACTGAATTCTGCAATAGACAAAATGACTAAAAAGACCAGGGACCTGCGTAGACAGGTACAGAATGAATAAACTATTAATGTAATGTTGTAATAGTGTTTATAGAAATAATGCAATTCTGAATGTTCCCTATTGGAAACGTTTTGTTTATTTGAGTACTTTATGTTCTGTAATGGCAGTAGTTTTGCTCTTTTTTCCCCCCCCTAGTTCATTGAAAGCTAGAAGCTTGCAGCGCTTTGTTTGGGTGACAGTATTAGAGTTTGAATTGTAATCCCCTATAGATAACCATACAGAGAAGCTATTTTGGATGTTGAATTAAAATAAAACATTTTTGGACTCAAATTACAAACAAGTACACCTGCAGCAAGAGTGTGTATAATGGTAACACTTAGGGGCAGTTCACTATTAAAGGAGAAAAAGTTCACTTTAAAACCAAATGTGGAGGTAGCAAAATATATAGGAGAGTTGAGTTTATTTTAACTTTTCAAAATCCTTACATTGAGTTAAATACAAAAATAATGGTGTTGATTTTAATATTCAGCAGGAAAAGCGCAGATTTAGTCACTGAAACTATGCCAATATCTCCACATTTTAAATAAATATTAATGTGCCCAAATGAGTTGTTTGATTAAATTGGCGCAAAAACTGCATGGCCAACCCCAATAGAGAGAGCCCTGATCTCACACAGCAACAGAGGGAGCAATTGCTAAACAAATATTCAAGATCCTTATTGTGGCAAATATTTTCTTGTTAATAAGATGCTAGAAAACAGCAGTTGAACTCTGTGCCAAAAAAACCCAACTAATTTTCATTTTAATTCTTAGCTCCGCAAAGCTGTTATGGATCATGTGTCCGATTCTTTTCTGGAAACCAACGTTCCACTTTTAGTATTGATTGAAGCTGCCAAGAATGGGAATGAAAAAGAAGTTAAGGAGTATGCACAGGTTTTCCGTGAACATGCCAATAAGTTGATTGAGGTAAGGTCATACAAACCAACTGAAGTTACCAGTTTTACGAATTTTAGCTTAATTTCTAATTTGTTTTCAAACTGTATTCTAGCTGTTAACACATTTTATAGTATAAATAGGCTTGGAAAATTCGATTTAATTTTTTCTAACTTCAACGATTAATATTAATTTTGGTTTGTACCTTTTTTTCCCAATTGTTAGATGTCAAGGGAAGAGAATTGGTATTAGGGTTAGCGCAGCGGGGAAGTGGTGTTGCAGGGGCTTCCTGCCTAGCCGAGAGGGCCAAGACACTCGGGCTCAAGTTGCAGGGGAGGCTGCAGTCCTGGCCTGGCAGAGCAGAGACCTCCCAGCCAGGACTGTGAGAAGGACGATGAGCCCTGGGCATGGAGTGCTGCTGCTGAACAGTGCCTGCCTGGGGATGACTCCTACACTCGTGGCTGGCAAGTGAGGGAGTGGGGCCCTGACAGCAGAGTTGCAGAAGGTCTGTCATAGACCCACTCCCTCACTCGCATAACAGTGGGGCTGCAGTGTACGCTCTATGCTACCACAGTGCCAGTGACACCCAGTCCCTGCAGGCACAAATGGGGGAGGCTGTATTCCTGCCCACTGTTACCTACCGATCGATATTTTTTCATCGATTTCAGCATGTCATCGGAAATTGATGTTTGTTGACATCTATCGATTTTTAGATCGAATCTTCCCAAGCCTAGGTATAAACCTGCATGCTGACAGTTTTCTACAGACTAACTCACTTATGTAAGTGGTGATCCAGCAGTTTATTTTGCCATAGCTTGTGTTTTTTAGTTATCACATACAGCATAAAGAGATGCATCATATTTTCAAACCATACTTTAAATGTTTTGTAAAGTTGTAGTTTCAACGTGTGGATTTGTTGTTTGTCTGGGTATACTACACTAACTGAGATTATTCTAAGCAGATACATAAATAATCACTGTCTCCTTCATGCTGGTGTATTGAGTCCAAAATATATGTAAATTTCATTTGAAACATCTATTATTGCTAGGTGAAATTGGTCTTTATGCAAAGGCTTGTGGAATGAATGCTACAAACTTCTGTACAAAAATAAGAATTTGGATACAAAACCTTAGATAAGGTCAACATAAGAATATTATTTGAAAACATAAGTCGTCAAATGGAAAATTTTCCTGTCTGTAAGACTGTTTTCTAAGAACACAAACTTAAATGGGAGACTTACCAGTTTTAATTAAAATACGTAAGACAAGTCCATCTACCATAAAAGTTAATGTCTTTGGCAACTGGTATTGCAGTTAAGAAAAAAATTCAAGTTCATTCCAGGTCTTACTGCATATGTCTTAGTAATATTGACCTGCTGTCTTATTATTCACACTTAGTTTTGTGCAGTATTGCAAAAATTATAAAGGAATATAAATCTACAGTTGTAATTGTTTACTGCTTATGCATAGTTAGTTTTTGCCAAACCTGTAAAAGTTCTGTTCTATTAATACCGTCAAGTGGTCGGTTGAATGATTAATTCTCACCACTAAGCTCAATTGCAGTCGAAAAAGTCAAATGCTGATCAAAATGTACTTATAATAATGCCATTCTGCTGTTAAACTACAAATTAGTCCATGTGACTTTTAGAATAATCTTGGGTCTTTCACACAACTCTTATTTATTTTTTTCTTCAGGAACAAGGCAGTTGTCAATCTTTCATTGATCTGACTCTTGCATTATTTCTGCAAGCCATTTTCTCACTAGTTTAAGGGACTCTTGGCACCATCGCACATACACATAAGAGAGACTAAGGTCTTTCAGCACAGGAATCACATTAGGCTAGGTAATGTTTTCCTTGAAATAGTTAATATATAGTTAAACAGTTTGGAGGTACTATTCATAAATAAAGCAAGGGGAATTAATTTAGGTTGCCAGGACAACCTGAATTCCCTGACCACCTCCTAATACTTTTTGATTTAATTGGCTTATTCGGTGACCTCATTGCCCCCAAAAACCTCTTTTGGTTTTGGTTGGTACTTCGTGTAAAGCTGTTCTGCCTTTTGGTTTCTCCATACATTATGCTTATTTGATTATATGGGAAGTGTGAAAAATTAACTGTAATTGTCTGGCAATATCCTTTATAAAATCGCATTCCTCCTGAAGTGTGGAACTTATTTATGCATTTTTGGAATCTGGAAATCACCTTGTGATGTATGTCAAAAGAAATTGATAAGCTTTTGATAAATATGCTGTGATACTTCTCTGGGCCCTGAGCTAACTGTAGACACATGCATCTAAATAGTGGTATGGGGGTATTCAGAAAGTTGGGAGAGCTTTCCAAAATGTCCCCAAATTGTGCATGTCAAAGGCAAAAACAAGCTGCATTGTATCTTTCTAAAGTACACCTTGCAGATTATATTGAGGTAAATGTGAATTTTCACCCATTTGGATAAGAAGTCAAATGCAAGCTGTTGGGGACACTCAGGGTCTAAGGCAATGGGCACCAACAAAGAAGCTAAATAGGGACTGTGGTGTGGCTTAAACACTGAGAAACCAAAAGCAGTTACTGTTATGCAACTTTTAAATTTGGCTTTTGGCTTTTATATGCTCAGCGTAGTAGCTTTAATGTAGTTTTAATGGCATTTTCTTAAAAAGATGAAATAATTCAAACTTTGCCTTCACTATTTAGCTAGTCTAGTACTAGAATAAACTCACTTACTTCTATTCCAGAATAGCATCCACACAGGGAGTTACCAGCATAGCTATAAAGGTATAATTATACCACTGTAGTCATGCCAGTCAGTTTCCCCATGTAGACGGGCCCTCTGCTTCTACTAGTTCTAGATATGTATGACTTGAAGAGCACTGAGCAGCTGTCATTCTCAGCACATGAGGCATTATTGATCTTGCTTGTGTTTAAACACAAAGCTGCAAATTAAATTTTTTGGAGAGTCTGTGTAGTCATACATTCTGTTCTTCAAGAAAACGCTCTTGTGCAAGTATGCATTAAACAGAACACTTCTGACTGGAGTCAGACACTACTAATATGATGTGCTACATACAGCAACTCTTCAGAGATCTTTGGTAATCACTTGCTTTCAGAAGTGTAACTATGCCTATACAGTAACATGATCTATTGGACTTGTTTACAGTGCACCACAGTACAAACTACAGGGGTGTGAATTGCAGAGCACACCAAAATGTTGTGCTCGAACTGTGCCACTGTCACGCAGCAGGCATGAATTAAAAGGTACTTTGCTCGTGTTAACATAGTCCTGTCTGAAGGAGGACCATGTTAACATGAACCCTAGTAGGTACCTTTTAGTTTGCTCCAGCAGAGTCGATACAGGGCATTGAGAGAGCAACATTTTGATGCACTCTTCAGTTATCACCCCTGTAGTCTGCACTGCAGTGCAGTGTAGGCATAGCCTAGATCAGGGGTCGGCAACCAAAGGCACGCTGCTGCCTGCCATGGTCCCAGCCCCACTCATCCCCCCCCCGCCCACCGCTCTACCCTGCGGGGGCAGGAGGCAGAAGCTTGGTCCTGCGGCAGCCAAGCTTCCCCCCTCCTCTGCTTCTTCCCCCACCGTGGTGCTTTCCTGCCCCTCCTCCTCCCCTTCCCTGCACCGATCAGCTGATGGCCCTTGCAAGGGGGAGGGGGACGAGTGGCAGCCTGCTCGCTGCTCTGTAGAGGAGGCAGAGAAGAGGTAGGGACGGGACCTTGGGGGAGGGGGTGGAACAGGGCATATCCCTTCCAGCCCCCTTCCATGAGCCGCTCAGGGCAGGGGGCTGGGAGCACCCCCATGAGCCGAGCACTTCTGCCCTGAACCCCACACACACACACCCAGCCCTCTGCCCTGACCCCTGAAACCCCCACATCTCCAGCCTTCTGCCCTGCACCCCCACAGCCCCCATCCCTCTGCCCTGAAACCCCCCCGCCCCCCCCCCCAGGTCTGGGGTCCCGTCCCGGCTGCCGGCCCCTTGCCAGCCGGTGTCCCAGCCGCGGGCCCCGCTCAGCCTGCTGCCGGCCTAGGTGAACAGAATCCCAGGCTGGCGGCGTAAGATCAGCATTTTAATTTAATTTTTAAACATTTTGAAATCCTTGTTTACTTTACATACAACAATAGTTTAGTTATATAATATAGACTAGTTAGGGAAGTAGATTGGACTAACATATTTATGGATCTAAAGGCGGAAGGCGCCTGGGATTATTTCAAGTTGAAGTTGCAGGAGCTGTCGGAGGCCTGTATCCCGAGAAAGGGAAAACGGTTCGTAGGCAGGAGATTTAGACCGAGCTGGATGAGCGAGCGTCTCAGACGGGTGATTAAGAAAAAACAGAAAGCGTACAAGGAGTGGAAGATGGGAGGGATCAGCAAAGAAACCTACCTTATTGAGGTCAGAGCATGTAGAGATGGAGTGAGAAAGGCCAAAAGCCGTGTAGAGTTGGACCTTGCGAGGGGAATTAAAACCAATAGTAAGAGGTTTTATAGCCATATAAATAGGAAGAAAACTAAGAAAGAAGAAGTGGGACCGCTTAAGACTGTAGATGGAGTGGAGATTAGATATTGTGCCATGCCTAGATTATCCTTAAACAAATATTTTGCATCGGTCTTTAATGAGGCTAATGAAGGACTCAGGAATAGTGGCAGCGTGACGGATGGGAATAAAGGAGGGGGGGGTTTGACATTACCGTATCCGAGGTAGAAGCCAAACTCGAACAGCTTAACGGGACTAAATCGGGTGGACCGGATGATCTTCATCCGAGAATATTAAAGGAACTGGCGCGAGAAATTGCAAGCCCGTTAGCGATAATTTTTAATGAATCTGTAAACTCGGGGGTGGTACCGTTGGACTGGAGAATAGCTAATGTGGTTCCTGTTTTCAAGAAGGGGAAAAAAAGTGACCCGGGTAACTACAGGCCTGTTAGTTTAACATCTGTAATATGCAAGGTCTTGGAAAAATTTTTGAAGGAGAAAGTAGTTAAGGACCTTGAGGTCCATGGCAATTGGGACAAATTACAACACGGTTTTACAAAAGGTAGATCGTGCCAAACCAACCTGATCTCCTCCTTTGAGAAAGTAACAGATTTTTTAGATAAAGGAAATGCGGTGGATCTAATACACCTCTATTTCAGTAAAGCGTTTGATACGGTACCGCGTGAGGAATTATTGGTTAAATTGGAAAAGATGGGGATCGATATGAAAATCCAGAGGTGGATAAAGAACTGGTTAAAGGGGAGACTTCAGCGGGTCGTACTGAAAGGTGAACTGTCAGGTTGGAGGGAGGTTACCAGTGGAGTTCCTCAAGGTTCGGTTTTGGGTCCGATTTTATTTAATCTATTTATTACTGACCTCGGAACCGAATGTAGAAGTGGGCTGATAAAGTTTGCGGATGATACAAAGTTGGGAGGTATTGCCAATTCGGAGAAGGATCGGGATATCCTGCAGGGAGATTTGGATGACCTTGTAAACTGGAGTAATAGTAATAGGATGAAATTTAATAGTGAGAAGTGTAAGGTGATGCATTTAGGGATGACTAACAAGAATTTTAGTTATAAGCTGGGGACGCATCGGTTGGAAGTAACGGAAGAGGAGAAGGACCTCGGAGTCCTGGTTGATCGCAGGATGACTATGAGTCGGCAATGTGACATGGCCGTGAAAAAAGCTAATGCGGTCCTGGGATGCATTAGGCGAGGTATTTCTAGTAGGGATAAGGAGGTGCTGGTTCCGTTATACAAGGCACTGGTGAGACCTCATTTGGAGTACTGTGTGCAGTTCTGGTCTCCTATGTTTTAAAAAGGATGAATACAAACTGGAACGGGTACAGAGAAGGGCCACTAGGATGATCCGAGGAATGGAAAACCTGTCGTATGAAAGGAGACTCGAGGAGCTCGGTTTGTTTACCTTAACCAAAAGAAGTCTGAGGGGGGATATGATTGCTCTCTTTAAATATATCAGAGGGATAAATACCAGGGAGGGAGAGGAATTATTTCAGCTCAGTACTAATGTGGACACGAGAACAAATGGATATAAACTGGCCGTCGGGAAGTTTAGGCTTGAAATTAGACGAAGGTTTCTAACCATCAGAGGGGTGAAGTTCTGGAACAGCCTTCCGAGGGAAACAGTGGGGGTGAAAGACCTCTCTGGCTTTAAGATTAAGCTTGATAAGTTTATGGAGGGGATGGTTTGATGGGATAACATGATTTTAGTCAATAGGTCAATAACGTGCCATTGCTGGTAATTAGTAACAATGGTCAATGATGGGATATTAAAAGTTACTACAGAGAACTTTTTTCCGGAGGGTCTGGCTGGAGAATCTTGCTCGCATGCTCGGGGTTCAACTGATTGCCATATTTGGGGTCGGGAAGGAATTTTCCTCCAGGGTAGATTGGCAGAGGCCCTGGAGGTTTTTCGCCTTCCTCCGCAGCATGGGGCAGGGGTCGCTTGCTGGAGGATTCTCTGTGACTTGAAGTCTTTTTAAATCATGATTTGGGGACTTCAACAGCTGAGTCAAGGGAGAGAATTATTCCAGGAGTGGGTGGGTCAGCTTTTGTGGCCTGCAACATGCGGGAGGTCAGACTAGATGATCATAATGGTCCCTTCTGACCTTAAAGTCTATGAGTCTATGAGACTTAGAGAGAGAGAGACCTTCTAAAAACGTTAAAATGTATTATCGGCACGCGAAACCTTAAATTAAAGTGAATAAATGAAGACTCGGCACACCACTTCTGAAAGGTTGCCTACCCCTGGCCTAGATGTTTACAAAGCTCTTCCAGGAGCGTATGTGCATTATACTAGAAACATTAGCTTCCAACCATCAGTCTCCTTTTTCTTAGAATGAATAGAGTGCTTTGCAGGATCGTACATAGTGTCAGTTTGCCTGTGAAGGAAGAAACTTAACTTTTTTAGGACTGCATTTGAATTAAGACCTCTTGAACAGAATGAGCTGTTTGTCTGATCTGATAGTTGCTACGTTAGGCTGTTTTAGGAATCTACTGTTGCGCAGAAGGAAAAAATCTACCTACATCTTCAGAAACTGTAGTACTACAGGAGGTTACTTAAAATGTTTCAGTAGAAGACATCCTATTTAGTGAGACTAGATGTGACTACTGTATATTGCAGTATAAGTGTGCATGGTACTTTATCATGATAGAGAGGTGGAACACCCGAGTTGTGTTGTGCCTCATGCTATAATTGACAGATTATAATAGTTTTTAAATGTAAAGCTCATTATTAAGGATGGCTTTTCTTAATGTGACTTAACTAGAGCACTCTTAAAAAAAACTGGAGAACAAATTCCAATATGTGCTACCCTAAGAAATCCCCACATGGAAACCAGTAGTCTTTACACCTGGACTTTCAGAACCCTGGCATGGATCTCTACCATTTGATCTACAGGAGTAACAGCCATCCTCTTTGTGGACCAGCCACGAGAGGGGAATGCAATACATATTCTGCCAGTGATTTACACAGCTATTTTCTAGACAACAATAGAACACTGCGGATCAGGAATCCTAGGTTCTTGACTCCAGGATGGAAGTATTGTCTAGGAGTTAAAGCAGTAGTTTCATCTTGGGCTAGGTCTACACAACCCGCCTGAATCGGCGGGTAGAAATCGACCTCTCAGGGATCGAATTATTGCGTTTCGTCGGGACGCGACAATCGATCCCCGAATCGACGCTCTTACTCCACCAGCGGAGGTGGGAGTAAGCGCCGTCGACGGGAAGCCGCGGAGGTCGATTTTGCCACCGTCCTTACAGCGGGGTAAGTCGGTTGCGATACGTCGAATTCAGCTACGCTATTCGCGTAGCTGAATTTGCGTATCTTAAATCGACCCCCCCCTGTAGTGAAGACCTGCCCTTGGTGAGCACACTAGTTTGGCAAGTTCATTTTGAAAAGCAATATGGATGAAACTTGAATCTCTCATATTGGAGATCTGGTTCTAGTCTCAGCTCTTCCTGAAGTGACTCTGCAGCCTTTCTCTCAACTTTTTTATAATGGGGGAAAGATACTTGACTGCCTTCTGTGGCAGGGGGTACAAATGCTTGCTCAATAAGAAGGGTTTTGAAGTGCACAGTAACAAAATACACATCAGTAGAGGTGACATTTGAACTCTATGCCTTCTGGCTCCCTAGGCTAAACTTTGTTGCATGCTCTTCTGTCCTCCTGGCAGAATGTCACCTGCCCTGTGGTGCAACTGTGCAACCAAAATGTGGAACATCCTACAAAAATCTGGCACACTTGAGAGGTCTGTGCATCACAGATAAAAGTTTCCATGTCCCAAAGAGCTTCAGTTGGATGCCCAATTCAGTTTGGTGACTCAGTTTCCCCCTCTATTGAAACTAACTGTTTTATTAATTTGAGGGCTATGTATGGATTGCCTCACTTCCTCCTACAATACTGAATAGCATGCTTCAGATGGCTTTCAAAATCACTGTTAGCTAATTTAGTGGGTTATCTTTTACATTGCATTGTAATGGAATTAATACAAAAAAGAAAAATTGAATATCAGAAGTTATTTTGAGAACAGATATGTTAAGGTGATATAGGAGAAGTCCTGCAGAAATTAAGTTGAATTATAATGTCCCTAATTAAAGATGTAAGAGGTTACTTCAGTAGCCTCGGCAGTCAAACCTACAGCCAGGGTGGGTTGATTTAAATCACCAGTTTTAATCACGGTTTAAATCTGCAAGCAAGAAACCCTGATTTAAGCAATCATTTTAATCATGTTTTCCATTTGTAATTTTTAGTTATTTTCTTAAAGAAAAGTAGATTTTCTTTGGTAACCAATAAAACATGTTGATTTGCAACTAAATATAGCCTTTACACTAAATTTGGTGCTTCTTTTTGCTAATGATGAGGATACACTATCTATGCATATTCATTTAAGCAATTATATAGCTTAACTTACATTTATTCAGATTCTTAACTTTTCCATTTTTGTTAGAAAATGAAAAACGATTTATTAGGGTGTTTTACTATTTGTGTCAAACTCTCTTTTGATGGAAATTCAAGTTAAGAATGTACAAAAATAGCACTTGAATGTTTTATTTAATAAAACTACCTTAAATGCGCTGGACACAAGGAAAAAAGTTTCAGTGTTTTGCATTTAAAACTGATTTATTAAACAAAGGAAGTGTAGTGGTGAATTGAACTGACTGTTTGCAGGTCACCGTGTCCTTCAAGATTTTTTGGAACTAGTGTATCTCATCTGCACATTTAGGTTTTATTCATAGATTGGAAGGAGAAAAGAAACTTTCTTGCTTTTTCAACTTCCTATTGGTTTCTTAATTCTTTTGACAATAGTGTCTTCTGCACAGAGACTAGTTCAGTTCAGTGACTAGTTCATTCCACTTGAACTAGTCATTGAACTAAACTAGTCTCTGTACAGAAGACACTATTGTCAAAAGATGGTTTAGTATTTCAACAAACCCTGGTTCCAGGACTTAGCCAGTGACTTCTACCTGTTCAGTGGTTTGCCTCACTTTAAAATTGGGCAGAATTATTTCTTTTGGTCACAATGTCACACTGGGAGCTCATGGTTGGCTGATTATCCACCATAACCCCCAAATCTCTTTGAGTCACTGCTTCTCAGGATAGGGCACTATCCTGTGAGTATGGCCTAATTCTTTGTTCCTAGAGGTATACATTTACATTTACCCATGTTAAAACATATTTGTTTGCTTGCACCCAGCTTACCAAGCAATTGAGATTGCTCAGAATCAGTGACCTGTCCTCTTTATTATTTACTGTTTCCCTCATTTTTGTCACCTGAAAACTTTAGCAGTGGTGCTGGGTTTTTTTTTTTTTTTTTTTTTTTTTTCCAGGTCTTGATAAACATGTTAAATAGCATAAGGCCAATAACTCATCCCTGTGGGACCCCATTGGAAAAATACCTGCTTGATGACAATTCCTTGTTTACAATTACATTTTGCGACCATCAGTTAGCCAGACTTTAATCCATTTAATGTGTGTCATGTTACTTTTTATCTTTCTAGTTTTTTAATCTGTTCTGCTGTACCAAGTCAAACATGTGCTGGTTTGCATTAATTATCCTCTTTTAATTCTTTATTAATCTAGTCCCATATTAGCTGCTCCATTATCTTACCTGGGATCAATGTCAGGTTCATTGGCCTATAGTTACTTGGGTCGTTCTGTTTATCCTTTTTAGAAATTGGCATATTAGCTTTCTGTATCTATCCCAGTACTCCAAAACTTAATGAAAATCAACATTTATGGTCCAACGAACTCCTCAGCCAACTATTTTAAAACTCTTGGGCACAAGTTTTATATCTGGACCTGCTGACTTAAATGTTTAACTTTAGTAGCTAACATAACATCCTCCAGAGATGCTAGTGGAATGGAAATAGCATTATCCTCATATGATGAGACTGGATCTGTTTTTCCCCAATATAGAATAGAAATACTGAATGCTTCCGCCTTTCTTGCATTTGTGGTTAGATATTGACAGATATTTGGCTGTGTGCGCGCACGTGTTTTCTTTGTGTGCCGCCCCAGCCCGGCGCAGACAGCTGGCACAGCAGACCTCAAGCAAACTACACAACGACCACAAGATCCGTTAAGGGATGAAGGCACCCAGCCAGGTTTATTGTTGACAAAGCATGGTACTAGTATTCCGCAGACTCTACTGTACCCCGAATACATATATTCCTGTAACAACGGACCAGCTCAGTGAACGGCTCGACTTTTCGTTCCTCTCTAAGGCCAGACAAAGATACTTTCTCTGAGATACATTTTTATATCCCGATACAAACAAGTTGGTACTGCCCTTTGACATAGTTACTGCCCCTGATGTCGCTAGTTATCAGCCATTATCTTGTACATGTTGGTTTGATTAAAACATTTTTATTATGTACAATCATCCTGACCTTCTCTTTTAGGAGGGTACACTATTACTTTTAGGATTGTATTCCTGTTACCCTTGGGTAATGTTTTTGTACTACCCTTGATATCAGGATGTTCTGGTACTTAATACTGGGATGTGTTTGCCAGAGTACATTTTGATAAGCACTTCTTAGGAATGTGTATTTGCAATATTAGACCTGTTTTTGCCAAATTTTGTGAGCAGGTTTTCCCTCATACGAGGCCTCTAATACAAGGGCTTATATTTCAGGCGCTCTTCCTACTATAGCATTATTATGATAATTCTACCATTTCCATCTAGAAATAGGTCAGTATCATTGTCAGGGTTCTTTTTGATCCTATTATATTTAAACTCCTTAACTCTGCTGGCCCTAGATTTCTGCTGATGTGCCTTTGCTTCCCTATCAATTTTCTATCATTCCTAGGGCTGGTCTACACTGGGGGGGGGGATCGATCTAAGATACGCAACTTAGCTATGAGAATAGCGCGTCGACTTCAGCTACATCTTAGATCGACTTACCTCCCGTCCTTACGGCGCGGGATCGATGGCCGCGGCTCCCCCGTCGACTCCACTTCCGCCTCTCGCCCTGGTGGAGTTCCGGAGTCGACGGGGAGTGCGTTCGGGGATTGATTTATTGCATCTAGACGAGATGCGATAAATCGATCCCTGATAGATCGATCGCTACCCGCCAATCTGGCGGGTAGTGAAGACGTACCCCTAACTTCAGTGCAGCATGGTCAGTCTGCAGGTGGAACCGCCGTCCCCAAATGTATGGGTGTAGCTTCTCCAGAGCATACACAATGGCATAACATTCTTTTTCTGAGACTGACCAGTGGCTTTCCCTCTCAGAAAGTTTTTTGGTGAGAAACACAACAGGATGGAATTGTTGATCTGGTCCATCCTGCATTAAAACTGCTCCTACACCACGCTCGGATGTATCTGTGGTTATAACGAAAGGTTGGTCGAAGTCCGGGGCCCTTAGTACAGGGTCAGATGTAAGGGCCTCATTAAGCTGGTTAAAGGCTTTCTGACACTTCTCAGTCCCCTGAACTGCATTTAGCTGTTTTTCCCTGGTTAAGTCTGTCAGTGGGGTGGCAATTTGGCTGTAGTGTGGTACAAATCGTCGGTAATACCCAGCCAAGCCCAAGAAGGATTGGACCTGTTTCTTTGACTTAAGGACAGGCCAATTTTGGATAGCATTTACTTTAGCCTGTAGGGGGTTCATAGTTCCTTGACCCACCTGGTGTCCAAGGTACATTACCCTGTTTAGGCCTATTTGACATTTTTTGGCTTTAACGGTTAATCCTGCCTCTCTTATGCGCTGGAAGACAGCTTGGAGGTGTTCCAGGTGTTCTGCCCATGAATCTGAGAATATGGCAACATCGTCAAGGAAGGCTACTGCAAATTCCCCAAATCCAGCCAGAAGGTTATCTACCAGTCTCTAGAAAGTTGCAGGTGCCTTTCGCAGTCCGAAAGGGAGCACATTAAATTCATACAGCCCTACATGAGTGATGAAGGTTGACCTTTCCTTGGCGGGGTCATCTAGCGGCACTTGCCAGTACCCCTTAGTTACCAGATGTAAAGGTAGCCATCTTACAGCAAAAAAACTTCAGGACCAGACTCCAAAGAGAAACTACTGAGCTCCAGTTCATTTGCAAATTTGACACCATCAGATCAGGATTAAACAAAGACTGTGAATGGCTATCCAACTACAGAAGCAGTTTCTCCTCCCTTGGTGTTCACACCTCAACTGCTAGCAGAGCACCTCACCCTCCCTGATTGAACTAATCTCGTTATCTCCATAGTGATTTATACCTGCCTCTGGAAATTTCCATTACTTGCGTCTGATGAAGTGGGCATTCACCCACGAAAGCTTATGCTCCAATACTTCTGTTAGTCTTAAAGGTGCCACAGGACCCTCTGTTGCTTTTTACAGATTCAGACTAACACGGCTACCCCTCTGATACTTGACACCATGCAAGGCACTGCATTTAGCCGTATGGAATGGAAATCTATCAACCTCATGAAGAAACTTGCTCAGATACAGACAGATATCCTCTTCCTTTCCAAATGCAAACGGATGGACATCATACCAAATGGACTGAAGGTGAAAAATCCATTGCTATCTACATACTGCACGGACCACAGTGAGAGATTATGCCATACACTATCAAAGAAACTGAGGAACAACCTGATCAGCATCCTATACCGCAAACAGAAAAACATCAAGAAAGAGCTCTCCAACCTGGAGACTTTCATAAATAACCAACCCTCCACACAAATGGACTTTACTAAAATAAGACAGGAGATCTACATTATACACTTCACCTCTCTACAAAGGAAAAAGGACCGTAAGCTGTCTAAAATCCTACCTGCCACATGGGGCCACAACAGGGGTACCCCTAACTCGCCCAGCAATATCGTCAATTTATCCAGCTACACACTCAAGCCAGCAGAAGAGTCTGTCCTATCTCCAGGACTCTCTTTTTGCCCCAGCACCCCCACGAACGTGATACAGTTCTGCGGTGATCTGGAAGCCTACTTTCGCCGTCTCCGACTCAAAGAATACTTTCAAGATAACACCGAACAGCGCACTGATACACAGATACCCTCCCACCAACAACACAGGAAGAAGAACTTCACATGGACTCCTCCTGAGGGTCGAAATGACAGTCTGGACCTATACATAGAATGCTTCCGCCGACGTGCACAGGCAGAAATGGTGGAAAAACAACATCGCTTACCTCATAACCTAAGTCGTGCAGAACGCAATGCCATCCACAGCCTCAGAAACCACCCTGACATTATCATCAAAGAGGCTGATAAAGAAGGTGCTGTTGTCATCGTGAACAGGTCTGACTACCAGAAGGAGGCTGCCAGACAACTCTCCAATACCAAGTTCTACAGGCCACTTTTCTCAGATCCCACTGAGGAATACACTAAGGAACTGCACCATCTACTCAGGACACTCCCTACACTAATACAGGAACAAATCAACATACCCTTAGAGCCCCGACCGGGGTTATTCTATCTACTACCCAAGATCCACAAACTTGGAAATCCTGGACGCCCCATCATCTCGGGCATTGGCACGCTCACTGAAGGACTGTCTGGATATGTGGACTCCCTACTCAGACCCTATGCCACCAGCACTCCCAGCTATCTCCGTGACACCACTGATTTCCTGAGAAAACTACAATGCATTGGTGACCTCCCAGAAAACACCATCCTAGCCACCATGGATGTAGAGGCTCTCTACACAAACATCCCACACACAGATGGAATACAAGCTGTCAGGAACAGTATCCCTGATGATGACACAGCACAACTTGTTGCTGAGCTCTGTGACTTTATCCTCATGCACAATTATTTCAAATTTGGTGACAATATATACCTCCAGACCAGTGGCACCGCCATGGGCACCCGCGTGGCCCCACAATATGCCAACATTTTTATGGCTGACCTGGAACAACGCTTCCTCAGCTCTCGTCCACTCACGCCCCTTCTCTACTTACGCTATATTGATGACATCTTCATCATCTGGACCCATGGGAAGGAGACCCTAGAAGAATTCCACCATGATTTCAACAGCTTCCACCCCACCATCAACCTCAGCCTGGACCAATCTACACGGGAGGTCCACTTCCTAGACGCCACAGTACAAATAAGCGATGGCCACATTAACACCATCCTATACCGAAAACTCACTAACCGCTATGCCTACCTTCATGCCTCCAGCTTTCACCCCGGACACACCACACGATCCATCGTCTATAGACAAGCGCTGAGGTACAACCGCATCTGCTCCAACCCCTCAGACAGAGACCAACACCTACTAGATCTTCACCAAGCATTCTCAAAACTACGATACCCACACAAGGAAATAAAGAACAAATCAACAGAGCCAGATGTGTACCCAGAAGCCTCCTGCTACAAGACAGGCCCAAAAAAGAAACCAACAGAACTCCACTGGCCATCACCTACAGTCCTCCGCTTAAACCTCTCCAACGCATCATCAGTGATCTACAACCCATCCTGGACAATGATCCCTCACTTTCACAGACCTTGGGAGGCAGGCCAGTCCTCGCCCACAGACAACCCGCCAACCTTAAGCATATTCTCACCAGCAACCACGCACCGCACCATAACAACTCTTAACTCAGGAACCAACCCATGCAACAAACCTCGATGCTAACTCTGCCCACATATCTACACCAGCAACACCATCACAGGACCTAACCAGATCAGCTACAACATCACCGGCTCATTCACCTGCACGTCCACCAATGTTATATATGCCATCATGTGCCAGCAATGCCCCTCTGCTATGTACATTGGCCAAACTGGACAGTCACTACGCAAGAGGATAAATGGACACAAGTCAGATATCAGGAATGGCGATATACAAAAACCTGTAGGAGAACACTTCAACCTCCCTGGCCACATAATAGCAGATTTAAAGGTAGCCATCTTACAGCAAAAAAACTTCAGGACCAGACTCCAAAGAGAAACTGCTGAGTTCCAGTTCATTTGCAAATTTGACACCATCAGATCAGGATTAAACAAAGACTGTGAATGGCTATCCAACTACAGAAGCAGTTTCTCCTCCCTTGGTGTTCACACCTCAACTGCTAGCAGAGCACCTCACCCTCCCTGATTGAACTAACCTCGTTATCTCCATACTGATTTATACCTGCCTCTGGAAATTTCCATTACTTGCATCTGATGAAGTGGGCATTCACCTACGAAAGCTTATGCTCCAGTACTTCCGTTAGTCTTAAAGGTGCCACAGGACCCTCTGTTGCTTTTTACAGATTCAGACTAACACGGCTACCCCTCTGATACTTTACCCCTTAGTTAAGTCTAAGGTCGAGATGAAATGGGCACGTCCCAGTTTCTCCAATAGCTCATCTGTGCGTGGCACTGGATAGTTTTCTGGGCGAGTTATAGCATTTAGCGCGCACACAAGTGGATTTTCCCATCTGGTTTGGGAACCAGAACCACTGGAGAGGCCCATGCACTCTCAGAGGGGCGGATTACACCCATCTGTAACGTCCTTGATCTCCCTTTCTATTGCGGTTTTGGCTTGAGGAGCCATCCGGTAGGGTTGGGCTCTAATTGGGCGAACATTACTTGTGTCAATGGAGTGGTACGCCCATTCTGTCTGTCCTGGGGTGGCTGAAAACATTGGTGCAAAGCTGGTGCTCCTGGATTTGCTGTCGCTGCTTATGCCCAAGGGTGAGGGAAAGGCTCACCTCTTCTACGCCACCATTGCTTTTCCCTTCATATTAGACTCCTTCAGGCCACTCGGCGTCGTCTCTCTCCTGGGCTGTAAACTGGAGAACCTTGATTTCTCAGGAATAAAAGGGCTTTATAAAATTAACATCGAGGTAATTAACAGCTCCCAGGCGCTCTCAGACCATAAATAGCCCCTCCCATGACGCTTCCATCTTATTGGCCTGGAGCGCTTTCAGGACCATGACTTGGTCAGCTACTGTGAAGGAACGCTCTCTGGCATGTTTAGCATACCAGGCCTTTTGCTCTTGTTGAGTATCCTATAGGTTTTCTTGAGCAAGGGCTAGAGAGTCCTTGAGGGTGTTTTGCAGGTTGGTTACAAAGTCCAAAATGTTAGTTCCTGGGGAAGATGTAACCCCCTCCCATTGCTGCTTCACCAACTGTAATGGCCCCTTAACTTCATGGCCATAAACGAGTTCAAACAGTGAAAATCCCAAACTGGGATGTGATACCGCCCTGTAGGCAAAGAACAACTGCTGCAACACTAGATCCCAATCATTGGAGTGCTCATTCACAAATGTATGTATCATGGCCCTCAAAGTCCCATTAAACTTCTCCACTGGGCCATTTGTTTGGTGGTGGTAAGTGGTGGCAACCAAGTGGTTTACCCCATGAACTTCCCAAAGACGTTTCATGGTCCATGCCAGGAAGTTAGTTGCCAAGTCTGTGAGGATGTCAGAGGGCCAACCTACCCTGGCAAAAATGTCTGCAAATGCCTGGCTTACACTTTTAGCCCTGGTGTTGCTTAGAGCTACTGCTTCCGGCCATCGGGTGGCAGAATTCATGAAACTCCATATGTACTGCTTTCCTCTGTGTGTCATCTTAGGGAAAGGACCCAGAATATCGACAGCTACATGCTGAAATGGAACCTCAATTATGGGGAGTGACTGACTGGAGAGGGGCCTTAACCTGGTCTTGGGGCTTTCCCACCCTCTGACATACTTCACAAGACTGCACATAGGTAGAAACGTTCTTGCCCATTCCCTCCCAGTGAATTGACTTCCCCAGATGGTCTATGGTCCTGTTCACCCCAGCATGGCCAGTAGGGTGATTGTGGGCTAAGCTCAAGAGCTTTTCCCTATACATAGTTGGAACTACCAACTGTCTCTGAGGATACCAGTCCTCCTTGTGCCCACCAGAAAAGGTTTCCTTGTATAAGAGTCCTCCTTCTACAACAAACCTGGACCTGTTGGAAGAGCTGAGAGGCAGTGGGTCGCTCCATGCCGCCGTCCAAGCTTCCTTAAGGCTTTCATCTGCTTCCTGCTCTGCCTGGAACTGCTCCCTTGATGCTGGAGACACTGGTTCCCCGTGGGGTTGTGGACTTGGGCTTGGTCCCACCGGAAGCGATGCAGGTCATGGGGTTGTTTCCGTCGATTGTGAACAGCTTTTCGCTGGTACACTAGTTGTATTTCAGGCTCTAGTTGAGCTTCTTGCACCGGTTTAGCTGCTGCTGCAGGTGCAGGCTCTGTGGCACCTTTTGGTGCTGGTTCTTTTCTGCCACCTCCACCCATTTGGCTCCGATTTCCCCCACCTTGATTACAGTTTTGGGCTTCCCATTTAGGATGTATCTTTCTATTTCTTCAGGAACAACCTCTAAGAACTGCTCTCTTTGTATTAGGAGAGACAGACCTTCCAGAGATTTAACATTTGCTCCTGATATCCAGGCATCCCAATTTTTTACAACGTGGTAGGCATGTCTGGAAAATGCCATGTCTGTTTTCCGCCTTAGGGCTCTGAACCACCGACGGGCATGTTCGGGTGTTAGCCCCATTCTAATTCTGGCCTTTTGTTTAAAAAGTTCGTACTCGTTCATGTGTTCTATAGGCATTTCAGCTGCCACCTCTGCTAAGGGTCCACTGAGTTGCGGCCTCAGCTCCACCATATACTGGTCTGTAGGGGTGTTGTACCCAAGTTAGGCCCTTTCAAAATTTTCTAAGAAGGCTTCTGTATTATCACCTACCTGGTATGTGGGGAATTTCTTGGAATGGGGAGCCAATACCTGGAGAAGGACTGTTAAGTTTACCTGGTGGACCCAGCTTAGTCCTTCCCAGCTCTAAGCGCTTCGCCTGCATTTCCACCTCCAAACGCTTCTCCTGTCTCCTGTCCTCCACTTCTGCCTCCAAGTGCTTCATTTCCAAGCGCTTCGCCTCTCTCCTCTCCTCTCCTCTGCTTTCGCTGCCAGCGCTTTGCCTCCGCTTCCAAGCGCTTCATCTCTAGGATGAAATTCCTTTCTGCCTCAGTTAGAACTTGGCCTGAGCTAAGGACATCTCTCCATCCTGGTACTGGGATCTTGGTTGGGGGAGGGCTGACCCTTCCCTCCTGGGAAGTCCCCGTTCCCCCATCCCCTCCCTTCATTTCCATCATGGAGCTGGATGTCTGGGCTTGATTTGGGTCTGTCTTCTCCGTGGCGTGCCGCTTTGGGAAGACTGTTTTTTCTAAGGTTTTGGTGCCTGACCTCAACCTCATGCACAAGGCTCCCCTACTGTAGCCTAGCTATTACGTTGCCATGAAGCTGGAGAGGGGGAAAAAATAAACTGCTTGTTGGACTCCCTGGCTTGGCAAGTTGAACCCTTTGCGTGCCTGTTCTCCCTCAGGCAGCAAAGGAAAGGAAAGGGAGGGGAAAAAACTCCCTGGCTTTGCAGGCCAGCAAAAGGAAAAAATATGTCCTTTTACAATCCTGAGGTCTGTGCTTCTGGTTCAAAATGATCCCACCGCTCTGACACCATGTCAAGACTGATTCCCCATTCTGGCCTCCGAGTGCAGAAGGGGGGGGGGGGGGCCCGCAAGGATTCTAAAAATTAATACTGGCCACTCCAGGCTGGTATTAAACTCCCAAGGTTACAGTTCTCTCTGACCTTTGATGGGTAGATGCTGCCACCACCCAAATGCAAACCCCTTGGAATCCAGGAAGTAGCACTTGGGAATTCCTTCCTGTGGGGTACCCTCAGCCCTTTCAACTCCCCTCTGGGGAAGAGCTGAGAAAGAAAACAAAGGAAATTAGCTGTTGCCCCCAGCTAATTAAACAACATATGCACAAACCTCTTAGGACACCAAAAATCCAATCTTGTTCTTAAAAAAGGGTAAACTTTATTAAAAACAAAAAGAAAGAAAATACATCTGGAACTTAGGCTTTTGCTAGATTTAAAAAAACCCACTTAGAAAAATTAAACATCAAGAATAACCTTCTTGAGGTCCAGCTTAAAGGTTACAAGTAAAACAAAAAGCATTTGAGGTTAGCACATAGGAGTCCACAAGCCAATAAGAAATAAACCTAATTGCATCTTTCTAAACATTCCTGATTTACTTACATATCTGGGTTATTAAATAAGTAGTTCTAGATATGATCTGATTTTCATATTCAGCCTTCAGCTTCTCACAGCATAACTGCTCCCTGTTCCCCTCTTTCCTGGAGAACCACAACACCCAAACAAAGGGAAGTTTTTTTTCCCCATTTTAAAAAGTTCTAGCACTCCCATTGGCTCTTCTGGTCAGGTGCCCACTCCTTTCCTTTTACCTGTGGGCTAGTTAATCCTTTACAGGTAAAGCAAGTAGAGAACAGCTACTAACAGGAATTTTATAGCTAACTGGCAGTCTGGGTGTCCACAAAAGGGAGCTACCCCCTCTCATTTATCACAGGAGAAATCGATAGTAACTTTCTTCCATTTATGTATTTATTTTATTTTATTTTATTTTGTATAGCAACCTTCACTTCCCCTCTAAACCAGGTCAGGTTTTTTAACCAGCCCAGCCTGCTGATTGTGGCTTTTGGGTCCTTTAGTAAGGTGTTTTTGAATAATTCCCAATTGTCATTCACATTTTTCTGATTAAATTTTCTCCCAGCTGATTTGGTTCATAATTGTTTTCAGCTTTGTGGAAGTGGCCCCTTTTAAGCTGTGTGTATGTAATATTACTGGTCTGGACTTTATTCTGCTTGCACATTATAAATGTGATCAAGCTATGATCACTTGTACCTAAGCTACCATTAATTTTTTATTCTGTGATCAGGTCCTCTTGATATATTAAGACAAGGCCTAATAAAGAATTCCTCCGTGTTGGCTGCAACATTTTTTGAGGTAGGAAATTGTCATCTATAATGTTTAGAAATTCCAGGGATGCTTTAGTATTGCCAGCATTGAGACCTGAGCATATGCCACTCAAATTGAAGTCCCCTCATGATCACAAAGTTTTATTCCTACACCTTATAGATAGGCACATTAGGAGGCAGTTATCCTGTTCCTTAGTGTGATTTGGTGGTCTGTAGCACTTACCAACTAATACCCCCAAAACATCCATTTTTGTAATTTAAATCACTGATTTTTATCCATTGTGTCTAAGTCAGAACCTGCTGTTTGCTCCCTAGGGGAGACAGCAGAATCTTCAGGCTTACTGTGTGACACTTCAGTCCCCTCACTAGACTATCCTGAAACATGGCTTCCATTCCAGCCAAAGCTGTCTGTCATTGCCTGGTTGTGTTTTCCTTTCCCTTCTCGAGAAGTGTTCTTATATGCATGTGTTACTTTAACAGCTGGACTTTGACCAGCAGAACATTTGGCTGGTGACAACTTTGTAAATGTCAGGAGACAACTTTGTAAAATCAACTTCAGTGCTTCAGTTCCTATTACACCAGTAAATGTTGAGAAAAGAAAGAACTTGTGTCTACAACATTCTTAGTACGTCAGAAAAACAAAACCTTTAATTTTTTGACTTTTGCCAACTGTCTTGTACTATGCAATTTAATTGGAAGACTTTTTTTAGCTTTAAAAAAGGGATTTTAGTGATGCAGTTAAAAAGGTACTTTAGAAAGAAGTCCCTGATGAATGCTTGCAGTAGGCATTTGTCACCTAGAAATGCTATGGACTTGACTCAAGGTCTGCTGAAGGATATTTTGGGATGGGGATGTCCCCCCCCAACCCCTCCAGCACCCTTGTGTCCAGTGTGTTCTGCTCTTCGGTGGGATTTTACCTTAAAGCCTTTACTTCAAAGAAGCCTTGATGTAAGACCAGGGAGCAGAGCTCTCTGTGTGTTCTTTCACAGGCATCAATTTCTTAGTCTCTCCCTCCCCCCCCCCCCCCCCTCAGCTATGCTGATTATTGAAAGGGATTACATAGGCAGCTTTTCTTAGGGCATTAGGTTCTCACATGTAGAGATTATTTTCCCATTGTCAGTGAGGACTTACTCAGTGAGAATCAAATTACAAATTGTTTTTAGTGAGAATGAAATTCTGGTGCTTCCTTCTCCATCAATGATCTATTTCAGGGATTAGTGAAATTTTTCCATTTGTGACCTCAAACTCATTCACTCTTTCCCATATCCTACAGTAACTTTCACACTTGGTCCCAGAATTCCTGCCTCAAAAAGCCTTAAATGTGGTAATTTATATACTAGTATATACTCATCTTATTAAAAACTTCATGATTTATGCATAAGCCAGTGCGATATCTCAATTGAATCTAGTTGCTGCAGTTGAAGGTTATTTCAACCAGAAGGGCTAGAAAATAACTTTTTTTCCTAAGCTTAGAATCTGTTTTTTTAAAAAGTAGACACCTGGAAAATGGTTTCAAACATGACCAGAAATCACTAGAAGTTGCAATCCCCACAATGAGCCCCTTGGCTTCAGGAATGATTGAGACATACCTATTGCATACGTATTAGATATGTAACTTATTTGGGTTCAGGGTATTACCTATATTTAAAGGTTCTGACTACATGACTACACAACTTTATATATACAGAGAAGGAAAATGATTGACAATTACTGACTTTGGGCAAGCTTGGCTGAGCTGCAACTAGAACTTAGGTCTCCCAAAATCATCCTGCCTTTCTAGTATCTATCATTCCACTTATTAATATTTTTGTTTTTAATCCTACTCCTGTTCAAATTCTCTGCTTCCCCCTATTTAATAGCAAATGGGATATATATTTTTTGGCTTATACTGTGGGAAGTATGGTTTGTATCAGGGCTTGTCTACACTTACATTTTATAGCACTCTATCTTGCTGGCTCAAGGGTGTGAAAAATCACCCCCCTGAGCGCAGCAAGTCTGAGCGCTTTAAAGCGCTAGTGTAGACAGGCTCGGAGCGCTCAGAGCTAATTCCCTCGTGGAGGTGGATTACCAGGAGCGCTGAGAGAGCTCTCTCCCAGCGCGCGACCACACTCGCATTTCAAAGCGCTGCCGCAGGAGCGTTCCCGCAGCAGTGCTTTGAAGTTTCCAGTGTAGACATACCCTCAGTCCTGTTGTAACTGAAAATCAGACGTTTAAGTCAGATGAAAAGTCATATTGAGAAGAAGCAAAATATTTGGCATCAGAATCAAATATTGACATGAAACTATGTACTTCTGAATTCTTGGACTTTAATCTATCTAGGCTCATACCACAGTCCTTACCATGGTATCTGAATCCCTACTTTCTCTGGTCAGTGAGCTACTTTATCAGAAATCTCTGAAAACCAAAATCCCTATTTGATTTGCGATTTTGAGTTAAAAGATAAGTTTGTGTTAGAGGAAAAAATGGCCCCAGATTCAGGGTGAGGAAAAGGCTGAGACACAAATGAAAAAAAATTATTGAATTGTGCGTTTCCCATGTTAGAGAGAGAGCAAAATATATAAAGTCTGTATTCAACCATATAGGAGGCCAAGTCCATTTTTCTTTAACTAATTTAGCTATGGATAATCCAGACAGTTTAAAACAAATGTGTAGTAAATGACCAACATTTCTTTAATATACCTTCTAAAATCTGATGCATCTTCCAGACCTAGCTAACCTCCCTCAGCAAGCTAATTATAATCAGCCAATCCTTGCATATTAATTGATTTGATGCACTTAATATCTTTAGAACACTATCTTCTCACAGCTTCATAATTGCAAGCAAAATAGAAAAACCTCACCAAAGAGTTGTTCTCTTGTATTTCTCAACAAAACAAGCTGTACAAACTCAGCACAGCACACACACATGAAAACAAACTTTGTGTAGCATCTTACACAGCATCTGAACACTACACAGAATTGTGCGTGATAGGTTTAATAAAATGTTGGTATATGAAGGATGGGCACTGAAAGTGTTCACTAATTCATGAGGGCAATATCAGAGGGAGAAGAAAAACTGAGCGTGGGCAAAGGACTTATTTAAGATGAAATCTGAAAAGAAATAAAGACCAAAATGGAGGGGGAGAGAGATGTATGAGCTGAAACAAGCTAATGGAGAGTTTGAAATGAAATAGATGATGCACCTTTGAACTGAATCTTGAGATGAATGGGCAGTTGGTGGTGGTTTTGAGCATTCTGCTTATTCACTGGTCTTAAAAGCGAGCCATACAAAGGAGCTGCAGTAGTCAAAATAAATGGAGAGAAACCTGAATGAATATTTGTCAGCAGAGCAAAGTCATGACAATATTGCTGTATATGAAGATTGCTGAAGAGGTGGCAATTGGTAGATTTACAAATTTTAAGCTTTCAGGCCAAAGGAAGATGCCAAGGTTATGGACAGTGGAGGCAAATAAGAATTAGAGGAGCTGGCATTGATTATGGGCATTAGTGTCTGTCTCCCTCTCCCATTCCTCCATAGAAGCACCACTTCTCTTCAGTGACAGGCAGAGACAATGAGTAGGAAAAAGTCATTATATGGTGTTATACAACTGTTCTTGCCTTATCAGTGTAAAAGTGTTTGACTTTTTTTTTTTTTAAAGTCAAGATAGGTGGAAAGCAGTAAAAGGTTAAATTACTTTCTACTCTAGATATCTCAATCTTTTCATCCCAACAGCACTTACTTAAATAGCATTTTTGCGTGGTCCATGAATGGCTATCTGTGTCATAGCATTTTAATTCTTCATATATAAGTTACCAACAACAGCTTAATGCAGTTGGCGCGTACCTGAATTTTAATCTTATTAATCACTTACAGTATTGAAGTTGAGACAAGTAATGTCATCAGATTCATTTGTAGAAGGAATTCCTCCAGTAAGTATTACTTTCTCTGTCCCTTTTTTCAGAAGTGCAGTTTACTTACAAATCCTATCAAACTTAATGTAAGCCAGAGGTGCTCTGCATCACTGAAAATTGGGCCACCACATTTATATAATATAGTATATACAATATAGGCACCACATTTGAAATTTTTGGCTAAAGTCCATAAAATTAATAATCGTTGCTTGCTATTCATAGGTGGGGAGAGAATTCTGGTATCCAATTCACCTGATCTAGTAGCCACAATACATAGACGGGTTTTGTTGGTGAAAGTGATGTCTGAAAGACTACCTCTAGTAAAACACACAGATTTTTGAATTCTTGTATGCTATCCTTCATACATTATGAAATGTCCTAAATTACATTAACCAGCCTCCATGTACCATAGAAATGTTAAACAGTTGAGCGGGCAATAGTGGCAGTGGAGAGAAAGGATGGACATCCCAGCCAAGTACAAGTAAGTTTATAAGTTTATGGAGGGGATGGTATAATGGGATAGCCTAATTTTGGCAATTAATTGATCTTTGACTACTAGCAGTAAATATGCCCAATGGCTTGTGATGGGATGTTAGATGGGGTGGGATCTGAGTTACTACAGAGAATCCTTTCCTGGGTGTCTGGCTGGTGAGTCTTGCCCACATGCTCAGGGTTTAGCTGATCGCCATATTTGGGGTTGGGAAGGAATTTTCCTCCAGGGCAGATTGGCAGAGGCCCTGGGGGGGTTTTGCCTTCCTCTGTAGCATGGGGCACGGGTCACTTGCTGGAGGATTCTCTGCATCTTGAAGTCTTTAAACCATGATTTGAGGACCTCAGTGGCTCAGACACAGGTTTGATACCTGGAGGAAAATTCCTTCCCGACCCCAAATATGGCAATCAGCTAAACCCTGAGCATGTGGGCAAGACTCACCAGCCAGACACCCAGGAAAGGATTCTCTGTAGTAACTCAGATCCCACCCCATCTAACATCCCATCATAGACCATTGGGCATATTTACCGCTAATAGTCAAAGATCAATTAATTGCCAAAATTAGGCTCTCATCATACCATCCCCTCCATAAACTCATCAAGCTTAGTCTTGAAGCCAGATATGTTCTTTGCCTCCACCTCTCCCCTTGGAAGGCTGTTCCAGAACTTCACTCTTCTGATGGTTAGAAACCTTCATCTAATTTCAAGTCTAAACTTCCTGATGGCCAGTTTATATCCATTTGTTCTTGTGTTCACATTGGTACTTAGCTTAAATAATTCCTTTCCCTCCCTGGTATTTATCCCTCTGATATATTTATAGAGAGCAAGCATATCTCCCCTCAGCCTTCTTTCGGTTAGGCTAAACAAGCCGAGCTCTTTGAGTCTCCTTTTATAAAATGGTTTTTCCATTCCTCGGATCATCCTAGTAGCCCTTCTCTGTACCTATTCCAGTTTGAATTCATCCTTCTTAAAAATGGGAGACCAGAACTGCACACAGTATTCCAGATGAGGTCTCATCAGTGCCTTGTATAACGGTACTAACACCACCTTATCTCTACTGGAAATACCTTGCCTGATGCATCCCAAGACCGCATTAGCTTTTTTCACGGTCCTATCACATTGGCGACTCAGTCATCCTGTGATCAACCAGTACTCCGAGGTCCTTCTCCTCCTCTGTTACTTCCAACTGATACCTCCCCAGTTTATAACAAAAATTCTTGTTGTTAATCCCTAAATGCATGACCTTGCACTTTTCACTATTGAATTTCATCCCATTACTTTTACTCCAGTTTACAAGGTCATCCAGATCTTCCTGTATGATATCCCGGTCCTTCTCTGTACTGGCAATACCTCCCAGCTTTGTGTCATCCGCAAACTTTATTAGCACATTCCCACTTTTTGTGCCAAGGTCAGTAATAAAAATAAGATTGGTACCAAAACTGATCCCTGAGGAACTCCATTAGTAACCTTCCTCCAGCCTGACAGTTTACCTTTCAGTATGACCCGCTATAGTCTCCCCTTTAACCAGTTCCTTATCCACCTTTCAATTTTCATATTGATCCCCATCTTTTCCAATTTAGCTAATAATGCCCCATGTGGAATCGTATCAAATGCCTTACTGAAATCGAGGTAAATTAGATCCGCTGCGTTTCCTTTGTCTAAAAAAATCTGTTACCTCCTCAAAGAAGTAGATCAGGTTGGTTTGGCACGCTCTACCACAGGGGTCGGCAACGTTCGGCACGCGGCTCACCAGGGTAAGCACCCTAGCGGGCCGGGCCAGTTTATTTACCTGCTGACGCGGCAGGTTCAGCTGATCGCGGCCCCCACTGGCCGCGGTTCGCCGTCCCGGGCCAATGGGGGCGGCGAGAAGCCGTGGCCAGCACATCACTCGCCCGCGCCGCGTGCCAAACGTTGCCGACCCCTGCTCTACCATGTTGTATTTTGTCCCAATTACCATTGACCTCAATGTCCTTAACTATTTTCTCCTTCAAAAATTTTTCCAAGACCTTGCGTACTATAATGTCAAACTAACAGGCCTATAGTTACCCGGATCACTTTCCCCCCCCCCCTTTCTTAAAAATAGGAACTATGTTAGCAATTCTCCAGTCATACGGTACAACCCCTGAGTTTACAGATTCATTAAAAATTCATGCTAATGGGCTTGCAATTTCATGTGCCAGTTCCTTTAATATTCTTGGATGAAGATTATCTGGGCCCCCCGATTTAGTACCATTAAGCTGTTCGAGTTGGCTTCTACCTCGGATGTGGTAATATCTACCTCCATATCCTCATTCCTATTTGTCATCCTACCATTATCCCTAAGCTCCTCATTAAAGACTGAGGCAAAGTATTTGTTGAGATATTGGGCCATGCCTCGATTACCCTTAACCTCCACTCCATCCTCAGTGTTTAGTGGTCCCACTTCTTCTTTCTTTGTTTTCGTCTTATTTATATGGCTATAGAACCTTTTACTATTGGTTTTAATCCCTTTGCAAGGTCCAACTCTACATAGCTTTTGGCCTTTCTCACTTAATCCCTACATGTTCTGACCTCAATAAGGTAGCTTTCTTTGCTGATCACTCCCATCTTCCACTCCTTGTAGGCTTTCTGCTTTTTCTTAATCACCTCTCTGAGATGCTTGCTCATCCAGTTTGGTCTACAACTCCTGCCTATGAATTTTTTCCCCTTTCCTGGGATGCAGACTTCCAATAGTTTCTGCAACTTTGACTTAAAGTAATTCCAGGCCTGCTCCGCCTTTAGATCCACAAGTTCTTTAGTTAGGGAAGTAGATTGGATTGATTTCCTTAATTTTTTTAAGTTAGCCCTTTTGAAATCAAAAACCCTAGTCACAGATCTATTTTTGTTTATCCTTCCATCTAGTTTGAACTGAATTAGCTCATGATCGCTTGAACCAAGGTTGTCCCCTACAATCATTTCTTCTATGAGGTCCTCACTACTCACCAAAACCAAATCTAAAATGGCATCCCCTCTTGTTGCTTCAGCAACTACTTGGTGAAGGAATCCATCAGATATCGCATCCAGGAAAATCTGAGCCCTATTATTATTACTAGCACTTATTCTCCAGTCTATATTTGGGAAGTTAGTCTCCCATGATCACACAATTCCCATTAGTATTTACTTCATTAAAAACATTAAAAAGGTTTCTATCCATATCCAAATCAGATCCCGGTGGTCTATAGCACACCCCAAGCACTATCCCAGGGGAGGCTCTAGTAGCTTTCTTCCCCAATGTGATTTTTGCCCAGACAGACTGTCTTATCCATTCCATCACTTCTTATTTCTTTACAGTCTACCTCATCATTGATATACAATGCTACTCCACCACCTTTGCCTTTATTTCTGTCTTTCCTAAACAACACATACCCTTCAATACCTGTACTCCAGTCATGACTACTATTCCACCATGTTTCTGATATCCCTATAATATCTGGTTTCACTTCCTGCACCAGTAGCTCTAGTTCCTCCATTTTGTTACCTAGGCTCCTCGCATTAATGTACAAGCATTTTAATTTTTGCTGTTTGGCTTCACTCGCATTCTTTACCCGATTAGGCACAGACATTCTATCACCAGTATCATCTATTAGACTGGTATCTACCCTACCCTTCCTCCATGTCCATTCTCCTACCCACGGCTGTATCCTTTCTTTCTTCGTTTTCTTCCCTCTCAATGTTAAAATCCAGTGTGGAGATTACTTGAACATCTCCCAACCATCTCTCCCAAATTCCTAGTTTAAAGCTCTCAATCACTTGTGCTAGCCTCCATCCTAGAAATCTATTTCCTGCCCTACTCAGGTGAAGTCCATCCCGAGAGAACAGTCCTCTGTCCATGAATGCCTCCCAGTGGCCATACATCCCAGAGCCCTCCTTATAGCATCATTGCCTGAGCCATCGCTTGATCATCATAATCTTGTCACACTTTTGTTGCCCTTCTCTAGGAACAGGCAGAATCCCACTGAAGATCACCTGAGCCTCGAATTCCTTAAGCGTCTTCCCCAGCCTGGCATAGTCTCCCTTGATTCGTTCCAGCGAGAATCTAGCCGTATCATTTGTTCCCACATGAAGGACAATCAGTGGATTCTTTCACACTCCCATTAGGATCCTCTTCAGCCTCAGGTCCACATCCCGTATCCTAGCACCCGGCAGACAGCACACCCTTCTGTTCTCTGGATCAGCTCTGGTTACAGGCCTGTCTATTCTTCTCAGTAAGAAGTCCCCAATCACGTAGTCCTGCCTTTCCCTGGTGATGGTGCGATTCTCCGATCTATCCCGTTCCCTCTGGCTGCAAGTCCTCTCGATTCCTATTCTCCCTTGCAATCCCCTGCAACCCATCCTGTATTCTCCTGGGGCTCATATTTGGTGTTCTCTGTTGACTCTTCCCCTCTTCCTATAGGACTCGCTGCTCTTCTCTTCTTCCTTGCCCTCTCACCTTCAGTGACCACCTGCTGTGCCCCTTCTTCATTTTCCAACTCCGCAAACCTGTTCCTGAGCTGTATTTCTCCTTCACCCTAGCCCATCTTTTCCTCTGCCTGGTTCTCTTAGTCACATACTTCCACTGTCCTCTCCAAGCAGTCTCCCCTCAGAGTTCTTTGGTCCTGCTTCCATCTGCAAGTCTGAACTTTTCCCTACAGCCTCCTCACATCTTTGCTCCATCATCTGCTTGAACCCCCTTCTAAACTCAACCAGAGTTTCCACCTGCATCTCCAATCCTCGGATCTTTTCTTCCATCAGCTGTATCAGGCGGCACTTCATGCAGACAAAACTCTTTTTCAGGTACCCCCTCCAGGATCATGTACATACCGCAGCTTCCACATCCAGTCATCTTCATTGTGTCTTCCACTGCTTCGGTATCTGTCATAGCCTTCCCACCTAAGTCCTGGTAGTCCGGGAAACACAAACCAAACCAAACCAAAACACCACAACCCACAGCAAAGCAAATCCCTAACTAGCACCAAAACACTGCCAGAACACCACGCACTCCCTTCACTAGCCTGTCTGTTCCTCTGCCTGCCTCTTCTAGTCTCCCCCCTCCCCCCCCCCAAAAAAAAACTCCCCTTGCAAACTCCACTCAAACTCCCCTGTTTACAGCTCTGTTTGCTGGCTCCTGTGCCGCTACAGCTGTTTTAGGTTTGGAGTTTTTAAATATCCGTATTTGTTAAAAAGTATGGTCAAAGAAATGCAGCTTGCACTTTAAGTGGAAGGTAGTGGTTTGTGATGGTGTTTAGTTTCCTCGGGGTGTTGATTCCACTATCTGGGACCTGCCACCAAGAGAGTTCTGTTGTGCCACTGTTGTGCCAGAGTGCTGTGGTTGTTGTCCAGTCTTCATCCTGGAGTTTAGGCAATTGTTTACATGCCCTGGACCCAGGTCATGGAGCACCCTGAAGATAATGACTGAGACTTGATTTGAAATTCTGTTGGAAAACAGTGTAGAGAGCAGAGGATAGGTTCAGTATGCTCGTGATACCCTATGTTGCTGAGAGAATACACTGCAGTGTTTTGTACTGATTGGAGCTTCTAAGGTCTGAAGGCTTTGTGCTCAGGTATATCACATTGCTGTACTCAGCTGAGCAATGAGGAAGATGTGAATAACCGAAGGCAGGTCATCATCCACCACGAGGGGACGGAGTCTCCTAGCGAATGGAGATGATAGCAGCATCTGCAAGTAACACTGTTTAGGTGAGAGCTTAGAAAGTACTCTTGGATTTCTAGCTGATGCTAAACTATGGACTGAGTTAACCAATTGTGGATGTATACGTTCATCAAAGGAGATTGCAAACTCTTCAAAATACTTTCTTTTGTCCACCAGCATCATTTCTGTTTTGCTCAGGTTCAGCTTCAGTCAGCTGCTGTTCATCTGTGAACTGATCTTGTCCAATCATTGGGCCATCTTGGTGGCAGTGGTGTGTTCATATGTGGCAAAGGATAATTAGAGCTTTGCATGTTGCTGGTGCCTTGGGTTCATGTCATTTGACCTCTTCACTTAGTAGGTGCTGAATTGGACCAGAGAGAGAATTGATCTTTGTGGGACTCATGAGAGGGGTTTAGTGGTGGTGCAGTTTCCATCACCACTCGTTCGGTGTGCCTCTCCAGGAAGGACTCAAACCATTTTAGCACATTATCCTGGACTCCTCTGAGACAACACTATCTCACGATCAGTGGTGTTAAATGCTGCAGTGAGGTCCAGGAGGATGAGAATGGATGTCTGCCCTCTATCAGTTGACAGGAGTTAGATCTGTGAACCTCACTAAAATAGTTTCATTTCCATGTCCTGGCTTGCATCTGGATTGTGCTAGGTCTAGAATGTTAGCTTCAGTAGGTGAGCTTATAATTGGGCTGTGTCTAGCTTCTCTGTGAGCTTGCCCAAGAATGGGGAGACTTGATGATGCATGGTGATTGGTCAGAACAGATATATCCCATGTCAGTTTCTTCTAGTTGATTGGGCTCTTGCATGTTGAAAAAAAGGGGAAGGGAAGATTCCTTTTCTGAATGGTGTGCTGTCTCTGTTGCTCAGAAGTATCACCAATTCATGACTCTCTCTCTCACAAGCCCAGGAACGGCATGGTCAGATTCACAAGTTTTAGGCTGAAATTCCTTAAGAGTGTCCAGAACTACTTGATGAGTGAATGTACTGAAATCTGGGAATGCAGGTGGGCTGTTGGTTGGTGGGTATAGGTAGAGCAGATCCATGCTGTCTGAGAAGGCTTCCCGAATACGTGTGATCTCAGCAAAGTAGGAGGTTATTTCCTGCTTGTGGTGCTCAGTTCTGATGCAGGTTGCAGATGCTCGAGAATGAAGCAGTTTACCATCCTAAGTAGCTCCTTGGGGCAGGTTTTGGCGGCTTCAGTGGAGGCCGATAGGAAGGTTCTCTTGGCCTGTAATAGTCTTTGCATAGGTTTTGAGGATGAAATATCTAATTCCTGTCTATAGTAGCTTCTTTTTTTTGCTGTCAGCGTTCAAGTTTCTGTCTGTTTTCAACCAGTGCAGGTCAGAAAACCAAGATCTATGTGGGCAATGGGGAGGAACAGTGGACCCTTGAGTCCAGTGTGTGCTGATTGCCAAGGTTAGCCATACAATGATGATGATTCTCCAGGTCCTCCGTTCCTTCTCCCGTGGGTGTAGTGCTGCTATCTTTTAGTAGGCTTTGGAATTCGTTGAAATCAATGATTCTTCGTGGTTCAGTTAGGATCACTGGTCTTTCCTTTGATTCATTGATCATAGCCCAGGAGCTGGAAGGTCTCTGGTCCTGCCTTGTTAAGGAAATTTCCTCACTCCATGGCTGAGCTCACATGACAGTCACACTCCACTGAAGAAAGAAATTGTCTTCCAGTATGGGGAGGCTTATCAGTGTAAGACACTGAGCTTTCACAGCAGCTGGACCTAGACTATGAAACTCATTACCTGAAGAAATAATCGCCACAAGCCTGGTCATGTTCAGAGCTAAATGAAAAACTCTTCAACTTTTCTTTCCCTTGATAAATTCTACACATACAAACTCAACTTATAAATGAGTAAAGTTGTCTCCTACAGGCTTGGAAGAAAAGGTGGAGATTTAATTTTAAATACTAAGGAGGTGATTGAGTATTACATTGATAGGGGGCATGTGAGTACCCAGGGCTCTAATTTCATTGTTTCCCTGTTTTGCATTTCTGTCACCTGCCCAATTAACTTTCTCTTAAAGGCAATCAACAACCTTTTAAAACTCTGTCTCCAGCCTTTTGAAGCCTGAAAACATTTTGCCTACCAATTTTTATCCCTTGTTTATAATGAAGCTTAAAATTACAATTGCTCATTTTTGCACCAGCATAATCAAGTGTGCACAGCCCTAAGAATAGTATTTATTTTAGCTTTAGACCAGAGTCAGTGTACCTTTTGACTAGTTTTTTCTATATGCCTGGCACAGTTTTAAAAAAACAAAAAACAAAACATCATGACCCTAAATGTTTAATAGGCTAGTAACTGTCTCTTGGCTTCAACACTTAAAATATAAACGCTCAAAGGTATCCACTGTGGAACTTTGTCTCCTTTGCAATTTATTGTATGATGTGTAAACTAAGTTATGTTAAGGATGGTGTGTTGGGGATGGATTCTGTTAACATTTGTGAACAATGCAGGAAAATTCTAATTGAAATGAATTTTGTTTCATTTTGGATTTTCAGGGTCCAGGCCCTCTTTTTCATTTTTTTTCAGTGGGGGAAGGGAAACCTGCTCTGACGTCCCTGTTTGTTAAATTAGAAAAGACGGGGGGGGGGGGGGAATGGAGCAGGGGGAGCTAAAGAGTTAAAAGTAGCACTTTTTTTACTCTTATAGTTGACAAGAGTTAGTGTGTTCATGCTTTCTCTGACTTTTCCCCCAGCCGATTCCAGTATAGGAATAATTCTTTCAAAATTTTAGTTTTTGACAGAAGCAGATTGTCACACATCTTGTAATAGTTTGCACAAGTATAGCTACCATTATTGTAGGTTAAAAGTCTTAAATTTTAGCTCCTCTAGTTTTTAATATACAGATAAATTCTATTAAATGCATTCCTGTCAACAAATATCATGGAAGTGGACATTTTCCCACTAAAGATTTTGATTTCAATGAAACTGCATATATTGATGGAAAACTTTCCATCAAATATTTTTCAGACAACTCTGTTAATGATGCATTTGGCTCCTACATCTTTACTAAAACAAATTACTAAAAATCCCCTCTTGTACCAACAAGTGCAGTAAGGGAAAAATCTAGCAATTAAGTTTTTTTTTTAAGAAGCATAAACACATTGCAGATACCTTTTTCAGGATTTGGATACTTTTTCTAAACCATTTGACTAGAGTTCTTCCTACAGCGTGGCTCTTTACGGAACCTGCTCTAAAAGTGACCTGCAAAGAGAGGAGAAATCAGGGGGCGGGGGGGCTTGGCTTACCTTTCTTGCTTTCTAATGAATGCCCGAAGTGTTTTCAGAAGTCCTAATATACACCTGAGACCTCAGTCTTCCAATAAAAACATGGAAGCAAGACTTGACTTTTTTCTAAGTAGGGTTACCATATTTTGAGCCTCCAAAAGGAGGACACTCCACGGGGCCCCGCCCCGCCCACACCCCCGCCCCAACTCCGCCCCTTCCCCAAAGTCCCTGCCCCAACTCCGCCCCCTCCACGTTCGTGGGAAGCCTGAAGCAGGTAAGGAGGGTGTGGGGGGAGGAGGCACGGCCCAGTCTGGCCCCCCCCCGGCGTCTCCAGCCTGGGTCGGCTCGGGCTCTGGGGTGCCGGCCCCGGGCCAGCCCCCGGCCGAGCACCCCCAGCCCGCCCAGCACTACCGGTCCCCGGCCCCCGGGCCCCCGACCGAACACCCCCGGCCCGCCCAGCACTGCCGGTCCCCAGCCCCGGCCCCCAGCTCGGCACCCCCGGCCCGGCATCGCTGGCTCGGCACCGCACCGCCGGCCCGGCCCCCAGCTCGGCCCGGCACCGCACCGCCGGCTCGGCACCACCGGCCCCGGCTCGGCACCGCCGGCCCCCGGCTCGGCACCGCCAGCCCCCGGCTCGGCACCGCCAGCCCCGCATGTCCCAATTTTCCCGGACATGTCCGGCTTTTTGGGATTTGACCCCGGACGGGGATTTGGAGCCCAAACAGCCGGACATGTCCGGGAAAATCCGGACGTATGGTAACCCTATTTCTAAGATATTTCTAAGGTAACAAATAATCAGGACTCCTTCATGCATTGGAAACAAGTGGAAAAGGACACAAACTTGTTCCTTATACAGTAACTCCTCACTTAACGTTGTAGTTATGTTCCTGAAAAATGCGACTTTAAGTGAAACGATGTTAAGCGAATCCAATTTCCCCATAAGAATTAATGTAAATGAGGGGGTTAGGTTCCAGGGAAACTTTTTTCACCAGACAAAAGATTATATATTTTACACACACACACACACACACACACACACACACACACACACACACACACACACACACACACACACACACACACAGTATAAGTTCTCAACAAACAATTTAATACTGGTACACAGTGATGATGATTGTGAAGCTTGGTTGAGGGGAAGGAGTCAGAGGGTGGGATATTTCCACAGAATGCCTTACTGCTAAATGATGAACTAGCAATTGGCTGAGCCCTCAAGGGTTAACTCTCACACTCTACTGTACAAGGCAGCAGGAAAGGAGGAAGGGCAGACAGAAACACACACACTGTGTGTGTGTGTGTGTGTGTGTGTGTGTGTGTGTGTGTGTGTGTGTGTGTGTGTGTGTGTGTGTGTGTGAGAGAGAGAGAGAGATGCGCATTTCCTCTTTAAGTATGAAGAGTGGGGTCAGAAGTACACTGCCTTGTTAATTAGATCAGCAAGCTGAGACGGGACAGCAGCTGCTGATGCCTGGAAGCTCCCTCTGTCGTGTCCCCCCTGTTCTATGGAAGATGGGGTAAGTGGGGTGAAGGGGGGAGACACCTGACATTAGCCCCCCTCCTCCTACCCCCCCCAGCAAGCAGGAGTCTTGGGGAGCAGCTCCAAGGCAGAGGGCAGGAGCAGCACATGGCAGTGCAGGGAGGGACAGCTGCAATTGCTAGCCTGCTGGGCAGCTGCTGCACAGGGAACTTAAGGGAGCGGGGAGCTGATAGGGGGGCTGTCGGTCCACCCTGGTTCCAACCACCCACCGGCTAGCTCCACCGGGCTGCTCTTCCTGCAATCAGTGAACAAAGCAGGCGGCTGCCAAACGACGTTAGAAGGGAGCATTGCACAACTTTAAACAAGCATGTTCCCTAATTGATCAGCAACGTAACAATGAAACAGCGTTATCCGGGATGACTTTAAGTGAGGAGTTACTGTACAGATCTCCTTTAAAGGCTGGTTGATGAGTCTTTTTAATATCAAATCAGTACTTGTAGAAAAGCAAGTTACCTATCTAGGCTCAGATATTAAATGATTGAAATTTTCTTTGCATTGAAAAATCACAAACTTCTAGCAACTATCCTTGATTTTCTTCAACTGTTTTTTAATAACAACCCTAGGTCATCGGGTTGCTGTTCTTGCAGTCTTGAAACCAATGGAAGCCGACTGTTCCGTGTACTTTAGCTTCTACGCAGCTTTATGATTGAATTTCTGTTTTTAGCAATGAGACCAACTCTCTTTAGAATGATGAACAGGAGTAGTGTTGAAGAGATCTTTACTTAGTAATGAGTTGACAAATTGCTGATTACGCATGTCTTTCCCTAAAAATGAATAGGTTTTAGTTTAAAAACTTTTCACTTAACTTCTCATACTCCAGTACCATTGTTAATGAATTTCAAGTTAAATTTAAAGATCTGAGACACATTTGGAGTAGACAGCTGTCTAGAAAATTCCATCCAGCTTTTAGTTTCACTTTGCACCAGTAGGTTAGTTCAGCATGTAGCAAAAAACTATGTTGAAGTGTTTGTATTTGTGCAGTTGTCACTTGCCACATCCAGGCAGAATTGTCACTGGGAGGTAAACTAAAGCTCATTCATCCAAACATTGGCAGCAACAGTAGTCAGCCTCAAGTCAGTCCTGCCTTTTAGGATATAGGTACCCTTTAAATCTATTTTGGAAATACATTCTTCGAGTGCTTGCTCATGTCCATTTCATATTAGGGGAGTGTGCTCGCCACATGCACCGGTGTCAGAAGTTTTTCCCTCAGCAGTATCCGTAGGGGACTGGCTCTGGTGCCTTCTGGAGTGGCGCCCACATGGCGTGGTATAAGGGGTGCCGCTGGCTCCCCCAACCTCAGTTCTTTTTTGCCGCCAGTGACAAGTGGAATGTCGACTGCTTTGGCTAGCATTGATTCCTTCTCTGTTCTTGCGAACTTTGAAATCCTGTAAAATAGTTATACATAGTTAGTAGTTTTCTTATTTACCCTTAGTAGTAGTTCTTAAACTCTCCATTAGTCCTGAACGGGACCCGGTCGGGGCATGCCCATCAGCGATCCCCATACCAGCTGCCTGAGGCGCTTAGGTGAAGGGCACATAAGTGATGAGCTGTATCTGCAAGTCCTTCAAACTTGGGCGGGGGGGATGGGATAGCTCAATGGTTTGAGCATTGGCCTGCTAAACCCAGAGTTGTGAATTCAATCCTTGAGGGGGCCACTTAGGGATCTGGGGCAAAATCATTACTTGGCCCTGCTAGTGAAGGCAGGGGGCTGGACTTAATGACCTTTCAGGGTCACTTCCAGTTCTTTGAGATAGGTATATCTCCATATATTAAACCCAGGATGAAGAAAGAGCACGATATCCATCTAAGAGCGCTCTTAATAGAGTAGGCACTCACTCCAGCACCAGAGCAACGGTCCAACTCTGCACCAAGCATCGTGGTCTCCGTGCGCAGTGCTCCCCCGGTGCTGTCCACAAGCCAGCACCGGTCTCCCTCCACGGCTCCAGTCAAGAAGCTGAAAAAGACTGAGGGGAAGATCTCCTATCTCCTGCAAGGGAAAGGAGAGGGCAGGGGGCGAGCCAAGACCCATGTCGAACAGCTCAACATCCCCCCCGGGAAGTCGGGCCCCAGCTCAAGTAGAGCAGTGCAGCCCATCCCATTCCTTGCCTGTGGCTCCAGATAGCAGTGCAGGCCCTGGCCAACTTCAGGTGCCATTGACGCCCGAAGCCCTTCAAGCAGCTCAGGACATCCTGACACTCCCAGGGCTGCCCTCACCGGCTCCTGCAGTACTCCGGTCTCCGGGAAAACACACGTTGGGACCGATGCATGTGTCCCTGCCTCAGTGGTACCATGCCCCATCGAGAGGGACATCCCGCCAGCGTTCGCCCGTCTGCAGCCGTCCTGCCTCAGGATCGGAGAGGCAGGCTCAGCGGAGCACTCTTCAGCTGAGGCACGCACCACCCAGCAAGTATTCCAGGACCAGCCCCGACCACCTTCAACGGTCCCGGACTGATCGGGCCGTTATTGCCCATCTCCAAAAGGAAGGTTGCCCTACTCAGGCCGATCCTCCTGGCAGCCAGCTCATAGTAGCTCCCGGTCCTGTTTGACATCCCGGTACCGTTCGAGTAGCTTGAGGCATGGATTGCCGGGTATCTGACGCAAATCCGCCGAACGCCATCGGTCCTCGAGAGCCTGACCAAGACAGTCTTGCTCGGACAGGTCGGCTCTGGGACGCAGCGACCGGCACCGGTTGGACAAGAGCCATCACTCAGCCCGATCCTGGTTGCCCGGGACTGACCGCTCCGCTGGTAGCTCCGGCTTGGGGAGAGGTTCCCTGACTGCAGGACAATCCCCGGTACTGACAGTGCTGACTACGTTATCAGCACTGAATCTTGTACTATGGCTCCAAGCGCAGTGGCTGACGCCATGGTACTCGTGGAACCCTTGGGGGTTCACCCAGCCTTTCCAGGCTGCCTGATTGGTGTCGGGAGCCTCAGAGAGGCCAGCGGCCTCAGTATCCCGTCCCCTTCGGTGCTGGAGACTTCAGGGGGGTAAGACCCAAAGGTCCAGGAGAACCCAGAGGAGCAAGCTGCTGGACCACCAATGGAGGTTCCCGCGACACTGGCATCGTCCTCATCATCACCACACGGGGCCCCCTCACCCAGTTCTTCAGGAAGATGCCAAGGCACACCAGGAACTTTTGAAGAGGGTCACTTCTAAGCTGGAGCTTCAGGCAGAGGAATTGGAAGAGCCCGCAGACTCTGTTTGACGTCCTCTGCTCTTCAGCTCCTGCAAGGGTGGCTCTACCCTTTCATGAAGGGGTTTCTAAATGGGTCTCTCAAATTAAAGCCTTGACCTCAGAACCTCCATACATGGTCTTCTACAAAGATAAGGTTCAGTTGCAGCCCCACCCAGCCTTCCTGCCAAAGGTGGTCTCCATATGAACCAGGATATCTTTCTCCCCGTGTTCTGTCCCAAACCGCTCAAGATCAGTGAGGAGAGGTGTCTTCATCCCCTGGATGTCCGGAGGACCTTGGCCTTCTACTTAGAACGTACCAAGCCTTTCCGAAAATTGACTCAACTCTTCATCGCTACAGCGGATAGGAGGAAGGGTCACTTGGTGTCCTCGCAGAGCATCTCCAATTGGATTACCTCCGTGCATAAGGACCTGTTATGACCTGGCAGGGGTTCTGCCACCACTGATTGTCAGAGCCCACTCGACAGCTCAGTCGTCTTCGGTGGCCTTCCTGTCACACATCCCTATCCAGGACACCTGTAGAGCTGCAACATGGTCCTCTATTCACACATTTACCGCTCATTATGCCATCACTCAGCAGGCCAGAGATGACACTGAATTTGGCAGAGCTGTGTTGCAAGCTACACGTCCGTGAACTCCTACCCACCTCCAGGGGTACTGCTTTGGAGTCACCTAATATGGAATGGACATGAGCAAGCACTCAAAGAAGAAAAGACAGTTACTTTTTCTGTAACTGGTGTTCTTTGAGATGTGTTGCTCATGTCCATTCCACAACCTGCTCTCCTTCCCCATTGTCAGAGTTTCCGGCAAGAAGGAACTGAGGGTGGAGGGAGCCACTCCAGAGGGGTGCCCCTTATACCGTGCAATGCGGGCACCACTCCAGAGGGAGCCAGAGCCTATGGATACTCCTGAGGGAAAAACTTCTGGCACCGGTGCATGTGGCAAGCACACACACCTAATGTGGAATGGACATGAGCAACACCTCTCGAAGAACACCAGTTATGGAAAAGGTAACTGTCTTATGTACTTTACCAATTTGATTTGGTTTTAAAGGAGACTTAGTAATTAGCTGTATTTCTAGACTTTTATGACTCATCTATTTTATCCTTTGTGACACAGTTCCTCCTCTGCCTTGGTGGGTCCTGCGCTTATTGGCGGATTTTCTCGCCTCAGAGATTCACGGCAGCCCTCAGTTTGGCCACTTTTGCTAGTGGCTCAAACCTGCTGTTCACTCAGCTAACCTCATCACTGGCCAGCATGGGGAAAGGGAGGAGAACAATCCTTGCAGTCTCTGCTGACCCACCTAGTGGGTCGGGGGATAGGCCAGGGACCTTCCCCTCTGGTGGGACCCATAGTCCAGGTCACCTCCTCTGGTCTCAAATAGGGAGTTGAGGCGGATGGGGGGAACCCGGGCCCACCCCCTACTCCGGGTTCCAGCCCAGGGCCCTGTGGATTGCAACTGTCTACAGTTTCTCTTGTAACAGCTGCGTGACAGCTACAACTCCCTGGGCTACTTCCCCATGGCCTCCTCCCAACGCCGCCTTCTTTATCCTCACCACAGGACCTTCCTCCTGAATATTTGGTAACGCTTGTACTTCACAGTCCTCCAGCAGTACGCCTACTCACTCTCAGCTTCTTGCGCCTCTTGCTCCCAGCTCCTCACACGTGCGCCTCACTAACTGAGGTGAGGTCCTTTTTAAACCCAGGTGCCCTGATTAGCCAGCCTGTCCTAATTGATTCTAGGAGCTTCTTAATTGGTTCCAGGTGTCCTAATTAGCCTGCCTACCTTAATTGGTTCCAGCAAGTTCCTGCTTGTTCTGGAACTGCCCCTGTTACCTTACCCAGGGAAAAGGGACCGCTTAATCTGGGACTAATAATATATCTGCCTTCTATCACTTTTCTGTAGCCATCTGGCCTGACCCTGTCACACCTTATATATTAATTTATCCTCGCACAATAGTTTTGGGGTATTCTCCTCCTGTTACAGATTGGGGACTAAAGCATAGAGACAGTGACTTGTCCAAGGTAACATAGGAACTTTGGCAGAGCCAAGAACAAAATCTAGTTCTCCATTGCCATAACTACAAGACTGTCCTTCCTCTCAACTGCTACGTGCTCTTTGAGAATATCTGCCACAATACACCTAAGCAATATTGAAGAAGAATGTTAAATGCACAAATAATATGCAGTTTCCTTCTTGATTAGCAGCTTAGTACGTCATTTAGAAAATTGAGGTTTTTGTCAACCATTGTGTAAATCATTTGAAACCATATACTTAGGTTACGTGTTGCAATGAAATTTCATATATTCTCCTGTAGTTACTGGCAGTCCCAGCAGGATAGCTACCAAGGAAGGATTACCAGCATCAAGGAGCTAAGGGGAAGAAATGAATATACAATACAAAATAAATTCCTTAAAATATCACTAAACATCAGATTTTTAATTTGATTTCCTTTTTTGCATTCAAGGTGGATACACTGTTCTTAATTCAGCAAGTTGTGCTCGGAGAAGCCAGAATCTCCCACATCTGGCTGTTGTATGCCGCTCTCAAGGCAGTTCTATACAGCTTCCATTCAGTATTCACTTGTATGTGTGGTGCTAGTGTGCCATGAGGGCTCTGGGGTCCTGAACACTACTGAGAATCTGTTCATTTAATTAGGTACAGATTTAGAAGCTGAATCACCTTAAAATGTAGCCCCTAGGCAATATTGCCAATCCAGTGAAGGTCCTAAAAATCATGGGATTAATTAAAAAAAATCTCAATTACGTTGACCAGTGGTCACTAATTTCAGTATGTGCTAGGGATAATAGACGCCCTAGCAACTCTAGAAATTGACACTGTAAAAATGATGACTCTTTACTTAAATTTGCCAACTGTGAGCATTCAAAGTCACAGCCGCTCATTTTAGTGACAAAAGTAAACATTTTACTATGTACTTTTTTTACTATCATTAGCTTGCTACCAACACCACTAACACTGAGTGATTCTGTTCCATCTTATGCATCAACAGAATTGTTTGTTCAGCAGTTGTCTTATCTTCATTGGGTTTTGATAGGTATAATAGAATACGTAGGGGTGTATTGCTGGTGATATGCAAGATGGAAAAGAGCTCAGTTTGATTCTCAGATTCTCCGTATGCAGGCATGATAGTTTAGGGAGAAAATCCTTATGTACAAAACTGAGCATAATTTGATATGGAGAGGGAAAACACTGAACCATACAAAGTCATTTTTCAGAGCAGAACTGCAGTTTAAGGGATTTTTCAGTGTGCTTTTTTCACACTCAGTGCAGCACAATAAAAATGAGCTTTTGCTAAATCAGGAACTTTTTATGCCCCTTTGAGCCCATACAGTCCATAAAAACCACTGTCCCACCTGGCAGTCCACTGAAAATTTACTCTGTCACTCTTAGCTCAATTTTAAGATGTTAATTTTTTTCTATGAAAACTAATTAAACTAAATAAAAGCTATAAGGCTACCATACCAGTGATATTCCTAAAAGTTAATAAAGCCTAAACTGTAGTATTGGAAAGAGCAACTCTATTATATTATCATTTTTCTTGTCCATTTATGCACTTGGATGAATAATAATCTGAGATTATTCCACCACCATTGTGTACTCAGCCATTTAGAGTTTGAAATGTACCCCTGATCTGGAGAGTGTTTGATCTTACACCATTCATAACTCAATTAGGAACTGAGGGTGTAGGGTGAGAAGTCTCTGCATCATGAATTCGCTTCTTGGCTGTCTGTGAGCTGAGGGGTGAAAACATTATTTACTAATGGAAGTGGCAAGACTCTTCACTTTAGTTTATTGATATGTGATTAGTACTGTATCTGTTGTCACTGCCCCAGGAATGTTTTCTAGATGTGGTAAAGACTATGGTAAAGGAAGTGAATGAAAGGCATTGAAAAAAGTGTAATATCTGGCTGTAGTTTCATGTTAACTTTTATCTAAATTTTTATGTATGAATAGGTAGTATACTTCAATTAAATAAGATAACTACCCCAAATTTTCTCTAAAAATGTGTTTGGTTAGATATCTGGTGCATTTGTTGGCTTTACTGAGCATAACTTGTTATCTCCTTTGAGATTCAGTCACTACTTTGGGCAGGTGCCTTTTGGCATTTCTAGTAGGATGGTACACAATGTTCATCTTAGTTCAGTTGTCTTTGTGCTATTTTTACATCTTTCTAGGCTCAAATGTAACTGTATTGGAGCTCAAAATAAGCTTGTCATTCACCCGTCAAATAAGGAACATAATTCAACTTTAGATTTTCCTCCCCCGAGAGCAGCTCCAATATGCAGAATACCTTCAGTTACTAAAAAACAAAACAAAAATATTCTACGCCCTCTTCCCCCCCCCCCCCCGCAACCCCCGCCCAAAAGGTAGTTGGAAACAAAAGGTCTTTGTTTCAAGATGGCCCACTTAAAGAGAAACTGTCAGGTTTTAGGCTAAAAATTTGATCTACTGTTTTAGAATCACAAGACTCCATGCAAATCTTGGGGAATAGTTGGTGCTCTTGAGCTCCATCTGCACCAGTAAATACTGTCTTGCATAGATCCCATAACTTCTGTCAGTGTTTTTCTCTGCATTGTGGTGGTGGGGGACGTTTCCCAGAATATTGTAGTTTTAAAGGAGATCAAATTGTTAGCCTAAACTGAGATGCTTTTTATGCAATAATAGCTAATTAAGTTTCCGTATACAGGAACTAAGTCACTTTCCGTGCAACAGTACTCTTTTTTTAAAAAGTAGATTAAGCTTCATGGTCCTACTGCAGTTATGCACTATATGTGTATGTTGGATCTTCAAACATTTTGACTTTGTATGCTCCAGCATTTTCATGTGGTGATTGTTCAGGGAAGAGGGCTTAGGTACAGTAATAAGTACTATAAGGCTTAACCCTCAGATGGTCAGCAATTTGTTCATCCCTACATTTTAAAAATAAAATAGTTGGCTTACAGTTTTTTTTTTTTCCTTATGTAGTTTATAAGTGGGAATGGGCATTTAGCTGTGACTTCAAGTATCACTAATGGTGCCCTTGTGGCAACCTCTCAATTGAGTAAATGGGAGCACTGATAACAGCCTTTCTTATTTGAATGACTATTTTATGATCTGCTGGCTTGTGACAAAACAGATGTCGCTGGTGATTGCAAAGCTGTATTAGGTTGAGTTGTAAGAACTAGGAGAGCATTTCTTGAAGGCTTCCTGATCACAGAACAAAGAGGTTGTAATTTTTGTGTGTTACAACAGTAATAAAAACTGCTTTTCTAAAAAGTTTTTTTTTCCCCCTCCTCTCCAATATAGGTTGCCAACTTGGCCTGTTCCATCTCAAACAATGAAGAAGGTGTGAAACTAGTTCGCATGTCAGCAAGTCAGCTTGAAAATCTCTGTCCTCAGGTAATTTGCAAGCTTGAGTATTTCATAGGTGTACATGGGAGAGGGAATATCTGAAGCAGTGGAAGTGGACTGAGTATTGAAGGATGAACAATTGGGATAGGAACTTCCCTAAAAACATATGCCAGAAGAGTTGGCCTGTGATTTTAGGCTACCTGATTAGCTTACTACTACATTTACTAGTAAATAATATGTGGCCCACTAGATTCGAACAGTTATGTCTAGACAAATGGCTAGACAGTAAATAGTGAAGATATGCAATATATATGCATGCTTATGTTGCAGAAGAATGTGGTATGAAGAAAGTACCATTGCATCTATCAAAATTAGTAGGTTTAAGATACGACCATAATATGAAATGCTAAATACTTTACATGCCCTTTGCTAAGTTGTTATAAAATGATCTTATCCAAGTAGTAGAACGCATGAACTTGTTAAAAAAGATCCTCTTTGATAGGGAGAAAAAAAGATAGATAAGCTTAAAACCAAACAAACTTTTGGTTAAGATCACATTTTTTTGATTCACAGTTCTTTATTGCAACCAGGCAAGCAATAAAGTGCTAGACTGTCCCATTTAATCATCTAAGCCTTGATGTCATAAATACCTATGACAAGGTAGTAGGAGTGAATTGAAGACATTGGTGCTTATCAATGCTTATGATGGCTTAAAGGAAGGCCAGTGACAAATTCAAAGATCTGAAGTACAGAAATAAGCCATTGCAAAAGGATAAGCGTGAATAGGAAATATATATTTTAAAAGTATAATGTCCTGTTCATCCATTGTCAAACTTCACCTTTTGTGACAAGGCGAACTGTCTCCTTTAGCTGCTTTGTGTTTTTATATAGGTTTCTCCTCTACCCTCCTCCCCTTAGGAATTCAGGTCACTGCTGTTCTGGGTTTCTTTGTTTTGTATGGGATGAGTGTGAGTGAATGGGATATGACTGGTAGTAGTAATTATTTTTTTGTATCATTCTTAGAAAACCAGCAATGTTTAGTTAAATAAGCAAATACATGCACCTGAATGCCAAACACACACAGTTAAGTCTCAGAGAGACGGGCAACCCTGTTTCCTTCTCCCACCAGAAGGAATGTTGTGCCTTATGTGACTATATTATCTAAGAAGAAGAGAAGAAAATCAGATTTCATCCAACACTAAAATAACTTTGACCATTCTCACACATTTCCCTAATGGAGAATGTACATTATTATCTTGTACAGGGAAAATAAGATCTTGCAGTTCAGGAATGAAATGATTTCGCAATTGTAGCAAGTTTGCCCGGCTCTGGTATACCCACATTAAAAATGCAGGTACATGGATCAGTCTTTCTTTTCAATAAGTCTTAGTCAACAAGATCATGTTTTTTGATAAACCTCCTAATTGCTAGGTATTGGTCCATCACCACGTGCCCATGTTTCAGATGATGATTTTGAAAATCAGTAGTTCTGTTTCATATTTAGTTATTTGTAAAAATGGGCATGCTAAGTCAGACTCCTAAAACAGCCTCTAATTTTGTATCTCTATGGATAATAGATACAACTAGACTAGGTATAGACGCTCTGTAAAACTGGTTCAATTCATTTTACTTTATATGTAGACAGAGCTCTGCATGTAATTCTTTTGAGCCTGTTGCAATAAATAGGATGTCACTATTACAGGGCAAGCTGCACTTCTGTCCCCTTACTTGTCTAAGTCTACCCGTCAGATGGCAGACCTCATGCCTTTTACCTGTCCTGGAGTTGAAATCTGCAGTTCTTCTTTGAGTGCTGTCCCTATGGGTGCTCCACTCCAGGTGGTGGTGCATCCCAGTGCCATTGATCGGAAATCTTTGGTAGTAGTGCCTGGTCGGGACACACACACTCAGCTGCTGTCTCGCGGCATCGTTAGGGTCTGTCTGAGCGTGCGCGTCCCGCACCCCCCTCAGTTCCTTCTCAGCTGTCCTTGGCTGAAGATGTTCAGCACTGCCCCGAGTCCCGTCTTCAGCTGAGGACAGTTGAGAAGGAACTGGTGGGGGGAGGGGGGAGGTGCGGGACGCGTGCACTCAGACAGACCCTAACAACTAGACCCTGGGCAGAAGTAGCCTATGAATAAATTGTGTTTACCCAGCAGGTCTGACTGAATTCAGGAATCTTTGGGAGTCTGACCAGTAAAGTACTATGATCAGACAGCATTCTTAAAACCAAAGTCATTGTCTGTTTTAAAGTCTTTTTCTCTAAATGCTTTCTTCCTACTGTTTAAAATACACTCTAGGTACATGTCTATATTATCTAATGGTTTACCATCCTATGATGGTAACCTGAGCAGGCCTAGCTACTTCATAAACACCCACAGGTGCCTGCATTTCAGCCTGGTTCTCCGGAACTACTATCCCCCTCTCTTGAGTTTCTTTTTAAAACCTGTCATTTCTTTTGTTCTCCTGTGTTCTGGGGCCTTTGCCTGTACTAGCACTGTCTCTTAACCCTTAAATGTTTGCATAAAAGTGGCTTATCTTGAGCCATTCTTTACCTTCCTGTTAGCCCCCTGTTAAACTACACCAATATATTCATACGGTAAACATCCCAATAACCAGTTCAACATACAGTAGTCACAGGTAGAAAACTGCTTAAAGAAGACAATTTTAATCTTGCTTGTAAAGGATAGAAGAAATGTATTATACAACTTAAGTGTATTTGAAATACTGAGTTGATGTTACCTATAAGATAATAGACCATAAATGGGCACTTTTTTGATCTTGAAATATCTTTTCTGGAAGTCTAAACCACAAAATTGATGTTTCAACATGTGATTTCCCCCCAATTACAAAGCAGTTGTCAAGAGATTAGTAATGGCCCTAGAGAGAGCACACTGCTATGCTGCATGTGCCCTGATTGATTTCTTAATACCATGTGAGGTTGATCCAACTTGGGGATCCCTATAGAGCAGGGGTAGGCAACCTATGGCATGCGTGCCGAAGGCGGCACACGAGCTGATTTTCAATGGCACTCATGCTGCCTGGGTCCTGGCCACCAGTCCAGGGGGCTCTGCATTTTAATTTAATTTTAAATGAAGTTTCTTAAACATTTTAAAAACCTTATTTACTTTACATACAACAATAGTTTAGTTATATATTATAGACTTGTAGAAAGAGATCTTCTAAAAATGTTAAAATGTATTACTGGCACGCGAAACCTTAAATTAGAGTGAATAAATGAAGACTCGGCACACCACTTCTGAAAGGTTGCCGACCCCTGCTATAGAGTAATTGAAGAAGGTTGTTTTGAACTGTTTTGTTGTGCATGGTGCTGTTTTAGGGCCCTGGTAGCACCTCCCCTTGCTCTAACAGTAGCAAAATGTAGTCTTTTTGGATTACAGATCTTCTGTTTTAAACAAGAATAGACCTCACAATATTAGCATCCTCAAATACAGTGTTTTGGAATGTTAGAGTTTGGAGCCTAAAGTTACCCTGCAAAGGTTGCAAACGCTAATAGACTTAAAGGCAAGACTTATTCTTGGCAAGACATGCGTCTTACCTCAGAACTTTCAGACTGTTGGCTGAGCAAATAGATGCAGTGTGAGCTTAGACCTATAAATATCACTTTACAACATTTATGTAAATAGTAAAACTAAAATCTAGTTTCTTTGGAAAAATTATGCCTCTGGGTTCAAAATAAGTCAGATCAATCAGTGTTTACAAAACAATATATAAATGTCCTGCACCATAAAGGATGGGAGGGAAATATCAGTACCTCGATGATGATTGCTGTAGGAAAGAGTGAATTTTTTAAAGGCAGTGGTATGGCTGGAAGGCTGAAATCTACGAGTGTACAGTAAGTTTAAGGTATTGGCTAACAACATTATCTTACAATAGCTTGGCAATGTAGTGACCATTTTGAGCATAGGGAGTTCCTGTTTAAACAGCTGCTTCTTATAGAATTCCAACGGGCTCCTGTCAGATCCATACAATCAATTGTTTAATCATAGCAGCTGCATCTTAATTAGTTGAAACTTGTCAATCCCGTTACAGACTTGCCTTTCTAAATCAATGCAATAGAAATGAGGAAATACAAGTCACACAGTGCAAAGACACCCCCCCCCCCCATAGTATTTGATTATGACAAACGTGGAAAAATTGCATATGGATAAAGAATTGTCTGTCAGCTTAATGCAGTGATCTCCAAACTGTGGAGCACGCCCCCCTAGAGGGGCATGAAGGAATGTCAGATGGGGCCCAGGCCAGGCCCCACAGGGGGCGGGGAGGGAGAACCACCTAACCCCACTCTGCCACAAGCCCCACTCAGCCCCCTGCCACAGCCCTGCTTCCAGACCTGGTCTCAGCTCCATTCCTGGCCTCGGCTCTCAGCCCCAATCACGGCTCTGCTCCCGACTGCGGTTTCAGGGGTCGGGGGATTGGCGAGGACAGGTTCCATTACAGGCAACGGGGGGGTGATGGAAAAAGTTGTGGGACCACTGGCTTAATATATGGGCTCAGAGGCTCTCAGTCCTGCAGTTTGGCTACATTAAAAGCAAGAAGATAGTTCACTTAAAAGCTTCTTACAAATAGGAAAAGTTAAATTTGCTACATCTGGACAAAGTGGCAAAAATCAGGTCTTCCTAATGACTTTTCAGTCATAGATGTAGATTAACATGTTCCTTTCCAATGCACGAGTCTCCAGTTAATCAGTGCCAAATTTAAAGCCAGTGGAGACCAGTTGCAATATTGATAACTCTTTATTGGTTCAGGAAAAAACATTAGGACAATCATATATTGGATCAGCTGAATTCCCCTGCACTATATTTAGAGTATATTGCGTCTTTGTAAACTACATTAAAACTTAGGTTAAGAGGTAGTTTATGTATAAAGAATGGAGCATTCCTAAGCACACCAAGAAGGTGGAAGACCTGGTGAACAGTGTGATCTTTCTTCCTGAAAAATTACCTTTTGAATTCATCTAAATTTGTTCTTCTTAGTGTGAGGATGTGTATTACTGAAAGTCTTCTGCTAATGTGTTAAAACAATTCTGACTTCCCAAGACCAGCATCACAAAACGTCCATGTACTCTACCATGTTCAAACAAGCTTTTATATGTGTGTGAGATAGTGAAAATAAGGACAAGTTCATGACGGGTGTAAAGTTGGGGAAGGAACCGAAGCCTTAGTCACAGAAATTACATATTGCACTAAAAACCAAATGTATAATACATTCTTCATAAAGATGTTGGGAGAGGAAGCAGCACATCGTGGAATATTCTAAATACTCCTGTGCCTAATCAGTGCTGGTTATAAAGTTATGTTTCTATCCATTTGCATCTGAAATGGATGAGACCAAAATGAACGTAAGAAAGGACAACTTGCTGCAAAAATGGGAATTCTTTAAATGTAGATCTGGGGGTAAACGAATGGAAAGCTTTTCTTAATTTCCACTGTGTTTACATCTCAAACTTCAGGCCTCAGAACTGGTGTGCATTTTAAAGATACTTTTGGTTTAAATGCTGTAAAATTACAACGTTAGTGAAGACTTTGAGGCAACAAGCAAATAATTTACACATTCTGTAGAACTAATCTCCAGGACTTTGGGGAGAGGCGATAGGAGGGAACCTGGCTAAGGGCTGAATCAGCAGAGTGCTGTATCTTGGAACTCAGTACATAAAAGTTTTAAAAACTTGGAGACTTTGAGGAACAGAGAGATTTTGTAATGTCACTAACTCAACCCACACATTCTGGGATAAATGTTTTGTGCTTTCTCCAAGCCTTTAAATAGGTTGTAAACTTACTATTGGATAGAATGGCAAGCATGTCCTCATACGAGTTGCTTTGGTGATTTGAAGTGTAAAAGACTTTCTAGCTTGTTTTTTTTAATGACTTAGCTCTTAAACAGTTATACTAATCCTTGTGTTGGTAAACCTCCTAACTCTTTCATCCCCCTTTGCGCGCACACACACACACACACACACACACACACACACACACACACACACACACACACACACACACACACACACACACACACACACACACACACACACACACACCATGACACTGATACCACTAGCTGTCCTGCAATCTAATATTCTCACTTTCTGGAAACTCCCGCAGCAGACATCCAGCTTCTGCTGTCTTCCCCCAAACCCTGGAAATATGTCCTTCACCTGAGCCTCTCTCAGCCCCGAACACCAGTTTCCATTTCATCTATCTGACTCAGATACTGGGTACCATTCTACTGGTTAAGATAAAACTAAAATGTAACTCGTGGAACTTAGTTAGATCTTTCTTTCAATAACAAACTCAATCCCCCTGGAATTCAACTCTGTTTAGAAATGTGAAAATCTGTTTTTGGAGATTTTAAAATGCATTTTGAGTTAGGGATATTTGAGTAGAAGATTTTGATAGAGGTCAAATGTTGATAAGAATAACATGCATAGCTCGTGGTAAGTGTGCAGAAAGCTAATAGGGGAACTTGACATTGTATGACTCTTTGAAAGGAAGTAGAGTTTTAGAGATACTTTGCAATGTTGTGATGTGATGCTGCTGTTTAGCGGCTGGACATTGACTACTCTCACTTCACTTATGTTTGGAAAGAGGCTTGAATAAACCCAAGTAAAGCTCAGTTGCAGACTGTTTTCTGAATGTTAGTCAATGCTAAATGTTAGTGAGTGCTAAATTTCCCCCAGGTTGTGTCAGTTTTTGCCAGCAAAGAGCCTGCTGGAGAAAGCCCCCTGACAGAAAATTCACTAGTAACAGAAAACACTTGTGATCTCTCCTCTGCTGAGGGTCATAGGTGATTGGCTTAACCCAAAAGTTGGGGGTCCTGGGAGCTGATTCAGCACATCTCCTTATAGCCTCTGCAGGCAGGGATCCTAAGGAGCCCTAGGTGGTATTAAAACTTCCCTACCTCTGAGAAAACCTTGAAAGGACAGGAGGTGACATCACCTGCCCTTCCGTGGGGTCAGTGCCAGCCCTGTATTAGTGCAAGGGGGCCTGCCTGGCCTACCTTGCGCCTCCCTGCAGAGAGTTCAGCGAATCAGGCCTATTAAACAGATTTTAGCTAATTCCTGGGTAAAGTGACACTTTTAAAATAAATTGGCCCTTTATCATATTAACATCTTGTTGTTAATAACTCTGTTCCACATCCTTACATTCATATTTTTGAAATGCTTGAAAAGCAACTATTGTTTATAGATATCTGATGAAACAGATGGTAACATATGCTGATCACACCTACTGACACAGCATATAAAGTATATTAGTGTGAAAAATCCCATGCAGAGGCTGGCAAATCCTAAAAAAAGCTTTAAAATTTTAATGGTTTTAAAAAAGAAATCACACGCACCTGCTGCAGGTTTTTCAGCTGCCATTGTGCCCATGGTTACATCTCCAGCCCACTGGTAGTCCTATTTGGGGAAGAAGGCTTCCTCCCCCCTTTGTGCCAGAGACTCTGTTACCCAAGCAGTACGTGCTCCTTTCTCCTCCCCCTTTGAAAGGCTAGTGCATCTCCTTCAGATGCAGCAGCCAAATACCTGACCTAACCCTTCCAGTGCCTAATTCAGGAGTCTTGAAGTATTCCAATGGCACTTCTGTCGAAATAGAGAATCCGAAGTAAAAGCTAAATACAAAAATAAATGTACCTAGACAGTATAGAAACTGATAATGTAGCATTTGATTAATTCAGGGTACAAAATGCACAAGTCTCACTAATAACAGGTTTTTACTCAGTAGCTCCTTGAAATTTGTTATAGGAAATGAGATTGAGTCACATCTAGATACATGAAGACTTTTAGTATCCAAATACAAGTAACTATAATTGCAACCATAGTAAAGTAAGATAAATATAGCAGAATGGCCTTATGCATTGTGCATATCACAACCTTATGGAAACCATCAGGTGTGAGGATGGAAAGAATTGGCAGAAGCACGGTAAGTGGGATTGTCGCTGTCATCCTAATGTCCCAGCTAGCAGTTGGTCTGACAGTTTTTTTACAACCCTTTTACTTCAAGTCCCCACACATCTGGGACCATATTTGATTGGGTTTCAGCCTCCTGCCCACATGTTACACCGGGGAAGAGTAATGAGTGTTCTGACTGGTCGTGGAAGTTACTTACATCAGTACATCTCTATAAATAAATGTGGTTTCACTTCATGGTTGTGTGCCAAAAAGCCCCTAAAATCTGCTAATTTAAGATCAGTTTTTGTATTTTCTCACAAGATGCATATTGCTAACTCTTATAGCCCTAGGTCAAACACTTAGGCCTGGTCTACATGAGAAAATTAGGTTGGTTAAATCCCCTCAGTCAGGGATGTGAAAAATCTACAACCCTGAGCTGCGTAGTTAAACTAATCCAAGTCCCCGTGTAGACAGCACTAGGTCAATGGAAGAATTCATCTGTTGACCTAGCTACCGCCTCTTGGGAAGGTAGATTACCTGCACTGCCAGTGTCTACACTGAAGTGCTACAGCAGTGCACCTGCAGCGATGCCGCTGTAGCGTTTTAAGTGTAGACGAGCACCAAGGCTAACTAGTCATAGCTAACTGCTGGGCCCTGTTAGGCCTCAAGCTTATTGCAAAGCCTATTTCAAATACTTTTACATCTTCTGTTCCTGTGAATTATAGCTTTAATTGTTTTTATTATCACTTCCTTAAGCACCTTAGCATTTCCTAACATATAGCTTATAGTTTGATTCCAGGTACGAACCTCCCAAGATCAGGTCAGGGGTCAATAGGCAGACTCGCTTTAGAAGGGAACCAGCAGGAGACAAAATGGGATGAAGTCAAGAAGACAGCACAAGAATCCTGAGCTGATATCCATTTTGATATCCTGGGCCTAGACGAGAGGGTGGGGAAGGAGGGGCTGAAAAGCAAGGTGGCAAGTAGCCGTAAGTGTTACTGTTTGAAGACTGAATGTGGGCAGAACTTGCTCTGTAGATTGTAGTATAAGAACAGCTGCTAGTTAAAAACAGACTGATGTGCTTCAGGGGTTTTGTTTATCTTCATTGTTCTAACTCCGTGAAATGCAAAGTGGGAACAGCACAAATGTTGAAAAATAAATAAGTCTATTTAAAAGTTCTTCCAGTTCTTATACTAAATGGGACACACATAAATTTAAGGGCTTGTTTATTTACTGGTGTAGTTATGTCTGAATAACACCCCCGGTGGATATGCCTTTTAAAGAAGTATAAGCTAAATCAGAAAAAGGCACTTTCTAATTCTAAAGTAAGTATATCTTCATGGGAAATTATAGCAGTAAATTTCTTTTTTATGTAAACAAGGCCTAAACGTCCTTTTAACTGCTGTAACATTACCAGAGTAAACATTCTAGTGTGAGTGGGAAGATATTGACTACTCTAAGCCCATTGGGACAGATAATGAATTACAGATGAAAGCAATTAATCTTTTTGCTCACAACTTTAACTTTTCTACTGGTCACTGCCAGCACGTCTAGAAAAGACAAAACCTCTCATTGTTTCTTACATTTGGCTTCCAGGTGAGGCACTTCCATTTCAGTGCCTCTAGTCATAGTGAAGTACACTGAAGGTTAGCACATCGAGGCACATGATTCAGACACTGGAGTTGGATATAAATGGAGGTGACTTAATTGTCATTAAATGCATATCTGCAGTTAAGCGTGCTTTTGTGGAAGGGGGGAGGGGTTCTGGCAGCAGAATGGTAGATGGCTTTGTCCACATTTAGAGCATGCAGAGTTTTAAATTTTGAACACTGTTTGCCACCCTTAAGTAAGCCACCTACATTTTCTGTAAAGCAGAGATTTTAACACTGAAGTTATGCTTATACAGGTGTTAAAAGCATCTGAGAAGGAAGGCTAAGCTGTTCTTGCTTTGCACATTTTTTCTCCGAAGTAAGTATGTTGACCATTGGCTGTCACCCAAGCCCATTTTTTCTCTTTTGACTTGAGCTGAACACTTTACTTTTTCAGTCACTTTGATTGCAAAGCAGGAAAGTCACTTCTCCATTGACTCTATTTCCTGTCAAGCAGCAGTAAAAATAAATTGAATAAAATAGGGAGTGAGGATGTAATGCAATTCCCAACTTTATTACAGCTTTTTTGAATTAGACACTTCCACTAACCTCTACACTTGGCTCTGATCCCTTTCCCTGCAGAAACAGACAGCTGTCTGTCTCCATTAGCCCTGGGAGGAGTCGTCGTCCTGCAGGAGTGGTGACTGACAGCTTCTGAGTTCTTATTGCTGCAGTCCCCAAATACGAACATAACTAGATTTTTCTTACCCCCCACCCCCAATTCCATTCCATCCTTATTTTTTCTCCCCCACAATCTTTCAGTCCACATCTACTGACTTTCTCCCTCTCATACTGTATCTCCAGCTTCCAGCAGCCAACTTGGCTCAGAGCCACAAAAAAGCTGTACTCCTTGAGCTGGGCTCCAGCAGCAGGGAAACAGACTGTGCGAAGAGAGCTGTATGCACAAAAAAGTGAAGTCCATCACATAGGTTATTTCAAAAAGAGGACTGCTGATCACTGCTTCTCCAACTGCTGCTCAGCCCTGTGCACTGTTCCCTAACACGTCCTCCAATTCCCATGCTCAGCAAACAGTTACCTATAGAGTCATAGACTTTAAGGTCATCTAGTCTGACCTCTTGCAGAACGCAGGCCACTGAATCTCACCCACCCACTCCCGCAACAAACCCCTAACCTATATCTGAGCCATTGAAGTCCTCAAATCATGGTTTAAAGACTTCAACCTATGACCTGCTGGTTAGCTTGCTCTTCGAGCCCTCCAAAATAAATCTACAGTTTTTGTCCCAGGTGACAGATGGTTCCTGTATGTGTCCATTTTCTTCTCCTTTGAGGTGGGTGGCTGATGGCAAGTTCATTCAATTTCTTGGACTGATTGTTCTGTAGGTGTGTCTATTGTCTAAAAATGCAAATGCACATGCTTGAAAAGGGCCTGTCGATACAGCTACAATCAATCCAGAAAATGTATATTAAAAAAAAAAAGAAGCCATGAGCGGTATTCTGCTTAGACCACAAACTGTATGTACAGAATTAAAGGCCTGATAGCCCAGATGGAATTTGTGCATACTACTCCAGGTTGGCAGCCACATTGTGGGTGGAGATGGAATGTGCCTCAGTAAAAGACAATTGTGAAGCCACTACCGGGCCCTGCACTAATGTTTGCCAAACCTTACAAGCTGGATTCCAGAGTTTCAGCTGAGAGTCTGGCACAGAGCTTCTTCCTGGTGAGGTTTCCCCTTAAACTTCACACTGATCCTATAGTCAGCCTTTGAGTTTTCTTTATCTGTTTTTCATCGCTCTCATGCTGCTGACTACTTCCCAAGTATAAGGGTTCATAGCCATACCTGCTTGTTGGAAAGAGAATCTTACCTCTCAACTTTTAATGAGGCACTTTCACTGACTTAGCCCTCCCTTTTTGTGGGGGATATGTGGAAAACCAAAATCACTTTTCTTCCAGTAAGACTCACTGCCTTTTCTGAATGGCTTTTGTATAGTTCATTTTTTGTGTTCAATTTTGTCAGCATTAGTATGTTAGAAATTGTAGCTTTTGAGAAAATGCTTTATCGAGGGGAATATAGGGCCTGCTCTGATAACTGTAATCACCTCCATCATTGCAGGGAATGGTAGCTGATCAGGGTGCAAGATTTAGTGGCTATACTTTTTTCTAAGGAAAAAATACCAAGACAGTTTCCTTTTTCAGAGCATACATTATGCAGATACAAGCAGCATGTGTGTCACTGGCATTAATGTTAACTGGTTTTAATACTCCCTGAAGTATGTTTTTATGCTAGCAATTGCAAAGGGAACTAGGAGAAGGATAAAATCAGGATTCCAAGGCTCTACACTACCAGCCTCTGTTTTGGTAGTCATGGTTACTAGCTAAATACAGGCGGAGAGAACTTCTGGAGGGTTGCCCATTTTATCCTTCTCTTCTAGGGTTCTCATTACTCAGATTCATGTCTGGAGAGTTGTGGGTGTCTAGATCCTGCTCTTTTGACTGACAGGCTGATAATTCGTTAAATAAACCAGGCTGGGGGGAACAGGTCCAGCAGTTCCTGTACCAGACCGTGAGTATAGAGTCTTGGAGAGAGAGGTTCTGCTTCCATCTCATCAGCCAGGATGAAACACAACTGACCCTTAGCCTTGACTGAATAACAGGATCCTAAACATAGGACATACTGCCCTTGCATCTTCCTATTGCACATCCAATACAATACTGGCTGTGATGAATCTCTGATTTAGTCCATACCGTAATTGTCGTAGGATGATGAATTACAACTTATTCCTATTAAAAACAATTGCTGAACATTTGAGGTTTAAAAAAAAAATAGTTGGGAACCCAAATATCTTTGAAATCCATTTTCTTAGGCAATAGCAAGTTTTCCTTCAGAAACTTTCAAAACTCTAGAGAGCCATATTCATAACAGTTTAGTAAATGAGTGTATTCAGTACACTCAAGTGTAAATTTGTCTTCATTACTTTCCTGGGGTGGAGGGAAAGTAAAACTTGTGCTTGTGAAAGCAAGGGACTGAGCACACCAGACAGAGTGCAGTCCCTTCAGTGCCATTTTTCAGCCCTTCATCTCTGTTAGGCAGCTTACCACTCATGCTAAATTGTCATTATTTGTTTACATTATAGAACCTATCAAACTCATTTTCACTTGTGACTTAAATCAGGATTTCAGCCCAAATCTTCAGGGCTGAAAAAGTAACATAACCTACTAGTCTCCCTAGCCCAATATAACTTCTCTGCATTTTTTCCCCAATCGTTGCTAATTTCCAAGATCCCTTGAGTAAGTAAGCCTGCTTCTCCAGTCTGATTCATTCAGTGCCGTTATAACATGTTTAACATCACCATCACTCTGTAATTAGTGAGTTATATTTAAAGAATGGGTTGTGACACTTCTGAATGAATCAGATAGGTGGAAAAAATGGATTTTATAAAAGCAGGCGCATCTGTTGCTTACACTGTTTTGCTCACAGCTTTGGGAAATGATATACAGCTTTAAAAAGGCACAGTGGAAAAAGGTATAGACTAAACTTTGTTAATTCGTTCCAAAGCTTGTGTTTGAAAACAAAAATCGGTATTGTTTTTTTTATCATGGCTGTAGGAGTTTAGGCTAGAGGGGACCAGTAGATCATCTAGTCTGACCTCTTGGATATCACAGGACACCAACACCACCCAGCAGCCGCACACTAAACCCAGCAACTGAAATGAAACCAAAATATTAAAGCCCTCAGGAGACTAGACTCTGCTGTGCCCCAGGCAGAAAATAGGAGGAACCATGGTGCATCAGTGCTTGAGGTTCCTGCAATGGCAGGAAAATGATTAAATGAGACACCCAGATAATCCTGGCAAGTGACCCACATCCACATGCTGCAGAGGAAGGCGGCAAAACAAACAAACCCAAGGTCGCTGCCAATCAGACCTGGGGGGAAATCCTTCCTGACCTCATATATCGGGATCAGTTGGACCCTGAGTATGTGAGCAAAACCAGCCAGCCAAGCACCGAACAAATGTGCTCGATGCCACTTCAGAGCCCTGGCCCGTGTCATGCAATGTTTCTTCTCCAGTTGTAGCCGTCCCTGATTCTTCACAGGAAGGAGATTTTAAAAAACCCAAAACAAAACACTGCCAGAATAGATTGGGTGGGGGTGAGGGAAATCCCTTCCTGACCCCTGCCAGTGCTGGCTGAAACCCTGAAGCATGAGCTTTAGGAACATAGACATAAATTGGAAATGAGCCCCAGGATTGTTGAACCCTTCCTCCTACCATCACAGGCAACCCAGTCATACAATCTCACTCAATTTGTCCAGCGTGCTCTCAAAACCAGTTAAGTTGTTTGCCCCCTCAACTCCTATTAGGAGGCTGTTCAAGAATAACACCCTTCTGAAGGTTAGAAACCTCCTAATTTCCAGCCTGAACTTGTTCATGGTCATTTTATATCCATTTGTTCTTGTGCCAACATTGTCGTCTAGCTTAAATAGCTCTTCACCGTCCCTGAAATTACCCCCTAATGTATTTATAGAGAGCAAACATATCCCCCCTTGGCCTTTTTTTGCTAGACTAAACAAGCTAAGCTCTTACAGTCTCCTCTGATCATCCCAGTAGCTCTTGTCTGCACCTATTCTAGTTTAAATGAATCTTGAACATGGGTGACCAGAATTGTACACAGTATTCCAAATAAGGTCTTACCACTGTCTTGTCCAGTGGCATTAATGCTTCTTTATCTGTATTGGAAATGCCTCGCTAATACATCCTAGGATTGTATTTGACTTTTTCACAGCTGTATCACACTGGTACCTCATAGTCCTCCTCTGATCAACCCCTACACCCAGATCTATCTCCTCCTCTGTTGCTTCCAGCTGTACTGTCTCTGCTCCTCCATGGAGCCGCTGCTGGCCACAGCTGCTCAGGACCACAAACCTCCTTATCAGCACAGAGCCATGTAGGGGCTGATGGTGTGTCCCTCCCCCTCCCATCATGTGCCCAGGTGGGCAGAGCATGCCCCTTGTCCCAGCTCCTGCCCCTCTGAGAGTGTCCGGGGGACAGGTCGGGACACGGCTTTGTGGCTGCTGGCCAAAACCTTTTTAAAAAAGACTACGTATCTGACTGAAAATAGTTCGTAGGCAAAGATTCCTGTGCAGTGTTTGAAACCCAAACATTGGAGCACTAGGACACTGAAAGTGAAATGAGTTTTAAAGTAGTAGAATGGATTTTTTTTCATTGTCTACGCTTAGAAAAATGCAGAAAGTAAAGCACATAAGTAGTTACCAACTACATTACATTTCTTTAAATTCTTTCATTTGTAATCAGTGTTGTCATTATCTGGCTAGTCAGGCTGCTTGTGGGCTAGTTTTTAAGTGGCTTTAAGCTATTAATGCAGTAGGAATCTGGCAACCTGGAGTCCATTCACAAAACATTATGCGCTAGTTGGGCCTCTGCTGCCGATGCGGGGTCTACAGTTCTTCAAGTATCTTCTCTGACTTCATATTTACACCTCCCCTCTGGTCTGAATATTATTTCTCTGCCGCCCATGTATGGAATACACACAGAGACTAGAACTCGAAGAAGAAATGGAAGTTCCTTACATCTAATTAAAAGCTCTTTGAGTTGTGTGGTGCCTATCTGTATTCTGCTCCTCCTTCCTCTCTGCTTTGGATCTTATTGGATTTGCAGTAAGAAGAGGTATTCTTAAATATAGGTACAATGTTAGCTACTCTCTAGTCTTATCTCTCCAGCCCTGAATAGATCATCATCATCACTCCCATAACCACATTGGTCGTTGGGGCAATCAACCAATTGTCTCCACCCCGACGATTGTGAGTCAGTGCTTGAGTCTCCGCAAAGTCCATTCCTGTCCACTCTTTTGTCAGTCCATCTCTTCTTCTGTCTACCTCTTCTTCTCTTCCCCTGTACTGTCCCTTGGAGGATGATCTTGGATAGGCCTGATGATCTTGTTACATGGCCGTACCACTTCAGCTTGCGCTTCTTCACGGTTGTCAGGAGGTCTTCATGTGACCCAGTGCATTGGGTGATGATGTTGTGGACCTCTTCGTTAGTGACAGTCGAAGTAGGAGAAGCCCAGGATTTTACGGAAGTATTTAATCTCTACTACCTGTATTTTCTGTTCAAGTTCTGCCGTAAGGGTCCATGTGTCTCACGCATACAGAAAAATTGAGATGACCAGTGCGTGCAGCAGTTTCAGTTTGGATCTCAGGGAGATGTTGTTCTTCCTCCAAATTGGCTTTAGCTTCACCGCTGCTGCTGCTGTTTGTGCAGTTCTTGCCAGAATTTCTGCCTGTGATGATTGCCCCCAAATACTTGAACTGTTTCAATGTCTCCAGCTCTTGTCCACTGACAGTGATATGTGAGCTGATCCCGTCACATTTGTTTGTCATCAGCTTGGTTTTCTCTGCAATGATTTCCATGCCATATTTTGCAGAGGTTTCATCCAATCATTTCACAAGGTTGACACATCTTCGCTGCCTGCCAGGCCATCAATGTCATCAGCAAACCGAAAATTTGAGATTGTTCGCGCCCCCCAATGCTGACTGATATCCTGAATAGATAGACTTAGTAAAAACCTTGTTACTGGGCTAGGAATCTCATGTGCCAATTCATTCAGTATTCTGGGACGGAATTTATCCCCCCTCCACTCTATTTCAGTGCATTAAACTAAGTTTTTTCTTTAGTGTCAGATGTAGTAATTTCCATTTCTCTTCTTGGCTTCTGGTGGCAATATGATGGGATAATGTTTCCAACTAGCTTCCCTAAAATATGGGAAATAAAACTTTTTGGACAATGCTGAATCAAGGAAAGGTTCTAAGATCAATGTTTCTTACTGAAGTTCCAGAGGCTTTTTACTCTTGAAATTGACTGAATAGCTTGTATAATATGTGCTCTATAGTCTCTCTGTATACCCCATATTCAAAACTTAAGCTGTTGGGATTTGCTGAAGTCACATTGTATTTTTTCCTTAGTAGATGGAAGCAATTTGAAGGCAGGCTTGAAGAAGCCTCTAAGTGGTTGATTGAAGAAGTGGGAGCAGTTTGGGGAGAGGTAGCAGATAAAACAGCATGAGCAAACTTTCTGCCTTTTCATTTTTGGACTATCAAGGTCTTGTACAGTTAATTCCCAGAACAATTAGGCTGCTGTAAGATTTATTGGCTGGATACAGAGTAGATTTTTTTTTTTTTAAATTCATCGAATTCCCAGATAATGTGTAGTTCTAATTATGGAAAATGTCACCTTTTCTGGAGCATTTCATTCCCTTGGTCAGTGTTCTGGCCAAGGTATTTAGGGGACACTGCCTTCAGATGTGTCAAGCACACCCTATCCCATCTAAAATATACCACTTCTGGTGTTATTCCTGAGGGAATTCTGCGCCACTGCGTGCGTGCAGAATTCACGTCCCTCCACAGATTTCTTTGCTTCCCCGCAGAAAATGATGGGGAGGCAAAGTGAAGCTGCAAGAGTGGTCACATGCCCCATCCCCAGCAGCAGCAGGCACTTTGTTTCCAGCACCTGGAACAGCCAGTAGAGAGATCAATCACTGCGTATGTGCCTGGGGATGCCTGGGGGCATGTGGGTCATGTGCCACTGCCTCCCCTCACCCCACCCCTTTCAGGTGAGCACAGCTCGCTGACTCTGCCTGGATCCTAATGCTGGTCATCTTCCCCATTGTGCTGGATGCCCTGTTTTCTGTACAATGGTGAGCGCCCGGACGTCCCCTCAGCAGCAGCTGGGGCTCTCCTGTTAAGCAGGCCCACTGGACCCCCAGCCCACTGAGCCCCAAACAGCTGCACCTGGACTCGCCAAGCCTTACTATCCCAGCACCTGGACCACCCCCCTGAAACTCCCATATGACCCCCGCTGAGCTCCAACCACCTTCACCTGGACCCCCCTGCAGAGTCCCATTGCCCCTGCACCCAGAACCCCTCCCAATGAGCCCCTGTGCATCCAGATCCCTCACTGAGCTGCCCGCATCCAGATTGCCCTACACCTGGATCCCCCCCACTAAGCTCCTCCACACTTGGATCCTGCGGGGCTGAGCCTGCTTGCCCACCCCTGGTGCTCCTGGCACAGAGGGGCAGGGCTCCTGGGTATTTCTGGGGCGGGCCCGGCCCTTGGGCTGTGTCAGGGTCGGGTGCAGCCTCACCGCTGAGTCCCTGTCCCGGGGAGTATAGGGGCTGCAAGATGATCTCTGACCTCCGTGCAGCCAGTGGTCTGTGCTCCCTACTGCCATGCTGGAGCATCCACATTTATTTATTGACAAATAAAATTTGCAGCATTTTGCTGAATTTTAAAATATTATGTGCAGAATTATTTTTTTGGCACAACTCCTTCAGGAATATGGTGTGAATAATAACAAGCTAGTTTCAACTTTCTGCAAGTATACATGCATGTAAAATTAACTGCTCATGATATACATGGAAGAGAACACAAACTGGACATGATTATGGCTGAATTAATTTTAAATTAAACAGATATTCAACAGATATTTTATTAGCCCGGCTCTGATGGCTATCAGATTGACTGACTGAATGTAACTTACTGATTTAATTGCACGAAATAAAAAGAGAGTAAATTCTGAACATGTAACACATTTTACAGGTTATCAATGTTGCATTGGCTCTTGCTGCGAAACCACAAAGTAAACTAGCGCAAGAAAACATGGATCTCTTCAAAGAACTATGGGAAAAGCAAGTCCGTGTATTGACAGATGCTGTAGATGACATCACTTCCATCGATGACTTCCTGGCTGTTTCAGGTATCAATACGGTTCCCTACTTGCAAAGAGGCAATCAGCTGTATACTGGGGCTTATTTCAGGAAATCAACAGTTGTTCCAATATTCCAGAAATTATTTTTCTCCACCTTTTTGGAGAAGAATGATCACAGTGCAGCTGTGATATATCTAAGCAACTAAGCATGCAAGTTCAGCGGTGTAAGGTGTGAAAATGTGAAGTGTGGGCTATTGATGCAAGTAGAACAAGGCATGGTTGAGTTATAAAATATGAAGCAGATTAACTTCAGTGGGTACCATATCATGTGTAAATATATTTTTTCTGATATATAATTTGGCAGATACAGCAATTCATCAGTGGTAAAAGATGTTTAATGTTTGTAAATTATATATATTGTAATTGGTATGCACATTAGAGATGCTAAAATGGTTATGTGGGATTGCTCCATGATCCAGTCTCCTAATCTTTACTGTCGTTCAGAGACTTGGCTTGGACATACATTATCATCACTTTAGCCACTAAAGACTCACCTGTGCATGAACAGATAAAAGAAATAGAAAATAAATATTAAGTGCAAATTAGCTATGAACTAACAAAAAATAAATCCATTTAATTTGCCTCATAAAAATTCTCAGTGTGTAAACACAAACTAATAGGCGTAGTAAATGACACTCACATAAGAAAATGTTTGTCAAAATGAAAATTCTTTATCTAATTACGATAAATTGGAATTTTCTTTTGAAAGAGTTTGGTAAATGTATTCCTTATTTACCAGATGTCTCAAATACTTGCTGAGGCATTTGTCTACAATAATGAAACTAAAATCCATAATTCACCAGTGCAGCTCCACCAGCAGTTACAATATAGACATAATGCAGGCATTTTTACCTCCATGTAAACACCTGAGTCCTGACGACTATAATTTGCTGCTACCAGTGGAGAATTAGGGATCCAATTTTCCTTGTGCAAACAGACTGAACATCTCAAATGCTGTGAAAGTACCAGTATTCAAAAGATGTTCATGGAGGTAAGTTACGTAGGAACTGTAGGAGAGAACTTGAAGTTCTAATTTAAAAGGGAGTTTACAATAAATGTTTGCATTCTGACATCCTATACTTTTAATACCATGGTTGTTACAGTATTGGTAGTTGAAATTGCACAGGAATAGAGGAGCATAGTTCTGGGTAAGGATACTTGTTTTTAGAATAAGTAATTGATGGTCTCATGTTTATGGCCTATTTGGAATGTGCCAGTGAATATAAACAAATTATAAAAATTGTGCAACATCCTTCTTTATAAGGCCTCCCAGCATGTTTCAATTGTAGATGTGCTTGGAAAAGTTCTCAAACTGCCGAAACAGTTGACTATGGCCTATTCCCTCCCAACATCTCACCCCAAGAGAGACACTGGTATTAAACTATAGGAGAAGCAGACTATATTGTTAGCCCACTAAGTTTAATTATTCTGAAAGATTTCAGGGTCTTTGCTGATCTTGGTGAGTCACTAGTAGGGTGACCAGACAGCAAGTGTGAAATATCGGGACGGGGGGTGGGAGGTAATAGGAACCTATATAAGAAAAAGCCCCAAATATCGGGACTGTCCCTATAAAATCGGGACATCTGTTCACCCTAGTCACTAGAAATGTTAAGTACCTTTCTCAGGAGCAGTGACTGTCTGAATAAAGAGAAACTGATTACCTCAAATATGCTCTTAGCACAGAATGTCTTTGAAATACTGGAACTTGAGGGCATTGGAGATGATTGAGAGCATTCAGCAAATGGACCTTGTATTTGTATTCAATGAATTCTTAAGGAGATAGATTTGATTTGCAGCAAAGTGATAAGACTTTAAATTTGATTTTAACTTTTACAAACTTTCCATATAAAAGCAATTTACTTTATCTGTTTACACTTTCTAGCTTATATACTAGCTAACATTTCAAACCTTTTTGGATAAATTAGTGATGGGTATAGTTTATTTGGGGTCATTAAATCATTACACAAAGTCTTCTGGTAATAGACATAAACTGAATGTAAAAGGACTGTTATACAGTGTATCTAGCAGGGCAGTTAATTGTTCTGCTCAGTGTGAAGCTGGCGCACTGAATAGGAGATTGACAAGTGTTCATTTCAGGTAGCAAAAGTGTGGCTCACAGAAACAAGTGTATACTTAACTCACCAATACTCCCAAGTACTTTATTTGCAGACGACTAATTTTGTTGCTACTACGCTATGTTCTTATCCAGCTGGAGAATAAGTAGCAGCTCAAGATTATCTTGGCTATCAATACCAACCCATGCCTGGGAGCACCCTCTGCATCAGGGTTCCACTGGGCACCTTGCATTTCTGTAACTGTTGTAAAAGTGGTTACAGGGCAATGAAGTCATCATCCCATTATGTCCACATCATTCACTTAGTTCACTAAGGTTAATGTCACCATAGAGACTTTAAGTGGTGTCTGGCGTAATTTTATTCATTGAGGAACTCTGAGCAATAAACAGTATAGATTTTGTTCCGATATTGCAGCTTTATCTGCTGTTTTCACTTCCAAGCTCTCTGGCTCTACTTCTTTAAATATTTGTATTACATTTTCTCTTTGCTGGCTCTCCTGTACCTCATATCTGTTCACTGAATTTTCAAATTACTAATGAACACACTTTCCACTCTTACAGCCAAATTCTGCCCTCAGCTGAACTTGTGCAACCCCAGTTGCTTGTGAAATACCCAAGTATAAGTGAGGCAGAATTTTGCTCATGGTGCTTCAAGAACCTCTTGAAATGTGATACCTGGCCTTGCTAATCTTATATAAGCTTAATTATTGTTCCAGTGCCTCCACTTGAAAAGTGTAGACAGCTGCGCCACTGTAGCACTTCAGTTGTAGGCATTGTCTATGCTGACAGGAGGGGTAGGTGATTGGTTTAAGTAATCCACCTCCCCGGGAGGTGGTAGGTAGCTAGGTCAATGGAAGAGTTACAAAGGGATCTCTCAAAACTGGGTGACTGGGCAACAAAATGACTACATTTATCAACACTGAATTTCAAAGTAATGCACATTGGAAAACATAATCCCAACTATGCATACAAAATAATGGGTTCTAAATTAGCTATTACCACTCAAGAAAGAGATCTTGGAGTCATTTGAATAGTTCTCTGAAAACATCCACTGAATGTGCAGCGACAGTCAAAAAAGCAAACAATGTTAGGAACCATTAGGAAGAGGATAGATAATAAGACAGAAAATATCGTAGTGCCACTCTATAAATCTAAGTATGCCCACACCTTGAATACTGTGTGCAGTTCTAATCGCCCCAACTAAAAATATATATAATGGAATTAGAAAAAGTACAGAGAGAGGCAACAAAAATGATTGGGGATCTGAAACAACTTCCATAGAAAGACTGACTGTTCATCTTGGGGAGGGAAAAAGACAACTAAGGGGGAATAAGGAAGTTTACCCCTTATAACAGAAGAACCAAGGACCACCCAATGAAATTAATAGGCAGTCGGTTTAAAACAAACAAAAAGCAGTACTTCTTCACACAACGCATAGTCACCCTGTAGAACTAGTTGCCAGGAGACGTTGTGAAGGCTAAGTCTATAACTGGGTTCAAAGGCATAGGTCCATCAGTGGCTGTTAGCCAAGATGGTCAGGGATACAACCCCAAGCTCTGGGTGTCCCTAGCCTCTGATTGACAGAAGCTGGGACTGGATGACAAGGGATGGATCACTTGATAAATTGCTCTGTTCTGTTCATTCCCTCTGAAGCTTCTGGCATCGACTACAGTTGGAAGACAGGATACTGGGCTAGATGGACCATTGGTCTCACCAAGAATGAACTGTTCTTATGTCTAAGCTGATCTAACCCCCAGTGTAACTTTTTAGTGTAGACCAGGCCCAAGTCTCTTCCACTAGTTTACACACATCTTTTACCAGTTAACTCAATATCCTTTTCACCTTTGTTAGATTCTTTCAAAACGGCTGTTTTACGATCTGTGTTAGGAATGAAAGAACTCTGCAGGTGTGAGTTGGCAGTCTAATATGATTAGGACAGTGGTAGGAAACACTTGAACCTATAAAAAGCAACAGGGCAGAAATGCCTTACTAGTATGGTGTTTCAGAGCTAGATATTTTTCTGGCTAGCAGCACAATGTTCAAATGTTAATGCTAGGTAAAAATGGCACAAGTGTACAAAACTGATATCTAACAATATCAGAGCTAAGACTCTCACAGCTGGATATCCAAATTTTAGGCAGTTTTGAAAATCTCAGCCTAGGCTTTTATAATTTACCCCTGGAGGAATTCTGAGCCACTGTGCATGTGCAGAATTCATGTCGCCCACAGATTTCTTTGCTTCTATGCAGAAAATGACAGGAAAGCAAAGGTAAGCTATAATAGTGGTCACATGCCCGCTCCCCAACAGCGCGGGCACCTTGTTTCTGGTGTCCAGAGCAGCTGCGGAGGGGTAAATCACTGCAGAGGCCCATGGGTGTAGTTGGGGGGGCATTGTCCCCCCAGAGGCGAGGTATGGGAGGGTACAGGGGGTCACGTGCCACTGTGGCTCCCCCCACCCCCAAATTTCTGCGAGCACAGAGCTGCCTCTGCCTGGGTCCTATTGCTGGTTGTCTTCCCAGTCTGTGTGCTGGTCACCCTGTTTTCTGTACAATGGTGAGTGCCTGTGGTGGGGCAGGGCAAGTGGGGGGAAAAGTAAGAGGGATGGAATTGGGAAGGGGAATGTGGGAGTGATGGAGATGGGAGGGGAAGCGGTAACCCAGCAAGTGGCGGCCCCTCGGCAGAAGCTGGGGCTCCCCCGTTAAATGGGTCCATCGATCCCCCTGTACCTGAACCCCCACCCCACCAAACCCCAACCAGCTGCACCTGGACCCCACCTCACCAAGCCTCACTTCCCCCTCACCCAGACTCCCCCGCTGAGCCCAAGCCACCTTCACCTGGACCCCCTGCAGAGCCCTATTGCCCCTGCACCCGGATCCCCCAATGAGCCCCAGTGCATCCAGATCCCTCACTGAGCCACATTCACCCAGATTGCCCCACGCTTGGATCCTGCTGGGCTGATCCTGCCTGCCCGCACCTGGTGCAGAGGGGTAGGGCCCCAGGCTGTTTCTGGGGCAGGCCCGGCCCTTGCGCTGTATCATGGGTGCAGCATCACTGCTGAGTCCCTGTCCGGGGGGAGGAGGGGAGACCGGAAGGGCTGCAGGGTGATCTCCCACCTCCGTGCAGCCAGTGTCCTGTGCTTCCCATTGCGACCTTGGAGCCTACACATTTATTGACAAATAAAATTTGCAGCATTTTGCAGAAATTTAAAATATTGTATGCAAAATTTTTATTTTGGGGGTGCAGAATTCGCTCAGGAGTAGTAACTGCATGTTTCACTATTGTTTTTTCTTTGAGCATTTTTTAACTTTCTCATTTGATAAAGTTGATCTGATTCCTTACTTTAAAAGCAAATAAAAAATCACAAAACTGGAGTATTTTCATTCTCTTATGAACTAGTGAATAATATCTACAGTAGTTACAAACACCTCAGGAATGGAGGCTGTTCATAACTCGGAACAAAACATTATGGTTGTTCTTTCAAAAGTTTACAACTAAACATTAACTTAGTAAAGTTTCAAAGCTATATTATGCAGAAGAAAAATGCTGCTTTTAACCATCTTAATTTAAATGAAACCAGCACAGAACCTGTTTCCTTATCTTGTCAAATCTTTCTTTAAACTTTCCCTTTAGTTTACGTTTAACACAGTACTGTGCTGTATTTGCTCTTTTTTTGTCTCTGCTGCTGCCTGATTGTGTACTTCTGGTTCCAAATGAGGTGTGTGGTTGACTGGTCAGTTCATAACTCTGGTATGCATAACTCTGAGGTTTTTGTTGAAAGAATGAAGGAGCCTGAAAGTGAGATCTTCCAGATACTGTTCCATTTGATTGCCTAATTTCAAAATAGGATGGGGATTAATCATTTGATGATCTTGTGTAGTAAAATTGTGATTTGTATTTCTAGACTTGTATAGCAGGATTGTCCAAAGCTGTTTACATATACTAGAAACGCCTCATCCTGTTAAGAGATGTTGATCCTGTTAGAAAATTAAAAGGGTTGGATGAGTCAGAGGCAAGGTGTCTCATTATCCCATCCACATACAAGGCAAGTGGAGAGGATGTGGACTAGTGCAGTCCAGAGGAAGGAATCTCAGAGCAGACAAGGCTGGGTAGACATGAGCTGAATTCTCAACTCTTGTGTTGATAGAACCAAGCCCTAGGATTGGGATAAATTTGGATTCCACATAGTATGTGAACTAGAATTTTGACAACCAGTTTGGAGAGGCATCTCCCCACTGATTGCAACAAACTTGGTTTAAAATATAGTTAATGCTTCAGAAAGTGTGGTTGGAGCTTATTTTAAAGAGAAGGTATTGAAGCTTCATGTGCTGAAAAACTGTATTTTTGGGAGGTGTTACACACACACACACGAAAGAAAGGAAAATGTTCATGTCTAAATACTTCTTCTTTTGCCATCAGAGAATCATATTTTAGAAGATGTAAACAAATGTGTGATTGCTCTCCAAGAAAAAGATGTTGATGGTTTAGACCGAACAGCTGGTGCAATTCGTGGACGTGCAGCTAGAGTCATTCATGTTGTAACTTCCGAAATGGATAACTATGAACCTGGAGTCTACACAGAAAAGGTGCTGGAAGCAACAAAGTTGTTGTCCAATACAGGTAGGAATAAACACAGTGCTCAATACTGATGTATGGATTCAAACTGCATACAACTACAAAGGCAAATGGATACAAACATATTAGTGCAACTTACAAGAATAAGGGTTCAATTTCATAAAACCTGTCTGTGCAGAATTTCTATTCAAAGTAGGGCCGTCAATTAGTCGAAGTTAACTCATGCAATTAACTCAAAAAAATTAATCGTGATTAATCGCACTGTTAAATAATAGAATACCAATTGAAATGTATTAAATATTTTTGGATGTTTTTCTACATTTTCAAGTATAGTGATTTGTATTACAACATAGAATACAAAGTGTACAGTGCTCACTATATTATTTTTATTACAAATATCTGCACTTTAAACATGATAAAAGAAATGGTATTTTTTCAGTTCACCTCATACAAGTATTATAGTGCAATCTCTTCATCATGAAAGTGCAACTTACAAATGTAGATTTTTTTGTTTGTTTTATAACTGCTCTCAAAAACAAAACAATGTAAAACTTTAGCGCCTACAAGTCCACTCAGTCCTACTTCTTGTTCAGCCAATCACTAAGACAAACAAGTTTGTTTACATTTACAGGAGATGCTGCTGCTGCTTCTTATTTATAATGTAACCTAAAAGTGAGAACAGGCGTTCGCATGGCGCTTTTGTAGCTGGCGTTGCAAGGTATTTATGTGCCAGATATGCTAAATATTCATATGCCCCTTCATGCTTCGGCCGGCATTCCAGAGGATATGCTTCCATGCTGATGATGCTCGTTAAAAAATAATGCTTTAATTAAATTTCTGACTGATCTCCTTGGGGGAGAACTGTGTGTCTTCAGCTCTGTTTTACCTGCATTCTGCCATATATTTCATGTTATAGCAATCTCGGATGATGATCCAGCACATATTTGTTTTAAGAACACTTTCACAGCAGATTTGACAAAACGCAAAGATACCAATGTGAGATTTCTAAAAATAGCTACAACTCTCGACCCCAAGGTTTAAGAATCAGAAGTGCCTTCCAAAATCTGAGAGGGACAAGGTGTAGCACATGCTTTCAGAAATCTTAAAAGAGCAACACTCAGATACGGAAACTACAAAACCCAAACCACCAAAAAAGAAAATCAACCTTCTGCTGGTGACATCTGACTCAGATGATGAAAATGAACATGCATCGGTTTGCTCTGCTTTGGATTGTTATCGAGCAGAACCCATTATCAGCACGTCCTATAGAATCGTAGTTGAAGATGAAGGGACATATGAATCTTTAGCTCATCTGGCATGTAAACATCTTGTGATGCCGGCTACAACAGTGCCATGCAAACGTGTTCTCACTTTCAGGTGAGGTAAACAAGAAGCGGGCAGCATTATCTCCTGCAAATTGTAACCAAGTTTGTTTGTCTGAGCGATTGGCTGAAGTAGGACTAGAGCCTACAAGTCCAGTCAAAGTTTTACATTTTTTTTATTTTTAATGCAGTTATTTTTTGTACATAATTCTACATTTGTAAGTTCAACTTTCATGATAAAGAGATTGCACTACAGTACTTGTATGAGGTGAATTGAAAAATACTATTTCTTTTGTTTTTTACAGTGCAAATAATTGTAATCAAGAATAAATATAATATAATTGTTGTAGAAAAATATATGCCGTGTTTGTGCCGCTTCTGAATTTGGGCTTATGATATGGACTTGTAGGGTCCAGTGACTTGCATCGCTCCATACTTCTTCACAGAATGATGCTCCAGAATTTGAGCTTGTATGTCTTTAAAATTGCAATCATGAGAGCTAAAAACAAAACAAAAAACAAAGAGGGCACTGAAAAAAACAGATGGAAACCAATCCAATGTTCTATTCCTGAGTCCATATAGAGTCTGAAACAAAAGCTATTGAAGGTTATGAATGCCCTTCGTTTCAGTAGAGTATTAAACTGTCATTGTTAGGTTTAGTTTTAAGTTAGCTCTTAAATATTTAGCAAATACTTTCTTCTTATCCCACAATCCCCAACTGCCTCCCATACCACCCAGGTATAGTATTATAAATCTCCTGGTTTTTCCCCCAACATCCTCTGCCATGCAGATGTGGCGCATATTTGAAACTAAAAATGTGGTGACATCATAAAGTAAACTGCAATTAATATCAAAAGAAAACCTGAGCTATTAACTGATTGTTAACTTTTCTATCTTTAATAACCTCAGTTTTTAAAATTAACTGAAGCTGCTGCAGAATTTCTAGTGTCAACCTGAGTACCACAGAACTTGCCCATCTTTCATTAGAGTACATTGGGGCCGGGGGGAGTAGGGGCAACATTGCCAAATGTGCTTGACTTGTTTGTTTTCTTAATTCAGTTATGCCCCGTTTTACTGAGCAAGTGGAAGCTGCTGTGGAAGCACTTAGTTCTGACCCTGCTCAGCCAATGGATGAAAACGAATTTATTGATGCTTCACGATTGGTGTATGATGGAATTCGGGATATCAGAAAAGCTGTATTGATGATCAGAGTGAGTGACTTTGTATTTAACTTATTTTTACAGCATTCTACTTTCATTTACTTTACTCAGCATTTATTGAACTTAAGAAAATATATCGTTCCTACACAGAGTGGAGAGTATAAGATTTTTCACTGACAACTTATTAAAATTATGAATCTAAAAGCTGTTAATCACTTTATAGAGAACTTCAAAATGTCTGTTGTATGTATGTTTTATCTTAAAATGCAAACTTCACCAAATAGGTCTGTGCATCACTGATAATTAGAGCTGAAGTGCTAAACATCCTTAATGATGCATCTATTCATAATGCAATACTTATTGCAATACATATGCTAAAACTAGTGACCCTTGGTTTAGACAATAGAAAATTAACTCTTGCTATGTTTGACTTTATTTTTTTATTTAAGGAAAAGAGACGTCCAATTTAATTTCTCAAATCTTAAGTAAACTTCACAAAAATTTCATACCAGTTTCTTGAAGATGAGGTTAGGTGATCTGGGTATTGAAACTCGCCTTGTTCTTAGAGAACCTGAGAAACCAGGCAGCATAGATAAATGGGGGCTAGCTTGTTAGAATTTCATTTCCATTTCTGTGCCTGCAATTTGCAAATGCAATTAATTAAACTTGGATGTCTCCCTACCTGATAAGGAGGCAGTCATCTAAATGGTATTACTTGAAGGAGCAAAAGGGCACCTGCAGTGATTTGAAGGCACAAAAAGGAAGTATCAGGCTTACATGTGGGCTCTTCAGACCTTAATATGAGCCAGAGCTTAGTGATAGCAAAATGGATGTAAGGTTTTCTATCCCTCTCCCCTTCTTCCCATGCCTCAACAGTGAATGTCTCTCTACCCAAGACAATGTTTGTAAGGTTGGAAATGAGCCTTTCCTGTAGAGGTTTCATATTGTCCACTGGTTCCAAATGTCTTGGTGGTGAGTAAATTTGCAGTATGTAACCCCAGCACATCACTGACTGTAACAACCCTCATAATATTAATTTGTTACATTTGCTTGCTTAAACTAAAACCTAAGGAGGGCAGAGAAAAAGTGAGAAACTATTGTAGGAAACAGTTTTAAGAAACTTTGATATATACCCCTTTTCCATGGAGCACCATTATTAGTTGGGATCCCGCTTCCCTCACATGCTACAAATTAATTTTATTCACCCCCTTCTATGAGTCTTGTTGCTCAGGACAAGGAGGTACAGCTGCTAATTCTATGCCTGCAGCAATCAGCAGAGCTGGCAGTGCCAGGAATCCTGACATTCTCCCTCATGCTGCTCATCTGTGCTGGGGAGAAGCCACGTTTATGATGTCAGGATTCCATGGGTATATTGCAACTGCCAGTAGCTAAAGGCAGTTCAGTGGTGACACATAAGTGACCTAAAAAAAGTCAAAATGTTAAAACACTCAAGTGTTTTTCTGCTGAAGGGCTTGAGTTGTACAACTTACTTAGAATAAAATAGAGCCCTCAAAACTGAGATAACAGAAGGAGCACCATTTTTACAGGCTTTTCTGTTTCAAATTGGAATTCAGAAGCAACCCTGCTCTGAAAAGGAATGCTGCTGAGCAAAGTCAGTGCAAACAAACCATTTAAAGTTGAAACTAGGGTCTAAATGGGGAAATCTGTTGACTAATTCTTCACATATCCTTGGAGGAAAAGTCACTGAAAAGCCTAATAGGGTTTTTGTTTTGTTTTAAGTAATATTTTTTTCAAAGCTAAAATCTTCGTGCATGAGCAGAACCCGTTTTTCTTCTTTAAAGGTAAATACTTCCCTTCTTGAGTCCATGTTGCAAGACAAAACTACACATCAGAAACCTCTCATGTATTCACTTGGATTTGTTATATTTAATTTGGAGTACAGGAAATCACTGAGATATTGGTGGAGAGTGGGAACATGGAGAGAAGGTTATGATCTGAAACAATAAAGCTGCACAGCTGTCATTGTCGTGTTAGTGTGCATTATCTCCACTGTTTCAGTGGAAGAAGTTCATTAGTTTTGACTGACAGTATTATTCAGTGGTAACAGAATGAGATATCAAATGCTAAATGCTGTAGTTGCCTTGTACCTCAATTCCAAGACTAAAATTAACCCACAAAGGAGCTTGTGGAGGGCAAAAATGCCTTCGCTCCAATTTCTCCACTGAACTGTTAACCTGTGACAACTGACGCAAGTTTTTTCAGTGCCATTGTTTTAATGTTCTCTGTCTTCATATCAGATTTGCTCCATTTTAGAGTCAAAAGCTAGCCTGGGTTCTGAAAGTCGGGCTGCATTCTTTCTGGCTCAGGCTTTGATAGTAGAAGGTTCTATTAACACATAGTTAACATTATTCGTACCTAAACTAGAAAAGAATCCAGTTAGCTGGATGATATCTGAGGCTCTAACAGGAGTAAATAATAAAAAGGTAAGTTTAAGTATTCAGAGAAGAGTGAACATACTCAGAGCAGTCCATCGAAGTGATAAGTCTTTTGTACGTAGTCCTTCAGATAATAAAATGCATTTAATATTGCATCAGTATTTAGTTGTATTTTCAGGTGTTTTGGTAACCAAAAACAGTACAAACACACAAGAATATTTCCTCATTTGCTTAGAGAATAGTACCTTACATGCCTTTACACTGATTCACATGCGTTCTCACATTCATATAGGAAAATGAAGTAATCTCTTATGTAAAGTGGGGGCTGGGAAAGGTACTAGGTTCAGTACAAGCTTACTTGACCAGCCTGCATTTTTGGCTAAATGGTTAACACAACCATCCATAATCTTCCTTTGTATTGCAAGATGCCTGTATTGGAAAACACATTATAAAAATTAAATTGTAGGAAAGGAGCAGGTAAGAGCTACTTACATTTTTCAACCTATTAATAGCAAAGATTGCACTATTCAATCAAGTTCCTTACTACTACAGCCCTGCAAAATTGTCATAAAAATGTGGCAGCCTAGGTAAAGATGTAGTATTTTAATATAAGCAGATATTGTTTAAACGTAAGCTTTATGAAAATTTTGTTGCAGTTTATACTGACAGCAGCAAAAATAAACTCCAAATTGGAATTAGGTCAGCTGAGCTTAACCTATAGCATAAAAATTGACCCTATTAACTACAAATTTTAAGCTTTGCCTGGAGAATGGTAAGAATAAATTTTGGTTTATGATAGCTACTGTTAACCCTGTGGAAGCTTTGATTTTTAATTGTCCTAAAGCTTTGATTTTTAATTGTCCTGCTATTTTGAAATAGGCTTTAAAAGACGTTGGGAATTGAGTTTTGATGTGGGCTTTCTGAATAAAGCAATTAAGCACAAGGTATACCTTATGTAATTTGGATTCCGTGTAACTGTCTTTTCATGTAGTCCAAATCTTGAGTACACTCCTTTAACCTTATTCCATGTTTAGCACACGTTTTAGGGCCCTCTGCAATTACTTAACTGTAAACTTCAGGTTTGAGCAGTCAAACATATAATCATACAAATAACATTAACTGGAGAGAATTCTGACTTACCCTCAGTTGAAAGCCTAAATAATGCACTGTAGTTATTCTGTCTCCTCCTCCTACCCCTGATGTGAAACGGCTGACCAGAAGGTATTTTTTATTGGGTGTGGATAGATGGATTCACTTCTGTTGATCTTGACTGACTTGTGATGAATTCTACTTTTCTTTTCTTAGACACCTGAAGAGTTGGATGACTCTGATTTTGAGACTGAAGACTTTGATGTCAGAAGCAGAACAAGTGTTCAAACTGAAGATGATCAGCTCATTGCTGGGCAAAGTGCAAGAGTAAGGAAAACATTTTAAACATATCTTCTACAAGAAACAGTTTTAACTAGTTCTAAAAATCCAATTTTTAAATCTATCACTTAAGAAGCCTGGTCTGGTTCTATTTCTCTCATGCTAGGTCAGAAAACTGACATTAATCTCTTCCTTTCCACTGCCTCAAAAGGCAGCTAAGAGAAACATTACATTTTAAAAACATCAGTGTCTGCTTTGTTTTGGGCATTCTGAAAGACCAGAATCCTCTTGATATTGATAAACTACTGTAAACTTTCACATCACAGATCTGAAATAGTTGCTCCCATTTTTTTAGGCATGTGAATTTTTGGCTGGTAAACAAGTCCATCTGTGGCAAATTGATGTGTTTTTTTTTCCTGGTTGTTGGAACTGCAGACTAGAAATAGATATTGCCACAAGCTTAGACATTTTCTACAAAAAGCCTTTTAGAAAGTCCACTGGACTTTCAGCAGACCCTTTGTTAAAAGACAGCAGCCTCAAAAAATTATTCAGCCAACTTCTTTTCCTATGACAGTTTAAAAAAAAAAAAAGTGTCGAACACCAGAAATCTTTTGTGGCATCATCCCAAGAGCATAAAACACTATTGACCTAAGGTACAACTGTGGAAATAAATGCAACAGTAAAGGCTGTATTACTTTAATATACCATTTCTAGTTTTTCAGCCATTAATTATTCAATATTGTACTTTCATTTTAAAGTCACCTAAAGCCATACAAGAGCAGTTGGTCCTTGTTTATCAAATTTTTAGCACACTTGGCTTTGGAGTCATACTTGCAGGGAGTGTGTTCTTTCCCTGTAAAAATTTTCTCCACTTCCCCTCTCCCACTCACTCCAAACTAAAAAAAAGTTGTCAGGTATGTGTAGTGTACTTTGGGCACAGCCTGATACCAGGTGTCTGACATTGTTTCATAGAATATTAGGGTTTGAAGAGACCTCAGGAGGTCATCTAGTCCAACCCCGTGCTCAAAGCAGGACCAACACCAACTAAATCATCCTAGCCAGGGCTTTGTCAAGCTGGGCCTTAAAAACCTCTAAGGATAGAGATTCCACTACCTCCCTAGGTAACCCATTCCAGTGCTTCACCACCCTCCTAGTGCAATAGTGTCTCCTAATATCCAAGCTAGACATCCCCCACTGCAACTTGAGACCATTGCTTCTTGTTCTGTCATCTGCCACCACTGAATTCCTTTTCTCCTGCTATTGTAATGGAAGCCCTATAGTGTTCCTACTTTTCCTGGAAGAAGGGTAGATTTGAGTTTCTATCTTACATGTTGGGGGTAAACACAACCTAATAAACCACTTCAGCTATGTGTTGGAAGGCTCACGTTGTAATCTTCGTTCTAAACTCTCTAGTAATTGGAAATACCCATGTGTAGCTTGCAGGATAGATTGATTTAAATCACCAAGTGGAAAGTCTTGATTTAAATAATCAATTTTAATCAACTTTTCGCTTTGTACTTAGTTATTTTCTAAAGAAAGTTGTGTTCTCATTGGTTGATATAACCATGAAAACATGTTCATTTACAACTAAATACAGCCTTTATGTAGACTTGGTACATCTTTTTGCTATCTAGGAGGGTACATTATAATTATATACTTTTATTTAAGCAGTTATGTAGCTTAATATTTTCAGATTCCTAATTGGACATTTTTAATATTAGAAAATGGTGAAGGATATATTGCTTATTTACTAGATACTTAACTCTTTCTTATGGTTTGTGTCCTGCATCAGCATGGTACTGGAATTTAAACAAACACATAAGATAGCATATAAATCTTTTATTAAACAAAACAACCTTAAATGTTTTGGGTAGTAAACTTCTCTTATCAAAACATATTTCATGTTTACAACTAAATGATTTGTTAAAGGAAAAGAAGGGTTAACTGTAGTCAGTGAATTAAACCGATTATTTCAGTTCAGCCTGGGTAAATTTTCAAATATGCGTACGTGAAAGTGACTGGAGCTTAAGTTCCTGCTTTCCTAAGTCTTGAAAATGAGACAACAGTCTCCTAAGTTACTTAACCTGTCCTTCAGACTTTTAAAACTAATACACCTCTACCCCGATATAACGCTGTCCTTGGGAGCCAAAAAATCTTACCGCGTTATAGGTGAAACCACGTTATATCGAACTTGCTTTGATCCGTCAGAGTGCGCAGCCCCGTCCCCCCGGAGCATTGCTTTACCGCGTTATATCCGAATTCGTGTTATATTGGGTCGTGTTATATCGGGTTAGAGGTGTATAGCTCATCACCTCCTGCCATGTATTTTATTCATAGTCTGGAAGGGAGAGACAAGTTTTCCTGCTTTTTCAACTTCTAGTTGATTTCTCAACTTCAAATGAATTAGAATATTTTCTTCATTTGGACCTTCTGTGACTGCAGAAGAGGCTACTGCTGTCAAAAGCTGGCTTAGCACTTCAACAGACTGTTCCAGGTGCTTAGCTAGTGACTTCCACCAGTTCAGTGGAGTGATTTTCTCAAAAACAGCAGCAGCAAACATGTACTGCTTGAATGCTTCATCTCCAACTCTGAAATTTATTTTGGTTGGCTTGATTGAGGGTGATCATTATATGCACGTCATAGCAGCAGCATCCTATTCAGCATTTAGACATCTACCCTGGTATGTTGGGTTGAGAATATTGGCAAGAAAATGAAGTGGAGTAAGGTTGTTGAGCCATCTGCTTTACTGCCTGCAATTTAACTTCACTGAGTATTTCTTCAGCATCTCCTTGAAATTTTCCAAGTTTCAACAGCATCAGCAGTACAGCAGCAATTTTTCTGCAATTTGTCCTAGGCTATGAAATTAGTATATTTCAGTATAACGAGTATATCTTCTACATTTCTCTTTAGTCTGTTGTCTATTTTATCATTTACTAGCATAGTAAGGCCTAGGTAGTCCATAAGAATAGTGCAAAAAGTTTATTAACCAGTTGATCCAGATTGTTCAGACAAGTCCCATGTCATCTTGAAAGACATTGCCTTCTCTGAGAAGCATTTTTCATAATGTTGTTTCATTCTGACAGCCAGGGCTTGCATCTTTGTTTGCACTGTTTGGCCACATGTTCCTTTTTTACACAGAGGTAGAGGCATTTCTTGAAAATATTTCCAAATAGGGTCTCTTTTATGACCTGCAGCCATGGTAATTTTTTCTCCAGTTCCCTGGTGTTGAAATCAACACTAAGTCTGCGCTCTGAAGAATGTTTTCCCTTCTTCCTGCAGTGTCTTGCTTTGACACCAGTGTTTCTCCTTTCTGGTTGCATGCTCTGCTCCTTCTCCCTTGTTCCCTAACTCTCACATGACCCCTATCCTCAGAAAAATAAAATAACAGTCCAAGACTTTTGCTCATGTAACCCACATGCCTTTTGCACTGCAGTATCTTATTTGTTTAGAGATAGATGGAGGCAGTTGAGACGTTAATGGTTTTCTGTTTGTATCTCTGTGTGTACACACGCAAGGAGAGAGACCAAGGCCGTTTACTTGGAAGTGCCCAGAACTATCCAGAAGCAAGGGCTGGTAGTTACGGAGCAGATGGGTGTTTTTCCATGAGTGCGATAGTAAATATATAAATATTCATAACTTGAGAACTGAGCCAATCAGAGCTCAGGTAGGGAGAAGCTATAAAATATGAGTGTGAAACCACCCAGGTGGGCTCAGTGGATAATTCTGATGAGATATATGATGATATCTCCTTGAGTCAGAGGCTGGATCCCAACACCTCTGATGACTTTGCCAGTCTGTTGCAGCCAGTAGCACAGCCCTTTGGTCGCTCCCCAAGGATCAAGTCCTTAACACAGCACATGACCTATCTATTTATAGATGTTTATTTATAGAGCTTGGCCTCCAAAGTTAGATGTTTTCCTCGATTATTTCTTTATGTAGAAGAGCAGCCTTTAACTCAGAGATCTTTAATAGAGGCTTATGGATTTATTATAATCTTTTGAGTATTTAGATAAGCTTAGATCAGATTTCATTTTAAACAGATTTATTTTCATAATGAAAAAACTTAAAATAAAATAAAAATCTGATTTTAATTTAAAACAAAAAACCACATTGATTTTTTTATCCACCCTGATAGCTTGTCATTAAAACTATTGTATTTCACACAAAAAGATATTCTGTCCTCATTCATACAACTTGCCTTTGTGAAAAGGGAAGAAAAAATACAGTCGTACGCCTTAAACTTCTTTGAAGGAGTCTAGCAATTTTATTAAACAACAGACATGATTACAGTTCTTGAAAAATCAACCCAGCAGCTTTCTGTCCAGGTAGCCCTTATTCTGTAATGTAAGTAGATAATCATATAGTCGTAAACTTTTGGTTCAAGATGAGAAGAAATGGGCCTATCAGCCCTTTAGGTCAAAAGAAGCCTATTAAAGTTTCTCTCTATGTGCATCACTTAGATTGGTTATTAGTGACACTGTTCTAAAAAGTCCTTTTTACAAATAACCGAATAAGGAAATATGGAAAATCACTTTATTTCAGGCTATCATGGCTCAACTCCCTCAAGAGCAAAAAGCTAAAATTGCTGAGCAAGTAGCAAGCTTCCAGGAAGAGAAGAGTAAATTGGATGCTGAAGTATCAAAATGGGATGACAGCGGTAATGATATTATTGTATTGGCAAAACAAATGTGTATGATAATGATGGAAATGACAGACTTCACCAGGTGAGCCTCTTTCATGTACTTCAACTTGTACAGGTGCTAACTTTCTCAGATGTTCATCTTCTCTCAGTAAAATGCCCTGGCCAATATAACCCTAACTTTTGTAAGTGCAAATATTTGAAATTCCTACATTTTTACAACTTTAGCTTTGAACGTAGCAGTATTGTCAGTGTGTTTTTAATTTAAAAACTACACATCAGTACACTTACTGATGTGCAGTTTTCAAAACTTACAAATTGGTATAAATTGACCAGATAATAAATTAGCTTGTCTGTTCACAAATCTGGACTAGGGTCGTTTTCCTGAACATGTTTAAACTTGTCTTGTGGTTTGAAATTTAACAGTAAAGCTTTTATTTAAGCTGATAAGGTTTTTCTCAGGCATTGATTCAACATTCCATAAAAACTAGATAGTCACAAAACATATTTAACTTCTGAAATATTACCATATATAATAGTATATTACATTGCTTGAAACAATAGGTATAAATAGCCTAATAAAAAAGTTTTTTTTCCCCACAAAACATGGGCCCTTTATCAACTTGGCAAAGATTTGTGAACTCATTGGGGAAACTTGACTTACAAATGAGAGAGCTATTGATACACTATAGCATGAGTGATAACTTTCCTGTGAGCTGCTTATTTTTATTATGCAAGTCCACCTTACCCATGTGAATACAGTTCACATGGGTAAGGTGGACTTGCATAATAGGGAGTCGGGAAAATGGAATATGAGAGAGAAGCAACATGCTTGTTTTGGTACCAAAAAGTAGTATCTGCTTTGTTTTGCAGAGGTAAAGGACCACTAAAAAATACATCAGATGTGATTAGTGCAGCCAAGAAAATTGCAGAGGCTGGGTCAAGGATGGACAAGCTGGGACGGGCTATTGCTGACCATGTAAGTCATCATTTATCTTCATAAGCCTCCATCACAACTGAGTAATTGTTCTGTGTGGATCCTTCAGAAGGATTGGCGGCTTAACTACTTATCTAGTTTTCTACAATCACTTCGGGAATACAGCTCTTCTACCTTGTTTCTCCCAACTGCTTTGCTGCCCCATCAACATAAACCCCTGAACGCATACAGATACTTTTAACAGCTCGTTGTTTTAAATCAAGCACCTAGTTTCTTTACATTAGCTGAAAAGAATAGAATTTGGTTTTGTCCTACTCGAGATATCCCTGAGTGCTTCGCAAAGCAGCAATGTGACTCTGTAGGCAACACAGTAAAGATCTTCCACCTTTTCATGTTCTTTGTATGTATAAATATCTTCTGTCTGTGTGTTCCACTCTATGCATCTGAAGAAGTGAGCTGCAGCCCACGAAAGCTTATGCTGAAATAAATTTGTTAGTCTCTAAGGTGCCACAAGTACTCCTGTTCTTTTTGCGGATACAGACTAACACAGCTGCTACTTTGAAACAGTAAAGATCATTATGCTCCCAGCAATAGATCTGGCACAGCCTTGATTTTAATCTTCCTGTTTCTGCGGAGATGTTTGAGAGTAGAGTTATCAGTGAGTTATATTTGAAATGCTCCACAGGATCTCTATCTTCTATATGGATATACAGGAGAGATGGGCAGAATAGGTTTATTGTTTGTGTTTTATCCAAAGAGGGCCACCATTCCCACTAATATTGCACTACAGTGTCAGCAGGGTAGGCAGCTGTTTCCTTATTCTGTACTTGAACTCGCCTGCTTAAAGCCCATTGGCAAGAGGACTATCAATGGAGCTTTGCTTTGTCACTGCAAATGTTAACAGGGTTTAGCTTGATCAGTCATATAATGAACCAAGTGCTCATGTTATCACACAAGGTATTCATACCTCAGTGACAATCACAACCAAACAAAAATCTTACTCTATCTGATAACATTTTTGATAAGCACAGACATCTAAGGCTAAAGAAATCTGTGGTGTTCATGATAGTCGATGCTCCTGAGAGGTCCTGAAATACAAGTAGCTTAGGTTTGAGGTTTGTGATTAACCAAGCTTTACTTTGGCACAGCTATAGGTAGTTTTCTTTCTCTCTCTCTCTGAATACAAATACACAGCATGTGATTCAAGAATGAGACCTGTTTTTATTTAAAAAAGAATTAACTCTTAAAACCAATGCAGATGTTTTAATTGTTTCATCCAGGTTCCAGAGACAGTTATTCTGACTGATATAAATTTATTAGTTTTACTGAATGTTTAATATTAATAAACTGACAGCAGCTCAATGGAATAGCGTGGAAAGGCTGCTTCAAATGGTTCCCACCCCCACCCCCCTCTCCACGTATCAGCAGTGAGTGAAGTCCTGGCATTAAGGTGAAGAATGGGGAGATGCCACCTCCTCAGACAAGCAGGGCAAGATTTCAGAATTAGCTTGCCTTTGGAAATCTACAGTGAACTCTGTTAGCTGAAGTCTTCTATTGCTACAAATTAAAGTAGTGTTCCACGCACACACTCAGATGATGAAAAGCCATCATGTGCTCTCACAACAAATAGACAACAAAACTCTTTAAATGCATGTTTTGGATTATTTTGATTGGAAAAGTCATTTTTTTTAAAAAAAATTGACAGGTATCGTGAGGAGATGGGGAGACAAGCAGGTGGTGACAGTTAGTCATATTGACAAGACTATAACTTTTTTCAAACCCTATATTCTTAAGCTTTCAGCTTATATATTTCATTGGGTCTGCTTGCATACTCATAGGCCTTGGCTACACTTGCAGCAGCATATAGGGTATGTGTAACTACATATGGCAGGGAAAGGCTCGGACAGGAGGGAAAGGCTTCAGCAGTGGGAACACTCTGTTTTTGTCACCTAGGCCATGCCTCTCAGTCTACGCTACTATTATACCCGTGTGTGTGTCGTGGCTGTGCTCTACATGCCACCATAAGTGTGGATGCATCTATAGAAACAGGTGCAGTAATTTGTTAATGTAGAACTATTTTCAATTACAGAAGACTTGCAATACAGCCATTTCAATGGAGTGTTAATGCCTTCATATGCCAAGAGCAGGAACTGAACTAAGGGGTGCACTGTCATGTTGTGTTAACCACATGGCACTAGGTGAATTGTGCCCCTCATGTTAGTGTGTCAGGAAATCCTAACTCCTGCTCTCAGATAGTTTTATAGCTTTTATGGCCTCAAAGGAAATGTGCTATTATCTAAGGTATTTCAAGTCAGCTGAAAAGTGTCTAGCTTCAGATTTTCCCAAAGGTGTTTCATCTTTCACTCAAAATATCAGGATTTTTTTGAATCGGGGGAAATATTAGTAAGTTGCAAATACCTCAAGAAATTGAAATGATTGCAGCACAATGGAGGTTCTCATAAAATTCATTCTCCTGTCTCTACAAGAACACTTACAAATCACTCTGACAATATTTCTATTGCTTCCAGTCTTTGATAGTTGTAAGAGGTACATCAATTGCCAATTTGTGAAATCACAGTGAACCAGTAGGGAAAGCTTATGCATTTCCCCAGCTTTCCAATAAAGTAATAGCAGCCTCTCCTAGCTCCCTTACGTTAGGCAAGATTTTGATTATGCCTAATGCTCACACAATGTAAGGCTGCTTTTGGGAAAATGTATTCTGATGCAGGATTAGTGCTTTCTCATTTGACTGCTGCTGCTGTGTGTGGCCAAAATGATTATCCAGTAGCAATAAAAAATTTTCCTCCACTAAATGTCCTCTTACAGGTTTTGTAACTGCATGATGCAAAACTCATGTATTATGCATGTAGTGGAATTTGCTCTCTGGGCCACTGGCACCGTGTCAAGGTTTAACCCACAAAAATTACAATGTTCAGATTCTAAAATGGGGTTGTTATGCTGGAAAGGAAAATGGCTCTGCCTGCCAACTTGAACCTATCAATTGCTTTCTGTTAGTAAGCAAATTCCAATGGAGAGGCCTTGTTTTCTTTAAGAAAGTTTGGTTCCATTTCTTAGGAGATCTTGTAAAAATGTGAACACATTTTTACTGCGTGGTGTTTTTGTCAGGTGTCGGTCTGTATGATTAGCAATCCTGGGTTTGAGTTTTAACAGCCAAATCTTGTTGTACTTTTCTAAGAGCCTCAGCAAGTTTTCCAGTTTTGAGCTATTGGAGGCCAACTGATGAATGTGAATGACATTGACTTCCTCTAACAGTCACAGAGATGGTTACCTCCTTGATGGGAGCCATACCACAGCAGATTAATGCTCCATCTAGTCAGAGACAGGATACTGGACAATGGCCAATACAAGATCCTTTTGAGGGAGCTGCAAAAAATGTCATGGGAGTTGAGAATAACTTGCTCATAGTGGCCATTTCTTCCCTCCCCCCCCCTCCCCCCCCCCCAATCAGTTAGACTAATTTATGCTGTGAAACATTACTTAATTTTCTTTCTTTCACAAGTTAATTGACTGATAAAGAAGTGTTTATTTTTTAGCAGTTTTAAATGTTTCCTTTTAGTTTAATTAAACATCCTTGTTGCCATAACATGAAGGGGCAGTGATACATTGGGTGCTCCTATTTAATCTTCTTGATACCATTCCTTATCTTGTATACCTTCATCATGTTCCCTTTCATTCATCAGACTCGGTGAACTAAACAGTCTTGGAACAAACTTCCCATCCCCACCCCCAGATCTGCAATTAGGTTTTAGAAGTAGAATGACCGGAACTGAACACAGTTTTCCAGGTGATGATGTTTGTATGGTGGAATAACACCATAATACATTACTTTCTATCCCATTCCTTATGCAGCTGAACAATATTTTCTTTCTTTACCATTGCACAACATGCAGCAGCCCTCATTCATTGAGCTATCCACAGTGAGGCCAATGTCTATTTCCTTAATTTAGAACTCAATAAAATGCCAAAGTAGTTCAAATTATTCCTTCCAATATGCAATGTTTTGTAGTTGTGGGGCAGGTGAATGCCACCTAGAAGAATCCGGTTCTGTTTCTGCTTCTGTCAGAGACTTCGTATGTGCCACTGGACAAATCACTTAAACCAGCCTTTTCACAGGTGACTACTAGTTATGTGTTCCTCATTTTCTTGGTGCCTATCCTGAAAATCAGGCTCAAGGTGTCTTAAAAGCTGACACTCACAGCTACAACTGAAGTCAGTGGAACCTGTGGCTACTCAGCAGCTCTGATAGCAAGGCAGTGTAATCTGAAGGAATGTTCAGTGGTAGGAGTTAAGAGGTCCTGATTTCTAGTCTAGGCTCAAGCACTGATTCAGTCTGACACTGGGCAAGTCATTTGGTCTTCCTCTTTCTCTATCTATTGTCGGTTGTTGGCTGCGTGCGTTCTCTCTGCATGCTGCACTGGCTCTGGCCAGATAGCCCATACAGCAGACTTCGCCGGGAACAACTGCCCAGGAAGACCATAGACTTTCTTCAGTGGCAAAGGCACTTGGCCAGGTTTATTGCCAAAAAAGCACGGTATTAGTGCCCTATACGTGCTACAGGTACACTTAATACATGCATGCCCATCACAATGAACTTGGCTCAGTGAGTAGCGGGTTTTCCGCTCCCCCCTCAGCCAGAGAAAGACACCGACTCAGTGACCCCTCTTTTATACACTGTTACAAACAAGTTACGTATTGCCCCTCTGGTGTGGTTAGTTACCACCCTTTACTTTGTACACGTTGGTTTGATCAAAACATCTCTAGCCGTTACCCTGTCATCCTGACCTTATCCTTAGGAAGGGTCAGTGTGTCCTGTATTATGTTAGTGGAGTGAGTTTACACCATAACCTTGTATTGGGGTGTTTTGGCACAATCCTTCTGGAATGTATTTATGTGAATACATCGTGCTTAGGAGTGCTTGTGTTTTTTGAAATGCCAGCCCTGTTCTTGCCAAGTTCATGTATCGGATTGTGAACCTGAAAGCAGGCATCTGCCTTGTAACAGGGCCTGACTCTTGCTAACTTTGCTTAATATCAGCAAGGCCTGACTTTTGGTCACTTTAATTCAGGCCCCACACCCCATGCTTCAAGCTCTTTCTACTACAAGTGCGTAGCTGCCTACCTTCCAGGAAGTGGAGGATTAATTGTCTGTACAGTGCTTTATATGTTGAGTGCTATAAAAATGCTAAATGCTCTGGAAGATGCAGGTCTTTAGGTGACTGCAGCCAAACTTGAGTCACTTAGCACCCAGAACTAGTGGAGACACCTGTTGATGTTGGGCTTAATCTTTCTTGGCCTCAGTATACAGATCATTTTAATTTTGGCATTTGATAATTCTTGAGTGCTCAGTCCTGCAACCTTAATGTCCTTTCAGTGTATGTAATTGATAAATATGCTAAACTCCAGTATTGGTACTGAACTTTGTGACCCTTTCCTGCTAACCTTTTGCCATGTTGAAAACTGACCATTCTTTCTTTGTTCTGTGTCCCTTTATCTAGTTGCTAACATAACAGGATGTTAATTCTCACCCTGTGACGTGGTTTTCTTACCAGCCTCTCTTGAGGGACTTTGTCAAAACTTTTTGAAATTCCAGATTGTCAGCTGGTTCTCCTTTATCCACTATTTTGTTGACACACACAAAGAACTCTAATAGGTTAGAGAGAGAGAGACTTTTCTTTGCAGAAGCCATGCCAATTAGCTGTGCTACTGCCATTTTTAAAGATAACTACAATACGTGCTAAACTCCAGTCTTCCTATACACTAGGCGATTGTGCATATACCCTCTTCATCTCAAATGTGCAGAGCATATTGTGAACTGTGGCTGCCACTCGGATGGGCTCCTCTGTTTTTGATATGGGAATGAGGCTGAGAAACACCAGAGCACTTGACTCTTTAAGGTCATTCAGCATATTATCACCTTGTTCTATCAGGGGACCATGTTCTCCTTCCACAATGCACCACAAGAGCTGAACAAATGGGCTTCTCTATTGCAGTACTGTGCCCAGTAGTCAGTTTATTACACAGCTAAAAAATGTGTATCTGTGTGATTTAATGCAATAGCATTTGCTGAAGCACTTTCACACCTTGTCAGGAATCGAGTTACCACACTGATAAGAAGTTTGAGGTAGTCAGGACTACATATCTGTTCTTTTGGAGATACTACGTAATTAAGAGGAATTACAGGGGTCATTATTCACTAATGCAAGCATTTCATTTAAAATGGAAGAGCAGCACCCGAGGCACAAAGACACTATTCTTGATTAAGGGTTGCAAGTAGGATTTACAAATGCTAACTTGAGATCCTAGGATGCAAAGTGCTGTATCAGTGCTTCACAAATACAGCTTCAGTATCCATGTGGTGTGCAGATACTACCTGTTAGCAAAAAAGGCTAGGAAATTTGCCCAAGATCACACAGCAAGGCTAGTGGAAGAGCAGATGAGAACATGAAAGTCCTGTCTCCCAATGCCAATGTTTGAGAACACATTTTGATTGCACAGTGGATTTACCATCTCTTGCATCCGAAGAAGTGGGTATTCACCCACGAAAGCTCATGCTCCTATACGTCTGTTAGTCTATAAGGTGCCACAGGACTCTTTGCTGCTTTTACAGATCCAGACTAACATGGCTACCCCTTTGATACTTGACATCTCTTGCAAGTCAATGACTTCTCATCCTACAATCTCAACATTTAGCAGATACTAATGTTTAATGACTTCTAAATGCAAATTTTGCTGCTAGTTAATTTAGGCTTAAATAAGGGGTTTGAACTCAAATGCAAGAAATTCTTCAGAATTATCATTTGCCTTACATTACTAGAAATATTGTGTGGAGTTAGTGGTATGTCAGAACTGTTGTACAGAGATTACAAATGTGTATTCCATTTTTAATATGGTCACTCATTACCGCACTGTTTCTTTATTCACTTTTTTCATACCATTTGTCAGTGAAAGTAGATGACCGGATGTCTATAAATACATAAATTGAGTGTATTCATCATGATAGATACATAGCTGAACAAGTTAAGCTTCTTTTGGATTTACTGGTATCAGGGTAGTTAGCTTTAAAAAATAGTATTCCTGCTTTTCAAAATTCTGAAATAACAATTTTCTATTTTCAGTGCCCAGATTCTGCCTGCAAACAAGACCTTCTAGCCTATCTACAGCGTATTGCTTTATATTGCCATCAGTTGAACATCTGTAGCAAAGTTAAGGCAGAAGTTCAAAACCTTGGAGGAGAACTGGTGGTCTCTGGGGTATGTAAGATCTGATATTTCCATTTCATGTTTTTCTTTCTAGGTTGAACAGTTTTCCCAGTTTAAGCTTTTGTGTTAAAGACTTATAGATAAAATGAACGGTACATGGGTTTATGTCCAAACTTTAAACCCTTGCAAATATTATAACTGCCTCTACTTGAAGGCAGAATCAGCATCTTAATAATCTTCAAACTAGTTTTCAGCTTTCATTACTAGCCAATAACCCTCAGCAAGACGTTTCACTATAAATTTGTAATGTTCTACCACTCTTTCCACAGGCTATTGATTTTACATACAGTGGGATTAAATCATCTTAATCAGCATAATTTTATGTATATTTCTTAATCTACCCCATGTTTTCATAGAGACTTTGAACAGGGTGGCCTTGTAATTATCTAGGGGTATTTATTTCAAAATAACTATGCCCTGAAGTTAAACGTTTTTAGTTGCTCCACTATTTGATGACAGCTGAAAGCTGCTGTAAGGCCAACCTCATTCCTTACTCTGGACATCAATTTAGCAAATGCATTCTTGTCTTCATTGTACTTCAGATTTTTTTCTCATTGAGAAGAATCTGCATGCTGTAGATTACATAGGAGAGAAACAGCTAAATTTATTAAATCTTTTGCCACGCTCTAACTTGTTTATAATAGTCACTTATGTTCTAATTGGGTGAAATCAGCAATGATGCTGGGGAGTTAATACAGGATTTAGTCTATGGAGGGACAAAAGGGATTGGTAACACAGTACTAACAGTTGAGTCATTAGAAGTCAATTTAAAATCTGATCTTTCCTAAGGTGTTTCATATACTAGAAACCTTTGTACAGTTTCTCATTTGTGCAAGTATCTTATACAATTTCTCACTTTACTGCTTTTTGCACTGACAAGTGGCTGCTGTAAGGAATATAGGAATAGTGAGTGCTGCATAATAGCTGAGAAAAATGGGAGACAAAATGTAATTGAAACAGTTCTGGCAACGTAACATCCTTTTACATAATGTTAGCACCTTCATGCCAGAGAGATTTCTCTGCCACCCTCTCACTACTGGCAGCAGGACATGCTCAAACTGCCAGAAGTGAGGAACTGAGCGATAAGATGCAGCAGAACATGTGTTGCTGTGTATCTGTGATGCATGGCTGTTATCTGTGAGGCTGAAGGCATTGTGGTGTCAAAATACTAGATATGTCATTATACAAGAATGTGCTCTAGGGTTTTACTGTGATTATAAAATTCCTTTTTAATTTACATATCCTGCAGACATAAATTAGTCCATATCAGTAGGCTAGTATCTTTACTACAGTCCCCTTGTTTTTATCTCTTTTCATTGAATAAGAACATGGCTAAATCTTCCCAACACTTTTTGGCCTCTAGCAGATTATTGGATGAAAATCTGTGCTGTAAAAGATAGCCCACTGCTTCCCATTGAATTGGGCACTCTGTCTTTAAAAATAAATATTAACAATTTGTACCCTGAACTAAAAATACACACACAATTCCATAGCAAGAATTTGGCAAAGCATCACTGAACAACTAGAATGAACTATGGCAAAGAGAATCCAGGCAGGAAAATTCAGGAATTTAGCTGTTTCCCTCCCACATGTTTTGCATAGTTTTGCAGATTTCTTCACATTTGGAAAAATTCTGTAAAGAGCAGTGAAGATAAAAATATATTTTCCAAATTGATGGTTAGGTTAAGGAAAGCAGGTTAGATTGATTGAACGGAGGGGAGCACACCATGGCCCAGCACAGACTTACCATTCAGATCTGGTCACTAGCTACCAAATTGCGAGCACCCTGGGGAAAGGGCTCTCTTAATCTGTAAAGCATCAAGCACACTGGAGCTATATAAATCATAGGGAGAGCCTGAAGTACTTATACCGCTTCTGGATCATGCAGGCTAAAAGCTGCTTCAGACCATTCTAGGACCTACAACAAGTAGTCTTTTGAAACGCTGTATTTTTATTTTTAAAAAAGGACACAGACCATGAGAACAGCAGACCCTCTGAAAAAGAAATTTTGCAGTTAGCAGCTCCCTGAAACAATCCACTCAGTGAATCTGCAGCTCAGCTTAGAATCCAAGTGCTGAAACCTGCTTCCTATGCAGTTTATTATCCTAAAATGTCTTGAGTTCTAGGAAGGAAATACTTGATCTGTGCACTTACATGAGCTTGATGTAGGTGGCCAGTCTATGCAGATGTGATGGGTCACATTAGTCAATGGTTAGGTCTCTTTCAAAGCCAGGACACAGTCTTATTTTTTCCAGAGACTCCAAGAATTCCTTAGTGAGTGCACCAGTTTGTTGGCAAAGCAGCCAATAAGCAGTTTGACTAGAATGAAAAGGAAGCACACAGTGCAACTGCACAACCCCAAGACTGGTTGTGCCAACCAGTTCTTAAAAATGTAGTAATTTACCAAGAGGTGAAAACATCAGCTTAAGTTTAGTAGCGCAGTGGGCTGCCAAAAGGCAACAAGTGGTATGATACCTTCTTAATACTCAGGCTTTCAGTTAGAACAGAAATTTTAACAAAATCAAGGATCACTAAAGATCAGTAATGTGGTCTACAGTCTGTTCTGAGTGTCCCAATCAATCTGACTGTTAGTTTGCCATGGGGTTTATGCATGTGAACTCTCAAGTGTATGTAGCTATTCCTTTTGTTATACGTATGGGCACTCGTGGCAATAAAGTAGACTTAAAATGGCAGTGAGTTGTTATAATAGGACAAGCATACGCTGCATAGTGTTGGGCTCAAAGTAGACTCCTAGAATTGGAGAGGATAAGCCATTATTTCAGCAAGACTGTGTGGTATTGGTCTGTCTTGATGCACACAGCCTTCATGCCCTAGATCATGCTCAGACATTTGCCCAGCTTCCTCCCCTAGTTCAACTCTCATCTGCCCCACTGTCTGCTTTCTCCATTGCATTTTTGCATGTTCTTCCTTCTGCCCCTGCTTGCCATGAATGCAGTTCCTTCAGACCGCCTCTTTCTTTCAACTTCTCTTTAAAAAGGACCTTGGCATGAGCAACAGAGAAGCTGAGTTCCATTCCTCCCCTTAAGTTCTCCTTTCATAATAAAAATTGCTAGGTAAATAAACTACGTTTAGGTGCCCAAATTACAGCCCAAAGGCAGCTTCTATCTATTACCATTAATATGAAGAAACATCCAACAGAAACTTGAGATCCTAGCATGTAATCCTTCATGCCATACCTGTCTGAACTGTGGCATTGCTTGCGGGCATCTCTGGTCTCTGTAAACCACACCCCTATATGAAAGAGGAGAACAGCTGACATAATCTGCTCAATTTTGTGCAAATTGGGTGCGGCCCTCTACTCCACTGGGTTCATCTATACACTGGTAATTTGGCAGGAGCTAAAGTTCGGTCTCCCAGAGTATAATTTTACCCTTCATCTTTTCCTTACTCTGAAAGAACTGTTTTCTCTAATGCAGCTTTCCTCACTTTAATCCTGCTTGCATGGACTTCATCACTGGCTGAAACTGCTTAATAGTACCTTCCTCTTAATGTGATTTAATATGCCAGTGTGATTTAAATATTTATCAATCAGCGATTAAGATATCATCATAGCTATAATACACTTAATTGAAGTGGAAGCTGCTGTGATAGGGCAGCCACAAGACTGACAGCAAACAGCCAAGTACAAATATTTTAAATAGTTCATAAATATGGAAAAGGCACCATTGAGTGCACAGAAATACTGCTCATTCGTCTGATGGTATGAGTCAGTTTCTCATTACCAAGAGTCAGAAAACATAGCATCACTTCTGGAAATCCTGCTGAGGGTTCCTTAATAAGAGGATGAATTACCTTAAAATATTCTAAAAATTCAAGTCACAAAGCTTCTGAAACATCTTGCGTTTGCTTAGTTCTTGCAGTGCGTAGCAGGTCATGGGCATTGCCAAAAACAGATGATGATTATGATATCTATTGTAGGTGGACAGTGCTATGTCTCTGATCCAAGCTGCAAAGAACCTGATGAATGCAGTGGTGCAAACTGTGAAGGCTTCCTATGTGGCATCTACTAAATATCAGAAGTCCCAAGGAATGGCTTCCCTGAACCTTCCTGCTGTGTCTTGGAAAATGAAGGCTCCAGAGAAGAAACCTCTGGTCAAGAGAGAGAAACAGGATGAAACTCAAACCAAAATCAAAAGAGCATCCCAGAAGAAGCATGTTAATCCTGTGCAGGCTCTCAGCGAGTTCAAGGCAATGGAGAGTATTTAAAGAGAAGTTTTTCTTTCAGACCACTACTGCTACTTCTAGAACTTTACTTTTAATATTCTAAGGATTTCAAAAGTTTACTATTCATTAAAATGTATTTACTTAATATAATTTGGATAACTTTGTTTAGATTACATGGGGAAATACTCAAATTTATAAATCCTATCAATACAACCTCAGTCTGCAAATGTTTTAATATTAGGTTGCTTTTAGACTTCAGGGGCATATTTCTAGGTGACAATTATTTTGTATAACTCTGCTAAACTAAAATATATCCTATAACCAAAGAATCTTACAGTAACACTAATCATTAACCTTAGTAGCTGGTCATGTTACGCCTTTCAATGACTGCAATTTTACATTGTGATCAAGAGGAAAACATCACTCAAAAGAGAGAATTAAATTACTAATGGATGCATTAGTGTATTCACACATGGTGTGTGTAGGGGATAAACTTTGTGTGTTAGAATATGAGGATAGCAGGTGCTAGCTGTGCTTCTTATACAATAAGGCAGCAGTGGAAAAACATCTGGAAAAGTAATACACTGTCGCACACTTTTCTAACCTGAGTGGGTTTGATTTTTCTTTTTTAATTTGGAATAGAGCTTTTTGTTGCATTTGTTTAAAATTGCTGTTTTCCAAGACACTACTTGAGCTGTGGGTATTAGAGCTATTTGACAGAAAATGGTGAGTCATGCCCATTAAAGCATCTTGAGGGTAAAGTATTTTCTGGTTACTTTGCAACAGGCCTTTTGTTAAGGGTTTTTCATGTATGTCTCTCCAGGAGGAGAACCCATAAGAAATCCAGTAAAACATATAATGCATCATGGAGGAAACTGATTACTTTTTTTATAACACAAAATGAGAATTTTAATGGTTGGTTACAAATTACTAATGTACTTTGCCGCAGGACACTAATAAAGTTGCTTTATCAGCTGGTATGTTGTCGTGCTGTAAATTTAGCATTTTTCCCCCCAGCATTCAAATGCAAATTCATCATTGTACTCATTTCTGATAATTGCTATGCATCCTGCCTTGGGCTTGCAAAGAAATCCAGCGAATAGTGTTTATTCAGGCTACAATTTAGACTTTATATTATTTGTGATAACTTTAGCTACAAGGTATAATTTTGCTGTCTTATTTAAATTTTATGAATTTGTTTTTTTTTTTTAAAGTTAGTGAATTGTACAGGTCAAAGTTTGTTGTATTTAAAAGCACACTTTTAAAAAAGGAAAATGACCTGTTCTGGATTTAATCATTTTGACAGTAATTAAATTTTACAGAGCCAGTCATTGCTGTGTTAAGAAGGTATGACTTGATTTACTTTGATCAACTTAGCAATTTACTACGCTTTTTAAAATAAATCAGACTTAAAATATATTCACAGTATTGCTACTACAGTACAAAAATGCTGATCAGAATAAACATTTACATCACTCATATAAGGTTTCTGTAAGGATATTTTTTGCTGAATTTATTCTGTTTTCCAAGCAAATTATATCTTGTCCTCATCAGTATAAGTGTACTATCTATATTATATAAGAGCTTTTATGCTACCTTACAAATGCGCTGCATTTATAGATACTATAGGCAAAATAGATCTGTTTTTAAAAGATGACTCAAAGTATGCCAGAGGCACTGGCATTCAAGGGTTAATGAGCTAGTTTCTTTGCACACAATGTTGGAAGAGTCATTTTTGTTCCTAGGGTTAAAATAACATTATTTTAAAGGTTATCTGCCCTAGGCTGTTCGGTGACTCTCACCAAAATAAGCACATTACCTTAGTTTTTTTTAGCTAATCAGATTTTTTGTAAACTATCTTTAGATGTGCAGCAAAATTAAAGTAGTAATCTTTATTTTTATTTAAAAGTTGGCTAGCTATTGTATTTTGTATGCAGAACTTAAGTCATTAAGGTAGCAACAAATTACAATATAGCCACAATTGATTTAAATGTAATTTGAAAATCCAAATCAAATGCCACGAAGCCAAATTTAGCAAGAGACTGAACTAGTCCTTCGTGGGGAGGATCAAAACAAGCTAGAATGGTTTAAGGGTTATACCTCGCAAAAAGGCAGGGGTTTCTCAGGCAGAGGATGGGGGAGAGAACTCAACTGTTATTGAAGTTAGTGTGGGGGTGACTTCTGGGGGGGGGGGGGGGGAAGAGACTATGAAAACTGGAGGGCAATTTAGAACTGAATAGGGATTGGAATCTGATTGCTTGTGTGGCTAGGCATGACTTCCATGCCTGTTTTTCAAATCCATGCTCAGCACTGACAATCCCAGCAGTATCATGGGGACTGTGCCATCTGCTGCCTGAGGGCTTCTGCAGAAGCAGTGTGGGCCTCTAGCCAGTAGAGGCTGTTACATTGAGCAGTTGTCGAAAGAGGTTTGGAACTTCCTCTCTCTCTCCGTGCCTCAGCTGCATTCCCAGCTGCTAGAGTGCAGAGGAGGGAGCCATTACCAGCTGTACAAAGATGGAGTGAGGCCTACGAAGAGACAGGATATGCCCTGTGTGCTCCACTTCACAAGAGGGTGAGTTGCCTTCAAGAAGTGGGGCTTTCCATCCTCCCCATGGAACATGGTAGAGGAATGTAGCAGATCACGGTCTCTACCATTTGCCCCATCCAACTCCCTCCTAAAAAACAAAGGTGAGGGTAGGTAGGGGAGTGCCTTTTGCAGGAGGGACATGGTGGATTACAGGATTTTATACAAACCTCAGAACATCCAAACCTCTTGAAGCCCCAAGTTACAGTCTAGAATCTAGGATTCTCCATCATAAGCACATACTTCTGATTCCTTGGGAACTCGTAGCTTTCAGGATCCTGGCTTGTTTGAAGGCTCGTCCTTGGAAATTTTCCTCACTCCCCAAAGTAGACAAATCTGAGGGGGCTGAATTGCTTCCTGGAATGTGTGTTGAGGACCCGTAGCATTCTGTCAAGTATCAGGGGGTAGCCGTGTTAGTCTGTATCTACAAAAACAACAAGGAGTCTGGTGGCACCTTAAAGACTAACAGATTTATTTGGGCATAAGCTTTCGTGAGTAAAAACCTCACTTCTTCGGATGCATAGAGTGAAAGTTACAGATGCAGGCATTATATACTGACACATGGAGAGCAGGGAGTTGACCGCTATACGTACCTACATGCCTCCAGCTTCCATCCAAGACACATCACACGATCCATTGTCTACAGCCAAGCCCTAAGATACAACCGAATTTGCTCCAACCCCTCAGACAGAGACAAACACCTACAAGATCTTTATCAAGCATTCGTAAAACTACAATACCCACCTGGGGAAGTGAGGAAACAGATTGACAGAGCAAGACCCAGAAATCACCTACTACAGGACAGGCCCAACAAGGACAATAACAGAACACCACTGGCCATCACATACAGCCCCCAGCTAAAACCTTTCCAGCGCATTATCCACGATCTACAACTTATCCTGGAAAATGATCCCTCACTCTCACAGACCTTGGGAGGCAGGCCAGTCCTCGCTTACAGACAACCCCCCAACCAGAAGCAAATACTCACCAGCAACTACACACCACACCACAGAAACACCAACCCAGGAACCAATCCCTGTAGCAAACCTCGTTGCCTACTCTGTCCCCATATCTACTCTGGCGACACCATCAGAGGACCCAACCACATCAGCCACACCATCAAGGGCTCATTCACCTGCACATCCACTAATGTTATATATGCCATCATGTGCCAGCAATGCTCCTCTGCCATGTACATTGGCCAAACCGGACAGTCCCTCCGCAAAAGAATAAATGGACACAAATCGGACATCAGGAATGGTAACATACATAAGCCAGTAAGTGAACACTTCAATCTCCCTGGTCATTCTATTACAGATTTAAAAGTCACTATCATTGAACAAAAAAACTTCAGAAACAGACTTCAAAGAGAAACAGCAGAACTAAAATTCATTTGCAAATTCAACACCATTAATCTGGGTTTGAATAGGGACTGGGAGTGGCTGGCTTATTACAGAAGCAGCTTTTCCTCTCCTGGAATTGACACCACCTCATCTATTATTGGGAGTGGACTACATCCACCCTGATTGAATTGGCCCTGTCAACACTGGTTCTCCACTTGTGAAGTAACTCCCTGCTCTCCATGTGTCAGTATATAATGCCTGCATCTGTAACTTTCACTCTATGCATCCGAAGAAGTGAGGTTTTTACTCACGAAAGCTTATGCCCAAATAAATCTGTTAGTCTTTAAGGTGCCACCAGACTCCTTGTTGTTTTCGTAGCATTCTGGAGGCCCACCAAAGAGATCTGGATCATATAAAGCTCTAATAGTCAAGGTAGGAGGCTGAGGCAAGGAAAAGGATTTTAGCAGACCTGGAGTAAAGTGAAACTTACCTCGGCCTTCTTCCTAGAGGTAGAAAACGAGGGAGAAAGGGAAAAGTTTGAAGTCCAGAAAGACACAAAGTGGAGGTATGTGATAAAATGGAAGAACCAACTTTTCCAGTTTCTAAAGCTGTTTGCCTTTGAGCTTGTGAGTACCTACACCTATCACCTGTCTCTGCATTAGCTGTGAGTCCATGAAGTGCCAGATGTCAGTGAGGCTTTTCCAGTTGGCCAACAGCTCTTTGGAACAGAGCAGTAGATCAATGTGGGGATTCATCCTCCAGTGGAGACCTGCTGAAGGATTATAATGGGGCCTACTGGAGCTTTCTGTTTGGAGGGCAATTTAGAATTGAATGGGGATAGGAATTGAGCTAATGCCAGTGTAGATAGGTTTGGATTCCGCTAGTCCCATTTCTATCAGGACTGTCCCAGGTTTTACAAACCCAGGCTCAGCATTAACAATTCCAGCAGTCTTGGCCAGCACTAACCTCTTTATACAACCGTGGAGCTCCAGACATTGATGGGAGGGGACACAAAGCCCCTATAAGGTTAGTTGCCTGTACTCTGAGGCCTAGACCCCATGTATATGATTCTGGCTGGGCATTGCCGTGGTGAGTATTAATATCCGTCTGAGAATTGTGGCCTATAATGAATCGGTGGCTTAGCTCTGCAGTAGCATAATCCTCTAGCAATGTCCCGCTTTTGGCTGATCTCCAACGCAAGCTCTTCACATACCTAATGGGACAAGAATGGAGGTGAGCCCCATTCAAGTAGTGTAGTCTGTTCTTTTAAAGGGCTCAGACAGCATGGTGATGTGGTCCTTCATGAGCACATTCATTCCTGGTTGCGGGATTTACAGTGTGGAACTAGCCCACTCCGTAACCAGTGGCCTGCTGTTAAAATCTGATGCATATCTTCTTTCCGGGAGAGCTGCATCATATGCTATAGTCTATTCAACCGTGTTATCTAAGGCAGGGCTGACGACTCTTCTTAGCATGTGCACAGCGTGCTTCGGGTGGCACGTAACCTGGAGTCATCACTGAATTGACGCAGGCAACATGGTCTCAGTGGATGGTGCACGTGAGTGGGAGTTTTGTGAGGTCCTGGTCCCAGCTGTGCTATTGAATGGCTGCATGACCTTTGGTAAGCCGCTTTATCTTTGTACCTCTGTCCCCAAATTTAAAATGGAGATAATGATCCCTTCACTACGTAAGGCTACACGCTTAAATAGATGTGACTTTTCTAAAGAACAGGTCAATTAAATTGAAGTATTCTCACTGGTTGGTGTGAGAGAAAACGTGTGGAAGTAATGAGATGACTTGGTTTAATATTGCATTTAATCTGGTTTTCAATTTTTGTTATGGGATAAACAGCTACATGTTTTGTTTACAAAGACTTTGCTCTCATATAGTCACCATTCACCCTAATGAGCCTTGTCTAAACACAAATGGCCACCGGCTTCACAAAGATCTGTGTTTTTAATCGATTTAGTTAAGCCAGTGCAAACTCCTGTGTAGTCACAAGTTGATTTACATCAATTTAGCTTAGGTTAATTCAGTTCAATTGATATTGGCCAGTTGTAAACTGGTGCAAAACCTCTGGGACACACATAACTAAAATCAGTTTTTAAATCCATTTAAATTGGTACAACTTTTATACACAGATCAGGCTTAAATCTCAAAAGTTCTAGAGGGGAAGGCACAGATCAGATTACAGCCAGATGCCCTTACCCTGGACCCTGAGAGGTAATGTTGAGTTGATGCTGCCCCCTGTATTTTAAGGTACAAAGTTAGATTTCAGCTGCTGAAAACTCAGCATATCAGAATAGCTTTGTATTGAAATCAAAACTGCCTATGTTACTACATGCCTTGGGAGTTAATCAAATCGATGGCTGAATCAAGTAACACACGTAAGTTCCTTCTGCTGAAGGATTCCAAAGCACTTTACAAACTGTTCACTGGTAAGTGAACTGAAATTCAGCCACCCGTGTCACTGCTCTTCGTAATAGCTCATTGCCTTAATTTCTCTGTGTGCTTTTATCTCTTGACTACTCCAACCAACTTTTGCTGTGAGCTCCTCAACCAGCTCCTTAGACTCCAGAATTCTGCTTTCTCAAGTGTCCTTGTTTTTAAAACTCCTCCCGTTCGTTTCAAGTATTTTGGTGCTCTCTCCTCCCCTCTTTGCTTCAGCTCCTTAAATTGCCATCCTCTTGCTTCCTCATAATTGGTTCTCAGTAGGTGTGAGTGCCTTCTCATGGGTAGCTGCAGCGATGTGGCACACCCTTCCAGGAAACCTGTCTTACCGACACTCCATCTCACTTCAGATCTTACCTGAAGCCTCTCAGCTTGCTTGCCTATGCCTCTGCACTCCCCGCTCCATGGTGTTGCAATTGGCTTTGTAAAGAGTTTTTTGGGATGCAGTTGGTAGGAGGATCCAGTACAGAAGCAATGCATGAAACGCAGGCAGCAAATGAGGATATCCTGGTCTAGAAAATCAAATGGGTTTAGTGAATGACAAAAACATGCTCCCTCTGCCAGCTGCACATACTGAGATGTCTATAGAGAGTCTGCAGGACAAGCAAGTAGGCTCCAGTTCAGCAAGGTGCTTAAGAATGTGCTGATCTTTAAGCACATGAATACTCCCATTGACTTCAGAAGGGAATGTTGCTAACTCTTCTGCTATCTGGTGTTTTTCTTAAGAGTCCCAGCTCCTGGAGTCAGAGGATTACATGACTATCTCAGCTTCAGTTTTTAAAAAAATTAAGTGCTGAGTATTTGTCCATGTGGATCTCACTTCTGCTGCACATGCGTTTCATGCTGTTCTTAAACATCTTACATGCATTGAGATGTCTTATTTGTTCTTTTCTATCCCTTATGATTGTGAAGGAAAGCTTGAAAATGTAAGCCCTGGAGACTCCTCTCGTGATTTCTGAATGCGTGGTATATCCCCCTGCTAAGTAATAACATAAGGAGTCCAGTCTTATTAAAGTAAATGTTCTCGTTATTAAAGTAAGCCTTATTTACAGAGCTAATTCAGCAGCAGTTAATATTCTAGCCATGTGCCGCCTCCTACGCTGTTGCTTCCTGCAACCCATGCTCCTCCCTCCACATTCCTTGCAGGGTGTTGCAACACTTGGGATTGATAGTACTGCATAAGTACCAAATTGGGGCTATAAATGTTGGGAGTTGGTTACAGGAGGAGAGCCAAGTGCCAGCTGAGGCTGATGGTGATGGTGTCATGATTAGCGGCCATAGTTATGGTGTGTTTGGACACGTACCATGTTTAGAGCCACCCATGCCGCTAAGTACTTCGATGGGCAGGTAGAAGGTATAGTGTAGCCCAAATTTCCGCATTGTGTCAATGACAGAATGATTCTTTCCTTCATATAGTTGCTGTTTCTATGCCATCTTTCTCATCTTTGAAGTCCTGGATGAGAGTGAAATTTTTCTAGTAAGTGAGTAAGTATCAAGCTGGCTATGCTAAGGCAGCTAGATGTATGCCAATAAACCTGATACCATAGTATCCAACACGGCCTCTATTTCATTCAGCACCATGTGGGAAGAAGATTGGAAGCCTTATACTTGCATACTGGTTCTTTAGCTTGCATCGATTCTGCTGATTCATTTATCTTGTTGGAGGACTATTCCTCACGTTTGGCAGGAGTGAATGAGACAAATTGCTGAAATCCTTACCCCAACACTTAATTACATCAAGCAGTAATTACTGTAATTCTTTTCAATTGGCTCTCTAATAAAGTTATAGCTAGACTTCTGCGTTAAATGTATGGGCTTGCATCTTGACATCCTAACAAGAGGTAACATATTACTCCTTTCTTGAAGTAGTGCTGGCTTCACTCAATAGGTTTGGATTATGGCTGAAATTATCTTGTTCTTTCACCTCTCCATTTAATTGCCAGCCAGTCAGCTTTGTTCCTATTATGGGTGCTTGCTAGACTTTATTTCCCACAAGAAGGAAGCACGTGTGGTATTAAACCATTGCCTATGGAACTTCTATTTCCAAATTGGCTTGCAGAGACTTCTGGTAGCTTTTTATGTAGACCAGATCAGGAATCTCTTGACAAACATCATTTTTTGTTGGAAAACACCAAATTTTTTCAAAATTGAAACATTTCAACAAAACTTTCATCTGGAAGATTTCTCAGTTCTAGGATGGAGTTGAGACAGACCCAGAGGTGAAAATAAGCTGGTACGGTCCAGTACAGCATAGTGGCAAGAGCCGACCGTACCAGCAGGGGGCAGCTTCACCAGGGCCCGGCAATTTAAAAGGGCCCAGGGCTCCCGGCAGCGGCCGGAGGCCTTGGCCCTTTAAATCACCGCTGGAGCTCCAGGGTAGCAGTAGCGACAGCCAGGAGCCCCGGGCCCTTTAAATCACCGCAGGGCCACGCTGAAGGGCTGGCTGGGGGAGTCTGGCCCCAGCCCCACCCCTTCTGCCTGAAGCCCTGCCCCTTCTGGTTGAGCTTCCTTCCCCGCCCACTCAGGACCCCGGCCGCCCTGAGTACCGGTAAGTCCTTTAAGTTACTTTCACCCCTGGATGGACACACCTAACCACCAGGCTATGCTGGGGTGAGTCTCTACTTGCTCTGAATCAGACAGAGAAGGGACTTGAATCTGGATCTCCTATGTCCCAGGTGAGTGCCCGAACCACTGGGCGATTGGATATTTGGGGTTGGGGGTGTCTGTTGTGTTTTTTCCATGAAAATGTTCAGGTCTTGTTTTCATGCTGATACAGAACAAGAAAACTTCAGAACTGGTGCTATTCAGCAAGTCAGACACGGTGATCTAGTGGTTCCTTCTGGCTCCAAACATTTTTTGCAAAATGGAATTCTTGTTTTCCTGCCAGCCTGACATTTAAAGATCTTTTGATGTGAAGGGAATTTTAAGTGCAATTTATTTTCTGTACAGGTACAGCAAGCAAGGGCCAGCTAGACCTAGTGGACCGAACACAGGCCTAGGGGCTGTCTTAGTTCCTGTTCCAGACTTGCACTGAGTCAGTGTAGGTGACTGCAGGGAAATCACTACAACTCCACATTTTTTAAAATGTCCACCAATTTGGGGGGTGCCCCCCTCAGGATTAGTAGCTAATTTAATGCCTGCTGTTCAAGAAATGCTGAGCACCCAAGATAATGGGAGCTGTGGGTGTTCAGCACCACTGAAAACCTGTCCCAAGGAATCTCAAGTTGGCCACCTACACCCAGTGACCACTTGTTACAAATGTTTTGCCCTCGCCTCCATATTACAGCATCTGTAAAATGGGAGCAATAACATTGCTCAGCTTCGTAAAGTGCTTTGAGACTGATAGGTAAAGGAAAGCATGATATAAAAGTGCAAGGACTTAGGTAAACATCACCTCTCTCTCTATTTTTAACTGGTTCCAAAAGCATCCAAGATGACTACGTGAGAGATTACAAAAAGTACCCCTTTTCCCCTTTCAAATTGCTCGGTCAGTTGTTAGCGTGGGTCTTTCCTTCAGCACCAGGGGAGAAACCAATACTTTTAAAGATGGAAAATGATCGCAGAACCATAGAAATTGGCTGGGGCTTCTGTGAGCAAATGCAGGATCTGAAACTGCTGTTTTTAATTAACTAGAATTCAAATGGTCTGCCCCTTTAAGATCTTCCTCAGTGATTAGCATTTGTTATTGATAGCTGGTTAACAAATCACTTTGTTTTGGCACCGTTGTTTCTAACAAATCACAGTTAAAACAACCTGGTTTGGTTAAAATAGCATTTGAAAAAGCAACCTAGCTTTTTCAACCTGTGTACATGAGAAGCGTTCTAAATCGAGCTCTGTAACATTCTACACTTCTCTGAGGCAGCTGTTACCTACTGAAAGAATTTTTTTTTTTTTTTAATTTCCTTGCATCAGTTTCTCTGGTGAGCTGATATACTTCAAGAAGAACCTGAAGTTGCATGTCCCTACGGGTGCTCCACTGCGCTCTTGCCCGGAGAATGCAAAGCAGAGTCCGGTGTCGGTACTTGTGCAGAGCAGCACCTCGTGCCTCCAAATGAGGGCATGTAAGGAGGCAGGGACCTGCCACCATGCAGCTCCTGCTATATGGAGGAATAGACTGTGGCCCTGTATTTGATCCTTCAGACCTTGCTCAGACTACGATAGAGAGCAAGGGTTATCCTGGCCAAAATGTGTGGATTTTTAACCTCCTCTACCTCTCTGTGGCAATGCCTCTCCCACTTCATCTCAGGAAGTCTCTCCTGTCACAGAATTCTGGGACCCTGCTCCATCCCAGCCTTTCCACCCTGAACCTGAGAGCATGGTTCCTAGATGGTTCTTGGGCAAGGAACCTACCTGTTCAGATAAGGTCCAGTCAGTTCTCCTATCTGGAAACCTAGTACTCACAAAACTTGCTTTCAAAAGTGGGAACTCTTCCAGTCCTGGTGTTCTCATCACTCTTAAGTACACTGGTCTACAATTTTTGAGAAGTCGTCTGCTTCAGAGATAAAATGTGCTATTTATTATGTATTTTGATGTGCTGAATTCAAATATGACAATTAAAACAACTGGCTACTGTTTCTAAGATATTTAAGTTTTTACATTTTATGTCTGTATATTGTGTAGATAGTAGAGTTTTAATCATAAATTGTAAACCTAGGTCTTTTCATGTGTTTATGGTTGCTTTACATGATAATATTTCACCTGTCCTGTTTATGTAACACTTTAAAAATCAGCAAAAGGGTTATATAAATAAAATTTATTATGAAACAAAAGGCAAAAAACTATTATGTACATAGTTTAGTCCTATTCAGTGTCTACTCGGCGCTTCTTGGCTTGTCTCTTGTATTCATTAAATGGAGCATCTCTTGTCACTGTCCAGCAATAGTCTGCAAGCATTGATGGGCTCCATTTGCCCTGATAGCGTTTCTCCATTGTTGCAATGTCCTGGTGAAATCGCTCGCTGTGCTCATCGCTCACTGCTCCGCAGTTCGGTAGAAAAAAATCTAGATGAGAGTGCAAAAAATGTATCTTTAGTGACATGTTGCAACCAAGGCTTGCCTTGAGGAGGTTTTCCACCAACAACTTGTAGTTGTCTGCCTTGTTGTTTCCGAGAAAATTTATTGCCACTAACTGGAAGGCTTTCCATGCCATCTTTTCCTTGCCACGCAGTGCATGGTCAAATGCATCATCTCGAAGAAGTTCACGAATCTGAGGACCAACAAAGACACCTTCCTTTATCTTAGCTTCACTTAACCTTGGAAATTTTCCACGGAGGTACTTGAAAGCTGCTTGTGTTTTGTCAATGGCCTTGACAAAGTTCTTCGTCAGACCCAGCTTGATGTGTAAGGGTGGTAACAAAATCTTCCTTGATTCAACAAGTGGTGGATGCTGAACACTTTTCCTCCCAGGCTCCAATGACTGTCGGAGTGGCCAGTCTTTCTTGATGTAGTGGGAATCTCTTGCACGACTATCCAATTCGCAGAGAACACAGCAGTACTTTGTGTATCCAGTCTGCAGACCAAGCAAGAGAGCAACAACCTTCAAATCGCCACAAAGCTACCACTGATGTTGGTCATAGTTTATGCACCTCAAAAGTTGTTTCATGTTGTCATAGATTTCCTTCATATGGACTGCATGACCAACTGGAATTGATGGCAAAACATTGCCATTATGCAGTAAAACAGCTTTAAGACTCGTCTTCAATGAATCAATGAACAGTCTCCACTCATCTGGATCGTGAACGATGTTGAGGGCTGCCATCACACCATCGATGTTGTTGCAGGCTACAAGATCACCTTCCATGAAGAAGAATGGGACAAGATCCTTTTTGACGGTCATGGAACATGGAAACCCTAACATCACCTGCCAGGAGATTCCACTGCTGTAGTCTGGAGCCCAACAGCTCTGCCTTACTCTTGGGTAGTTCCAAATCCCTGACAAGGTCATTCAGTTCACCTTGTGTTATGAGGTGTGGTTCAGAGGAAGAGGATGGGAGAAAATGTGGGTCCTGTGACATTGATGGTTCAGGACCAGAAGTTTCATCCTCTTCCTCGTCTGACTCAAGTGAGAATGATTCTGGTGCATCAGGAACCAGCAGTCCTTCTCCGAGGGGTACTGGGCGTATAGCTGATGGAATGTTTGGATAATGCACAGTCCACTTTTTCTTCTTTGACACACCTTTCCCAACTGGAGGCACCATGCAGAAGTAACAATTGCTGGTATGATCTGTTGGCTCTCTCCAAATCATTGGCACTGCAAAAGGCATAGATTTCCTTTTCCTGTTCAACCACTGGCGAAGATTTGTTGCACAAGTGTTGCAGCATGTGTGGGGCCCACCTCTTGTCCTGATCTCCAATTTTGCAGCCAAAATAAAGGTGATAGGCTTTCTTAACCATAGTGGTTATACTGCGCTTTTGTGATGCAAAAGTCGCTTCACCACAAACATAGCAGAAGTTATCTTCACTGTTCACACAAGTACGAGGCATCTCTGCTCACTTTGGCTAAACAGAAATGTGTCCCTTTGCAAAATCAAACACTGACAAATAAGAGAGCACGACACTGTATGATTTCTAGAGCTGATATAGGGCAATTTGTTCAGCAGAGTGATGTAAGCTTCGTTATGATTGCATCATCCATGACTTCTAGGAATAACATGATGCAATTCATATCATGTATGACGCAATACCAGCTTCAGATTGCATCATTCATTGTTTTGCCTAAAAAGCAAGTACTGTCCAAACCCAGTCATAGATTTATTCATAGATCCAGTCAAAGATGTATTTTAGTCAGTTCTGGTTTAAATTGAGATCCCTTCCCTTTATAACTCACTTATCCTCCGCCATTCCCAAGTCAAGGGTCGTATATACTGACCCAATAGCATATCTTGAAAACTAGAGCCAATCAACAATTTTAAGCATCATTTTCGTTCTCAGTGACCCAGAATTAGTCAAGTTTGACTACATTTATTTCAGAAGCATTTTGGCTGTAGAGCAGTGGTATCGGAGGTTCCACTCTCTAAAATCATGGACTACTTGTTGGATTTGAAGACACGAGGTCCATCACTGACTTCAGAGTACATTTGGCTGCTGTTGCAACCTTCCACTCACTTGAAGGTTTCTCAGTTTTTGCCCACCCTGCTATGGCCAGATTTCTCAAGGTCTCACACATTTTTCCCCGCGATATGGTCCCCAACAGGACCTTAATTTGGTTCTTGGTGCCCTGAGGAAAACCCCCTTTTCAACACATGACCACCTATTTTCTCCTCTCCCTCAAGATTGTTTCTTATAGCTAGACAAATGGGAGAGCTTGGTGCTTTCATGGTAGACCCACCATTCTCTACTTTCTGTAGAGATAAGGTTACACAGTGTCCCCATCCTTGCTTCCTCAGGTCTCTGTAATTCCATACTAATCAAGAGCCATCTACCAGTGTCCTACCCAAAGCCTAATGGCTCCCGAGAGGAGGCCAGCCTACATACACGAGATGTGAGAAGGGTTATTGCCTTCTACTTTGACAGGACAAAGCCTTTCTGGGCCTCTCCCAGATGATTCGTATCATTTGCAGAGAGTGAAAGGACAACCTATTTCTACTCAGACTGTCAAGGTGCATTTTAACCTGCTATGAATCCAGTGGGATGCAGCCCCCTCGGAGTGATAGCACATTCTACTAGCGCTCAGTCCACATCTGTAACTCTACTGAATGATGTTCCCATAATAGAAGTCTGTAGGACTGCAACTTGGTCTTCCATTCGCACCTTTGCCCAGCATTACACCATCTACCCTGCTTCCAAAGATGCTGCCACCTTTGGCAACGCGGTCCTTCTTCAAGATGTTTTGTCCATATAAATGCTCCACCTTTCTGCCCCTCAGGAGTGGAGACTCTGCTTCGCTGTCCGGAAGGAACTGAGTGGCGGTGGGCCTGTGCCTCCATATGCCCTTGTCTGGAGGTGCGAGGTGTTGCTTTTAGCAGGGGCGGGCCCATAGACACTGCTTTGCATTCTTTGGTTGAGAGCACCCAAGCGCGCCATCTCGAAGTCATTCCTATAAGGTAAGAAACCTATTTCCTTGACCAGTGAATGTGTTTTAAAATAAACTGGTTTGCGCCCTCCTCCCACTAAAGTACTGGTGACCCTCTCACTTTGCATTATAGGCATATGAAACTCCTGTTCTATGCACGTTTCTTCTGATACTGATGAGGTTGGTGCTCAAGCAGAGGGAAATCAACCAAAGCAAAATGTATTTGTGCCTTAGCCCGCACTAAAAATATAGCAAAATGTTTACTAAATGGGAAGGAATCTGTAGAGGATTGGAGGTTTTTTAACTCACAGATGTTATTGCAGACCAAGGAGCATTCCCGAATATGCATGTGTCACACCTGTGGTTTGATCTCCCTTTGATGTGCTTTTCCTGCATCTCTTTCAGGATACATTGTGTGCAGTCGGGGTGCAGCTACTAACGAGGGAGGCTGACCATAGGCAGAGTGGAATATTTGATTTTACAAAAGGTAAATGTTGACGCTTCATCGGTGCTGCTGAGAACGCTGTTAAGTCGAATACCAGCCCCAGATCAGGCAGTAGTAGAGTGAAAAGGAACCCTTTAAATGTGAATCCTCTGACAATGGAGCAGCACTTCACAGCCCCGAGGCTCTGATGGCTATGCCTAGCGCTAACTGAATTATTGGCAATGGGGTTCATTTGTTTAGAGGTGAGTTCATGCTCCCACATTTGTGCCAACATGATTGCTGGGCAGAATCTCATTTCAGGTGCCAAAGGATTACTAGGGTGTCCCGGAGAGAGAAGTCTGATTAAACTAGGAGCAGAAGCCATCCTGCAGAACTCTCCTAACAGAGGACCTTGTCTACGAGAGCAAAAGTCATCACTGTAATACTTCGGTTGCATCAGTGGAATCAGTAGCATAGACAGGACTTGGGCAATTTTGCCACCCATGGGTTGGTGTGCCACATGGACGTACCAAATGCACAGCACAGCTGTCCCATTGGTACAGGAGTGTCTCAGTGGCTTTTTGTCATTGATTTGTGGGGGGCGTGACCCAGATCCCCAAAGGTAGATAGGCACCAGCTCCCATAGGAGTGCCAACCCAAGCATTCAAAAATCATGGGTCAGGCCCCCAAAACCCGAGATTCTAAAAATAACAAACGTTGGGTTTTTATTTGCCATCCGGTTCTTGAGCCTGTAGGGGTTAGGTTTTCCAGCACTTCTCTGCAGTGAGATGAGCTAGAAACATCCTTTTTTAACTGGAAGCTGAGCCTCCAGTAATCACTGGACTCCAGGAGCTGGAGCTTTAAGGAAAACAAAAGCCATGAGACTGATGACAGGCAACCCCTTCCTTAAGAGACTGACTCCAATAGCCCCAGCTGTACTGAACACAATTCTGGCCCTCCTTTATTCGACAGCTCACCTCAGCTCTGATTATGGTCCATCCCTTGAGTGGCTGCTAAGGAGACGGTGAATTTAGAAATCACCCCTCTGTGTCTCTTTAGCTACTGTGCTTACAAGCAACACCCGTGATAGCTCTGAATGACCGAGGGAAACATGTCTTCCCTCTAAGCTCTGGGTTTTCAGTGTTTGCTTTGTGGATAGTCCGTTTCGCTCTTTGCCTGGACCCACAAAGGGATTCAGAAGAGTGCCCACCAGTGGGCTGTGGCATGCTCTGATGTGGTCTCGGTCTTTCCTGTTAAAGCTGTTCCACTTTGATTAAAAATTGTAACTATTAATTGGACAAGAGAAAGTGAGGATACTTTCTCCCAGAGGCTAGAGCTTTCACCAGTCACTGTCCAGATCCCTTCTCATCAGGCCAAGAGAGGAATTGAATGGCAGTCTCCCATATGTCAGTGAATACCTTAACTACTGGGTTAAAGGTCACAAGCAAGGCCTCCTCTCCCTCCACCCCCAACTATTTTGTGTGGAGTTAGGCAGCCTCTGAGCACCGGTACCAGATCAGGCCCCTCAGGAACACTCTGTCCTATACCCCTGTCTGTGGGTTGCACTGGGCTTGGGGCATGCACATTGCAACCTCACTCTGGAACTTGGGTACCTGGGGTACTTTTACAGCAGACATTTAGGCACCTTCCGGTGGCAGCCGAATAGGGATTCTGTGGCTCACAGAGAAGCCTATATCTGGACTTCAGGAGTCTAAGTCCCCTTGTGGATCTGGAGCTTTGTGTGGGCAGAGCCATGACAGTTTATGTGCTGGGTATAGGCTATGCTACCATCGGAAACTCTCCAGCATTCCTAATGCATGAATCAATGGTATTTAATAACCACACACGTCTTCCGGCAAATTAGCTAAAGCCCCTGTCTTTGCCAAAGCCAGCACCATTTAAACCAATTTGCCATTTCTAGGCTAATCTGTGCTTGAGATATCACAAACTTACAGAGAAATAAGGAAAATTTCCCCAGATCCTTTATTTTGTTAAACCCTCATCTCTCACTAGCTAGAAACTTCAAACCCAGCCTGTGTTTGTGCCTGTGACACGCCAGGTGCGTTGCTCTGGATGTGAGAGTTTGGAAGGGGCTCTGCTCTGCTGCTGTAATGGAAGGTTCACTTTAACCTTGATGCTGGAGAGATCAGTTTCTCCACCTGCTACAAAGCCCACCACTTGGTACAGGAGCTCTTGGTGACTCCACTGTTATGTTCATGACATACGCACAGAGAAGTTAAATACAAATATAAAACACTTTCTGGAAGGTTGCAGCGTAACACTGTTTCTTAGAATTCAGAATAACTCACAGGAACCTCAAAACAGAGAGCGACAAAGCAGGCTGCTCCCTAAAAATAGAAAGGCACAACTCACCCCACCTTAGTCTAGGTTGTCTTTAGACTCTCTGCTGCTAGTTCCACGTCACACATCAGTCTTCCCTACTGAGCCCCCTGCTTGCAAGCAGAACCAAGAAATACCCCTGAAATGTAAAATGACAGCCCACAATTTTAACTGTTTTCAATGCAGTATGTCCACAAAGCTCTTTTTGTGAAGAGAAACTCCACATGAAATGCAGAGCAGGCTCTCCTGCTATGATACAGGAGAGTTTGTAATGTGCTTATAAAACAGATGTTCTGGGCACGTTCCTCTTGTGCTAGATGGCTCATACAACACAGTGGCATCTGGAACGTACATACCATGACTCCTGAAAGTATAGGTCTTCCAGAACGTGAAAACTCTGGAGCAGATGCAGAAGGGGATGCGTGAAAGATGGGAACTTGGGGGAGTAGCCGATAGATAGAGGGAGGCATTTTCCAAACCACGTGTTCCTCAGCTCCAGCCATTGTCAGAGGGCCTATGGGCTGGGCCAGATCCTCCATTCCTCCTGAGCAGCGCTTGGGGCAGGAGCAAACTGGTGGGGGACATAGGGTGACCAGATGTCCCGATTTTATAGGGACAGTCCCGATTTTTGGGTCTTTTTCTTATATAGGCTCCTATTACCCCCCACCCCGTCCCGATTTTTCACACTTGCTGTCTGGTCAGGACAAAGGTGGCTTTAAGCACCCATTTTACCACCTGTGGGGGGGAGAAGTGGCACAGCAGGTGTTTGTGCCAAGGGAGGTACACAGCTGTTCAGAGGGTGGGGCCTGGCCTTTAGATGTTTGACTGGTGGCGGTGGCCAGAACCATAGACTGCATGATTAGTTCATTGCTATCCAGTGCTGTATGTTCTAGGGGTTGTTGGCCCTATGGAGTAGCTCGACCTCCAGTGCCCTCAGCACAGGGCGCCGTGGGAAGGGGGATGGAAGCTCAGAGACACCGATGGCTTCTGTAAGGAACGTGGGAGCAAACACTGACCAAGCACCCTGCTAATCAAGCATGTTTGTTTTGTGTGTGTACAGCACCTAGTACAAAGGGGGGGGGTGGTCAGTGACTGGGGCTGCTAGGCCCCACGGCAATATAAATATTTATAATAATAATATTGCCTATTCTCAAAGCTGCCCGTTTCCCACTAGTGGGAGCTGGACTTGCTGTAGCACTAGCTGGAGCTGGGGGCCTGAGCCCCCTAGGCAGCTTGGAAATCTCAGCTGCAGAGAGGAATAAATAAGAACAAAGAGCTGAGCTCAGTGAGTGGAGAGGTTCCCACATGTTTTATTAAGGTCACCCACCAGCTGCATTTGTCTTTCTGGAGGACCTGCCATTACCCCTGCTCCCCACTTCTCAGCCCTTCAGTCCCCTGCTGCCCTCCCCTCCGCAGCCCCTCCCTTCCCACAGCCATGCCTTGATCACTACCAGGCTGTTGACTGTCTGCTCACTGGTTCCAGCCACGTCCTCTGCTGCTGCTGCCCGGATCCCCCTCCTCCTCCATTTTCTGCTGTTTGCGGAAGTGAGAGCATTGTGGAGAAGGGGAGGAGTACTTCGGGGCATGCAGGATCCATCTGGTCCCTTCCCATGCCCCGCTTCTTTGTGGGGACCCACCATTTGAGAAACAGAGCGCTTTTCATCCCTAGATCTCAGTGCTTTACAAAGGAGGTCAGTATCATTATCCCCCTTTTTGCAGATGGAGAAACTGAGGCAGGGAGCAGGGAAGTGAGTTGCCCAAGGTCACCCCACAGCCAGTGGCAGAGCCAGGACTAAAATGTAGCATTCCTGAGCCCCTCTCCAGTGCTCTCTCCATTAGGCCATGCTGCAGAGATCCCTGCTGATGGCTCTGGGCCAGCGCCGAGCGCTGTGATTTTTAGTGGTGCGGGATTGTTCCTCCCGACCTCTCACGCTGCCTCAGGGAATAAAGCTGGGGATGGGATTTAGCAATGTGCGTATCCTCCTGGAACCTGTCCAGGGCCCCTGGTGCCCTCGTGACCTCTGCCCCACCATTGTGAAAAGCACCATGCTAGCAGAGTGATCGCAGCTGAGCAGGACCTAGGTTTGATGTGAAGGGCAGTCTCGTGTGCCCATCCTGCTGGGGCCTTGGCTGAGGAAAGGCTGCTACACACCCCCATGGCCTGTAACACCTGCGTTTTCCAGAGGTCTCCCACCCTCCAACTGACCAGGCTTCCCCCACTTGGATATTCAGTCCTAGGTGCTAAGGCAACAGTCCCACAAGCTCTGACTGGAGAGAACAGTGGGTCCAGGTGTTTTCTAGTTGGACAAACTGATTGTCATGGGGTGTTGGCAGGACAATGCGGTACTTGTTTGTGTCCTGCAAGGGACTGAAATAAGCTAGGACTATTTCAAAAGTGATGGGAGTTAATTGCACACTTAGCAGGCACTTGGGGAGAGCTGCTCTGTAATTATCATGCATTGCTCTCCAATGGAAGGGGTCCCTGTCGTTTCTGAAACAAGCCTGTAATTAACGCTTGGTGCTAGCTGTAGCCCAGCCCGGGATCCATTTATCAAATTTGTGGACAGGTGAAATTAACACTGACCTGCTCCTTCCCTTGTCAATTAGCGGGTAGCGCTGAATGACAATCTGCCTCTCAGCTGGGGTTTGGACATGACTGTATGCTGAATGTGGGGAGCAGCTTGTGCTCTTGTTGACGGCATGAAAACTGCTGCTGCTATGGACTTGCTGTCATCTGAGTGCTGTGAGCCAGGATGCCTCGCTGCTCCTAGGTTGCTTTGCCAATGTCATCAGACTGTGTCCAAAGTGGTGAGCTCTCTTGTGGCAGGAGAGGGTGGGGGAGCAGGTTTGGGCTCATTTAAAACCCACTCGGAACACGAGAGTTCAGAAAACAAGTCACCAGGGACGTGCATCACAGGGATCAGCAAAAAAAATGCTGCAGCCTCTGGGTTTTCTTAGGATGGATCAGAACCTGCTTAGCTGGTGAGATCTGACAGGAACAAATGCAAGGTTGGGGTGGCTGTTGGTTTTGCCCTACTTAAAAGCCCGCAAAAGCATAGCCCAGGTGTCCAACAAAAGGAAGAGCCCAGTCTGATCAGGTCAGTGCACAAGTTGTGCATTAATGTTGCAGATTTCCAGGGTACACGTGAGCCCCATGCTGATGCTGTTTTGGGTGGGCGAAAGTCAGCAGCAGCCCCCAAGGTATACATGGGTGGCAGCAGTGGGAAAGCAGATGGTTAGTTACAGCACAGCTAGAACCATCAGGAATTTTTTTTACTAACTTTTCCCTCAAAAATGCCATTTCATTAAACCCGAAACTGTTCCCAAACCAGGACTGGTTTCAGTGAATCTCCCAACTCAGAATTACTGACAAAAGTTTTGAAATTCAGTGTCCCAATTCTGTTTTCAGAACAAAGATTTTCAGGTTGCTGAGTTGAAATGATTTTGTTTTGGAATGTTGGTACATTTACCCTTAAAGGCTGGAGAAAAATGTCAAAATTGAAAGTTTCCGTTAACCTGAACCAAAACATCGTTTGGATTCTCAGTTTGACACCATTTTCAGCATTTTGACTTTTCATCTTGATTTGGGACAGGAAAACATTTTGATACCATGAATTTTCCCCCCAATTTCTCCCCACCTCTAATCACATAGTGGGCTTTGTTCTGCAGTGCATTCGGAGACATGGCAGCTAACCTCCAAAAGCCCATTGTCAACATCGGTGTGATAATCCCCACGCACCTCTGTCTAGGGGGCTGGCATTGGGATGCTGTTTTGGAGCAAACTGCTGTGATCTACAGGCTCTAAAACACTGCACTGGCTTTTCCTTTGGCTTTTGCAGGGAATGAGCCTGTGCTAGAGGGTTAACTGCTGCCAGTGTATGTCAATGATCTTTCTTACACAGAGTGTTACGCAGGGACCCCCCGTCTCTCACCCTGTAGGCTGTGCAGCCACACGTCGCTTCCCAGCAGTCTCTGGAAAGGAAGGGGCTGTCTTCAAAGGCTAGTCATTGTTTGAATGGCTGGAGGCATCCTCATTAGTTGGGAGCAGGGGGAGAATTGAGCTATGGCACAGTTCTGTTAACAAGCAGGTGCCAGACCTCAGAGTCGGCCCTTGTTGGAGCCTGCTGCAGGGTGCTCCCTGTATGGGTTGGGGCCAAGACGTGGGCAAGGGTTCTAGCACTGACCGCTTCCTGTGGCTCCATATGCTCACACTCACATGCAGGTGTTTGCACCTGGGCTCTCACCCCCTCAGGACTAGGGCGGTGAATGTGGGGCCATCCCCTCCCACCTCGACGCACACACAGCCATGGCCTCCTCAGCCCATGTACTCTGCTAGCCTGGAGCTCCAGTGTGCCCAGCCCACCTGTGGCAGAGAAAATCCAGCCAGGCAGCAACAGAGAGCCCCAGGAACCAGCTCTCCCGCAATCCCTCTGCTCAGGGTGCCTCCCTCGCCCGGCCACACTCTGCTCCCTGAGCTTCCCCCTTCCGCTGCATCCCCAAATGACACTTAGTTTTCCTGCCCACTCCCATAGCTCTGCCTCTGTTCTGCAGCTTTCCCTTCCCATCTGCTCAGATGCTCACTGGCCCCCACCCAGTCGCAGGCCGCTTCTCTCCTCTGGCTCCACCGTGCGAAGCCCTAGCCGCTGCTCCCTTCCTTCCTGCTGTCCCCTCCTTGCCCTCTTCCAGCCCAGTTGCTCTTCTCTCCCCAGCCCTGCTCCTCTGCTCTGGGCCTGGCTCCATCCATCTCCCCTGACTCCTGCTGGCCTGTGCCGAGGCCCACCTGCTCTAGGAAGCTCGGAGAAGCAGTTTCCCCTTTGTCAGGAACTATTTTCCATGTCACCAGGGCAGCCAGTCACCCAGGACACTGCAGGAAGCTGGTGGCTGGAAAGGGTGGTAGAATTGGGCCTCCCGAGCCATAGGCATAGGCTGGAGCCAAGAGCAAGGCCTCTGGGTGCTGCAGTAGGACAGGTACGATCTGCTCACCCAGCCAAATTGTTCCTCACCCTTGGCTAGTGGGAGGGAGACTACTGTATGGCTGGGTTAACTGATCTCCCCAATGTGCAGGTGGGGGAGGGGGTAAATAATTCCCAGTTAATAGCTGCCCAAGGACTGGCCCATGGCCTCCCAACAGGTGGGGGCAGAGCGGGGATGAGAACACAGCCAGTCCTTGCCCCTGGGCCTGTGCTCGGCTCCCTGGAGCCCCTAAGAGTGCCTCAGGCCAGCATGCCACGTACCACGACTCAGCACTGGGCGAGCACAGCCCAGCATCCGATCCGAAGGGGAATGCCTAGGCAGGGTCGGTTTCCTACTGCCACCACTGTAAATAGCCAGCACAGTTGGTCCAGCGCGCAAGTTGTAGGGTATGTTTTAAAGCATTGTCCTGGATCGAAAGATCCATGTAATAGCGACTCTCCATGTCACGGGCATTGATGGAAGGATTGGGGCGCTTCCTCCTTGGGTCTGCTGGGCACCCAGGGCAGGCAATGATCTGGAAATTCATTGCCTGTCAGGTCTTCTAGCTTAACAAGCAGAGACACAGTAAACAAAGGGCAGCTGGGACATGCTTACAGTCCTTCCTGTAGAGTCAAGATGTCCATATGGACCACAAGATATTGACAGGAGGCCGCCCAGAAAGGAAGCTCAGAACAGGGTTCTGTGTTGTGCTGGTCTAGTCTTTCATCTGCTCTTCCCACTGTGCACAGAGTTTATCCAGCGTGTTGTCCTTTTCCTGACCTACAATGCGATGTTGTGTACTAGACGCTGCTGTGGTGGGTGCCACAGAACCACCTTTGGTGGAGAGAGTAGAAATACTGCAGCAAGCGCTCATCTCTGCACCACAACGGCTGTTTATGCTGCAACTCCCCAGTTTTCATGTATGAATTTGGGTGCAAATTTCTGCACTGCACATGTGAACGGCCCAGGTATGTATTGTGGGGAGTCAGACAATCTAACACATTCAATCAATACAGCTACACCTATAAGATATCCCTGATCTTAACTCCTGGAAACATCTAAGTCATCTTATATAAACCAGGGGCATGTTCCTAAGGAGAACTCTGCTTTAACAAAAGGCCATAGGAGGTTCCAGAGGTGAAATCAATGGTAGTTTTGCCATTGATCTCAATTGCGATTTCACCTAGGGTGACCAGATGTCCCGATTTTATAGGGACAGTCACGATTTTTGGAGCTTTTTCTTACATAGGCACCTATTACCCCCCACCCCCGTCCCGATTTTTCACACTTGCTGTCTGGTCACCCTAATTTCACCCAATGTATTTTGTCCCAGTTGGTCACAATGGCGACAGCCCCTTCCACACAAACACCAGCCAACCAACAAAAGGAACTGGAAACAAATCAACCTTAAAAAAAAAAGAAAAAAAATTATCAAACAAACCAAGAACAAACCCCAAGCAGAGTTTTGATTACCAAAGGGAGAAAAGCTTGTGATTGCATGGAGTCCTCTAGGGATCTGGTTATTGATTAGACGCTCAGTTACTACAGTGATGGACAGCAGTATAGAACCCTGTGATAGAATCAATTCTGCAGTTAAGCTAGGGTTACCATTCGTCCGGATTCCCCCGGACATGTCCGGTTTTTAGAGTTAAAAATAGCGTCCGGGGGGAATTTGTAAATGTCCGGACTTTTCCCCCCCTCCCCTGCTGAGCACGCGCTGCTGACAGGGCAGCCAGACGGATGGTGCCACTTACATGGGGCTCCGACAGCCAGAGAGAGCCCCTCCTCCGCTTCCCCCTCCTCTCCCCTGCAGCTGAGAGCACTCCCTCCCTCCCTGCATTCGCAGATCACCAGCCTGCCCTTCGCACCGGCAGCCTGGAGCTCCTCCCCCTGCTCCTCCTCCCCGGCACGCTGGTCTGAGCGGCAGAGTAAGGGGGCCAGGGGGTCGGAGAAGGGGCAGGGAGGTTCTGGAGGGAGCAGTCAAGAGACGGGGGGGTTGGGGGGTCGGGGGGGGCTTTCTGGGGGTGGGGGTGTGGATAAGGTTTTGGGCAGTCAGGGTACAGGTAGGGGGTAGGATCCTGGGGGGGGCAGTTAGAGTGGGGGGGTCTCAGGAGGGGGCAGTTAGGGGACAAGGAACAGGGAGGCTTAGGTAGGGGGTGGAGTCTGGGGGGCAGTTAGGGGCAGGGGTCCCAGGAGGGGGCAGTCAGGGGACAAGGAGCAGGGGGAGGGTTGGGGGTCCTGAGGGGGGCAGGAAGTGGGAGGGAGGGGCTGGGGCGGGGCTCCTCCCGTCCTCTTTTTTGCTTGCTGAAATATGGTAACCCTAGTTAAGCCTCTGCCACTCCAGTGTCTTCAGGCCATCCAGTGGGGCGGGATGGGCGTAGCAGAGCGACTGGGACAAGAGGACAACTCTTCATTGGATTCAGTCCGTGCTGAGGGAATGATGGCAAAAGAAATGACAAAACTTAATGTCCTCAACTGTAGCCTATGGCCAATTTTCCAGGGAGTGGCCATGTGGGGAGTTTGAAAACTGTATCCTTCTGTTAAGATCATTGGGCACCAGAACCATCTGACCATTACTTAAAGGACCCATTTGTAAATTAATTTTAACTCTAACTAATCACCAATTTACTTGTGAATTCTCAGAAAACCCATTCTGTGCTCGGTGGGTGAGAGCCGAGTGTGGTGCAGACAGGCTGCATTTTCTGTACATAGCAGAGAGCTGGAATCCCTGCTCTAAGGGCAAAGTTCAGCCTCAGCTGTGGAGCCAGTCTAGCTCCTCCATGAAGTGGTGAGATCTCCCCATACACACCCCGCCCGCCCTTGCAGAGGTCAAGGATTGACTGGGATTACAGGTGACATCTTTACCCCTAGATGGACTCTCAGGCACTGGGATGAGGCTCACTGGTGGAGCAGTGTGGCGGGGCAAACCTGAACTGCCTCTGTGAGCTCTGTACCCTTTAATGGAGGACTGCACCCTCTAGGGAGGTCAGGCCGCCAGCAGACAGAAGTGAGGCCAGCTGAGAGGGCATGATGGTCTTGGTGTCAGGACACTGGTTTGGGTCTTTGGAATTGGGGGTCTTTTATTGAGAGATCCCGTTGGTTCCAGTGGGGCCTGGAGTTAGAGCAGAGCAGCAAGGCCTGTATGCTCTTCCAGCAGGGGCACAGATGCGGGCGGACAGTACACATGTATAGGGCCCTACCAAATTAATGGCTGTGAAATCAGACCTCCCCTGTGAAATCTAGCTCTTGTAGGGGCAGGGCTGGGGGCACCTGGGCTGGGGGCTCCTACCATGCACCAGGCTCCAGCTGCTTGTCCTGGCCAGGCTGGGGACGGACTGGACTTCCTCTTCCCCTGCATGGCCACTCTCGAGGGAAGATCAGATCCACCTCCAGGTAACACCCCCAGTTGCAGGAAGCTCCACTGCTGCTCTGCCTTTAGAGCTGGGCTCTGAAGGCAGCAGCTTCAGAGCTTCTTGCAGCCAGAGGAGTTTCCCAGAGGTGGGTCTGCATCTGATCTTCCCTGTGCTGCTGGGAGTGCCCAAGCTGGGGCCTCCTAGCTGCTAGTCCCGGCTGGGCGGGGGAGGGACAGGACTACTACTTCTGCACCACAGCTGTCTGTTGGTGGGGGTGGGGGAGAGATCAATCTACCTCTGGATACCTCCCCTGGCTGCAGGAAGCTCCAGAGCTGCTGCATTGCAGAAGTGAGGGGGGCAATCCCGCAACATCCCTCCAACAGCTGTGTGGCACCCCCCCCATGACCCCGTTACAACATCTGCAATTTCACAGTATAAACATCTGAAAACCTGAAAGTGACTTATTTTCAAATCCTAGGGCTGTGAAATTGACCAAAATGGGCCCTGCCATCAGCCATCCTGCCCCAATTGCCTCAAATCCAGTGGGGGAATGATGGGGGGCGAACAAAGATCGATGCCTGCCACACCCCACCTCCATAGGCCCGTGGGATGGGGCTGCAGGATCTGCTGTGTCACACCAATGCACCCCAGCTAACATTGTCGAGAGCCTCGCGTGCGTGTGGCTCCTCATCAAAGCCGTGACGCGCAGGGCCACATTTGGCTCCGTTCCCAGTATAGGTCACAGTAACTCCATCGCCACTATGCTAATGAGTGAGATTTGAATTTGGCCCTAAGTGGGATCATTTCTTCAAATCCAGACAGTTCCTAGTGGCTTTGTCAGGTGTTTTTTCCTGGTTGTTAGAACTACCTCCCCCTCGCTGCTGCTTTCAGCCTGCACTGAGCTAGACCTGCCACTCTTTTTTCCCCCCCTTCCCACAGTGCTATGCATGTCCATCACAGCTGTGACCCTGCCCATCTTGGAGCACTCTGCATTGCAGAAAGGCAGAGACCCCTCCTGAAGAAGCCGCCGCAGGGGCTGCTCTCTCTTCAGAGTCAATGAGGTAGCAAAAATCTGGAGGCAGCATGTTGCAAGTTGTTCTGTAAGCCTTTCAGGAGGTCTCCGCTCGCCCAGCTGTGCACAGGCGAAGCAGGCTTCCAGCCCAGCCCAGCCCTGGGGCACAGTGCACTTACAGAGCTGTGTAAATGGCCACATAATTCCCCATTGAATGAGACTGGCAGCAAAAAGGGCTCCAGATCCTCCACTTTAATTAAGAGGAAATAGCTAAATCTCTCACCTGCATTCTTGTGAAGGAAACTTTCTAAATGTGACAGGCACAGGGAGACCTGCCTGAGTCTGCAGACAGCCTGGGTCAGTGAGGAGGTGGGCTCTGCCCCCCTCAGCTGTGCAATGCACTCACACTGACGCCCCGGGCAGGCAAAGGGAGCATGGCCATTGCCCACCAGAGCACTGCTTCTCATGTTAACAGAAGCACTGAGCCCACGTGATTCCCCATTGGTGGATGTGGGGGCAGCTATTGTGGCGTTCCAGCTCTCACAATTTAGTCCCAGTGCTGGGATTCCAGCCCCTGTTGGAGTCCGTCTCCTTGTGACAGAATGGGGAGAGAGGGGTGAAGGATCCTTGGAGCTGCAAGAGCAGCAGAGGCAGGGCTGGGGGTGAGTGATGAACTGTGGAGGCTTCACGTGTGGAGCACAGAATTTGTTGGCTGGAAGTTAGGGGAGAAACTGGAAGCTCTGCACAGTTAGGTGGCATCTTATACCAATGTGTGTATTGTGATCTCAGCTGGGGTCTAGTGAGAGCTGCAGTGGGGCCAGAATCACCTTGCTCTGTGCACTTGGGTGACTTAGACACCAGCAGCTGCATGCACGTTGGGGGAGCAGGGGAAGTTCAAACATGGCAAGGCAGAGTAAAGCCGCTATATAATCTGTTTTTTAATTTTGGGACCAATCTTGTGATCTTCGAACTTTTGAGCCTGCCACACTGAATATGCCAGGAGAGGTAGGGGTAGCAGTCACTGAGGTTTACAACTTGAAGAGTGAGAGGGGATTGGATGTTTATGTTGGGAACGAGACTTCCAGTGTTAGAATAAGAACAGGAGTACTTGTGGCACCTTAGAGACTAACAAATTTATTTCAGCATAAGCTTTCGTGGGCTACAGCTCACTTCTTCAGATGCATAGAGTGGAACACACAGACAGAAGATATTTATACATACAGAGAACATGAAAAGGTGGAAGTACGCATACCAATTGTAAGAGGCCAATCAATGGAGATGAGCTATCAGTAGCAGCAGAAGAAAAATCTTTGAAGTGATAATCGAGATGACCCATAGAAGGTGTGAGGAGAACTTAACATGGGGGGGAAAAATTCAATTAGTGTAATGACCCAACCATTCCCAGTCTCTGTTTAGGCCTAAGTTAATTGTCTAATTTGCATATTAATTCGAGTTCAGCAGTCTCTCTTTGGAGTCTGTTTTTGAAGTTTTTTGTTGCAAAACTGACACCTTCAAGTCTGTCACTGAATGATTAGAGAGGTTGAAGTGTTCTCCCACTGGTTTTTGAATGTTATGATTCCTGATGTCAGATTTGTGTCCATTTATTCTTTTGCATAGAGACCATCCAGTTTGGCCAATGTACATGGCAGAGGGGCATTGCTGGCACATGATGTCATATATCACGTTGGTAGATGTGCAGGTGAACGAGCCCCTGATGATGTGGCTGATGTGGTTAGGTCCTATGATGGTGTCACTTGAATAGATATGTGGACAGAGTTGGCATCGGGCTTTGTTGCAAGGATAGGTTCCTGGGTTAGTGTTTTTGTTGTATGGTGTGCGGTTGCTGGTGAGTATTTGCTTAAGGTTAGGAGGCTGTCTGTAAGCAAGGACTGGTCTGTCGCCCAAGATCTGTGAGAGTGAGGGATCATCTTTCAGGATAGGTTGTAGATCTTTGATGATGCGCTGGAGAGGTTTCAGTTGGGGGCTGAAGGTGGCGGCTAGTGGCGTTCTGTTATTTTCTTTGTTGAGCCTGTCCTGTAGTAGGTGGCTTCTGGGTACTCTTCTGGCTCTGTCAATCTGTTTTTTCACTTCAGCAGGTGGGTATTGTAGTTTTAAGAATGCTTGATAGAGATCTTGTAGGTGCTTGTCTCTATCTGAGGGATTGGAGCAAATGCGGTTATATCTTAGAGCTTGGCTGTAGACAATGGATCGTGTGGTGTGTCCTGGATGGAAGCTGGAGGCATGTAGTTAAGTATAGCGGTCAGTGGGTTTCCGGTATAGGGTGGTGTTTGTGACCATCGCTTATTAGCACAGTAGTGTCTAGGAAATGGACCGCTTGTGTGGATTGGTCTAGGCTGAGGTTGATGGTGGGATGGAAATTGTTAAAATCATGGTGGAATTCCTCGAGGGCTTCTTTTCCATGGGTCCAGATGACGAAGATATCATCAATGTAGTGCAAGTAGAGTAGGGGCGTTAAGGGACGAAAGCTAAGGAAGCGTTGTTCTAAGTCAGCCATAAAGATGTTGGCATACTGTGGGGCCATGCGGGTACCCATAGCAGTGCCGCTCACTTGAAGGTATATATTGTCCCCAAATGTGAAATAGTTGTGGGTGAGGACAAAGTCACAAAGTTCAGTCACCAGGTTTGCCGTGATGGTATCGTGGATGCTATTCCTGATGGCTTGTAGTCCATCTTTGTGTGGAATGTTGGTGTAGAGGGCTTCTACATCCATAGTGGCCAGGATGGTGTTTTCTGGAAGATCACCGATGGATTGTAGTTTCCTCAGGAAGTCAGTGGTGTCTCGAAGATGGCTGGGAGTGCTGGTAGCGTAGGGCCTGAGGAGAGAGTCCACATAGCCAGACAATCCTGCTGTTAAGGTGCCAATGCTTGAGATGATAGGGCGTCCAGGATTTCCAGATTTATGGATCTTGGGTAGCAAATAGAATACACCTGGTCGGGGTTCTAGGCATGTGTCTGTTCCTGTGCTTTCTCCGGGAGTTTCTTGAGCAGATGGTGTAGTTTCTTTTGATAATCATCAGTGGGATCAGAGGATAATGGCTTGTAGAATGTGGAGTTAGAGCGCTGCCTAGCAGCCTCTTGTTCATATTCCAACTTATTCATGATGACGACAGCACCTCCTTTGTCAGCCTTTTTGATTATGATGTCAGAGTTGTTCCTGAGGCTGTTGATGGCGTTGTGTTAGAATAGTTAATGGTGAGAGGCCAAGCCTGCAGTCAGAGCTGCGACTCCAGCATGTGCAGTATCCCTTCGCCTCACTAGGCGCCCAAGGCAGGTACTAAGGGCCAGTAATACACACCTTTGCCTCTCCTAGTGCAGCTGAGCAGCATTGCCTTGTCTGGGAGCTGATTGACTTACTCGTACTTGGAGTAAGTGTTTTGTGATGGCTGTATTTTATCCCGGAGATTTCAGCATGCCAGTGAGCCTTTGAGGGCCAATCCTGTCTAACCTGACTCATCTCTTCTGTCTAGCTGGGTACTGTAGTCTCTTAGGGCATCAAAATGGGCCGTGTGATGACCAACCGTTGATACACGGAGAGCTATGCTGGCTATCTGCCTGGCGCCTGAGGGCCACGCCTCATTTCCATGTACTTTCACATAGGGCACAGTCCACATCTGCTCCTCTCAGGGAAAACCTACGTTGACTTCAGTGGGAGTTTTGCCTGAGTAAGAAGTGCAGGTTCAGGATTGTAATTTTTCACAGAAGAAATTAATACATGCTGCCCTCCATCCGTGGAACAGCCTCGCCTAATGGAGGGGATACTGGACTGGGAGTCAGGAGACCTGGGTTCTGTTCCCTGCCCTACTACTAACCGGCTGGTCACCTTGCAACTCCCCGTGCCTCAGTTTCCCTGTCTGTGTAATGGATGCTCCTTGCCTCCTCTGTAAGGCACTTAGAGACCTGGGTATTTACTCATGCATTTATCTCCTTGGCAGGATGAACAGAAGTTAGTGGAGTTCAGCAGCCATCAGTCCCAGTCTTGGCTTCACCTGCAGAAACAGGGAGGGGCAGCCCATAGCTATGTGTTCAGACTCTAAGGCTATACATGTTCTTAGGACATCTTTGTACAAGTTCCTCTTGGGGTTTCTATGTAGAACTAGGTTTGTTTTTCAGCACTAACTTATCCATGCTGCAGAGGGAATAAAACTAATTTGGCTACTTCAAATCTAGGAAATTTGCTAACTATATGGTTTACTAATTATGCTGAATTTCCCATTCAAGTCTGTTTTAAAAAAAATTTAAATCCGGTTTCTAAGGCCAGAGAGTCCTGCATGAATTGTGGCTGACCCTCATGAGCATTTAGTTAGTTTTGATATGGAAATCTTTTGAAAATGTGAGGCTAGGTCTGTGTACAAATCCAGCTCTCGAGTCTGCCCCGGGGCAGCTTATGATATCTGTCACATGATGGACAGACCCTGTCAGTCATGCTCAGCAGTTAATGAATGTCTCGTTTTGCCAGTGGGGCAAATGGAACAGACAGCGTCATGAGCTGACATCCAGTGCTCCTCTTCTCCTTGCCTCCTTCCATAGTGCTGGACCCCCTAGAGCTGCTGGGTGGGGCTGGGTTACATTAACTCTGCTTCAGTTAGACCTAGGCTGTGAAGAATTCCCATTTAAAAATAAAAAGTTAATGAAGAATATCCATATGAATTCCAAGAATATTTTTTCTATCAAGTTAAAGGTGAACTGGAACATACCAAAATAAACAAAACAAAATAGTGCTTGGTCTGGTCTAGGCACAGTTTCTGTCCCAGTATAACTATGGTGGTTAGGGATGAGTGTTTTTTTTAACGAGTATAGTTAGGCTAGTCTAAATTGTAGTGTGGATGAATTTACACTGATCTACAGGTGCCTTTTGTTGACGTAGCTTATTTTCCCTTCCCATATAGGAATGAACTGTACTAGTATAAACACATTTGTACTAGTATAAATGCTTCTACGCTAGAAGGGTTCTACCACTTTGACTGTACCAGTATAGTTAAAGCGGTACCACTTTTGTGTGTAGACTTGTCTGAATATAACATAAGAACAGCCCTACTAGGTCAGATCAAAGGTCCATCTAGCCCAGTATCATGTCTTCTGACAGCGGCCAATGCCAGGTGCTCCAGAGGGAATGAACAGAACAGGTATCATCAAGTGATCCATCCCCTGTCGCTCATTCCCAGCTTCTGGCAAACAGGCTCGGGACACCATTTCTGCCCATCCTGGCTAGTAGCCATTGGTGGACCAATCCTCCATGAATTTATCTATTTCTTTTTTGAACCCCTGTTATGGTCTTGGCCTTCACAACATCCTCTGGCAAGGAGTTCCACGGGTTGACTCTGCGTTGTCAAGAAGAAATACTTCCTTTTATTTGTTTTAAACTCCTGCCTATTAATTTCATTTGGTGACCCCTAGTTCTTGTGTTATGAGAACTAGTAAACAACACTTCCTTATCTACTTTCTCTATACCAGTCAAGATTTTATAGACATCAATCATATCTACCCGTAGCCATCTCTTTTCCAAGCTGAAAAGTCCCAGTCTTATCAATCTCTCCTCATAAGGAAGCCATTCCATACCCTTAATAATTTTTGTTGCCCTTTTCTGAACCTTTTCCAATTCCAATATATCTTTTTTGAGATGGGGCAACCACATCTGCACACAGTATTCAAGATGTGGGCGTACCATGGATTTATATAGAGGCAACATGATATTTTCTATCCTATCCCTTTCTTAATTATTCCCAGCATTCTGTTCGCTTTTTTGACTGCCACTGCACATTGAGTGGATGTTTTCAGAGAACTATCCTCAATGCCTCTAAGATCTTTCTTGAGTGGTAACAGCTAATTTAGACCCCATCATTTTATTTGTGTATTTGGGATTATGCTTTCCAATGTGCATTACTTTGCATTTATCAACATTAAATTTCATCTGCCATTTTGTTGCCCAGTCACCCAGTTTTGAGAGATCCTTTTGTAGCTCTTTACAGTCTGCCTGGGTCTTAACTATCTTGAGTAGTTTTGTATCATCTTCAGATTTTGCCCCCTCACTGTTTACCCCTTTTTCCAGATCATTTATGAATATGTTGAATAGCATTGGTCCCAGTACAGATCTCTGGGTGGACACCACTATTTACCTCTCTCCATTCTGAAAACTGACCATTTATTCCTACCCTTTGTTTCCAATCTTTTAACCAGTTACCAATCCATGAGAGCACCTTCCCTCTTATCCCATGGCAGCTTACTTTGCATAAGAGCTTTTGGTGAGGAACCTTGTCAAAGGCTTTCTGAAAATCTAAGTACACTATATCCACTGGATTCCCTTGGTCTGCATGCTTCTTGACCCCCTCAAAGAATTCTAGTAGATTGGTGAGGCATGATTTCCCTTTACTAAAACCATGTTGACTCTTCCTCAACAAATTGTTAATTTATATGTCTGACAATATTGTTCTTTATTATAGTTTCAACCAGTTTGCCCAGTACTGAAGTCAGGCTTACATGTCTGTAATTGCCGGGATCACCTCTGGAGCCCTTTTTAAAAATTGGCATCACATTAGCTATCCTCCAGTCATCTGGTACAGAAGCTGATTTAAACGATAAGTTACAGATTACAGTTAGGTTTCAGAGTGGTAGCCGTGTTAGTCTGTATCAGCAAAAATGACGAGGAGTTCTTGTGGCACCTTAGAGACTAACAAATTTATTTGGGCATAAGCTTTCGTGGGCTAGAACCAACTTCATCAGATGCATGAAGTGAAAAATACAGGAGCAGGTATAAATACGTGAAAGGATGGGAGTTGCTTTACCAAGTGTGAGGTCAGTCTAACGAGATAAATCAATTAACAGTAGGACACCAAGGGAGGAAAAATAACTTTTGAAGTGGTCAGAGAGTGGCCCATTACAGACAGTTGACAAGAAGGTGTGAGGAACAGTAGGGAGAAATTAGTATTGGGGAAATTAAGTTTAGGTTTTGTAATGACCCGACCACTCCCAGTCTTTATTCAGGCCTAATCTGATGGTGTCCAGTTTGCAAATTAATTCCAGTTCTGCAGCTTCACGTTGGAGTCTGTTTTTGACGGGGTTTTTTGTTGAAGAATTGCCACTTTGAGGTCTGTTGTTGAGTGACCAGAGAGATTGAAGTGTTCTACTGGTTTTTGAATGTTATGATTCCTGATGTCAGATTTGTGTCCATTTATTCTTTTGCATAGAGACTGTCCGGTTTGGCCAATGTACATGGCAGAGGGGCATTGCTGGCACATGATAGCATATATCACATTGGTAGATGTGCAGGTGAATGAGCCCCGGATGGTGTGGCTGATGTGGTTAGGTCCTATGATGGTGTCCCTTGAATAGATATGTGGACAGAGTTGGCACCGGGGTTTGTAGCAGGGTTTGGTTCCTGGGTTGGTGTTTTTGTTGTGTGGTGTGTAGTTGCTGGTGAGTATTTGCTTCAGGTTGGGGGGCTGTCTGTAGGCGAGGACTGGCCTGTCTCCCAAGGTCTGTGAGAGTGAGGGATCGTCCTTCAGGATAGGTTGTAGATCCTTGATGATGCGCTGGAGAGGTTTCAGTTGGGGGCTGAAGGTGGCGGCTAGTGGCGTTCTGTTATTTTCTTTGTTGAGCCTGTCCTGTAGTAGGTGGCTTCTGGGTACTCTTCTGGCTCTGTCAATCTGTTTTTTCACTTCAGCAGGTGGGTATTGTAGTTTTAAGAATGCTTGATAGAGATCTTGTAGGTGCTTGTCTCTATCTGAGGGATTGGAGCAAATGCGGTTATATCTTAGAGCTTGGCTGTAGACAATGGATCGTGTGGTGTGTCCTGGATGGAAGCTGGAGGCATGTAGTTAAGTATAGCGGTCAGTGGGTTTCCGGTATAGGGTGGTGTTTGTGACCATCGCTTATTAGCACAGTAGTGTCTAGGAAATGGACCGCTTGTGTGGATTGGTCTAGGCTGAGGTTGATGGTGGGATGGAAATTGTTAAAATCATGGTGGAATTCCTCGAGGGCTTCTTTTCCATGGGTCCAGATGACGAAGATATCATCAATGTAGTGCAAGTAGAGTAGGGGCGTTAAGGGACGAAAGCTAAGGAAGCGTTGTTCTAAGTCAGCCATAAAGATGTTGGCATACTGTGGGGCCATGCGGGTACCCATAGCAGTGCCGCTCACTTGAAGGTATATATTGTCCCCAAATGTGAAATAGTTGTGGGTGAGGACAAAGTCACAAAGTTCAGTCACCAGGTTTGCCGTGTTGGTATCGGGGATGCTATTGTTGATGGCTTGTAGTCCATCTTTGTGTGGAATGTTGGTGTAGAGGGCTTCTACATCCATAGTGGCTAGGATGGTGTTTTCTGGAAGATCACCGAAGGATTGTAGTTTCCTCAGGAAGTCAGTGGTGTCTCAAAGATAGCTGGGAGTAGCATAGGGCCTGAGGAGAGAGTCTACATAGCCAGATAATCCTGCTGTCAGGGTGCCAATGCCTGAGATGATGGGACGTCCAGGATTCCCAGGTTTATGGATTTGGGCAGCAGGTAGAATACCCCTGGTCAGGGTTCTAGGGGTGTGTTGGTGTAGATTTGTTCCTGTGCTGCTTTAGGGAGTTTGTTGAGCAGATGATGTAATTTCTTTTGGTAATCCTCAGTGGGGTCAGAGGGTAATGGCCTGTAGAATGTGGTATCAGAGAGTTGTCTAGCAGCCTCTTGTTCATATTCCGACCTATTCATGATGACCACAGCAGTAGTTCTGCAATTTCACATTTGAGTTCCTTCAGAACTCTGCATGCAGAGTTGCATGGTGTGATTTTTAAACCAGTACAAAAGACCATGTAAACGCTCATATACCTCTACCCTGATATAACACTAATTCGGATATAACGCGGTAAAGCAGCGCTCCGGGGGGGTGGGGCTGCATGCTCCGGCGGATCAAAGCAAGTTCGATATAACGCGGTTTCACCTATAACGCGGTAAGATTTTTTTGGCTCTCAAGGACAGCGTTATATCGGGGTAGAGGTGTATTTAAATTTAAATCTGGTTTATTTGAATTTAGCATAAATTGTTTGTTTGAACTGCAGTATGCCACCCTTAAACGTGAATAAGAGCATCAATGCAGAGGTTTGACTGAACTGGTGCAACTGTCATATGTAGACAAAACTGAAGACTTACTGTATTTGCCCCCTGCTCACTAGATGTCTGAGAATTTCTGTGCAGGACTGCCTATTGTGATGTCATTACCAGAACTGGGCAAAAAAAACTGACCAAAACTTTTTTCGTGCAAAATTCAGATTCTGCACCACTGAAACATTTAATAAATTCATGTTGATTTTTGCCAAATAGTTATGATTAAAAAAAAAGTACGAATTCTGGAAAAATCAAAAAGTTTAATTTATTTGGCTCAAAATTATCTTTTGTTTCAAAATTTCCTTTGGTTTATTTTTTTTAAATTAAAAACATTTTAAAAATGCTCAAAATGATTTTTTTTCCATTTTGTGATTTGCCAAAAAAACTTTTTCAGTTTGACCTGAAACAACAATCATTTTCAATTATTTTCAGAATTGCAAGCGAACTGAAAAATCTCTGTTTTTCACCCAGCTCTGGCTACTGGCCTGCTCCAGTCCTGCAGCAAAAGCAGAGTCAAGATCTATTATTACTAAGGTTAAAAATCAGAAAAAAATGTCCTGCGGTGATTTCAGCACATTCTATGGGATCATTGCCAAGGTGGGTCTGCCAGTGTCACCAGACGGGTGTAGCAGGTGTCATGCTCACCTCGCTGTTTTGTCCTACCAGGATACTTACTAAAAGCTGCAATGCTAATTGTGGGGAATTCTGAGTGCTGCTATAGTGGAATCCGATATTCCTAACATGTTCCAGTTCCGTAGGATGTAACAGCCCTGACCACCAGCATGCTCAGAAAGTGGCACCAACTACAGAAAGGTAGAGGAGCAGGGATTGATGGTTGTGGATGTGGTGCCTTGCTGCTATGGGGGTTGGCTGCAGTGCAGTGGTTTCTCCAGACCTCATTTCTAATCTCCACCGAGGAATCCTGTCTCCTCAAGTAGGCCCTGGTCCAAAGTCCGCTGAAGTGAATAGGAGCCGTTTGCCATTAACTTCACTTTGGATCAGGCCCTGAGCTTCCCCAAGGCCCTGCTGCCCTAGGAAGAGCTAGGTGTGGAAACTGTAGAACTCAGCCTGTGGGTTTGGGAATCTTTTTGTCCCCGTCTCCTGTCGTGACTGAACAGTCCCAAAACTTGGGAGTTGTGCCCTGGTTGGAGAGCTCTGATTCAGGCCTCTGACTGTTGCAGTCATGGCATTGCAGGCAGACGCAGACAGACAAAAGCAGAGAAGTGCCCTCCCAGCTGCGTAAGTTACACCCTGGTCAGTAGGGGTGAGTGTAATGTACCCATGGAGGGAGCAGCAGGGCAGGGTCGAATTAGGAGAAGCAACTCCCATGGTTTTGTAAGCAAGCACTCTATCCTGCCCCTAACTCATAAACAATTCTGCCCTTCTACACCTCCAGGTCTGAGTTGAAGATGTTGACCAACAGCCCCCCCCACCCCCACCCCAGCCATTAGTGCCCCCCTGCATGTAGCCCAAGTACTCACATGGCTGCAGATGCACAATCTATTGCTAACCGTGGAAATGTTTTCTCGTTAATTTTGGCTGGAAGGAGAAATCAAGAGTCACCAACATCCTGATTAGAACCCCATCGTGCCAGGTCTGTCTGCCTCCCACCTCCTGCCCGCAGTAACGCTACCCCTCCCCTTGGGCCTGGTGGGGTGGGGGGGAGCCTCTTTGGTGTGTGTATGTGGGGGGGGGGATACAAGGCTGTGTGATACATGTGTGTGTCATGAGATACATGGCTGAGGTGGGTCACTTACACGTTCACCGTCTCACAGAAGCAATGAAAACAGCTTGTGGTGACCCCTTCTCAGCCTCCCTGGCCCTTGGAGTGGCTTTACCTGCACCTCCTGGACTCTGAGCCTTGGGGCCATGCCCTGGGACACGGTGCAGGCCTCCCCTGCTGAGCCCCCAGCATGCTCTCTGCAGGCTGAGCTGCTGCCTTTCCCTAGCAGTGCTGCCCCCGTGTTCTTAGCATAGTAATGGAGGCCGGCGGTGGGAGCAGGGGGCAGGCAGCTAATTGAGCCATTGCTTGTGCTTTCAGTCAGTTGGTGGCCAGCTTCTGCCTGTCAGCTGAGCATCTGCCCCCCAGCTCTGGCCCAGTCTCAAACTCTGAACAGTGGTGCCGGCAGTCATGGAGAGATCTGCCACCCCTCACCACCGTGGGTCTGCCCCCTGCACGGGGGCACTAATGGGTACCCTGGCTGGCTCTCAGGGGGGTGGCTGAGGCTTGGGGCAGGAGGAGGCTGGTAGAGCTGTGGTTGGTGCCAGGGAGCACTGGCAGGACATGCTGAGGGGAGCTCACCGTGTCACTGACTGTAGTGCCCCGTTGGTGTAACAAATCAAACACACATACCTGGAACTGGGCAGTTGTCCCTGTGCATTGGAGCCAGGCACGACTTCACAGCAGCCAGGAGCCTAGACTGACCTGTGCAGACCTGCTGTGTGATCTTGGACTAGTCAGTTTACCTCTCTGTGCCACCACTACCCTCCTTCCCTGGGTGTTCTCAGGACCAATTTTTTGGTGGCCTCAGCATATGGCCCCCAACTCTGGCTGGTGGCCGCTCTCACACTTTTCCCTAAAATATGTAATTAGCTTTAGGAAAAACAAATACACACATCCAAATCATTGTCATTTATTTATTGCTAGCTGGTAAGTCTCTTGTCAACAGTGATATTAACAAACATACAAGTATCACTTTTCACAGCAGACTTACTCAGCCCTCCAAGCCTGGGAACAAATTAAGCCCTGCATGGGGGGGTTGGGAAAGGCAGCAGGGGCCAGGGGCAATGGAGGTTGGTGGGTGAGGGGCTTGAGCCCGAAGCCCATTGGCCAGAACCTGCCACCCCACCACTCCAGGGCTGAAGCCCAAAGCCTGAGCCCCACTGCCCCTGGGAAGGTGGGGAATTCACTGGCTGCCTGCTCCTCCAGTGTGTTGCCCCAGGTGTCTCCAGACCCAACCCTGTGGGCAGCCCCAGCAATCAACATGAAGGTGGTGCATCCAGGAGCACCAGGGAGGGAGAGGGGCTGCTGTATTGCGCCCCCCCCCCCCCCAACACACACACACACACCAGCAGGCTGTGGCTGTAAGAAAAGCCCCTGATGGCCACATCCAGCCATGGTGGCCACATTTGAGAAACTCTGGCCTGTAAGCCCTGTGGGGGAGGGATTGCCCCTCACTGTGTATCTGGGCAGCACCAAGCACAATGGGACCCCAATCTCAGACGGGGCCTCTAGGCCCTACCGTAATGCAACAGGCATGGCTAGTGCCTGTGCTGCTGATGCATGAGGCAGTATTGCATCCAGCCCAGTCTCCTGTAGCTGGGAGGGTTCATGCTGCTAACAAAAATACCAGCATTGTTATACAGAAAGCAAGACAATGCTCATTAAGGTGTACTGTTCAATCTACAGCACAGGGTGATAATCACTATGATTAGGCAGTCACTGTTTATTACTTAGTGGTATTGCTGTGTATTATTTTCTACATTAAAGGGAAACTGTCATGATACATCTCGTGTAGTTTAACAAGCCACGCTAACAAAACCTTCCCTAGAAGAGCCTGTGGGCTTAACCTGGGAGGGGCTGAGCACTCACGGCTCCTATCCCTGGGAGCTCAGTACCTCCAAAACATCGGCCATTTATCTCTAGTTCACAGAAGAAAGTGCTGCTCGGAGCAGGTTCAGAGTCAACATGGGAGAGAGAAATTCCTCCTAAAATGAGAGCGAACAGAAATGGCTCCCTACAGTTCATCACAGACATGCTCCACCTAGGCTGAGTTTGTCACTGTTAGGATTACAGAGGGTCTGGAGGCCCCCATTGTGTGGGGTGTCGCACAAACACATAGTAAGAGACTGTCCCTGGCTCAAAGAGCTCACACTCTAAATACACAAAGTGTGGGAGAGGCATTGGGGGGGGGAGGTGAAGTGACTCGCCCGAGGTCACCCAGCAAGTCAGTAGCAGAGCTGGGAAAAGAACCCTGCTCTGAGTCCCAAGCCAGCATCCTGCCTACTGGCCTATGCTGCTTCCTAAAGATAAGTTGGCCTGCTTTTCTTCCCATGTAACTTACACTGACTGTAACGTACAGGCCAAGCTGTGATGAAGCTACTGCTCTGGCATGATGGAGTGGAGTTCGGTGTAGTGCTGTGGCAGACCGCTTGGGAGGCTAGTTTGAGCCAGGTTTGGTAGGAGACGTGCATGGATTTTGTGCCATTGTAATAAGTGAGGTCACATTACTGTCTTGTGGGCCATAAATCCAAACACACAAGGGGACCAACGCTCTCTTATTGGCAGAGCTCCAGGACCTGCTTCCCACACTGCAACAGCTTGTGCTCGGCTGACTGATTCCACCAGCCTTGCTGGTGTGCTTGGGTGACAGCTTTATGCTGGTCTTAAAGGGACATAATGTCCCAGGCAGGCCGAGGAGTTCGGAGCTGTGCCCATTTGTATGCTGCTGCCTAATTCACCAGCCTCACATGAGAAAATGGGCCAATAAATCACCTGTTTTCCCCACCTGTAACTCTGCCATATTAACTGCTCACATAAAAATGGACAAAGCATAAAACTTACCACTGTGTCCTGATTACAACAGGCTCAGGTCTGCGCACCTGCTAGCATGCAGAGGCCTGTGTTCCACATGGATCACAAGAGGGCGCCTCTTGGGCTCTGATCTGGGCCATCCCTGCTGTATTATGGCCTCCCACTAGTATGGACTGTGCCAAAACACCTGCAGCTGCCCTGCTGCATGTGTGGCAAGGCATGTGCGTGGAGTGGACTGAGGGTAGGATGTGGCCCAAGCTGCCTCCACATTCAAGTAGCATTATTGGCAAGGTCACTTTTCCCCATAGCAGGTCCCAGCTGAACCACACGCAGGTATAGGACCCAGGTGATTCACCTCCAAGTCTATCCGGGTCCTACCTGAGCACATCCCAAACATAAGCTAGTTTATCCTCCCTTTCTTCAGAGAGGGAATGGAGACAGAGTGAAATGACTGGCCCAAGGTCACGTGGGAGCCTGGCGCTGCGAACAGAACCCAGAATTGCTGCGTCCTCATCTGTTGATTTCCATAAGCTCCCCTTCCTCTAACCATGGTAGCTTGAGATTAAATGGCTGTTCCCCAGCTTGCTGCTGTTGTACTACAGAGCAGCGATTAGAGGGCGACATTCATAAATAGTGAAGAACAAGAAGAACGGCCATACTGGGTCAGACCAAAGGTCCATCTAGCCCAGTATCCTGTCTTCCGACAGTGGCCAATGTGCCCCAGAGGGAATGAACAGAACAGGTATCATCAAGTGCTCCATCCTCGGTCGCCCATTCCCAGCTTCTGGCAAACAGAGGCTAGGAACACCATCCCTGCCCATACTGGCTAATAGCCACTGATGGACCTATCCTCCATGAATTTATATAGTTCTTTTTTAAACCCTATTATAGTCTTGGCCTTCACATCATCCTCTGGCAAGGAGTTCCACAGGTTGACTGTGCATTGTGTGAAAAAATACTTCCTTTTGTCTGTTTTAATCCTTTTGCCAATTAATTTCATTTGGTGACCCCTAGTTCTTGTGTTATGAGAAGGAGTAAATAACACTTCCGTGTTTACTTTCTCCACACCAGTCATGATTTTATAGACCCCGTTAGTTGTCTTTTTTCCAAGCTGAAAAGTCCCAGTCTTATTAATTGCTTCTCATATAGCAGCCGTTCCATACCCCTAATAATTTTTGTTGCCCTATTCTGAACCTTTTCCAATTCCAATATATCTTTTTTGAGATGGGTGACCATATCTGTATGCAGTATTCAAGATGTGGATGTACCATGGATTTATATAGAGGCAATATGATATTTTCTGTCTTATTATTTATCCCTTTCTTAATGATTCCCAACATTCTGTTCACTTTTTTGACTGCCGCTGCACAGTGAGTGGATGTTTTCAGAGAACTATCCACAATGACTCCAAGATCTCTTTCTTGAGTAGTAACAGCTAATTTAGACCCCATCATTTTATATGTATAGTTGGGATTATGCTTTCAAATGTGCATTACTTTGCATTTATCATCATTGAATTTCATCTGCCATTTTGTTGCCCAGTCACCCAGTTTTGAGAGATCCTTTCGTAGCTCTTCGCAGTCTGCCTGGGACTTAACTATCTTGAGTAGTTTTGTATCATCTTAAAATTTTGCCCCCTCACTGTTTACCCCTTTTTCCAGATCATTTGTGAATATGTTGAATAGCGTTGGTCCCAGTACAGACCCCTGGGGGACGCTGTTAGTATATAGGTCTGTTTGTTAGCCTGGGATAGAATTTTGGGTTTGACTTTTTGATACTCTTATACTAATATGTGTAAACAAGGGACATTGTGATATTGCTTCTGCCTAGTCAGCTGGATTTGTTAGTACAATGGGAACAGATAAGAACAGTTAAAGTGTTACTCAGGCACACTTTTAGATTGCCTCATCCCCTATCTCAAGGCAAAATCAAGCAACCAGTTGGGAGGGGCAAAGGGGCTTGCAGGTGTGTGTGTATAAAACATTAAAAGACCGAAGAAATGCCGACCGGAGCACAACCTCACTCCTTACGCCTCTCCTGGGGTACAGAAGAGGTGGGATGAGGACCCCAGACCCAAAATGAAACATGACCCTAAGTTGTAAGGGGTGGGACTGTGGGTGTGCATTGCTGGTATATTTGGGCCTGCTAAGGAGGAGGTGGGAATGGGGAACGAGGACACAGGCAAGGCTCTGCGGCTTCAGAGCTGGAAATGGGGATATGGGGTAAATGCTCTGCGGTGTCAGAGCTGGGAATGGAACACTGGGAAACACTGCCAGTGTGTAGAGCTATGGACATGTTTGCTTGGAACTAACCCCAAGAAACATTGCGTTGTCTACACTTTGGACTTCTGGTCTTTTGCTGCTTGCTGTCTGCGTGACATAAACCAGGGAAGTGGGAGGGTTGAGGGAAAGCCCTCTAACAGACACCACTGTTTACCTCTCTCCATTCTGAAAACTGACCATTTATTCCTACCTAATGGTTGAACTGGGCAGGCATGTGTAGTGGAGAGCAGAGAGACATACCCGCTCATCCCCAACAGGTATGCATCACCAGGGGTATGTGTCTCTCTGGGCTTTGCACTGTAGTGTGAACTTTCACACATGCTCAGACACCCTTCAACACTCCCATTCCTCTCCCAAAGCCACAATACCCCTACAATGCCCGGCCCACACTGCTAAGTCCTAGCTGAATTATTCCAGCTCTCCTCTAGTCTAGAGCTTGGCATGACTAGGGTGACCATATTTCCCAAAGGGAAAAATGGAACATCTCATGGGGCTGGCCCAAGCCCTCCCCCCCCTTATGGAGATGCCCCCCTCCTCACCCGAACCCCTTCCCCCCCCTCACGGGGCTGGCCCCTGCCGCTCACCCAAGCCCCTTCTCCCCCTGCCGGTAGGGTGACCAGATGCCCCGATTTTATAGGGACAGTCCCAATTTTTGGGTCTTTTTCTTATATAGGCTCCTATTACCACCACCACCACCACCCCCTGTCCCGATTTTTCACACTTGCTGTCTGGTCACCCTACCTGCAGGGTTGGCCCCGTCCGCTGGTTGCTCGAACTCTGCTGGCTTCCCATGCAAGACTGCCGCTGGTTGCTCACACCCTGCCAGCCCCTCCCTCAACCCCCCCCCCCCCCCGTGACAGAGCCCCGCCTTCCCCTCTGTGTGGGGCTGGCATCTCCGCTTGCCGCTGCACAGTCCTCTGACCGCACCGCACCCCACTTTTTTTTTTTTTTTTACAAAAGTGGGCATTTGTCCCGTTTGCTCTTGAAAACTGATCAAGTTGGCAAGAGCAAATGGGGCAAATGCCCACTTTTTCCAAAAAAGTCGGGATGGGCAGGACAGGGCTTAAAAAAGGGAATTGTCCTGGCCAAAATGAGACGTATGGTCATCCTAGGCATGAGCCATCAGAGACTGGGATAAATAGAGTTTCCCTAGTGTTTCTTCTCATCAGCAAGGACAATGGGTTTGCAGTTTTCAAACCATTTGCTGTAGCTTTGGAATCCCCTCTACACTAAGGGAGGGTATCCATCTCCATATTAACCCCAGAGCTAGGTATCTGTCCACATGCTTGATAACATGTAACATATGGAACAATGCCAGGCACTGGGCACCTCAAAGTAATTGAACTCCGTGAGTTAAAGTGCTAGACATTGAGGAAACCACTGGGCTGCTAGTTGCAGCTCCCTAATTCTACCCCAGCGCTATGCTGGCCCCAGCATAGGTCTGAGCAGCCTGCAGGCTGCTGTAATCTGTGACCCAGGAGGCCCTTTGAGAATAGCCAGGGTGCAGTGGTGCTTTGGGGGCACAAGAGGAGCTCTGCGAGCTGAGGGCTCTCTCACACCTGGGCAATTTTCAACTCACGAGATCTGGCCAGTTTCCAGCCCCTTGGTGCTGCTGGAGTGACTCACAGGGGCCGGAGGATCTGACTTGGAGGGGGGATTTGGCCAGTACTGTTCCTTCCTCTTCACACCCTCCCATCTCTCTCTATTTGTGCACGTCTCTTCATCCTTTCTCATCGCCTGGGAAAGATGTAAACAAAACTACTTCTAGACCTTTTGCAGACAGCCTCGTGCATAAAATTAAGAGAAACTTTTAATACTACTGGATTCCTGGGAAAATCAGACCTCTCCCTCCAACACCTTCATTTGCAATAAATGTCTCCACGGCAGCTGAATCAGAACCTTCCTTTGCCCCTGTCGGCTGCATTTCAAGGAGGCAGTGTCTGGCTGCAGCACTAGTAGGGCTAGGTGGGACAGTGATTCCAGGGCAAGGGCTTGTGATGGGGGGACAATTTTGCTTTGCCCCAAGGAGGAGTCGCAAGATGCTACCTCGTCTGCGTGGGCTGACATGTGAGGGCAAAGTAGGAGCATTATGGGCCGGTGGGATTTTGCTTCTGGGCACCTCGTTAGTAGGCGAAGCTCAGAGGTGGGAGGGACTGGCTCACAAGGAGAACTGAGAAGAGCTAAGTGTTGTGTGGTTAAATAATGATTTATGGGCTGCAGCTGCAGCCTGCAGATACCATGCAAACGCCAAAGAGAGAGGGGCTCATTTCGAGGAGTGCATGTGGGCAGGAGTCTTGGGAGGACGTTAAGGAAGGTAAGATGTAGGACCTGGTCCCACAGGAGCCAATGGGGGTGTTTCTATTTAACTCAATGGGTTTGGATCAGGCCCCAAATGAGGAAATCCATCCGGGCTGTGAGCTGTGTGAGGTGCTGGCATAGTTCCCCAGCGGATGTGGGGGAAGGCCCTTGGCTTGGGGAATGCTGGGTAAGAAACAGTCCTGCGCTGGGGAGAGATGGACTAGATGGGACTCATCAGCCATCTGGAACTCTTCAGATTCTAGATGCTGTACGAGTCCAGGTGTTCGGGTTATTGCGGTTGTTCTGGGCATGCCCAGCTCTCTGTCTGCTCGTGCAATGCCATTGAGGTGGATGGGTGGATTGTTTTAAAATATGCCTCCCCGTATTGGTTCTGGTTTCATTGGCATTCTGAGCTATTAGCCTGTGTGGCCTGCCCAATAAAATCAGGGAGGTTGCTGTGCAGCAGTGACAGGGAAGGACAGACTAAAATCAGGAGCAGGGTTTAGGTGACTGGACCACAATTCTTTGTTGTGCTCCTGTGGCAGATGATGAGTTAAGGGCAGAGACAAGAATCGTCTGCCGAGGGGAGAGCATTTGACACTGTCAGTGATCCTAACCAGGAGTGAGCACCCAGCCAATGCGAGTAGCAGCATGTGAGGCATGGAGAAAGAAGCCTTATGTTTTAAGGGAGAGTAGCTGGAGGCCAGAGGAGTGACATGGTGCTAGGGTGGCATGTTAGTGCTCTGGCTATTTGCAAGGCAAATGGTGATGCTGAACTGCAAGGCAATGTGCAAACAGTGTTAAGCTTGGGTTTTCTGTGCTCCTTTCTCCCCACTCCCAGCATGGCTGGCGGCCTTCGCTTCGGCACAGAGGGAAGACCTTGCTCACCATTTCCTTGCTTCCCACTCTGTGCTTCGCTGACTGTAACAACAATGCATGGTCCTGTGACAACACATGCCCTGTGGGTGTTTGTGGTGTCGTCTTCTGGGATCTCAGCAGGGACCCAAGAAGAACCAAAAGCCTGTGCCAGAGAGGGGAAGGAGGGGCTAAGGGGCTGTGTCTCCAGGTTTGGGGAACTCCTCGAATCAAGGCACCAAGACTCGGTAGTTCTATTCCATTCCATTATAGGTACTTATACCACACTCCTCACCAGAGTATCTGAGCACCTTCCAGCAGGGCATTAAGTGACATGACTAACATCTGTCCTGTGTGTGTTCTCTCATTCTCTCCGCAGGAGAGAAGTGTATGCCGGGGAATGTTGTCTTGTGGATTATATCTACCATATATAAATAATATACACACATGCAGAAAGATTGATCTGCATTTGTGTCAGAGAAGGGTTTGCACTTGAAGCGATAGGTGGGGAGATTTGGGGTGCTCCTTAGTTCCTGGAGGAATTAATTCCATAGCCTTGGACCGGCCCCAGAGAAAGTTCTGTTTTTCACACAGACAAGCTTTGCAATTATTGTTGTGAGTTCTGTTGTGCCAGAGGAGCAGACCTGTCAACCATGTTCTTCGGCTCGGAGCATTAGATGGCCTTTTAGATACCTTGTGCCCAGGCCATGGAGTGCCTTGAAGATAAGACTGGGACTTTGAGCTTGTAGACAGTGGAGGACAGGTCTGATGTGCTCTCAGTAGCCTGTCTTGCTGAGGAGATGCACTGTGGCATTCTGTACTAACTGGAGTTTCCTAAGCACTGAAGGTAGGTTGTGCCCCAGCTATATTGTAGTGCAGCTGAGAGGTGACGAAGGTGTGTATAACTGAGGCTAGGATGAGACCGAGTCTCCTAGCCAACCGGAGATGATAAAAAGCATTAATTGCAGATGCTGCCAAATGAGAACTCTTTGGCAGTGAGAAATCCATGAGTGCTCCTCAACCAGGGGCACCAGAATGGGGGAGGGCAGGTGGCCATGGCCTATCCACTTTTTGTCAGGGGCCCCGCCTCCCCCCCTCCAGCCAGGCTGGCAGCTGGAGCCCAGACAGCTGTGGGGCACTGTGCCGTGGACCCTTCACCTGCCTCGTGTATGGGGGTCGAGAGCAGCCCCTGCCCCGTGGCCCTCTCCCCTTCCCCCACCCAGGGCAGGAGGGGCTGCGGTGCCCCACAGCTGCCTGTGCACGACTCTTACCTGGACCCAGCTCCAGCTGGGGGGCCACAGCCCAGCCAGGGTGAGAGCTGTGGGCAGCTGCGCTTTGGACAGGGCCGGCTCCAGGCACCAGCCCAGCAAGCAGGTGCTTGGGGCGGCCAAGAGGAAGGGGCGGCAAGTTGGGCTGTTCGGCGGCAATTCGGCGGCGGGTCCCTCTGGGAGGGAAGCACCTGCTGCGAATTCCCGCCGAAGAAGAAAGCAGCACGGTGGATCTGGAGCCGGTCCTGGCTTTGGACCCTCCACCTGCCCCAGGAGTCCAGGGGGTAGGGACATGGGCTGGGGGCTGCTCTTGACCCCCCTCACCCCTGGCATGTTGAGGGTCCGCGGCTCCCAACCTGCTCTGGCTTGGCTGGGGGCGGGGCCTCAGGCAGCAGAGGAGGAGCAGGGGGCCATGGCCCCTGACTTTTGGTCAGGCTGTGCCACCCTTGTCCTAAACTACAGATTGCATTGACCAGCTGTGGATGTGACCCTTCAACCAAAGGAGACTTCACCGTGGCTGCAAACACCTCACAATACTTTCCTCTGCCTAGCGCCATTACCTCTCTTGCTCAGGTTCAGCTTCAGCCAGCTGTTCTTCATTCCTGAGCTAATCTCGTCCAAGCACTGGCCGTCTTGGTGGAAGTGGAGTGGTTGAATGTACAGAGAAGTACAGCTGTGTGTCCATCTGCATATTGCTGGCACCTGACTCCATGACATCTGACCGGTTCCCATAGTAAATGTTGAATAGGATCAGAGAGAGGATTCATCCTTGTGGGACTCCACAAGAGGGGACCAGGGGGCTGGAACAATTTGTACAGTGGAGGTGCTGAGAGCCATTGAACCAAACTGTAAACCCTGTCTATGGTGGAAACCACTTCAAGCCAGGGGATGCGGCAGCACCCCCAGCACCCTAGTTCCAGCACCTATGGAGGGGACTAGTGGTGTAGGTTGGTTTCCCACCACTACTCGTTGGTGGAGTCACCATTTTAGTGCATTCCTCTGGACCCTCACCACCGCTCTCTCACAAGGCAGCAGTATCACACAACTGACCATGTCAAATGCTGCAGAAGAGGTCCAGGTGGATGAGAATGGATGTCTGCCCTCTCTTCATTGACAGCAGGAGATCATGATGACTGATATGACTGGCTTATCTCCCTGTGTCCTGTCCCATCATGCACTGGGCTCCATCTAAAACACGGGATAGAGACCCTGGGCGCTGTTTCAAATCCAAGGGGACAAGTTCAAGTTTAGTTCTCAGCTGAATGACTCCACAATTAGTTAGTGAGGGCTAGACCTGGTCAGGATTGTCCAGTCAACACTTTTAAAAATGAAAAACAGTCTTTTTTTTCGAAATGGGATGTTTGTTCCCCCTTTTAAATGTTCTGGTTTTGCAATGGGGCAAATGTTTGTCATCAAAAACCTGGATTTCTGCAAAACATTTTTTTTTTTTAATTTTGTTTCTTGAACTTTTTTGCAGCAAACCCACCATTTCCCTGCCAGCGCTTGTGGGGACCCTGTGCGCTGCGCTAAGCCCCGTACTCGCGGCTGCATGGCACTCCACCTTTCATCAAAGTAAGTTACTGGAGGGGAAAACTAGCTCCCTTCTTTCTCCTCCCACAAGGTGCCCTAAAGCCTGCTCCCAGCTCCAGGGCAGGGATCCAGCTCCCAAGCTCACTGGAGTGTGGGTCTGATGCTGTGATTCAGGCCCATCTCTGATACCAACCCTGCAGCATCAAGACGTGTCATCTGAATACTCTCGAGGAAAGCCCCAGAGGGAGATGACTAAGTGGAGCCCCCAGGGACCTGCTGAATGCTGCTGCTCAGCCTGGCCCACTGGAAATGCTGCAGAGGACATCAGAGGTGAGCAAATGGATTCAGAGCGAGGGTGACCATACGTCCCGTTTTGGCTGGGCGAGTCCCTTTTTTAAGCCCTCTCCCGGCTGTCCTGACCTTTTTTTGGCAAAAGCAGCATTTATCCCGTTGGCTCTCGCCAACTGGATCAGTTGCAACAGCAAATGGGACAAATGCCCACTTTTTTTTTTTTTTTTTTTTTTTTTTTTTAAACAAAGTGGGGTGCAGAGGAATGTGCGGGAGGATGAGTGGGCACAGAGGGAGACAGGGCTGAGGCGAGCAGCGACACCAGCCCCAGCCTCACATGGGGGGGTGGGAAGGCAAGCCCTACGTGGGAGAGATGGTGGCGTGGGTGAGCTCGGGCCAGCCCCCTGCAGTGTCCCATTTTCCCTTTGAGAAATATGGTCACCCTATTCAGAGAGAATGAGAGAGTCTCACACTTCCAACACTTTCCCCCCTCCCTCCAAACGCCATGTGAATCCAACTTGGCCGTGAGTGTCAAAATGCATCCAGCAGCGTACTTATCCCACAGTATAAGCGTTCACCCTGCACTCGGGCCAGTATAGATGGTACCTCTGACCTGGAAGCACTGGAGATCCCCCACAGGGGCAGCTCCAATGAGGTTTCTATGACCAAATGGCTGAGGTGAGGTCAGTGTCATTTTGGTCAATGGTAGGTGGCAGGAGACAGCAGGTGTGTGTGTGGTGGTGGTGGAGAAACAGGTGTGTCATGTTTGGCATGGAGCAGGCAGGTGTATCCTGGTGTGTGGAGGTCAGACTGTGACCTGCTGATGCAGAGCCAGGGCTTCGTGGCAGGCTGGGCTTGTCTTTCAGGAATCCTCACTCGCAGCTATCCTGTCACTATGCAGCCTCAGGGGCTTTGGCTACAGGTCTTGCAGTGGACGTGGTTAGCTGTTGTGTGTGGGAAGTGGGCGAGTGGCGGACAGGATTTCTAGTAGGCCACACTCTGTGCGGAGATGCCCAATAGGAGATCGCATGGAAGCTTCAGCCTGTGCAGAATGCAGCTATCGAAATGCCTGGCAGCATGTCTTGCATGGGGTACACTGCACCTGTGCTATTTGCATTGGGCCCTGATCTCTTTTCTGGGTTCAGCCCAAGGGGTTAATTATAACCACATGCCTCCTTATGGGTTGGACTGTGTATTTTAGAGATCTGCCCATCTCGCTGTGTCCTGTCACAGCTGGCATGCTCACATGTGTGATCCCTAGAGGAGCAGATTCAGAATTGCCCAGCTCCTATTCTACTCGGTGGAGGGGGAGTTACTGGGTAAGAGCATGCTTGAAAACCTGATTGCTTCATTCGGTGGCTAAATGGGAGTGGGTGGAGCTCCTAGAAAATCTGGCCCTGGATTTATACATCTGGGGCTGCTGACAGGGTGTCCCTAGTGCAGGGCACTGAACCCAGGACTTTATCCCCTTTTGTCCTATGGAGGCCACATGCACCGACCTTCAGGACGTATTGCAAACCCCAGACTATGTTTTAGGGGGTGAGCTGAATGGCGAGGGTTTGGTCCTGCCCCCACTGGAGTCAAGGGCAGCTTTGTCCTTGGTGTCTGAAGGCTGGGGAGGATGGCAGTGTTTATGTTGACGTTGTGTTGGCTCAAATTTATTTCGTGCTGTGTGCTGGGATATTGATTGTTCCTGCATCTGGAGTTTTATGGACAGTGCATAAGATAAATAAAAAAAACCCTCATGGAAATATGGAAAAAGCCATGTGTTTGGGGAAGTGGATTGTAAGTACAGTGAGATGATGGGGAGCCGGCTGGGCCATACAGAATGTGGGAGCTGATGGAGGCTGCAGAAGCTATTGTACTTAATTCTCTTGAATGTTATGCTTTGTGTGAATCCAGCTCATTTTCTCCTCCAGGTTAAGCAGTTTGCCTCAGTAAACCAGTTTGAAATGACTCCCCAAATACCTCCTGTGATTGTTTGTTAAATGAGGGCACAAGATTAGCCTAGTTCAATTAGTTAATATTTGTGAAGCACTTAGAACATGTACAACTGTAAAGGGATCATCGTGTTTACAGTGTTGTAGCTTTGTTGGTCCCAGGATATCAGAGAGACTAGGTGGGGGAGGTAATAGCTTTTATTGGGCCAGCTTCTGTTGGTGAGAGAGACAAGCTTTTGAGCTACACAGGTTCTTCTTCAGGTCTGGGGGCTGGTCTTCACTACGGGGAGATCGACACTGCTGCAATTTAGCGGGTCTAGTGAAAACCCGCTAAACTGATGGCAGAGCGCTCTCTGGTCGACTCCGGTACTCCAGCTCCTCGAGAAGAGTAAGGTTAGTTGACCAGAGAGCATCTCTCATCGACGCAGCACAATGAAGACATCGGGGTAAGTCGACCTAAGCTACGTCAACTCCAGCTACATTATTCACATAGCTGGAGTACCGTAACTTAGGTCGACTTACCCGGATAGTGAAGACAAGCCCTGGGAAAAGTACTCATGCAGTGTTACAGCTAAATACAAGGTGGAACAGATTATTTAGCATAAGTACTTAACACACATTATGAAAGGCCATTCAAAGTGAAGTGGCTCGTTAACACCTCTGCAGTCATAAGACAAAAAAGGGAGGTTGATGGGTTGCAGATTGTTGCAATAAGCCATAAATCCAGCATCTTTATTAAGACAATGATTTTTAGTGTCTAGCAAAGTTAGTAATTTAAGCTCTAAGGCTCGTCTTTTGAACGTGTTGTGCAGGTTTCCTTTGAAAATGAGGACTGAGAGGTCAGATATGGAGTGATTATTTTGTGACAATTGTTCGCCCACGAGTTTGTCTTTTATCATTTTTCTCTGTGAGCTCATTAGAGACCATAATGATTGTCTGGTTTCACCCACCTAGTTGATATTGGGGCATTTAGGGCACTGGATGAGGTATAGCACATTGTGATCAGAATGTGTAGGACCAATGGGTCTTGAAAGGTGTGTTGTGGGAGTGTTGATCATTGCAGCAGTGGAGATATGTCTGTGGGTTTTGCATCTGTTGTTCTGTGAGGGGCTGGTGCCGCTTTGAGTTGGTATGTCCTGGTTTATGGGGAGCTTGCTTCTGATTATGAGTTTAGTGAGGTTGGGGGGTTGTTTGAAGGCTAGAAGAGGGGGTTCAGGAAAGATTTATTTCAGGATGTGATCCACATCAAATCTGGGTTGTAATTGTTTAATGATACCCCATATGGGTTCCAGTGTGGGGTGCAAGGTGAAAACTTGGGGTGTGCAGTTGGCAGGTTTTTTTTCCTGTATTGAAGCAGGTTCTCTCAGGGTATTTGAGTGACCAGTTCCATGAGGTGATCTACTTCTCTGGTGGAGCACCCTTCTTTGGTAAAGGTGGTTTTAAGTGTGTTAAGGTGTATATCCCAGACTTTCTCCTCAGAACATATTCTGTGGTATCTGAGTGCCTGGCTGTTGAAAACAGATTTCTTGCTGTGTTTGAGGTGGTGACTGGATCTGGGAAGGTAGGTGTGGCGATCTGTGGGTTTCTTGTATATAGTTGTCTGTAGGGTTCCATTGTTGAAGCTGATACTAGTGTCCAGGAAGTTGATGCTGGTGTGGGAGTAGTCTAGAGAGAGTTTGATAGATGGATGGTGGTTGTTGAAGTTGTGGTAGAAATTTATGAGGGAGTTTAGGTCATCTGTCCAGAGGATAAAAATATCATCAATGTATCTCAGGTATAGCATTGGTTTTGTGGTGCATTTATCCATAAATTCTTCCTCAATGTGGCCCATGAAGAGCTTGGCATATTGGGAAGCCATCCTAGTACCCATGGCTGTTCTCATGGTTTGGACAAAGCGTGTTTTGTTGAATGTACAATGGTTATGGGTGAGGATGAAATGGATGAGTATGGCGATGTCTTTGGGTTGGATATATGAGGGTTGTCCATTGTCTTGTAGATATTTGAGGCAGGCAGCAGTGCCGTCACTGTGAGGAATGTAGGTGTATAAGGAGATGATATCCATGGTTGCCATGATAGTGTTCTGAGGGAGGTTGTTAATGTGGCGGAGTTTGTGGAGGAATTCAGTTGTGTGCTGGAGGAAGTTGGTCCTTTGTGTGGTGAGTGGTTTGAGGTTATTTTCTATGAGTCCCAATATTCCTTCAGTAAGTGTGCCATGGCCAAATAGGATGCATCTGCCTGGTTTCTCTTGTTTGTGTATCTTGGAAAGCATGGAGAAGGTACCTGGGTGGGTTCATGGGGAATGAGTTTGTAGAGGTTTTCTTGGAGTTGTTTGGAGAGGGAATTGATGATATCCTTAAATCATGGGTAAATTGTGGGGTGAGGTCTCCTTTGAGTGCTCTATAGTAGGTGGTGCCGGAGAATTGTTGGTTGGCCTTGTTAACATAGTCGTCATGCTTGAGAATTACCATGGCACCCCCTTTGTCTGCTGATTTGATCACTGTCTAGCAACTGGATATCAGGAACTGTATAGCTATCCTCTTGGTGGTAAAGAGTTTGTGGTGGGTGTGATGTTTGCTACGGATTTCAGTCAGTTTTTTTTCCTGAAGACAACAATCAATGTAATGATCAAGTGTGTGGTTTCATCCATGGTGGTTTGTTCAATCAGATGATTCTTTTTTCTGATGACTGTCGATGGGGACGTGGCAGTTGTGGGTAATGTCCACGTGAGAGAATTCTTGGAGGCGGAATCGGCAGAAGAATTCTTCTCGCTCTCCCCGTGTTAGTATGGTAGCAGGTTCTGTGGTGGGGCAGACGTTCAGTCCTTTGGAGAGTAAGGGGCACTGGAGCCTTTCCAAAAGGGAGGGACGGGGGTCCCACCCCCTGAGGCTTCTCCCCTGCCCCTCTTCTTCCCCCGGAGGCCCCACCCCCGGCCAAGTTGGAAGCTGGAGTGCCCCTCTGCCCAGGGTGGGGTGGGCTGAAAGTAGCGCCCTGCCTGTGTCCCCGAGCCCCCTGCCCAGGGCAGGTGGAAGGTCCCTGGCTCCCCACAGCATGACTCTTACCATGGCCGGGTTGCGGCTCTGAGGCCCCCAGCCAGAGCCAGCTTGTGGAGAGCCAGCACGGACCCTCCATGTCCACCTGCCCTGGGCCGGTCAGGGAGCTGGGGGGGTAGGGGGACAAGGGCCTGGGGCTGCTTTCAGAGCCACCACCCCCCCCCCAGGGCAGGTGGAGGGTCCGCCACGGCTCCCACAACCACCCAGGCTTGCCTCCACAGCCAGGCTCCACGCTGGCCTGGCCGGGGGCTGAGGCCTCGGGGCGAAGAGGAGGGGAAGGGGGCAGTGTCTGCCCCAGCAAAAAGTGGTTGGGCCATGGCCCTCTGCCTCCCCCGGTTCTGGCGCCACTGAATCGTATCAGTTTGTTTTGGAGTGACCTGTCAATCTGCTAAATAATTTCTTTAGTAGAGAGGTGCTATCATGTCAAAAGCTACAAACTTTAAAAACACCAGCCCTGCCTTGGGGTGCTAACAGCACCTCAGACTTTTAAAACAGCAGGCATTCTAACCATGGGACTTGCTTTACTCATTGATCTCTTTGCCGCTTGTTACATTCTTTCCTTTGTCTCCCCTTTGATTTGAAACCAAAGTGGAAACTGACTAGCCCAAGTCACCCTGGGTATCTCCCACACTAGAACATGCTTCAGTGTCAGGGTTGCAAAGGCTGTGGGGAAATGATTTGTCCATGAAATCTGTTTCCAGTGCAATTAAAAATAAAACCATCTCAGATGGAAACGTGTGAAAGAGAGATTGGGGTTTTGTTAAAATCTGACCCCAAAATGTCAGCTTTATGTAATAAACCAAACTGAAAAAGACACAGGGTCCTGAGCTCCCCTCTATACTGTGCGCGGGAGGGGAGTTAAGGAGCAGGAGCTGGATGTGCCAAAGAGCTCAGCACATTGGAAGCATGTTGAATGAGATCTTTTGAAAATCTGGCTCTATGTGTCAGTGTGGGGGGCTGCTGGGGGTTGAGCATGTCTGCACATCTGGCCCCAAGGGCCCTTCCAGCACACTGGTCAGGCTCCGAGCTCTCTGACTCCAAAGTTCCTCCAGTCCACTTTAACGCCACTTACCTCCATTTACACAAGGTTTAACTGAGGTCAGGATCTGGCCCCACGGTCTCTGTGAGCAGCCCCCCTCCCCACCATCCCAGACATGGAAAGAGCCTTAAAGATACATTCCAGCCCTCAGTGGATCCAGACAGGGCAGGAACTGACCTGGAAATACACTGAACTCACAAATGACAACAGACAACAATGACAACTCGCAAATCCCAAGTGAGGATCATGTCGTCTGCTCCAACCAGACCATCCTCCGATAGTGACATTGCTCCAGCCTGGCAGTGCCCATTGGGGCCCTAGTGCAGAGCAGGTATCCGTGCAAGAGCACGTGCCCTGTTATCCACCAGATACACATTTGCCCCCATGTTCTGGGGATGACCCTCTCCCCTGGAGACGGGCTTGGGGACTGCTGCTCCCAGGGCTCTGAAGGGCTACTTTCACTTTTCTTGGGGGATTGACATGAGGAAGATAGTCATAACAAGGAAGTGTCGTCTAATGGTTAAAGCAGGCATTGGGCACCAGCAATGTCTGGGTTCCGTTCCCCGCGATGCAAGCCATGTGAACTGCTCCATGCCTCAGTTTCCCCATCTGTGACATGCTGATAATGACTCCCCTCTGTAGAGTGGAGCTGTTAATACTCACCTGATGCCTGTAAAATGCCTTGAGATTAGTATGCAGAGCACTCTGGAAGGGCAAAGTAAGGAGTGGAAGGGACAGCAAGGAGGGACGTCAGCTGCGCTGAATCATAGGGAGGTGTGGACTCTCTGTCACCTGAGGTCTGTATATCTTTCTAAAAGAGACGCTACAGCTCAGCCAACAGGGCCGGGCTAGATGCGGGCCTCACGGGGTGAGCTTCTCGGGCCTGTGCTATGCAGGAGGTCAGACAGAGGATCAGAATGATTCCTTCTGCCCTTGGACTCTGTGAATGAGTGATTGTGACTAGAACTGCTAGGAGACACCAGAGGGTGCAATATTGCAGATCAGCCGTGATTTTAACCCCTACACCCAACACCATAGTTAGAAAAGCAGGAGAAGGGTAGGTGGTGGTGCAGCATCTCAGCCTGCTGGGTCTGAGGGGAGGCAGAGGAGGGTGAGAGTTTGCTGCTGGGACGGACGGAACTGGAGCAGGGCGGTGCAGTTCCGGACAGGATACGGTAGCACTGTGAATACTCCTTCCCATCTTCACCAGGGAGTGGCCAGTGTACCATGGAGTCGGAGGAGCTGCTGGCTGGTTCAGGTGCCAGTGGCAGAGAGGGGCAAGCAGGATTATGATTTGAAATAGACCTGTGAGATCTACTCCTGTTGAATGATTCAGAGTGACCTGCTAATGAGAAGGGCCGGGCTGCATTTAGATAATTGATGGTGTTTGTATTGCCATGGCATCTGGCCCATCATGCATGAAAACAAGCAACAGGAACGTGGGAGCACCAGGAGCAAAGACGGCGCTGTAGATTGGGCACAATGTGGCATTCTGAAGGTGACCAAGCTGCAGGTCTGATGGGCTGCCAGGAGGGCATTGATCCCCCCCGCACATGGGCAGACTCTCGGCACAAGCACCAGATCTTCTCGGCTCCTGCGAAGCGGGAGAGGCGCTCTCAGGAGCCAGGACCTAGCCAGCAAACCCAGCACCTGGAGGCAGTGGGGTAGTGGATACAGAGCACACATGCTCACGCTGACCCCTACCACTAAGCAGCTGGCTTCAGCGTGGCCTTCCAAGAGGAGCTCATGGTAGCCAGCCACAGGAGGGGATGGGCAAAGGGATAGGTCCTAGGTCCTCAAACTCTCTAAATACCTTAGAGGAGTTGGATGAAGGGATTTCAGATATGCCCAGGGGCTGAGACTCTCCTTGGCAAGCACTCTGCCTGCAGGTGGCATGTTCAGTTCATCTAGGGCAATGTTTCTCGGTTGGTCACGATCCCCAGCGAGATCACGGCAGGCAATCCTGGAGGGTCCTGAGGCACTGAAGCTGCTATTCCGATTCTAAAGCAAAGCAAATAACTTCTGCAGATTTCAGAGTGGTAGCCGTGTTAGTCTGTATCAGCAAAAACAACGAGGAGTCCTTGTGGCACCTTAGAGACTAACAAATTTATTTCTCCCTACTGTTACTCACACCTTCTTGTCAACTGTCTGTAATGGGCCACTCTCTTACCACTGCAAAAGTTATTTTCCCTCCCTTGGTATCCTGCTGTTAATTGATTGATCTCGTTAGACTAACCTCACACTTGGTAAAGCAGCCCCCATCCTTTCATGTATTTATACCTGCTCCTGTATTTTCCACTCAATGCATCTGATGAAGTGGGTTCTAGCCCACAAAAGCTTATGCCCAAATAAATGTGTTAGTGTCTCAGGTGCCACAAGGATGCCTTGTTGTTTTAACATTTGCAGAGTAGCTCAGGGGCAGCCAAAAGCTTCAGAGATTGTGAGGCCAAATTTAGTAGCTGTAGCTCTGCTCCTTTCACGTCCCTCTCCCATCACTTTGCTCCCCGCTGCCCACCCACCATTACCCTTCAAGGTCAGGTATTCCCCATTCCAGAAACACACAGGAGTTCTACCGGCATATCACTGCTAGCACTGGTACACGTGATACTCTGGCTTCTATGGTAAATATAAGGGGGTTGCAACATTTTTGGCTTTGAATAAGAGGCTGCCTGCATGGAAAGATGGAGAAATGCTGAGCCAGTGGCTTCATCCCACCAGCCCCAGCACCCTATCTCAGCCAGACTGAGTGTCAGCCATCTTGTTCTTGTAGCACAGGGATTCTCAAACTTCATTGCACCACGACCCCCTTCTGACAACAAAAATTACTACACGACCCCAGGAGGGGGGACCGAAGCCTGAGTCCGCCTGATTCTCACTGTCCTGTGTGGGGGAGCCGGAGCCAAAGCCAAAGCCCGAGCCCCACTGCCCTGGGCGGGGAAGGGGTCAAAGCTGAAGCCCAAGGGCTTCAGCCCAAGCCAGGAGGCCTGTAACCCTCAGGCTTCAGCTTTGGCCCCAGGCGGCAGGGCTCGGACTTCGGCCCTGAGCCCCAGCAAGTCTAGGCCAGCCCTGGCGACCTCCGTTAAAATGGGGTCGCGACCCAGTTTGGGGTCCCGACCCACAGTTTGAGAACCACTGTTGTTGCAGGGTCCTTCCTGCTACATCTGGGCTTGAGGAAAGGAGACTCAGTGCTGAGCGTCACACCTGTACCGACAGCACCGCGGCCCACTCTCTCATGGCCTTCCCTTGCAGCCTCCAGCAGGGCACAGGAGGGGCAAGAAAATGGACCCTCTCATGGACCCTGTATGAGGGGAAGAGCACCCCGCTCAAAAAGGGAGGTCTTGAACCACTGAAGAACAACCCCTGCCAGGTCCTGAGGGAGGATCAGGGACGACATGTCTGCCAACAGAGCTAACACACTCAGCACGGACACCTGCTCTTACCTCCCTGGCAAAAGGAAAGAAACAGTCTCTGGTGCACAAGCAGGCCTGAAAGCAGGCTGATAGGGATCCAGATGAGTTACCTTGAAGTTTCAGCACCCCTTAGCCCTGCTGGTTGGTTATAGCTTGACCTTCTTTTGCAAAAGAACCCCAGCATGGATGAGGGGTGTATCTTTGTGTCACCAGGAAGACCCTGTGAGAGGAGAACCCATCTGGTGGGTGTGTGCCAGCAGCCTCTATAGCAGCTTGTCAGTAGTCCAAATGGGCCCCTCCATCTGCTAGGCCTCCTAGGCTCAGGCTGTTGGCCAAAATGTAAATCAAGATTCGACAGGCCCAGACACATGGTATTTAACAATGGAAGTATTATTCCTCAGCAAACAGGGAAGCTGAAAATTCCAGGCTTGCGAAGATGGAGCGACAGGGAAAGACAAAGTGAAAATAGAGGCCTACGCATGATATTCCTCAGAAATGACTGTAGTGACCCAGTTTTAGTCAGAACACTTCCCTAGTGAGCTGCTAAGGACTGACATGTTAGCTAAAGAGAGGATATTATAAACATAACCTTCTCTACTCACAGGACTGCTTGCATAATCAGTAAGCCCCTGCTTCCTTGATACAATCCCATGTTACTCCGGATTCCATCACTGGGATTTAAAAATAAATCTTGCATGGACCGTAAATATCAACCTGTCTAAAAATATATGGCAATGTAGATGTGATGAAGCTATGTAATGTTGCTGGGGAAAAGGGCTTGCCTCTCAGCCCTCTTGCTCTTTATAAACTATTAGCAACTATCCACTCTCCTGCTTAGAATTACCTATGGAACTGGGTGGGTGTGGCAGCAAAGAATGAGCTAAAAACACTGACTGCTCTTGCTGGGGAGGGAAGAGCCTGGAGGCATTATGGAGGCAGTACCTTGAATCTCGTCTTGCTTTCAGCTGCTTGATCTGCGATGTAAATCCCACCCTTCCAGTCCAGAAAGACGATGAGCTTAGAGCTTTAGGAGGGGAGGGGAGACGGAGATCCTAGTAAAATGCCCCCTAAAAAGCTCCAGTCCAAAGTACACTTTCAATCTTTACTTCTTCATTTCCTTCCCATCTCCCCATAGCCGCTAGCAGAGGATTTTGTCCTGGAAGCATTTGTCGCACCTTAGACACGATAAGACTTTAATCATCCTCTGATCAGCAATCTCCTGCATCGTCAGATTTCTGCAGATGTCCTCATCTGCCAGCCTTGGCCTTCTGGGCTGTTTGTTAGTTACTTTGCAGATGTCCTTCCCTGCTTGAGATGTTTGCATCACGATCATGAAGGGGCAGCAAGGCGGATTTGCTTCTGTCCTCTTGTGTCTACATAATGTGTGGTTCTGATAGGACCTACCGCTGCTTTTGAGAGATGTGGTTGGAAGCCTTGCCTGTGACTACGTACTCTGACTGCTCCAGTAACACAGTTTATTCAAAATCCTTTTCAAAGAGGTAGGACTAGCAGCAGATTATAGAGTCTCTAGTCTGTAGGTTATTGATTTAAATCCAGCCCTTTCTTCAGGAGTGGCCAAAAACTGTTGACTGCTCTTGGCTGGGGTGGACGGGCATCCACGCTAACTCTTCTGCTGGCAGAAGTCAGATGGTTTGGTCCAGGGAGACTGAGCTATGGTGGTGCCACCAGGTCCCTACTGGGTGACTTGGTGGGGGAAGTTTGCACTGCTGCTGTCTGCACTCTTCTTTTTGTAGGGATAAAGACTGCTCCAGAGCAGTCAGCCCAGCACCTGAATGAGCTCCATTAAAATGTTAAAATGTTAATAGTTCTTCCGGTTCTGTACCGTTAAGAGCCGTCGTTCTGGCGTTTGGAGCCCGGGTTAATAACGAGCAGAGGAGTGAGGCAGGAAGACAACGCTTGCCTGAGTGCAGAGTAAGAGGTTAATTTAGCTGAGTGACACTCAAACTACAGGAGCCTGCAAGTGAATTCTGATTTTCTCTGGCTCTATAGAAACTCTGCCCCACCAGTGCTCAAGTTTTAAACGTTGTATCACTAGGTAAACGTGGCTAATTGGCTCTACCCTGGGGGCATCTGGCAACTCTGGTGAGTGACCCATTCACTGCTGTCACAATCTATCTAGATGTGGAAAGCAAAGACTTTTAAACTCTTTTTGAAGGAAAAAATGGTAAAAAAACTCTAATTTTGGGGATGCACAAATTTTTTTAACTTAGCTGCACAGTGCATGAGCCGTCAGCCATTCAAACACATTTTAGGCAACTTTAGATCTAAGAGTATCTTAATCAGGGTTTCTAAGCGTTTTCTTTGATAAGAAATTCCAGGAATTTTTTTCTCCTTTCCTTTTAAGAGTTTGCTCTTTCTGTACAGTGTGTTACTCTGACAATCTAAGGGAAAAGGCCTGGGGGTGTAATTATCCATCCGATGTTCTGATTCAGTTTCCTGCTGGTTTTCTCTAGTGGTTTTCTGTTACAGTACAAATAACTGGCAGGATTCATTTGCATTTGTACAGTGTGTGTAGCTGGGGTCCAATGGATCAGCATGCACAATCTGAGTGGATAAGGCCTTTGCAACATATATATAAAAAGTAGACAAATGCAAGGAACAACTTTAGAGTCAATTCTTCTCTCAGACCCACAGAATGTGTCCTGGCTCTGATATTCTGGTACATGGAAACACGGGTTCTCAAATAGCCAAGCCGAGATCTTGCCATGCGGATGTAAGAGGGGAATTTTGCCTTTAGGAGAGGTGCCATGTTTGTAACCTGACCAAGCTACTATATGATGTTTGTTCATTTTTATTCTAGACAAAGCCATCCAGGGTAGGCAACTCAGGCCATTGAGCCATAGACCCATCTGCTGCCTGCAGAGCTTGGGGCAGCACTACACTGCCCTACAATGGCACTTGTTTCTTTGGCTATCATGGACCTTTAAAGCATGCAACAAGTGTCTGAGTCCAGGGAGTCATAGCCTCGAACACTAATTTCACATCACAGTTAGCCCTCCACAGAGCTGTGCTTTCCTGCAGTGCTTCCCAACCACTGACTACAAGACAGGGACAGTCCAGTGTAACAGACAGTGAGGTCCTGAGCAACATTTGCAAAGGGGCCCCTGAGTTTGGGCACCTCCATCTTCAGGCCTGATTCTCAGAGGGGTGGAGCTCTCAACTTCAGCTGACATCAATGGGAGACAGGGTATGCAGCAGCTCTGAAAGCCAGGCCCAGGGGATCTCAGGTTGGGGCCCCAATAATAATGGCTACTTCTGAAAACTTCATACTTGATTTGCCCCAAGTCTCACAATGATTCAGCCATAGATGGGATTAGAACATAAGGCATCCTGGCTTCTGGCCCTGTGCTCTATCTACTGCCGCTCTTCTTTGATCCCCCTGCTGTTACTTGTTAACCGTGGAAGGCATCCTGGGTGAGAGACAGTTGGTATGGTGGGTACAGACAGAGCTGTCTGGCGTTGGCACAGGTTTGGAGGGGGAAACCAAACGGCTCGCGCCAGCCTGCCTTAAACTGAACACAGCCTTTGGGAAGCTGGCTTGATTTTCATTGCCCTGCTGATTTGCCATACTCCTGTTTACACCCCTGCCTCTTCCGACAGTAACACCTGCTCGTGAGCTGATGCAGCAGAAAGCGCTAGAAGGGCGCCTTCTGGGTGTGCGGCTCCTGGCTTGACATTTCTTGCTGTGTTTCTGCTGCTTCGAGGAGGGAAAGGGAATGAGCAGATGGCGTTTGCTCGCTCACATTCAGTGCGCAAATCACCCTTTCATTTAGCTTGGTACTGCACCAGTAGTGGCAGGCCATTGGTTTTGCTGGAGGTGCGCCTGCTGTACACGAGTGCGCGTGGAATCAGGCTGCATGTGTCCGTATCCATCCAATGCAGGTGCACTTGCCAACTGTAGTGATGCATGCCAAAGCTTCTCTAGGTGCATAATTAACCTGGGTAGCTGTGCAGGCCAGGTGGCAATTTCCCTCTTGAGCTGTGGGAGCAGGCAGGTCAGTGTTGTGTCCCAGCTGTCAGGGTGGAGCCCTGAAGGGCACTGCTGGGCCAGCCATGGCTGTGGCATTGTAACAACGTGGATTGCGCTACACTGTCTTTTGGAGTGTGCAAAGTACCGGTAATCCTTCCTGAGCAAGCACCCGGCAGGCACCTAAAGTCCCCAAACTTGCAGCTTCTTCCTCCCATGAAAAGGTGAGAGGGGCCCCTGGTTCTGTTAGGTGTTGCCCCTTCACACAGACTGCCAGCCTGATGATGGCTGTCAGATGGTGCCCGTGTGTAGCCATCCACAGGCCCTGAAGGTTTAATCTGAAGTGGGAAAGCCCAGGACTGTCTCTGGTAGAGAGCGGAGGGGCAGAGTGCGCTCCAATTCAGTACCTATTCATCAAGCTCCATGCTGACTGCAGCTGACTTCACACCACCAGCCGGCTCCTAGGAAAGGCAGCTGAATGGTGGCTCTGTGAGCGTCCTTTGAAAGTTGGACTTGACTGTTACATTTAGGAGCACCAGCTTGCAGTGAGCAATGAGAGTGGACAGGACCCTCGGCTGGTACATCCCCTCCTTCCCCTGCCACCCACCACATACACAGCTTTGCCTTCACTCTCCCTTGTCCCTATGCTTTGCAGAGCCCTGACTCGCAGGAAGAGCCTGCTCCTTCTTCCCTCTGGCAGGAGCCCTGCAGCACCTGCCCACTGCTCCTTAGTTGCCCTGGCAGCCTTTTTAGCTCTGCAGAGAAGCAGAGTCCCAGTTCATTATTTTAACTGTAATATTTTGGTTTGATCACTTTTGGCTGCAAAAAGCACCAGCACGGATGCCCAGGATGGCACATTTTGCCTCGGCTGAGCCTTTCTGCTCAGTCACAGAGAGGCAGAAGCAGAGATCAAGGGGCATAGAGCCCGCAGGCACGTATTAGCCTTTCCATTGCAGTTTGGGCTTGACACTAAAGCTCTGTGCTGGGGGCGGGTCCTGTTTTAAATGCCTCGTGCACCAGTGCTTGAGTCACCACCCATGGGCACCTATTCCATACCCCAAGAGATCTCATTACCAGGATATTGCCCCCGATAATCTGTCTAAATTTCTCTATGCTTTATTTCACCCCTATATGGTTATCCTCAGCTGGACCCACACGCTTCAGATTCTTCAATTCGCAAAGAATTCTGGGGAAAATCTGTAGGAATTTGTGCCTCCCCCCAAACATGAAACAGCAGGGGTTGGATCCAAATTCCAGGCGCACATGTGTGTGCGCTTCCTTTCAGTGTTGCCAACTCTTATCTTGCAATGTTTTTATTCCCAGCTCCTAGAATCCTCTGAATATGGAAATATCTCAACTTTCATTTAAAAAAAACAAAACTCTTTTTTTTAGCCATCTGCTGCATGGAAAAAGCTTGAAAATGTGGCACACCCCCTCACCACCCCCTGAAAGCCCAGGAACTAGAAGCCAAATAAAAGAACTCAAGATGTATATTTGTACAGATAATCGTATGTTTTTTTTAGGCCTGACTCATGAGTTTTGACTGTTCGGGGCTGCCGACCTTGAGTTTCTCTTCTGCATATTTTCAGTGTTTTGTAGTTGCAGCACAGGCTCTGTTGTCTTTGTGACCTTCTTTGTGCCTTACATCTACTAGCTTATCAAACTGCGCTGTAAGTTAAAGCTGAAAGCACAAGCAGAGCTGAAGAAATCTGTGCCCAACCCCTAGCACCAATCACTGAGCCATTGCCCGACAGGGAGCAGGCACATGGGTCATTGTTAACTTAATTACCATTGCTTTTAATAAAAGCGTAGCTGCTTTTGGAGCTGCCTCCTTCTGAGCAATGCATAGAAGGCCCGTAAGGGCTGGCCCATCTGTGCCTAAAGCTAACACTCCCTTTGATGGGGAGCGCTGCGGGGAACTGGCCAGAGGCGTCCGCTGCAGGTTTAAGGAGGCTGGTACGTTGTACAATAGAGGATGGCACAGATGTTTCCTAGCGCTGGGCCCCGAGGTGTGGGGGTGGGGCCCTTGGTGCTGTGGGGGAGGGGCTTAGGCTGTTTCAACTCACATGTCCTTTTGTAAGATAACACTTTAAACAATCCAACCAATTCTATTAATCCTGTAGTTGTGTCACTGGTTGGAGGAAGGATGGTTTGTCCGTGTGCTAGTGAGAGCACACAGGTGAGCCAGATCTGCAGCGGGAAATGTTGAGCAATGAGGAATGCTCCTCTCCACGTCTCTGGCTGGAAATCAAATGTCCCTGTGTATCAGCGTTATTGGATTCAGACTGGCTCAATTGGCAGCAGTCACTTTTGGGTTTTTTTGCACATAATGCTGGCTGCCCTGTTCTAGATTTACTGCTGTCATGGCTCAGGGCTGGTTTGCTGAGTTTCAGCCTGTTATGACTGCTCATTTCCTTTGCTGAGAAGGGAAGTGTGGAACAGCTGGGGCCTGCTGCTCCAACATGGGCTGGGCCCGGCCCAGCACCACTAGAACACAAAGGCTTATTTTGCATCATCCAGTGAGCAGGTCCTAGCTCAAATAAAGGTGCTGACTTAAAAACAAATCCAAACCATGACTCCCTCACTGATGTGCCCAGGAGGCAGGCGTGTCTGGCACTCTTTTATTTTACTGTTGCTAACAATCATGTGCTGTTAGCTGCAGAATGGATTTCTGTAACTGTATTTAAATATTGTTTAATCCAAACAAAGGCAAATCAATATGCATAAATACCTGTTAATGAATAGTGACACTTGACAGGCTGTAAAAGATAGTCAGAAATATTTTAGCATCAAGAAGGAAGGGCTAATGGCTTTGAAACAGCCCAATCAATACAAAGCTCAGTAGGCTCACATCACGCTTAGAGGGAGGTTGTCCATTTTGTGCATGACAGGTATAACTTGTTTGTCCCTTCTTGACAGGACTTACGTGGACCACCATGAACACAGCTTTCAGGGTTACAATTTCGGGTATAGTGCCAGAGCGTATCCTTCCCTGGTACAGCAACTCCACACTAGGCCTCTTCACCAGCAAGCCTGGCTCTCTGACACTTGCTCTTTAGGCCAGATGCTGATCTCTGGTTTAGTGCTCATGCCAAGTGCACTGGTATCATTATGAGGGGGCAGGGCTGAAGTAACCTGGCTGCTGCCTGTTGGCAGTCAGAGAGAATAGATTGGGTTTAGTTTTGACAGTTAACAGGATCTGGGTCTGGTGAACTCCATGACCCCCACCCCTCAGCTGGGGCAGAAACATGCACAGAGCAACTCCTGTACAGCATGCACGTGGAAGTGGCTTAAAGCCATATTTGCACATCCTTGAGCCTGGGCAGCTGCCCCCCCGCTAATAACCCCTAAGGGCTCTCCAGCATGACCGAGATGCAGGGAAGTCTTTTTCAGGCACTTAGCCCCCTATGCCAGTGGCAGAGAAGGTGATGGCATATAGCTAATTAAGCTGAAGGCTCACAGCCTATAATGTAACCCTGTGTACTATTTCCCGGGGGGAGGGGACTCCTGGGTTGCAGGACTCTGTGCAGGCAAACTAGATCCAGCCCCTAGTTTTTCTGCAGCAAGCCTGTGCTGGAGCAAGGGCTTGTCCAGCTGCATAGATTTTGCCTGCTTTAGAAAGGGCTCGAGGACACCTTGTGTTTGGTGCCTCATTTCATTGTAAGCACAGAGTTTTGTGTAGTTCCTACAAAGCACTGGCAGCCATATAAATACAACTATTTATTATATCATCAGTAGGGACTCCAGGGCCGGCTCTGGCTTTTTTGCCGCCCCAGGCAAAAAAGCCTCCCGCTTGCCCCCCCGGGGCTCCGCTCTCCCCGGCGGCCAGAGGCTGCGCCGGGGGGAGGGCGGCGAGCCCCGCCGGGGCTCCGCTCTCCGCGGCGGCCAGAGGCTGCGCCGGGGAGAGGGCGGCGAGCCCGGCCGGGGCTCCGCTCTCCCCGGCGGCCAGAGGCAGTGCCGGGGGGAGGGCGGCGAGCCCAGTCGCAGCCCCGCTCTCGGGCCGGAGCGCCGCGCCGCCCCCCTCCAGGTGCCGCCCCAAGCACCAGCTTGGTGGGCTGGTGCCTGGAGCCGGCCCTGAGGGACTCCCACTGGGGAAACCCTGCAGGAGGCATACGGGTTTCCCCATGCCAAGCAGGGGGATCCACTCAGCTGAGTGCCTAATCCAGGCATTGAAGATAACAACATGACTCTAAAAGGGCATGGTTAGCCCAAGTCTGCATGGCCCAGGGACCAAACCATATCTCTCTCCTCCCCCCGCTGTATTAGAGAAACTGCCTTTGGGATGACACAGCATTAGATTAGACACACTTACGTGACTGTACAGCATTCTCCGTGGCAGGAATGCTGCCAGAAATCAAAGTGTTGTTAAAGGGCTTTCTGTGGATAAAAATTCTAAACAGAACCTGGAGTGATGGAGGGGGCATATGGTACCCTGGGTTAATGTACTAGGCTGTCTCCTGTGTCAGGGTCTAGACTCAGGTCACAGGGGAAATGGAAGTGGTGGCCTCAATCCAGCCTTTAATGGACATTTATCTGCAAAGCATCAGAGAGTACAACCGGCAACACGGGCTTAGCTGAGTCGAGCCCTGTGCTTGACTAGCCACTGCTGCCAGTCAGGGAGGGTGATACATAGAAGCTACCAGGCCTGATTGCCATGGGCTGGGAAATTCATCGACAGACAGACTGGTGCCTTTTTTGTTTTGCTTCTTTAGATGTATAAAGAAGGCCTGAAAGATTTCCCTGCCAATAGCTCCCTTTTGACCCCTCCCCACTCATTAGAAATTCAGGTCTTGGCCATCTTTCTTTTCTAAGCAGCCTCTATCAAAAACTGGAGGACAACTATGTTCATAACATCACAGATACCAAGCAAGAGAAACCTGATTAATTGGCAGGATAAATGATTTCTAATTATTTCTTTTTTGTTTAGAATGCCTGAGTTTTTATTTGGGGTTTATTAACATCTATTTAACTCAAAACCCTAACAAACAGCTGGAAGAAAGGCTTTTTTGTTGAATATTCAACATCTTTCAACAAAGGTCGGAGAAGGCTCCTAATCTGAATCTATAGGTCCTCTATGCAGACCTCCAGGAAGACAAGCGTTGATATCCGTGGTGTTTCTGAGGGAAGACACAAGCAGAAAGCACACTTAAAAATAGAAACCTAACAGCTTTCGATCCTTCTGTATAAATTGTAAAGCAGCAAAAGAAAGGGTCACCATTAAAAAAAGAACAAAGACCAATCGCAGTTGCGTGGGAAAGTCTTTTCCCTTTACAAAGCACAGATGTATAGGTGCCTGAATTAGCAAGTATGTGATCAAAAATGCGCATCAGTTCTCTGGACCCTGAAGAATCTCTGCATTTTACTAAACAGATTGAAACATCCTGTTACTTACATTAAACATATTAGAGGTTGAGGACAAGATGCAATATTCCTTAAACATATATACTCCCATTATCTGGTATCTTAGCACAGACCAAGATGTGAAATGAAAACACTCCCCAAAATGTTTGTATCTTTCTTTAATAATGGAGCTGTTGGCTCACTTGCCTTGTGGAGGGATTTTGCTTTGACCAGCAGTTTACTCAATAGTTTGTTTATGCATATCCGTCAAAATTCACCAGGTTATCATGACTTATTTTTTTTTAAGCTCAGTCAGATTACAGATATCCAGGTCTTAACTCCTGAATAATGGTATTTATAGAGCTAAGGAGTTCCTTAAAATAGCCATCATTGTCCCCTTCCCTTTGTTCTTCTGCTGCCAGTTCTTCGTATTCAGTGCGGAGCATGCTCAGCGTGGTGCTGAGGGCATAGTCCCCTTGGTATCCGTCCCTGCAGGCGGCCATCAGAACGCGCACTGTTTTTAGAACTTTTTCTCGAGTGTCATGCTCCGGCAATGCCAGGAGGTTAGAAATAATCACACACCAGCCCTGTTCCACCACAGCTGGCACCAGGTTCACTTGTTTGTACTGCTGAACTTTCTCTTCCAATTGGTCTTCCTTGTTCTCAGAATCCTCAAGCAGCATCTGCAAGAAACCATGTTAAATTGATTATCTGTATCCAAGAACAATAACTACCCTTAGTACTGTTTCCAGCAGGTTATACAGTATATCAGTGCCCATGGGTGAATCCAGACATCCCACGACTCCTGGCTTTTGACAGCATTGTACTCTATTTTATTTCTTTATATGGTGCATGAAGTTAGCCTGAAAGATTTGTTTTGCTTGTTGGGTTTTTTTGCATTAGAAATTCAGGTCTTATCTACTCTGGAAATTGATTGGAGAACGAGTAGAATTATGATATTGCAAGACACTGAAAATCTGATTGAAAGGAGAAGGGGGTGAGATGAGACTGTTTTAAACAAATTATTATTTATTTCCATGCTCACCTATATAACTCCGGCATGTACTAAACACTTTGGATACAAGACCTCTTTGTTAAACACTCAACATCCCCACCCTTCATTTAAGAGCGTTCCCAATTCCCACTGGAGGTGCCTCCAGCAAAGCTAGGGAAGACAGTGTTGCTATTCTTGATATTTCTATGATTAAAACAAAGCAGAGAGAAAACAACTTTTCTTTGAGGGGGGAGAGGGAGATGGGAAACAAAGGGCATAAGCGCAATTTTATGAAATATCCTTTGTGGGGCAACGTTATACCAGGACCGAGCAAGCAAAGCCTCAGGTGAATCCAGTGAGATACCAAAGGGAAGCCAGCAGAGCCCTATTGAACTGCATGGTAAATGCTCCCACATACAATATACACCTGTAACAGGGCAGAGCTCCTAGAATCCAGAGGACAGTGAGATGCGCGGGACACTGGTGGAGCCCTTGTGCTGTTCCACAAGAGACCCCCCCCATTTCCTTAATAAAGGAGAAAAGGGCAGAAAAAGTCACTGTCAAGTCAATTCCTTAAACTGTGCTTATTTGAAGCAGTTGCCTGAAGGCTTCACTGCGCCCGTGGCCTCGGTGCTGCTGTCTGCAGCAAATGGCAGAGAGTTGACTTTTTAGCCTGCTGGCATTTCAGGCCTGATTTTTGCTTTCCATTGCCTTTTCTAGGAGGTAGGGGTCCGTCCAGGATCCTCCCCCCACATCTTTCACCCTGTGGTTCGCCAGCGGCACCATGCTCAAGCTCTGCATCATCACAATTCTCTCTCTCTTGCTGAACTTAGCTCATTGGTGCTGCTCTGACAACAGCCAGAAGGGGATGCTTGGGCACAAGCCACAGTGCTCTGTTCCCCACATCCAGAGACCAGGCACGTGGCTTCCACAGTGTTCCCAGCTCCTGCTGGCCCAGGAAGCAAGAGTATGAGCTAGGATCCTGATTGTGCCATGGCCCAACCCAATGCTCACCTTATGCCAGCCCTAAATAAAAGGTGCATCCATTCTGTTCAGTGCAGTTATATGGACATTCAACAGCCTCACCACGAGTGAGCTGAGACGTGGATTCCCACCCCACGGTCTCAGTTACGACGGGCACGTTTAAGGCTTTCAGCGGGGAATGAGCTGGCTTAGCATACCGAACCTGCACATCCTTTTACAGCTGGCTTCAAATATTCGGGCCTAGCAGAGCTGGTAGGGGAATGCGAGAAGCAGTCGTTGACATATATAGGAATCCCATGCATGTGTCACAGGCTGGAATGTGACCCTAGATGCATCTCAGTCTGTGTGCCAGAAGGAGCTGTTCACAGCACCATTTCCCAAAGAAGAGCAATATGGGGTCTGTTTCCCTTTAAGAGCTATTCCTCTGGCTTGGCTGGTGGCCTCCTGTGATAATTACTATGTATGCGCTTCATTAATTAGATCTGAATAGCACAAGTCTGCTTGCTACGGTATTATCATTAAGGGAAGATTAGGGCTTTTACAGGTCTGATAAGAACAAATTCAAATCTGCAGAAGAAAAAGGCTGGAAATCAGCAGAGATACAGTGAAACTCGCACAAAGGATGAGCCTTGCTAATAAGCAACTCCCTGTCTGGAGGGACCACTCGAGTCTCCCCAAGGTTTCCTGTAACATTTTATCTGGCCCTTTATTTAAGGGCCCACCTCTGCTACGTAACTGACTTTTGTTGATCCCTTGGGTGGTTGCTGCTGGCATGTTTCACGGCATTGTATTTATACTTTGATTTACCATATGTGGGGAGAAAAGGAAGAAAAACTCAGGCGAGATTTCCCTTCCCACAATCCTGCAGGAAAGCCATTTCCACCACCTGGAAAACTTTACAGTATTTTCAGTGCACGCAGATTGTCCATCCTTTCAGGGTTAAACAGAGACAATGAAGCAGGAAAAGCAGTTCAGAACCATCTTCTCTTCTGCTTCATTTCACTGAGCTGGCACTGGCATGGGCTGGAGTTAGTTTTGCTTCATTTAAAAAAAAAAATAGCCTATTGCTTTTCAGTCTGTCACCCCCAAGCTAGTCCTTTACAGCATTTGTGACATCACCACTTATTCAGATTAATCCAGCACCTTTCCAGGTGCTGTTTTTTTCCATTTTGTCTGCAGACGTAATGAGAGCAGTTTGTGATGTACATCCTAGAAAATAGTTTTCACACTCAAAAGGGCTATAACTGTCATTGTTCCAGTATAAAACTTAGAATGTGTAGGGTGTGCAGATTATCTCAAGATAGATTGAATCTGTGAACAGATGGAGTTGCTAAAGGTACAGTATTAAAACATGGAATGGGATTAAAGGGACAATGCTAAAACAAGTCATAGATACAAATTCCTTATTTGTGCCGTTGAAGGGACAGGATTAACTTATATTGGACCCAATATTTATATTTTATAAAACTTCAGACTAACAAAAATATTTCCATCTCGTATAAAAAGTCCATTAAAAACTACTTTTAAAGCATATAATCATTTTTCTTCAAGGTCTGAAACCCAAACACTACAGCAATAAAAATCTGCAGGTGAAACTGACTATAAACAGAAGTGAAACTTGACTTAATTGATTTCATTCTCCAATGTAACAGAAATGCAGAAAATAAACAACAAATCAAACAGTGGCTAGTAAACAGGGTTTTAAACTGATATTTACAGTAATAATCAAAGTTGGTGTTAAGTAAAATAGATACAGATGTTTACTTGGTTACAACCTAAGATTTACAAATGGACAGTGCCCCATAAAATTAAAAGAATTACAAAAATCTAGCTAGTTTGCACATCGATACCCTGGTAACTCTCTTTGCATTTCATTCACTTTGGACAATGAAACCAGAATGATCATTTCCTGGCTCTTCTGCACTCTAGCACACGTTCTTGGTTTTAACATTTCAGGGTAAAAAACCCACCACCTCCAAAACAAACATTGATTTTATTGTTAAAAAGATGCTTAAATGGCTACACAATATTTTCAAGGTTCAGAGACAAGATCAGCCCAGGGAGTACAAACTGCCTATGCCAGGGATGGCCAACCTGAGCCTGAGAAGGAGCCAGAATTTACCAATGTACATTGCCAAAGAGCCACAGTAATACGTCAGCAGCCCCCAATCAGCTCCCCCCCACCCCTGCGCCTCCCGCTCACTGGCAGCCCCGCGGATCTGCGCCTCCTCATCCCTCCCTACACCTCCCGATCAGCTGTTTTGTGGCATGCAGGAGGGTCGGAGGGGGAGGAGTGAGGGCATAGCAGGCTCAGGGGAGGGGGCGGGAATGGGTGGAGGGGGGCAGAGTCAGGGGTTGAGCAGGGAGCACCCCCCAGCACATTAGAAAGTTGGCGCCTGTAGCTCCAGCCCCAGAGTTGGTACCTATACAAGGAGCCGCATATTAACTTCTGAAGAGCTCCGGAGCCACAGGTTGGCCACCCCTGGCCTATGCAATATGGAACCCAGCTCCACAGGGGCTTCTCCTGCAGTGCTGCAGGGAGGCGTGTTGGAGCAGAGCGGGCCTTCCATCCCCTGGAGATAGAGGTGATGCGTGTGTGTGTGGGGGGGCGCATGCAGGGTCGCATGCCCCTCCAGATTTGCTGCTTGGCTTGTACGGAGCATGCTCAGTAACACCGCTGAAGCCAGCTGCCCTCACTCTGAACCCAAATCTCCACACACACACCCAACCCCACCCCACTATCAGCAGGCACAGCTTGTCTCTGCCTGGAGAGTTCCCTGGTACCATGCCTCTCTGTTTGGCCTTGATACAACTGCCCTTTAATGAAGATCCTAAGAACTGTCTTGCATTGTTATAACTGTTCCCGATTCACATGCATTTCCTCACTCCCAGGAGTATAGTTCACATCTTCACTGTCAACCAGTGAACATGGGCTCCAGCAAACTGCCCCACAGCCCTCTTACCTTTTCTACAATCAGGTCATAGAGCAGCGTCACAACACGTATGTAGAGAGTCTCCATGCCTTTTTCTTTGAAGAGATTTCTAAGTACTTGAAGGCCACCAAGCTTGAGGAACTGCAGCTGGGCATAGGGGAAGTGTCTCAGCATCGAAGACAAAGCAAAGAGAGCCTGGCAAGCACAACAGTTAATCAGTCTTCTAGTCCAGTGACAGCTGCCATATCTGAATGAACTCTTGCTCAGCAATCTATTCTGAAGAGCCCTAGCATTCTGGCTTCATCTTCCTTTATGGATTGCCACAAAAGGCAGCTGATTAATGCTACATAATATGGGTGCGATTTAAAAGTCCATCAACAATCTCACTTAATGACTTCTAATCAGGGGAGAAAAACACAACTGTGTTCACTCATGACTTGCTGTTCTGCAAACGCTTGCCCTTGTTAATTTAAATCTCTCCTCACCAGCGAGGTAGTATCTCTGCATGGAACCTCAGTGTGATGTCTGATCCACAACTTACAGGAACTCGAAGACCATGGATACGTCCACATTGCGGTCAGAGGTGTGACTGCAGCTTGTGCAGACATACCCCCACTAGCTTTAATCTCATTAGCTCAGGTACCAGAGCAGTGAAGCTGCAGCACCATGTGCTTCAGGTGGGGCTGTACAAGCCTGCCTATAACCCTGGGTAATTACTCCTGATGAGCAGTGAAACTGCAGCAGCACAGACTTCGAGCTCTCTCAGTTAAAGCTAGTGCAGACATACCCCCTGCTTAGTCCTGCAACCTCTTCTGACTTCAGGGGGTACTGTAGGTGCTCAACACCCCTCAGGATCATGCCCTTTGACCTTTCTCCAGGTTAGATGCTGTCAACACATCAATGCAGCTCTCACAGACTGACACTGCCTACATCAACTTTATATGCTCTCAGACTAAGGCCAGAAGGGACCATCATGATCTAGCCCAGGGGTTCTCAAACTTCATTGCACCGTGACTCCATTCTGACAACAAAATTACTACACGACACTGAGAAAGGGGACCAAACCCAAAGCCTGTGGACTTCAGCCCCATATGGGGGTGTGTGTGTAATCTGAGCCCAGGGCTGAAGCCAAAGCCTGAGCCCCACCGCCCAGGGCTGAAGACTTCTAGCTTGGGCTTTAGCCCTGGGCCCCAGCAAATCTGGTGACCCCATTAAAATGGGGTTGCGACACACTTTGGGGTCCTGACCCACAGTTTGAGGACCGCTTATCTAGTCTGACCTCCTGGACATCGCAGGCCACAGAACCTCACCCACCCACTCCTGTAATAGACTCACAACCTCTGGCTGAGTTACTGAAGTCCTCGAATCATGATTTAAAGACTACAAGTTACAGAGAATCCACCATTTACTCTGGTTCAAACCTGCAAGTGACCCGTGCCCCACGCTGCAGAGGAAGGCCAAAAAACCCCAGGGTCTCTGCCATCCTGACCCACGGGAAAATTCCTGCCCAACCCCAAATATGGCAATCAGTTGGAACCTGAGCATGTGGGCAAGACCCACCAGCCAGACACCTTGAGAAGAATTCTCTGTAATAACTCACAGCCCTCCCCATCTAGTGTCCCATCTCCATCCGTCGGGGATACTTGCTGTTAGCAGTTGCAGATCAGCTACATGCCATTGTAAGCAATCTCATCATACCTTCCCCTCCATAAACTTATCAAGCTCAGTCTTGAAGCCAGTTAGGTCTTTTCCCCCATTGCTCTCCTTGGAAGGCTGTTCCAGAACTTCACTCCTCTGATGGTTAGAAACCTTCATCTAATTTCAAGCCTAAACTTGCTGATGGCCAGTTTATATCCATTTGTTCTTGTGTCCATACTGGCACTTAAATAACTCCTCTCCCTCCCTGGCATTTATAGCGAGCAATCATATCTCCCCTCGGCCTTCATTTGGTTAGGATAAATACGCCAAGCTCTTTGGAGTCTCCTTTCATAAGGCAGGTTTCCATTCCTCTGATCACCCTAGCAGCCCTTCTCTGACCCGGTTCTAGTTTGAATTCATCTTTCTTAAACATGGGAGACTAGAAGTGCACACAGTATTCCAGATGAGATCTCACCAGTGCCTTGTATAACGGCAATAACACTTCCCTGTCTCCACTGAAAATACCTCCCCGATGCATCCTAGGACTGCATTCGCCTTTTTCACAGCCACATCAAATTGGCAGCTCATAGTCTTCCTGTGATTAACCAATACACCCAGGTATTTCTCCTCCTCTGTCACTCCCAACTGATACATCCCCAGGTTATAGGAAAAATTCTTGTTGTTAGTCCCTAAGTGCATGACCTTGCACTTTTCACTATTAAATTTCATCCCATTTCTATTACTCCAGTTTTCAAGGTCATCCAGATCTTCTTGTATGATATTCCGGTCCTCCTTCATATTGGCAATACCTCCCCCAACTTTGCATCATCCACAAATTTTATTAGCACACTCCCACTTTTTGTGCCAATGTCATAAATGAAAAGCTTAACTTTATTATCTCAGCTGTATAGGATCTTCCAAGAGAACTTACTTTGAGCAATTACTTTAAATGGTGTCAGATACAGCACACAGTTCATGGCACTGTCTCCCTATTAAAGCAGTTTCCAAACAGTTTTGTCTAGTGGTTCAGTCGCAGGACTGGGAGTCAGGATTTCTGGGTTGTGTTCCTGGCTTTGCTACTGATTCACCATGTGACACATGGCACATCACTTCACCTTTCTGTGTCCCAGGTTCCCTCTCTGTGAAATGAGGAGAACACCACTGACCTACCCCTACAGGTGTACTGTGAGGCCTAACTGATGTTCAGGAAGAGCCTGAGATCCCTGGGTGAAAGGGTCTAGAAGCGCAAAGGGTTTATATTCTTTATCTCCCAGGACAATTGATTGAGGCTGCTGCTTAGGCAAGGGTTACATCTGTCTGTATCTGCAACAAGCAGTCTGCTGTTGCTACAGTTCCCCAAGGAGCGTGATAAACAAATGCAGCACTAGAACGTGGAGTTGCACAAGAGGCTCTTTCTAAATACCAGAGCTGAGATGCGGAAATGTTCTGTGCTTAAAGCTGTTGTAGCCCGTGCACCTTGCATTCCTCCTGCTATGGTGGGGATAAGCCCGAATATGCAGGAAGGAGCAGGTGGCCAGTCCAAATGAGAGTGGAAACTAATGGCAAAGACATTGCTCTGAATCTTTCTAGTACTAGATACAAGGTTTGGGATAGATGTAGGGCCAATGAGATTTTTACTTTGATTTGGTTTAGCTGCTGATATTAACTCAGTCTATAGTATTTATATAGCCTCAATCACCACAATACTGAAGCACTGAAACAGAGTAACATGAAAGAGGCAGGTTGCAGATCAAGATGGGTTCTGCTCTCACTGAGCTTTGTTAACTTGTATTTCAGGCAGTAGGTCTGTTAAAATAGCCAAACTGGACCTATGCCCATCACTTGAACTGAACCCAAGCCAAAGATTTTCTCCTTCTGGGGGCTTTGCAGTCTGGATGCTGTGCCCAAATACCCTGAGAAAGCCTATGCTCAAATCTCCAGCCCAACCAGCAGAAATAGTACCAGTATTCTGGTGGATGTCACTTTGGCAGACACCCATCCAGCCCCATCAAAGCTCAGATAGCTTGGATAAATATTGAACTTCTGAGTGTTTCTCTAATCCTTCAGAACTCACTGATGTACACCCATCACTCTCACCTCCCTGTTCACTGCTCTCACTGAGTGCATCTTGTCTTAAACTGGATTATGAACTCTGATTCTGTGTGAGTACAGACCCAATTCTGCTTGAGCTCTTTGGGCACTACCGCAGTACAGATAACTCATCCTAATATAAAGATTACTTTGGCTAGTGAGAGAGACGTTTAGGTGCTCTCTCCCTTTCAGAGCTGTTACAGGCCTGTGGTTAAGGCTGAGGAAGGGGGCAATTTGTGGCTAAATTATTGATTTTTACACCTCTCTGATATTCACAAAAATGGTTACTTGAGGCAATATGTTAAGTGTTAAGCAAGGCACCCAGGCTGCCAGTCTACCCCTCAGGAAAGGCTGCTGCTGAAACGAGAACTATTACTGAGATCATCCATCTCAGAGCCTGCCAACAATGGGAATTGACTCCTTAGTGCACAATGGTGTTTCCTGCACCCACTGTGGGCAGATCAGAACAGACAGCTATTTTTTCCCAATCCAATATTTTTCTATTTTATAATCTCTTAGTTGCTCGCAGTAGTTTAGTGGATGCTTCTGTCTCCTCCTCACCACAGTCCATAGTATCAGTGTGCTGGCATGCCGACTCCGCCTCCACCCAAGCACGGCTGGATGGGAAATAGGACTCTCCTGCACTCACCATGTTTTCATTCTGATGGGAGTAAAAATCTCTCCCTGTCACGCACGAATGTTACATGCATTGCAGCTGATGCTGAAGTACCACATCAGCCTGTAGTTCTGCACTACACACCAGAGCCATCCCCTTCATTCAGAAAAAGGCCTTAAAGATTGTCATACTGGATGGTGGGGGTTTAGATTTGAAGAGAGACTGTCACAACTAGAACAACAAGGAGTCTGGTGGCACCTTAAAGACTAACAGATTTATTTGGGCATAAGCTTTCGTGGGTAAAAACCTCAAGTGAGGTTTTTACCCACGAAAGCTTATGCCCAAATAAATCTGTTAGTCTTTAAGGTGCCACCAGACTCCTTGTTGTTTTTGTAAATACAGACTAACATGGCTACCCCCTGATACTTGTCACAACTAGGAGTATTTTGCCTGGAAAGGGGATGTGTTAAGGAGCCTAGACAGAAGCATCCAAATTATGACAAGGAGAGTGAAAACCTTACCCTATCATAATACAAGAACAAGGGTCACTCAGTTAAACTCCAGGCCGTGGTGAAAGGGCTCTCTGGAGTCATTTGTTACAGCTCAGTCAGTAAACTAAATTAAAGAAAATACTGGGGTGATTTCTCGGTCTCTGGTGAGGTCACCCCGTCTCTGAATGCTGCCAGAAGTCTTTGAAAAAGGCAAAAGCTTTGTTTTTGGAATGAAGCAGACTACACTCCAGGGCAATGGTTTTCAAACCCTTCCCTAGATACCTCCTCACCGTCCCTGTGAGGTCATCACACTGTTCGCATCACACATGCTGGGCTAGGCCAGCAGGATGCTCAGTGTCATTTTCAGGAACATGGTGTAAACATTTCTAGCAAGTGCAGCTTTACACAAGCCTGCCTGCCCAGCCTTGACAAGGAGGGAATCTTTTCAAGTGAATAAATGCCTCAGTCTCTCCACTCCTGTGGCCCACACATTCCTTGAGACTCAGGAGTTTATCACAGGCTAGAGGGAAACACTTTCATGGTATCCTCTTTTAAAATATTGACAGCACATCACTGATATTAATGGCAGGTGCATTAAGGTTGAGTAACAGGAGCTACTTTTTCCACTCCTCCTGTGGAATTCACAGTGCCAGAAGGTCACTGAGTCAAACGCTGGGCCTGGATTTGAAAAGGAGCTAGATAATTTTATGGCCAACAACAACCATTTGTAGCTTTGCATGTTAAGGTAAGGGTAATCAGATCTCATGCTTGAGCGAGTAAACTGATCACTGAAGGGGAGAGTGAAGAATCCTGTACCTCAACGTACAGCACTGCACATTTAGCTAGGGGCATTAGGAGAGCTTTTCGCCTTCCTCTGAAGCATCAGATATTGGCCCCTGCTTGAGGCAGGATGCCAAAGTGGATGTAGCAATTATCTTCTCCAGAACATCGACTCCTATTCATTAGCCTGTGATCTTCATGCCGGGATCTGCTCCTTCCCTCCCAGACTAACATACAGCACTGCCTGCCCAACAGTATGAACTCGCTGAGTGATCTGAGTTTTCCTTTTAAAGTAGGGCAAGGCCTATTGCTGCCATGAGGTGACAACAGTGGGCTGGCTAATGGCACTGTACACCAGAGAGGCAAGGTTTCCCTGTCAGTACACAACTGCAGCTTGTTAACTACAACATGGGTCACCTTGAGAGCACTGAAAGAAGAACAGAACCCCATCAGACTGGGTGGAAGGGGGGGAATGCCCATAGACCTCAGGGCTGAATCTGACCCTCTGAACATAGCCTGACACCGCTTCTGTGAATGCGCCTCATTATAAAGCACCACATATCCATGAACAGGCGACACAGATCACATCACTATGTAATGGTGCGAATGCAAGACTATACACCTGGATGTCATATTTAGGAAACGTTAATACACACACATTTTGGCCAACTTACCTTTTTCTTCACAGACAATGGTTGTTCCGTAGCTAAAATAACCATCAGTTTTTGTAGAGCACCACCCTCAATTGCTTCCACTTGAACTTTGGGATTGCTGAGGGAAAAAGCAAAACGAACATCAGGAACAGACAATAGATCACAGGGAAACTAAACAGGTTAGCACACACTTGTTTCTAGGTAAGGGGTTTTGTTTTTTTTAATAGTGGGGATGAGTTACTTTCAAGATGTACTGCAAGGCGTTAATGAATATTAAGCACCTATTTCAAATTGGATTGTTTAACAACATCTGCCTCAATTCCTCCCTATATGAGGGACTGTCTATGAAGATGACACCTGCTGGTGAAATTTGGCACTGCATACCTGATCTAGGAACTGATTTTGTCATTAGGGCAAGCACATGTTTTTGTGTACGTAAAACCTCAAGCTAAACAGAAAGACTTATTTTTAAAAGCCAGCCAGATGCTGACAGTTGCCATGTACTTTCTTTACTCCAAAGAGAACTATTAGCACAGGCAGGGTCATCTAAATGTGAGTGATTTGGGAGATCCTAGTATCACATTGCAAAACATTTTGCTTCTTTCTCCTGATCAGAATGAATACATCCCTGACAGAAGATTGAGAGGGTGCCTCTGGCATCAGCGCCATCACCACATGACCCTGGGTGTGAGCTTCTGAGGCTACCTGGAGGATGAGAGGGAGGGCCAGAGAGGGAAACAATATAGTAGCCATCTGTATGCAATCTGAACATGGAGTACAATGCACCTGGTCTGAAATCAGTGACATTTCCAAAGTCAAACTATGTATGGCAGAATCAACAATGAAACCATCTGAGATCCCAATTTGAAAACTCAATATATGGAAAATTGCAACCACATTTTTACATAAACTACCATCTATTTTCATTTAGGTGTCATGGCTTCTGTTATTTCCTTTCATTAATAACTAATTAAAGTTGTGTTACTTAATTAGCCAACTAGCACACATCTGAGCATGGGGCAGAATAATAGATATCTTCCCTCTGCAGTTTCTGTTACTCCTTCTTGTGGCCTGCATGGCAAAAGGTTGCCGCAGAGAAGGTGCGGTTACTAGACCAGGGCAGTTCACAAATGCAGATCTGTGATTTTGGTGAGTCACCTCCCTCATTTACCTGCCCTGTGCTAATGGAAGCTACACTGCCACAGGCCTGGCACCACCCAGCTGAGCCACCATGCTGATCTGACGTGTGCCTATTTGCATTGCCACCAAACCCTCCCAGTCTGACTCTCAATACCCTCGTCTTGCTGAGGCAACCAAAGTTGGTTGTGAGGTGGTGGGGACTACTCCAACAGCTGGATATCAGCAGGTTGCCCAGAAACATCACAGCTCCCTTTGTACTGATTGGGTGATTCTGGCCGGTGGATCCCTTTACAGAAGTTTCTCTCCTCTTTTGTGTAGGTATGTATTTATTTATCGCAGGATTGTGCTAGTCAAAAGTTAGCCCACATTGTTAAGTCCAGGACAGATACTCTAGATCTTTTCCTTCATATAACCCTTAGGAGGCAAAGGGAGGCATGTATGGTACAATACCATATTTTACATGGGGTAAAGGCCATCATACTCCTTGGTTGGCTGTAAAGTGAAGTCAGTGTTCCAAACTCCCAATCAATTTCAGACTGACTGGCCTGGTTGAGGGGGGCATCTGAAACATACCTGCTGAGGGAAATGTGGCTTTGCAAGTTAACTAACCATGCTGGCTACCAAAGGTCTGGTCTACACTACTGACCTATATCAGTATAACTACATCGCTCAGGGGTGTTCAAACTCTAGCCTCATCTGGAGGCATAAGAAACGTTTCAGTTCTAGTGCCATGTAACTGACAGACTGGCACCAAAAAGATCAATATAATCAGTAGTGCAACAGAAAATGAAATGTGACTGACATAACCTGAAGTGATGGCAGCACAACACATAAGGGGCATGCTAGGCATTCTGTGCTGTTCCTTCTGGGTATACTAGGTTCTCACTAGTAAATATCTTTTTGTTACCACAGGTGTTAACCTAGCAATGATCTCTCCCATCACCATTTCTCGCCTTTCGTTCACACCAATTGCTCCATTAATCCCTTTCACTTTATATTCTATCTATCCCTTAATGGCCTTTTATTCCAGTTCTCACTTTCCACCTCTTTCTTGTTCCTCAGTTTCTATTAACACGCTGATTTATTTAAACACTTCTCTGTCACTGCCCAGCCTGTACTGTAGGACCCGTCTTTCCCCACACCTGCAGAAGGGAACTTTGTCCCCAAAGCTCATGAATTATAAATTATGACTTGGGTCTAACACACGCACAAAGTCTCATGTTATGCAGTTTTCCTTATGGATTATAAATGGCTACAACCACCGTCCACTGTACAAATGGGCTGGAGCTGTATAATTCCAGTTCTTGACCTGAACTGCCCCATAGTTTGTGGGTCTTGGGTCCAGCTAACACCTTGGCTTCAGGAGTTCTCATACTTTGTGGTGCATGCGCACACTTTAGGTAAGGCTACTGACACAAGAGGGTATCAAGGAAGGCAACACATTCCTTACGGCCTCTTCCCAGATAATGCTGCACAACAGGGTGGGGGTTTGAATAAAGTGTGCCCATCCCATATGGGGTATATGAACCATCCAGTGCAGGGCAGACTGGGTCTGGCTAGGCCAGGGAAAACGCGATGCTAAGCGCATTTTACTGCCTCTCTGAAACCCCTGGTGGGCATGTGTGCTGCAGCCTGCCAGCTGGGGGCCTGACCATACAAGCTCGCTGCTTTCCAGGCAATATTTTAGACACACACTTCAAGTGCTCTGATTTGCAGATCAAAGTTTACGCACAGTAATAACAATAAAAAGGCAGGGAGGCTCCAAGGTTAGTACAGGAGGCTGGGAATTACTATTTCTGGGCTGTATTCACTATTCTGTCACCAACTCACTGTGCCATCTTGGGAAAGTCACCTGGAGCCAGCTCCTGTCAGCCTTATTATGGGCTATTCCCAGGGTTTGGTACTGCTCAGCTTGAGTGGCCAAATCCAGCCCTTAACCAGTAGGTGGCTCATTTTACCCAATGGGGTTAGTACCATTAACACAGGGGTGCTGGGAGGGTGATTTCTTTAATGTCTGTGAAGTGCTTGGCCAGCCTGGGCGGATAGGGACTTTCAGCATCTGAGATAAGTTCAGAGTATTACTGTTAATAAAAAACCCTGGACACCCAAGAGGCTGACATGCATAAAGCGGGTTGCAGAGTCCTGTTTATACCATAGCACATGAAGACATGTTATCTCTCTCTTTTATTGTGAGCAATTCTAGTCAGACTGTACCCTGAGTGCTGAGCTCTCATTGGGGAGGTAATGGGGTGGTCTCAGCCTTTTTCAATCTCTTGAAAATACTTTACAGAGGTTTAAAGTTAGTGCTGCAGCGTGCTTCTTTGGGGGTGAACGTGGAAGTGTCTAGATGCTGAAGGGTTCCTCCTTGGTGGGGTTGGTGGTGAGAAATGAATATGCACATTTGGACCAAAATGTCTAGCTGTCTTTGTGCCTGATCCCAAGCGACGCTCAGCACTCAGTACCCCTTGGGCACTTGCTTTCTGAGGAAAGAATACAGTGCATCAGCCTTTCTTGACTTTGAAGCAGCACTTGTGCTGCAGTTAGACTAAGGTCACATGTCTCTGCTACAGTTGAACATTTAGAGTTGTTACGATTACCAGAAAGCTGGAGCAGCCAGTGCCAAGAAACATACAAGAGATAAAGACAGAGACAGGCAAAGGAGGTCATAAAAACAGAAAGACAAATGGGTTTGGGCAGGGAGAAGCATCGAATTGAACCGATGGCTTAATATTAGCTCATAAAAATGAAGCAAACATAAAGCTTTCCTGTGTCAATCAGGGTGTGAGGCAATCTATCAGAAAGCATTTCTGCAGGGAGATTAGAAGCAGGATCACTTTGGGTTTTGCTTTTCTTATCGTTATAATGACTCCGTGTTTCGGAGGTGGCAGATCTGATGTGCGGATTCCAGATTCTAATTACCAGGTTGACCTCAATATAGAAAAAAACAGATTGTGAAAGCCACCTACTAATGGCTTCCTTTGATTCTTTTCCTCACTCAATAGCTGAGATACTGAGAGACTCTATTAATAACAAGCCATATTTTGTGGACTGAACAGCAGAAGCACAATAAAGCAGCAGCCAGTACTATACAAGGTGTCAAGGAGAGAAAATCCAGCTGCTTTTCTTTCCAGCCTGACTCTCCACTTGCAAAGCTTTCGAGGAAATGAAGCCTCTGTTTGGAGGATTTTGGGGATGGAGGAGTTGAAGACAGCAAATTTTTCAAGACAAGGAGAGTTCCAGCCACATCCAGGGGGTTGTGGAAAATGAATGGCCAACCAGGACTGAATAATGGCTGAGATGTGGTAATGAAAACTGAAGCTACAGTGTCAAAGCAGAGAAAAGGCAAAGAATAAGTAACCCTGAGGGAATGGTACTGGAAAGTATAACAAATCCCTCCATTCCAAAGATACCACAGCACATTATAAACATCAGTTAAGCTGTTTCGTGTGAGAGAGGCCTTACACAATGTATAATTCACCTGTGGGACTCACTGCCTTAAGATATCACTGAGGCAAAAGGCTTAATAGGATTCAAGAAAGGGATGTCAAGTATCGGGGCAGCGTGTGTGTCTGTATCCACAAAAACAACAAGGAGTCCGGTGGCACCTTAAAGACTAACAGATTTATTTGGGCATAAGCTTTCGTGGGTAAAAAACCCACTTCTTCAGATGCATGGAGTGAAAATTACAGATGCAGGCATGATTATACTGACACATGAAGAGAAGGGAGTTACCTCACAAGTGGAGAACCAGTGTTGACAGGGCCAATACAATCCGGGTGGATGTAGTCCACTCCCAATAATAGATGAGGAGGTGTCAATTCCAGGAGAGGAAAAGTTGCTTCTGTAATGAGCCAGCCACTCCCAGTCCCTATTCAAGCCCAAATTAATGGTGTTAAATTTGCAAATAAATTTTAGTTCTGCAGTTTCTCTTTGAAGTCTGTTTCTGAAGTTTTTTTGTTCAAGTTTGGCTACTTTTAAATTTGTTATAGAATGTTCAGGAAGATTGAAGTGTTCTCCTACTGGCTTTTGTATGTTACCATTCCTGATGTCTGATTTGTGTCCATTTATTCTTTTACGTAGAGACTGTCCGGTTTGGCCAATGTACATGGCAGTGGGGCATTGCTGGCACATGATGGCATATATCACATTAGTAGATGTGCAGGTGAATGAGTCCCTGATGGTGTGGCTGATGTGGTTGGATCCTCTGATGGTGTCGCTAGAGTAGATATGGCGACAGAGTAGGCAACGAGGTTTGTTACAGGGTTTGGTTCCTGCGTTTGTGTTTCTGTGGAGTGGTGTGTAGTTGCTGGTGAGTATTTGCTTCAGGTTGGGGGGCTGTCTGTAAGTGAGGACTGGCCTGCCTCCCAAGGTCTGTGAGAGTGAGGGATCATTTTCCAGGATAGGTTGTAGATTGTTGATGATGTGCTGGAGAGGTTTTAGCTGGGGGCTGTATGTGATGGCCAGTGGTGTTCTGTTATTTTCCTTGTTGGGCCTGTCCTGTAGTAGGTGACTTCTGGGTACCCGTCTCACTCTGTCAATCTGTTTCCTCACTTCTCTGGGCGGGTACTGTAGTCTTAGGAATGCTTGATAAAGATCTTGTAGGTGTTTGTCTCTGTCTGAGGGATTGGAGCAAATTCGGTTGTATCTTAGGGCTTGGCTGTAGACAATGGATCGTGAATTGACACCTCCTCATCAATTACTGGGAGTGAACTACATCCGCCCTGATTGTATTGGCCCTGTCAACACTGGTTCTCCACTTGTGGAGTAGGGTGACCAGATGAGAGACGTGAAACATCGGGACGCGGGGGGGGCGGTGCTGGCGGAGCAAAAAAACAAAACAAAACAAACCCCAAGAGCCGGCGGCGGAGGAAAAAAACAAACAAACAAAACAAGAGCCGCCGGAGCATAGGAAAAATTGGTGGGGCTGAGAACCCACCGGCAGCTCCACGCCCCGCCCCCCCGCCCCAGCTCGCCTCCGCTCTGCCTCCACCTCACCTGAGTGAGCTGCCGCGTCCTGCTTCTCCCCCCTCCCTCCAGAGCTTGCGGCGCCATGCAGCTGATTAGCGCAAGCCTGGGAGGGAGGGAGGGGGGAGGAGGAGGAATGCGGCATGCTTGGAAAAGAGGCGGGGCCAGGGCGGGGATTTGGGGAGGGATCCAATGGGGCAGTGAGGGGGTGGGGCTGGGATTTAGGGAGGGATCCAATGGGGGAGGGAGGGGGCGGAGTCGGGGCGGGGGGGGGGGGGCGCGAGCCCTCTCCGCCTGTGCGCCAGAGGGCAAAATATCGGGACAATTTGCGTCCTGACCGAACATCAGTCGGGACGCGGGACAAACAAGTAAATATCGGGACTGTCCCGATAAAATCAGAATGTCTGGTCACCCTACTTGTGAAGTAACTCCCTTCTCTTCATGTGTCAGTATAACAATACCTGCATCTGCAATTTTCATGCCATGCATCTGAAGAAGTGGGTTTTTTACCCACGAAAGCTTATGCCCAAATAAGTCAGTTAGTCTTTAAGGTGCCACCGGACTCATAGGCGCCGACTCCGTGGGTGCTCCAGGATTGGAGCACCCACGGAAAAAAATTGGTGGGTACTCAGAACCCACTGGCATCTCCCCGTGGCCCCGCCCCCCTGCTCCAGCTCACCTCCGCCTCCGCCATGAGCGCACCGCCGCGTCCTGCTTCTCCCCCCTCCCTCCCAGCTGGTTCATGGGGCAGGGAGGGAGGACGCGGTTCGCTGGGGGAAGAGGCATGGCCGGGGCAGGGATTTGGGGAAAGGATCCAATGGGGGTAGGGAGGGGGCGGGGCGGGGCAGGGCAGGGGCGGGGAAAGGGTGGAGTTGGGGCGGGGCCACGTGTGGGGGGGTGTGGGCACCGGAGAAAGTTGGTGCCTATGACCGGACTCCTTGTTTTTTTTAAAGAAAGGGATGGGACATTGATGTGGATAATAAGAATATCCACAGTTAAATCAAATAGAATAAAAATATAAGGAATATAAAGCCACATGTTTCAGGGCATAGGCCAAGCACTACCTTATAGCAAAGGAGGAACCTTCCCCTATGGCAGTGGTTCTCAAACTTTTGTACTGGTGATCCCTTTCATACAGCAAGCTTCTGAGTGCAACCCCCCTTTGTAAATTAAAAACACTTATTAAATATTTAATACTATTATAAATGCTGGAGGTGAATCAGGGTTTAGGGTGGAGGCTGACAGCTTGCGACTCCCCCCCCCCCCTGGAATAACTTCACGACCCTCTGAGGGGTCACAACCCCCAGTTTGAGAACGCCTGCCCTATGTGAAGGCTATCCTTCAATTGTCCATTGTGGCGTGCTTTGCACCTTCCTCTGCAGCATATGGTACTGGCCACTCAGAGACATGACATTGGACTTGCTGGATCCCTGGTCTAACCCAGTTTAGCAATTGCCATAGTCCCAGGGCTTTGCCAACCACCCCAATGCCAGTTCACACAGTGGTCCACAAACTTTTCCATTGGTCCAGCTGGTGCACAATTTACAAGCCATAATGTTTCTGTTCCTGCATTTATAGATGCACAAGTGCAGACTTCCATATCTCTGGTCTGTAAATGTGAAGCACTGCCTGTAAGGTCTCATAGACTTTAAGGTCAGAAGGGACCGTTATGATCATCTAGTCTGACCTCCTGCACAACGCAGGCCACAGAATCTCACCCACCCACTCCTGTAACAAACCCCTAACCTATGCCTGAGTTATTGAAGTCCTCAAATCGTGGTTTAAAGACCTCAAGGTGCAGAGAATCCTCCAGCAAGTGACCCGTGCCCCATGCTGCAGAGGAAGGCGAAAAACCTCCAGGGCCTCTGCCAATCTGCTCTGGAGGAAAATTCCTTCCCAACCCCAAATATGGCGATCAATTAAACCCTGAGCATGTGGGCAAGACTCACCAGCCAGCACTCAGGTCATGTGAGTTTGTAAAGTCCCTACGCTACGGCTCAAGCCTCACTGAATCTGGCCTTTGCACTACATACAGGTAATCGTTGGCCTAAAGATGAACAGTCCAGTGTTTGATTGAGAGATAAGTTCAAGGACCAGAACTAGAACATCAGGGTTTGGATGGCTCTGCCAACCACAGAAAAAAATGTTTTAGATACCCTTTGATTTGTGTATCAATAGGGCTTGCAGCAGGGCCTATTTCCTGGGGGTCAGGACAAACACTTGATGCATACATCAACAGATACATTCAGTTCTTTTATGCAAGCCCTCTCTGTCACCGTTTCAAGAGGCACGCTGAAGTCTTCCTGAAAAGTAAAAACAACAGGAGTACTTGTGGCACCTTAGAGACTAACAAATTTATTAGAGCATAAGCTTTCGTGGGCTACAACCCACTTCTTCGGATGTGGGTTGTAGCCCACGAAAGCTTATGCTCTAATAAATTTGTTAGTCTCTAAGGTGCCACAAGTACTCCTGTTATTTTTGCGGATACAGACTAACACGGCTGCTACTCTGAAACCTGAAAAGTAAAGTTCTCGCAGGGCCCAACAGCACATTGGCTGCTGCAGTTGGTTGGAGAGAGGTGTGTCTCAGAATCTCAGAGAGACAACTTTTCAGCAGTCATATATTTTCTATGTCCAGCTTCTCCACATGTGTTTCAGACACCTCTGTGAATTCAACACAGCAGAGATGCCTGAGTTGCTTACCTCTCCTTCACTCTTTAACCTTGGCATCTAAATTTATGAGAACAAGTTCTGCAAAGCTGCCCTACCAAAACTGAGCCGCCACTCTTTCGCATCAATATCTAACAGTGATCGGTTTGAAAGGGCGTGTGAGCTGAACTCCATGTAGCTGCTTGACAAATTTTCTCCATCTCAACATGCTGGGAAATGCTCTACGGTGTTGCCCCTCGCATTCAGCAGAATGAACCCTGATGTCTTCTGGGAATGGCACAAGCCTTCTGCAGGTGACAGCTCACTCAGAGACAGGGTAGGCTCTTTGATCTAGCTTGGCATTTGAACTTTTTCACCTATGCTACGAAGTGTAGTGGAGCTTAGGAACGGCAGCTGGGCCACCGAGGGAGTAGCTTAGAGTTCTCTCATCCAGTTTGTGAAGCAAAAAAGCTCATCCTTGGCTGAATGGGGTCCAAGAAAGAACACTGAAATCCCAACTTTGTGGGAAACAGGTCAGTTCTCCTTATGGAGCACCCAGAAGCGAGTCTGTAGCTCATTTATCCTAAACAGAGAGGTGATGGACAGATGAAAAGTCACTTTGAATGACAAATGTGCAAAGCACCGTCCTTGGAAAGCTCAGAAAGATGATCGATGACATTTTTAGACTCTGGATCAAGATCCAGGATAGTTATCTGGTCAGAGGACATTTGTGCATTAGAGAGGTCTGGCAATAAAGAGATAAGAAAAGAGCCCTATTCTGGAATAACCATCTGAATGCTGAGAAGACTATCAACCAAGGACTCATTTGGGCCAGAGAGGTAAGTAGACTTTGACACAGCCATCCTTCATGGACCAAAGTCTAGCAACTGACACTCTGCTGCACAAACTGCTCAGAAAAAGAAAATTCAGCTAAGTACTAGCTGTGTGGTGAAATCCAGTTCCTGGAGCAAGCCAAAAATAGGCTGTGAATAAGCCAGGGGACTGCAGAGATTGCTAATTATATTTTTTAAAGCTTGAGAAACGCCAGGGGCTGACTTATTTGGTACCCAGTGAAATCCAGTCAGTGCTGTGACCTGGGATGGAGTTCTTTAAATGGTGTGTGTGGGTGTTCGTTCATTTAACCATCCTCATTTGTTTTCTGTTTTGTGCCTGGAAGGAAACTATTTGCTGTTGATCCTGTAAATAAAGTTGACTCACATCTCAAACTGTTCTGGGGTCTTAGGGCTTGTCTCCATTTGAAATCTGTTGTGGGTTAACTTGAGTTACTTTGCATTAAAATGCCTTCTGTCCACAAACAAAATATTTGTAGTGAATTTTCTGGCAATTTAATTTGTGTTTTTCAACCCCCTGTGGATCCAGGCTTATGGAGGGGATGAGTTTACCTGGAGCAAAGTAGGTATGGCCACATCCTCCTCCTGAAACAACTGTTGTGCATATACCAAGCCGTCCTACTAGTATCCTGCACTGCTTTGCTGGCTACCTGGGTTGTCCTCCCTGTCTACCTGCATACCCTCTATGGCTCCAGGATCATCCTGACCGGATGTCACCTTTCCATTTAAATAGTTCCTGCAACCAGGTGCTGTCTTTGGGATTCCATCTCATGTGGAGTTTGCATAATCCTGATTATTGATCAGCCATGCCTTGTGCTTTGCCATGGTCCCATACTGAGATTGTGAACTTTATTGCTCTCTGGGGAGAGGAGCATGATCAGGCCCATCAGAATAGCAGCCCCTTAGCACAGAACTACAGGTGGCTATCACCACAAATGCAGGATAGGGCACAACTGGGACACCCTCCAGTGCCACAGTAAGGCAAAGGAGCTTTGGCTGGAGTACAAGACTGCTGAGTACAATAGGATCTCTGGGAGAGCAAGCACAGTCTGCTGGTACCATGAGAAGCTGGACTGTCTATTTGTCGGAGATCATACCACTCAACTCCAGCATTTTGTGGGCTCTGACTGAACCTCAAAACCAGGATCTTGTCAACCCAGTAAACCCCGAGGCAGACAGTCTCAGAGTCCAGGACCACCACACAACACAGCCAGAGGATCAACCTGAACCAGAGGTGGAGGCCCAAACTCAGCTGAGATGAGGTGGCTGAGTGATTAAGGTGATGGACTGCTAATCCATTGTGCTCTGCATGCATGGGTTTGAATCCCATCCTCATTGGGCACATTTAGTCTTCTCCCCGGTGGGAGGGATAGCTCAGTGGTTTGAGCATTGGCTTGCTAAACCCAGAGTTGTGAGTTCAATCCTTGAGGGGGCCACTTAGGGATCTGGGGCAAAAATCTGTCTGGGGATTGGTCCTGCTTTGAGCAGGGGGTTGGACTAGATGACCTCCTGAGGTCCCTTCCAACCTTGATATTCTATGATTCTATGAACTGTAAAGGACCAATTCCAATATGTCTGGAATGATACATTAAAATAGGACTGTATGGGGGATGAAATGGTAGGGAGACACCATGTGTGTTAACCAGGAGATTCTCTGAAGGAATAGCACTTACTGTAGCAGTGCACTCAGAAAAGAAAAAGCAAAAAAGTAGTATTTCTGGCTCAATTTTATTAATGCCAACATGAGCTATTATGAGGTAAATTGCTCAAATCATGCTATGCTTACATTTCAAAAAAGGAAGAGATTTTAAAGGCACTTTAAGGACAGCATCTTTGTCACAACATACACAACAACATCTAAAAGGGCACTGTAATAGAAGCACTTTATTACAAACTACACAAATTGCACTGAAACTCTACATAAAAGGTGATAATCATATTTGATGTGGGCATGTTAATTCCTTACATTAGTACACATACACCAGAAGACATTCAGTAATCCTGATAAATGCTTTATACAAAAGCATACACATTCTTCATAAGTGGCCCTTAGACTCAAAGCATGAGCACAATGCATTCCTCACACTGTGCAAAAGTAGTTGTATCACTTCACAGAGGCCTCCAATCTAATCTGTCTGTTCAAAACAATCACCAAGTCTGCCCACTTCCTGCTCCCATCCATGTGCAAGGCTGTCTTGTGCTCTCGTCTCCCTTGCTCCCACAAAGGTTGTGCAAACCACAGCAAGCAACTATCACTAGAATACAATTTTTCTCATCAGCCTCATCATCAGGATCCTCCATCCTTTCAGTCTTCCAAATGAACATGCCACAGTCATTCTGCAACTACTCTGGGTATAGTTAAACAAGATCGTCCTATCCAAAAGGGTTCATAAACCAGGCAAGCAGTTAGCTGGGTTTCCCAGAATGGGTAGTGGAATGGAAACAATATCAATGTCCACAGAGAACATGGGAGCAGAATTTCCATTTGCCATTGCAGAAAACAGTCCATACTTTCTCACGATCTTAGCATTAAGGACCTTTCTAGACCACTCCCACATAAATATTTGTGAATCTTCCATGGTGATCAACCAGGCCTTGCAGTGGAGAAATACCCTTTTCTAATGATAAGCTCGGAGACCTGGTGGAGGGGACAAAGAACTGGCATATGGGTTGCATTAATGGCTCCAATACAATTCAGGAACCCCAACCAAGCAAACACATTAAATAACCACCTGTGCACTGACTAGTCTTATGACCAAGGGGAGAGTACTTTCTTGATGTCACAGAGGTGTGCACTGATAACAGGCCTAACAGTTGCTCTACCAACATTAAACTGTTCAGGAATTGACTGGAAGCAATTGGGAATAGTGAGCTGCCAGATAGTGATGGCCATGTGCTTCTCCATGCTGAGGGGAGCTCTCAGGTGGGTGTTCCACCGCTGCAGCTCCAGGATGAACTCTGCACAGAGTTCTAGGAAAGCGGCATTTGACATCCTGAAATTCTGCCACCGCTGCTGGTCATCCCAGGTCTGCAACACTCCCACCTGTTAGTGTTAGTTGGCCAAGCCCCAAAGTGGCACTCCACCAAGTGAAGTAGAAGCGATTGCTTGATTTCAGCCTCCTTCTCATGTGGCCTTATTGCCTTGGTCCTGAAGTCACTGCGTAACTTTAAATATGCTAGCAGCAGGCTGTTCATATTCATCACTGTGAGGAATGCAGCAATTGCAAATGTTTCCTCCATGCTGCCTGAGAGTGCTTTGAAAGTGCCACCAGCTGGCTCACAAAAAAAAAAAAAAAAAAAGAGATGGATGATGGGATGAAACAAGAAGAAATATGGGAATTACTAAACTTGACCCCAAACCCCAGAATTCTGGCAGGTATCACACAATGCACAGTACAAAAAAATACCAGAACATGTACAGCACTGCAGCAGAAAAATGCATCATGGGATGTCTGACCAGAATGCTGAATGCTTACTTCAAAACATTGCTGTGCTGTGTGGCTGCAATGATATGAGGCAGAAGTACTTTAATTTTGGATATTACTATGGTGAGAAGGGCATACTCACATAACACTTGTCAAGTGTAGCATGTCATTAGTTGCCTGCTCTAAACCAGAGGGTCAGTCCTGGGACACAATCAAATCCCTCGGGTTTTCCTGACTAAAGAGGGTATAAAAGGACAATATTTCATGGTCAAAAGATATCACAGAATCTTGCTCACAGAACATGGCAATGATAGGCTCATCAGTACACAACGCTTGTCCATTTTCCGTTCTCCACCCTCAGAAGCTTCTCATAGGTAGATCTGGTATAAGTGACCTCGCAGAACTGTAAGGAACAATGCCATGCAACTCAAGATTCTGGAGGATCCAGGGTTTAGATGAAGAATCTTTAAGACACATCCCATTGGATTTGAAGGTAACAGTGTGGTCCCTGCCAGCCAAAGAGCCAGGTACTAGTGGTATCTGCCCATGCAAAACTTCATGCCCTGCATCTCCTCTCTTATCAGACATTTACAAACCGGATCTAGATATTTAGGATTAGCATGTTTGGACTTATTGGTTAGTCCAGAGACAGTTACAAAGTGAAGAATATTTTGGAAGGTTTTCTTCTAATAAAATGGTGGGAAGTAATAAAAAAAATCCATAGAGTATATTAACCATGATGTGAAAAATATAACTGCTGACTCACCAATGGTGTAGTCGGAAACTTTCGTAGTGACTGAGGGAGTGCAGGGACCTGTGCTAGTGCCACTGTTCCTGCTAATATAGCAGCAACATGAAATATACAAGACAAGATACTGGTCAGTGTAAATACTGCCTAGAGAATCACCTCGTGCTGCTGAAGAATGCTTCTAACAGCTGTAGCAGAGACACAGACTAAGTCCTCTACTGCTGTGATAAGATGGGCTAGGAACTACACAAAGAGGGGGAAAAAGACTCTCCTCCCTTTCCTGTTTCCAATGGGAGAATTAAGCCCTTGCCTCTTCAGTTTCTGCTCAGTGCTTTCCCAGAAGCAGCAGTGAAATTTACTACACAGCTACATAATTTCGGATTCTGTTCTGTCTTGCGCATCATCATCAACGCTTGTCAACTAAATTCTAAATGGAGATTCTTTATTACTGGTGATGATAAACAAGGCAAAAAGAACCTAGCTGTATTTTCAGATCCGAGGAAGAGTTTGCAACCCTGGTAGTTAGAACATTACACTTCTGACTTGTAAACTTGAGCAAATTTCCTGTGAAAGTCATCGAGAAAGCACGACAGCCCAATAAATATGGAACCCCATGGAGTAATTTGTAGAGGCACTTTTCTGATTGTAACAGCACTGAATGAAATCTCTTATGCTGGAGACCTGTTACTGTCATTCAACCAAAATATAAGTCTGGGATATTGAAGTTCTTTTGTCACATCTATCTAAAATAAATAATGAAAACTCAGCAGTAAAGGATCTACTTGAAAAATTGGTATGTCTTTTGACGCTTTGTTGGTCACCGAGAGAATTAGATCTAATTAAAATCTCTGAACCATGGCTAAAGAAAAACTCTAGAGGTTAGGAAGTTTTACTAGATTGAAGGTGTACAATTCAGCTTTCAGTGTTTCAACATTTCTATTTTTTAAGTGAAAATGCCTCTGCTAGAGATATTTCAGTGCTCTCGATGACCGAAAGTCCATCTGAGAATTCTGAAAACTCAGAGCATCTCTGTACAGATAAATTGCATGATCCTGCTTAAGGGGATGAGTCGGCTGGACAACAACATAAATATGATTAGACAGATCTTGATTTACAATTATATGAAATTCAACAGGCACTAATCTATTAATATACGGAGGGATGCCAGCATCAGAAATCTCTTGCCGACATGAAAGATTAGTGATAGTTTAAGGATTAGAGTACAGGCACACATATTTTGCCCAAATAAAGACTACATGGGCACCTTACCAGGATCTAAGGCCCATGGTTTAATTTGCATCAAATGGAACAGATCTAATCAGACTCCTGTTTGGTTGAGGTGTAGCACACAGAAACTATGGATCCCAACATGCAATGCTCCATCTTGATTCAAATGGCCTTGACAGAGCACTGCATGTGGAGACTTGTAATTTCAGTGGGTTGCACTACTGCAATAAAGGTGAAGGCAGCTGCATTGAAGAACTCAGCCACATTTGACTCTGGGACCACACTTTGCAACCCATGGTCTATTCTCTTCCCATCATCAGATTATCTGAGTGCCTTCCAATTGTGCATTAAGTGGTGTGACTAAAATGTGTCATGCGTAGTTCATTCTCTCTCTCATGCGGTCCCCAGGGGAACATCTGTGTGCGCAGTAGAGTATTTTGGTAGATTTTTTTAAATGTACACACTACTATGGGTTTATACTAGAGAAGGGAGGCTGAAGAAGTGTGATGAAGTTCTGATGATGAGATTTGCAATGGTGTTTAGTTCTTGTGGGAGTTTGTTCCACAGCCTCAAACCAGCCCCTAAGAAAGCTCTGTCTACTGCACAGACAAGCTTTATCCTCGTGGTAGAAAGTTCTACTGTGCAAGAGGAGCAGAGTTCTTGACACAGTCTTCATCCTGGAGCTTTAGGCTCTTTTAGACACTCTGGGCAGAGGGCACTGGGTCTTGAAGATCAGGAGTGAGACCTTAAACATGACTCAATAGTCTACGGGAATCTAGGTCTTTTACCAATATTTTCAAGTCCAGCACTGGGGTGACTCTCCCTACATCCAAGAACAACTGAATATAGCTCCATCCTGTGGAGCTGCTAGTGGTCCTCTGAAAGACAGAGAAAGGTGGCTCTGCAAAAGCAAGATGGGGGTACTCCATGCTCCAGGAGCTGAGTGCACAGTCTCCTCAATGTTCCCGTCTCTTGCACTGAGCTCATATCAGACTCCATAGCAACTGCAGTGTGTGCCACCAGACTGATGCACTGCCAAGCTTCCAGATGCATTTTTTAAATGGACAATTTTGACCATAAGAAAAAAATATATATATTTTATCACTGCAGTCCCTTTCTAACCTTCTGGATTTGTAACTTTGCCTGGGACAATCTTAACATGTCATTTTACAAGCTCTGCACATTTTTAATTTTGGGACTGCAAGAGAGTGGCTGTGCCCTTCAGCAAAAGGAAGAAATAGAAAACCCGCATCTGAACCTAACTATTGCAGCTCACAGAGCTGGCGGAAGGGAACATTCCATTTTCTGCCAGTTTAGATTTCACTATGTTATAACTATAACTTCCCACAAGAGGTTAGAGATTATTACAAATCGAGGAATGAATGGCATGTTTGTCAGAACACTGCAAACATCAACAGCACAAGGAAAGAGGAGGAGAAGTAATAAAAACAAGTGGTGAAGCACTTCGATCAGTGATATGATAACTTTGTAATTTGTAGCACGCAGTAAAAGTGAAATAAAATAAGTTCCTACTGTGCCCCAAGTAACCTGCCTTGCTGAATCCTTCCTTTATGTGGGCTGCAAGGGCAAGGCATATTACACCAACTTTCTATTCAACTTATTTGAAAAACAGATCTAATAGGGACAGGACACATGCAGAATAGGAGCCACACATTTTGGGAGCTGATGCATTTCCAATCCCAGACTGTGAGAATCAATTTCTTTGGCTTTTTTCCTCCCCCCCTTTCTATTAAAATAATGTAATGCTGATGAAAGATACTAGACTAACAGCAAGCTCTCTAGTTATTGTGACAAAGTTCCTCCTCTATCTTGGTGGGTCCTGCGCTTATTGGCGGATTTTCTTGCCTCAGAGATTCACCATGTGGGTTGGGGAACAGCCCAGAAACCTTCCCCTCTGGAAGAACCCACAGTCCAGGTCAATTGGGAGGTTTGGGGGGAACCCGGGCCTGCCCTCTACTCCGGGTTCCAGCCCAGGGTCCTGTGGACTGCAGCTGTCTATAGTGCCTCCTGTAACAGCTGCATGACAGCTACAACTCCCTGGGCTACTTCCCCATGGCCTCCTCCAAACACCTTCCTTAGTCTCACTACAGGACCTTCCTCCTGGTGTCTGATAACGCTTGTGCTCCTCAGTCCTCCATCAGCACACCCTCTCACTCTCAGTTCCTTGCGCCTCTTGCTCCCAGCTCCTCACACTCCCACCACAAACTGAAGTGAGCTCCTTTTTAAAGCCCAGGTGCCCTGATTAGCCTGCCTTAATTGAGTCTAGCAGCTTCTTCTTAATTGACCCCAGGTGTCCTAATTAGCCTGCCTGCCTTAACTGGTTCTAGCAGGTTCCTGATTACTCTAGTGCAGCCCCTGCTCTGGTCACTCAGGGAACAGAAAACTACTCATCCAGTGACCAGTATATTTGCCCTCTACCAGACTCCTGTACCCCACTGGTCTGGGTCTGTCACATTATCCACACAACAGTTATTGCACAGGCTCAACCTATACTGCCCATCAGTGGGCAATTATATAGAGGCTAACCTCTATGGTGGGGAAGATAATTTGGTTTCTACAGATCACAACTGAGATTGCCAATAAGACAGTCATGATGATCGTGGTTTTCTGGCAGGGACATCTGTCTATTATGCACTTGCAGACTCACCAGCTCATTTCACATATGCCACCAAGCAGCCTTTGTGTGAACTTCTGGTTCACTCCTGGCCTGGGTCAAATTCAAATTAGTGACTCAGCCACATTTGCTTTTCCTTTGCTATTGTCACTGGCAAAATTGTTTCATGGAAATCAGTGGCACTGATTATGGAAAGAGATGACTCATGATTATTATTACTAAGAGAAGGAGTGGTACTAGTTGTAAATCTAAGGTCATGTGTATCCTTGTTTTTTGAAAGGGAAAAATGGATTTTGACAGCATTGTTAACTTTTATGTCTTTATTCCGAGAATGATCCAAAGTTTAAAATTCAAAATTTAGGGTACTTTTAGATAAAGAAACATCAGAAGCACACACAGTCAATGGGAAGGGGAAGTATGGAAAAGAGTAACACAGAGATCCCTGAGGCAAGAGTTGATCACAAATTAGATATGAGCTTGCAAAGCAATATGGCAGTAAAAAAAATCAAATTAAATTGAAAAAAGCTACAGTGGTATGATGGGATTTGGGGATACATACTCAGAGGTATGGCGAAGAGCAGAGAGGCACTTGCCCTTGTCTATATATACAGCTCTGCTGAGTGTGCGCCCAGAATGTTGTGTTCAGTTCTGGGCACCTCAGTACCAGAAAGACAGAGACAAACTGGAGAGTACTGAGACAAAAGCAAGGGAAAGGATTAAACAGTTGGAGGGACAGCCCTAGGAGGAAAGATTGAAGGCAATAGGTATGTGCATATTAGCTAAGGGGGCTGGAGATCATGCGAACTGTAGACATGTCTGGGAAGGGAGAGGAAATGTTTAGGGTGGTAGGAGGTGGTTTTATTAGGAGCAATGGGACAGAATTAAAAAAGAGAAGTTTAGACTAAGTATCAAGAAAACACCCTGACACTGAGCTCTACTGGAGCAAATTCTGCCCTCAGACCTAGTGGTCCGAATAGGAGTTATCTGTGAGTGCCCGGGGCTGAGTTTGGCCCTCAGACTGTGGAATAATCTTTCAAAGAAAATGGCAGAAGCTCCATCATTTGAGACTTGTGAAACGGCTGGACAGTAGGGCAGACTGCAGAGAGCCATGCTGTGCTGCGCTGGCGCCCACAGAGTGGAGGAGGTCAGGCTCTCTCAGACTGGGGCCTGAAACTCTTCTCTGTCTTGTTTTATTTACAATGGAAAATAAAACAGTGCCAGCATCTGCCTGGGATGCTGTGTGAGATTCCCTGGGTGCTTGGCTCAGCACCAAGTACCCCCTCTCTCCTACACACAGCAGGGCTGCAGGGTTCCCAGAAATGACCCCTTATGGCTTCTAGGGACTGCCTCTCTTTCTGTGCTCTCGATATCCCCTAAAGGGGTCCAGCAAGGGCAGAGCCCCCCGGGGAAGAAGAAGAAGTGATGTGGGCCTCGCTGGCAGGGAGATGAAAATTGGAGAAACAGAATGGTGAACTTCCATCCCCTCAACCTGTTCTTCTCTTCTGTCCCCCCAGCCGTATCCCTTTTGAACCCCTATGCCCCATTCTCTTCCCCTGGAACTCCTACCCTCCATTTGACCCCCTCAACCAGTTACCCCATTCTGATCCCCTGGCAAAATTCACAATCACTCTCCTGTTTCAGTTTGGATCACTCTTTCCCTCTCTGGATAAGCTCTGGGCACAGAAACAAGCTGCTCCCTCTCATTCAAATTCATTAGGTAAAGGACTATTATCACTGTATGTACGTTAGTATCCTCATATTTCATTAATAGTTGATCTATATGAATCTTCTGTCTAGTATATGGGAAGGTGGGGCCTAAGCTCATTTGCTTTGATGAAAGCAGGAGCTGCTGGTAAAAAGGCTGATAACCACTAGACTAGATAGGACTTAATAGGTCTCTTCTATCTTCAGGAGAGATACAATATGTGAAATCAAAAATGTGATCAAATTCTGTGAATCCATGAAACATACTAAAAAATTTAGTACAGTCTATTTAGCTTTTGCTATAATCTATGTATAAGGAATGGTTATGACTGAGGCACATCTTAAAACAGCAAGAAAAATGTGATGTTTGTGGGAAGATCTATGACTGAAAATGACAACATTCAGATGCTCTGCTCTCAGAAATGGAAAGTGGTTTATGCTTTAAGTTTGTCTGGCTGTGCAATATACGAGTCCCTAAAACATATTTACAATTTATTGAGAGTTTAAGTGGTGTACAGAATCACATATCTGCATAATAGGAATTTGAAAAGATCCTTGCAAAAGGACATTTTTAGAATACTCAAGCGATTGAAAGCAACACACCAATGGAGCTACCTATGAAACTGACAAGAATTTTTGAACAGAGGCTTCCATATTTGGTGAATTTCTGATAGGCCATATAAATGTACTAATGCTAAAATTATTCTCACAAATAATAAAGATATAATGCTAAAACAGATAATTAAAATGTGACCATTTGAAAGGGGTTCAGTAATTCCATTCTTAAACAGCTGTAAACCTATGTGCTTTGAAAAGGGCTGGAAACAAGAAGCTGGATGATTGAGTGCTTGTTAATACTTGTGTGGCTGAATTTTAGATTGCAGATTTAAGAAAAGCGTTAAAATAGTTCAACTGAGAAGTGACATATGCACAGAGTATGTTTTTCTGTGGCACACAAACGAAGCACAGATACAGCATGAAATATTACTAACATGAATGATTGCTTAGCAGTGCTGTTAGCCCTAGCATAAAAACTAAGCTCCATATTTAGACTGACACTACAAATCTCAAACATGGAACCCAAGTAAAGGTTGTGTCCATCAAATTGAAGAGTGTGCAAGTAAACACGCAGAGGTCAATTCCATATACAACCATAACAACTTTCCTTCTTGCCTTTTGAATGTGAAAAGTTTCCATTCTTCCAAGTAATCAGGAAATACCCACAATCAATTCACTGTCAGTGACTTTCAAGGTGAACTGCACAGGAAATTTGAAAATTATATCTACCTCAGCAGTATGTTCTCAGTGTCCCACTGAAGAGACTAAGCAGGATAAGTCAACACAACTAAAAATTGACCATTCCTCCTTGCATTTAGGTCTTGCAAAAATTATCCCCCATCAGATTCCATCTCTGTGCGATCCCAGAATGTATCATCCTGTGATGTGACAATGACCACAGAAGCCTAGTTAAAACAAGGAGTTAGCAAATCCCCTTTAAACATATTCTACGAGGCTTTAAATTACTTTAAGATAAGGTATCAAAAAGAAAAACAAGTAGCTCATACACACAATAAAAAAAGCACTTGGTAAATATAATAGAGCTATTGCTTAAAATAAATAAATAAAAACAAACATGGCCAACTCCTGCTAATCAGATCTGAAATGGAGAGACGTGAGGGGCACACACCAAGGGCCCACCACAAGGTCAGCATTGCAGCATTAGCCTACAAAAGACTATTCTCTGAGCACCTTGCAGAAACCAAGTTATCATAGACAAAGGCCTTGTGAGCTACAACTAAGAAGATTAAAAACCACCCAATAAAATGGAGCCCTACGTAGCTGTGCTGATCAAAATACAGTAAGGAAGAAAGTAGAAAAACCTGACAAAAGGAAAACTAGGTTTCGATGGGCAACAAAATACAACAATATCATATGAAAGATGTGAAGCATAAAAGAGATGTTAGATGTTCAAAAGGACAGAATGCAGGAGAGACATAAAAAACCCTAGAAGAAAGATAAAATCTCCACATCAATGCAATACTTCCTTCCTGCTTTCTATCAAGCCATGCAGCTGATAGAACTAGCAGGGGAGCAGCAGTGCTCCTATGAGAGAAGAAGCACGTCTCAATGTGACATAATGGATTACATAGATGTAAGTCTGGTTTAAAATGAGCAATTAAGTTATTGAGTATTTGCTGCTAGGAGAAAAGAATTGGGGAGAATAAGTTTGAGCAGAGGAAATGACTGTGCTTTTGATGGGCTAATGTTATATAGAAGGCAATTTAACCATGGAAACACAGTTCACACCATACATGGACAAATGGCATGAGGATAGACTGGCAAAAAGTAGAGGAACCTTGGATTGATATCAGTTGTACATCTATGTCAGAGAAACCAACAAGGGACAAGTCAGCTTGTTACAACAAGTCCTGCAACGTGTCCAACTCAAATCAAGATAGTCCTTGGGGCAGCCCTACACAGCATATATACAGTAACTCCTCACTTAACGTCCTCCTGCTTTACGTTGTTTCGAAGTTACGTCGCTGCTCCATTAGGGAACATACTCGTTTAAAGTTGTGCAATGCTCCCTTATAACGTCGTTTGGCTGACTTTACAAGGGAGCATTGCACAAGTTCCTCTTCTCTACCTCCTCCCCCTCCCTTCCTCCTTCCCTCCCAGCGCAGTTGTTTGGCGGCGCTTAGGACTTTCTGGGAGGGAGGGAGGGAGCGGGGAAGCTGCTGCCCCGCCCCCCAGCAGGCAGGGCCACCCGGAATATAAGGGCTTTAGGGGCTGCAGGGCCCTGGGCTAAGGGGGCCCCGGGGCCCTGGCCTGCAGCTCTAGAGCCCCTTTTGGAATGCGGCCCTACGAGCACGGACTGGAGGACTCTGGAGGAGCAGGGGCAGCCGCGCAGCCAGTGGCCGGAGAGAAGCGGCGCTTTCCCCTTCAAAGCCGGCCAGAGAGAAGCGGCGCTTTGACGGGGAAAGCGCTGCTTCTCTCCGGCCGCTGGCTGCCCCTGCTCCTTCTGAGTCCTCCAGCCCGTGCTCGCAGGGCCACATTCCGAAAGGGGCTTTAGAGCTGCAGGCCAGGGCCCCGGGGCCCCCTTAGCCCAGGGCCCTGCAGCCCCTAAAGCCCCTGCGTTCCGGGTGGCCCTGCCTGTCGGGGCGGGGGGAGGGGAGGGCACTCCCAGAATCACAGCTATGGGGGAGGTGCCGCACTGCGCAGTGCCGCCTGCACACCCCCTGCACCAAACAGGAGCTGCCCCAGGTAAGTGTTCTGCACCTCCTGCCTGCCCCAGCCCTGAGCCTCCTCCCGCACCCCAACTCCTTCCCAGACCCTGCACCCCCAGCCCTGAGCCCCAGGGGTAAGCCGGGGCACCTTCCCACCACAGTACAGTACTGTACTGTACAGTATATAATGCCTTTTGTCTGCCCCCCAAAAATTTCCTTGGACCCTAACCCCCCAAATTTACATTAAATTTTATGGGAAAATTGGATTTGTTTAACATCGTTTCACTTAAAGTTGCATTTTTCAGGAACATAACTACATCGTTAAGTGAGGAGTTACTGTATATATCCCCAGTGTTCTGGGCCGCTCAAAACCACAAAAATATCCTGACATTGACATCTGCTGGGACAAATCCTACCCCCAGATATATATATCCCCACTTCCCGCTGACTTGACTGGGAATTACCTGTGCGTGACCAAGGGCATCATTTGGCCCTTTGACAGTGGAACAGTCTTCTAAAGCAGTGATTGTCAGCCAGGGATACGCATACCCCTGGGGGTATACAGAGGTCTTCCACGGGGTACATCAACTCATGTAGATATTTGCCTAGTTTTACAACAGGCTACAGAAAAAGCACTTGTTAATACAGTACAAACTAAAATTTCATACGACTTGTCTATACTGCTCTATATACTATATGTTGACATGTAAGTACAATATTCATCTTCCAATTGATTTATTTTATAATTATATGGTAAAAATGATTAAGTCAGCAATTTTTCAGTAATAGTGAGCTGTGACACTTTTGTATTTTTATGTCTGATTTTGTAAGCAAGCAGTTTTTAAGTAAGGTGAAACTTGAGGGTTACGCAAGACAAAGACTCCTGAAAGGGGAATGGTTAGCTGGAAAGGTTGAGAGCCACTGTTCTAAAGCAAGTAGGAAGAACATGCTATCGCAATGGTGCCAGGACCTTGGATTAAATGCAACCAGAACCCTTTTCCACTTTCAGAGCCTGGTATGCAAGAAGCTGACCTATCCAACAGAAACGCCAGCTTGCTGTAGAGACAGTATCCCTAATGTAGTTCACTGCAGAGGAACTTACTCCTGTGTGATAGGACAAACCTTCCCTAAGTTCAGTGTTCATATCTGGAGTTTGGGTCATGCCAGTTCCTAATTTTTAATAGCAAAATATCCAAATACAGCAACCAAACAAGGGCAGAGTGACATTTCCTCCACCAGAGATGCTAGTAAGGCAGCATCCCTGGTAATCACTCAGGGCTCTAGAATCATGAGTAATTCCATGACTGCAAAGCAGAGCCACCTTCCATGGTTCGTCTGTTTGATGGCTTCCAGCCCTTTAAGAGAAAAATGCAGTTAGTGTATATTCAAGAGGGCAAAGTCAAGCTGGCTAGTATTACAGGATGAGAAAGAATGACACAAACTGCAGTGCCATAATGTAGTATAACAGATGGATAATTAGATTTATACTAAGAGCTGTAAAATAAGTAATTAAATAAAAATATGGAACAATGAATCTGTCATAGAAAGACACCTGCCAGAAGCCCCAGGAAGATCCTACAGCTGGCATCCAACATCCGACTAACAAATGAGTGGACAATAGAGCCAATACACCACTAATTTAGGTCTGATATAAAGAGGCAAACAATGCCTGTGGCAAGAAAGAGTTGTAGCTAAACAGCAAAAGGCAATCCCTTCCACCAAACCCCAAAGCAGATTAAAATGTTACCACCAGATCTGGGCAATAAAATCTTAGGTGGTGTATAAAACCAGCTATGCCAGACTGTCCTGCTAACTGCATGCGAACAGCAAACTGTCAGACTGCATTTATGTCTGCAGACAAAAAAAAAAAATTATTATAATGGAAAAAAAATATTATGGTGGTGTCATAAACCAAACAAAGACCGGAAATCCAACCTCTTGGCAAACATTCCAACTTCCGTTAATATACCAAGAGTCTTCCCTATTTTGTCTCTAGGTTTTGCATCTTTAGTGAGTTGTGTGTGTCCCCTGTGTGCTAATCAAATGCTAATGCAGGGGTCGGCAACCTTTCGGAAGTGGTGTGCCGAGTCTTCATTTATTCACTCTAATTTAAGGTTTCATGTGCCAGTAATACATTTTAACGTTTTTAGAAGGTCTCTTTCTATACGTCTATAATACATAACTAAACTAGTGTTGTATGTAAAGTAAATAAGGTTTTAAAAATGTTTAAGAAGCTTCATTTAAAATTAAATTAAAATGCAGAGCCCACCGGACCGGTGGCCAGGACCCAGGCAGTGTGAGTGCCACTGAAAATCAGCTCGCGTGCCGCCTTCGGCACACGTGCCATAGGTTGCCTACCCCTGTGCTAATGCTTAGGAAGAGCCTATATACTCATATACCAGACGGACTGATTTTCAAAGATGTGAGCACTTGCAGCTTCCATTAACTTCAGTGGGAGTGGGTGGGTGCTGCTCAGCACCTTTGAAAATGAGGCCTCTAATGTATACCTGCATTTTTAGTTTGTTGCTCCTTGCTGTGATGATTAAAAACAAAGATTCTTTGGATTCTCAGGATCTAGAGGCATTGTACTGTCAGGTGAATACAGAGAGAGGGGCAGCATACGGAAGGAATGATAAGAAATACTACTGTAAATGTTAGACCAACTTATCTGTCCCCGACAGTGAGAGATTGTTCCCTACAGTCTTTTCTGGAGTGTTTTGCCAACCTGCTATGATTTAAGAGAATGGACTAGATGACTAACACCCCATCTACAATGATCACAGAAACTGTGTTAGCTCTTTTCTAGCACAACAGTGATTAAATGCAGTTCTTGCTAGAAAGATATGAACAAGCACTCCCTGGTCCGTGCAGAAGGACATAAACTCCCTTCACAAACAAATCACCAAAAACGGTGCTTTATGTAAAGCTGTAAATCAACCTTAAGACTGTATGTGCCATGCTTATCAAATGTTCAATATGCATTTCAAAAAGGTGGTTATTCTGCCATAGATCAAATTCATCTCCCTGCCTAAAGATCGCGTTTGCTTCATCAGATATATGTATTATGAAAATACAAGCCTATCTGTACATTGCACAAAGGCAGAATTCATTTGTTCAGGTGAAGTTTGAGCAAAAGCCCTAATAATTTTGTTGGCCTCTCTCCAAAATGGTGATCCCAACAACAGTAATAATAATACAAGACTCTGTTGTCCCTTTATGGCACAGTATCATGATGGTTGTAGTGCAGAGCCCATCAGCACACGGAGGGTGCATTCCTGCAGCCACTCCCCTGTGGCACCTAGCCACCTCCTCCCCACCTCTTTTGGGGTGTCTTATACCCCATAGGGTGCAAGGAGGGAACTATCCCTGCTATAAATAACTAATTCTCACAAAACACCTGTGAGATAAGTAGGCAAATAAGTATTATTCCCATTTCACAGATGGAGAAACTGAAAGCAGAAAGATTATGGACCTTACCCCTCACCAGAAAAGAGTCAGTTTCAGAACCAGGACTGGAAATCAGGAATTCTTGGTTCCTTACCTGTACTCAGACCAATCTCCCCTCTCTCACTCATGCCTAGGAGTGCCTCGCTGAGCATCTATGGGTATGTCTACATTGCAATAAAAGACCCGTGACTGGCCTGGGTCAACTGACTCAGGCTCGGGTGGTGGGGCTATGAAATTCCAGTGTAGACATTCAGGCTCAGATCTTGCAAGAGGGGAGGATCCCAGAGCCCAGGCTTCAGCCCGAGCCCAAATGTCTACACTACAATTTTTTAGCCCCACAGCCCAAGCCCCCATGGGCTGGAGTCAGCTGACCAGGCCAATCGCAGCTGTGCCACGGGTCTTATTGCAATGTAGATGTACCTAAATGTTTCCCCCTGTACTCATGCTCTTACTCTCTTGCTGTACAGCTCATTCTTAATAAATACACTGTGTGTTCAGCATGCCAGCAACAGGAACCTCTACAGCAGGGGCGGGCAAACTTTTTGGCCTCAGGGCTGCATCGGGTTTCAGAAATTGTATGGAGGGCTGGTTATGGGAGGGGGCTGGTCCCCCCCCATCCGCCCCCCCCTAGGACTCCTGCCCCATCCAACCCCCCGTTCCCTGACGGCCCCCCCGCCTATCCCCCCAAACTCCCCTGCCCTCTATCCAACCCCCCCGCTCCCTGCCCCCTTACCGCGCTGCCTGGAGCACCGGTGGCTGGTGGCGCTACATCCGCGCTGCCTGGCTGGAGCCAGCCATGCCGTCGCCACCGTGCAGCACAGAGCACCGGGTCAGGCCAGGCTCTGCAGATGTGCTGCCCCAGAAGCTCGCAGCCCCAGCATTGCGGCGGAGCGAACTGAGGCTGTGGGGAGGGGTTACAGCAGGGGAGGGGCCAGGGGCGAGCCTCCCAGGCCAGGAGCCCAGGAGTCAGGCAGGAGGGTCCCGCGGGCCGGATATGGCCCGCTGGCCATAGTTTGCCCACCTCTGCTCTACAGGGTCATGCCAGGCCTCAGCTCAGTCTCAGGCTAATCTTTTTGCATGGAGAATTTGCAAACACTGAGCACAAGTGTTCAAAGTCAGCTTTCTTCCTGGCACTGTCCTGATCCTGGTGCTGCTCTGTGCATGCCCCAATCCTCCCTGCACTGTGCTAAAGCAACCTGAAGATTGCTCTAACTTAAACTGGCCTGTAATGGCAACAAGGGCCTGAAAACATAGGTTAGGATCATCATGAGGCAGGGGTGTCAGGACCATACCCTCTTTTCTCTAATCGCATTCCCTTTTCCCAGCTACAAGGTGTGTATGGGGGGGGGGGGGGGCTCTGTGCCACTCCAGAATCCCTCTTGTACTGCCTCTCTGAGGTAGTTAAGCAGGTTTTGCAGCCAACAGTGTGGTATAAAGTACAACCACGCCACCCAAGGATACGCCCATTCTGGTTTGGATATATTTATTTACTTTCAAAATTAGTCACCATAATACCTAAAGCATTGTAAAAAGATGGCTATTTGAATGTACTGCAAGAGGACTTAAGCTTTAGTGTAGAGTGCTTGAATTCTAGTACTTTGCCTAATACTCTTCAATGATATTGAATGACTACATAAAGGATTAAGGCAAGACTAATACTCTTGAGAGATGTTAAAAGGTAGCCTAGGGCTGAGACCTTTTTACTAGTCATTCTATCCATTTGTTTGCTTGCTTGTTTGACTTTGTCTTTTTAATACAGTGCTAATAAAATGAAATCTCTGCTTGAGTCTCTCTGGAAAGCCAAAAAGAATTCACAGAGACTGTTTGGCTGTTTTGTGACAAACACAACATGGCATGAGAATACGCATGCCACTTTTCACTTTTCCAGCAGTGTCTTCAAAATGCAATGTCCTATTTTAACCCTGCCATCTGTTTCTTAACTCTCTTTGCATTCCACTTGTAACTGAGAAAGCTGCTACATTGCATCAAACAAACTGTTTTATCATTTACCTCTGATTTTGTTTACGGATGTGCCATATCGCAACTACAAATTTTAGAGGAAGGCTGTCTCATAAGCAAATATTCTGTTGACCATGCCTAGCACACAATTTTCAAATAGTTAAGTATTTGTTTCAATCCATGGCAATTATTTTAAAACTACCCAAAGACACTAGTGCTCAAAGAGAACTACATCCAGTGCAAGCTTTGAGTTTAAAACGTTGGCTGTTTCTGCTCTCCTTGTATTTAAAAGAACATGGTGAAAATCTTTTTAAACTGGAAAAGTGTATTTATTTTCTTTCCTCATAACTAAAATATAGTATTTTGCTCAATTAAAAAGCAAATAAATATCCTGGAGAGACCAAGCAAGGAAAATTTCAGTCCCAATAGAGAACATTGCAGAAAGTTATCAGGTAGTGGAAATGGAGCTATAACAAAACCCCACAAAACTGTTTTTAAAACAAGTGCATGGTATGACCATTTTTGCCCCAATTTTTGGACATACAAACAGAAGTACATATGGGCCAAGCAATAATCCTATCCTGTAGTCTGGCTAGGAGAGAGTTAGCAGAAGCATTTTTTTTTCCCAAAAGAAAAAAAGGATGCTTAGAGCCACAGCACCTGGAGCTGTGATGGTGTAAGTAAAGCACATACCACCCCGGTCAGTTCTTGTGGGAATCCATCAAGGAAATCCTGGTGCTGCACAAGGGGTTGGCAATTGATTCTCTGAGTCATCCCTGTTCCAACAGTTACACATTGTGGTAAAGGGTGATGGAGCTACCATTCATTGGATGAGTCTTAAAATCAAGGTTCTAATTGCTGTCATTGAAAAATCTCACGGCACTATTCACAAGAGTAATGATGCTAACATCAATGTCCTAGCCAACACAGCAATAATTTTTTCTGTAGTTACAAATGGGTAAGAAATACTTCACTTTGTCCCAAATTACTGTTATTATTAATTATTATTATTACTACTATTTATTTTTGGTAGCACCCACAATATACCTTGTGCTTTCCAAATATAGAAGGAGGCAGAATCTATGCCCCAAAATGTCTATATTCTATGGATCTATGTACACTGCAATCAGAGGTGTGACCACAGCACTTGTAGATATGCCTGAGCTAGCCTGATTATCAACAACAGTGAAGCAACAGTCACACTTCTGACTGCAGTGTAAACATAATCTAAGGTTATGGAGCTTGAAGGCGTAATTTTCAGCTTGAGGAGACATACTTGGACTAGCTCTGATTGAGCCAGCATGCTAAAAATAGAAGCGTAGCCACAGTGGTGTGAGCAGTGACTGGCTAATCACTCCAAATATGATCCTGTCCGTGATTCTAGGTACATACTCTGGTGGCTAGCCTCTCCTGCCACTGCAGCTACACTTCTATTTTTAGTGAGCTAGTTTGATCAGAGCTAGAATGGGTATGTCTACTCAAGATGGAAGTTACAACTCTAATGTAAACATACACTAAAAGACAAAACACACAAAGAGTATAGAACAGAGAAGTTACTTATCTTGTCCAGTAACTGGAGTTCTTTGAGATGTGTGGTCCCGATCTGTGGTCCTGATCTGTATTACACTGCAGTACACATGCGCTTTATGTGCCAGAGACTGGAAGATTTTTTGCCAGCAGTGTCTGGTTTGTGCCTATGCCTTTCTCCTCCTCATGCTCTGAACAGAGGGTATAAAGGATGGTGCAGACCACCCTCCCCTCCAGTTCCTTCTCTACTGTGAATACTGCTTGAAGGATCCAAAGCAGAGGGAAAGGAGAGTGGGTAGTGGCATACAGATCAGGACCACACATCTCGAAGAACTCCACTTACTGTACATGATAAGTAACTTCTCTTTCTTCGAGTGCTGGCCCCTACGTGTACTCCACTGTGAATGGTTAACAAGCAGTAGTCACTGAGAAGGATGCGAGCACTTCTGTGGTACCAATGACTGGAGAACTGCTGTGCCAACAGAAGCATCAGCTACAAATATGGCATAATGTGTCATGACAGCATGGTCCAAACCCTACTGCTTTACAAATGTCAAGGAATGGAAGGTCTCTAAGAGAGGCTGCAGAAGCAGCCTGGGCTTTAGTAGAGTGAGCTCTCACACCCTATGATAGAGGAGTGATCATCAAGTTGTAATAGAGCAGAACACATCCCAAAAGCCACTTGGAAAGTCTTTGAGAAACGATCACTTCCCCCTCATCTGTTCTGCAAATTATATAAACAATCTAGGTGATTTAAAAAAAAATGGTTCTTTGCAGGTAGAATGACAAGGCCCGGCAGAATCCAGCGAATGAAGGCTTCTATCCTCACTAGTGGTGTGTGGTATTGAGAAAGGGTAGGCAGGTGAATTGTCCAATTAAAATGAAAATCGAAGATCACCTTGGGTGTAATTTTAGTGTGCAGTCTTAGAGGAACTTTATCCTTATGGAAGACTGTGTGTGGTGGATCCAACATTAGGACTACTAGTTACCTACTCTTCTGGCTGAGGTGATGGTCATGAAGAGGGACAACTTCATAGACAAGTGGTTTAAGGAACAGGAAGCCATAGGTTTGAACAGAGCCCTTGTTAATGCTGACAGGATCAGACTCAGGTCCCATGTTGGAGGAGGTTTAATCACAGGATAAAAGGTTCTGACCAGAACCTTGTAGAAAGCATACTGTCACAGGATGGGCAAAGACTGAGTGGTTACCAACAGAATGACAGGTGCTAATGGCCACTACGTGGAACTTTAGGGAGCTGAGAGAGGTCTTTAAGGAAAGAAGATATTCCAATATAACAGGGATGTCCGATTCCTCTGGGGTTATCTGGAGAAGCTGTGATCCATCTGAGAATCTTTTCCACTTAACTGTATAGTGCTTTCGAGTGGACTCCTTCCTATTATTGTTAAAGATAACATGGACTGCTCCTGAACATGTTCTTTCTAGGTTCGATGCCCATCCAAATACCAAGCTATCAGGTGGAGGTAAGCCGGATTGGGATGTTTGATCCTGCCCCTGTCGTGGGACAATAGGTCTGAATACTGATGTATGGGCATACTGACATCTAAAGAGAGCTGGGATAGCAGAATTACCTGAGCCATGTGTAAGCAAATCAATATGAGCTGGCCACATCATGCTTGAGCTTCCTGAGAACCTGAGGTAAGAGAGGGATCGGTGGGAAGGTGCAATTTAGGTGCCCCAACCAAGGAACTAGAAATCCATCCCCACTGGAGTCCTGACCAAGGTGCCCTCCCCACCACCACCACCCGGAGCAGAAGGCCATCCATTTTTTGTCCTCTTCTTGTGATGCAAATAGATCCCAAGTCAGAGACCCCCATTGATGAAATACATTCTCTATCACAGAATTGTGTAATTCCCATTCGTGGTCCTGGCGGAAGACTCTGCTGAGGTGGTTTGCCAGTGTGTGATGCACTGCTGACATGGTAACCTGGTGTCCAATACACCAGTTCCACAGATTGACTGCCTCTACACAGAGGGGGTGGACCTTGCTCTCCCTTATTTGTTGATGTAGAAACCTGTTGTCATATTGTCTGACATCACTTGAGCATGCAGGGACTGAAAGAGTGTGAAGAATCAGTTGCAGGCTTCTCAGACAGCTGCAGTTCTAAGAGGTTTATGTGCATCCTGGACTTCAGGAGAGTTCATATCCCTGCACTATATGTCCATCCAGATGGGCAATCCACTCTAACAAGGAGGCATCTGTGATCAAAGTCTTCTCTGCTGAAGGAGGAGTAAAGAGGATTCTCCCCCCCCCCACACACACTTGATCCCTGTTCTCCCACCAGGCTAGATAAGCCCACACTGTGTGTAGGAATGAGACTCACTTCTCTGCACTGTGTCTGTCTGGAGTGTATACCATCCAAAGCCAAGACTGCAGGCCACACAGATGAAGTCTCCTGAAAGGGGGCACGTATGTAGAGGAAGCCATGTGATCTTGAAGGATGAGACACGAACTGATCAAAATCTGTGGACTGTCTGAGTAGAGCGAGTTCCTTTATGGATTGGACTCTGTGCTGGGAAAAGTATGTTTTGGCCCTCATGGAGTCTGAGAGGTTCAATAAATCCCATAATCTGTGCTGGAACTCAAATGGACTTTTCTGTATTTATAGAGTCCCAGTGATCAAAGAAGAGTGAGCAGGAACGTGGTTACTGCCAATACATCCTGATAAGACCTGCCCATGAGCAGCGGGCTGTCAAAGCAGGGGAAAACTGATGATGTGTGGCACCTAAAGTGAGCTGCCACTACTGAATCTTTTAATATGTGTAATCAGTTGTCTGTTTTCTCACTAAACAGGTTGTTCCCTTCAAAGGGAAAATCCTCCACTGTAGATTGGACTTCTCTGGGGAATCGAGAGGCGCAAAGCCATGATGCTCAATGCATGACAATAGCTGACACCATCGATTGGGAGGTCATGTCCATTGCCTCGACTGAGGCTTGGAGGGATGACCTGGCAATCAATTAACCCTTCTCAATGAGAGCCTGCAATTGTGCTCTATCCTCCCATGGAAGGATATCTGAATTTTGTAAATTTGTGATAGTTAATAAAATCGTATTTGGAGATTGGGACATACGGGGGTACAAGCCAGACCAATGAATAGCTGTGTCCCCCAGCCCTCTAACCTGGAGTGCCCTTTACAATGCCTTGCTGCTGCTCACAAACAGCCTCCAGCATGTAAGTCACTCACTCCCAGCTACATCTGAGTGCTGCAGCCAGCTAGTCACACCTTGGCTCTTACCAGCCTTAGTTATACTGCAGGGTGACCCCAACACATTCCCAGAGCTTCCCCCAGAAACGTATGTCCTGTACTGCCCAGCCCTCTCCTGGACAGTACAAATATATTAAGTCCATTATTCTTTTAAGGGAATAATATGCCAGCTTATTATTTTAAACAGAGTACCCAGACACTCCAACTCAAGCATACTGGATTAGATAAAAGAGTAAAACAAGTTTATTAAATACAAAGAGAGAGATTTTAAGTGAGTATAAGTGATGAGGCATGGTTACAAGAAAAATAAAGATAAAACGTTTACTAGTGCCTAACTTAACAAACTATATTAGATACAAGCAAAATTTCTCACCACATACTCCAGCAGATTACTGCCCAAACTCTCAGGTCAGGATTCCCACCCCCACTCCAAATCTAACAGCTGTTTTCCTTTGTCTTCTTAGGTACAGAGACAGACAGGGAAAGAGAGGAGGGGTATATTTTGTCACAAAGATTAACACCAGACAGTTGGCTATGTGGAACTGCTAACCAAGTTCAAACGTTTAGCAACTTTGTCAGGTGGAGTAGATCTTGGTTGATGTTGTCTACTCCTTTCAGCATTAGCTTACATGACCAGGGAGTTCAGGGAAGGAGATGTAAATAAGAACTCTCCACCCTTGGCTGCAACATAGAATTTCTTTTCTGTCCCTTTTGGAGTGGAGGCACATGTTGCTGGTGATGCCAGACAACCTTAGCAGGCTCCAAAACAGCCTCGCTAAGGGGAAGCTCCTCCTTGCTGGGCCCTGCGCTCTAAAGAATATCTAAACGTTTGTGAGGTGTCACTTGTGCCGACTCTAGTGGGAGTGTGTTGGTGACGCTCCTTAACAGATCCTGAAATTGCCTGTAATTATCAGGCAGAGTAGGCAAGATGGGTGCAACTGCCTCATGGGGGATGGCAATGACACTCTCACTGGAGCCAACAGTTCTGGCAGTTCCAGTTGCTCTTCCTCCTCTGTGAATGTACAGATTCTGAGTAGTGCATGCATGGATCCCATGGTCCCCAGTAAGGCCAGTGAGAGGAGTTGAATGATGGTTGGGGCTTTCCCTATAGAATAGGGTACCACCAAGTCCCAAGGATGATATCCTGATTTATGAGACTGTAAGGGTGCCCAAGAGATGCTGGACCCTCTGTCTGGGCTAACTTCTGGTCTTGGTGGGGTTGAAGACTCCCTCACCTTAACATCCGATTTGCAGAGGAGGAGAAGGTAGCCTCCAACTCTAAGGGTGGTGCCAATGGTACCATGGCTATGTAAGATATAGGAGAATGGCTTTTTCTTACACACCATCCCTGTACCAATGGTGTCAAGATCTCTTTCGTAAAGACTGCTCCGACAAGATAAGAGATCTCAGATCCAGGTGGATAGTGATGTACTCATGGGTAGCGTATCTGTCAGCAGAATGAGGAGGGTCTTGTCCATCCATACTGGCAGAGTCACAGTGTGACATTTATCCATTGACTTTTCTTTACTGGAATGCATTAGTACCGTCTATGCAAGAGGCACTTTGTGTTTATTCTTTGTCAGTACTGAGGATGGTGCTAATCTAGAAGCACCCTCGGTCTTCGGAACATGAAGGTCAGTACCATGCCCCTTGTGAGATCCTAAGCTTCCCGTACTGAGTTGCAGAATCTCACCCAACTTGGATGGTGCTGTGGAAGAAGCCTTCTTCTTGGAGAGGATCTAGAGGGGGATCTCCCTTTTTGTTTATGAGAGTGTTTCTCATTCTCCTGTCTTTGTGAGAAGTAGTAGTCCCAGACTCTACTTGTCATGCCCTGGATCAGAGGTGACCATGCTAGGAGGCACACTTCTTGGTGCCTCTGTCCATTTTACAGGGGGGATCTGCACAGCCCACGTCTGACTGGTGCCTCATAGCAGGATCCGTAAGAAATTTTTGAAGCCGATACTCACGTGCTTAGTGGGTTCAGCTGGGGAAGGATTGGCAAATACTGCACCTTGAAGGGACATGAACTGACCAAGGCAATAGAGGCACCTTTGATAGCTGTCATTAATGGAGAAGGCTTGGGGGCAGGAAACACAGTTCTTAAACCACAGGATCCTGGGCATAATAGTCACCCTGTATGGAGGGGAGGGGACCCAGAGATCTAACTTACTCTAGCTAACTAGAACTAAGAAACAAAATACATACCTGCACAGGAACACACAGACCGACCAGCACTCAAACAAGAAGTGGGTGTAACACAGAAGTCATGTGATCAAATGGCCACATTAAGATAGTATGTTTTAGCAAGACAGTGAATTTGTGTGCATGTACAAAATGTGTAGATTCTCTAAGTACCTACACTCTAGCGATAACCAGACTGTCAGTTACTTGTAGGCATCACAGCAGAGGTGAGTATTCAGAAAGAATTTGAATGAGAGAGTAGAAGTCTTGTGGATGACTTCAAGAAGGGCATATTATGCAGAAGAGTGGTGTGGAAGAAGACACCGAAACACGGGACACGCTTACATCATTGGCAGGGTGGAGGAAAAGGGATGGAATGAAGGAAAAAGAGACAAGGACAGCTAAGTAATGCAGGGCCTTGAAGGCCAGGACCACTTCCCACTGAGTCAGTACTGTCAGCAGACAAGATGCTAGCTGTAGGATGTGACATAAAACCAAGGCCCGTGGCATTCTTATTAAGAGCAGGGTGCTAAACCCCAGTGTCTTAGAATATAATTAGGCAAATTCTAACTTTGATATCTACCTAAATCACTTCTACAGCTTCAATTGCAGAAGATACTCTTCACTTTCTGTGCTGAATTGCTGATAGCGTTACTCTGCACTCTAAAATAGCAGTTACATTTCACCCAACATGGCTTGAGTGTCAGCAATGAACACAGTGATTGCTCTGTATAGTTTGCACATGAACCTGTTAAGTTTGTGAAAAGCTTTAGGATTTTTAGGATGAAAGGTGCTATAAGATCATTATCCTTTTGGTACATACATTTCTTATCAACAGCACCATACCAACCCCTATAATATCATTATATGGTACGCTGCTAAAACAACTGCACAATCTTCCTAGCTGGCAAACACGCCACTGGCAGCAGAAGTCTGCCAACCGTGTGATTCTCAGAGGCCCAGGAGACAACACTGTGCTGGGAGATAATCACTTAGTTCATGAACTGTTTTAAAAATTAGCAGTGGATAAATCATTAACATATTTTTTAAACTATTCAGCAGCTATCACAAAGCAGGTCCGCAGCCTGGAGTGACTAAGGGCCCCGCAGCAGGAAATAGGTTACTAATCCACTTTTGCTCACCTAATAGGCAGCAGACAAGAGCTGGTCACTGCATCATCAGTGCAATGTTTGCCCCATCACCACATTGTTTATCGTTAAGCCTACATTTTAGTCATGGGTATTTTTTGTAAAAGTCATGGACAGTTCTCGGGTAGTAAACAAAAATTCACAGCCTGTGACCTGTCCATGACTTCTGCTATATACCCCTGATTAAATCTTGGGGAAGGAGGGGTGGCCCGGGGGTGCCACGGGTGCTGAGGAGGGAGGGGGGCCCTGCTGGTGCTGGGGTGGGGCGGCAGCGGCATGCAGTCCTGCCGGGACCCCCACTGGTGCTGAGGGTGGGGGCGGGCAGGCGGCGGCGTGTGGCCTGGGACCCCACTGGTTCTGGGGGTGGGGTTGGCAGGCCCGGCAGGCTCCCTACTTGGCTACACGTCTCCCCAGAAGTGGAGGCGTGGCCAGACAGCTCTGCGTGCTGCCTCTGCCCAGAGTGCTGGCTTCGCAGCTCCCATTGGCCAGCAACCACAGCCAATGGGAGCTGCAGAGGCGGTGCCTGCAGGCGGAGGCAGTGCGCAGAGCTGCCTGGCCACGTCTCTGCCAAGGAGCTGAGCGAGGGGGATGTCACTGCTTCTGAGGAGCCCCCCAAGGTAAGTGCTGCCCAGACCCTGCTTCACCCCATCCCGTGCCCCAACCTCCTGCCCCCTCCCACACCCAAACTCCTGCTGCTGCTGTTGGGGGAGGGAGGGCGCGGTGGCCTGAGACTGCCCCACCAGTGGCCAGGGCAACTGGCGCAGGGGCTGCCTAAGCTGCCCCCGGGCCAGGCGCACCAGCCACTGCAGAAGTCACAGAAAGTCATGGAATCATGACTTCTGTGACCTCCGTGACAAACTCGCAGCCTTATTTATTGTCACTGAAAAGTATCAGACTGAATCAGCTCACTGGAGAACAGAAACAGAGGATCCTACTGCAGACACCACATCTCTTTGTGGAGGAGGAGGTTTGTTTAATTTCAGACTTCTGGCTAGCATTAGGAGTGCCTAGGGCTGGACAAAGAGAATCCTTCAGAATTTTGTTAGCTCTGTGCATATCCCTTTCTGATAATCTCCAGAACCCATTTCTCAGAAATAGATTTTGCCCACACTAGTAGGAATTTGGAGAGATTGCCACATGTCTGGAAAGGAAGGGTCACTGCTGTTTTGGGAGACTTGTGGCATGCTTTGGACCTTGAGTGTTGGGTGGTGTGGGGTCTCAACTGAACTTTCTGACCATGAATCCTTTATTGCTTTATTTCCCTCCAGCAAGGGCTAGATCGTTTTAAATTCAATCTGGAGGATGGATAAGAAAGGAAGAGGCTCTGGTTCCTACTGTAGAGCTTGTATTCTCTTCTTGGGGTCCTGGAGGAAGAAGGCAGAGACCATTTTTCTCTCCCTGCATTTTCTTCAACTAACTAGCCTGTCTGAGGATCCTCCAAAGGAAACCACACTCATTGTAGCTCCAAAGACAGCTCTTGGACAGATCTCCACATCAGGAAAATTCCTAAGGTGATCTTTTTTTCTTACAACAGAGATTTTCAACCTTTTTTCATTTGTAGACCCCTAAAATATTTCAAATGGAGGTGTGGATCCTTTTGAAAATCTTAGACATAGTCTGCGAACCCTCAGGGGGTCCTCAGACCACAGGTTGAAAACCACTGTCTTACAATTAACAAGGTGACACAGTCTTCACAATACTGGGACATATGGTGCTGCTATGACAACTGGAATGGGATGCTAGTTACTAGTCTTATCCTGAGATCTAATGAGCAGTCACAGTTCCCAGTGAAGTTAGAAATCAATGAGAGTTGCTGATACTACAGCACCTCTCCGGATCAGGCCCTATATTTGGTGAGTTTTTGAAAAGAGAGAGACATTGTTATGACACAAGCACCATAAACTCAACTTTTGAAGACAGGCAAAGATTTCTGTAGAGCATGGATGAATATTCATGAAGGAGCTCAGTTTGGGAGAGGAAATGAATCAAGTATGACAAATGGTACCAATTAGAAAAAGAGGGTGATGTCTATTTTTAGAGAGGTTAAAACCAACACAAAAGCTCATTCTTTATTAACCCTTCCTCTCCCCCTCCTGCCTCCAAATAATACAGCTCGTTGGCTCTGGCTCTTGATGCCTAAGGTGCTGCCCAAGTTGGCTTCGTCTTGTCTGAACAGAAGTTTTGGGAATTAGCCCGTGTTTGTTTTATAAAAATAAAAGTTTTAGTCCGTAGCTGCAGGGGCAGAAGTGGCAATTTCTACTAGGAGATTTTTCCTCCAGCATCACAAGACTTGAAGGAATCTTTGAAACAGGAAGAAAATGCATTCAAAATCTGCTGAAAAGAGCACTCACGTGGAGCTGTAATCACTTCAGATGCACAGAATTATCAGGAGAAGAAAACTCATCTCACTTAAAATCAAAATCCAATTTGAATCAAAAAGGAAGAGGGGCTGATTTGCAGAGGTTCCAAGCACTCACAACTTCAACTGAAGTCAAAGGAAGATACAAAGGAAAATCATGTCCAGAATCTTTAGACACTACAGCAGGCTTGATCAGTATATTGATGGTTTCAAATAGGGTTACATAATTTTATGCTGTTTTAGAGATACTTAAACTGTGCATTATTAGTTAGCAGAGGTGCAGTGTTTACAGCCTCCTTCTTGTAAATTAATAAGATTTTTGCTGTTTGGTCCATGGGGGTGTTTTTTCTGGTTAACATTAAGGGGGTTTTGCTCTTTTTTTAGGAATATGAAATGTGCTAATTAATAACACCTACTAAAAAGAATATTAAGAGCTAAACAATTAAATGACGGACATAGGCAATTAAAGGACTGAAATCCGCAACCCCAAAAAAGAAACTTAAGACATTCTGAGGTCAACACCTGTATAAATAGACAGGCCTCACATTGTTGCCCTACACAGTAAGACTCCAATGAACCAGGGGAGGGAGCTGTTCCAGTGAGGTAGGGCACTCTCAAAGAATGCCCTCCCACCAGCCCCCCTCCTGTATAAATCTAGGTTATGCTAGCTCAACCACTCCCACTGTCCTTATGCTGCAGGATCCAACCCGGAGAGAAGCAGCTTTTGAGGCACGTAGGGCCCAAACCTTTAAGGGTTTTCAGATCAAAAGCAGCATCTTTTCCCTCATTGACTACTACACCTGCCTTTTGTGCCAATTTTGAATCATATATTTTTGCTAAGTTTTAATCAGTCTAAAAGGTCTAAAATTAACCAAGCCTGGAATCAGATGGCCAAATATTTATTAATTATTTCTTTACTACAGGAATACCTACAGGGTTCAAACAAGATCAGGGCCCCATTGTCCTACGCACTGAGTGAATACATAGTGAGAGACTAATCTTTGCTATAGAGGTTCTTATACAGCACTCATCACCCGAGTATCTGAGCACCTTCCAGTCGTACATTAAACAACATGACTAACATCTGTCAGGTATTTGTTCTCTCATTCTGTTCAGGGGAAGATTTGTTTGGAGGGGAGTGATTTGTTCTGGAACAGATTCCTCTCCCCCCCCCCCCCCTCTGCTTATTGCTGTGAGAAGGCAAGGTCAAAGAAATACGCCTTGCACTTAGAGCAGAAGGTGGTGAGGTTTCTGATGACCCTTAGATCCTTTGGGAGTTCATTTCACGGCTTTGGGCTGGTCTGTCCCTACTCCAGACAGCTTACAGTATAAATAGTTTAAAAAAAAGGTGGCTAAAACTTATCAGCTCACCAGTTCAGAGTTACTTGAGTTTCTGATCGAATCTCTCTCCTATCTTTAAAAATCATATACGTTCTCCAGGGCCATCCTTAGGCATACACAGCATACGTGGCTGCGTAGGGCACCATTTCCCTTGCTGGCTGCGGCTGGAATCCTCTCTTCTCCGGCCCCTCCCCCACGCTGGGCCAGCGGGCTTCTCCCCAACCCCACCTCCAACATCCGGCTCTGCCGCCCCAGCCTTGGGAAGCCCAGAGCTGCGTGGCCCACCGTCACCCGGAGCAGAGTCCCTCCCTGGACCCCGCCTGCCTGCGCTGCTCGGTCTCCAGCAGGGGCCAGGACAGGAGGGAAACGTCTACGTGAGTTAGGGGGGCGGGAGGAAAGGGGGCTTAAAGTGACAGTGCTCTCACGGTCTCTCACACTTCCCTAACACACACAGACTGCCTCTCACACCCACATACACTCTGCTTCTCATGAGTCACAGTCCCCCAATACAGATTGTCACATACACACACAGTCTCACACTCCCCAACACACAAACACACAGTCTCACACTCACGCACACACATTATTATTGTTATTACTGCTTGGTACTTCCTGTCAAAATGCTCATGGTGAGCCAGGAGTGCCATGGGGCTGCAGGAGGGCTGTGGGCTCTGGCAAGATGCAGCTGCCATGTGACAGTGTGAAGCCTGCCTTGAGCCACCGCCGCAGCATCTGCTGCATACGAAGCTCAGTGTGTGTCAACAATGGTTTGGGGGGGAAGAGTTTCTGGGGGTCCGCAGACGGGGGTGGTGACTGTGCCCCCCTCGACACACTGGGGTCAGCGGCACTGGCTGGGGACTGCCTTCAGTGGAGCAAAGGGGCACCAGTTTAATAATACTGCATAGGATCCCATAAATCCTAAGGACAGCCCTAGTGTTCTTTATGAGAAGAAGGGGTAACGTTTTCAAAAGTACCTAACCTACTCAGAAATCCCACTAGAGTCAATGGGACTGACTCAGCCTGCTAAGTGGCTTAGGGTATGGATAAACTGCAGTTAGACACCCATGGCTGACCTGAGCCAGCTGACTCGGGCTCAAACTAAGGGGCTGTTTATTGGCGGTGTAGACGTTTGGGCTCAGGCTGCAGCCTGAGTTCTGGGACCCTCTCGCCTTGCATGGAATTAATGAATGGGCCCAATCGAAAGCCCAGGCCTATGGCAAAAGGGGATGTGGAGTACATTCAGAACTTTCTCCTTGTGCTCTGTCATATGGGGTGTCTGCATTCAGATATGACTTGTGTTTTTGGGATCCCACCATTATATCTGAGGTGGACAAGGTGGTAATGTACTTTCCATCTCTGGACATCCATCTCAGCTTCTTTCTTATTTTAAGGTATTTCTGTGGCCACTATATTTTTATTCTCTTTTTTAAAACTTTAAACGGGGTATTTTCTGACACCACCATATTTATTGAACAGTTCTGCACTCCAAGAATTCTATAAATAAAATCATCATCATTGAATTTGGCACAATTTTGCAATGGGAGTAGGAAGCCTGGCTGGTTGACTGGCTCATCTCAGCATGGATTATCTCCTTGGCATGTTACAGTATCATTTGCTAGTAAAGTTGGGTCCATTGTTCTCTATAAAGCACAGCTCTGTCCCTTCCTGTGACCTGCCTTCAGTAACTGTTGCCATGGTTATTACATTTCAATGCTTTTCAGCAAGGGGATGCTGCGAATGCAGGATTGTCTCTAGCAGCAGTGATTTATGTGGCTGCAGTTAGGAATAATGGGTTCAAATTGCTTACTGAAGCCAACAATTGCTATTATTTTTAGTTTGATCCAATCTCCTTTCTGGTCTGTGCCAGGTTCAAGAGTATAGTGGAGGTTAGAAAATATACACAGAAGAATAAATGCTTCCTAAAGAGAACAAAACATTTATCAAATGAGAGTAGATTAGAGGTCTCTCTTTATACAAAGCCTCCACTTTTCAATCAACCACAGACTGTTATAACGAGGCATGGAAATAAGCTAATGAATATATCCTGCAGTGTAGGATTCAGGTGTAGAAAGCATGATGAGGCTGTGGAATACATCCTAAGGGTCAAGATATTATACAATAATAGAATATTAGGGTTGGAAGAGACCTCAGGAGGTCATCTAGCCCAATCCCCTGCTCAGAGCAGGACCAACACCAACTAAATCATCCCAGCCAGGGCTTTGTCGAGCCGGGCCTTAAAAACCTCTAAGGATGGAGATTCCACCACCTCCCTAGGTAATCCATTCCAGTGCTTCACCACCCTCCTAGTGAAATAGTGTTTCCTAATATCCAACCTAGAACTCCCACACTGCAACTGGAGACCATTGCTTCTTGTTCTGTCAAAACATTATAGACCAAAACAATGCACATGACATAAATAACTGGATGTAACTAGTATAATGGTGCACTATACTACAGTCTCCGGGTTGCTTCATGCATGTTCTCCTTTGTGATACAAGTGCTGGTGTGAGAGGGCTGTTCCTATCCCTTTGCATGAGCAGGTATTAGCACTGTGGCTCTGGGTGGGACAGTGGTGATTTATATAGAAAGGGGTAAGGTTTGAGCCATATTTCAGACAAATTTTCAAGCTTAAAAAATGGTCAAAGTGAAACTCGTTTTGTTTAGTTCCAGTGGTCCTAGGGGGCAGTTAGTGGCAGTGGTCCCAGGAGGGGGCAATCAGGGGACAAGGAGCGGGGGGGGGGGGGGTTGGAGGTTCTGAGGGGGGCAATCAGGGGGTGGGAAGTGGGACGGAGTGGATGGGGGCGGGGCAGGGGCAGGGCTAAAGCAGGGCTCCTCCCTCCCAGTGTCCTCTTTTTTGCTTGTGGAAATATGGTAACCCTACCCAAAGTGGGTCATGACCCCATTTTACTGGGGTTGCCAGGGACTTGCTGGGGCCAAAGCCCAAGCCCCGCCACCCGGGGCCAGGAGGGCTTCAGCCCTGGGTGGTGGGGCTCAGGCTTTGTCCTCCCCACCTGGGGTGGTGAGGCTCAGGTGGGCTTGGGCTTCAGTCCCCCCTCCTGGTGTTGTGTAGTAATTTTTATTGCCAGAAGGGGGTTGTGGTGCAATGGAGTTTGAAAACCGCTGACCTAGATTTAAAAAAAAAAAAAAAAAAAAAAAAAGTTAGTTCATTAGTCTGTAACTTAAAAATGAATAGAACCTCACTAACTCCTGCTTTGCTAATCTGCAGTCTACTAATCCACAAACCTGATAATTCCCAGAGGTGAAAAAGAAAAACCACAGTAACCTCGTATCATTTCTCAGCAAAGATTTCATGGCAGAATCCTGCAGAGAGTGCTCACATTATGAAGACTTCCTTACTTTTACAAAATTCACTACGGCACATTTGCTGCTATGCTGAGGGGTATCATGAATAATGGAAACTAAATTGCACTTGTCAGAACAAATGAACAATGTGCATTTTGCAAGGCACTAGCCTTGATGTTCAGCATGTTTGTTCGACTACTTGCTAATTTACAAAAACTGGCCATTCACGGCAGCTCTCCTAGTCACTTGTGCAAATGAGCAAGGTTCTAACCAAGTTCTTAAATTCAGAAAGCTGCTACTGCATTGCCACTGTGACCACCTTTCAGATCATATTGCTGTATGGGGAAAATCTCATTCCAGCTTCCTCTGCCCCCTACTCAGAGAGCAGCAGTGGATCCTCAGCAGATGTATCGGGGATTCCCTATGGCAGCTTCACCCCACCATCTCTGTGCAGGGTGGGTTGGCTGGTCCATCAGCCATATCCCTCCTCTGGGTGGAAGGAACCACCTGTACAGCTGTATTCTCAGTGCCTGGGGATATAGACCTGACCCCAGCCCATGCCACAGTATCACATTTAACATCTTGCATTGGGGAGTGGATTCAACCTTCTGAGCCAAATCTTTTCTCCTTTAAAATTAATGTTAAAACTTCTATGAACCCTAACTGGAACAGCATTTGGCAAGTCAAGCTCCCTCCTCCACAGGTGTGGAACTTCCTCCCCCCGGCAGCAATTTGGTGTAGTTTGACTGCACAAGGGCACAGGGGGGAAGGACCAAATGAGGGTAGTATGCAGGGGGTTAGAGGAGATGGTGTATGGCCTGGTCAGTCTAGAATCATAGAAGATTAGGGTTGGAAGAGACCTCAGGAGGTCATCTAGTCCAACCCCCTGTTCAAGGCAGGACCAACACCAGCTAAATCAGATCCTCTGCCTTCCTCCTTCACAAAGACCCATGGAGGCTATTTTAGCTATTGGACTGAACTAGCCTTTGTAAAGCAACTCTGCAACCATTCGTTACACTATCTAACTGTGCAGCTCCTGAGATTTTCCAGAGAAAGGTTTTCTCCCATGGGCCTGTCAAACTTCATGGAACAGTACATGCCAGAGGTGGCCAACAAAACTATTTCAGGTTACAGTATTTACATGTGTTGTTGCCAATTTGTACAGGGAATCAGTGCTTTAAAGTCCTGAAGAGAGAAATTCCTTTTTATAATGTTTCTTTGTATTCCTTTCTTATATACTTGATTTTAATAAACCAGGGAAAAACCTAGGATAGGAAATTATTAAAGGTGTGTCGTTATGGACTAAAAAAAATAATAATCAGGAAATGCCCAAGACAAGAATAATACAATCAATAAATACTACTACTTTGAATGTCACCGCTATCTTCCACTGGAGGATCTCAAAGCACTTGGCAACCATTTCTGAATGTAGTCACCCTCTATGCAGTACGGAAGGATAATAATCCTCATTTTACAGATGGTAAATTAAAGCACAGGGAAATGAAGAGACTTTTCCAAGCTCACATGTAATGTGTGGCTGTCAGGAACAAAACCCAGATTTGATGACTCCCAGTCCCATGCCCTAGCCATACATTCAGCTCTCCCCCTCCTCTGTTTTGTGTTCTGGGTTCTCACAAATGTCTCCTCAAAAACCACTTATTCTCCATGCTCTGCTCTAGACCTTTGTATTAATTTTAGGTCTGCAAATCTATACATCTGATGAGCTTCAAATTAAAATCAAGCAGCTCATTAACAAAAAGTCTACCTTTATGTGCAATGGACACGGATATGCCTCCTGATTTTCTTCATATTAACCTGCATCTGCACACTACACTATTATCCTTATTTACTGCTTCGTGCAACACCTTTCACATGAGTGCTCTCAAGGTTCTGTGCTAAATAATATGAAACAACACTTTATGTTACTTTGTTTCTTCCAATTTCATTTTAAAAGCTGGAAGAAGATGACACAGTAAATTGGACCAATTCTATTAAATGACATCTGTATTTTTTACATTTATTTTTTCAACTTCTACCTTGTGGAGATTCAGGTTAGAATAATCTCTCTCATGACACTGATTGAATGGGATCAAGCTCTGACTTGGTTTGACTCTTGAAAGATTCAATTAATCATAAAGCCAATTCCATTTTGGGCTCCATCTGTCTTTATTCCTTTAGGGATTAATAATTGCTCACTGTGTTTTTACACGCTAGTTGAACTGAAATTAAGACCGATTTCAGTATGAAACACTCAAGAAGAAAATGCATTTCTTGAAGGAAAAATTTCAGAGCCATTATAGTTTCCAGTCTGGATAAAGATAGTATTAAATAAACAGAGCAGCACAATATTAATTTAAAATTCTCAAGACTATGAAATAGGCACACAAATGAATTTCTGCTTGCTACAGCTCACGCTCACAAACACTCTAAAACGATATTGATGATAATGCAATCTTTTTCTGAAGCAAGGTGAGAAACACAACAAAGGGAGGTTAGAAATCTTAGACTTGTACATAAGCTGACAACACAGGTTCCTGCTTGTTCAGACACCCTGTTTACACTGGGCCTGGACTAGGATTTGGAAATGGTGTTTAAAATATGCTCTGTTACACTAGTCACTATCTGCTTGGGGTTAGGAAGAAACTTACCCCATTGGCATTTTACTGTATAATTTACCATTACAGGGGTTCTTATACCTTCTTCTGCAGCACTTTGTCAGACAGGATACTGGACTAGATGGGACCACTTGAATTATGTGATAAGGCAATTCCTATGTTGATGTGATGGTTCTTTAGTGGCCTAGGTAAAATGAGTCCATGATCCCAGTGAGCATACTGAAACAAAAACCACCACTATAATTGCCTCTCAAATGCAAACTTTTTGGTCTCAGCAGGGGGAGGGGCCAAGAACTGGATCGGCCATGGAGAGTCACTCCCCAAGGAAGTCATTCCAGAACAGGGCTCAGGGCCACAGACATGTTGACAAGCATGGAGGGGGGCAAGCCGGTACTGCCACTACCTGTGTTGTAGCTGTTCTGTGAATAGTCTCCAGCCCCCTCCCCTCCCCCCCCCACTTTAAATAATATTGAAGGGCCATTTCAGATTGATAGAAGTCAGGACATTCAAAATTCGGGTTAAATTTCACCTCTAACTGAACTGTACCAGAAGGACTATATGTAGAGGCAGAAACAACTGTAAAGAATAGTGAAAAAAAGTATAAGTATTGGTGAGTAGGATTTTTTTCCAGCCACATATTCCTATGGTCCAGCCAACACCATCTGACTGCTGTTGGAGTCCCTTATCCATCCCTGACCCTTTATTTTCAGGACATTCAGTAAAGGAGACTCTGGAAAGGACTGCTGCAAAAGATTATACTAATGCACTCCATGTTAAATTCATTAGATACTAAAACAGAGAGAATCTGTGAAAAATTAAATGCACTGGAGGGACAGCTAGACACTTCTGATGGAAGGCTGAGGGCTTAGATGTGAAGACAGAATCCTTTGATGGCTGCTTATGAAACGGGCTGCAGTACCCAGGAAACTTATTAAATACAGCAGAAAAGAAGAGTGACATATGGCATGGAGAACCTAGCAAACCAAATTAGTTTTAAAATGTATTCAGATCTCATGTAGTCCAGTGTCAAGGGGCTGAGACACTATGGGAAGTGGATATGATAAGATTTCCCAGAAATGAGATTACTGTGATCTAATGTGTGTGAGAGAGAAATAGTTAATTGTAGATGTTCTCTAGAGATGTGCACCTTAGCACTTCACTTCCCTGGGCCTGTACTTCTAGTGTATGGCCAGCACAGACTCTGGTAGCTCAAAATTCTGAGCCATTGGTCTTGCTGTCAGTAAAGCAAGTTGCCCCCTTTAAAAAATGCAAGGCAGTTCCTAGTGCCTCGGATGATCACTTTCTTTTTAGTGAAAGCAGTATATAGTATAAAAAGTGATTACAATATGTATCCCAAGAATGGCATAGGCTCTGAACTCCTTAGGGATGGGCAAATGGGGAATGGCTGTGAGAACAACAATTTCAGGTAAGTAATTCTCTCTTCTCTGTCAAGACACATCACAACAGATCCCACTCACAGAATACAAAACTCTCAGGAGGTCTCAATGGGGGAAAGTAGTAATGGCTAAAAAGATGGTTCAAAAGACACTATTGGAGGAAGAACTAGGGAACAATCCTTGTACAGTAACAATTCAAGCCTTTTTAGGGGAGGGTTAAATGACCTCTCAAAGCATTTTAAAACACTCCATACAAAAGAGTAGAGAGAATCAGAGACATGGTAAAGTTTCCCCTGTTGGACTCACCAGGCTGCTGTGCTCGGGTATCTCACAATAGACCTGTGTGCTTTTAACCTTACCTTGGTCTGCATAAGTTCTATCTCTATCAATGTGTTTGGTCTCTCTGGCATACTTCCCAGGCAGATACTCAGTCTGTTACCTCTTCATGGAAGTGGGACCAGGACCAGTGCGGAACCCTGCCAAGACCCCCTGGCTGCGTAAGCACACTCTTTCCCAGAGCTCCACCCTTGTGGGCACTCAGTTTTACTGTTTACCTCCCCAGGGACATAACACACACAGACTTTGCAAATGGTTCCAAAACCAATCACTCGTTACTTTAGACAGCCCAAGAAATATACAGATCTAGACAAAACAATACAACACCCAACCCTGCCTCAGAGCCCCCACCGCTCTTGGGTATTCTTTGGGATTTGGTCAGAGTCCACTAGGCTGTCCAGGGTCCCCACCTGAAGCTGACTTCTCCTCTGAATCACAGAGTCTCTCTCTCTCTGTCCTGCAGCTACCTTCCTTCTGCGCTCTCTCCCCCGACAATGGTCAGTAAAATACCCCCCCCCTTTTTTTTTAAAATAACCACCAGTCATTTTTTTTAGGTAACACCCCCCCACACTCACACACAGCCCCCCCACCTGGGCAGACTGGTTCTTTTGGGTGGTAGCCAACCCTTTGTCCACGGGTGCTTCCATCTGAATAGAGGACCATCACGTTTTAACAACCCTTATACCGCTACCCCTTGGAATTTCAGCCCAAGATGGAGGTAAAGAGACAAAATTCATAAGCTGTACATAGAGTCCCCAAATCATCACAATCCCCAATTCAAATCATATCGCTAGAGGGCAAGCTATCAGGAGCACTGCTAGCCTGGAAGTGGATCCTGATCACTGCGCTTGACATTTCTTATCTCTTCCTTTTTTCTCATCACTATAGGCAGGAACCTACAGGAACCCAGCCTTAGACACAATCAAAGCAAGCAGCTGTTTAGGATCATGATGTTTTGGGGAACCCTCATCTCAGGCTAGCTCTGCATCAAATAGGCCAGCCCTATCTCCCACTGCACTAGAGCAGGCCTGCACAACATGCGGCCCGCGTGGGCTCACTGTGCGGCCCGCGGGGGTTGAGTAGATGGGCTCACTGTGCGGCCTGCGGGGGGGTGAGTAGGCAAGCGGTGGGTAAGGGAGGGGGGCTGAGTAGGCGAGCGGGTGGGCAGTGGCGGGGAATGAATAGGCGAGCCGGGCGGGTGGAGGGCTGAGGAGGCGAGTGGGTGGGCAGTGGCAGGGGGGCAAGTGAGCCGGTGGAGGGGGGGCTGAGGAGGCGAGCGGGCGGGCAGTGGCAGGGGGGCAGGTGAGCCGGCGAGCCGCAGGGGTGGGGGGCTGAGGAGGCGAGCGAGCAGGCAGTGGCGGGGGGTGAGTAGGCGAGCCGGGGGAGGGGGGCTGAGGAGGCCAGTGGTGAGTTGGTGGCTGACCTGTTTTACTGATCTGGTCTGGCTCCAGGCACCAGCAAAACAAGCAGGTGCTTGGGGCGGCACATTTCTAGGGGCGGCATTCTGGCGCCAGCCATCATAGGTGCCGACTCCGGGTCATGGGGAAAAAGTGCCCTCGCCGCCCCAGATCGCCTCCGCTCTGCTTCCGCCTGCTCCCCTGAGCGCACCGCTGCCGCTCCGCTTCTCCCCCCTCCCTCCCAGGCTTGCCGCGCGCGAAACAGCTGTTTCGTGCAGCAAGGCTGGGAGGGAGGAGAAGCCAAGCGGCGGGGCACTCGGGGGAGGTGGCGGAGGTGAGCTGGAGCGGGGATGGTTCCTCTACCACCCCGTTACTTCCTGCGCCCCCCCACCCTAGCTCACCTCTGCTCCACCTGCTCCCCTGAACACGCCGCTGCTCCACTTCTCCGCCCTCCCTCGCCTGAGAGGGAGGGGGGAGAAGCGGAGTGGCAGCACGCCCCAGGGAGCAGGCGGAGCGGAGGTGAGCTAGGGCAGGAGGTCACGGGGGGCCCGCAGGAAGCAATGGGGGGGGAGAAATGCGGCACGCCGGGGGAGGAGGCGGTGCTGGGGATTTGGGGAAGGGGCTCGGAAGGGGTGGAGTTGGGGTGGGGCCAGGGACAGAGGGGCACGAAAAAGAAAGGGGAGGCGGACAAAATTTTTTTTGCTTGGGGTGGCAAAAATCCTAGAGCCAACCCTGCCCTCTCCAAGGGTTGCAGCTGTCTGGAGGTGCCTGCCTTCCACGCCTTCCTCATTAACACCTCATTCATTCAACAGGGCAATTGATTACAAAGTGGGGGGAAGATCTTATTCTACTTCTAGCAAAAAGACATTTTTCTTTTACCTTAATTATACTACCTTAGGGGCCCGCTATAACATATTACCGAGGTTCAATACTGCTGTTTCGGTGGGGCGGCGCTGGGGAAGGAGGGTTTGTTTCCACGGGGCAGGTGGCGCGGGGGTGTGTGTGTGTGTGTTTCGGTGGCGCTGGGGGGGTTGTTTCCATGGGGCGGGCGGCGCGGGGGGGTTGGTGGCGCTCAGGGGGTTACGGCCCTCAGCTGTTTTCTTTGGAGTAATATGGCCCTTGCCGCCTTACGAGTTGTGCAGGCCTGCACTAGAGCAACAAGAGGGGAGGAGACAATTCTCTGTCAGAGCCCCACCCCTTAACTCCTTGCAGCTGGACGGACAGGCAACTCATGGCCAAATCCTCAGCTCTAAAAACTTGGAACCCCACATATTGTAAGGTCAGAGCTAAATACCTCACTGAATACCTCACAAAATCTGATTGTGGCATTCAAATTTATACTGAAAAAGCTGGATCAATATAACTTCCAAAACTCACTGCACATAGTTTGTCCAACCATTAAATCCATAAAAGCAGAAATTGGAGGTAGAGAGGGGAACATAAGCAGAGGGAACTGTCATCTGGATCCTGTACATGTTGAGGTAACTGACTGCAATCTTCTCTAGGCCAGCTTTGTCCATGACAAACTCTAATCAGAACTGGTACATAATTTAGGAGATGTCATTTATTCAGTATTTTCATTGTTCCGCCTCTTTCCCCCCCTATGATCTTTTTTGTCTGTTTAGTTTACTTTTGAAACCTAGTCACTAAAGTATAATAATGATAGCCCCCTCCAGCATTCCATGCAATGTGATTAAAGGGTAGCCCGATTGCCTCTTATTTGTGGAACATTTTGTACCTACTAGTTTGAAAAATACAGGGAACACGTGAAACTAAAGAGTCACGGCAGGTTAGGAAAATAACGTAGGTGTTATGGAGAAAACTCTTTGAAGCCCTTAGCTGAGTGTAGAGGCTGTAGTAAAAAAGAAAAACAATATATGAGCGAGGAATAAACACAGGGAGAGGAGACAATGGAATCCACGTTGTTTTTATACTGAACATTGTTTACGCCTTTGCTAGACTACCATTCAGGCTCTTATTCTTCATGAAGGTAATTATAACTTAAAGTAACCAGGCTGAATACATATTTTAAAGGGAAACAGCAGTAATTAGAATACCTCAGAGCACTGCACACACTACACATTTACTAAAGGAAAGAGGGAATAAATAATGAGTTTTCCATACACCACAGCAGTACTTCAGCGGCTGGGTCTCATGGCTCTCCCACTAAATCCTGCATTTTTTATGATGCATAGTAGGACTGTATCATACAGGTTTTACCATAGGAAGGGGAGAAAGGTGTAGGAAACACTACTGCACAGTTCCCAGAGGAGTGCCTTCCTCAAGGATTGGTGGGTCATGAATGCAATGAGTACAACCTTCAAGCCCTGCAGATCTGGACACAAAGGAGGTTTTGAGCCTTGAGAGAGGCCGTCTTCTTCCTCTGACTTTGTTCTCCATGTTACCTCTCCCTCTATGAAAGCATAGCCTCCTAAGGAGCTATGATCCCATTAGCCACACCTCACCCACACAGAGGGAATGGCACAGAACATATTCTCTCTCAGGATTTGCTGGTGGTAATTCTGCTGGTTGCAGGGGAGCATGCTTGGAAGGAGTGGGTGAGCAGGATGTAAAGACTCTACTCCCCCCACAACCTTCTGTCTTCTATACAAATTTCAGATGGCTTCTGCTAGAGAATGTCGAGGGGAATATCCAGCCAATTGCACTATTTTCCCCAGTGGGAAATTCAGATTCATTAGGATTGAGAGAATTCAGGTCCTATTAAAAGCCACTGGAAATCAACAAAGTTGAATATGCTATAAGGTAAATTATATCTATTTTAAATTTGGTTGTGGAAACATGATCCAAGGGTGAAAGCACCTGATGGAGGGCCAGGAGATCTGGGTTCCATCCCACCAATTAATGGCCTTGGGCAAATCACTTAATCTGGGCTCATTTTCCCAGCTACAAACTAGCATCCCCAGTGCCCACTCTCTACAGGTTACAGTCATTGGTAGTGCCAAAGTACTCTGAGATCCTTAGTTAACAGATAGTACATGAGTGCCAAGTATCATCTTCATTAAAAAGTAGTTGGCTCACCTAGTTTTAAATTAATAAAAATTAATAAAGGTATTTATGAAATACAGAAATTACCTTTAAAACACAGCCAAAATGTCAAAACCTTGATTTCTAGACATTTCTAATATTCTGAATTCTCTCTGTCCTACTGTGTCTCATGAGATTACAAAAATGTCAGCCTGCTATTTGATTGTTAATTACTCTTTTTTCATTATATTTCAGACACTTAAAAATGTTTAGGGATTTACTCTTCTGTGTAATTATATGTAATGATTAAACCAGGTTTTATACTGCACTGCAGTTTTTCCTTTAAGGTTATTTGTTATGGGGAAAGGCTAAACAGGCTGAGTTCATTTTCATTACAGAAAACTTTAAGGTGACACAATAAAATTAATTTGAAATTAAAGTGCAGTGAGGCTGATAATTCCACACTAGTAAGGAGTTTAAACAAAAACAGGAGACACAATCTAAAAAACAAGAAAGTACGAGCAAACAGGGAATCCAGCTAGAATTAATTCATCTGAAAGGTGGTACACATAGAAATAAATTGTCAAACAAGACCACTGAAGCAAATACTGAAAATGAATAAAGAGATAGCGAGCAGTTGCAATACATAGAGTGAAGCTGGAGGAAGCAGGGACAAACATGAAGATGGATTTGAAATAAATGTATAGGGACTGGGCTTGTTAGGTTAAGTGGATTTATTTTCCTGTCCAGAAATTCTTATGTCCTTATGAGTTAAGAATGCACTGGTTTTAATTTTAATTTTACTGGGTTTTATTGCTTTATGCCAGACCCTTAAGGTTGTTTAACAGAAGCAACTGTCAACTGGGTTCAGTGCAAAATTTGACTTTATTTCAATTGACTGAAATCTAGTAGAAACTTTTCCCCCTTGACAAGTGAACTTTTCAGATGCAGGCACTGACTATTCTTTACCCCAACAAAGACGGAGACTGGATATAATAGGAAAATCATACAAGTATGGAGAACTGACATCACTGAATGACTGATGGACAGTGGTAACAGACCCACCTTTTGTGAGAAAGGAAGGCATAAAGCTCAAGGGTCTAGAGATAAAGTGCTCGGATATCATAGTGATGGGCACTGAGCACAGAATAATTACCTACACACAGCAGACAGATTCATTAGACCTTGAGAAAAAGGATTTTATTTTTCTGTATTGTATTTTTTAGGAAAGTAAACGTGCAGGTCTCTTCTATCACTCCCCCCCTCACAGTAGCATTGAAGGGTCTAAAACCTTCTGTGATGGATGTGATGTCAGGCTGCTCTGTAATTTATGAATACTGGATGTTGATTTGGTTAGTGGGACATTTACTGTATGAATATGTTCATTTAGTTTAATAGGGGGGTTGTAAGAAAAACAAACAGTAAGCAAAACAATTGCCATCTTTGTTAAACCCCTGTTATTCCCCTGGCTGTCTTCATTGCTTCTCCTGATGATTCCTCAGCTATTTCTCAATGCAGAAAGAAACAGGAGAAAGCAGCCTAATTAACTGATACCCCATACACCTCCTAGTTCTCATTGTGGTAGGTGCAGCTTCAGCTACCTTCAGGAGAAGGTGTAAGGAAGGAACGAAGCCACATGGAGGAGAGGAAGGAGGAAAACATCCCAGAAAAATACTGGAATGAGGAATTCCTCAGGAGAGGGAGAGATTCCCACAAAGCTGGCAGAGAGGAAACAGGCAAAAAAATGTTGGATGTGGGGAGCAGGCCTACTGGGCCAAACACACCGAGAACACTTTGTGCTTTCCCAAACATAAATGGGTGCATTTATTTCTAGGTATTTTGGATCTGGAGTCAATGTGTCCCACAGAACAGGATTGAGAGTCAGGAGATGTGGGTTCTAATCCTGGCTCTCTCAATGCCTTGCTGTGTGGCCTTGGGCCAGTCACTTCTTTGTGTCAGTTTGCTTGTCTGTAAAATGGAGATAATGACACTTACTTTGAGACTTATGGAGAAAAGCATTATATAAATATGTTTGGTATTATCACTCCTCTCCTAAACTACTGTGTCAAACTGCTGTGCATTGTTAAACATCTGCTGTACTTCATCCCAGATGTGGCTGCATTTCAGCAGTGGATGATTATCAGCTTGTTAAGTTTGGCTTTGTCTTCACTACCCGCCGATCCGGCGGGTAGCAATCCGTCTATCGGGGATCGACTTACCGCGTCTAGTGAAGACGCGGTAAAATCGATCCCTGATCGCTCTGCCGTCGACCCCGGAAATCCACCTCGGCAAGAGGCGGCAGCGGAGTCGGCGGCAGCGGTCGACTTTCCCGCGTCCTCACCGCCAGGTAAGCCGACCTAAAATACGCAACTTCAGCTACGGTATTCACGTAGCTGAAGTTGCGTATCTTAGGTCGGACCCCCGCTGCAGTGTAGACCTAGCCTTTGTAAAGCACTTTGGGATCCCTTGGGATGAAATATGCACTGTAAATTGAAAATAGTTTATTTTCCCCTTGTACACTGTTTATGAAAATGCCTTTATTACAAATAAATGCCTTTATTACAAATATTTAATTTTAAAAATTACCAAAATGTGAAAAAAAATGTTTTCTGATGTAAATCTTTTAAAGATTGAGATACTACACAAAAATATTATTTTTGTACTTAAATCTCTGATATCGTGAAACACACAGATGCAATCTGTCCATGGCCTTCCCTGTACTTGATTTACACAATGAGGAATTTTACGGGCTGTAAATAGTCTCAGGACATCAGAAGACTCTTCTCTCATTGGAAATATTCTTAGCTTAATATAGCTCCTCTTTGCATAAAACATTAACATTTTTGTGATGTTTAGGACCCAGTGGTGTGAATCCTGATTACCTTCGGGTTCTAACACTCTGTCACTCTGATGGTACTCCAGCGTACAATCAAAAGTATGCAGAAGCTTTTTCCATACAGTAGTTTTACTTGCTTCCAAAACGCTAAATCTTAATATTTTATACTTACATATATTTAAATTTTAGCAGCACTGGATAAATGTTAACATGCTTTTATGCTAATGCAATCACTGACAATCCAGATAATGTTGTGTATTGGCGTATACTGTTAGTGAATTATGGATACCTAAATGTACTATAGCACAAGCCTAACAATTATTTTTGTTAGTGTATTTAACTTTTATTTGCAATCACAGCACTTGAGAATTGTTTACATTAACTTTACTTCTGCAAACTCCTGAACAGAAAACATTTTGTTGAGGTTTTAAAACAGCAAGACCGTGACAAGTTGCAGTAGTTACAATACTGGTACCATTTAAAGGGATCTAACCACACTGAACAACATTTGATGTGATCACAGACTAGGTGGCTAAGACCAGTCTTTCAGAACCTCAAAACTAACGACTTAGAAGAAAAAACAATGGATGAACTCTTGCATTCCTCCATAACAACACTCTCTCCTCTCAACCACACAACTTGATTAGTACATAAGTAGGATTAGACTTGTAAAAAAAACCTTGTCCATATACATAAAAACAACATGTGTAGTAAGGGGAATAGAACCCAAGACCCTCTACTTCAAAAACACAAGCCTGTAGCACAAAACTACAGTAACCCAACCACTAGAGGGCAGTCTCTCTCTCTCACACACACACACACATATACATAGTTTTGACAATACAAAAATAACAGTCTCCAGTAAAAGATAATAGTAAGCTGAGCAAGAGATCTTCAAGAACTCACTGACAGCAAAATATCACTGGGTCAAAGGTATGGAAGTTTGTGGTTTTGCTGCACCTCAGGGGGAAGTGGCGACATCATTCTGAATAAATCTGAATATGTTTGGAAAAAGCATTCTTTTCTGGGCCATGGGAAGGGGTTGGAAAAATCCTGATCCTTGTGGAGGGCTTGGCTAAGATGGACTCCTCTCAGCACTGACAACAGAGCATTAAATGGGAGCAGAACAACAATGGAATAAGCCACACAGTAAGACCTTGGCTACACTTGCGAGTTACAGCGCTGTAAAGCCGCCCCCAGCGCTGTAACTCACTCCCTGTCCACACTGGCAAGGCATTTGCAGCGCTGTATCTCCGTGGTTGCAGCGCTGCATGTACTCCACCTTCCCGAGAGGAATAGCGAGTATTGCGCTGCCGCTGCAGCGCTGCGGCACCAGTGCGACCGCCCAATGCGCTGTGAATGGCCTCCAGAATTATTTGGCAGTATCCCACAATGCCTGTTCTAGCCACTCTGGTCATCAGTTCAAACTCTACTGCCCTGGCCTCAGGTAACCAACCATGTGACCCACCCTTTACATTCCCTGGGAATTTTAAAAATCCCCTTCCTGTTTGCTCAGCCCAGCGTGGCGTGGAGTGCTATCAGCGAATCTTTCCAGGTGACCATGCCTCCACGCGCCAAGCAAGCCCCAGCATGGAGCAATGGCGAGTTGCTGGACCTCATCAGTGTTTGGGGGGAGGAAGCTGTACAGTCCCAGCTGCGCTCCAGCCATAGAAATTACGATACCTTCGGGAAGGTATCAAAGGACATGATGGAAAGGGGCCATGACCGGGACGCCCTGCAGTGCAGGATTAAAGTGAAGGAGCTGCAGAGTGCCTACCGCAAAGCCCGCGATGCAAACGGCCGCTCGGGTGCTCCCCCCGCGACCTGCCGATTCTACAAAGAGCTGGATGCGATACTTGGGGTTAACCCCACCTCCACTCCGAGCACCACCATGGACACTTCAGAGCCGGTGTGGGGGGAGGAGGAGGAGGAGGAGGAGGAAAACGGGAGTGATGGTGGTGGGCCGGATGGAGACACCCCGGAATCCCTGGAGCCATGCAGCCAGGAGCTCTTCTCAAGCCAGGAGGAAGGTAGCCAGTCGCAGCGGCCGGTGCTTGGTGGAGGACAAACAGAAGAGCAGGTTCCCGGTAAGCGGGTTTTTTGGGGGGGAAGGAATTTTTTCGGTGCGGGCTCTTTGGGAGAGGAGGGTTAGGCATGCATGCCTAGATGCGGAATAGTGCATTGATGTGGTTTATCACATCGCGGTAATCAGCCTCGGTAATCTCCTCGAATGTCTCATCCAGAACGTGTGCAATGCGCTTGCGCAGGTTTATCGGGAGAGCCACCGTGGTCCTTGTCCCAGCCAGGCTAACGTGTCCGCACCACTGTGCCGCGAGGGGCGGGGGGACCATTGCTGCACACAGGCAAGCTGCATATGGGCCAGGGCGGAAGCCGCATTGCAGTAGAAGACCCTCCCTTGCTTCCCAGGTCACCCTCAGCAGCGAGATATTGTCCAGGACGAACTCCTTTGGAAAATGTTGGGACAGTGTTCAGTGTAGGTGCCCCCTGAAGCTGTTGGCTCTCCCCAAGGCACAGAAACCCAGAGGACAGTGCAGCCCTGAAACAATCAGTCCCCCTTTCTCACCATTTTGAGGCTCCCATGGGATGTGTGTGCTCTGTTTCGGACGGGAAAATTATGCTATTGTGTAGACCCAGTGTGGTTTCTACTCCTTAAGTGCGGGGGAAATCATTACTCTGTCTGGTATAAACAATGCTGCCTCTGTTAAATGTTGCATTTTGCCTATACAGCTGCATCAACCTTGAGACCTCAGCCGTCCCTCTTATCGCCTGCTCAGAGACTGCAAAGACTCAAAAATAACAGGAGTACTTGTGGCACCTTAGAGACTAACAAATTTATTAGAGCATAAGCTTTCGTGGGCTACAACCCACTTCTTCGGATGCATATCATCCGAAGAAGTGGGTTGTAGCCCACGAAAGCTTATGCTCTAATAAATTTGTTAGTCTCTAAGGTGCCACAAGTACTCCTGTTATTTTTGCGGATACAGACTAACACGGCTGCTACTCTGAAACCTGCAAAGACTCAGGAAGAGAACGCGAAAAAGCAAAGAAGACATGCTGCAAGAAGTGATGCGGCAATCTATTAAAGAGAATGAGAAAGCACAGAACTGGAGGGAGAGAGAAAGCAGGATCCGCCAGGAAAATGCAGCGCACCGGTGGCAAAGCATGGATCAGCTCATAAGCATCCTGGAGCGCCAAGCAGACGCTATCCAGGAGCTCGTAGCCATGCAGAAAGAGGAGCAGTACTGCAAATGCAAACGCCACCCCCCCCACAGCCCTTGTCCCAAAACTCTTTCCATTGTGCCCCACTGTCACCTCCAACCCACTTTCCCCAACTTCCGTGTTCTTCACACCACCCGCTGCCTCCAACACCAGTATCTTCACCACCCAGCCCTGAAAACCACGACCCTTACCCTCTGCACTCAACCCCCATCACCATGCAGTATAGCTATCCTGAAGTGCAGCACTCACTGCACAGCACACCAGACAGGACATACGCAAATCTGTGATTGTACCGTTCCCCACTCCACTCCCTTGTTTCTTTTCAATAAATTTTTTTTTCTTTTCAATAAATGGATTCTTTGGCTTTGAAAACATTCTTTATTATTGCATAAAGTAAAAGACTCCTTAGCCCAGGAAATAAACAGGCACTGCAAGGCTTCTTGTCTGCTTAGCAAACACTGATTCCTAAAGATTGGAACTACTGCACTTCGCTCCCGTGCAGGGCACCAGATATCACTGCTGGTTTCAGCCTCAAATTGCTCCCTCAAGGCATCCCTAATCCTTGCAGCCCCGCGCTGGGCCCCTGTAATAGCCCTGCTCTCTGACTGTGCAAATTCAGCCTCCAGGTGTTGAACCTCAGAGGTCCATGCCTGAGTGAAGCTTTCACCCTTCCCTTCACAAATATTATGGAGGGCACAGCACGCGGATATAACCGCGGGGATGCTGTTTTCGGCCAAGTCCAGCTTCCCATACAGAGATCGCCAGCGGGCCTTTAAATGGCCAAAGGCACACTCCACAGTCATTCGGCACCGGCTCAGCCTGTAGTTGAACCGTTCCTTGCTGCTATCAAGGCTCCCTGTGTAGGGTTTCATGAGCCACGGCATTAACGGGTAAGCGGGATCTCTAAGGATCACAATGGGCATTTCAACTTCCCCTACCATGATCTTCCGCTCTGGGAAAAAAGTCCCAGCCTGCATCTTCCTGAACAGCCAAGTGTTCCGAAAGATCCGTGTGTCATGCACCTTTCCGGGCCAGTCTGTGTTAATGTCAATGAAATGCCCACAGTGATCCACAAGCGCCTGGAGAACCATAGAGAAATACCCCTTCCGATTAACGTACTCGGATCCTAGGTGGGGTGGTGCCAGAATAGGAATGTGCGTCCCATCTATCGCCCCTCCACAGTTAGGGAACCCCATTTGTGCAAAGCCATCCACTATTTCCTGCACGATACCCAGAGTCATGGTTCTTCTGAGTAGGATGCGATTAATGGCCTTGCAAACTTGCATCAACACGATTCCAACGGTCGACTTTCCCACTCCAAACTGGTTTGCGACCGACCGGTAGCTGCCTGGAGTTGCCAGCTTCCAGATTGCAATAGCCACCCACTTCTCCACTGGCAGGGCAGCTCTCAATCTTGTGTCCTTGCGCCGCAGGGTGGGGGCGAGCTCCTCACACAGTTCCATGAAAGTGGCTTTTCTCATCCGAAAGTTCTGCAGCCACTGCTCGTCATCCCAGACTTCCATGACGATGTGATCCCACCACTTGGTGCTTGTTTCCCGAGCCCAAAAGCGGCGTTCCACGGTGCTGAGCATGTCCGTGAATGCCACAAGCAATTTCGTGTCGTACGCGTTACGCGGCTCGATAGCATCATAGAATCATAGAATATCAGGGTTGGAAGGGACCTCAGGAGATCATCTAGTCCAACCCCCTGCTCAAAGCAGGACCAATTCCCAACTAAATCATCCCAGCCAGGGCTTTGTCAAGCCGGGCCTTAAAAACCTCCAAGGAAGGAGACTCCACCACCTCCCTAGGTAACGCATTCCAGTGCTTCACCACCCTCCTAGTGAAATAGTGTTTCCTAATATCCAACCTAGACCTCCCCCACTGCAACTTGAGACCATTGCTCCTTGTTCTGTCATCTGCCACCATTGAGAACAGCCGAGTTCCATCCTCTTTGGAACCCCCCTTCAGGTAGTTGAAGGCTGCTATCAAATCCCCCCTCATTCTTCTCTTCTGGAGACTAAACAATCCCAGTTCCCTCAGCCTCTCCTCATAAGTCATGTGCTCCGGACCCCTAATCATTTTTGTTGCCCTCCGCTGGACTCTTTCCAATTTTTCCACATCCTTCTTGTAGTGTGGGGCCCAAAACTGGACACAGTACTCCAGATGAGGCCTCACCAATGTCGAATAAAGGGGAACGATCACGTCCCTCGATCTGCTGGCAATGCCCCTACTTATACAGCCCAAAATGCCGTTAGCCTTCTTGGCAACAAGAGCACACTATTGACTCATATCCAGCTTCTCGTCCACTGTAACCCCTAGGTCCTTTTCTGCAGAACTGCTACCTAGCCATTCGGTCCCTAGTCTGTAGCTGTGCATGGGATTCTTCCGTCCTAAGTGCAGGACTCTGCACTTGTCCTTGTTGAACCTCATCAGGTTTCTTTTGGCCCAATCCTCTAATTTGTCTAGGTCCCTCTGTATCCGATCCCTACCCTCTAGTGTATCTACCACGCCTCCTAGTTTAGTGTCATCGGCAAACTTGCTGAGAGTGCAGTCCACACCATCCTCCAGATCATTAATAAAGATATTAAACAAAACCGGCCCCAGGACCGACCCTTGGGGCACTCCGCTTGAAACTGGCTGCCAACTAGACATGGAGCCATTGATCACTACCCGTTGAGCCCGACGATCTAGCCAGCTTTCTATCCACCTTACAGTCCATTCATCCAGCCCATACTTCTTTAACTTGGCAGCAAGAATACTGTGGGAGACCGTATCAAAAGCTTTGCTAAAGTCAAGGAATAACACATCCACTGCTTTCCCCTCATCCACAGAGCCAGTTATCTCATCATAGAAGGCAATTAGGTTAGTCAGGCACGACTTCCCCTTGGTGAATCCATGCTGACTGTTCCTGATCACTTTCCTCTCCTTTAAGTGTTTCATAATTGATTCCTTGAGGACAATTTTTCATGATTTTTCCAGGGACTGAGGTGAGGCTGACTGGCCTGTAGTTCCCCGGATCCTCCTTCTTCCCTTTTTTAAAGATGGGCACTACATTAGCCTTTTTCCAGTCATCCGGGACCTCCCCCGATCGCCATGAGTTTTCATCGGACTCCTCACTCATCGCCATGAGTTTTCATCGGACTCCCCACTCTCACTGTCACTTTGGATCTTAAGGAATAGTTCGACAGCCAAACGTGACGTGCTGGCGAGGCTCGTCAGCATACGCCTCAGCAGTTCGGGCTCCATTTCCCGCAGACAGATCGCGCTGCACAGAAACCATTGAAAGATGGCGCCAAAGGTGGACGGAAACAAAGGGATTTCTGGGATGCGAAGCGATGCATCACGGGGCGTTGGGACAGGACCCAGAATACCCCGCACCTACGCCCCCTTCCCACAACCCACGGCGCCAGAATGGGAAGAGGTGCTCTGTGGGATAGCTGCCCATAATGCACCGCTCCCAATAGCGCTGCAATTGCCGCAAATGTGGCCACGACAGTGCGCTGGGCAGCTGTCACTGTGGACAGACTGCAGCGCTTTCCCTTCTCAGCTGCACGAAGTCAGGTTTAACTCACAGCGCTGTACATCTGCAAGTGTAGCCAAGGCCTAAGATAGCATCCATGGCCTCTGCTCTTCCCTTCCACAAGGGGCTCTGACCCATGGTTTTCAAGGACAAACCAAGTTTGAAGAAAATCAGTTGATTCATTTTAAAGCTGAAAGGTCTTCAGTCTGAGATTTGTGCGGAGTCTGAGACAACTCAGTGTTCTAAACCACAATTGTTTTCAATTAATCTAAAATGGAATAAAACCATTTCAACTGGCTGCCTTCAAACAAAGGTAAATGACTTGACCAAAGTCACACAGGAAGTCTGTGGCACAGCCAGGAGTAGAACCTAGAACTTTTGTTTCCTATTATCTCAGGTTTCCTTTTGTTCCCCTCTACCAGTCTGTCTGTATCTACTTATTGTCTCTTGTATTATACTAAGGCCTTGTCTACACACAAAAGTTTTATCACTTACACTACACACACACACACACACACAGTACTCTTAAGTGTGTGCACCGTTACCCCAGTATAAAAGTACTTATACCAGTAAAGCTTATTCGTGTATGGAAAGGAGACTAAGATACACCTGTATAAGGATTTTTATGCCAGTATAGCTGCGTCCACACCAGGGGTTGTACCGGTAAAATTAAATTGGTTAAAAAAAAAAATCACTTCCATAACTGAAATAGTTATACTAGTATAAAATCTGTGTGTATACCAGGAAATAGATTGTAAATTCTTTGGGTTAGAGACTGTCTTTCTGTTCTGTGTTTGTCTATGAGGTCCTGGTCCATATCTGAGGCTCCTAGGTGCTACTGCATTACAAATAAATAAATAATAAGATTCCAGGATTGCCACTCTCTCTGTATGTCACTCAGAAGCCTAGAATGTCTGTTGAGTCAGTGTGAAATGATGGACAGCTACAAGCATAGTTGAGAGCTCTTTTCATTTAGAGTATCACCAGGTTCAATCATCCCTGTGATTCAGGGTCTGTTACCACCTAATTATTAAGTTCTCAGCCATTCTGACTTCATGAATTACAAGAGTCCTAGACCACTGTGATATCAGAGATAACTCACCCAATCACCACCCTTATTCTACTGCTAATGTGCATGCAACAAATTCATTGGTTGTATGAAGGAGACTGCACAGAAGGTGGATTATCTTCACCTAACTGCCACACCCATGCAACAATACAGGCTTAATAAATAATAACAATAGTAATAATAATCTTGATTTAGAAAAAAACACAATGCAAAAAAAATGTGTTGAGTGAAGTACTCTGAATGTCCAGGGAAGTTTAAAAAGGAACACAAAATAAGCACTTAGCTAATTTACAAGCAAATAAATTAACCAGATATCACAAACTAAACATGTCAGCATGCAAATGTCTATTTAATAAAAAAGTTTAAGCACAGCAAGGTAAAAAGAATAAAAAGTTCCTCAAATATGGAAACGAAGGAATGAGACAGTACATCATCTGAACCACTGAACGTTACCATCTGTCAGAAAGCTCTTTTAAAAAAATTAAATGTTTGCAAGAACAGTACTTTAGTACTATATCTGAGAAAGATATACTTCTTCCCCACAATAGGCATTTGTAATTTAGTGAGAAAAAATATACATGCATTAGTGAACAATCATTAATTTCTTGTGTCATGTCTGTGTTGCTTTAGCTTTCTCGGGGAAGATGTGGTTTAAAATTTTCCCCTTTATATTTCAGATTGCCCTTAAATGTTTCCAAATTCCCTGCATTGTATCTATGACAGAAGTAAAAACAACAAGGTGTCCGGTGGCACCTTAAAGACTAACAGGTTTATTTGGGCATAATAAATAAATCAGTCTTTAAGGTGCCACTGGACACCTTGTTGTTTTTGTGGATACAGACTAACATGGCTACCCCCTGATATATGAAAGATGTGAAACTTACAATTAAGTTTCTACGCATTAGCAGAAAGTCCAATAAAGCCACTAAAGATGTAGTTTTAAATGGTACTCTAAATTATCAGAATATAGAGCAGGGATTGCATTTCTGTTCTGAGAGAATGTCTGACAAAGAAACCAGCCTATCATATGAATTCATTTTGAGTTTGGAAATTTTTTTAGCTTACTTGGCAGATCTCACTGAGACGAAAAATTCAAGCTTGGTCTGAAAAGTGAGAGACAGATCATGAGCTGGTGTAAATCAGTGTAACTTCACTGAAGTCAATGGAGTATGCCAATTCACACCAGCTGAGGATCTGGCCCACTGTATGTAAGCTTCTAAAAGAAACGCTAGCTTTTATAGGATAAAAAATGACAAATAATTCACAATGATGTAAAGTGTGACCATATTTCAAGGCATAAGAACAAGCAGACTTTTTAAAAAAGGTTTCTGGCTTTCATCCTTCTCTCTGGGTTTCTTGACTTCTCTGTGTTTATTATTCACATTCACCCCTTCCCCCCCACACTCACTATAAAAGCTTTTAAAACAAACCAACATTCAAACCCAAGCTGCCAACATTCCTACAATTTGAAGCACTTTAACACAGTGTAACATGAGGAAAAATGGATTCCTTTCCGTGGTAGCCATCTTTAAGTGAGTTATAAACATCTTTCAGATCAGCCCGTCGGCAATTCAGTTTCTTGCCACCAAGTTTAGCCTTTACATGTTAGGAATTACACATGTGCATTTCAATGGCAAAATTAGGCCCCTGGATTCAGAACCTTGACTTGTGTTCTCCCAGAAGACTAAAGTGTATCTGATGTCACAATCTCACTATTCAAAAATGAACTGTTCCCTGGAGAAGAGAAGAAGAAAAAAGACAAAGGGAGGGGAGAAGAGAAGGGAAATCTCTCTGGTGTCACATTTCCACTAGCCTTGGAATTTTTCATGTGTACCAGATAGGATAAAATACCCATCTGTTCAGAAAGGTGAAGAAAAGTATCTCGACTGTCTGATCTCTTAAAAAGCTATTCTTTCCCATTCATCCTCCCCCACCCCCATTCCCAGTGAGGATACACGCACTGCTCACCTAGATAGTGCAGCTCCCAGGACAAAGGCAGCATGTTCCTTTAGCACAGGCTCGGTGCTGTTTAGTCCATTAATCACAAGCTGAAGTCCACCCAAGGAAAGAAAGTCTTTCGCATTGTCCACCTATGAATGAATAGATTCCACACTAATGTAAAACTTAACATGCATCACTTGGGTTCCCATCAAGTTTTCAAGCAGAGTAAATTAGAACAACATCTAAATCAATTTTATCTTTTCCAAATCTATCTGGAATTTTGTTTTGAAAGCTTGTTAAAATTAAAGAAAAAAAATTATGGCTCATAAATCATACACTGCTCCCTGTGAGCATCACATTCCACACTTCCAGAAACAATATACGCTGACAGGTGGCTATTATCAAATATACAACGCATCACTGAGAATTCAAATAATTTGATTAGCTATCAAAACTTTCCCCTGACACATGTGTTGTTAACTCAGGGAACCTGACACTGTCAAAACAAAGTAAATTCTCACTTATTCTCACTCTAGAAGGCCATTATTGGGAACATAGGGAATTGTATGTTATACATATACACAAAGTGAGCTGTAATTGGCAGTCTTGAAGTATTAGAAATAATTGTCAAGCAGCCCGTCAGCAGCAGCAATAATGCACTAACTTCACATTCTAAGCTTCTGGTTAAAGCAAGAGATGGACAAACTATTCCTGACATTCTACATTAATATAGTGCAAGGCACTGTGTTAACTTGAAAGGTAGAAGCCAACCTCGAATTAATGGAGGCTAGCAAGAAACTTTCCTTGGATGCAGGTTATCCCGTAAGTGCCTGCTGCAGGGTTTCTTGTGCCTTCCTCTGAAGCAGCCAATACTTGGCTGACCACTCTGAGACAGGATTCCAGAGTAGATGAACCAGTGGTCTGATCGTCTATATTCTTACATTCATCTGCTGAACTTTGACTTGAAACAGATTTTGGGCTACCACAGAGAAAAAGGAGGGAAAAATAAATCTGAATCAACACTAGAAAAGTGCCTGCAAGTAGTTTGCAATTGTTACCTAAAGGGAGAGTCTCAAGCAGTTCAGGCTTATTTAGTGCAAAGTTTAGTGCAGGGGTAGGCAACCTATGACACGTGTGCCGAAGGTGGCACGCGAGCTGATTTTCAGTGGCACTCACACTGCCCGGTCCAGGCCACCGGTCCGGGGAGCTCTGCATTTTAATTTAATTTTAAATGAAGCTTCTTAAACGTTTTAAAAACCTTATTTACTTTACATACAACAATTGTTTAGTTATATATTATAGACATAGAAAGAGACCTTCTAAAAACGTTCAAATGTATTACTGGCACGCGAAACCTTAAATTAGAGTGAATAAATGAAGACTCGGCACACCACTTCTGAAAGGTTGCCGACCCCTGGTTTAGTGCTTGTAATTTTAAAAGAAGGATTTTTCAAAAATCTACTAGAGAGAGTAGTCTTCAAGGAATTTTCAAAATCGTTTTGTATATTCATGGAATTTTTTGTTTTTAGAATTCCCACCATTCCCATTTGGTGATGGAGACAAACACTGAAAAACAACAAAAAAGAGACTGTTGCGTCAACAAGGTAAAACTGACCATTTCAGGTTCCCTGCCTAAGCTGACTGAAGTGCTAAAAGTAACAAAATACTCCAAATAGAGTACAACAGAGTTAGCCAATTAGTTTCAGATGTAATAATCTAGATTTTTATTAGTAAAATATTTTTATCTTGACAGTGTCCCTTTAACAAAATTGGTTATGGGTCAGATACTTCAAGCAAGATCCTAATCATACAAACACTGATCCATGTGCTTAATATAAGCAGTCCCATTGGCTTCACTGCCTAAATCCTACTGAATCAGGGCTTAGGTTTATATGCATTATCTATAATTCATTATGAGGTGGTACCCAACATTCATTTGGCAATTTACTGCTCCTCAGCAAGAATCAATGGTACCTTGGAGTCCAGTTGTGAGATCATTTATCTTTTGCAGCAACCGTTTTTTCCTAAGTCCTTTTGGATCACATTCTTCTAACTTTTCTATAAACCTGACCTCATGTATCTCCTTGCCTTTCTCTGAGTCAACCCTCCTTTAGTTATCTTAAACTGCAATATAAATCTAATCTAATCTCCTTGATTATGCCCAACCACCGTAATATTTAACAATATTTAAAACTAGAAATATCAAGTATCTCTCAGTCTGTAGGAGCAATAGATTGGTTAGTTTACACTTTGCAGATATGTCTATATAAAGAGCTTAATGAGGGAAAGCCAAGTCAAAAACCATGAGTTTTGCATTTAGTACTGATCACAGTGAGGTCAGTCGTCATTCTACTCTCACCTGGGCGCGAGTCCCATAGTCTAGCTCCAGTTCCCGTGAAAGGTCTCCCAGTCACAAGACTGGAGTATAAATTGTAAAAATGATATAAAAACTTTTTTAAAAAATGTTTTAACCTTATTTTGTTTCTTGGCATCTGTTGTGAAAACTGCTACTTCTCACGTTTTTTTTTTTTAAAGCACATAAGCATTAACCAGGGGTTCTCAAACTGGGGGTCAGGACCCCTCATTGAGTCGCAAGGTTATTACATGGGGGGTCACGAGCTGTCAACCTCCACCCCAAACCCCTCTTTGCCTCCAGCATTTATAATGGTGTTAAATATATAAAAAAGTGTTTTTAATTTATAAGGGGGGGTCGCACTCAGAGGCTTGGTATGTGAAAGGGGTCACCAGTAAAAAAGTTTGAGAGCCACAGCATTAACCTCCCTGCGGAGCTGGGAATGCATTGCTGAGCAATGTATGCAGTGTTGTTATTGCAAATGCTTAGCTCCAGCCCATTGAAAACAGCAGAGAAGAAAGCCCAAGATCAAACGAGCACTCATGCAAGCAAGCATGCGGCCGAGGTGGGGGTATGGGAGACAAGTAAATATGACAGCAGTCACAGAGGGAGCAGCTTTAAATTGGGAGAGAGAGAGAGAAAATGGAGAGAGAGGAAATATTAGAAACGGGGAAAAAGAAGACTGTCAATAAGACAGAAAGGAGAGGAAATTAACACCGTGAAATGGTGTTGCAGTTCTGAAGGGGAAAGGAAGAAAAAGACAAAGAAAGAAGAGTAAATAATCTGAGAGAGAAAAATGAGACTGCAAACTATGAAAAGGGGCCTGGGCTCTGTGTGCACTGGGGTGTTAACACTCTGGGCTCTGTTTATAAAGGAGTTATGCTCTGTTTTCTTTATACTTGCTTTGTTTTTTGCATGTTACAGATAACAGCACAGCATTCTCGGTCTCTCCACAGCTGCCCCAAACACACTAAGCTGAATCCTGATTAGCATAGGGGCCAACTGATTCTGGCAAAATAAGAGCTGGAGAAGACCTGTGACCCTGAGCTGATTCTCTGTGAAAGTTCAAGTTGGGTAAATCTCCCAATCCAGTCCTTCCCCCACCCAATCCCAATCCAGTCCCTGACCCCTTACCACTGCTTCCTCAGCACATCCAGTGGCTTCTCTGCTAGATCCTGAAGGACCAATCACTGCTTATGTGCCAGCAATCTGGGACTTCCCCATGACTTGCTCCTCAGAGTAGACAGTAATACTCTGCTAGGAAACCTCAGAGTACAAAAGATTTTCCACTCCAGGGCTTCCCATCAACAGTACACTTCGCATTCTGAGGACTGAGGAGCCAGTACAGGGTAGCACACAAGAGCTGGAGTATTAGCATTAGTGGTGCAGTAGGGTCTAACTTGGAGGTCCATCACCTTGTAAAGAAGACGGAATGGAGCCAACGTTTTTCCTCAATAGGTCTGTGTAGCCTTGGCTTCTTGCTTTCCACACTCTTCTGTAATGTCCTGTTAAGGATTGCTACTCAGATCCATCGGCCTGCATTGGTGTAACTGAGTCACAGGACAGAGAACTCCTGACATTCTTTTTTGTGTTATGCTCCAGGAGCGTATTTGGCTGTCCTTCAGTAATTACACTAAGCAAGTGTTGCTAAAGTTATTATTAAATAGAGATAACATCCAGGGGGCACTCAACTAGCTGGAGGAAGAAAGAGGAGAAAGTTATGCCTACTGAAGGGCAGGTAATATTTCTTATCAGCTGCCTGTGGGACATGGAGGGACTGCCCATACATCTGCAGCTATCCTCCATTCATATTACAGCTTCCCCTCCATTTTCTCTCTTCTAGTAGTTCAGAGTCCCACCTGTTTGTGTTTGGGTATGATTCCCTTCACCACTCTGGTCCTACAGAACAGGAAGCAGTGAGCACTTACCATCTATACTAGCATTTCTGAATCACAGGGATTGAACTTGGTTCCCCCTGATCCTGGAGCGTATATAACCAGCAGTTAGGGCATTGGCAGTCCAAGTTTATTCTTTGAGTAAGTCAGGTGCACATGGCAGCAAAAGTATTGCAAGGAAAGAGAGTGCCAAAGTTTGCCACTCTGTGAATGTCTGTGAGAAAGATTCAGTATGGGAATAGGAGATGAAAAGCTCTGGAAATAATACTTTGAAAGAGATTTTTCTTTTGCAGGAAGCTTGGCAGATGGACTTTGCTTCTCATCAGACCATTTTTTTCTAGCTTCTCCCAAAAACTGTTTTTTAAATGCATTTCATGCTAGTGAAAGGTGCCAGATTAACATCTCTGGAGACTGAACTCCACAGAGAAGGTTCAGCACTGAGAACAGCAGTGGAAGCTTCCCCATATTTGCCTCTGTCAATCTGCTTCAAACTAAACGTGACATCTGCATGTGATATAAGAGGGTACTTTTTTCTCTACAAGGTTCATTCTGGCCTCGGTCTCTGCACCGAGATTGTTCACAAGAAAGCAAATAGGTGCTGAAAATGATTTTTGGGACATGGGCATCTGTTTACTGGGAACAAACTCATTTCACCTACCATCAGACAGCTGTTTGGTGGCCAAAAAATTCTGGTCACTTGTGGGCCCACATCCCATTTCTAAGTCGCTCTGAGCTAAAAGATGGGTTTTCTGTATGTGTGCGCGCATGCCTGGGTTATCTTTCTTGATATAGTGGCTTTCTGTATGGAGAAGTGTGAGGAGAGATAATCATGAAGGGTGACCAGATAGCAAGTATGAAAAAAATTGGGACACTTCTTTTTTCTGTAGTGGAGGGGCATAGTTGTGTATATAAAAGACAAAGCCCCTCATATCAGGATGGTCCCGATAATACCAGAACATCTGATCACCCTAGTCACACAGGACAACAGATGCCTTTCATGTAATAATAAAAGAATAATAATTTTATTTATATTTATGAAATACCCATCCCTGTACCCTGCAAGGCATTCAGGGCACTGATTAATAATTTCAACAATAAAAATATACACACAAATGGCAAATAAAACCCATCTTCATCAACCACAGGCAAAAAGATAGATACATACAGAGGGCTGAGAGCACATCGCAAATTGTGAAAACTTGGCCTCTAGGTAAATAGCGATTATATTTTATCAGTTTAGAATAATAATGTATTAGAAATGCAGATATAAAATAAGCCTGCAGTGGTCCTGTGAAATCACTTATTGTCTTCGGATTGCCATAATTAATTTGTATTATCTGATAGTGAAAAGAAGAATAAAACCGCATTTATGATACCAAATTCCCTGGATTTTACACAGCAGCTGTTAATGTTTTTTTGTTACCTCACCTGATGAACATAATATTCCAGGTCGTACAGTGCTGCTACTTTCTCATCCAGAGTAGAAGTAGAGCTGTTGAATTTGTTGATTAATTTAACCATAACTTCAAAATCAGTTTCTATCTTCATATTGAGTTTTTCAAACTCCTTCTTCAGCTCTTCTATGGGACGAAACCTTTGTCTCACATCTTCCAGATTAGCCTTGGAAATGAGAGAAGTAAAACCAAAGGAAATACAGATGATAAAACAGTGGATTGGGGGAGTACATCATCCTAAAGGTACACCCCAGCCTACAGACAACTTAAAAGTGGAATTTGACCTTCAGTGAGTTTGAGGGCCTTGATTTAGAGATTTAGGGAGAGATTTTTAAGGTATTTAGGTACCTAAAGATGCAAATAGGCACTCAGTGTGAGTTTCAAAAGTATATAGATACCTAACTCCAACTGAAATCAGGGGGGAATTTGAGATTTTGAAAATTCCACTAAGTTTCTATCTGCATCTTTAGGTGCCTAAATACCTTTAAAATCTGGCCCTTAGATACTAATATGAAGAGAGAAGAAATTACCTCATAGCTTTGTCTGCACCTACCATTCTATATCATCTCTCTATCCCCTTCCTACACACCATTCAAGATTAAGCAAAATAAAAAAGCATTACTCTTGATATGCCATAAGGCTAAAAGTGCCACAATACTTAAATCCATTCAATACTAACATCATCGTCATCTTGTCACATTTTTATACAGTGACTTTCACCCCAACGGCTCCAAAATTACAAATACCAGAATCACTTCACCAACCACTAAAATGCAGGCACCTAGCATATACTCAGGCAGGCAGCAGCTATTTAAGAGCATCCAGCAATCTTGCATAACAGTTTAGGACAGGAAATAGAGAGTATTGTATTTAACTGAAACATCAAGGTAATTCCCTAAACTGAATTTGGGCTGGCTGCTGTGATGAAGGCCCTGTCTCCTTAAACTCACTTTTAAAAATGGCCAAGAATGTGTTAAATACTCAGTCTGGTGATGTGACAGTGCAATAGAACTCTATTTTATATAGTATCTCTCATACAAACAATACCCTATAAAGTTTTGCAGAGTTCAGTAACAGCAGAGCGTGAGAATATAAAAGTTACATGTGGAAAGTAAGAAAGAAGAGAGATACTTTCAGCTGAGATATGAAAGGAGATGAGAAGTGAACAAGGTGGAGAGACTCAGGTAAATTGTTCCAGGTAGCGTTAAATTGTGTGGACGGACACAGTTGAAACTTCTGATATATAGATAAAGCCAGAAAGGAAGCAGAGAAAAAAGGCTAATGTGAGATACGTTGAAGCGTGGCCAGCAAGATTATGAAAAAAAGGAAGACCATTCCAGGGTCCACTTCAGAATGAACAGAGATATCAGAGAATGGAAATGATGTGATCACTTGTCTTTGTATGGAAGAGAATTGTGTGAGGATCTGAGCCCAAAAGATTTTCAATTTCATTGCTCATTCCAACCTAATATACCCTAGTATTAAACACACACTTTATGGTTCATGCGAAAGAAAACCGTGAGCTCAAGCTGTCAAAGAGAACAATTTAGGGATGAAAGTTAAATCACTGTCAATCTAATGGTAGCTGTACAATTTGTGCTACTGTTTGCTTTGGTTAAATTGCTATATACACTGTATGGAAATTCAGAACACTACCCCCATTCCTCCCAACAAAGGGAAATGAGCATTAAAGTTATAGAGCAAAGTTCATCCTTGGTATTAAGTCAACTCTACTTCAGTGGAGTTACCCCAGGGATGAATTTGGTCCTTGCAGCAGTAAATGATGTAAAATGGAGTATTTTACATCCATTAGATGTAGCTGTTTTTAGCCCAGTTGTTGACATATCTATTAAAATAGTTTTTGAAGGACATGGTGTGACCCTAGGATCCCCTCAATGGCAAAAGGTTCAGTACTCTGTGTGAGCAACTCCTATCAGGCCTGACAAACGCACTATACCCAACACACTGCTTTCGTAGTACTTATCCAACAAGTGCCTAGTAAGGTATCAAATGAAAGCCAATGATAAACTGGTCATCAATATAACTAAGAAATGCATGCACTGACACTCTATAAGGAAACGTGTACATATATACACTGAAATTATGTTTTAAAGCAGGGGTCTCAAACATGCGGCCCGTGGATTTCCTGCGGCCCGCCAAGCGGCCCGCGGCCCCCTCCTCCCCCGGCCTACCTCCAGGCCAGGGGTGGGCAAACTACACCCGTGGGATTGCCCCCCTCGAGCCCCGCGCCGCTCCTGAAGCAGCTGGCATCACGTCCCTGCGGCCGGGGGGAGGGGAGGGAGCAGAGAGCTCCGTGTGTTGCCCTGGTTTCCAGGCACCGCCCCCCTCCCCCGCAGCTCCCATTGGCCGGGAATGGGGAACCGCGGCCAATGGAAGCTTCGGGGGAGGTACCTGGAGGAGCGGCAAGCAGTGCGCCGAGCCCTGCATCCCCCTCCCCCAGGGGCCGCAGGGACATGGTTCCAACTGCTTCGCGGAGCGGGGCCGGGGCCAGGACAGGCAGGGAAGCAGGCAGCCTGCCCTGGCCCCAGTGTGCGCCGCTGCCACCCCAGAGCCACTTTAGTAAGCGGCTCCGAGCCAGAGCCCGAAGCCCTCCTGCACCCTGCCCCCCAACTCCCTGCCCTGAGCCCTCTGCCTGCACCCCAATCCCCTGCCCTGAGCCCCCGCTGCATCCCACATCCCTCTTGCACCCCAACTCCCTACCCTGAGCCCCCTAATGCACCCCACACCCAACCCCCTGCCCTGAGCCCCCTGCCTGCACTCCCAACCCCCTGCCCTGAGCCCCCTGCTGCATCCCACACCCCTGCTGCACCCCAACCCCCTGCTCTGAGCCTCCTGGCTGAACCCCAACCCTCTGCCACACCCCTCACCCCTCCTGCACCCCACACCCTGATCCCCTGCCCTGAGCCCCCTGCTGCACCCTGCACCCCAACCCCTTGCCGCACCCCTCACCCGTCCTGCACCCCACACCCCAATTCCCTGCCCTGAGCCCCCTGCCGTACCCTGCATACCTCCTGCACTCCCTGTCCTGAGCCCCCTGCCGCACCCTGCACCTCAACTCACTGCCCTGAGCCCCTGCCACACCCCTCCTGCCCCCTCTGGGGGCAGGAAGGGGGCAGAGTTGGGGTGGGGACTTCAGGGAAGGGGTTGGAATGGGGACAGGGAAGGGGTGGGAAGAGGCAGGGCAGGGGCGGGGCCTCATGGAAGGGGTGGAGTGGGGGCAGGGCCGGGGGCAGCGAGGGGGTGTGTGTCAGTGATGCGGCCCTTGGGCCAATGAACTAGTCCTCATGTGGCCCTCCTGGTCATTTGAGTTTGAGACCCCTGTTTTAAAGTCTGTTACAAGGCAGAGTGAACAAACAGGGCTTCTGCCAGACAAAAGCATGTCTATTCACCTATCCCTGTTGCTGATGTAAATTAAGCATTCTAAAGCCAGCACAATGGAACCTCTATTTGCATGTGAAGTTAACAGGAAAAACAGGTTGAAAAGAGGGATGTGAACCCAACAGGGGGAACACACGGGAGAACAAGCAATGGGGAAGAAGAGACTGGTGGTGTTGGGGCACCTCAAAAGGGGCATTTCAAGGTTTACTGGACTGTAAGAAAGGAAGTTATAGATATGTATGGTATATCTGTATTTCCAAACTTGTGATGTTTCTGGGTGACACCCCCAGACAGACTGGCATCAGCACTGCCTAACCTGTTTGATGGCCCATCAAGGATCATAAACTGTACAATGAACCCATTGAAAGGAACCAGGGAAGACATCTTATGAGTCAGCAAAGCATGTGGTATGCCTGTGGACAGAGAACTCTAAGGCTTCCATGCCATGTACTGTGAAGCTTGTGTTTGGGACAAAGGAAGTACAAGCCGCATGGCAAAAGAATATAAAAGGCAGCTGCATCATCTCCGTTTTGTCTTCAATCCTGTTTCTTACCTCTGGAGTAACTTTTCTACAAAAAAATGGTTACCTACCTTTTTGTAACTATTGTTCTTCCAGATGTGTTGCTCATGTCCATTCCACCACGTGCAAGGCCGTCCCTAGAGATTGTGGTGCCCTACGCAGCCCCACTGCGGGGGGGCTGGCCCCGGGCCTCCGAGGTAGGGGGAGTGTCTCACTCCCAGGCCTCCACGGGGGAGAGGGGGGCTGCGCCCAAGGGCTTTGGGAGGCAGGAGCACCCAGTGCAGGAAGGCAGCAGGAGTCAGGCCCGCCCCCGCACTCACGGGGCGGCGGGAAGTGGAGCGACCCGGCCTCAGCCTGCTCCGCTCTGCTCCCAGGTTTGAGAGAAGGCGGGGGGGGGAGGGGGGAGAACAACCCCCCAGCACTCACCAGCGGCGCAGCTGGGAGCCTGCATAGCAGAGCGGGCTGGGGCCGGGTCGCTCCAGTTCCCGCTGCCCGGTGAGTGCAGGGCAGGCCCGACCCCAACCCCTGCTGCAGTCCCCCAGGACCCATAGCTCAGGGGATGGGGTTTGGGTGGGAAGGGGTGGAGTGGGGGTAGGGCAGGGGCGGGAAGAGGCGGGGCGGAGCAGGGGCTGAGGGGAAAAGGGTGAGGCAGGGGCGGAGGCAGCTTTCCTGGGCCTTGTTGTGCGCAGCCCATGAGGGGCCAGCTCAGCCGTCCGGGGGATCGGGCTGGCCGCTGGAGCTGGATGCAGCATGCAGCTGCGTAGGGCACCAGGAAATTTGGTGCCCCGAATTTCCTGGTGCCCTATGCAGCTGCGTAGTTTGCGTATGGGTATGGACGGCCTTGTCCACGTGCACAGTTGTCTGAGATTTCTGCCCACGCCCTGGAGTGGTGCTCCCACGCCGCGTTATATTAGGCACCGCCGGCTCTGCACCCTCTCAGTTCCTCGTGGCCGGCAACTCCGACAGAGGGTTAGAAGAGCAGGAAGAATGGACATGAACACATCTGGAACAACAACATTTACTAAAAGGTAGGTAACCGTTTTTTCTTCTTCAAGTGCTTGCTCATGTCGATTCCATTTTAGGTGACTCACAAGCAGCATCCACGGAGGTGGGCTCGGAGTTCATAGCTTAGCGGCTTGCAGTACTGCCCTACCGAAGCCAGCATCGTCCCGGGCCTGCTGGGTCAAGGCATAGTGGGACATAAAAGTGTTGACAGATGACCAGGTGGCCACTCTACAGATGTCCTGGATAAGCACATGGGCCAGAAAGGCTACTGAAGAGGCCTGCGTCCTGGTAGAGTGGGCAGTGACAATCGCCGGGGTGGCACCTTCGCTTAGTCGTAGCAGAAGCAAATGCAGGGAGTGATTCAAGAAGAAATTCTTTGAGTGGATACAGGGCAACCTTTCATTCTGACGGCCAAAGTGACGAATAATTGCATCGACTTACGGAATGGCTTGGTCCTGTCAGTGTAGAAGGCCAGAGCCCTTCTGATGTCCAGGGCATGTAGCCTGCACTCCTCCTCCGATCTATGTGGCATCGGAAAGAAGATTGGTAAGTAAATGTCCTGGCTCGAGTGAATCTGAGAGACTGTCTTGGGGAAAAATGCTGGGTGTGGCCTTAGTTGGACCTTGTCCGTGTAGAAGACCGTGTAAGGCGGCTCCAAGGTGAGCACTCAAATCTCAGATACCCAGCAGGCCGATGTCACTGCGACCAGGAGAAGGAGGGAACAGGAAGCCAGTGGCTCGAAGGGAGGACCCACAAGCTGCGACAGCACCAGATTCAAGTCCCACGGAGGGACCAGATCCCTGACATGCGGGTAGAGGCGTTCCAAGCCCTCAAGGAATCTGGCCATGATATCCTGAGCAAAAATCAACCTGCTCTCAAACGGCAGGTGGAAGGCTGAGATGGCCGCAAGATGGACCTTGATCAATGAGAGGGACAAGTCATGGAGCTTGAGGTGCAGGAGATAGTCCAGAATAAGCTGCAGTGAAGCCCACTCAGGATGAACACCTTTGTCCGCAATCCAGCAGGTGAACTGTTTCCACTTGGCCATGTAGGTTGCCCTGGTGGAAAGCTTCCTACTTCCCAGCAGAACACGCTGAACCTCAGCCGAGCACTACTGCTCTTGCACGTTTAGCCATGCAGCAGCCAAGCAGTCAGATGTAACACCGCCAGGTTGAGGTGCAGAGGACTGAGGTTCTGGGACAACAGATCTGACCGGAGCGGTAGCTGGAACGGGATTGCCACTGAGAGGTCCATCAGAATGCTGAACCAGTGTTGGCGCAGCCACGCCGGCACTGTGAGGATGACGCTCACCCTGTCCTGTTTGATTTTCGTGAGGACCCTAGGTAGTAACGGCACCAGAGGGAAGGCGTACATCAGAGCCACCGACCACGGGAGCAAAAAGGTGTCCGACAGGGATCCTCTGTCCATACCCCAATCAAGCAGAAGACGTGGCATTTCCTGTTCTGCCGGGACATGAACAGGTCTACCCAGGGAGTTCCCCACCTGCAGAAGATGGAACTGGCCACCTCTGGATGAAGGGACCACTCGTGGCAAGATGAGAACGTCCTGCTGAAGCCATCTGCCAAAGCCTTCTTGGTTCCTGGAAGGTGAGCAGCTACAAGATGGATGTTGTGCTGCAGACAGAAGTCCCAGAGCCAGAGGGCTTCCTGGCAGAGGACAAATGACCTGGCTCCACCCTGCCTGTTGATATAGAAGACCGCAGCCGCGTTGTCCATCAGGCCCTGGACTACTCTGCCTTGTATATGAGGTAGAAAGGCTAGGAAGGTTAGTCAAACAGCCTTGAGCTCCCTGACAGTGATATGCAGGGAACGATTGTGACTGGATCAGCGACCTTGAGTATTGAGGGTGCCCAGATGGGCTCCCTAACCCAGGTCTGAGGCGTCGGAGACAAGGGTCACTGACAAGACCAGGGCCGTGAAGGGAACTTCTTCCAACACTGAGTTGGGATACTGCCACCAGAGGAGGGATGACAGGACGCTGTCTGGAATCCTGACTACTCGGTCCACGCTGTGCCAGTTGGGGACATAGACCGATGCCAGCCACACCTGAAGAGGTCTGAGGCGGAGCCAGGCGTGCCTGACCACGTAAGTACCTGTTGCCATGTGGCCCAGCAGCCTCAGACACGTGGGCAGTGGTGAGCGGGTGGGCTCGCAGGCCCGCCATGGCCTGGAACCGAGTCTCTGGGAGGAAGGCCCTGGGCCGAGTGGAGTCAACAACTGCTCTGATGAATTCTATGCATTGTACTGGTGTCAAGGTTGAATTGTTCTCGTTTATTATCAACCCCAGGTTGCGACAGGTGGAACGTACCAGGTGAAGATGTCTCCGCACCTGCTCTGGAGACCGGCCCCTTATCAACCAGTCGTTGAGTTACAGATATATTTGGACTCCCCGATGTCTCACGTAAGCAGCCACTGGTGCTATATACTTTGTGAATACCCTCGGGGCCGACGAGAGACCAAAGGGCATCACTGTGAATTGGAAATGGCACCGGCCCAATATGAAGCGGAGGAAGCGCCGGTGCCCCGGGAAGATGGAAATATGGAAGTATGCATCCTTTAAATCGAGGGTGCCGTACCAGTCTCCCGGATCCAGGGAGACCATGCAAAACTTCAACTTCTTGAGAGACTTGTTGAGGCAACACAGGTCTAGGATGGATCTGAGGCCCCTTTTTGCCTTCGGAATTAGGAAGTAGCGGGAGTAGAATCCTCTGCCTTCCATGTTCCGAGGAACCTTTTCCACTGCCCCCAAGCGCAGGAGGTTTTTGACCTCCTGAACAAGGAGTTGCTCATGAGAAGGTTCCCTGAAGATGGACGGGGAAGGCGGGTAGGAGGGATGGTTGGCTATAAACTGCAGGGTGTAGACCAAAGCAACCACGTCTAGCACCCAGCAGACGGAAGGGCGGGGTTGGATCCAGTACATTAGCTGGGGTGCCGTCCTCGAGCGCACCCTCAAAATGACTGCTTCTGGCCTCCCTGACTTGTGGGAGGGTCAGGTTGGGCAGCTGGGCGGGAAGAGGATGGGTAACGTCTCTTAGGCCCTTGAAGCCGGGGCAGTGGCGCATGCCCCGCTCGGAGCAAAGTCCCAACTGGGACTCTATTGACTAACTATAACACTATTAACTAACTATCTATAAATTATGTACAACAACAATGAAACCAGCCAAAGGTGCTTCATCCAACTGTCACCGGCAGTAAGAAGGAACAGAGGACGCAGGGCCGGCGGCTTTGGCAGTGCTGAAAAAGATGCCAGCAGCTTTATCGGTGCCATAGCTCCTGAAGTCGGTCTGTCTCAGTGTCCAGAGCCAAGAGACGATGCCGAGGACTGTAGGTCTGCCTGGTTAGGGTCCTTAGATTAGTGTTTCATACCAGTGGTACTCAAACAGGCCCTGGAGCTATGTCCCATCAGAGGATGTTAAGGTGACTAACCTCACAGGGGATTGTGTTCTGATGGGCTGTGGCTCAGAGCGTAAGGAGGAAGCCAGTTTCTTCTCATCAGAGCGAGAAAGAGACTACTTTCTCTAAGAGGAATGTGCGGAATTTGGATTGGCGGATGACCTGGCTGCATCCCATTTGCTGGGGAGAGTCTGGACCGAGGTCCAATGTTGGACTCAGTGATTTCATAGAATCATAGAATATCAGGGTTGGAAGGGACCTTACGAGGTCATCTAGTCCAACCCCCTGCTCAAAGCAGGACCAATCCCCAGACAGATTATTTTTTTTTTTTACCCCAGTTCCCTAAATGGCCCCCTCAAAGATTGAACTCTCAACTCTGGGTTTAGCAGGCCAATACGCAAACCACTGAGCTATCCCCCCTCCATGAGAAAGTCATAACCAAATGTCCCAGTCTCTTCTGGCTCTGGAAGTCAATTCATGGCAGTGGGAACACTTTTGTGGGACATGTCCCTCTTCTGGACAATAATACACTACAGGTGACTATCAGTTACAGGGAAGGCATTCCAGCAAGAGACACTCTTAAAGCTGGGAGATCCAAGCATAAGGGTGACGGAAAAAGCTTCCCAATCTGGAAGGTCAGGAAGCAGGAAAATGAAAACCTAAGCTATGAAGTAACGGTAAAGGTAAAGTTAAAACAAACAAAAAAATATTTTTTTTACAGTATTCCTACTACTTTTCCTTTCCTCTAACTACACTAAAAACTGACAGGTAAGGCACTATCTACTGGGGGGAAAAGGAGAAGTGGTCTTTGCTGCGGATTCCATCCCAGACCAAAGGCCACAGAGATGGAACTGGGGAGCGGTTGGACCACACAGTGCTATATATACACATCCCACTCACAGCTCAAGGGGGGAGGTGCACGTGTGGTCCGACAGGCACTGCTGATTAAGATCTCCGATCCCAGGCACAAGGGCTCTGCTGCACCTACAGTGGTGCACCTATCACTCTAAGAAGAACCTGTTCTTATTATCCTAGCTCTCTCTTAAATCTTAATTTTTTTGTAAATATACACTTCTACCTCGATATAACGCTACCCGATATAACACGAATTCTGATACAACGTGGTAAAGCAGTGCTCCAGGGGGGCGGGGCTGCGCACTCCGGCGGATCAAAGCAAGTTCGATATAACGCGGTTTCACCTATAACGCGGTAAGATTTTTTGGCTCCCGAGGACAGCGTTATATCGAGGTAGAGGTGTATTTGATTTCACTATAAGCAGATTCCAGTGGTGGTGTTGTTATAAAGGACCTGATCCGCAGTTGTGCCAGTCAAGCTGTGTGTACACTGTCTCTTTGGAGACAGCTTACTAGGCTATTTCTGAGAGTGTTTGGTGACGGGGCTGGATATTACAGATTGGGATGCTGGCAGAGGGGCTCGGGGATTAGTGCGTGTCTGTCACTACCCTGCACAGGAGAGGGTTAGGTCTCTGGAAGTCAGTGCTTGTCTGTGTCCAGAGGCTGTTGGTTTCAGGAAGCTGAGCTACAACAGGCATCAGGCAAGACTGCTTCACACTAAGGGCAGGTGATGGTGAGATACCTCACAACTCAGAGTATCTCTGGGGAGTGTCACACATGGCTCATTCTCACACAATGGATTATTACTGATTTTTGCATTTAAATGACATTCATAAAAGAATTCTGCTATCAGTAATATTGGCTACCAGATAAATAATTATCTGAAAAAGGAGATGTCTTGCCCAAAGGATGATAAGAATATTGCTAGAGCAACTGTAACACATTGACTGGACTAAGGGAATAACATTTCTAATCAACTGATAGGCTAAACATCTTCGTGATATATGGGGACTGTGATGGCAGTATAGTGTTTTTGGGACCCAAAGAGGGGGCATCACAGTCATTGCTCACTTCCCTTGCCTCAGTTTTCCTATCCAACTCAGGCAACAGCCACATACAAGAGTGAAGCTTGGACCCAGAGGAATCCTCTCTGGTGCTCAAGAGAAAAAAGCTGCATCCCATTTGCTCAGCCTTATATACACAAACGTAGTTTGTTTTACTTTGAATGGTGGCCTCTATGTGACTGAGTAGCCAAGAGCGGACAACCTGAGTTGAAACTTTATGTTATGCTGGCAGGCAGAGAAATAAATGAGCAGGTCTCTTTTTGAAAAGAGCGGGCTTTTTTGGCCTTTTTAAGTGTATTTGTTTTATATGAGGACTTTTTTTGGAACTGACTTCTGTCATGGAGCCTTATCCTGTTCCCATTAAAGTTATAGGGGTTTTGTGACTGGCTTCAATATGAGCAGGAATGGACCTTCATGAGCTAAATGATCCAAACATAATAATTACAGCTGGTTAATAATTCACTGTCAATAAACCACCTAATGAATTTAGCCCACTTTTTGTTTGCAGATCATTCAAGAACCAAATCTGATTGAATCAGCTTATTTGGAAGTGCTCACCAAATAGGCTGAAATGTAGTCACAAACTATGGGGAGTTCACAGATTCTTGTTTGCTTTTCTTTCCCATGGCATGTGATTGGTTACCTAGAGTCAGAGGGTATTTTTTCTACTTCCTGATTCTGAGTGAAGGCTGTTAAACAGGATAATAATGAATAGCAAATAATACATTAGACAAATAATCCTCATACTAGAAATTACTACACTTTGCGGTTTTGCAAACGTTTTCATGAACCAAACCAGCAATCAACTAAATTAACAAAAACAATGAACAACAGGACCACACAAGAAACAGTAGTAAGATGTATTCACAAAAATGTTCACATATTACTCTTGGTATTACTCATTCAAATCTAATAATGATGTCCAACCAAAAAAGCCAGGGAAGCAACATCCCACCTGAGGTCTTACTGACATAACCTACTTCATGTTCACGGAAGAGATTTGCCATTTCACTTCTAGCATCACTTGTATGACACGAGCCTCAGTAAGAAATTTAGATCTGGGGTCTGGGGGTTTCAGAGGTTGATTATATGGAGATTCAAACTTCCACACTTGTGGTTCAAATCTGACTCCGGAAGTTAGTGACCACAAGGCCACCTGATGGCTGTTCTGTCACTGAACCAGTAACCTGAGTCCACTTCCAAAGTGCACTAGCGTCCACACTGTGATCACCACTAGTGGCAGCTTTTCCAGCCACAGTTTATGGTGTACCAATTATCAACAAATATGTTACACTACATGTATAAATATATTAACTACAGCTGTGCAATAAAAGGCTTTTTAGAACAAGGCGGCTTAGAATTATCTTTACAAAAGCTTTCAATTTATATAGAAATCCCAGCTTTAGCAACATAGCTGAGGAAATCCTGACACGCCATTGAAATCAATGGGAAATTTTGCCATTGATTTCAATGGGATCAGGATTTTACCCAGAAAATTTATATTTGCCTGATAACCATAGGCAAAGCAGGAAATGGTCTGTTGGGTTCCCCTTACACTGGTGGTTTTCAACATTTTCCCATTTGCAGGTCCCTATAAAATTTTGAATGGAGCTGCATACCCCTTTGGAAATCTTAGACATACTCTGTGGACCCCCAGGGGTCCATGGACCATAGGCTGAAAACCACTGCCCTACAAGATTGTTCCCCACAGTACATTTTCCAGCACTTGTAGCCATGTTATTTCTAATGCATGCTTCATACAGTGTTACACCAGCCTTTCATGGGGTGCTTTAGAAACAGGAAATACCTTTTGTTCCATTGTGCTTTCTGTCTTTTCTTTTTCCTTCATTTTAGCCAAAGCCTCTTTGAGTTCCTGTGATGTAAATGAGTTTGAGCTGATATGCATCTCATCCAGCCTTGCAGAAAAACAAAAACAAAAAAACCCACATTATATGGGTGAACAATTTATCCTTAAAAAAATACAACAATCAACATTTGTCGGGAGAAAAAGTTGAGTACTAAATTCCCATTTATCTAGCACAGAACATGCAGAAAAATCAATGCTCCAAAGTAAGGTTAGATCTAGTGCTCAGTTTAGGAGTGTGGCTTTAAGACACCATCTTGACAGTCATAAAGCTGTGGTTTGAAAATCCTCATGGCAACACGAGATCTCAATTTCTAATACTATAAAAACTGCTCAATTTATCTCCCTAATCTATTATCTGGGGATGTATAAAACAGGAAAGATTTCATAAGCAAAAAAAGAGCACAGGTGTGCCCAGAATATTGACAAGGATCTTTTACTTGTAAGTCTTGGGATGGGTGCATTCAGTTCCAAAGCTGACATTTTGATGATTATGATATCAAACCAAGGATTGGGCAACATGTAGTTCCTACAGTCTAAGAAACTAACTCTGCTGTTCTTTTTGCTTTGTCCTAACCTGGTCCTACTGGTAAGGAGGCTTACTTTTGGCAGTGAGCATTGTTGCACTGGCGAAAGGAAAACCCAGGGTTGGGACATCTCAATGAGCTTCTGCATGCACTGGATCATAAGTAGAGGTGGGGGGGGGGGGGAGGGGGAGGGCACAGAATGGTAGTACTCATGTATTTTGAGAAATAAGTCCCCATGGTTACAAAACCTGTCTTTGTAAAGAGAGCACAAGGAGGGAAATGGGGTTGAGAGTTGTATTTTTTAAGCAATTTTTTAAAAATAGATGTAGTGAAGGCTGGTGACATCTTGAGTGTGTGTCAGCAAAAACTGACACTTAAATGAATGCTTAGAGCCAATGCACAACAGCAAGTAAAGACCTTGTTGTATCTGACTCAAACCACTGTGAAAAAAGCCTCCATAAGCTATCCTGCTGCATTAATGTCTAGAAAATAATTTGCACCCCATTGCTACAGAAAGTTTCAAAAGAACAAGTGACATTCACAAGAAATCATACTGCAAGTTTAGTTTCAGAATCATGGCTTTACAAAGTATGAAAGTCTCTCCAAAAGCAAAGTGAGGGCACAGTTTTAGCACCCATGCGAAAAGGAAGTAGGGCAGCTAGGGCCCAGTTTACAGAAGTACTGAGCACCCCAAATGCCAATTAGAGACTCTGCGACCTGTGGATATTCAGCACTTCTGAAAATCCGGCTCCTAATAAAAGAAATGAAATCAAAAGCCCATCTACCTCTGTATAGCAGAACAGCAAGTACTTTATACTACTGTACCTTTTCCTTTTCTTCTGGTCTTTCATGTCACTTTTTTCATTTTTGTTATCTAGAAGCCTGGCTTCTCTTTCCCCTGTTTGAAGATTTAATCGCACATGTAACCCTGCAGGAACAGCCTGACCTACAAACAAAGGTTAGAGTATTTTAGGCCACATTTATTCTTCTCAGGATTTACCATGCTGGGCATATTTAAGTCAGACACTTCTATTCCAACGCCGCACAGCAAAGATAGTGAGTCAAGCAGAAAAGTCAAGGTTTGCAGTGTGACAAAGAACAGGGTATTTACTGTAGCCTGAGCACTTCCCCAAAATTAATAGGCGGCAGGTTTAAAACAAACAAAAGGAAGTATTTCTTCACATAACACAGTCAACCCATGAAACTCCTTGCCAGGGGATGTTGTGAAGGCCAAAAGCATAACTTGGTTCAAAAAAGAATTAGACAAGTTCATGGAGGATAAGTCTGTCAATGGCTATTAGCCAGGATGCTCAGGGATGCAACCCCATGCCCTGGGTGTTCCCAAGCCTCTGACTGCCAGAACCTAGGACTGGATAACAAGGATTGATCACATTGCCCTATTCTGTTCATTACCTCTGAAGCATCTGGCACTGGCCACTGTCGGAAGACAGGATTCTGGGAGACATGGACCATTGGTCTGACCCAGTATGGCCGTTCTTATGGCACCTTGACACAAGTGCCATTTAACCTCCAGGAAGTCCCATGACACACAACTGTTAATATGGCTGACACTCCGTTCCCTGACCACCTCACAAACTTAGATCCAGATTGCTGACTCCTCAATTAAATAGTGACACTTGGTTATGCAGAGTTCCCAGTGAGCTAGGGACACTGGTTCTGTTACTGGCACAGTAGTACTTTTATCATAGTGGGTCAGAAGCCTTAGAAATCAGACCTCTCTGTACTTACATGTCTCAATCTAAAAATCAGTAACAGCCATAGGTGCGTAGACAAGCTCAATGCATGCAGCAGAGGATCCTTTCAACTTCAACAGGTATATTCTGGATATTATGTTACTTTGCTGTTCTGTAGCGTATTGAGATGCCAGATTTAAGGAATATTTGATCAACATTAAATGCCAACAAGAAGATAGGAAATTCATAGTCAGTCATCCACATCCCTCTAAAAATGCTTTGGCCTAGTCACAAGATTGAGGTTACAGCTAACTGAGAACATTTCAGCATGGACCTGTATTCCATGGATGAAGTGGAAATGGCAATATTTCCTGTGAGGTATGATTCCATTTTCTGTGTACTTCCTCTTTTAATACAAGAAGTTTGCCTGATAGATGGGGGTGGGCATCTTACTAAATCTCTCACACTCTCACACACACACACAAACACACACACACACACACACACACACACACATTCTCTCTCTCTCTCTCTCTCCGCTTTTTCTCCCCCACAATATGAAGATTTTGTATTTAGTCTTCCTTTGTCTGTTTTCCTTAATTTAAAAGACATATAGAGTGAAAGGGTATGTTTGTCTTTTTGAATTTGAGACACACAACATTTCCTATTGAAGGGCACTGGACGCATAGATAATTCATTTTATTATAAATATGTCTTCTCAAAATATGAAAGCCTCTAGTCTGAAGAACTAGTGTGCGGACTCCACCGACATAAGAACACAGAGGTATCTAACTGGTCAAAGCTACTGGTGCCTGAACTGCTCCTCCATCATCAGTCTGGAGTGTGTCTCACATCCTTAAACAAGGAACATCCAAAGTTTATACTGGTTTTTAAATGTACAAAGGTGGGGGAAAGTCCAGACTAAAGGATTTCCTATTCTAATACGGTATATTTATGATAAAAATAAGTTGACTTCCTACATTTCCCTTTAGTAGGAAATGCTGCATGTCTCAAAACAAAGAGACAAACATGTCCTTTCACTTTAGAGTAAGGAAAACAGACAAAAACAGATCAACTATAAAATGTTCATGTGGCATCCTATACCTTGGAGGAGCATCTTGTAAACCCCACATTCCTCATCTGTATACAATTGTGATATTGCATATAAAGCAGGCCGTGTGAGGTATCAGGGGAAAGGTTATGATTGTCTGAAAGTCATTTTTCTATCTATCATTAATGCATATGAAGCTATGAAAATTGTGTTGTATGGCTGTCACTGAAACATACTGTAAGCTAGGGAATCAGCCAGATATTAGCTCCCCAGCGGCAACAGCAAGGAAAATAACCAACACCTGAGCAGGGTGTCAAACAACCCATCAACAGCCATTGTCCAGCAAGGGAGCTACAATTCAATGATTCACCTGCATGAGGCAACACCAGGGGAAGTGCTCAACCTTGCCTGGAGACTCAGCATTGCCCCCCAGACATGCCTGGACTTGTGTTCCCCAAGCACATGGGACTAAGGGTATAAAAGAGAACAAATGGGGCTCATGCTTGGCCTTTCTCCTGCACCCACCTATGCTGCAAGCAACAAGGACTCCAACAGAGGGGACTGGCCCAGGTTTCAAGGGTGAATGACTAGGATATGATTATGAACTGCAATATCCAGTGGGGTGAGAAAATCTAATCTAGATGTTACCCAGTCTAATAGGGTTGAGAGCTTAGACTGCGTGCTTATATTTTATTTTCGTAACTAACTCTGACTTTTTGCCTATCACTTAATATCTATCTTTTGTAGTCAATACATTTGTTTTATTGTTTATCTTCATTTGTATGAAGTGTGTGGCAAAGCTGCTCAGGTTTGCAAAGACTGGTGTATATCCACTTTCCATTGATGAAGTGGTGAACCAATTAATAAATTTGCACTGCCCGTCTTGAACAGTGCAAGGTGGTATATCGCTGAGGTAGAGTGCTGGGTGGGATTTGGCTGGTGCCTTTCCCTGTGTGATGCATGAGTGGCTCTGGGAGCATTCATGCTATCTTGCTGGCTGTGGGGCTCCACATGCTGTTGTGCTGAGTGATAACAGCACCTGGAGAGATTTGCTGCTGGTCACTAGCAGGGCATTGTGAGAGACAGCCCAGGCTGGAGAGAATTAGGGGGCACAGCGGTCCCACAGTCCCAGGCTGCGAACCCAAGGATCCAGTCACAGTTCAGATACGTATATGAGAGAGGCGTGCTCTCAGACACCATAGATCTTCCATCATGAGTCTCATGACTCAGATGGGGAAGAAAGATGCAGTGACAGCAAGGACTCTGTGTTCCCCTGTGACAGCAATCTAGTCAGGGGGCAGCTAGAAGATGCTTTTAAAAGAAAGGCTTTAGTAAAGTCTTGAGAAAAAAAGACAAGCCACATCTCCACTCTGTCATTCAAGAGACATCAGACTGAGGATTCTTAAACATACTGATTGTAAAATGAAATTATAGAGAGGGATTTCCAGACAAATAAATATATTTGCCTCTTAGCCTTCATTAGGTATGAATACCATTTAGACCGAGACAAGCATAAGGAGAAAGCAAGGTTCTTCCAGTCTCAAAGTGAGCAGGATTACCTCACTAGGTCAAAAGCACCTGGAGATAACGAGGTTACAAATGCAGTATTTTCTCAAGTAATTCATGAATTGTCAAGTGTAGCCAGAAATAAATGTCCCCGTTAGAACAGTACGGCATACTCTAGCTTTCACGTTCCACATGCATCTGGCCACATTAGTTCACCATGTTGCAGGGGACACGAACAAGGATGATGTGTTTTACTTAAAAGAAACATAAAAAAGAGAAGGAAGAAAAGCAGCCTACAGTAGGACTGAATGACTCACATGTTACTATTTCTCTTACTTTTATTTGCTGGTTGCTGAAAATAGAAACTGAATGTGAATCCCAGGGTTTGTGAGCTTGCAAATGCAGCACAACTGAATTAAGGATTTTGCCATCAGAAAAATGACACACACATTTCTGCTTCTGGGTTTTCACACTTTCTTGAATTAAGTTTGACTAAGAACAAACCAGGAAAACCTCTGGTTGCATGTATGTAAAAGATAAATAGTATTCATTCCATCAAGAAGCTTGTCCTATCATTTGAGACAGCAGCAAAGTCTCATGGTGCAGTAGTATAAGGAGAATCACTTTAGTAACCTGCCAAAGATGAGTCTCAGTTTCAACAACAGTCTTATTCACTCATTCTAAAATGTCCCAGATCTTTGGCACAGGGCAAGGACTCTCTTTTTGCTTTGGGGCATATTTAGTGTTATTATTTTAGAATGAGTTTAGAGCTGGTGAAAAGCATCAGATATCTCTTTAGCCAAAGAACAGAGACAGCAAACTAAGCTCCCCCAACTACCTTCCAATGCACCTTGACCCTGACATGAAGAGACTACTTCTAGCATCAGAGGGTAGTTCAGCCACCATGCCTATTTAGCCCTTGGCCTCCCTGCTGAGACTGTCAAGAAGGAGGTCACACAGTGGTGTTATTTCCTGTGTTGTGGTCATCTGTCCAATACAAACCAGATTAAGAACTCAATTCATTTTACATAGGCCAACAAAGATCTGCCTGATGGTAATGTATTTCTGGGACCAGATTTGAACCAGTGACCGCAAGGCTCTCCATCCCACTACCAATCCCCTGAGCCAACAGTGCCCAGCCCCTTAGTTGTAAATAATAGATAAAATCCATCATACAGAAATATCATCACACAATAAAGGACTCCTGATGCTACTTAAACGCTGAGGCATTTATGGGAAATAAATGTCAAGGCAAAGCGAAGACACATTTTCAAAGCAAGAGACATTGATCCAATGATAATGTTCTGTTACTATGATTTTATACCCACTGTATATTTAATCGCTTTATTTAATGGCTGCTGTTACAATGGAGACAGTAGCTTCCTGCACTATTGCTGACCCAGTGGATTCCAGCATTCAAGCTGGGCTTAGAGAACAACTCTCTTCTGCGCTTCCACCAATTGGAGACCAGCCTATATATATAAAAAAAGAAGAACATGTCTGCTTTATGACAAACTGCTTTCTCAATCAAGAGCCAACCTGACTATTTTCCAAAATCTTTTCTGACACGGATATGTTAAACCTATCTGAATGTAAAAGTATTGGCATACTAAAACGATGTGGTGCTTCTCAGGTCTTTCTTGAGAATTAACATCTTTTTATTTAGTCACATTTTGCCTGTCTTGAAAGTTGCTTAAAGTGACATAAAGGAAGAATTTAATTTATAGCCCTATTCTTTTAATCTTGGTCAGCCAGATTTTTTCAGACATCTGTTTATTTCTTCTTATAATATATTAGACAAAATAACAGCCCCAGAGTCAGCTTCAAGGCAGCAATTCACTCTCAGGGGTTCCGCTGACATTTATAAACTGATCCTATTTCTCTCTTGTGTTTTATGTTATCAGCTAAACCTGTCAACTTAAATTATTGCCTTGTAACCAAATCACAGTTATCTATTATTCTGTTATGTGTACATTTCTGAAGCTTTGTACCTATATCAAGTTTTGCAGGGGTTGAAAACAAAACTATAAATAAACAACTGGAAAACAGAATAGGTTACCATTACATTGACAACCAAAGTGAAAGTCATAAGCATCATACACAGAGCTACTACAGCAATGGGACCCTTGCACTGCATACGCCTCATGCAGAAGTTTAATTAACACTTGTAACATTTTTTCTTGACAGGGATCAAATGACTCCCTGTTGAAGGAAAAGGCCCAGGTAGGGTCCATCGAATTATGGAAGTAAATGAATGGTTACGCAGGTGGTGTTGGAGAGAGGGCTTTGAATTTTTAGACCATAGAATGTTGTTCCAGGAAGGAGGATTGCTAGGAAGAGATGGGATCCACCTAACTAAGAGAGGGGAGAGCATCTTCGCAGGCAGGCTTGCTAACCTAGTGAGGAGGGCTTTAAACTAGTTTAGCTGGGGGATGGAGACCTAAGTCCTGAGGTAAGTGGGATACCGGGAGGAAACACAAGGAGGAGGGTGCAACAAGAGAGGCTTCCTGATTCATACTGAGAAAGCAGGGCAATCGGTTAGTTATCTTAGGTGCCTGTACACGAACCCAAGAAGCCTGGGAAACAAGCAGGAAGAATTGGAAGTCCTGGCACAGTCAAGGAACTATGATGTGATTAGAATAACAGACTTGGTGGGATAACTCACATGACTAGAGCACTGTCATGGATGGGTATAAACTGTTCAGGAAGGACAGGTGGGGGAGAAAAGGTGGAGGAGTTGCATTGTATGTAAGAGAGCAGTATGATTGCTCACACTCCAGTATGAAACTGGAGAAAAGCCTGTTGAGAGGCTTTGGGTTAAGTTTAGAGGCAAGAGCAACAAGGGTGATGTCATGGTGGACTTCTTCTATAGACCACCAGACCAGGAGAATGAGGTAGACGAGTCTTTCTTCGGACAACTAACAGAAGTTTCCAGATCACAGGCCCTGGTTCTCATGGGGGACTTCAATCACTGTGACATCTGCTGGGAGAGCAATACAGCAGTGCACAGACAATCCAGGACGTTTTTGGAGAGTGTTGGGGACAACTTCCTGGTGCAAGTGCTGGAGGAACCAACTAGAGGCCATGCTCCTCTTGACTTGCTACTCACAAACAGGGAGGAATTGGTAGGGGAAGTAGAAGTGGGTGGCAACTTGGGCAGCAGTGACCATGAAATGGTCGAGTTCAGGATCCTGACAAAAGGAAAAAAGGAGAGAAGCAGAATATGGACCCTGGACTTCAGAAAAGCAGACTGACTCCCTCAGGAAACTGATGGGGAGGATCCCCTGCGAGGCTAATATGAAAGGGAAAGGAGTCCAGGAGAGCTGGCTATATTTCAAAGAAGCCTTATTGAGGGCGCAGGAACAAACCATCCCGATGTGCAGAAAGAACAGCAAATATGGCAGGCAACCAGCTTGGCTTAATAGAGAAATCTTCAGTGAGCTTAAAAACAAAAAGGAAGCTTACAAGAAGTGGAAACTTGGACAGATGATTAAGGAGGAGTATAAAAATATTGTTCGAGCATGCAGGGGTGTAATCAGGAAGGCCAAAGCACAACTGGAGTTGCAGCTAGCCAGGGATGTGAAGGGTAACAAGAAGGGTTTCTACAGGTATGTTAGCAAGAAGAAGGTCAGGGAAAGTGTGGGACCCTTACCGAATGGGAGAGGCAACCTAGTGACAGATGATGTGGAAAAAGCTGAAATACTCAATGCTTTTTTTTTTGCCTCAGTCTTCACTGCCAAAGTCAGCTCCCAGACTGCTGCACTGGGCAGCACAGTATGGGGAGGAGGTGAGCAGCCCTCAGTGGTGAAAGAACAGGTTAAGGACTACTTAGAAAAGCTGGACATGCACAAGTCAATGAGTCTGGATCTAATGCATCCGAGGGTGCTGAGAGAGTTGGCTGATGTGATTTGCAGAGCCATTGGCCATTATCTTTGAAAACTCGTAGCAATCGGGGGAGGTCCCAGACTATTGGAAAAGGGCAAATATAGTGCCCATCTTTAAAAAAGGGAAGAAGGAGAATCCAGGTAACTACAGACCCGTCAGCCTCACCTCAGTCCCTGGAAAAATCATGGGGCAGGTCCTCAAGGAATCCATTTTGAATCACTTGGAGGAGAGGAAGGTGATCAGGAACAGTTAACATGGATTCACCAAGGGCAAGTCATGCCTGACCAACCTGATTGCCGTCTATGATGAGAAAATTGGCTCTGTGGATATAGGGAAAGCGGTGGACGTGATATAGCTTGACTTTAGCAAAGCTTTTGATACGGTCTCCCACAGTATTCTTACCAGCAAGTTTTAAAAGTATGGATTGGATGAATGGACTATAAGGTGGATAGAAATCTGGCTAAATTGTCGGACTCAACAGGTAGTGATCAACGGCTCGATGTCTAGTTGGAAGCCGGTATCAAGCGGCATGCCCAAAGGGTCGGCCCTGGTGCAGGTTTTGTTCAACATCTTCATTAATGATCGGGACAATAGGATGGATTGCACCCTCAGCAAGTTCATGGATGACACTAAGCTGGAGGGAGAGGTAAACATGCTGGAGTGTAGGGATAGGGTCTAGAGTGACCTAGACAAATTGCAGGATTGGGCCAAAAGCAATCTGATGAGGTTCAACAAGGACAAGTGCAGAGTCCTGCACTTAGGACAGAAGAATCTCATGCACCTCTACAGGCTGGGGACCAACTGGCTAAGTGGCCGTTCTGCAGAAAAGGACCTGGGGATTACAGTGGATGAGAAGCTGGATATGAGTCAGCAGCGTGCCCATGTTGCCAAGAAGGCTAACGGCATATTGGGATGAATTAGTAGGAGCATTGCCAGCAGATTGAGGGAAGTGATTATTCCCCTCTATTCGGCACTGGTGAGGCCACATCTGGAATATTGCATCTAGTTTTGGGCCCCCCACTACAGAAGGGATGTGGACAAATTGGAGATAGTCCAGCAGAGGGCAACAAAAATGATTAGGGGGCTGGGGCACATGACTTACGCGGAGAGGCTGAGAGAACTGGGCTTATTTAGTCTGCAGAAGAGAAGAGTAAGGGGGGATTTGATAGTAGCCTTCAACTACTTGAAGGGAGGTTCCAAAGAGGATGGAGCTAGGCTGTTCTCAGTGGTGGAAGATGACAGAACAAGGAGCAATGGTCTCAAGTTGCAGTGGGGGAGGTCTAGGTTGGATATTAGGAAAAACTATTTCACTAGGAGGGTGGTGAAGCACTGGAATGGGTTACCGAGGGATGTGGTGGAATCTCCATACTTAGAGGTTTTTAAGGCCTGACTTGACAAAGCCCTGGCTGGGATGATTTAGTTGGGGTTGGTCCTGCTTTGAGCAGGGGGTTGGATTCGATGACCTCCTGAGGTCTCTTCCAACCCTAATCTTCCATGATTCTATGACTGGTCACGTTGCCATCTTAAACAATAAGAGCTACATCCTGCCCTGACCCAAAAAAACCAATATAGTGAAAGAAGGTACTTTATTTGCTACTGACCAGGGCTGGCTGCTGATTTTGCAACATTTGCATCGACTGGCTACTGACCCAGTTGTGCCACTTCTCCACCAATCTAGACCTCCCCAGGCTGTGGCTTGCACCCTGGCTCATTGCAGAGGCATATGTGTAAGCATGCCCTTGTGCATCAATGCAGAATGCTGCTTGCCTTTATGCCACACACAACATATACCAGATTGTCCTGTGCCCTTCCTTCTCCTTGCATACATGCATAAGAGGGACAGGATTGAACCACAAATTATTTTACAGCAATTTTAAAGCAATAAAGTAGAAGACCATCAGGCAAATCATATGCACACTCATGTATATCACATATGTGATATGGAGGTAATATCAATGTGATGCAACAGACAGCCAAGTGATAAATGAATTATGCACCTTTGACCATCTCTCCCACCCTCTGGCCATTAACCCGTCTCCTGGCGATTACATCTAACTTTCTAAATTCCCGAGCAGCTTACAAAATAACAATAACCCAACCTACCAGAGAAACATTGCCACTCTCACCCTTAACTATGGACTCTCCTCACAACAATCGCACCTGACTGAAGTCCAGGGCAGCCAAAATTCAGTCCTGCACCAGCATCAACTCTCTACATACAAAATGTAAATGACTTTCAAGTTTGTTATCTTGTGCCCCTGCAGGGATAAAAATGAGAGCCTTATACCACTGGCAAGGGGAGATTCCCAGATTCCCAATGTGACCCACCATTGATTCCTAGCCATGGAAGAGCCTGAGGTAGTACATTAATGAAGAAAAATCTATTTTCAGTAATTTTTAGAGGTTTTTCTCATCTCCCTTTTAGCCCTGAAATGAGTCATGGTAACTAAGGAACCTGGATTTACAGTGGATACAAAAATTAGCTCCAATAAATTTTCCCCCCCAAGCTCCTGTTGCTAAAGCCTTCGCATCTCATCATCCCTTCCTACATGCATACGCACGTGTACACATACAGAGTAGGTAACTATATGGATTTTATATATATAAGGGCTGTCAACCGATTAAAAAATTAATCACGTGATTAATTGCACTGTTAAACAATAACAAAACAGAATTTATTTAAATATTTTTGAATGTTTTCTACATTTTCAAATATATTAATTTCAATTACAACACAGACTACAAAGTGTACAGTGCTCACTTTATATTTATTTTTTATTACAAGTATTTGCACTGTAAAAAAACCCAAAAGAAATCGTATTTTTCAGTTCACCTAATACTGTAGTGCTTTCTTCATTTAACAACGTTCTCTTGCTAACGATAAAAAGTAAATTCACAAGCCCATAAGTCTGTGGAGGCTGAACACCCTCGGGAGCTTATGGAATTTCTTCCTTCTAGAAATATATTGAGGCCCAAACTTGGTCATATTAAAACAGGTGCAAGATGGATCACTTCCTTCACTGAGAGCGATGAAATTGTACCCTCGCAACCCCAACATCTCCATTGAGCTTCCCACACCTATTCTTAAACCAGCTCTCCACTGATGGTAAAGCCAAATCCATAGGGTAAAGGAAAAGGCATTTGTTTGGCTGATGCTAGGTGGTGGCACTCTCCCCAACCCACACACACAATCTCCCTGATAACCACCAAAACATCCCCTTATCCACCTTTACCTCCTTCTTCACCCTTCTGTTTCCCCCCCCTTGGAAAATCTATTAATAGTGTGAAAAGCACAGCTATGATTCAGTAAATGGCTCTACAGTTCTAGGAAATAATCCTCTTGATATACGAGCAAGTGTCTGATAAGATCTACCTATCTCTTCTCTCTGTTTTCTTTTGAGTGGGCGAATGGGGATAGAGGCATTTTATTTCATACAGGCAACAAAAGAATACACAAGTCAATATGTGTATGTTACCTGCAAAACAAAACAGCAGCACTGTGATATTAAAAAAAAAAACAACCTAAGACTATGTGATAGACAATTTGAGTATCCTGCAAAAGTTATCTGATGCCAGATTATTTATTAGTTTCATAAGAAAAGGATACAGCCTCCCCCCCTGAGCTATGTTGCACACCCCCTAGCTGTATCCAAGGTTCTAGACCAGTAGCCCCCAAACTTTTTATGTTGCACCCCCCCACTCATAATTAATCTGTTCCCCCTCCCCTTCGGCCCCCGGGCCAGGAGTGGAGCCAGAACCAGGGCCAGATCCAGGAACGGAGCTGGGATAGAGCGGAGTGGGTAACACTCCCTCCCCGTGCCCCCCGGGGCCTGGCCCAGGCCCCAGCTTGCCCCCACGAATGTTCCTCTATGCCCCCCTAGGGGGATGCACCTCACAATTTGGGGACCAGTATTCTAGACCTATATATTGACTATCCAGATAATGAGGTGCATGCACATTTCCTAGTGGTATAATCCTGTAAAATTGCCCTTCCCCACTATCAGACTTCATCTCCAATAGGCTGAGGCTGTTGAAAGGATATAATTTTATGTGAGTGGACTGTTGTGCCCCATGCTACAGATGCACAAAGAGGACGCTTATTTCCTGTGCTTAATGCTGTGTTAGTAGGATAACAGATGGATAGGCTTTATTCTGAAGAGGGTTGACATATACTGTGAGACTGAACTTTCTGCATAGTACATACAACGGCGAAGGGGTTGTCAAAGCACCAGCAACTTTTACAAAGGTGAGTATACTCCTCGGATTGTTCATTATTTTAAACTGGAACATTTTTACATACAAAAGTGAGAGAAATGTAACAGGCACAGGTCGAGGAAGCAGAAAGACTGAATCTCATTTTGCTATTCCCTGATCCTTTTCTACCCTCTCTAAGGCCTTTTATATTATTTTGTTATCCTCACTAGCATTCACAACTCCTCCTAATTTAGTCCCCTCTGAAAATTTAATTAGCATACCATTTATCATCTCTTCCAGATCATTAATGAAAATGTTTAATAAAATCAGACCTATAACTTCACTGCAGAATCCCACCAGACACCCGCTAAGTTCATAGGATCTCATTACACCTGGTTTGCAGTGCATCAGCCAATGGCTGGGCTCCTATCCATAGCAACTGGACACTGTACCAAATATTTTACTGAAGTTTTGATGTAACTTCTATTGCAAACACTAATTTTGTAATTGTATCCACGAAGTGACCATGTTTGTCTAGCAAGATTTGTCCTTCATAAAATACATGCCACTCACTGCTCATAGTTCTGTTATTCTCTAGATTTTTATAATTTGTTGCAAAAATCACTGATAGCCTATTATACCTAAGGTTGAAAAATACCTTTTCTTTATAACCTAGTTATTTCAGTTGCTGATAAACTATCTGAAAATTCACTTTGGGAGCTGAAATCTTCCGTGCATAGTTCCTATCTGAGAGTGATTTTATTTTGAAAGTTTAAGAGCTGCTTTTAAATTATGGAAGAGTGGAAAACACAAAATACTTTTGCCATTACAAAAAAATTGTAACCACCCTTAAAAAAAAAAAAAGATTGAACTTGACAAATAGCTAGCTCTTAGTGAAGGATGTGATTTTTTTTAAATCTATTTGATTTACTAAAGTTTTAAAACTACAGATCTCCCAACAGTCCCAGGTTTCTTACGATTGTCCTCTTTGACCCCCAAAACCCCATGTCTCGATTAAAGTGGTTCCTCTCCTGCAGGGCTAGCTGGGCTCAGCTCCCCACTTCAGGCACTGCGATCCCGTGCATTAAGTCACAATGCCAATCAAATTTGGCTCATTTGCCCCTTCATCTCCATCTATGGAGGTGTAGACAGGCCAAATGGAGCAGCACTGTGAACAAGTGAACCATGGGCCAGGTTACAACACTCAGAGGTAGCCAAGCCCAGCAAGCCCCTCCGGGACAGGAGCCACTGTAGCCACTGTTGTAGGATGAGTGCAAGGCAGTCTTACTCTGCAACCTCCCACCAGCGTCAGCAGCCAACCCTCCCTCCACAAGGGATAGCACCCAACACCACCACTACCTCCACCCTAACAGGGCAGCACCTTTCCCACTTTAGCTCCTTCAGATGTTGGGAGGTATGAAAAAGTGTACTGAAAATACACAAATTTTTGTTAAAAAATAGAGGGCCTGATCCAATGGTAGTCATTCTATTTATTTCAGTGGGCAATGGATCAGCCCAAAGTGCATATTTCAGGAGAGATGTGCTATGTATGCATTCACGGCATAAGAAATAGGCACACGTTCATTCCAAGGATTTACTAGCTTCAAAGGGCTGTGGCTATACATCAGGAAAAGCAGAGGAACTTGAACAATTCAAATAGTTCCAGATATTTTATCCTTTTCTTATTTTAAAAAATGCAACAAAAATACACACAATGGCGTAAAATATGCCATTAAGGTGGCATAATTAGAAACCAAAAAAGTCAAGTAATGCAAATGTCATTAGCCTGATTTTCAGAAGTGCTGAGCACCGACAAATCCCATGGATGTCAATGAAAGTGGCATCTTTAAATAGCAGACCATATCCTGGCAACAGCAACTAGACCATACTTCACATACACCAGAATAATAACGGCCATATTGGGTCAGACCAATGGTCCATCTAGCCCTTTATCCTGTCTTCTGACAGTTGACAGGCCAGGTGCTTCAGAGGGAATGAACAGAACAGGGCAATTATTGAGTGAACCATGCCCTGTTGTCCATTCTGAGCTTCCGGCAGTCAGAGGCTTAGGCTATATCTACAGTACCGCGGGATCGACACTCCGGCAATCAATGCACCGGGGTCGATTTAGCGAGTCTAGTGAAGACCTACTAAATCGACGGCAGAACGCTCTCTGGTCAAGCCCAGTACTCCACCGGGAATGAGAGGAGTAAGGTAAGTCGATGGGAGAGTGTCTCCTGTCGACCCAGCGCGGTATAGACACTGCAGTAAGTCGAACTAAGCTACGTCAACTCCAGCTATGTTATTCACATAGCTGGAGTTGCGTAAATTAGGTCAACTTACCGTGGTAGTGTAGTCATAGCCTTAGAGACACTCGGAGCCTGTGGTTGCATCCCTGACCATCTCTGACTAATAGCCATTGATGGACCTATCCTCCATAAACTTACCTTATTTTTGTTTTAATCCAGTTATACTTTTGGCCTTCACAACATTCTCTGCTAATAAATTCCACAGATTGACTGTGTGCTGTGTGAAAAAGGATTTCCTTATGTTTGTTTTAAACCTGCTGCCGAATAATTTCATTGTGTGACCCCTGGCTCTTGTGCTATATGAAGAGGTAAACAAAACTTCCTTATTCACTTTCTCCACACCAGTCATGATTTTATAGACCTCTATCATATCCTCCCCACTTCGTCATCTTTTTTCCAAGATGAACAGTCCTAGTCTTTGTAATCTCTCCTCATACAGAAGCTGTTCCATACCCCTAACCATTTTGTTGCCCTTTTCTGTACCTTTTCCAATTGTAATATATCTTTTTTGAGATGGGGCGACCAGAACTGCATACTGTATTCAAGGCATGGACGTACCACGAATTTATATAGTGGCATTATGCTATATTCTGTCTTATTGTATCCATTTCCTAATGGTTCTTAACATTCTGTTCCCTTTTTGGGCTGCTACTGCACACTGAGCGGATGTTTTCAGAGAACTATCCACAATGACTCTAAGATCTCTTTCTTGCATAGTAACAGCTAATTTAGATCCCATGATTTTATATGTATGGCTGGGATTATGTTTTCCACTGTGCATTACTTTGCACTTAACACTGAATTTCATCTGCCTTTTTGTTACCCAGTATTGTGAGATCCCTTTGTAACTCCTTGCAGTGAGCTTTGAACTTAACTATCTTGAGTAATTTTGTGTCATCTACAAACTTTGCCACCTTCCTGTTTATCCCCTTTTGGAGATCATTTATGAGTACATTGAACAGCACAGAATCTCACTTATTCACACCTGTGATTTCAGTGAATTATTGAACCTTGTGAATTACTAAGAGAACAGTTCAAAAAGCCAAGCATGCTGTATCACAAAAGTTGCTTTACTTTGTTCATTTGACAATGTTCTGTAATTTAATCTGTAAAAATAATAAAATTTAAATAAAATGAGAGCGTACTACTCAACTATTTTTGCTAAACAACATTTGTGGCAAAGGAGAGAGAGAAACAATTTAAAGTGTGCAAGTTGGGAGGCATTCGGCATACCAAAGGGTGAATACATACTTGATCCAACTGCCACTGAAGTCAATGGGAGTACCTCTACGGACTGCAATGGGAGATGGTGTCTGTGGTGTGATCTGACTTTCCAAAGTGCCAGGGGGTGCATGATCCCTGGCTCTGCCCCAGGCCCTGCACCCCATTCCACCCCTTCCTCCAAGGTCCCACCCACCCCACGCCTCTTCCCATCCCCACTTCACCCTAGCCCCACCTCTTCCCACCCCCGCTCCACCCCTCCCCCAAGCGCTCTGCATCCTCACTCCTCCCTCCCAGCCTCCTGCCACGAAACAGCTGATTGCAGTGGGCAAGAGGCGTGGGGAGGGAGTGGGAGGTGCTGATCAGCAGGGCCTGTCAGTGGATAGGAGGCACTGGGTGAGGTGGGGGGGAGCTGATAGGGGGGCTGCCAGTGGATGCTGAGCACCCACCATTTTTTCCCTGTGGGTGCTCCAGCCCCGGAGCACCCATGGAGTCGGCGCCTATTGATCACACCCTTCATGAAGTTCTACTATAATGCACTATTGACTTTCTTGTTAAATGAGAAGATTCAGAGACAGAGACAGACACACACACACAGATTTTGTTTACCAGTAACCAGAGCCATGTCTGCGCATTCACACTGGTGGAATCCCCCAGTGAAGACAGCTTTAAAGAGGATTCTGTGAACACAGTGCCAAAGCGGCACTATGCCCCACAAGAAGGAATGCAAAGAGGCCGTTGATCATACTCTCTGCTGGGGGAAACATACCATAAAACCTACAGGACATGCAACAAGTGATATATGTTGTCACTGGGATTTCGTACTTTTGCATTACCTAACTTTTCTGATTGTAACTGTCACCTTAATCGTTGCATTAATGGAGATTTATTTAAACACAGTCCATCAGACTATGCCTCAAATACTTGTTTACCTGGAAAGGTTTATAAAGTCACCCTTTTGTTCTAGTGGCATCTAAAAGGCCTTCTCCTCTGTAATTTGTTTTCCCCAATAGATATAATGAAAATGTTTTTTTAAACTATTTCAAAATCAAATCTACCAGTCAGTAATTTGATCTGCAGCAAACAGAGAAAGGATTGCAAGCAAAGTGCTTTTCAATACAGCATACTTAATTACACATGCAAATGCATCAGCTAAATTTGGGCACTCTGTTGGACAACTAATTATGTTGAAAACACAACTGCCAGCTTAATAGACCACACTGTTCTCCCAATTCCCCAAGCTGTTTCTGCTTTCTAGACTGGCCTGCAATTGCAGGGGGAAAGGCGGGGGGTTGTTTGGATTATTTAAATATGCACTATACAGGTATTGGCCTCTCTGCCTGCTTATGGCTCAGTAAGACCAACATTTATAATCCTTCCTTGCCAAAGCATCTCTGGCTGCCCTTTTTGGCTTTGATTCTGCTCTTCCTCAGGCAGTCAGTGAAGCCTACAATGATACATGATGGACCCTTCGAGTGAGAAGAAACTATGAACAAAAACTGCTCTAGCACGTGCCTTGGGTTCTACTTACACCTCCACCACCCTCTCTCTGCCTGTGAGCCCAGCACTGACACTTAATTTGCCCATTTCTCCCACAAGCATCTCCTGCCTCACTTTTCCTGGTCAGTAACACCCACCATGCTCTCCTCGTTTAAATCCATAGCACAATAAGCATGGACCCTGCTCAGCTGTATACTGTTGTTGTGAGCATTACAAAACACCTCGTGCCTTATCCTACAGTATTTACACAGCCGATACAGGAGCCACCGCACGAAACACTGTGATGCCATGCAAGCAGCCCCACTGGAAGGCAGAGTGGAGCAATTTGCAGTTGATGGTGACAGTCACGCATCACCTTGACACGGTTGAGCACTACTTCTGGGCCTGGGAAACAAGCACCGACTGGTGGGACCACATCATTATGCAGCTATGGGATGACGAGCAGTAGCTGCAGAACTTTCGAATGCGTAAGGGCACTTTCCAGGAACTGTGTGAAGAGCTTTCTCCAGCCCTGAAGTGCAGCGATACTAAAATAAAAGCTGCTCTGACAGTGGAGAAGCGAGTGACGATAGCTCTGTGGAAGCTTGCAACGCTAGACTGCTACCATTCAGTGGGGAATCAATTCGGAGTGGGTAAATCTACCGCGGGATCTGTTGTGATCCAAGTGTGCAGGGCCATCCATAGACTTCTGCTCAGAAGGGTAGTGACTCTGGGCAACATGCAGGATGTAGTGGATGGTTTTGCCGCGATGGGGTTCCCTAACTGCGGTGGGGCTATAGATGGAACGCATATCCCTATCTTGGCACCAGACCACCTTGCCAAAGAGTAAATAAACCGAAAGGGATACTTCTCAATGGTATTGCAAGCACTGGTGGATCACAGGGGCAGTTTCACCGACATCAACGTGGGATGGTCGGGAAAGGTGCATGACGTGCACATCTTTAGGAACTTCAGTCTGTTCAGAAAGCTGCAAGCAGGGACTTTCTTTCCAGACTGCAAAATAACCATTGTTGATGTTGAAAGGTCAATCGTGATCCTGGGAGACCCAGCCTACCCCTTGCTCCCATAGCTCATGAAGCTGTACACAGGCAGCCTGGACAGCAGTAAGGACCAGTTCAACCATAGGCTGAGCAAGTAGCCCCTTTGTTATTGCTACCTGCTGTGCGCTCCATAATATCTGTGAAACAAAGGGAGAAAAGTTTCTGGTAGGGTGGGGGGTTGAGGCAGATCACCTAGCAGCCAATTTTGAGCAGCCAGATACCAGGGCAATAAGAAGAGCACTTTGAGGGGCTCTGCGTCTCCGTGAGGCTTTGAAAACCAGTTTCAGCAGTGAGCCAAAGTAATGTTACACTTATCTGTGTTGTTCCTTACTAACATCCTTGTCCCCTTCATTGCATTTTCTCCCCTGTAAACTCCACCCCCACTAACCACCACGTGTTGAATCAATAAAGAGCCTTTTCTCCTCAATTCATTTTTTATTATGCACACAAACACACAGAGACAGCAAAGAAAAGTAAGATAACCTGGGGCAAAAGGGTTGATAAACCAAGGTGGAGGGTTGAAGGGGGGAAGAAACATGGACAGCTTGCTTACTGATGCATTGCAATAACAATCAAAGGTGTGGGAATGGGCACCTTCTGGTTCTTGCATTCAAACACTAGGGGAGGGTACAAGGGATACTGAACTTTCCCCCCTGCTCCCCCCCCCCACCTCATAGGACGTTTGGGGGGAGGAGGATGTGGAACTTGGCGATGATGACAGAAAGTTCAGCATAGGCTGCAGCGGGACTCTAGCAGCCAGCTGCCTTTCTTGAACCTTAACCAGATGCCTCAACATGTCTGATTGCTCCTTCATAATCCGCAGCATCTCTTCCTGCATTGAACGCTCTTGTTCCCTGCATGCTTTCCTGTCCTCCCTGTCCATGTCCAGGTTCTCAGACAGTGTAATCCTCCATGCTCTTGTTCAATGAGTTAATGTGTGCCTCTGAGAGTGACATGTCCTCCCAACTTTTCTTTTTCTGCCTTCTAATCTGGGAAAGTCTCTATCCCGGTGTGGAGGATGCACTGACGGACAAGGTTTCAGTTGCAAGGAATACAAAGTACAAGGGTAGCATTGATAGTGCATACATTATTTCTGGTGCAAAATTAATTCTTTTTACAAAAAAACACCCCTCAATACACTTCACTGCAAGCCAAAACATAACCACAATTTCTGGCCACTGCAAGAGTCTGTTTGTTGCTCCAGCCATGGCGAGTAAGGCCATGAGGCATGGGCGAGAGGTCTTGTACTACATCTTTTGTGAAGACATCCTTGGGATCACTGGATGGAACTTCAGAAAAGCCCCCTTTCCCCTAGCAACCTGGATGGTGCTTGAGGACAGGCACCAGTGTAAAGCCCCCTAAACAGTTAATTTTTATTTTTTTTACAGAAGTGGCACCGGGTTGGGAGTAGGGAGACAAACAGGAAGCCGCCCCCCCCCCCCTTTTTAAATGCTGGTTGCAATACACGGTGATCCCTTCCAACCAAAACCAGGCATGTTTGGGAAAGCATGGTTGTGTGACCCAGATTTCACCAAATAGGAGCAGATTACTTGTTGAATTGTTTGCAATTTAAGGGCTAGCATTGAAAAGTTCCCATTTTCCCTAGGTGACCATATGCGCTATCACTATCCTGAGGGTAACAGAGGCAGCAAGGAAGTAGATGCTGCAAGCGTGTGAGTACAGAACCGCTCCTTATGCTGCAACACTGTGTGCCGCAATGATGCCAGCAGAGTTAATACTGGAGTGGCGCGGGAAGTGTCCTAACGTGGTGGACGAAATAAGGCAGCCCTTCCTGTAAACCTTCTGCAAAGGATTGCAGAGTACCTCCATGAACGCTTCCTAGAGATCTCCATGGAGGATTCCTGGGCCATCCCCGTGCACATAAACAGTCTTTTTCGGAGAGCACCTCTGCATAGCTGGAGTGGCCACCGATACCCACTGCACCTACTTTTTTGTTCAGATTAAACATTAGAAATAATAGCATGAAACCCCTACAGTTTGATTTGAAATGTGTACCCACCAGGGGTGCCTTCCCCAGCATCATGCTCCGCCGACAGCTGGTCCTGTGAAAGGATGGGCTCCAGGGTTAAAAACAGCTCTTGGCTGTCGGAGAGAATGGATCCTCCACTTGCCTGCCTCACATTCTCCTCCTCTTCCTTGTCAACAATAGAGGTCGCCCGGAGCTTCTGGGAGGTATCCATAGAGCGTTTTGGAGTAGTGGTGAGGTCGCCGCCGAGAATCGCATACAGCTCCTCATAAAAGTGGCACGTCTGTGGGTCAGAAACAGAACGACTGTTCGCCTCCCTTGTCTTCTGGTATGCTTGTCAAAGCTCCTGTATTTTCATGCGGCACTGCTGCATGTCCCTGGTGTAGTCCTTCTCCCCTATGCCCCACGCAATCTTGGTATAGATGTCAGTGTTTCTTCTGCTGGATCAGAGCTCTGCCTGCACAGACTCTTCTCCTCACACAGCAATAAGATCCACCCATTTCCTGTGTACTCCGTGCTGCAGCGTGTTTGTGGCCTTGAGTCTCCATGATCAGCTGGGCTGACGAACTCTCCAGGCTGATCAAACAGGAAATGAAAATTCAAAAGTTCCCGGGGCTTTAACAGGGGAGCGGCTGTTTTCTGTACACCTGGCTGACGTACAGTGGAGTTGAAAGTGCTCTCCAGAGCAGTAACAGTGGAGCACTGTGGGACACCTCCTGGAGGCCAATTAATTCGAACTACACAACACAATGTCTACACTACCCCATGTCGACCCGTGGATGTCGAATCAAGCGCTACGTCTCTCGCGGAGGTGGAGTACAGAAGTTGACTTTACAGATCACTTAGGTCAGCGGAAGGGACTCAATAGTGTAGACAAATACATTATTAAATCGACCTAACATGGCTTATGTCGACCTAACTTTGTAACATGTAGACTAGGCCTCAGAGTGAAAACAGAAACTATATCAGCAAAAAGCAGCATGGAGAAGAAGAAAGGGTCACCCTTTTGTGAAATTCACAAAATATGGGTTTTCACTTTACAAGTGAAACCTTTTCTCAGACTTCTATAGCCAGTCACTTATTATGCATTCCAACATTCCCTTGTTTATAGTATGATGCATGTGCTTAGTGAATAAATATGAAGAACTTCAACAACTTATGTTTTAGTCTCATATTCAATCCAATCCTGCAAACTGTTGTGTACCTCCAGTGCTCAAGTGAGCCCAATCCTGCAAAGTGTGAGTCACTCCTGAACAAAGTGGGAATTGGGGCATTCAGCACCTCAAAAATCAGACTTAATGCAGAACATCTTTGCATAGTTCAACTGCCTACCAAAACATATGCCAGTCTGTGTGAACCCCATGTGTCACTGTGTAGCCAAGTCAACAATAAACCAAATTGCCAGTATTACCAAAGCCAGATATAATTCCTCTTCAATTCAATAAGTGTTCTTACTGCGTGTCCTAAACTGCTGGATAATGTTGCTGTGACTTGCCAAATGGATTGCCACCCCCGAGGTGAATGTGTTTCAGCAGTGCTTAGGTATAGTTTGAACATTGGTTTGTTATATTTGTAAAGCACCCTGGGATGAAAGGACTTACAAAATAAATAAATAAAACACAGGTAAGTAATATAAAATGATGAGAGAAAAACAGACCGCCTTCAAGGTTCCAAATATAGCATTTCAGTACACACTGTACCTGTTGGAGTCTTTACTGAGAGCAATGAAATCATACAGCTCACTGCCTCAAATTCTACCTTTGATAGGTCGTGGTCTGTTGGCTCATTTCAAATTGTTACGTAACAGGTCATGTTAGCATCCCAGCATCAAGATCACCTTGAGCTGTGTCATCTACAGTAGGTATCATAACTAAAAAGAGTCTAGTCACATGGACAAAACCACTGGACAGCTATTTCCCTTTTCATAATAGGTGAGTGATCTGAAAATTCAGGTTGGAGACTAACAGATTGCGCTGAATAAAAGCACCTGCCAGCCAGGCTGCCAAGCAATAGCGAAAATGAATCTGAATAAAAGCTGGAATAAGAAGATACCTTGGAGAGAGCCCCGTTTCTATAGCTAATGCAGTCATAAGGGACATTAACCTAATTTTTGTCAGGACAACCTGTCAACACTGCAGCACTTAAGATGGGCACTAAGGGGTTATTTCATCTCTAAGATGGATCACAAAGAATGAAATTAGTCATGTTGGTTCACAGAAAAATAAAGCCCTACTTGTTCAGGGACAAATCATGGAGTGGGTTTTTGTGCGTTTTTTTTTTTTTTTTTAAAATAATGTGTGAGTAAGCACAGCAGCTGATTTTACTGATCACACAGTGCTATATACCCTAGTTTCATAGCCGAGGTCTGACTCAAGCTCATGCACTACATATTAGAGACTACTTGGAGGTAATTTTCAAAGATTGCCTCTTGCAGACAGGTATCAGGAAACACAGAACCTGTTATCATTTATCCTTCTTATGCCAGGTGCATTACTTCTAAGGAAAATGCTCAATTTCACTCCTTGGAGGTTGGAAATTTTTGCTGAATTAAACCACTTACCTCTCATTCTGAAGGTTCCAGGCATGTATAGTGTACACACTGCAGTTCAACCATATATAACTGGTCATTTGTAGGATTTTATGAATGCGAGAATGGAGAATCATGTATGTGTGTGTGACATGATTTGTAGAAGAGTTGGAGGGAAGGGGGTTTGATTATTCTGCCTTCCTGATGGCTACTGTAAGAGACATACCGAAATTGCCTGACTTGTTCTTTAGGGACTTTCCATGAATGAGTAGGCAAAAGGGAAGAGATGAGAGACTACAGCCTTGTATCTTGATGAAAGGTGCTCTTCCCCTTCAGGAGACCAGCCCATTCCTTCCAACCTTCTAGCTGTTTATATATACGCTTCTTTAGCTTCCATCATGTCTGGGTACTTTACAGTGTTAAAAATCAGAAACACATGAACTAAACTAATTGTCAGGCTACCAAACCACCCACTCTGGAACTCATTAGTAATAAGGTGGTGATGGGGCTTTGCATCATGCAAACCAAACCCCTAACTGAACAGGTGAGCTTCCGAGCTTTACCAAATCAACAGAGGAAGTGGCGTCTACAGGCAAAAGTCTTCTACTGACAGCAACCCTCAACTTGGTCCTCAGTCTGTAGAGCGCTTTAATTACACACAAAAACCCTATGTTAAATGAATATTATTAAGGTTGCAAAGTAAAGCTCTCAGAAGTTAGGAAATGCCATAGTTGCCTGTGCAACCTTAATTCAGCAGCCTTGTGCTTATCCATTATGATACTGTCTTTAATTTATATTATCACATACTATTTTTTCCAGAGGACCCCTGCTTCATTCAGTGTTCAGGCTGGACAGTACTCAATGAGCAGTCGTTCAAAATTTTGATTCCTCCTCATTGTTTAACATGCAGCCCCAGGTCTTATTTACTATATACTTTTCAAAACCTGCTCTGAAAACAGGGCCTTTTCTACTGCACTGTAATTTATTTTCCTCACACCCCTGTGAGGTGAGGGAGTGCTATTATCCCCATATTACAGGTGTCAAGTTGGGCACCCGGAAAATGAGGAACAAACAATTAGCGACCACCTCTGAAAAGTTTGGTTTAAGTGACTTGCCCAGCATCACACAGGAACTCCGCAGCAGAGGCAGGGTTAGAATCTGATTCTTCAAGGAAGCGTTCAATTGCCCATCCTTTCTCTTCTTGCAATACCCTTTCTCATTGACTACACTTCCAACTACTCCAACAAATGAGGTAAGGAGTCCTACAGCCAACCTCCTCCTTTGTTATATAACCCTGATTCATCCCAAGAGCAGGTCCATCCTGTGTACTGAATGGAGCAGGGGTCCTATAGTTCTGACATTTCCTAACTTTTGAGTCCTGGACTTTACATCCTTAATAACATTCTTTTAACATATTTTTGTATGTAATTTCCTAGAGTTTTAAAAAAAATAAACTGAAAAAGCAAATTCCGTCATGTAGCATCATACTGACATTCACATGTCTCCTCAGCAAGGTAGGAACTTTTAGATCCACTTACTGCACAGGCTTCTGCCATTTGAGCTCATGGAGTAACTGATAGTGGCAGTAGGTTGCCATCCTCTATGTCAATCAGCATTAGAGGTGGATGAGACACTTTGACAGTGGATTTCACACATATCTGCTGACAGCAGGGGAATGGCAAGACTCAAGGATTTTGGGTTCCATTCCAGGCTCTGGAGAAGAGCATGCTCCAGTGGGCACAGACTCTTCTATCCTGTCTCCTCCAACCTGTCCCTTCCCCACCACTGGCCCCTTGTCCCAGTCCCATTCTCCTCACCCAAGTAGTCCCAGTCTCCATCCCTCAGGCTTCTCATCCCAGTCCCAGTTTCCTTGCCCAGCCAATGCCCTCCTGGCTCCTCATCCAATTACAGTCTCCCCACACCCACTCCCCATTTCTTTCCCCAGCTGCCATGCTCATCATCCCAGTCTCCACTCCTAGTTTCCCACTCCAGGCTCTTTGTCCCAGTCTACTCTCCCAACCCCATCAGATCCAGCTCTTATCCTCTCTGCATTTGAGACAGGCAGCTTCCTTCTCCATATTGCCTTGGCCCTAGCAGAGGAATCATTGGGAACACAAGAGAGAGATTCCATAGTCTCAGTTTCAGTGCCTAGCCCAATCACAGAGCAGCTGGGAAAAAACGGTTACTCACCTTCTCGTAACTGTTGTTCTTCAAGATGTGTTGTTCATGTCCATTGCAATCGGGTGTGTGCATGCACAGTCATCAGAAAGTTTTCCCTTAGCAGCTCCCGTCGAGTCGGCTGTGGAGCCCCCTGGAGTGGTGCCTTCATGGCGCTGGATATAGGACCCTGCGCCACCTCAGTTCCTTATTGCCAGCTACTCCAACAGAGGGGAATGCGGGTGGGCATTGGAATGGACATGAACAACAGATCTCGAAGAACATTTACAAGAAGGTGAGTAACTTTTTTCTTCGAGTCCTTGTTCATGTCAATTCCAATCAGGTGACTCCCAAGCTCCACTCCAGAGGTGGGGTTGGAGTTAAGGACTTGCTGACTGGAGCACCACTCTGCCAAATGCTGCATCATCTCTGGCGTGCTGGGTGATAGCATAATGAGAAGTGAACATGTGCATGAAGGACCAAGTTGCTGCTCTGCAAATTTCCTGTATCAGTACCTGAGCCAAGAACACCGCTGACGTGGCCTGTATCCTTGTGGAATGGGCCGTAAGTGCTGGGGCTAGGACCTTGGCCAGCTCGTAACACATGCGGATGCATGCCATAATCCAGGAAGATATTCTTTGAAATGAGACCAGGAGCCCTTTCATCCGGTCTGCTATCGCCACAAACAGCTAGTTCGAATGGCTTAATGCGCTCGATGTAGAATGCTAGCGCCCGCCAAACATCCAATGAGCGTAGCCTCTGCTCTCGACTACTGGCATGAGGCTGAGGATAAAAGACACATAGAAAAATGTCTTGCCTAGTATGGAAGTGTGACACTACCTTGGAAAGAAAGGCTGGGTGAGGCCTGAGTTGCACCTTATCCTTGTGGAAGACCAGTTAGGGTGGGTCGGAGGTAAGGGCCTTTAACTCTGACACCCTCCTAGTTGATGTGATTGCGACCAGGAAGGCTACCTTCCACAACAGGAAGAGGAGTAAGCAAGTCTCCAGCGGTTCAAATGGGGGCCCCATTAATCTAGAGAAGACCAGGTTAAGGTCCCATGCAGGAACAGGCTGTCTAATCTGAGGATGTAGTCGTTCCAGACCCTTGAGGAAATGTCCTACCATGGGGTTGGCAAATATGGAGCGTCCAGATGCTCCGGGGTGGAAGGCCAAGATAGCAGTGAGTTGTACCTCGATGTATGACGCTGCCAGGCCTTGTTGTTTCAGGTGCAGAAGGTACTCTAGAATGAGTTGTATAGGCCGCTGGGTACACCAGCAAGTGAAAGTTTTCCACTTAGTTAGATAAGTGGCCCTGGTGGATGGTTTCCTGCTGCCAAGTAGGGCCTCTCTTACTGGTTCTGAGCACATAAAGTCCATGGGGTTTAACCATGAAGCTTTCAGGGCGTGAGATGGAGGGACTGGAGGTCCAGGTGGTGAAGGTGACTGTGGTCCTTAGTGACCAGGTCGGGGTGGAGTGGTAATGCGATCGGGGCGTCCACTGACGGCTCCAAGAGCATGGTGGCCACCAGAATTACCTCCACTGTGTCCCTACAGACCTTGAGATGTACCTTGTGCACAAGAGGGATCAGGGGAAGGGCATACAACATGCAGCCTCCCCAGGGTAGCAGAAACGCATCCGTGATCGAGCCAGTGCTGTGATTCTGGAAGGAACAGAACATTGGGCACATTCAGTTGCTCTGGGTGGCGAACAGATGGCCCTGGGGAAACTCCCACCTTTGGAAGATGGAGTGTGAGACATCCGGACGGATGGACCACTCGTGATTCCAGAGGGCTTCTCGACATAAGGGGGAGGAACGGGTTCCACCCTGCTTGTTGATGTAAAACATGCAGTGATGTTGCCTGTCATCACTGCCACGCACTGTCCTTGCAGCTGGGCCTGAAAAGTTTGGCGTGCTAGTCATACTGCCCCGAGCTTCTTGATATTGATATGAAATGGGAGCTTGTCCTGTGACCATAGGCCCTGTGTTTGGAGATCTCCCAAATGTGCACCCCAACCCAGAGCTGATGCGTCTGCTACCAGGGAGAAGGAAGGCTAGGGACTATTGAAGGGGACTCCTTCGCACTCCGTCCGAGGGACTCGAGAATGTGTTCTGGCACTTTCACCACTGAGTCTAGGCTGTCGCACTTCAGGCGGTAGGCAGACGCAAGCCTCGCTTGTAGGGGTCTGAGCCTCAGTCTGGCATGCCGGACTACATACGTGCAGGCTGCCTCGTGGCCGAGGAGACTCGGGCATCCCCTTGCAGTAGTGGCTGGGTACCGCCTTGTACGGGGAGATTTTGGCAAACCAGTAAAGTGCTTGAAACCACTATTGCTAACAGTAGCCAAGTCAGCAGGCCACACTGAACCATGATTGCTTATTACTAAAAGTAGCCAAGTCATCAGGTCGTAAATTGGTCATGCAGCGGCCTTAGCGTAACCAAGGCAGGAGGGGCGGGTATTTTGGGTGCCACAGACAGGGCAGCTTGAGCCCGCGCCCTTCCTGCTAAAAATGTTGAAATTGCTGATGCATGTATTTTAGAAAAACAAGAAGTATGTTTATATGTGTCCCCGGGAATGTTTATCAGGGCCCCAAGGCATGGACACGCTGGAAAAGAAATAAATAAAACAAAACATCTCTGGTTAATTGATGATCATCAGGAAACCTCTTGCTTGACCTTTAAAAACTGCTTGCTTAGCAAGTTTTCTTTCAGGGATATGTCATTGTATTATTAATGTATAAATAAAGGGAAAAGTTTGAGGTAGTTGGACTTCTCAGAAGGGGCTCTTCAGGGACGCTCCCTCTGGGCGCATCTTGGGGTCCCCACCGGCAGACGGAAGTTTGGCCAGCAGAAGCCACCCGAAAGCCACTGGTGGTAAGAATGAACTGAGGAGGCATGAGGTCGGCAGGGTCCTATATCCGGTGCCCTGAAGGCGCCACTCCAGCGGGCTCCACAGCCGACCCGATGGGAGCTGCTAAGGGAAAACTTTCCGACAACTGTGCATGCAGCGCGCACGCACCTGATTGGAATTGACATGAACAAGCACTCGAAGAAGAGCAGCCATTAAAGAGATGGTGCAGCTTCACCCCTGTAGCCTGGGGCTGGAGACAGCATGCTCAGTCACTCATTGGAGATGGCACATACAGAGCCTGGTCAACTCTAAGAGCTCTGAACATGCTAAGGGTGCATAGAATCTTTGGAGATTTTAGTTGCTAAAATCAAAGGGCTTGTCTACACAGACAATTAATTCACAGCATGCTGGGGTGCAAAGCTACCCCACACTAGCTTGCCTCGGACTAACTGTCAGTGTGGACACTGCTGACATGCATTAACGGTTTGTTAGTTCACTCTGATCTAGTCCTCTCTGAAATGGGACTAGACCAAACCCCAGCTTGCCATGAGCAAAATGAGTAGACAATCCCTATTAGTCTCTACTAAGCATGTGCAAACTGAGATTTTTCAAAATCTTATAACTTGGCCAAATTTGGTCAGATTTTCACTGGAACAGCAAAAGGCACATCTCTGAAACAAAGATTACATCCCTGAAAAATTTCCAAGCCCCTGCTCCGAAGCATACAGGTGCTAGAGCATTTCACTGAAAGTCACCAGACTTTTTTTTTTTTTTTTTAAACAACATCACAAATCAATGCATTTTCCCCTAGCCTCATTTTCTGAAACAGTTGAACTGTTTTGGCTAAAACTTTCAAAAAAGACTGAGACAGAGACCAGCATAGAAGATATCGGCCCAAATGCTTAAAATTTAGCAAAATTATAAGCAACTGAATACAGGCTCTTATAAATGAGATGTGTTTGACAACCTCAATGATAGGCAGAGCTTCCAGCCCCACCTATAATGTATAGTTCTTTCTACAGCACTCATCAGCACATTATACAAGTGTCCCAACTCCTCCAGGATGGAAGGATATATAGTACATAAGTATTAAAAAAAAATACTGATATTATTTCCCTTTTTATAATATGCAACAGTATTATGATGGGACCAAATCCTGCTTCAGTGGGAGTTCCCTGTGCAAAAAAGTACAGGATTAGGTCCCATGGCTTAAACAGTACTATATACCTGAGCAAAGACAGCAGGATTTGGCGCGTGACCTGTAAAAACATTCACATCTCAAGTGCAGAGAAAGTGGAAATGTGCACACTAGCTGCCAATCAGAAAATTTTGATTCTTGAATTGTCCCTAAACCTATTGTGCACATCAGCATTGGACTTGCACAACTAACTGAATACTTATGGGCACAATTTCACATTTTTCATGTGCCAACATGAGATTTACAAGTGTAACAGGTGTGTACACACAAATTTTGCATGCACAGCACAGATGCCAATCTTTGACTTTTAGTCTCTAAAACTGTAACATTAATAATCCCCCTGTATTTGCAACTGCTGCTCTGAAGTCAGAAATACACCCTCCCCCGCTTTGGAATGGAATGGAGGGTTAAAGAAAGTGTTGCATCCCTGTGCTACTAAGAATTCTGTACTCAAAGCAGAACTAAATCATCATAATGGCCAGTAACTTCCCCCGGGAAGGAAATCCTTTCAGAAGATATATCAATATCTTGTGTAATTTTAGAATGTATCCAGGACAATTTATAGTGCCAATAATGCCAAGAGCTCTGCCACAGAGGAAGAGCTACTACATCATCAAATGTCCCCCATCCTGAATCAAAGGTCAAGCAAAGCATTGCATATGAAAAGGTGTCCTTATACTTCAGGTTCTGTCACAAAATATATCTTCCCTCAGCGTGTGTTCTAGCTGCTTTCTCTATTCCAGAGTCGGATAAATATCGGTGGTGTCATATGGACAGAAACGGCAAGTGCTTTAGAAACCTTCCGATGGAAAAGTGCTGTACAAGTGCAAGGTATCATTTAGGACAAGTGCTGAATAATGCAATGCTGGAAAAGTTATAGGGCCAGGTGATGTCAATCAGTATAGCTCCACTGAAATCAATGGAGCTACAGCAATCCATACTAGCTGAGGATCTGGCATATAGATTTTAACTCTGTCTCAACAAATCAAACAGTGCAAGTAAAATATAAGTGACCCCAGTACAGAGGCAACAATGTTACACTGCAGAACACATTTTTATTGATGAGAGTGAAATATATGTAAATTTTATTAATGAAAAGTACACTTGAACCATTAAGTTCAAGGAAACACTTTTCAGAGTTGAACCAGGCTGTAAGGAGAAAATAAACTGTCGGAAAATGGCACCTTATTATTCAGTAGATTTTTTCCCTGCACGTACTTAGAACCCAGCCCACTTCCCCAGAGCTGACTCAATTTTGGCTTATAGATCATCAACAGAATTATTAACTAAGTTCCAACTGCAAGGCCAAATTCTGATCTTAGTTTCAACTGCACTACTCCACTCCACACCACAGGTTTACACAGGTGTAAGTGATGGTATAATTTTCCACGAGCCCAGACTCAGTGAGCCTTGCATCAGCTTGTTACATAAGAACAGCGCTTTGGTACTGAAGGAATTTCCAGGACCTGAACACAATAGGTGCCTGCTTAGGACCTTGATTCTCCAGTAACTAGAAAGTTCACAGCACTGATAAAGAACTTGCCTAGCAAATTCCTTAGAAGCTAAATTGGCCTCAACATCAATAAAGTTTCAGCACCAGAAGGCTCAATCTCTCGGTCAGCATTCTTTATGTCTAGGACTCCTTAAAGCCCAGTGCAGATTGTGGAGCATGGCTGTTATGCCTCTTTAGCACAGACTTCTTTGGTCCCTGATTCATCCATATCTTGCCTCTCAAGCTGAAAATATCCTACTCCGTCCCACCACAGTGGGAGGTGCTGATCTGAGGACAGACCTGTGACTGGGCTCATGAGATCTCCTCACTGAAGAAAGCATAGAGCCTCTGCTGCCTACTGAGCAGTGATCAGGGAATAGGATTCCTCCAGACAAGACAAACAGCAGGAACACACATCTGCCTCTGGGGACATATAACTCATGATGCCTTCTTAGCTGCATTTTTCGAGGCCTGTCCAGGCCTGGCTTTGAGTACACAGAAAAATTTCTTCTGTATATTTTTTAGGTTTTTCAGCGCAAATGGCCTCACATCAACTCATAAAATGCTTTTTTTACCCCCTCTTTATCTTGAGTCTTATCCTGTTATAATTAATCCACTTAGCATAGCTGTACTTCAGAATGAGTTGAACTGCTACAGGGTTCTTGTGGATGCATTCCCATATCAAATTAACTATAATGCTTCAGGTAGTCCTCCCACTGTTATTCAACACTGCACTGTTCTACATCTGAATTGACCAGTCTGGTTACCTATGTGCTCTCCACTGTTGTGGGATTATCTAGCTAGATGTCTCTCTCTGTTTAAATGCTGACACACCTCAAGTGTACTAATTTGTGATGCCTGCTCATGTAGTTCACAGTCCCTAAGTCCATTACACCTTATCGTCTGTGCTTCCATATGGTCTTGTCAGGAGATTCTGGATGTCCCTGCCCCCTGGGCAGACGAGAACATTGTCTAAACTAGCAATTAACAGCGCTGCAACTTTCTCACTCAGGGGTGTGAAAAAACACCCCCCTGAGCGCAGCAAGTTGCAGCGCTGTAAGGCACTAGTGTAAACAGTGCCCCGGCGCTACACCCCTTGTTGAGGTGGCCCAGCGATGCACTACGACCACACAAGGCATGTTAAAGCACTGCCACGGCAGCGCTTTAGTGTTACCAGTGTAGACTAGCCCTTAGTCTCATCTTTCCAGTAGTCACTGGAACGTCAAGATCTAGCAGAGCAGATGCAGAAGGGGTACTTCCTGCAGACATGCCAGTGCTGCACTGAAGAGCAGTGGCAGAATTAAAAAAAGCTCAAAAAACAAAACCAACACTCCGGTAATGCTCCCACTACATGTGCAGACTATGAGGCGCTTCCTGAGAAGCAGCAAAAAAACCTGGTATATGTTGGTCAGTTTAACCATGGCCCACAATAAGCAGACATATCCTTTGGAAACCACACAGGCAAAAACAGACGCTGGCCAGAAGTATATTTCTCGAGACAGCCAAAATCTCTTTATATACACAAACAGCCAGCTAGCAATTCAGCTGGAAATGCCACTAGAGACCTAGTCAGAGAGCCAGAGTGACAATGCTGCTCATCCAGTAAGTATGATTTTGGGTATATCTAGCAGGAGCTAGATACCTACAGCTGGCCCATGCCAGCTGACTCCGCTCGCCCGGCTTGGATTGTGGGGCTGTTTCATTGCTGTGTAGACTTAGTGGCTCGGGCTCCAGCCTGAGCCCTGGGACCACCCCACCTCGCAGGGTCCTAGAGCCCGCACTCCAGCCCGAGCCTGGAACTCTCCACAGCAATGAAACAGCCTCACAACCTGAGCCACAGGTCAGCCATAGATTTTTCTTTGCTGTGTAGACATACCCTTAGGGTCCAGAATAAAAAAGTTGGCATTAGCAGGTTAGCACAAGCTAAACTAGCTACTTAACTATAAAACGGTTTAATAGTAAAAGATAAGGGAGTTTGGGATACCCCTTCAACACCAATATTGCTGCAGAGCCCTTGCACCTGCAACCAGTCATGACAAGAAATGTACTGAAGAGATTGGAGCCACAAAGCCCTTACTCAACCCCATTTCAGAACGTTTGGTGCCACAAGACTGTACTCATGGGGCCCAAATGAGCAGTGCTCTCCAGAAGGCTCTCGAGGCTCAACAGTATCAGAAGTTGCATCCTGCAAGTGGAAACATGCAAAAGCCACCTCAAAGAATACTAGAGGGATACAGACCGAGCCATTTGTCACACAGCAATTTGTGTGCATCCTAAAAAAACCCTCCAATAAAATTAGAAATCACTAGCAAATAGCAGAAAACCTCGATCATGCACTGAATACAGAAAAACATTTGTACCATTGACTTTAAAAGTGCATAACCAAGGCCTGGTCTACACTAGGAGGTTATGTCGAATTTAGCAGCGTTAAATCGAATTAACCCTGCACCCGTCCACACAACGAAGCTATTTAGTTCGACATAGAGGTCTCTTAAATTCGATTTCTGTACTCCTCCCCAATGAGGGGAGTAGCGCTAAATTCGCAATGGCCATGTCGAATTAGGGTAGGTGTGGATGGAAATCGACGCTAATAGCTCCGGGAGCTATCCCACAGTGCACCACTCTGTTGATGCTCTGGACAGCAGTCCGAGCTCAGATGCTCTGACCAGCCACACAGGAAAAGCCCCGGGAAAATTTGAATTCCTTTTCCTGTCTGGGCAGTTTGAATCTCATTTCCTGTTTGGACATCGTGGCGAGCTCATCAGCACTGGCAACGATGCAGAGCTCTCCAGCAGAGGTGACCATGCAATCTCAGAATAGAAAGAGGGCCCCAGCATGGACTGATCGGAAAGTCTTGGATCTGATCGCTGTGTGGGGCGATGAGTCCGTGCTTTCAGAGCTGCGATCGAAAAGACGGAATGCAAAGATCTACAAGAAGATCTCAAAAGCCATGACAGAGAGAGGATACAGCTGGGATGCAACGCAGTGCCGCGTGAAAATCAAGGAGCTGAGACAAGGGTACCAGAAGACCAAAGAGGCAAACGGACGCTCCGGATCCCAGCCCCAGACATGCCGTTTCTACGAGGCACTGCGTTCCATTCTAGGTGCGGCCGCCACCACTACCCCACCACTGACCGTGGACTCCGAGGATGGGATATTGTCGACGGCCGCTTCCTCGGAGATGTTAGCGGACGGGGAAGATGAGGAAGGAGATGAGGAGGATGAGGCAGTCGACAGCGCTTACAACGCGGATTTCCCCAACAGCCAGGATCTCTTCATCACCCTCACAGAGATCCCCTACCAACCGTCCCCAGGCATTAACCCGGACCCTGAATCAGGGGAAGGATCAGTCGGTAAGCGTTTTAAACATGTAAACATTTATTTTGAACAGAACAGGAATATTAACAATGGGTTTTTCATGATTAGTTTGCCCTAGGCGCTTAACGTTTAAGTCCTTGGCAGTGCAACTACTGGAAAATAAGGTCTATATGTCCGGGGATAGAGCTGAAATCCTCATGGGACATCTCCACGAAGCTCTCCTGGAGGTAATTGGAAAGCCTTTGCATGAGGTTCCTGGGGAGAGCGGCCTTATTGTGTCCTCCGTGGTAGGAAACTTTTCCGCGCTAGGCTATCATCAAGTACTCTGGGATCATTGCCTTGCAGAGCATGGCGGCATATGGCCCTGGTTTTTGCTGGCTTTCACGCAGCATGCGTTCTTTCTCTGTCTCAGAAATCCTCAGCAGACTGATGTCGCTCATGGTGACCTGCTTAGAATTAGGGGAATGTTACTATTGGGACTGCTTGCCTGTTCCTTTACAGAACTGTAACCGGCGGTTTACAGCCACGTGGTGGAGGCGGGAGAGGGGCAGCATACAGGGATCTTTCCCGGGGACAGCCGCGAGGGGGAGGGATAGGGGCAGAGTTCATGCTTGCCGGATTGCCGGCAGCAGGAACTGGCCAACGCTAGGAGCATTGCTTTGAACGTGAAAGGCACTGCTATAATTTAAGTTTTAAGCAGCCAAAAGTCTACGGCTTACCATGTCAGCCTGCTACCCGAATTCCACTGTCCTGCCCCGCTTGTCTGATCTCCACTGCAAGACCCCAGGCACTGAATGCGAAGGCCGAAAATTCGACCTTGTCCTGAGTGCGCATGTGATAGGTGCTGTGCATGGTCTTGTTCACAGAGAAAGACTATGTTCGTTGTTCACAAAAAATTATCTTTTTGAGGAATCCACTCCCTTTTTCCCATCCCACAGCTGCGACTGTCTCCCGACCTACCCTGGAATCCCCCTCCCAGAGGCTGGCGCAGATTTGGCGGAGAAAGAAAAGGACACGGGACGACATGTTCTCAGAACTTATGGGCTGCTCCCGAGCCGAGGCTGCCCAGCAGACCCTGTGGGGGGAGAACATGTCGCAATACCATCGATCACACATTGAACGGGAGAAGAGGTGGAGGCAGGAAGACCAGCAGGCGACTCAAATGCTGCTTGGACTAATGAGGGAGCAAACGGACACGCTCCGGCGCCTTGTGGATGTTCTGCAGGACCGGAGGCAGGAGGACAGAGCCCCTCTGCAGTCTCTCTCTAACCGCCCTCCCCCGCCACAAAGTCCCATACCCCCCCTCACCCAAAGTCCCAAGAAGGAGGGGCGGCAGGGGCCGTGAAAACTGTCACTCCACCCCTGCAGACTGCTCAAGTACCAGAAGGCTCTCATTCCCAAAAATTTGATAAGTCCTTTCCTTCCCGCCTCACCCAAGCCCCCGTCCCAGTTTCATCCCCTGTGTAGTTGCTAATAAAAAATACGTTTCTGTTAATTACTGTTTGCATCATGTTCTTTTAGACGAGAGTGTGTTTGAAGGGTGGAAGGGGGTTGGTAATTGGAGAGGACAGTCACCATTACCAGGGTACAGACACGGGGGCAGGTTCAGCAGCAGGTCACACACACATTGAAGTCACTAGGCACCCTGGTCAGTCTGGGAGGTGGTTTTCATGTTCGGGGGGGAGGGGGGGGCTATGTGACTTTGTGGCAGGGGAGGGCGGTTAGAGATCTTATGCAGCGGTCCTTATCCTGGATCACAGAGCCACGCAGCAGGGGATCTGTAACCCTCCTCCCCCGCCACAAAGTCACATAGCCCCCACACACAGAGTCCCGAAAAGGAGGGGTGGCAGGCTCCGTTGAAACAACCAGTCCACCACTGCGGACCGCTCTAGGAGCAGGAGCCTGTCATTCCTCGAGTTTAGAAGCGTTCTTTCCATCACTACGCCCGCTCCCCACCACAGTCTGCGTCCCAGTTTCAACACTTTACCGCGAAACCCATAATAAAGAAAACGGGATTCATTAACAAAGTTCCATTTATTTTATTTTTAAACGTGTGTTGGAAGGGGGGGGATGGTGTGAACGGGGTATGTAGCTGGAGAGGATAGTCAGCATTAACCGGGTAAAGAAACGGGGGCAGGTACAGCTTCTCTTTAAACAAACTTAATAGTCACAGGTTACCCTGCTCACTGAGGAACCTAGCTTTCAAAGCCTCCCGGATGCACAGCGCGTCCCGCTGGGCTCTTCTAATCGCACGGCTGTCTGGCTGGACGTAATCAGCAGCCAGGCTATTTGCCTCAACCTCCCACCCCGCCATAAAGGTCTCCCCCTTGCTCTCACAGAGATTGTGGAGCACACAGCAAGCTGCAATAACAATGGGGATATTGGTTTCGCTGAGATCACAGCGAGTCAGTAAGCTTCTCCATCTCCCCTTGAGACGGCCAAAAGCACACTCCACCACCATTCTGCACTTGCTGAGACGGTAGTTGAAGAGTTCTTTTTCAGTGTCCAGGGTGCCTGTATAGGGCTTCATGAGCCAGGGCATTAGCGGGTAGGCTGGGTCCCCGAGGATCACTATAGGCATCTCCACATCCCCAACAGTTATTTTGTGGTCCGGGAAGTAAATACCTTCCTGCAGCCGTCTAAACAGACCAGAGTTCCTGAAAACACGAGCGTCATGAACCTTGCCCGGCCATCCAACGTTGATATTTGTAAAACGTCCCCTATGGTCCACCAGTGCTTGCAGCACCATTGAAAAGTAGCCCTTTCTGTTAATGTACTGGCTGGCCTGGTGGTCCGGTCCCAGGATAGGGATGTGAGTTCCATCTATAGCCCCACCGCAGTTTGGGAATCCCATCGCGGTGAAGCCATCTATGATGACCTGCACGTTTCCAAGGGTCACTACCTTTGACAGCAGTAGCTCAACGATTGCGTTGGCTACTTGCATCACAGCAACCCCCACGGTAGATTTGCCCACGCCAAAGTGGTTCGCGACTGACCGGTAGCTGTCTGGCGTTGCAAGCTTCCAGAGGGCTATGGCCACTCGCTTCTGGACAGTCAGGGCTGCTCGCATCCGGGTGTCCTTGCGCTTCAGGGCAGGGGACAGCAACTCACAAAGTTCCAGGAAAGTTCCCTTCCGCATCCGAAAGTTTCGCAGCCACTGTGATTCATCCCAGACCTGCAGCACTATGTGGTCCCACCAGTCCGTGCTTGTTTCCCGGGCCCAGAATCGCCGTTCCACAGCATCAACATGACCCATTGCTACCATGATGTTCACGGCGCGGGGTCCCGTGCTTTGTGAGAGGTCTGTGCCACTCTCAGACTTCATGTCCTCACCGCGCTGCCGTAGCCTCCTCGCCCGATTTCTCAGCATCTGCCTCTGGAAAAGGTGTACGATAAGGTGCGAGGTGTTGACAACGGCCATAACTGCAGCGATGGTCGCAGCGGGCTCCATGCTCGCAGTGCTGTGGCGTCCGCGCTGTCACTCACCAGAAAAGTGCGCAAACTGATTGCCCGCCGGCGCTTTCAGGGAGGGAGGGCGGGAGTGACGGTTGGATGACGACAGTTACCCAAAACCACCCTCGACACATTTTTTTCCCCAGCAGGCATTGGGGGCTCGACCCAGAATTCCAATGGGCAGCGGGGACTGCGGGAACTGTGGGATAGCTGCCCACAGTGCACCGCTTCCAATGTCGACGCTTGCCCCGTTAGTGTGGACTCACAAAGTCGAATTACTGTCCTTAGTGTGGATACACACGTTCGACTTTGTAATATCGATTCCACATATTTGATTTAAGTAAAATCGAAATACTCTCGTAGTGTAGACATACCCCAAGGAAGCTTCCAAGGGACGCTGAGAGAGTGAAGCAAGCTGCTTGAATTGAAGACATCCCCCCTACTTTTTTTTTTTAAATGGAAAAAAACCATTAATAATAGATTTTCAATGCAAGAAGAAAAACTGAAACCCACACCAAATTCTCCTGGTAATAACAGCCTTCTGAAAAAGCCCAACTATTAATGTAACAGGGACATCCATCAATCAAACTCAAACAAAGTATTTTCAGAGCTAAAAATGGAGCAGGCAAACATCTGCTTTTTGCAAGTGATGCACTTAAAGCAAAGAACGTGATAAATTATTGCAAGTCTAGGTTTGAACTAATCATCTTCCCCTCTGGATGATCAAACTGTGTGAGTGAGTGTGTGGGGGTAGCCATCCCAATCCACATATTGCCATAGTACTGTAATTTGTGCTCAACAGATTGCAGGGAAGAGGGACATACAGGCACAGTTTTGTTTAAAAATGGAGGAATACTTGAAAAATTTCTCAGTCACTCTCAGGATCTACCTAATATTGGAGAAGCATATGAGAAGATTTTAATGGTCCTTTAAACAAGAGCGTCTCAACTTTTAAGAACTAGTTCTCATTATTAAAGTTAAAGGTGTTCACATTAATACCTTCCCACCCTCCACCTTCTCTGAACCAATCTAAGTCCCTGCTTACATTAAAAGTAATATCAGGGTAATATTAAGCAAGATAAGCTGAATATAAACTTGTACCTTTTTTGTTTTAGTTTCTTCCTCTCCCTGAAGGACTTTACATTTATTAAGGCTAATTCTCCCCTTGTCTGCAATCATCTCTCACTGCTCTGATCTCTGTAGACCCTTTTCAGTTCAGTTCCCTTCTCCTAGATGCGTGCTCTCCCCTCTGATTCTGGTGTTGTCCTCAAATTTGCTGACAACAAAGTTTATACCAAAGAAACACCCAACAAAGAAAGTAATGAAGAAGAATGTAGAAGTGCTTCAGATTTTTCTTTTCTTAAGTTTATGTGGTCAAAATAAATTCTAGAGACACAAAGTGCTAGATTCAGCTAGTATTAGCAGTAACCATCACTGCTTAAAGTGATTACCTACATTGAAAAGTGACACTAAGATGACATTGCAGGGTTCTGTGCTTATCATTTCTCAATGATTTCCGTATCTCAGCGCTCTGCTTACAATTAATAACATGCGTTTTCCAGCTGCCAGCACGGCAAACTCAGCTTGCGATCTGAAACTGGAGTTTTTTCCCTATCTTCACCAATTGTAAAGTTTCTGCAGGCTGAATTTTGCCCTTTGTCATCACTGAATTTAGTGGGGATTTCACAGTTGTGACTGAAAATTCTATTGACAATGGTGCACAAGAAGAAATAGAATCAGCTCACTCTCGCTAAATTGGCTCTGTAGGGCTAACAGGAGTACAGAGTAGCAAAAATGTATTTTTATCACTAATTGCAGATCTGACTCCAATACAGACAAGAAGCAGAGCTAGTGAGTAAGATGATGCAATTATACATAGTCATTTTTCAGAGTAGAACCACATTTTGAAATTGCCAGAAGCTTCACTGTTGTGAGAAAAGCAGTTCCATGGAACACCCAGAGGGGCTTGGAGAATCAGCGGTTCGCACACCAACATTTGAGGATTACTGTTTTAAGTCTTTACCTAAATACAGCAGAACACATCATTAGGTTAATTCCTGCAATGAGGCTTTTTGGTAAACTTCTGTATATGCATTATCTGGACTTGGGAGAAGAGAGAACTAGCCTGAGACTAGACTTAATTATTTTTAGATAACAAGGGCCAAATTCCAATATCACTTACAGGTTATGTACATCTGGATGATCTCCATTTATTTCTCTGGAGTTATCCCAGATTTACACCACTGCTGAGCAGAATCTAGCCTATGGGATGTGTCATTCACTCCTGCGGGACCTCTGCCACAGCCCAGCCTTACCATTTTTCAAGCATCCTCTTTCAGAGCTTTTGTCTGTTTCACTTATTATCCGCTAAATTTGGTGCACATGTAATCAGCTTGCAGTCCTTTATCTGGCTTTGACATGATCCATCTTGCAATGATTTCGTGGTTTATCATGTGACCATTAACTGTTTGTGCAATGTTCTGGGTGCCTCAGCTTTATAAAATCATCATGGTTGCAATTACCTAATAGAATATACAGCAACAGTTTCCCAATTTCTCCTTCACTTAGTGACATACTATATCTTGGGGGAGCGTCTTGTAACCCCCATATTCCTCATCTGTACCTAATAGTGATATTGCATATACAGCATGCCATGTGAGGTATCAGGGAAAAGGTTATGATCAGCTGAAAGTCACTGTTTTATCTAAATATGTATATCTTTAGAGCATATTAAGTTATGAGATTGTGCTGTAAATTGGGGAATCAGCCAGCTATTAGCTCCCCAGAGACAACAGCAAGGAGAGTAACTAACGCCCGGGCGAGGTGTCAAACAGCCATCAACAGCCATTGTCCAGTAAGGGAGCTACAATTCAATGACTCACCTGCATGAGGCCACACCAGGCATAGGCGCCGATTTCCCCTCTGCCCCATGGGTGCTCGACCCTCCCCACTGCCCCGCCCTCGCCCCGCCCCAATTCCACCCCCTAACCCAAAGTCCCCGCCCCACCTTTTCCCATCCCGGCCCCCTCCCTGCCCCCATTGCACCCACTACTCCCAAGTCCCTGCCTCTTCTCCATGTCCTCCCCTGAGCGTGCCACATCCCCGCTCCTCCTCCTCCCTCCTGGAAAGTCCTAGGCGCTGCCAAACAGCTGTTAGGTGGCAGGTGGGAAGCGCTGGGAGGGAGGGGAAGTAGCGGGGATGCGGCGCGCTCGGGGGGGGGGGGAAGAGGCGAGGCAGGGGTGGGAGAAGCTTGGCTGCCGGTGGGGTGCAGAGCACCCGCTAATTTTTCCCCATGGGTGCTCCAGCCCCGCAGCACCCACAGAATCGGTGCCTATGACACATGGGGGAATTGCTCAACCTTGCCTGGAGACTCAGCAATGCCCACCAGACATGCCTGGACTTGTGTTCTCCAAGCACATGGGACTGAGGGTATAAAACAAAAACACATGGGGCCCATGCTTGGCCTTTCTCCTGCCCCCACCTATGCAGCAAGCAACTAGGACGCTGAGAAGACTGAAGACTCCAACAGAGTGGACTTGCCCAGGTTTCAAAAGTGAAACCTGTACACTATGAACTGCAATATCCAATGGGGTGAGAAAAACTGCTTAATCTAGATGTTGCCCAGTCTAATAGGGTTGAGAGTTTAGACTGCGTACTTATGTTTTATTTTCTTTTGGTCACTACTCTGACTTTTTGCCTATCACTTGTAATCACTTAAAATCTCTTTTGTAGTCAATAAATTTGTTTTACTGTTTATTTTTACCACTGAGTTTGCCTGAAGTGTGTGGTAAATCTGCTCAGGCCTTGCAAAGGCTGGTGCATATCCACTTTCCATTGAAGAAGTGGTGAAGCAATTAATAAATTTGCACTGCTCGTCTTGAGCAGTGTGGGTGTGGGGCTCCACATGTTGTTGTGCTGAGTGATAACAGCGCCTGGAGAGGTTTGCTCCTTGTCACTAGCAAAGCATTGTGAGAGACAACCCAGATTAATGAGTTAAGGGGGCACAGCAGTCCCACAGTCCCAGGCTGCACCCCGGGGATCCCATCACACTTAGGTTCATCAGAGGGATTTGAGCATTTCCTAAAGGTAATACAGGATGAGTGAGGCACCTTCCTTTCCCCAGCCCTGCTCCACCTGAGCCAGGTTCCCTCCATCTCAAGACTGGGACCAGGTCTTGGAGAAAGGCAGTGCAGCAGTCAAAGAAGGCAGCAACCTGGCACAGGGTGATGCAGCAGGCTGAGGAAAGGAGAGCGCCAGGCCTCCAATCTCCTGCACTATATCTTTCAGGAAAGGATTTGGTTGCACTGGGGGCTTCATGGGGGCTTTCAGCTCCTGGCCCCAGTCCTGCCGCAGTCACTGAGGACAGCTCCAAGTCTCTCCATAGCCCGTTTCAGATCCCAGGTTTTGTTGCAGCTCTTCATAATGGTTTCTAGTGGCTGCTTCTGCGCTTGTTCCTCCTAGCTTCTACTAGCTGTAAACAAGAGGGAAGACCCAGCAGCACCATGTGGATTTGCAGCCCTCCTTGGAGCACTGCATGAGATTTACTTTCCTAGTAAAATGTATTGTCAGTTTATAAATAAAGTCTTCACAATATCTCACAGCACTCTCTCTGCTGTTAACTCTTCCTTGAGAGGTGGCGGATTGTTTCTGCAGACTATAACGTGCATATTAGTGAGATGACTATATTTACTAATGCCATGGCTGACAGATTAAATGAGAAGGAAATTAATTAAGATAAGGTGGGTTTCATTTAAAATAAGGCAAACAGCAGATATTATCTAAAACCTATTGCATATTATGTAGGCGTTGAAGGATAATTTAAAGCTTCTTGTGGGAATGTTGCTAGACATACAGAAAACCTTTGACTGAGTTGAATGGAGATATGTAGATTAGAAAAACATCTTTAAAAAAATCTGGTCTGGGGTTAAACTTCAGATTGTTGATAAGATTCATTTATTCATACCACTAAGAGATGGTACAGACAAATGACTTAAGATCCTCTCTCTTGCGTCACAGGAGCATAGCAAGGGCTTTAGAATCTTTGGAGATCTCTAGCAGTAGAGGGGAAATATCACTTGCCAGGCTGCATAAATTACTTCTGTTTGCACATGACATACTGTAAGTAAGTGATCCATGCAAAACTTCTTTCAGTGTTAAATGTCATGGAGAAATTTGGAAAAATATCTAGGTATAAGTTAGTTATTTTAAATCAGAAATCTTATTCTGAATTAGAGAGTCTACAAACTCCTCCATGTCTATACCTCACAGCATTCAAAGAGGAACAAAGAATTAACTTTGAATATAGGACTGATAATAGTTTTAGAGATAATTGGGATGTTAGCTCTACAAAATGTCAAGACAGACTCATGGAGTTGAACTCCATTCCCCAGCCTACACTTGTGGTGTACAGCTAGTAAACTACAGATGCTTTTCTCCTTCAAAAACGTCTTGTAGAGGTTAGGAACATTTATTTCTAATGTCTATTTGGGAAAGAATAAAGACAAAATAAGCTTCTAGACCTTAAGAACATAAAAAAAATGTAATTTACATCACAGACTAATTCACTGCGGATTCCAGAGGTGAATTCATTGCCAAGGGCTGAGATTAGGAGAAAGTTTACCAATTCAGGAGCGTGTGATGGATCTCTTAGAGTTTCCCTCACAAGAGCAACAAACTTTTTGTCATGCAGAAATGGAGGACATGGAGCAGAATGCACAGAATGGGGTGTGTGTAGGAAGGGATCTGTTGCAAGTTTGAATCAACAAGCATGTATCTAGAATAACTGAAAAACATAGCTATAGCCATATATGAACTATGGTATTAATCACATCTGTGATTTGTGAATCAAAGCTAAGATATTCCTTGCAGAAGACAAAATTTGATTGGGAGCTGGACCATGCTACTGAGAAAAATCAGATTTTGTGCTCTCCAAGCATCTAATCTACATCAATTTCTTATACACTGTAATAATGACAATTCAATACAATTAAGACTCAGATGAGAGTAAGGGTATGTCTACACTACGAAATTAGGTCGAATGTATACAAGTCGATTATTAGAAAGCGATTTTATACAGTTGATTGTGTGTCCCCAATAAGCGCATTAAGTCGGCAGAGTGCATCCACAGTACCATGGCTAGCGTTGACTTTCAGAGCGTTGCACTGTGGGTAGCTATCCCACAGTTCCCGCAGTCTCCGCTGCCCATTGGAATACTGGGTTGAGCTCCCAATGCCTGATGGGGCAAAAACATTGTCGCGGGTGGTTTTGGGTACATCTAGTCAGTCGCCCCTCCCTCCGTGAAAGCAAAGGCAGACCATCATTTTGCGCCTTTTTTCCATGCAGACGCCATACTGCTTTCAGCAGACGGGGCAGTAGGACTGCTAATCGTCGTCATCCAACCACCGCTTCCGCTGCAACTCTGCTCTCCTGATGCCATGAATCGACCTCGCAGATCCTCTCGTCGTTCTTTATAAATATGTATTCTCGTGGCATCTGTCATCATCCACCGCTTCCGCTGCAACTCTGCTGTACTGCAGACGCCATACCACGGCAAGCATGGAGCCCGCTCAGCTCACTGCTGCTGTTGTGAGCATTGTAAACACCTCGCGCATTATCCTGCAGTATGTGCAGAACCAGAACCTGCAAAAGCAGGCGAGGAGGCAATGACAGCGCGATCACGATAGTGATGAGGACATGGACACAGACTTCTCTCAAAGCACGGGCCCTGGCAATTTGGACATCATGGTGGTAATGGGGCAGGTTCATGCCGTGGAACGCCGATTCTGGGACCGGGAAACAAGCACAGACTGGTGGGACAGCATAGTGTTGCGGGTCTGGAATGATTCCCAGTGACTGCGAAACTTTCGCATGGGTAAGGGCACTTTCATGGAACTTTGTGACTTGCTTTCCCCTGCCCTGAAGCGCAAGAATACCAAGATGAGAGCACCCCTCACAGTTGAGAAGCGAGTGGTGATAGCCCTCTGGAAGCTTGCAACGCCAGACAGTTACCGGTCAGTCGGGAATCAATTTGGAGTGAGTAAATCTACTGTGGGGGCTGCTGTGATCCAAGTAGCCAACCAATCACTGAGATGCTGCTATCAAGGGTAGTGACTCTGGGAAATGTGCAGGTCATAGTGGATGGCTTTGCTGCAATGGGACTCCCTAACTGTGGTGGGGTGATAGACGGAACGCATATTCCTATCTTGGCACCGGACCACCTTGGCAGCCAGTACATAAACCGCAAGGGGTACTTTTCAACGGTGCTGCAAGCACTGGTGGATCACAAGGGACATTTCACCAACATCAACGTGGGATGGCCAGGAAAGGTACATGACGCTCGCATCTTTGGGAACTCTGGTCTGTTTGAACAGCTGCAGGAAGGGACTTACTTCCCAGAACAGAAAATAACTGTTGGGGACGTTGAAATGCCTATAGTTATCCTTGGGGACCCAGCCTACCCCTTAATGCCAGGGCTCATGAAGCCATACACAGGCACCCTGGACAGTAGTAAGGAACTGTTCAACTATAGGGTAAGCAAGTGCAGAATGGTGGTAGAATATGCATTTGGACGTTTAAAATACGCTGGCACAGTTTACTGACTCGGTTAGACCTCAGCGAAACCAATATTTCGATTGTTATTGCCGCTTGCTGTGTGCTCCACAATATCTGAGAGAGTAAGGGGGAGACATTTATGGCAGGGTGGGAGGTTAAGGTAAATCGCCTGGCCGCTGATTACACGCAGCCAGACACCAGGGTAATTAGAAGAGCACAGCAGGGCGCGCTGCGCATCAGAGAAGCTTTGAAAACAGGCTTCATGACTGGCCAGGCTACGGTGTGACAGTTCTTTGTTTCTCCTTGATGAAAACCCACCCCCTTGGTTCATTCTACTTCCCTGTAAGCCAATCGCCCTCCTCCACTTGATCACCGCTTTCAGAGGCAATAAAGTCATTGTTTCAAAATCATAAATTCTTTATTAATTCATCACACAAATAGGGGATAACTGCCAAGGTAGCCCGGGAGGGGTGGGGGAGGTGGGAAGCACCGGGTGGGGTGGTGGATGAGGGGAGGAGGGAAGGACAAGGCCACACTGCACTTCAAAACTTATTGAATGCCAGCCTTCTGTTGCTTGGGCAGTCCTCACGGGTGGAGTGGTTGGGTGCCCGGAGGCCCCCCCACCGCGTTCTTGGGTGTCTGGGTGAGGAGGCTATGGAACTTGGGGAGTAGGGCAGGCGGTTACACAGGGGCAGCAGCGGTGGTCTGTGCTCCTGCTGCCTTTCCTGCAGCTCCACCAGACGCTGGAGCATATCAGTTTGGCCCCCAGTAGCCTCAGAATTGCATCCTGCCTCCTCTCATCGCACTGCTGCTAGCTCTCATCTTGCTCCTGCCACCTCTCATCTCGCTCGTCCCTCCTGTCCTCGCGTTCATTTTCTGCTTTCCTGGACTCTGACATTGTTTGCCTCCTCGCATTCTGCTGAGCTCTTTCAGTGCGGGAGGACAGCATGAGCACAGAGACATTTCATTGCAAGTGCGTTTTTTTCACCTTATCTGCGCTAGCCTCTGGGACGGAGAGGATGGGGGAGCCTAGAAACATTTGCAGCTGCGGGAGGAAAAAAAAAGGGAGAGTAGTATTTAAAAAGACACATTTTAGAGAACAATGGGTAGACTCTTTCGCGGTGAACCAAGCTGTTAACATTACATAGCACAAGTGCTTTCGGTACAAGGTAGCATTTTGCCTCTTATATTGAGTGCCTGCTGGTTTGGTGTGAGAGATCACACACGCAGGGCCGGGCAACAGAATTCGGCTTGCAGGCAGCCATGGTAAGCCACAGTCTTTCAGCTTCTTCAACCTTCATAACATGTGGGAAACAGCAGCGCCCTCCTTTCCCATACCAAGCACCCGTTGGGTTGGCCATTTAAAAGGAGGGACTGTACTGGCCATGAATGCAGTCTTCAGGGCAAATTAATCATTAAACACGCTTGCTTTTAAACCATGCATTATATTTACAAAGGTACACTCACCAGAGGTGCCTTCTCCGGCTTCATGGTCCAGGAGCCCGCCTTGGGAGGGTATTGGCTCCAGGGTGATAAACAGTCCCTGGCTGTCGAGGAGAATGGTTTCTTCGCTTGCGTGCTCTGCGCTACCCTCATCCTCCTCCACCTCATCTTCCTCGTCCCCAAAATCCTCATCCCTGTTGCATGAAATTCCCCCCTTGCAGGTGTCCACCGACGGGGTGGGGTAGTGGTAGGGCCCCCCCTAGAATTGCATGCAGCTCATCATAGAAGCGGCATGTCTGGGGCTCTGACCCGGAGCAGCCATTTTCCTCTTTGGTTTTTTGGTAGGCTTACCTGAGCTCCTTAATTTTCACGCGGCACTGCTGCGGGTCCCTGTTGTAGCCTCTGACCATCATGCCTTTGGAGATTTTTTCAAATATTTTGGCCTTTCGTCTTTTGGAACGGAGTTCTGATAGAACAGATTCATCTCCCCATACAGAGATCACGGATTTATCTCCCCAAACAGCGATCAGATCCAGTACCTACTGTTCGGTCCATGCTGGAGCTCTTTTGCGATTCTGGGACTGCATCACCTGTGCTGATGAGCTCGCCACGCTGGCCAAACAGGAAATGAAATTCAAAAGTTCCCGGGGTTTTTGCTGTGTACCTGGCTAGTGCATCTGAGTTTAAAGTACTGTCCAGAGCGGTCACAATGGAGCACTCTGGGATAGCTCCTGGAGGCCAATACCGTCAAATTGCATCAACACTACCCCAAATTCGACCCGGCGATGTAGATTTCAGCACTAATCCCCTCTTCGGGGAGGAGTACAGAAATCGATTTTAAGAGCCCTTTAAGTCGACAAAACAGGCTTGGTCGTGTGGACGGGTGCAGGGTTAAATCGACCTAATGCTGCTAAATTTGACCTAAACTCGTAGTGTAGACCAGGGCTAAGAAACAGTGATTCAGTGGGAAAAGATCCAGTTCTTAATCATGGAATAGTGGGAATAAAAAAAATTTTAAATTATGTTTTAGAAATTTTAATAATCTGTATTGGACACTACAGAAGATGAAAGATTAGGTCTGAGATCAACACATTTCTGTTACAAGTGTCAAAACCACATAGGAGATTTAATCCACATGCTGTGAGACTGTGTGGTCACACATCCATCTTGGGAAAAGGCAACAGGGAAATTATCATTCTGGACATGGGTTATATGTCAGGCTAACTGATACTTCTGTTCTGCAGGATACTTAATCAAGAAAGGCAATCTGGATGCAGACTGAATCAATGGTGTCAGAGAGGATAATATTAGAGGCATTGGAAAGACAGTGCTTCCCCAACAGAGGTGAACAGACGACTAGCCTTAACCAGACTGAAACTTTGGTGAGAAAATTGTATAAAATAGAGGACATATATTTGAAGATGCATAGAATTCACTTATTAATTATATTGATGTATGAAATTATGTCATACAACTGCAGTGGTGGGGGGAAATTCTACATACGGCTTGATCCTGCACAACACAAACATGAAGTGTTGTGCATATAAACACAGGTTTAATAAGTGATGAGCAGAATACTGAGAACAGGTGAATTTGAGCCTGCATTAACATGAGTAGTAATTCTGTGTAGTCACCAAGTTATTCCTGCCTAGCACCACGAGCGGGGTCTAAGAGGGCAGCATGAAGCTAAGTGCTTTATTACATGCTAAGAATTGTACTTAATTATTGTCTAAGAGACCCCCATTCTTCCCCCCACACCCACTTTTTTTAAACCACTGTGTACTTGGAAACAAGGGAGCTGCAGGGGCTAGAGACTTCTTACAGCTCATGGCAAAGGGCTGTGCCTAGGGCCTAATACAAAACTCACTGAAGAAAATGAAGTCAGTGGAAAGACGCCCAATGGGCTTTGGATCAGACCTCATGTGCTCAATCTGATCACACTTTGGAATATAAAGACCTTTTGCCCCCTGCAAGAATCTTCAGGATTAAGGCTGTACTAAAGGTTCTACCTGAAACTATGCAGTGAGATGCTCTGAAGGCTTTCAGTTAGGTGCTTTTGAAAATTTTACCCTAAGTAATTTAGGGGCTTTTGAAATTTTTACCCATGATCTCTGCTAAAATACATAATTATAGAAAAATATAACAACCCTGGAAGCAGTGCACTAAATGATTGCTTTGATTTGGAAGGGGGAAGGACGAAGCTCATGCTGGGGTGTGTCCCACAATACCTTCCCCTTTGGTGCAATCTAGTGCATTCCAAGAGGTAAAACATTTCCTTTTTCAAAGCATCTTAGGGGCCAGGGATAATGGTCATCCCAAACAAGGGCGGCACATAGGGTGACCAGATGTCCCGATTTTATAGGGACAGTCCTAATATTTGGGGCTTTTTCTTATATAGGCACCTAATACCCCCCACACCCTGTCCCGATTTTTCACACTTGCTATCTGGTCATCCTAGCAGCACAGCAATACCTTAAGAGGCTATAAGATCAGAAACAGTGGCAAACCTCCCAAACCACTACCCCACACCTGACTTCCACTCAAACATTGTCCTCACAGTTTATACAACTGAAAAAAGCAAAAGTTAAACTGACTGATTAAGAATTAAACAAATCACAATCTTTTGGTGCTGAAGAAAATCTATTAGAGGAAAGAATAAAATAGGGGCTTTACCCGAGTAAGGGTTTCAGGATTTGGCCACAAGTTCACCTTGCAATTGATCGATCTCGTTGCTCCATTCAAACAGGAAAATATTAGCAAAGAATAATAGACAAATACAATGATGTACAGTAATACAAACAGGGTGAAGAGGGAATCAGTCAGATGAAGCGATTATTGGTACATAATTGTGCTGAATGTGTTCCAATGGACTGGTAAATCAATATCATGCTGGTAGTACTGTGCTTAGTAGGCTGATGCTTAGACTTGGCAAAATTAACATACAGTAGGACCTTGCCAATCCATACTTTGCTAATCCACACTCTTTAAATCTGTGCACCCCCCCCCCCCCAAATTGCTTCAACTACTTCTCAGCAAAGGTTTAATAGCAGAAACAGTATAGTGCTGAGGTCTCACTTTACTTCTTCTAAAAAAAATTATGGTGCACATTATGAAAAATCATAAATAATTAAAACTAAGCTATGCTTGTCAAATTAAATGAACAAAGTACTTTTTATGATGCAGGAACTTTGCTTTTTTATTGTGTGTGTTCAGTTACTACCATAAAAAATTCAGTCATTTGCAAAGGTAATTTGCAGTGGGAATCAGTAAGGTGCAACTATAGTTATTTTCTGTTCTGGAAAAGGTCTGTTTGGGGCTTAATTGCCTACTTATGGTAGATGTTTCAGATAGAATGGCTTTAGTCTAGGCCAGTGGTTCTCAAACTTTTGTACTGGTGACCCCTTTCACATACCAAGCCTCTGAATGTGACCCCCCCCTTATAAATTAAAAACACTTTTTTATATATTTAACACTATTATAAATGCTTGAGGCAAAGTGGGCTTTGGGGTGGAAGCTGACAGTTCGCGACCCCCCCAGGTAATAACTTTGTGACCTCCTCATGGATCCCAACCCCAGTTTGAGAACCCCTGGTCTAGGCAGATGCCAACCAATGGCTATACTGGCAATTTATCAGAAGTCCAAAGTCTGTGCCTAATTTGTAAAAAATGGAGAAGACAAAAGCCACCTCTTTTATATGTTGGTGCAGCCAACAGAGACTATTAATCCAGTAGCCAAAATGCAAGTTTTTGGCAATACCTTGTTTTAGTGTCCATACAGTGCTTTTTTGTGGATTCTGACTTTCTAGATTAAATTCAAAGAAACTGCTGGTCACTGTTGAGCATTCTGTAATACGAGTACTTATTACCATTCCCCTCCTGATTCACAAGCCAGGTGACACTGAAACCATAAGAACAGCCATAGTGGGTCAGACCAAAGATCCATCTAGCCCAGTATCCTGTCTTCCGACAATGGCCAATGCCAGATGTCCCAGAGGGAATGAACAGAACAGGTAATCCATCCTGTCACCAATTCCCAGCTTCTGGCAAACAGAGGCTAGGGACACCATCCCTGCCTTTCCTGCCTAACAGCCATTGATGGACCTATCCTCCATAAACTTATCTAGTTCTTTTTTGAACCCTGTTACAGTCTTGGCCTTTACAACATCCTCTGGCAAGAAGTTCCACAGGTTGACTGTGCACTCTGTGAAAAAAATACTTCCTTTTGTTTGTTTTAAACCGGCTGCCTATTAATTTAATTTGGTGACCCCTAGTTATCATGTTATGAGAAAGAGTAAACAATACTTCCTTGTTTACTTTCTCCACACCAGTCATGATTTTATAGACCTCTATCATATCCCCTCTTAGTCGTCTTTTTTCCAAGCTGGAAAGTCCAAGTCTTATTATCTCTCCTCATATGGAAGCCATTCCATACCCCTAATCATTTTTGTTGCTTTTCTGAACCTTTTCCAATTCCAATATATTTTTTTGAGATGGAGCGAACAAATCTGCACACAGTTTTCAAGATATGGGCATACCGTGGATTTATAGAGGCAATATGATTATTATCTATCCCTTTACTAATGATTCCAAACATTCTGTTCACTTTGACTGCCGCTTCACATTGAGTCGATATTTTCAGAGAACTAGCCACAATGACTCCAAGATCTCTTTCTTGAATGGTAACAGTTAATTTAGACCCCATCATTTTATATGTATAAGAGGGATTATTTTCCAGTGTGCATTACGCTGCATTTATCAACATTGAATTTCATCTGCCATTTTGTTGCCCAGTCACCCAGTTTTGTGAGATCCTTTTGTAGCTCTTCACAGTCTGCTTAGGACTTAACTATCTTGAGTAGTTTTGTATCATCTTCAAATTTTGTCACCTCACTGTTTACCCCTTTTTCCAGATCATTTATGAATATGTTGAATAGGATTGGCCCCAGTATAGGCCCCTGGGGGAAACCAATGTTTACCTCTCTCCATTCTGAAAACTGACCATTTATTTCTACCCGTTGTTTCCTATCTTTTAGCCAGTTACCGATCCATGAGAGGACCTTCTCTCTTATCCCATGACAGCTTACTTTGCTTAAGAGCCTTTGTAAAAGGCTTTCTGAAAATCTAAGTACACTATATCCACTGGTTCCCCCTTGTGCACGTGCTTGTTGACCCCCTCAAAGAATTCTAGTAGATTGGTGAGGCATGATTTCCCTTTACAAAAACCATGTTGACTCTTCCCCAACAAATTATGTTCATCAATGTGTCTGACAATTTTGTTCTTTACTATAGTTTCAACCAGTTTGCCCCATACTGAAGTCAGGCTTACCAGCCTGTAATTGCCGCGATCACCTCTGGAGCCCTTTTTAAAAACTGGCATCACATTAGCTATCCTCCAGTCATCTGGTACAGAAGCTGATTTAAATGATAGGTTACAAACCACAGTTAGTAGTTCTGCAATTTCACATTTGAGTTCCCTCAGAACTCTTGGGTGAATACCATCTGGTCCTGGTGACTTATTACTGTTTAATTTATCAATGTATTCCAAAACCACCTCTAATGACAGTTCAATCTGTGACAGTTCTTCAGATTTGTCACCTAAAAAGAATGGCTCCACTTTCACTGAATTTCAATTATTTTTTAATGAAAACTTCACACTAATATTTTGTTATGAAACACAATTAGCTAAGAGGTACATATGTTATATCTGTATTAGCAGTATACCTTGTTAGTATGCCCTCTTCTCCCCTTCCCCCGTCCTGCCGAACCAAGACACAAGACATTCTTTTTGTACTCTCAAAACATGTTCACTTGGCAAATTCTTATATATCCACTCATGAGAATTAATTTTCAAATATTGGACAATTATAGACATAGAATTGCTGAAGATGCAATGGACAGAGAAGCCTCTAGTAAGAAGCTATAGCTGTGCATCAATCACTAAGCACCCAGAGGCAAGAGTAAACATTGACTGGGGGTGGTTTCACTCTGCCTAGGAGAATGTAGATGACCCACTTACAAATAGAATTTGCCAAATGCAAGAATTTGAACACAGCTGGCCCACAAGGTTCTCTGACACAATACCAAGGATAGTAGAGAGACTAGCAGAGATAAAGCATTCACAGGTTGGTCCAACAAAGGTATTTGACACTAACTATATCTATTCAAGAGTGATAGGCCTACAAGCAGGTTCTTGATGTCAATCTCTTGTGAATATTTTGTGACATGAGTTGGCTCCTGTACCAACCTCAATGTTCACTGACTCTGACATGAGGATTGCGAAGGCGAAGTCTAACCTAAAGAAGCAGCTGCAACAAAGATGCCAACTAAACATACTTCAATGACTGTGTAGGTGACTTCTTTTGAGGATTCCACAGTTCTCTGAGTAGTAAACTGGCTAGCAAGTGGTATCATCAAAGACTTCGTGACAAATTTCAGAGTCTACACCAGAGGTGGGCAAACTACGGCCCGTGGGCCACATCTGGCCCGTGGGACCCTCCTGCCCGGTCCCTGAGCTCCTGGCCCAGGAGGCTCGCCCCCGGCCCCTCCTCTGCTGTTCCCCCTCCCCTGCAGCCTCAGCTCACTGCGCAGCCGGCACAATGCTCTGGGCGGCGAGCTCCTGGTGCAGCGCAGCTGCAGAGCCCGGCTTGACCTGGTGCTCTGTGCTGCGCGGTGGCGTGGCTGGCTCCAGCCGGGCGGTACGGCTGCCTGTCCTGGTGCTCTAGGCACAGCTGTAGCGCCGCTAGCCACCGGTGCTCCAGGCAGCACGGTAAGGGGGCAGGGTGGATAGAGGGCAGGGGAGTTCGGGTGGTGGTCAGGGGGCAAGGGTGTGGATAGGGGTCGGGGCAGTCAGAGGGCGGGGAACAGCATGGTTGAAAGGGGGTAGGGGTCCCGGGGCGCGCAGGGGACAGGGAGAAGGGGTGGTTGAATGGGGAGGGGTTCTGGGGAGGGGGAGTCAGGAATGAGAGGAGGGGTTGGATGGGGCGGCAGGGGTAGTCAGGGAAGGGGGTTCTGGGGGCGTTCAGGGGACAGGGAACAGGGGGGTGGATGGGGCAGGGTTCGTGTGGGGGCCGTCAGGGAACAGGGGGGGTTGGATGGGGCAGGAGTCCCGGGGGGGCTGTCAGAGAGCGAGAAGCGGGGGGGGGCTGATGGGGGGGGGGGCGGGCCATGCCTGGCTGTCTGGGGAGTCACTGCCTCCCCTAACCGGCCCTTCATACAATTTTGGAAACCCAATGTGGCCCTCAGGCCAAAAAGTTTGCCTGCCCTGAACACAAAAAGTTTGCCCACCTACACTGAACACAAGCTAGCAACAGCTGGAGTATACACACATTTTGTCTTTGATAGGTTCAAAGACTTCAGCACAAGGAAGGTCACAGAAGCAAGCAGAGAGCATTGGTCGAGGACAAGAACACAACTACCTCAACAGAAAGTAGTCTTGACGGTTACTGAAAATAAGAAACAGTTGATTGACATAATCAGTACAGAGCTCATCCAAGACAAGAAGTTTCACCAATGCACTGAAGCACAAGCTTATCACAGGCAGAGACAACACCCCAACTGAAATAAACCAGGGAGGTGTGGTGATCAGAAAAGAAGATATGGCCACCTCACCGGAGGAAACCGACAACAAAGTAACTTCCTATTTTGGCCTTGGCAAAGGCACTGTGTTGAAGTTTCTGCGAGCTGGACACTCCCTCTGTCTGCTGGGCAACATCAGTGCACCAAAGCCTAATATCACTGAACAGGCAACGAAACTCATGGCTGCATGCGATGAATAATCAGAACTATGCCACCATGTGTGAAACATGGCAAAAATCACAGGCAGCAAAAATTGGCAAAAGTACCACGTCAACACCAAAGCTCAGCACCTTATCACTAACAACTGAAGCATTTATAGAATGTAAAATGAGCGCATCGTCAGTCACATGTGTGGAAAAGTGCTCTGGATCCAGATACATCACCACTTAATCCACTGCAATATGGATGGATAAACAAAGTTTTTTGGAAACAGAGACTTGGAACTATCACACAATGTCATGCTTGCTCCTTCTGAAGTAGTCAAGTGCTCTCGTGAGAATAATGTACCCTATACATTTATGAAAGGTGGATGTAATAGTGCCAAACTGCTATGTGCCTTATTTTGTGCATGCCAAGGAGGTGTGCATGTTGCAACAGACTGATCAAATCAGTTTTAGCATTTGCAAAGGAAAACTATGATGACAAATGAGTGTACTGATCTGAATATACAGGTCACTCAATTGTAGCGTGAATCAGAAAGATCACTTAGTAATCCATTATAATGATACCAAAATGAAGTATTTGGTTAAAAAAGTGTTATAATTTTGTTGAATATTTTTCGAATGAAAAAGAGTGGTGATCACTGTATCAAATTAAAACTGCTATACCGCAACCCCCTCCTCCTGTACCCCTATTATTGATATATGTATTGTTATTGATTGATATGGCAAATGTTAAATACATACATTTCACATATTGGAACTCTTATGCCTTGATTTTGTATGCCTCAAATCATGCAAACTTTTACTCTCTAGGGCTGGGGGGGGGGGGGGGGGGAAGAATATGAAATGATGATATTTCAAAAATGCTCAGTAGTGAGGGTCATCAGACAGATTCCTAAAATGTATGGTCTTGAGATACAGAATCCACCCCAAAACCCCCCCCCAAAAAACAAAAAACCCCACACACCTTGTTTGGCCCATAAAGCAAGAGTGGCTGCCAAACTATGTGGGTTGTTTTAATCAAGATGTAGTAGCACATGCCTTCATCTGCACTCTCCACACCTCCATACTAAAGAGAAGGGCAGATGTGGGCCATGTGCAGAACTCCACAGACTGCACTTGGACCAGTCCTACCTGGGCTGCTTGCATTCACAAAGGAGCTTCCGCTATAGAAAAATCAAAGTAAAGCAAGCATGTCACGGAGGACTGACTGGGTGCACAGAAAACTGCATAGCTTTATATCGTTTACTTAGTGCAACAGGGTGAACAACACTTTTACAAACAATACCCCTGCGTCAAAAAGCTTACAACGTAAGTTAGACGGTTCCAACTCTGTTTGACTAATTAGTTTTTATATAGCCACCATCACCGTGTCGTGAGTGACTCATAGCAGACAGGAAAGTATCACCATCCTCATTTTACAGATGGAGACCTGAGGCACACAGAGTTTATATATTTTAGAATTTTATCCTGCAGCTCATCACACAAGTCTGTAGCAGAGTCAGAAACAGAACCCATATTTCACAAGACCCCATCTAGTACCTCAGCCACAAGGCCATTCTTCCCCTCTTATCTTTGCACACGTGATAAAGGATTAGGCATGAGACCAGGAACAGTCAGCATTAGAGAGATCACCACCAACTCCAGGTTAAGAGAAAGAGGGGAGTTTGGGAAAGGAATGACTGAAGTTGCTTGGTGCACAAAACAAGAGAGCTTGTTCCAAACACAGAAGGTGGCATGAACAGAAGCAGTCACAATTAGAAAAGAGACAAAGGGTTTACAACTTAAGGAGAGATGACTGGATAGAGCCCCAGGCATTAGGGGTCATATGGGGAAATGAAACCAGAGATAAGCGACAGTGGCCATAACCCTGACTGTCACCCTTCCAAACATTAAACATTTGCAGTCACCCTGGAGACCATTTGGGTTTTCATACCTTCTGTAATTAGCCTAAAGCACTCTCCTGTTGGCCTACCTCAAGAGATTATGGTAATTCTACAGGACAGATTTTCCTCTGCAGATGTGTAGCAGGTTCTTTTTTTAAATACTGTACCTGCAAATGAAGCATGTCATCTAGTATAAATGAGGTTTTTAAAAAATTCAATTTGCTTCCATAGTTCATGCAAATCTGCGATGATCTGACCAGATGGATACAGCTTTCTATTTCCTGGATTGCTCACATCAGGTTTTGTGAAAACTAACATACCCTTGTGGTTTAACTATGTATTTCATCCATTGCTATTGCCAGTGCTAACATAAATATTTCAGACACTTGCATGATAATGTTTTACAGTTAGGTATGGGTCAATAAGAAGCCACAGATTCAGATGAATCATTATTTCAGCTAAAGTAAAGCCTCAGAGAACTTAACATGCCCTACTTAGTGGCACAGGCAAGATCCACATTTGACTACTACAATACAAAATCCATAAACAGAACCTAGTGTTGTCTCACTTCAATCAAATTAGCCTGAATGATATGCCCTAACACAGAATTCTTATGCCAAAGCAGCAGCATTTAATCCTTTTGTAACCAGACCCTGGGGATCAGCAGGAAGGTGACAAGGAAGTTGAAGTGGGACCCTAAGATCTGCATGCAGAAATCTACTCTTGTCTACTATCATCTCATTTTGTTTAAAAATCTTTGATATCTGGTAAGAATAGGATTGGCCCATTTGGCCAGCTAAACATATTCAACACCATAAAGATTGATGTCTAAATATTGGCACATATGGGGTATTTTATATCCCCAATGAATCACTCTTTCCAATCAAGTCACAGGGAATCAAAACTTTCAGAAAATGTCTTTAAAAACTGTTCACTACATGAATACATTTTTTCAGATGCAAGCTTTCGCCTGTTTAAAAGTATGCGCAAATCAGATAGCTACTGACCCCTTTTCTGAATGCACAAAAACTCAGACAAGTACACACAAATCAGATAACTATCTACCCAGGCTGAGGCCCCTTTGAAAATGTAACTATAAACAAGGCATCATCAACTCCCTCACTGAACGGACAATGGTTTCATTCCTTACAAACAGAGCAGTAGGCTCACATAAGCCTCCTCCACCTTTCCCCTGCAGTTTAAACAACAATAACCACAGATTTTTAAAAACCTGCAATAGACATTAAAGAGTTCGAGAAAAGCCCCCTGAGTAACTGTGGTACCAATATGGGCAGGGCCGGCTCTAGGTTTTTTGCCGCCCCAAGCAAAAAAAAAAATAATTGGCTGCCCCCCGCCCCCTTTTTTTTTTGGCTTTTACACGTTTGCACTTTGCAATGGTTTTTTTTGTTTCTTTTGTTTTGTTTTTGACTGTTTAAAATTACAAATTCTCTATTTTCATTTTTTTTTTTTGTTAGTGAAATAAAACAATTTCCTACTAGTGTACTCATTTACTCACTGGGCCGACCATGGAGTGACCTGGGCTGTGTCTGCCTGGGCAGAGCTAGGGCTGCCTCTGCGCCGGAGGCCTTGGCATAGGCAGGATGTCAGCACCAACCCCAGGGCTCATGTGGTCTGTGCGGGTCGGACCAAGTCATGCTGCTGGCGGCTATCCAGCCTGGCTGTCGCTGCCGAGTAGCCAGAGGGGCCTGGAGCTGCGTGGGAGACACCGAACAGCTCTGCCTCCTGTCTCTCCTTCCCCGCGAGCATGCCCAGGGGCTTGGCCCTGCCCTCCAAAGCTGGGCGTCACAGCCCCGTGCCGGCAGGAGCAAGCAGCGGGCATTGGGGGGCTGCTTGGTCTCTCCAGCCAGGGCACAATCACCTCCGCTCCCCTGGCGCCAATCCCAGTCTGAAATGGCTGTAGCAGCCCTGCCCACGGTCCCACGTCTTGCTATGCAGCGCGGGGAGGGGAGGAGGCTCTGAGAGCAGGGCTGCATCCTGGCTCCCACACTGGCCTAGGGCCCCTGTGGCTGGAGGGGCAGCGGATCCCAGGGAGCCTGGCTTGGGGCAGCCTCAGCAACACCCCAGAGTCCCGGGCGGTCACCCTGCGGCGTGGCCGGGGACAGAGCCAGCAGGCTGGCGGGGGGGGGGGCACCGCCTGTAGCTCTCACGTGTAGCGAGCTGGGGCGGCTGCAGGGTTCGGCTGCCGGGGTCCGGGGCAGAGCAGCCGGTGGCTGGTGATTGCAGGGCAGTGTGCCCGGGCCTCCTGCTCTCCAGGACCCCCGCGAGCCGGCCGCGGGCTCGGCCTGCGCAGCGGCACAAGTTCAGCTCAGCCCAGGCTGCCGCTCCCCTCCCCGGGCAGGAGGCGGCACGGGGGGGGGGGGGGAGGAGGAGGCGGGGACAAGCTGAGGAGGAGCCCGCAGCCGGCGCTGGAGGAACGGCCCGCCCGGCCGCCATGTTCCGCCGCCACCCCCTGTGCTCCACGACCGGGGCAGGGCCACGCTACCAGCTCCTGCCTGAGGGGGGCTGGCCACTGCCCGTGGGAGAGCGGCAGGGACACACTCCCCACTGAGCTGGCTCCCCCTGCCCCACCACACAGCCCCCGCGGCACCCGGTCAGGGAACAACAGGGCAGTTAGGATCCAGCCCAGGACACTGCCTCAGGTCGGAGCTGGGGCTCCAGCATTATGCCGCCCCTGGTAATTTGCCGCCCCAAGCACCTGCTTGTTTTGCTGGTGCCTAGAGCCGCCCCTGAATATGGGCCTCCACAAGTAGAAAGTCTAACTATAGCCACAAGTATTAAATTAACTAGTTCCTATTACACATTCAATGATCCATGTAGTATAGTCAGAGAGTGCTGATTTCTATTCATGCTGGACACGATTCTGTGATGTGAGACTTTAAACATGAATAGGGGAAGACTGCCGCCGAGTCTGCCAGCAAGTTGCTAGACTCTAAAGCAGTGGTTCCCAAACTTTAACAACCTGTGAAGCCCTTTCACAAAAATGTCAAGTCTTGTGAACCCCCTCTTAAAAATGAATATTTCCAGGGATTTTCTCCTTTACCTGAGTATAAATTATAAAAGGCAAATCTTGGAAATATAAAATTTGTTTTTGTGACATGCTTATTACACACTATGTATTATTAATTATTATTTATCATTACAGTATTTTTATTGCATTATGAAAACGGCAACACTCTTCCAAGGTCTCACTTTCGTAGCTTGTATCACGTTGAATAAGCCTGTTATAAGACAAGGCTCCTATGTTTCATCAAGGAGTATGGGATGTGAAACAACATGAAGGTATTTAAGAAGCCAACTCAAAGAGTTCCTCCTACACAAGCATTCAGGTCTTGAGCAGTCCAGGCAAACAACGCATGTTACAACAAAGCTTAAACTTGTTCTTCATAATAATTTTAAAAACAATACTAGCTGCCTATTTAATTTTAAAAACAGCAAAAAATATCAACCTTCAAGACTCCTTATAAGAAATGGAAAAGGAGGTGAAGTCTCCCCAGTGTGATAGATCTGCTTGCTTTGATCTGCTTAGCTCTTGGAAGTCTAGGGGCTCCGGGCTGTTGGCCCCATGCTGCCTGGGGTCCCTAGGGACAACTCTGTCCGCCATTAGGGAATTTCCCCCCGAGAACCCCCTGTAACATTTCGCAAACCCCCAGGGGTTCACGAACCCCAGTTTGGGAACCACTGCTCTAAAGTAAACTTAACCAGTCAGTGGAGATCCCGGTCCGGTTGCTGTGGTCTGTTACCCTACTAGTCTGTAGGCAGTCACTCTACCCCATAAGCAAAACAAAGTCTTCCTTTGGCCAGCCACTAGGAACTATGCTAAGTTCCTCTCAAATGGTGCTAGAATTTGGATACAAGTCTGTATGATCAAGATACTGTTCGGCCTATTTAGATATCACATTGGTCTTTTTGGGTGTGAATACAAACTCTCACCTTCTCCCCTACTTAAACTAGCAGCATTTTTGCCTTTAAAAAAATGACTTCAGCTTGAGACAGAAAGTTTGTAAGGAAGAAGTTTCACAAAACGACCCAGACATACATTGTATGAATGCACAAGCATATGAACTGAGTCCCAGACAGCAGCCCTGAAAATCTCTGCAAGAAAGACATTTCTCTAGCAAACTGTGGAAGCTGCTTTGGATATGGCTCAATGTGATCTAAAGACTTCAGCTACTGTGGCACTCCCAAGGCCATAGCAAGCTCTGCATTTTCTCTGCTCAGAAAGACAGCTCTCTCTCACCCCTGAAATTATCCACATAAGCCACAGGTAGTTTTTGAGATGTACAGACGGGCTTGCTTTCATTTACGTAAAGAAATGAAAACTCAACATCGGGACCATAACAAACAAAAAATTTTAACTTTATGTATACATATGTACATCCATACTACAGCTTACATACAAAGGAATGACAATAAAAATGACTAACCATTTGAAAGCATGGAAATGAACAGTTAAAGAAAGGAAATACACACTGAGCTATCACACATTTTTTTCAATAAATGCACATTTTAACTGCTATGTCACTGACATGAACCAAATATACTAGGGCTGTCGATTAATCACATTTAACTCTCGCGATTAACTCAAAAAAAATTAATCATGACTAATTGCACTGTTAAACAATAAAATACCAATTGAAATGTATTAAATATTTTTACATTTTCAAATATATTGATTTCTGTTACAACACAGAATACAAAGTGTACAGTGCTCACTTTATAATATTTTTTATTACAAATATTTGCACTGTAAAATGATAAAACAGAATTTTTCAATTAACCTCATACAAGTACTGTAGTGCAATCTCTAGCGTGAAAGTGTAACTTACAAATGTAGATTTTTTTTTTGTTACATAACTGCACTCAAAAACAATGTAAAACTTCAGAGCCTACAAGTCCACTCAGTCTTACTTCTTGTTCAGCCAATCACTAAGACAAACAAGTTTGTTTACATTTACGGGAGATACCGCTGCCTGCTTCTTATTTACAATGTCACTTGAAAGTGAGAACAGGCATTCGCATGGCACTGTTGTAACCGGCGTTGCAAGATACTTACATGCCAGATGCGCTAAAGATTCATATATCCTTTCATGCTTCCATGCTGATGATATTCGTTAAAAAAATAGTGCGTTAATTAAATTTGTGACTGAACTCCTTGGGGGAGAATTGTATGTCCCCTGCTCTTTTACACCCACATTCTGGCATATATTTCATGTTATAGCAGTCTCTGATGAGGACCCAGCACATGTTGTTTGATTTACGGACATTGTCACTGCAGATTTGACAAAACGCAAAGAAGGTGCCAATGTGAGATTTCTAAAAATAGCTACAGCACTCAACCCAAGGTTTAAGAATCTGAAGTGCCATCCAAAATCTGAGAGGGACAAGGTGTGGAGCGTGCTTTCAGAAGTCTTAAAAGAGCAACACTCCGATGCGGAAACTACAGAACCCGAACCAACAAAAATAAATAAATAAATCAACCTTCTGCTGGTGGCATCTGACTCACACGATGAAAATGAACATGCATCAGTCTGCTCCGCTTTGGATTGTTATCGAGCAGAACTCATCATCAGCATGGATTCATATCCTCTGGAATGATGGTTGAAGCATGAAGGGACATATGAATCTTTAGCGCATCTGGCACATAACTATTTTGCGACGCCATTTACAACAGTGCCATGCAAACGTCTGTTCTCACTTTCAGGTGACACTGTAAACAAGAAGTGGGCAGCATTATCTCTTGCCAATATAACCAAACTTTTGTCTGAGCGATTGGCTGAAGTAGGACTGAGTGGACTTGTAGGCTCTAAAGTTTTACATTATTTTATTTCTGAATGTAAGGGGGGGGATTGTACATAATAATTCGACATTTGTAAGTTCAACTTTCACGATAAAGAGATTGCACTACAGTACTTGTATTAGGTGAATTGAAATATACTATTTCTTTTGTTTTTTAAAGTGCAAATATTTGTTTTCAAAAATAAATAGAAAGTGGGTAATGTCCACTTTGTATTCTGTGTTGTAACTGAAATCAATATATTTGAAAATGTAGAAAATATCCAAAAATATTTAAATAAATGGTATTCTATTATTGTTTAATCGCACAATTAATTGTGATTAATCTTTTTAATCGCTTCACAGCCCTAAAATATACATGTGAAGAATTTTGATACTAGAAACATTAGACTCTAATTTCAGTCTTCGAATGAAAATTTTTAAATATCCAAAAAAGGGAAGTGATGCAAACATTAAGGATCTTGTTCTACCTATTAGGAAACCTAGTGAATAGACTTGAAGCCTAAAGGGAACGAACGAACACACACACACACACACACGTAGGGATGCACAGCTGTAGAATCACACAGAGTCTGCAAACAGTTCTCTATGAGAAGACTCAGCTAGGAAATCACCCAGCACTCAAGTGCAGCTCCCCTCTGAAAAGTACACCCAAAATAATATTGTCTTGTGCTTTAGAGAAATCTATACAATGCAAACTCAAAATTACCCCCTCCCTCAATGTGGAGGAAGATATGAACAACTTAACCCCCCCGCCCCATTAGAAATTGCACAAACTGGGTTTTATAACAAACAAAAACAAGTTTATTAACTATAAAAGGCAGATTTTAAGTGATTATAAGGGACAGCAAAGAGAACAAGGCAGATTACTAAGCAAATAAAACAAAACACGCATACTAAGTTTAAGATCTTAAAGGGACTGGTTTCAAGAAGTAATTTCTCACCCTAAATGCTGTTTTAGGCAAGTTACAGAGTTTCTGTAGCTTAGAGTTCCAGGTATTTCTCCTTATAGACTATATTCCTCCATCTCAGTCTGGACTCAGCCCTTGCCTTTCCCACAGCTCAGTTCCTTTGTCTCTTCAAATACTTTCAGCACTCTTTCTTCCTGGACAGAATGGCAATGGAGAAGAGTCCTGTTTTCCTTACACAGCCTTACACAGAATTTACATAAGGCGGGAAGCCTTTGTTTCCAATGGAAAAGCAACAGCAGCGTCCAAGGTGGCAGTTTTTACCAGGTGACAATATCACCTTACCTTGCAGTGTCAAATCAGCCATGAAACCAGATTTATTTGCAATGTCCACAGGATGGGATCCACATCTTCGAAGACTCATGGTCTTTTTCCTAATGGCCCATTAAGGCTGACTGCTCATTGTCTGGTGGGCGTCTCCAAGTATAACCACAGTTGTAATTGTTACATAGTCAATATTCCTAACTCCAGATACAGAGATGATACATGCATACAAATTGGATAATCACAATCAGTAAATTATAACTTTTCCAATATCTTACATGAGACATCTTGCATAAAATATATCTTAATTATGCCATATTCATATCATAAGCATATTTCTATAAATAATATAGAGCGTCACGTCACAATCCCATCTTATTTTATCTTCACAGCAATGTAATCACTAGGAAGCTCTCTCTCATTTGAACTGTAGCAAATGTGAAAGCTGCTGATCAATACTGTGAGTGGCTTACATCACTTGATTTCCAAACATCAGTATGAATTTATCTCATTCAACATATCTAGGCTGAAGGAAACAAGTGGTTAAAGGACTGAAATAATAAAAACTGATCATTCTTCTGAAGGGGAATGTAAACATAGTCCAGAGTTGTTAAGTAGCAGGAGAGAAAGGATCTGTGGTCATTTCTAAAGGTGCAGAAAGTCAGTTTCTTCAGATTACCCAAGATCTCCAAAGTATGAAACTGTTCCCTCTGAAGTAAAAAAGAAGAACATTGATGAGTTTGGTGATCTTGCAAGTAAGACCATTTCTATGCCATCAATGTCATAAAAACACAACCACAATGACAGTCATTGTTTCAGGCCTTCTAACCAGCTCTCCAGTATCAGCTTCATTCAGCAGTAGCCTCTGTCTCGGATACTCCAAAAACGGTTAAAAAAAAAAAAATCAATCTGTGATTATGCCATTAACACAATGAAAGGTAAAGACTTGCACACGATAAGAAAGTTACAGCCTCCTTTTATGCTAACCATCATCATCTTCAAAGTAGCATAAAGTGATCCATTTAAAGAAATGATTGAAGCGCTTCACCTCAGATATACTCCTCATGACAGCTTTAAACTCACAGATCCACTAGTAGATGTTGAAAGTGAATACGGAAAGGAAAAATGAAAGGAAGACCTGAAAGAATTAACACTGACATTAATAGAATAATGTTAGTTGAATCTGAGGAATGAATAAGTAAAAACTACAAGCAGCCATACAGGGAAATGTGTGTACCTACTTATTAAGTCACAGAATTTGGTGGCCAGGTTGCTGAAGACAGCATCCAAGAACGCAGACAGGAGTATGGCAAAGATATTGTCGCCATTTGCCCAGAAAACAAAAATAAAGTGAAAAGGTCAAAGATCTCACATGCAAGTCTCTTAAACTTCTAATTTATGGGTGTCCAGCACACAAAACTTAATTGAGGAAGAAGCAATGCCTAGCAGAGTGCTAACCTATTTTACTGGGATTTCAAAAACTTTTCTGCAACCATTATCAGCCTCATAATTTGTTGACAGAAATGGAAGATTGATGCTCTAGCTTCCCAATGACACTTGATGGAACAGAACTCTCAGGATAACTGTCTCTCTACATTTACATTCAGCTACCCGAAGCACATTGAAGTTTGCACTCAGCACAAGAAGGACTTGTATAAAATGTGTGCTGTATTTTGATCAAACAAGGGACTGACTCTACAGAGAGGTACTAAATTTACAAAAGCAACTGCAGAAAAATTGAGGGATTTAACAGATTACAGCCTGATGACACTGTCACACAGTCTCAGCAGAAATCCAGTTTGATCTAATTAGCAACAATGAACTGGAATCATACAAGGACAAAATTGAAAAACAATTCCGAGAAACATTGGTATCTTTCAATTATTTAGTCAACATGACTGACCCCAAGTACAAGAGTCACAGGCTGAGATCAGCACAGAAGACGATGTAATGCTAATATGGCTGATGAAACAATCCCAAATCCCTTCTTTCTCCCCTAGTATTTAAAACTGAAGATCCAGATTTCTAATCAAAGTGTTTGTTTGTCAAGGACATTCTGTCACAGTTTATTTAATCAAAATGATGGAAGACTGGAAGTAAATTCACAGAGAAAAGGACAGCACAATGCAGAACTCTGACCATTCTTAAAAGACTGCATTCCTGTATAGCCATCTTAGCACCAATTGAGCATGTCTTTAGCAAGGTTAAAACTCAATAATAGGGTAGGTGTTGGAAAAACAAATAAATTGGTATAATGGAATCAGAATCTAAGGGTTGACACAAAAGAGCAGTGCGGCTAGTCAGACTGACAACTTGACTATATTCTGTTTTACTTGCAGAAGTGCAAGCTTTTCATTTTAGACAAGGTGTGTATTTTTTTAAGTTTGAGGAGTAAATATGCTAAAAGTGGGTCACACGGTACATATTAAGTGTTTCATTTCAGAAAAACGTTAGGGATAGAGGAGGTGTTGGGGATGGATGTTAATGGATCTTTCAGGTTGGGGAAGTCACAATAACCCTAATGATTTTTATAAGGTTCAACACCAAAGGCACATGCTCATCTGCAAAGTGAGGCTCTACATGGACAAAACTCGAAGAGCAACCACTGCTTAAGCCATTTACAACTGTATCCTGAAATTCCTTCCCTAAGACAAGCAGTGAATGCTGATGAGCTCCCCACTTTATTAAACTCTTTAGTTCGTTTGCATAATTTGAAGCGGCTAAAAAATAAAGCATAACAGAATGCCCAAGCAATGGGGAAGTCACTTCTAAACAAAAACAGCAATGACATTTATAACAACTGCAAATATATACATATTTTACTTCAACAAAAGGTGGTGATCTGCCAGTTTGAATACTGAATAGGGACACAACAAGACTTCCATACATAATGGTGCAAAAACTCAATACACACACACACACCCGCAGCTTTGTGAAGTTTAAGGGCTTTTTGAAGACATTTATGTTCTAGAAAGATTTACATATGGGAAAATTGTTCAGCTATAGCAGGCTGAAACCTCAAGAGCATCTGAAAGACAAATGGATCCCATAACTATTCTTTTGACAATAATATTGAGTAGTGATGCAGCTCTTAAAATTAAAAAACCCTATAAAATTAATTAATACTTACTACACCCTTGTGAGGTGGGAAAACATTTTCCCAATGTACATGTGGGGAAACTGAGGCACAGAGAAGTTAAATAAATCCAAGACCACAGTGGGAGGCTTGCTATTTCCGCCAATAAACCAAAATGTGTGTGTGTTAACTGAGGGCCTGTCCCCTTCAAAACACACCTTCTGTGCCTATAATATGAGATCTTGTGGTGAAGTCAAAATGCTGGATGTGTGTCATCTCAGTCAATCCATACCCAGTGGCAAACATCAAGTTATAACTCCACTGCAGAATCAAGCAGAGGAGGCACTGATCTGGGAGGGAGAAAAGTTCACATAAAAATATCTCCAAGAACTGCAAAAGGAATTTGGATTAAGTTTCCTTTTGGATGGTTTCTCTCTGAAGTCTGCCCCGGTGCTCACATTTTTCTTGAAGTCATTTGAAAACATGATATGTCTATAACAACGAGTACAAATGCACTTATACTGTGTTGTGTTGGCCCTTTTCATGACCCAATGCAGTGAAATTTATCCTAGGGAGATCTTGGAAAGTAATTGCTCTCACTTTGGATTGTTCTGCACTTGTGAGAGGAATGAAGATTTCAGAACTGGATTCCTCACCACATACCAAAACATGACAATTTTATGCAGAGGTGCTCATCATACTATAGGGGGGGATCTCTAAGTACTGTCCAGCTGGCAAACATGACCTAACAGACACCTTCTTTCCCCTGTAACAGCATGACGAGGATGAAGCTGATCAACAGCAATTTTCTATTAAGAACATAAGAACGGCCATACTGGGTCAGACCAAAGGTCCATCTAGCCCAGTATCCTGTCTTCCGACAGTGGCCAATGCCAGGTGCCCTAGAGGGAATGAACAGAACAGGTAATCGTTAAGTGATCCATTTCCTGTCGCCCATTCCCAGCTTCTGCGAAACAGAGGCTAGGGACACCATCCTTGCCAATAGCCATTGATGGACCAATCCTCCATTAACTTATCTAGTTCTTTTTTTAACCCTGTTATAGACTTGGCTTTCACAACATCCTCTGGCAAGGAGTTCCGCAGGTTGACTGTGCGTTGTGTGAAAAAATACTTCCTTTTGTTTTAAACCTGCTGCCTATTAATTTCATTTGGTGACCCCTAGTTCTTGTGTTATTGCTTGTGAACTCAATCAGCCACCTGTTCTATCATGGAATACAGGAGCACAAATCAAATATTATGCCTGCAGACATTTATGCTGCATACTTGCAAATACATGTATATACAAACTGGTGGGATCCTCAGGCTCTTGGGAAGCTGACAACGAAGTCCTCAGTGTCGCATATTTTGGCCATCCCTACTCTGAGTCTAGTCTCCACTTGGTGGATATGCATAGCCATCCTTAACATTAACAGCATATGAAACAAGGGGAGATTAGATTCCTGAAATAATAAGCATGAGAATCTTTACAAGAGGTAGTCCATCTTTCATTTTCTTTATCATAAAGCATTTAAGAAGTCTGAAATACAATATACTTTCAAAAGATGAACTGTGGGGCAGAAACACAGTTCTAACCACAGTCACAGAGATTATAGCCAGGCTATGAAGGGCATCCAGCACAAAAATAGATTCATTTATATTTTTTGCAGGTTTGCTAGCTATGTCCCATAAGTCTTTGGGCAGCTGCAGATTCTGCTGGTGCCTCTGTGCAATGGCCAAGAATCTTACGTTCTGGGACAATACCAGCAACCCAGAAGAGCCAAACTAAATACTGGGGTAATCTTTAAAAAGTTTGATATTAAAGTCACACACATTAAGCCAGAATTAAGAAGCACACTTTTGAGAAATATGTAACTTTCAGATTTAAAGGAATAAAACTAGACTTGAAACAGCTAAGGATTAGAAAGCTTTCCTGTTTTAAAAACTGCACAATATTACACTTACTACTCTTAATAGCAAGTTTGCCATCGAGCGATATTTAATCAACCCAGGAGACCACAGCATACCAGAACAGCATGTGCCAACAAACATATAAAATATGTCTTTTGATAGACAGAGAAAAAGAAAGTGCTTCTGAGCTAGTAATGGAGGCACATCATCTACCATTTGACTGACAGAAAGCTCAGTTAGTTGTAAAGTCCTGGAGGTGCACTAGCAGAAGTTCTTGAGACTGACTATGACCACACAACACCAGATTTGGTGGTAGTCTTGTTTCATTTCACTGAGGCAGAAAGCTGTTCTTCCCACACCAGACACCACTTTGTTTAAACACCAAAAAATGCAGTTGGATTTGATGGTTATTTTTAGTTTCTATGACGTTTCTGTCAGTGATGTCAGACGTAGTTTCAAAGGGACACAATAATTCACCATCAATGTGTTACCTGGACGGACTATTTGCCACTGATACGTTGGGTAAAACACTTCTAAGTCTTCAGGATCAAGATCATCCTCTGCTACTGACTCTTTGCCATTCTCTTCTTTTAAGTCACTTTCTTCTGTTTTTGTTAGGGCAAACTCCTGTCGGATACACAAGATACAGCTCATTAGTAATTGCACCTGGATTACGTAGTGTCCGTGGAGAATACATTCCTCAGGTTTTTTGACACCTGAGATTCTTTCTACATGGATTAAAAATATATATTATTAAAGATTAAACCAGCATAACTGTTATGACATTTATGTTGAACAAAGCAGTGCATCTTATTTCCTATTTTAGTGCAGGTTGCAAGCTTCAAGCGAAAGTTAACAGAGCCAGATCTATATTATAGCCCAGGCTGGCAGCACTGCCTATTAGGAAGGTGTGACACACTTCCCATCATAAAGACGCTGTTTTCAGTAGCTTATAACTTTGCCAAACTAACTGTTCAGCTGAAAGTTTCCATGCTGTGTTTCTGCCTCAGACTGACTGTTTTCTGGAAAATTTCAGCCAAAACTGTATGGCCATTTCCAAGACCAAGGATAGGGGAAAATATGTTGTTTTGCCCATGTTAAAAAATTCTGGCAACCTCTTCTTTGAGAAGTTTCTAGGCCCCCCATGCTTTGGAGCAGGGACTTGACATTTGGCAAAGGGGAGCCGTTTGAGTCAAGAATGTGCCTTTGACTGTCCCTTTGAAAATCCACCCATATTTGGCCAAGTTATAATCCTTTGGAGGAAAAAATAAAATCACGGTTTACATATGCTCAGTAGAAACTTGTTAGATTCCCTGGCTATTCCATCCACACTGAGCATTCTCCACCCTGGTGCTGAGCAGGACTTGCCCTGCAATTGCAACTCTGGGCTGCTACGCACAAGGATCTGTCTTTCCAATGCTCCCAATGCCCCCACCCCGCCCCCCGCCACTGGGCCCAAAGAGTGCGGTGAAGGGAGCTGCCTGATTTGAATGCAGATCAGAAAAGAGCCGGACCAGGGACGGGAGGGAGTAGATTTGGTCAAGCAGCCAAGGAGGAGGAGGAGAGTGGGACTGTGAGCCAGGGAGCAGAGACTGGGACTGGATGGGGAAGAGGACTAAGACTGGGGTAGAGGGTGACTGGGGCTGGGACAGGGATTCCAGAGGGGAGAGATTAGGATTTGCGGAAATAAGGAGATTGGGACTGGAATGAGAAGCCTGAGGATTGGAGGCTCAGATTAGGGTTAGACTGGCTAGGTGAGGAGAATGGGACTTGGGTGAGGACCTGGGGTGGGGAAGAGACAGGAATGGGACAGGGCAGAAGGAGTCAAGTTTGGAGGTAACTGGCAGAAGAGTCTATGCCCACTAGAACACACTCCCTTTCAGAGCATGGAATGGAACTGAAGATTCCCGAGTCCAAACTTTCCTCTGCTGTCACCAAATATCTGTGAAACCAACTGGCAAAATCCTCCTTTTGTCCTCATCCACATATAAGATGACAGTCTACTACAGCTACTCATTATCATTGTAATCACAAGCAGCACAGTTCTGTGCAGTGGATCTAAAGGTTCCAATCCTGCTGATGAACCATGTAGGTGTCAATATGATGCTGCATGATGGAATTTGTTTCTTCATTTTGCTTTTTCAAAAAACCTAGGAAATCACACACACAAACTTAAAAGAACCTTTTATTAAGGTTGCAAAATCAAGCACTCAGAAGTTAGGCAGTGTCAGAATTATGGTTGTCTACTCCTTACAAAATAGGAAATGCCAGAGTTAAGGCACAGACAACCTTAAGTCTGGCATTTCCTAACTTTTGAGTGCTTGACTTTGCAACCTTATTCTTATTTTAACATAGGGCTGGAGAGTTTGCGCACAGCTGTGCACGTGTATTTATATTCTTTGGGATATTCAGAGGGAAGGACCATTCCATAACAAAAATGAATTACATTGAAAGGAATGGCTATTTTGTAACGATGCAGAGACAGTCTCAGTTTTAGAACCTCTCATCCCTTTTGCACCTTTTTTTAAACTGGCTTTTATTTGTAGCATTTACATTATATTAAGAGCTAAGTAGTTATATCTTGATTAAACAATAAGGTGGTGATTGGATCACTATCTACAGATATCTGAAGTGTGTGAATACCCAGACTAATGGATGACAAACAGGAAAAGTTTCCAATCAATGAGATCTATTAGTGTGTGGAACAGTCTCCCAAGGAAAGTAGTGGAAGCCCCATTACTTCAGGCATTTAAAACTGCACTGGACAAAAAACAATTAAGGGTATGCTGTAAGTAACAATCTTGAACTGGGAGGAGATGAGACAGTGAATCAGATGTGACCCAATAGGTCTTTTCATCTCAGATTTCATAGGAATTGTCATAATGGACCAGACCAGTGCTACATCTAATCTAGTAACCTGTGTCTGTGGCCACTTCCAGACACTTCAGAGGAAGGTACAAAAATCTATCAGTGGACAATTTGGAATAACCTGCCTGTAAAGGAAGTTTCTTCCTAATCCCTCTCAAACAGTTTGGCTCATTCCCCAAAACAATAGGTTTTATATAGTTGTTACTCTTCTAATAAATATTTTTAAAACAAAACAAAATTAAGTGGCTAACTGAAAATTCTGGACCAAATTCTGCATTCACCTCTCCCACCAACTTCAATAGAAGTTGTGTATGCATATTTAATGGAAGAATTTGAATTGTTTGCATTTAAATGTATGTTACACAATTTCTAAAAAACGTTTGAGTGTGGGAAATATCAGTCTATAGTTCTGAGCAAGACATGTGCAGTTAAAAACAATGGTGAAAATATACACCTCTACCCCAATATAACACGAATTCGGATATAACGCAGTAAAGCAGTGCTCCAGGGGGGCGGGGCTGCGCACTCTGGTGGATCAAAGGAAGTTCGATATAACGCAGTTTCACCTATAACGTGGTAAGATTTTTTGGCACCCGAGGACAGCGTTATATTGAGGTAGAGGTGTATTATAATGATTGAAAAGTTATAGAACATTTTCATTTTAAATGTCAAAAGGACAGAAATTTGAGAAATACAGGGAAACTAGAGCTTAATTCCTACTTTTCCTTAGTGCATGATGAGAGGATTAGAATTGTTAAGATTATGACAAATGGTTAAAGCTTAGTTACAATCATAAACATAAGCAGTCAGCTTCTATTGATGAAAGTGAGAGTTAACATTTTCTGAGCCAAGAGTCAACAAAGCTAATATAAATGAGCCACTCGTTATTACTTTGCTTATTTATGTTGTTAGATTATCCAAGAGGGATTTAATGATACACAGTCCCATAATACATTCACCAACATGCCTCTTAATTTTATATCTGTTGAAACACATAATGGAGACAGCTGATGTTTACGAATGGTCTCTGTTCAATATGAGTGCTGCAAATCTAAATGTACTGTAAAGGGTAACAGTACGTGTCTTTCTTCATTTAAACAGTTGCTTCAGCTGTTTGGCCTGTGATCACTTTATAACTATCCCATTTTCACTAACAGTCTAAATACCATTAACATTTGCTGTGGTAATGAAAATTGGCAATTGCACAAACAAGTTTATCATTATATTTTCTACTTACATAAAGTACATCATTAATTGGTAACTACTTTTGTTTTACTTAGAGAATCAAAAGGTAGAAACCAAAACAGGTTCTACAAAGAAAGATGGACATTTTCTTAAAACCAGATACAATGTTAAATTGGAGTTTAAATTGAGATTATTCCCAGTCCAGGAGATTAGACACACCCCAAATGGGGTTCCCTGTGTCCCATCCTTCCTTAAGACTAGTAGTAGCGGAGACCACCTACATGAGCTCTTCTGGGCTGGCAGGTGGCCCCCATTACCACTCCCGTGGCCAGGCTGAGGCCTTGCCTCTCCTCAAGCCACCACTATCTGCTGCAGACAGGCTGGGATCTGTCGCAGAAAGGGAAGGGACTGAGCCCTTCCTAACTGAGCAAAGGACTCTGTATGGTGGGAGCCTTGCAAAGCCCTGATAATGTAATGGTAATGAGGGTCATTCCCATCTCAAGGTATGTCTACACTACACACTAAGCCTGAGCTCTGACTCAGGTCAGCAAGCACACAGGGCTCTGGTAGGGGGGTGGGTCACAGTCTGAGTCCCGCTGTGACCCGGGTCCTAGCCCTGTCATTTTGCAGTGTGGATACAAGTCAAGCCACATACTTGAGTCACAAGGACTGCATAGTTCAGTATGGATGTACTGACACAGCTGAGACACCCAGGTCCAGCAATTGTAAACCCAGATTTACAATGCCGTGCAGACATTCAAGCATGGGCTTGGAAACATAGAGTCCAATACACTGGGAGACACAGACACAGGCTTAGTGTGCAGGGTAGACATACCTTCAGTGTCCTCTGCTGGACTGGTGTTGTCAAGGGTCCCAGACAAGCGTATTTCAGAGCCCATGAAGATGACTGGGGCAGCTTGCACCTCTCTGAGCTAGTGTGTCATGCTGTCTGCAAATGCTGGCAGGTGACACTGCATTGGTTACACTCAGGGACACGTATTCAAGCTTTCCTTTGCAACCAAGAGAATTAGATACATTTTTTTTTAAATGAAAGCTGAAGTTATGTCCCCAAATTTGGGTATCTTATTTTCTGGTTGTTCAGCTTTGCACCCTTACATAGATGCTGAGTACACACAGCTCCCATTCATTCAACTGAAGTCTGAAAAAATCAGGCTCAAGGTGTCTCAAGTTAGGCATCCCAACAAAAACCCCAAAGGGCCCAAAGTCATATGCCGCTTTTGAAAATGTGGGTATAAGTGACTTGCCCGCAGTGATCAGAAACACAGCTGGGAACAGAATACTCTTGACTTCCATCTCCTGCTCTCACCACTAGACCACACATTTAGCTTTAGTTTTTGTCCTAACGAAATTAAAGTTTTAGTTGCAGCTGCTTAAATAAAACCAGGTGCATGTGACAAAATGTGAACGTTGCCTGAATCGCATGTTTCCTTTTCCATGTCCTCTTTATTGCTCAGCATCAGGCGATCCAGATAGGCTTACTTCTTAAAACTTTTCTGAAATTTTATACCATAAAACATTTTAAAAAAAGGCAAAATGCTGCAAAGATGAGAGGTGATGCACTGCCATACATAATTTCAGGAGAAATAAATAAGGCTATGCTCACCCCACCAGTACCAAGTAATTCAAATGATTTAAATGACCTTTTATAGCCATCTTTCACTCTTAGATTAGAAGATACTTACTGGAATTCTGTCACTTAAGCATGAACAGAAGCACAATGCAGAAAGCAGCAAAACCAGCAAGTTCAGTTTAGAGGCAATGGACAGGAGTCCAATGCAATGAGACATTGCAGTCAGTCTAGAATTCAAAGAAACAAAAACAATTATATAATATGTTAATACACACTCTTCACAGTTTTCAACATCTACCATACCACATTCTACAGTTGAGTATTATATTTATTAGACACACAAGGAGGGGGAGGTAATATTTTTTATTGGACCAATTTCTGTTGGCAAGAGAGACATGCTTTCAAGTTACATAGACTTGGACCTGAAGAAGAATTCTGGTAGCAAATTTAGGGCCTGTTTTTGGGCCTTTTCACATCCCAGGGCTTTTTCACATTACCTCATGTTAACAAAAACATAGCTGGGACCAATATTCTACCCCTCCAAATGAAGATGCACCTTTCTGTGAAGTATCATGATATAATCTGCAAGCAAAATCCCACAGCCCTTACTCTGGCAAAACGTTCACAGAAGTCAATAAGAGTTTTGCCTGAATTAGCACTGCAGATTTGGTCCTTTTTTATTTCCTGTGGCAACTCCAAAGAAGTGACTGAGGAGCTCAAGTGCAGTTCAAGACTGAGGCATTTCAACCACAAGGCAGGGTATGGGAACAAGGCTTTCCTTGGTCATCACCACTGTCTCCAAACAAGAGAGACTGAAAACCTTTGGCGCCAATTCAGCCGACGAAATGGGGAAGGTTCAGATTCCTGCTGAAACCCATAACCCAGCCTGAACATGAATAATAATAAATAAAACAGTAGTAAGTCAGATTTTCAGAAGGGTAGCGAGTGAGAAGCTGTTCCCTTAGCCAATGCTTCAGTTTCTGAACTAGGCCACTAATATGCGATACATAAGGCTATGATTTAGTCACGGAGATCGTGGAAATCACAGAATCTGTTACTTCCAGCGACCTCTGTGACTTCAGCCTGTAGTGGTTGGTAGCTGCAGGGTCCCCAGCTACCCAGGGGCACAGGGAGCTGTGGGGTACCCCTGCCGCCTCTCGCGGCCCCTGGAACTCCCAGCTGCCAGGGGTGGCGGGGGAACCGCCGAGCTCCTGGCCACTGGGGGAACCAAGCTCCCGGCCGCCATGGAGGAACCCCCTAGTTCCCGGCCGCCGCAGGTTCCAGGAGCTGCGGGCAGCAGGGTACCCCGCAGGCCCCAGCTGCTGCAGGCAGCTCCAAGCCCCTGTGCAGCTGCCCGCTTCAGTTGTCGCGGGTACTTTTACTAAAAGTCACGGACAGGTCACGGCTTCCATGAATTTTTCTTTTTTGCCTGTGACCTGTCCATGACTTTTACTAAAAATATCCCTGACAAAAATCTTAACCTTAGCGATATACTATGACCAATGCCACTGGTTTCTCATCTGGGACACAGAGTACAGCACTATTGTGGCCTAATTCCATCAATTTCTTGGGAGACACTGTTGTGTGATTTCAGTCAATGCCATCTGCTTCTCAGAGGAATGGGCTGAAAGATACAAATGCTGACCAAAAACCACATATAATTTTTCCCCATCCACAATTCTTACAGCAATTGCTGTTCACCATACAGGAAACAGATTTTGCTTCTGTTATAAAACAGAAGACACAACTGAACATAGAAAAATTAATTTATCCCCAAAACAAAAACTGAAAATCTGATAAGTAGTAGTAAGAAGTTCACCAAAGCAGTGACAGAGAACTTACAGCTCACTAAAAATAAGACTCAAATGTACTGATAAGACTGGTGACAAATCACAATACAGCTCTCTAAAGGCTACAAGATTGTGCCTGCCTGGAATGCTGCATGCCCCAAAACACTTAACATCTTGTGCAGGTTACAGTTAAGCAGGAAGAGTTAGATGTTAAATACAAGGGAATATGTTCATAAAGAGAAGCATCCGTATCTTGCCACCTTGTTACAGGACAGAAACATTTAGATGCAGCGAGACATTTTCAGACTAAATTTTAGAAGGACAAAAAGCGTGTGTGTGTGCGTCTGTGTGTGCGTGTGTGTGTGCATGTGTGTGTTTGCAAAACAAAACAAACTTTTCCCCGGTCCACAAACATGGCTTTGTTTGAGACTTCATAAAGCTTGCTGCATATTTAAAACGTTTTAGCTGTTAAATTTGCTTTGTTTCGTATATCTTGTAACAGATGAAAATGGAAAGATGTGGCTCTATATATGGTTCTGAACAGATGATATGATTTGTAATAATAAACTTGTTTTACAATATACAAAATTAAGGAAATTTGCACTGGTGTAATTACCAGCGTAAATTTCCCTAACATAGAAAGGGCCTTTGTTTTAAATTATCCTCTACTTTTTCTCATAGAAAATTAGGTGCTTAAGAGGCTACAGACACCCAGACCCAGAAATCCTTTTGTTCCCAAGAAGCAAGTGCTCATGTCATAGCGTGCAATATTTTCAGTGGTGTGGCTCATTACCAGCTGAGAGTTTCCACTACAAAAAAGTTCTGTTCAAGAGCTTCTGAAAACCTCATCTGTATTGGTGGCTACAGTAACAGTGCTTCCATTATGCTCTCTATTAGCAGAGACATTTTACTGATGTTACTAGTTGTGCATCAGTAACTGCTGCACAGCTCAGTGAGTGCAGCCAGTAGAGACCTAGGTGACACAATTCAAAGGAATTCAGTAACAGGAACATATTTCATGAATTCTTACTGCGGCTGGGTATACACCATTCTTTTGTGTTTTAACTCTAAATATGCTGTGTGTATTACGTGTCTCCAATAACTCTATCAGAAACATTATCTGAATTTTGATCAGCCATGCTATAGGATCACGTACCCCTGACTTCTCTTGTGCCCTTGTCATAGGCTTAAAAGCCAGAAGGGACCATCCTGATCATCTAATCTGACCTCCTACACATTGCAGCCCACAGAACCTCACCCACCCACTCCTGTAATAGACCTATAACCTCTGGCTGAGTTACTGAAGTCCTCAAATCATAATTTAAATACTTCAAGTTACAGAGAACCCACCATTTACACTAGTTTAGTGCAAGAGACCCATGCCTCATGGCTGCAGAGGAAGGTGAAAAACCCCCAGGGTCTCTGCCAATCTGGCCCGCGGGAAATTTCTTCCTGACCCCAAATATGGCAATCAGCTAGACTCTAAGCATGTGAGCAAGACCCACCAACCGGACACCTCTACTCTATGTTGCAGCCAACAGAAATGACAGAAAGTATAATAGTCCTAACCCTGTTCTCAGCTAAAGATCAAGGAAGTAATACTGGGATTATAGCAGCCTTGCAAAATTGTTAGGAAAGCTTACCAGCCCAAGCATAAAATCTATTCCGCTGCCCTTTACCAAGATGGCTGATCATAACAAAAATACTAATGATAATTTACTCACCCATCAGCAAGACTCACTCTTGTCAGGTAGAACTTTGCAAGGCTGCATTATAGAATGATAAAACTTTTAGTGAAATTTGGACATGGATCCTGATTGCCTCATGCAAGCTGCTGAAGTACCCTCAACTTGCATTGGCTTCAATGGGATTTGAGAGCACTCAGACTCTGACAGGATGAGGGCCCTAATATGGTGGTTTACTGGTTTTTTTTTTTATTATTATTAAAGGTTTTAAAAGATGAATGCCTAATATGGCTACTACCCAGAATGTTACAGGTTACCTATGTGTCAATTTGAGATACTAGTTTCAATGTAGCTACGATGATCAAAATCAAATATGGTCTCAGCTTAATGGGGAGTCTCTAGCCAGTCATTCCAGACAGACAAATTCGACATTCTAGTAAGTTTTTACTATCTTTAACTATTATGAACCTACGATATGACCGACAAACATAACAAAGCTAAACTCATTTAGGAAAACATAGAAGTGAGGCCTCCTCAACAAAGCGTTCTTTGCATCTGAAAAAGACATGTTTACTTGGGGTGGGGTGGGGGGAAGGAAGCAATCCAAAGGAATACTGTAAAAAGATTAACTTACAAGTAAAGCACATGAGTTTTGTTAAAATAAGGAACTGCTTAAGATCCCAGATCAATAACAATATTGCAATGCAAAATTTGAAACATTTTCAATACATGTTTTAAATAAACTACTTGAAAATTATTCATGTTATTTTTATACCATAGCACCCAGAGGCAATCAATCAGGATCAGGCTCCTAATGTCTTAAGTGGTATATAATCACGCAGGAAAATTCTAGGAAAACGTATCTGTGCAGACCTGAACATTTCTTCTTAGCGCAATAAGGTCCACAGATCTATTACAAACGGTAGGTACTTTACCCTGCTTGCAATTTGGGGGCAGAACCAGACCTGTCAATCACTGGCAGCAAGGGAACATCCTAGCTACCTGAAATTCCCTCCAGCTGAGAATTTCCACAGCCAAGATAATTCCGTTCTACTTTCCTAAATTACAGAATGTGTTAACTATGCTCTGAAGAAAAGGCATAGCAATTTCTCCTAATGCAGAGCCTGGGACTCATCTCCCCTAACATCCCCAGAATCAGGTTTATTTTGTTAATTTCCCTCTCTGTTCTGGATGATACATTTGTATCCAGGGTGGGCCCAATCTGTGAACATTACTACTTGAAGAAAGGACATTTTAGCATAAGCACAGATACATTTTCCTATTCTTCATCATAAGGTCCACAGATCAGTTACAATGGGATTTTCACAGCAATGGGCCTCCAGGATAGGAAGCAGGATCTCCCTTTAAACACGGACATAGAATCATAGGACTGGAAGGGACTTTGAGAGGTCATCTAGTCCAGTCCCCTGCACTCATGGCAGGACTAAGTATTATCTAGACCATCCCAGACAGGTGTTTGTCTAACCTGCTCTTCAAAATCTCTACTGATGGAGATTCCACAACCTCCCTAGGCAATTTATTCCAGTGCTTAACCACCCTGACAGTTAGGAAGTTTTTCCTAATGTCCAACCTAGCCCTCCCTTGCTGCAATTTAAGCCCATTACTTCTTGCCCTATCCTCAGAGGTTAAGAACAACAATTTTTCTCCCTCCTCCTTGTAACAAACTTTTATGTACTTGAAAATTATCATGTCCCCTCTCAGTCTTCTCTTTTTCAGACTAAACAAGCCCAGTTTTTTCAATCTTCCCTCATAGGTCATGTTTTCTAGACATCCTAAATGCGGAAATTGTGCATCTTCCCCTGGGCACTGAGGCACGAACAAAATACTTCTGCAAAAACTGGCACTGGTCAGAGTTTGGATGATCAATATACAGAATTTGGTATTATTATGTATTGATGGCCATATGGCCACCTAGCAAAGCTCAATACAAGAGATATGACTTCTCTATCTGAGATGGTCAGCATTCCTACAGATTAGATTGGTCATTGTTTCTTGAATTTACTTTCAGAATTAATGCTATGACAGTTCTGAGGACTACTTGGCTGAATTAAAAAGTACAACAGTTGATCTCAGAGAGAGTTCCCATCCTCATCAACTCTTCTGATCAGAGAGGGTTGTTATTAGGACATCTATTTTAATAGATAGGAAGTATGACGGCACCTGTCACAGGGGTGCAATTAGGATAGTGCTGTAAGAACCAGAATACATTTCTAAGGCTGAGCTCTATAACTCTGCAGGGCTGGAATCAGGACAGTTCTCCTAAGAAAGCCTTTAATGTTGGGATTTTTGCACAAAACTTCCATTTCCTTGAACTTGCTGAGAACATTATAGTACAGAGACTTGACCTTTTGTTTTGACACTCATGCACAGACATTGGAATCCTCCTGGATGAATTTGACACAATGTTTCATCCTTGAATGGGGTACTTAAAACATGGACTCTGCTTCAGCCAGTAGAATAAGTTCTATTTGTTGACTTCTCACTAAGCTCCATGAGACTGATAATCACTTCATCCAAGTATCCATTCTGAATCTGTCTGGTGCTGGATGGAGCACTGGGTTTTGGCAATCGCAGACTTCCTCTGCAAGGTAGAGGAAGCGAAGGCTCAATGTTAGCTTAATCAAGCCTGAGAACCATAACCTCTTCAGACAGAAAGACAAACCGTATCATTGTTCCCAATAGGCTTCACTAAAAACTGGATTTTTGTTTCGGAGACACCACTAGTTTTCTTTTATGACCAACTTCATCTTTTGTTAACATTCTTCTGAGAGGAGATCTTGTACCTAAAGGAATTCATCCTCAGCACAGGCTTCTGACTGACTACCCTGGCACCCATATGTCTGTGTTTATCATGAATCCAAGATATTCCATAAGCCATATCGTTCTGTGTGGTTGTTTCAGCTCTATCACACTCTGTAAAGAGCTCTGATTAGCAAAATTTTCCAGGAAGAAGCAAGAGTAAAATTCCTTCTTTCTTAACACCAGTATTAATGTTACCATTATCCTGGACACACTTGTCAGATCAAATGGTAATGAGAATTGAAAGGGGAAGGGGGGAAAGCTGCCATCACATGACAGTTCTGTGGAATGATAAAATGGGAATGTGAAGATGAGTCCCCTTTAGGAACTCGTTCAAATGTTTCAGATGGAGCCCTGATCTGTTTGCTCCTGATTCTCAAAGGCTAGAAATAGGATGGGGAACAGCCCTTGATGGGAATGGGTTATATCACTCTGATTTGAAGGAAATGGATGGTTTTATTCACATTCTAACATTTCAGTGGGTAGCTTGAGCTTCCAAACAAGACACTTATTAAAAGGGAGCAGGAGACATAGTCCCTTCCTTTTGTCTCTGGCTTTTCTTGGCCTATCTCACTCTCTGAAGCTTGCAGGGGTACCAGCCTCCACAAAACGCTGCAGAGCTGAGTGAACAATCACCCCAAAAGGGAAGTGAAACCCTAGGATAATGGCTGGGTATGAGAAAGACACATTATTGAGACAAACTGTTCGTCAGAAATTGAAAATACAAGGTTGGAATTTCCTTCAGAAAAGCCTTGCTGCAGGGAGGATTCAGTGAGCTGCCTGGAGGAAGGGGGGGGGGGGGGGAGGGAAGAGAATGATAAAAAGAAAGGGGTAACTTCAGGAGGTGGGCATTCCCCTGCAGCCAGTGACTGACAGGTCTGGCTCTGCCCCCAAGCTGCAAACCAGCTGAAGTACTCATTGCAATGAAGCTGTGAACCTTAGCTTGACCAACCCTGAAAACATTTAAGTATGTGCATAATATTACTCTCATAAGCATTTCCCATTGACAGCTCACATGAGTAAAATTATGCACGTGCTAAATCTTTTACAGCAAGGGTCCTCAACCTTTTTCTTTCTGAGGCCCCACCAAAATGCTATAAAAACTCCACAGCCCACCTGTGCCACAATAACTGGTTTCCTGCATATAAAAGCCAGGGCCAGCGTTAGGGGGTAGGGCTCAGGGACCTGGACTTCAGCCCCATGCAGTGGGGGTTCGGCTTTCTGCCCTGGGCCCCAGTGAGGCCTGGTCTACACTACGAGTTTAGGTCGACTTTAGCAGCGTTAAATCGAATTAAGCCTGGACACGTTCACACGACGAAGCCCTTTCTTTCGACTTAAAGGGCCCTTTAAACCGGTTTCTTTACTCCACCTCCGACGAGGGGATTAGCGATAAAATCGGCCTTAGCGGGTCGGAATTGGGGTAGTGTGGACGGAATTCGACGTTATTGGCCTCCGGGAGCGATCCCACAGTGCTTCATTGTGACCGCTCTGGACAGCACTCTCAACTCAGATGCACTGACCAGGTAGACAGGAAAAGCCCCGCGAACGTTTGAATTTCATTTCCTGTTTGCTCAGCGTGGAGAGCACAGGTGACCACGCAGAGCTCATCAGCACAGGTAACCATGGAGTCCCAGGATCGCAAAAGAGCTCCATCATGGACCGAACGGGAGGTACGGGATCTGCTCGCCATATGGGGAGACGAATCAGTGCTAGCTGAACTCCGTAGCAGTAAACGAAATGGCAAAATATTAGAAAATGCAGCCCCACGTCTGCCAGCACCCAGATCGCCCTCGGCCTCTTCTGGGTGCTCAGCAGAAAATACTGGGCCATGAAGGAAAGAGGCCATAACAGGACGCACAGCAGTGCCGCGTGAAAATTAAGGAGCTAAGGCAAGCCTACCACAAAGCCAGAGAAGCAAACGGAAGGTCCGGGGCAGAGCCGCAAACATGCCGCTTCTACGCGGAGCTGCATGCCATTCTAGGGGGTGCAGCCACCACTACCCCAACCGTGTGCTATGACTCCCTCACTGGAGAAACACACAGGGAAGCGGGTTCGGGGTACGAGGAAGATGAGGATGGAGATAATGTAGATAGCTCACAGCAGCAAGGAAGCGGAGAAACCGGTTTCCCCAACAGCCAGGATATGTTTATCACCCTGGACCTGGAACCAGTAACCCCCGAACTCACCCAAGGCGTGCTCCCAGACCCTGAGGGCACACAGGGGACCTCTGGTGAGTGTACCTTTGTAAATATTACACATGGTTTAAAAGCAAGCGTGTTTAATGATTAATGATTAATTTGCCCTGGCAATCGCGGCCAGTACAGCTACTGGAAAAGTCTGTTAACGTGTATGGGGATGGAGCGGAAATCCTCCAGGGACATCTCCAGAAAACTCTCCTGGATGTACTCCCAAAGCCTTTGCAAAAGGTTTCTGGGGAGGGCTGCCTTATCCCGTCCGCCATGGTAGGACACTTTACCACGCCAGGCCAGTAGCACGTAGTCTGGAATCATTGCATAACAAAGCATGGCAGCGTATGGTCCCGGTGTTTGCTGGCATGCAGACAACATCCATTCCTTATCGCTCTTTGTTATCCTCAGGAGAGTGATATCATTCACGGTCACCTGGTTGAAATGGGGCGATTTTATTAAGGGGGAACATTCAGAGTTGCCCGTTCCTGCTCTGCTGAACAGAAATATTCCCCGCTGTTAGCCACGCGGTGGGGGGGGGGGGGGGGGGGGGGAGAGGGGTGAAGTGATCATCCCAGAGAATTGGGGGGGGGGAAGGGGAGTTAGTTGGGTATGTGCTGCATGTTAACCCGGAAACCGGAGCCCCTCATTTTACATTGCAAACCCATTTTACATGGCCAACCCAACGGGTGCTTGGTATGGGAAATGAGAGCGCTACTGTTTGAAACCATTCCCACATGTTAAGAAGGTTAAAAAAGCCAAAAGACTGTGTCTTACCATGGCTGCCTGCAAGCCGAAATCTGTGGCCTGGCACTGCGTGAGTGATCTCTCACACCAAACCGGCAGGCCCTCAATATAAGAGGAAAAATGCGACCTTGTAACGAAAGCACATGTGCTGTGTAATGTGAACAGCAAAATTTAACGCGAAAGAGTGTACCCATTGTTCTCTAAAATGTGTCTTTTTTAACCACCTCTCCCTTCTCCTCCACCAGCTGCAAATGTTTCTCCTTCACAGAGGCTAGTGAAGATTAGAAAGAGAAAACGGAGGACGCGGGATGATATGTTCACGGAACTCCAGATGTCCTCCCACGCTGACAGAGCACAGCAGAATGCGTGGAGGCAGTCAATGTCAGACTACAGAAAAGCACAATATGAACGAGAGGAGAGGTGGCGGGCTGAATCGCGGGATGAACAGAGCAAGTTGCGGGCTGAAGAGGACAGGTGGCGTCAGCTTGCAGACAGAAGGCAAGAGTCGATGCTCCGGCTGCTGGAGCATCAAACTGATATGCTCCAGCGTATGGCTGAGCTGCAGGAAAGGCAGCAGTCGCAGAGACCGCCGCTACAGCCCCTGTGTAACCAACAGCCCTCCTCCCCAAGTTCCATAGCCTCCTCACCCAGACGCCCAAGAACACGGTGGGGGGGCCTCCGGCCACCCAGTCACTCCACCCCAGATGATTGCCCTAGCATCAGAAGGCTGGCCTTCAATAAGAGTTAAAGTTTTAAACTGCAGTGTGTCCTTTTCCTTCCCTCCTCCCCCACCCATCCCGGGCTACCTTGGCAATTATCCCCCTAGTTGTGTGATGAATTAATAAAGAATGCATGAATGTGAAGTAACAATGACTTTATTGCCTCTGCAAGCGGTGCTCGAAGGGGGGAGGGGAGGGTGGGGTGGTTGGTTTACAGGGAAGTAGAGTGAACCGGGTGGGGGGGGGGGCGGAGGGTTCATCAAGGAGTAACAAACAGAAGTTTCACACCGTAGCCTGGCCAGTCACGAAACTCGTTTTCAAAGCTTCTCTGATGCGCACCATGCCCTGCTGTGCTCCTCTAACCGCCCTGGTGTCTGGCTGAGCGTAATCAGCGGCCAGGCGATTTGCCTCAACCTCCCACCCCGCCATAAATGTCTCCCCCTTACTCTCACAGATATTGTGGAGCGCACAGCAAGCAGCAATAACAATGGAGATATTCTTTTCGCTGAGGTCTGAGCGAGTCAGTAAGCTGTGCCAGCGCGCTTTTAAACGTCCAAATGCACATTCCACCACCATTCGGCACTTGCTCAGCCTGTAGTTGAACAGGTCCTGACTCCTGTCCAGGCTGCCTGTGTACAGCTTCATGAGCCATGGCATTAAGGGGTAGGCTGGGTCCCCAAGGATCACGATAGGCATTTCAACATCCCCAACGGTTATTTTCTGGTCCGGGAAGAAAGTCCCTTCCTCCAGCTTTCGAAACAGAGCAGAGTGCCTGAAGACGCGAGCATCATGTACCTTTCCCGGCCATCCCACGTTGATGTTAGTGAAACGTCCCTTGTGATCCACCAGGGCTTGCAGCAGCATTGAAAAATACCCCTTGCGGTTTATGTACTCGGTGGCTTGGTGCTCCGGTGCCAAGATAGGGATATGGGTTCCGTCTATGGCCCCACCACAGTTTGGGAATCCCATTGCAGCAAAGCCATCCACTATGGCCTGCACGTTTCCCAGAGTCACTACCCTTGATATCACCAGGTCTTTCATTGCCCTGGCAACTTGGATCACAGCAGCCCCCACAGTAGATTTGCCCACTCCAAATTGATTCCCGACTGACCGGTAGCTGTCTGGCGTTGCAAGCTTCCACAGGGCTATCGCCACTCGCTTCTCAACTGTGAGGGCTGCTCTCATCCTGGTATTCTGGCGCTTCAGGGCAGGGGAAAGCAAGTCACAAAGTTCCATGAAAGTGCCCTTACGCATGCGAAAGTTTCGCAGCCACTGGGAATCGTCCCACACCTGCAGCACGATGCGGTCCCACCAGTCTGTGCTTGTTTCCCGGGCCCAGAATCGGTGTTCCACGGCATGAACCTGCCCCAGTAACACCATGATTTCCACATTGCTGGGGCCTGTGCCTTGTGAGAGGTCTATGTCCATGTCAATTTCCTCATCACTCTCGTCGCTGCGCTGCAATCGCCTCCTCGGCTGGTCCTGGTTTTGCTTTGGCAAGTCCTGGCTCTGCATATACTCCAGGACAATGCGCGTGGTGTTCATAGTGCTCATAATTGCCGCGGTGATCTGAGCGGGCTCCCTGATCCCAGTGCTAGCTATGGCGCTTGTTCTGAAAAAAGGCGCGAAACTAGTATCTGACGGACCAGGGGAAGGAGGGAGGGAGGGAGGGGCGAGTGACGACATGGCGTACAGGTACAGGGAATTAAAATCAACAAAGGTGGCTGTGCATCAGGGAGAAACACAAACAACTGTCACACAGAATGGCCCCCCACAAAGATTGAACTCAAAACCCTGGGTTTAGCAGGGTTGATTTCACGGAGGGAGGGAGGGGGAAGCTAATGAATACAGAACAAATCTATTTTTTACATCTTAAGCTGGCAGCCGACGGTGCAGCATGACTGATAGCCACTGCAGTATGATGACGATGGATACCAGTCGTAATATACCATCTTCTACCAAAAGGCAAGGGGCTGCTGCTGTGTAGCAATGCAGCCCCACGTCTGCCAGCACCCAGATCGCCCTCGGCCTCTTCTGGGTGCTCAGCAGAAAATACTGGGCGCTTGGCAGAAAATAGCATACTACGACTGATAGCCATCATCGTCAAGACAGTTCAATAGGACTGAGCATGTCTGCCCAGGTGCCCATGATCGACAGCCACTGCAGTACGATGACGATGGATACCAATCGTAATATACCATCTTCTACCAAAAGGCAAGGGGCTGGTGCAATGCAGCCCTACAGCTGCCAGCCCCATGGCTACCAATCATGCTGCACCGTCTACCGCCAAAAGGCAGTTAGCTGCTGCTGCTGTGTAGCAATGCAGTCCCACGTCTGCCGGCACCCAGATGACATATGGTGACGGTGAGCTGAGCTGAGCGGGCTCCATGCTTGCCGTGGTATGTTGTCTGCACAGGTAACCCAGGTAAAAAGGCGCGAATCTATTGTCTGCCGTTGCTCTGACGGAGGGGGAGGGGCCTGACGACATGTACCCAGAACCCCCCGCGACACTGTTTTGCATCATTCGGGCATTGGGATCTCAACCCAGAATTCCAATGGGCGGCGGAGACTGCGGGAACTGTGGGATAGCTACCCATAGTGCAATGCTCCGGAAGTAGACGCTAGCCTCGGTACTGTGGACGCGGTCCGCCGACTAGAGCACTTAGAGCATTTTATGTGGGGACACACACAATCGGCTGTATACAACCGATTTCTATAAAACCGGCTTCTATAAATTCGACCTAATTTCGTAGTGTAGACATACCCTGAGTCTAATGCTGGCCCTTCAGCCACTGTAAATGTTTTCTCTTTCAGAGACTCCTGGCAAATACATGTCAGCAGCACTTACAGTCACCACCAGGCCTTTAAAATAACATGACAAATCTAATTAGTTATTTAGATAATAATGTTTATACAAACAACCTCACAGTTTAATTTTAAACATCTTTTAGTCAATTAATTAACTGACTTAATGAATTCCTTCAGAATCTTAGACATTCACAGAAAACAGGATTCTCCAGAGGGCACCCACATGGCTTTATTCATTTGTGATCTGTTGTTTGAGCAAGGAAGAGCCAGGCACAGAACAGGAGATGCAGAACCACTGCTATCTATCATCTAGTCCAGGGGTAGACAACCTATGGCACACACGAGCTGATTTTCATTGGCACTCACACTGCCCGGGTTCTGGCCACCAGTCCGGGGGGCTCTGCATTTTAATTTAATTTTAAATGAAGCTTCTTAAACATTTTAAAAACCTTATTTACTTTACAAACAACAATAGTTTAGTTATATATTAAAGACTTATAGAAAGAGACCTTGTAAAAACATTAACATGTATTACTGGTATGCGAAACCTTAAATTAGAGTGATTAAATGAAGACTCGGCACACCACTTCTGAAAGGTTGCCGACCCCTGGGCTAGTCATACTGCAGCTGTCTGTGCCCTGCCTAGTGGCTCACCAGATCCATCTCAGGGGTGCCCAAATCCTGCCCTAAAACAGGTTGCTATGGAAACTTGCCAGGAGGAAGAGGGCTGCAGCTAATCTGCCCAAAATGGTGCAGGTATCCTATGTCCACATCTTTAATGCTGAGGGGCAGCCCATGAAAACTACAGGTCCCACATTCAATGTTCCACCTTAAAAGAAACCTCCCACTCCGCTCAAGATGGAGTATTTTAAGAATTGTCCTCAAAACTCTGAGGACCCTCCTATTGATCTGTACTCATAAGAATGGCCATACTGGGTCAGACCAAAGGTCCATCTAGCCTTTATTGGCTAGATGGACCTTTGGTCTGACCCAGTATGGCCAATGCCCCAGAGGAAATGAACAGAACAGGTAATCATCAAGTGCGCCATCTCCTGTCGCTCATCTCCAGCCTCTGGCAAACAGAGGCTAGGGACACCATCCCTGCCCATTCTGGTTAATAGCCATTGATGGACCTATCCTCCATTAATTTATCTAGTTCTTTTTTGAATCCTATTATAGTCTTGGCCTTCACAACATCCTCTAGCAAGAAGTTCCACAGGTTGACTGTGCGTTGTATGAAAAAATACTCATGACCTGCCTCCCCCATAGGCTCTATAACCTTCACTATCTTTGATCCACACATGCCATCCTTGTGTCCGGAGACAACCCCTTACTTTGAGATTAAGTAGCTTGTTCAACTTTGAATTATTACATAGCCTGGCAATTGGAGCAGGTACGGGGATAATGAGCAGACAGGTAACAAGCAGGTGTGGTTAGGATGAAGGTCACTCTGGAGGAGGATATAGATGGGAGCCCTACATGTTACTTTGCACACGGCCCACAAAACCAAGCACTGACCTCCTCTCTGCCCCTCTGTACAGTCTGACCACTGCTGGTACAGAAATCCTCTCTGCACCCACTGGTCATCTAGAACAATTTTCCTCTCTCAGGCTCAACACTACAGCTGGGATTTGAAATGACAGGGAGCAAACCTCCCTTTCCCCTGCCTATATATAGCTCCTCATTTCCTTCTCCCTCTGCTACACTGCAGTTTTATTGCATAGTTCATATTGGAACTGCATGAGGTTTTTTTGGTAAATAGCTATTATTTCCATTAAATAGCTATTATTTCCATTAGTCTTTATTTACGAGGTGATGCTGTAACTCTTATTAAATCCAGAGGTGCCAGCATTTTGAATAGTTTTTTCAAGGGACATTCCTCCAAGTAGGAAGAGGCATCCAGTGGCTGTGTATGCATTCTGGTGAATTTTAGCTTTCTTCTGAAATGAATAAAAACGCACATTACAGAGCTCAGTCGGGTGTACACAGGAGCCTGCCTACAATTGGCCATCAAAGAGGAAGAGATTTTATTAACATAATCATAGCTTATATGAAAGTGGAGCTTTTTGTACTTCCCAATGTTTCCACCATTCACTTGTGGCTCTTAAACTGAAATAACAATCTCCTTTCCCTCTCAGGTAGCTTCCCTGTTTCTAGGACTACAAAGGGACTCAACGAGAATAAAAAGACATGCAAAAGCATCTCAGCATTCTAAAAATATATGTAACTCTGTGTGCAGAGTTAGAATAACACATAACCAAAACATGTGCACACACTATACATAAATCCATACAAGCCCTGCAGACTCTCATAAACACCACGTCTGCACATGCACACTAGATGCACTACACACATGCACCATGGAAGGATTTGTAATGCACACCAAACACCTACACACCACGCCACACATGCACCTACACCACTTCCTTTTTGTGTATTGAGGGGTGATTTCAGGCCTTCCTTACAAGGACCTAAGCCGTTCCTTTTCTCTCCGTACCCTGAAGAGATTCCCTGGGTTTCACCTTCCCCTTAGCACTCCTCTCTTCTCTGCTGCCTGCCTCTATGCTGTGAGGGAATCTAGGTTTTTAATTTAGAAGAGGGCCAACAAGTCCTCCAGTAACTCACTAATTTATCTTATTCTTTGTAGTTCGAGCTCATGTTGCTATTTGAAAGGACAAATCACTTCTGTGTACTTTTTACAGATTTTAGTAAAAAGAGTAAGCCGTTATTAAAAATCACATGAAACACCATTAAGGGAAAAACTACTATGATCCTCACTGAAGTAATTAAGAATAGAGCAATACAATGACCAAATTGAGCTCCTGGGGGAATTCTGCGCCACTGCACATGTGCAGATTTCATGTCCCCCTCAGATTTCTTTGCTTCCCTGCTGAAAAATGACTTTCTGACCGGGAAGCAAAGGGAAGCCGCAAGAGTGGTCATGCACTGTTCCCCAGCAGTATGGGTGTGTTGTTTTGGGTCCCCGAGGCAGCCAACGGAGTGGTAAACAATTGGAGGGGAGGGGCGGGGCGGGGCTGGGGATGCCCCAGCCAGGGGCTCCTACCCTGTGCCAGGCTCAGCTACTAGTCCAGGCTTGGCTTGGTTTGGCTTGGCTTGGCTGGGGAGGATGGGACTTCCTCTTCCCCTGCAAGGAGCCCCCAGGGCTGAGTCAGACCCACGCCCAGAAATGCTCTCCGGCTGCAGGAAATGGTGCACCCCTCGCCCCCACTTCCTGCCCCCATCACTACTCAGCTGTGGGGAGGAGGAGTCACAGTATGGGGAGCCGCTCCCCTATCCACCCAACCCCCATGCAACCGGACCCACCTCATACCCAGATTGCCCCACCAAGCCTCACCTCTTGCACCCAGAACTCTCTCACTCACCCCCCTGAACCCACACCCCGACAAGCATCACCCTCTGCATCCGGAGCCCCCTTGCACCCAGCCCCCCACTCCCGCCAAGCCTCACCTCCCTGTATCTGGACTTCACCCCTGCACCCAGACCACCCCCCGCACTCAAACCTCCACCCCAACAAGCCCCACCCCACATGCACCTGGACCACCCTGACTATCCCCCCACACCCAGGTTCCCACTCCACTGAACCCTACTAGGCCAGCACCTGGACTCACACCCCACCACCAGCACCTGGACCCCCCCCCCCCCCCCGCTGAGCCCTCCACACCCAGACATCCCTCCCCCCCCACTGAGACCCAACCACCTTCACCTGGACCCTCCTGCCGAGTCCCATTGCATCTGCACCCAGAACCCACCCCCCCAAATGAGCCCGTTCATCCAGATCTCCCTCGCACCCGGTCCCCCCACTAAGCCACCCACACCTGGATCCCCTACACTAAGCCCCTCGCTACTTGGATCCTGCTGGGCTGAGCCTGTCTGCTTACATCTAGTGTGCTTGGCACGGAGGGGCAGGGTCCCGGGGTGTTTCTGGGACAGTCTTGGCCTTTGCGCTGTATCAGGGTCGGGTGCAACTCTACCGCTGAGTCCATGTCCAGCGGTTAGGGGGCGCAGGGTGATCTTCTACCTCTGTGCAGTCAGTAGCCTGTGCTCCCCACTGCCATGCTGGAGCCTCCACATTTATTTACTGACAAATAAAATGTGTAGAATTTTAAAATATTGTGTGCAGAATTTTAAATTTTTTGGCGCAGAATACCCTCAGGAGTAACACTGAGGTCACAAAAGAAACTGAACCAAAAGATCGATGGGTTAACAATGATATGGCTCAAATTATCAATTGGTCAAGTCAGCAAACGACTGCAACAGGTAATCAAATAGATCATGAGGCTGACAACAAAGAATCACTTTTATTAATCCTGCAACAGGAGACTGAAGGAGGCAGCTGTTTTGCCTCAGTCTAAACCCACCCTCTCAACCCTCCCAACTAAAAGATCTTGCTCATGGCCGTGAGACTGATGCAGCTGGTTAAGGACATAGCAGCCCCTTGTGGTTTCTAACCATTACCAAAAGATATCACCAGGAGCAGTAAAATCACCTTAGATATTATTAAGGAACTGTAGAGATCAAAGTGGTTTCTTAAGTTCCTCCTCATTGCTACTCCACACTTCCTCCTTAAATCTCACCATTGTTATGGTAACTAATATTCTCTTATTTCCCCACATCCTAGAGTTTACCAAGTTATTTCAGAACAAAGAGTTTCACTGAATATGCTCACACCTGATACTCAAGCAGCTTCAAATAGCACTCTTCCTTAACCAAGGAGGCACCTGGAAGGATTCCACAGCAGAATTAGGATTTAGGGAATCATTATGCACGCTGTTCCCAAAAAAGGCTGCAACCTCCCCTTCCCCTCCCTCTAATAGAGCAAGGAGACATCTCTCCCTCCATAATTAAGGGGGGGGGGAGAGAGATACTTAACAGGACAATGAGTTCCAATGCCTTCATGGTCTTGTGATCTCTGACTTATGTGACTGCAGTTGCTGAAACCAGGTGGTGGAGGACCTTGGTGATACCACCTGATGTTGACAAAGGTCTCTCATGCAGTTTCAGACTGGCCAGGTTGGCAGCCAGTGACCCAAGTCTTCATCTTTTCTTCCCCTAGCCTGCCTGCAGGGGGGAACTAAAAACGGTACTTCTTGCACATGATGACGGTAAACTGAGAAAGCACACCACCATTCTGCATAGTATTGACCATTATGGGGGCAACTCCACCTTACTCCACCACCTTGGGCACTACCTCAATAGTTTAGGGGCCAATTAGGTGGTCCATCCACCCTGGATGCTGTCTACATGGTCCAATCCTGTTGTAACTAGCAGGAAGCAGGCCTAAGGTCACTATGGAAAAATCTCACTCAGAATGACCATTGTCTGGAAAGATCCACTGTTGCAACCCTTGGCATTTGTTGCCTCAAAGATTAAAAAAATAGGAACTGTGTGAGGCCAACTCTGAAGACATCACTACAAGCCTCCAGGGTGGATAAAAATCAATGATTTTTTTAACTTAAATCGGATTTTTTTATAACATGCATAAAATGCACCCAGCAATCATCCTTTCATGCCACCAACTATAATAAACTTCAGAGCTAAGGGTGAACCATTCAAGAAATATATGTTTGCTGATAATGTTTTAAAGAAAGTCACACCAGTGAACTGGTGGAAGTCACTTAAGCACTTGGATTCAGAGACTGTTGAAGTGATAATATCACTTAACAGAAGTAGCTTCTTCTGCCAGTGTAGAAAGAATATTTTCTTCCTTTGGACTAATTCATTCCAAACTGAGAAATCATTTGGGACCTGAAAAAGCAGGAAAGTTTGTTTGTTTTTCTTTTCCAGATTATGAACAAACAGGAAAATGAAAGTGAAGACAACTGAGTTAGCTGCAGATGCCAATATTTTAAATTTCTCATGTTGATCTGGCTGACGTAGTCTATTTAATATTTTTTTAATATGAATTTATTATCCAGTTCGCCTCCCCCTCAATGCGAAGAGGAAATGCAACAGCCTTTGCCCCTTGAGCTAAGATTTCCAAGCACTTCATTCAAACTCACTTGTTTAGATAAAGCAAAAACAACTTTATTAACTGCAAAAGATAGATGTTAAGTGATTATAAGGAATAGCAAACAGATCAAAGCAGATTACTTAGTAAATAAACAAAAACAGAAACTAAGCTTAACATACTATGAGGATAGGATTTGAATTAATCTCTCACCCTGACAGATGATGCAAGCAGGCTTGCAGATTCTTAAGGAACAAGCTGCACTTGCCTTGCAGCTTGGAATCCCCAGGTTTTCCTACACAGGCTAGAGACCCACAGCCTGGGTCCAGCAATTGCCCCAGTTCAGCCTTTTGTTCCTTTGATGTTTCTAGGAGTACTCGTGTGGGAAGTGAAAAACAACAGATGTAACTCAATGCCTTATATAGCTTTAGCATATGGCGGGAACCCTTTGTTCCAAAACCAGTTCCCAGACCAGTTTGTGGAAAAATACGGACATCCCAAAACGGAGTCCAGAGTCATAGAAACATAGAAGATTAGGGTTGAAAGAGACCGTAGGAGGTCATCGAGTCCAACCCCCTGCTCAAAGCAGGACCAACCCCAACTAAATCATCCCAGCCAGGGCTTTGTCAAGCCAGGCCTTAAAAACCTCTAAGGCTGGAGATTCCACCACCTCCCTAGGAAACCCATTCCAGTGCTTCACCACCCTCCTCGTGAAATAGTGTTTCCTAATATTCAGCCTAGACCTCCCCCACTCCAACTTGAGGCCACTGATCCTTGTTCTGTCATCTACCACCACTGAGAACAGCTGAGCTCCATCCTCTTTGGAACCCCCCCTTCAGGCAGTTGAAGGCTGCTATCAAATCCCGCCTCATTCTTCTCTTCTGCAGACTAAATAACCCTAGTTCCCTCAGCCTCTCCTCGTAAGTCATGTGCCCCAGCCCCCTAATCATTTTCATTGCCCTCCGCTGGACTCTCTCCAATTTGTCCACATCCTTTCTGTAGTGGGGGACCCAAAACTGGACACAATACTCCAGATGTGGCCTCACCAGTGTCAAATAGAGGGAAATAATCACTTCCCTCAATCTGCTGGCAATGATCCTACTAATGCAGCCCAATACGCCGTTAGCCTTCTTGGCAATAAGGGCACACTGCTGACTCATATCCAGCTTCTCGTTCACTGTAATCCCCAGGTTCTTTTCTGAAGAACTGCTATTTAGCCAGTTGATCCCAAGCCTGTTACAGTGTATGGGATTCTTTGGTCCTAAGTGCAGGACTGTGCACTTGTCCTGGTTGAACCTCATCAGATTTCTTTTGGCCCAATCCTCCAATTTGTCTAGGTCACTCTGGACCCTATCCCTACCCTCCAGCATATCTACCTCACCCGCCAGCTTAGTGTCATCTGCGAACTTGCTGAGGGTGCAGTTCATCTCATCTTCCAGATCATTAATAAAGATGTTGAACAGAACCGGCCCTAGGACCGACCCCTGGGGTACTACACTTGATACTGGCTGCCAACTACACATCGAGCCATTGATCACTACCTATTGAACCCGACAACCTAGCCAGCTTTCTATTCACCTTACAGTCCATTCATCCAATCCATACTTTTTTAACTTGCTGGTAAGAATACTGTGGGAGAACGTATCAAAAGCTTTGCTAAAGTCAAGCTATATCATGTCCACTGCTTTCCCCATATCCACAGAGCCAGTTATCTCATCATAGAAGGCAATCAGGTTGGTCAGGCATGACTTGCTCTTGGTGAATCCATGTTGACTGTTGCTGATCACTTTCCTCTCCTCCAAGTGCTTCAAAATGGATTCCTTGAGGACCTGCTCCATGATTTTTCCATGAACTGAGGTGAGGCTGACTAGTCTGTAGTTCCCCGGATTCTCCTCCTTGCTTTTTTTTAAAGATGGGCACTATATTTGTCTTTTTTCAATCGTCCGGGACCTCCCCCAATCACCACAAGTTTTCAAAGATAATGGCCAATGGGTCTGCAACCACATCAGCCAATTCCCTCAGCACCCTCGGACGCATTAGATCTGGACCCATGGACTTGTGCATGTCCAGCTTTTCTAAATAGTTCTTAACCTGTTCTTTCACCATTGAAGGCTACTCACCTCCTCCCCATACTGTGTTGCCCAGGACAGCAGTGTAGGTGCTGACCTTGTCTGCGAAGACCAAGGCAAAAAAAGCCTGGTCACATGCCCTTGCATACCTTGCTGAGTCATAGCAGCCATTACTTACAGGCTGTCTGGAACATTCTCAAGAAGGCTTACCAGGTGGGGGGAAAGCTTCTCCTAAGGCCTATTGTGTATCCTAATGGCCCATTACCTTGAACAGGCCCTTCACAGCCAGCTATCTGGACTGGAAACATTTTGCCTAGTGGGTGTCGCCCAGGTGCAACTACATTTGAAATATAGATTCATAGTCAATATTCCTAACTTTAAATACAAAAATGATACATGCATACAAATAGGATAATCATACTCAGCAAATCATAACTTTTCCAATGACACCTTACATGAGCCATCTTGTACAAAATTCATCATAATTATGCCATAATCATATCATAATATCACTGTGAAGAATATGGAGTACAGTGTCACAATGGGGACAGAATTGGATATGCATTAAGCAGGTATGGAGACAGGACATATGACGCTGAATGTGGTTAGGCAAGTTTGGTGCCAGGAAACAGGACACTGGCTGGGATTAGAAAGATATAGAGCCAGCACACTGACATTTCCCAGGACCAATTTCTAAAATTAAAGATGGTCCCAGCCAAACTAACTATGGTAGAGGTGTAGCTCAATTCAGAAGGAATTAGTATGAAAAATGCTACATAAAGTTTATTAATCATTAGCATCTACATTGCGCTGAAATGCCACTAGCATGTGTATTCAACTAAGTGTTGTAGCACTTCCATTAGGCTAATGTTCCTTGCTGCAAACAGGATAAAAAGCAGAGAAGTTCATAGCTCTCACATATACAACACCAATACAGCCTACCTGCTACCCATGCTTAAACACCTACATTTCAGTCCTTCCCAGCTAACACCTCACTGTTGGGACCATATCAGTACCGAGATTTCTTTTATAAACTGCTCTCTCTCGAGTCACGGATTCCTACTATTTTAACAGAATTGCATGAGTCACCATGAGAACCAACTCAAAGCGCCTGCAAAAGAGGGGAAAGAAAGGACCTTTACAAACAGCTCTATTGATCTGTGAGAAACAGTTAGCTGTGAAGTTTATGAAAAATGCATTCCCTCACTCTACTACAGTACATGAGGCCAAGGTGACAGTTCTTATTTAAAGTCAACCCATGGGCATAACTCTCAGCAGAAGCTGGAATTCAACAAAGGAACTATGCTAATCACATGTTGGAGCTATACAATGCCACCAAAAAGCAGGCCATTGTTTATAGCTATTGACACTGAATTGCAGGATATAAGAACAATAAGAGAGACATAATTCAAATTCTCCACTATAAGCTACTTCTGGAATGGAGCACAAACTTTCAAAATGAAGCCCTATCAACATTCTCTTAAGACTTGGTTACGTTCCTGGCTCTTTGAGCTCTGGTCAAGTGTAGGTAGTCTCTTGGTCTATCCAAGGCCGTGATCAAGTGTCTTGATGTTTTGGTCTTTTGGCCTCGAGATGAAAACCTTGCCTTTGTTTCTGGGACCTTGAAGTGAAAAATTCTTTAAGGTGTGTTATCCAGGGGTTAGATCAGAGGACTGGGAGCCAAGATTCCTAGGTTCCATTACTGGCTTTGCCACTGACTCAGTGTGTGATCTGGGGCAACTCACTTCACCACCCCAAATCTCAGTTTTTCCATCTGTAGAATGGAGATAAATATTTACGTATAAGAGGATAGTAAGGTTTCTCTCAATCTGTAAAAATGCTTTGAGTTTCTTGGATAAAAGGTGCTATACATGTTAAGTGATGTTGTTCTTTTATCTCCCTAATGAGCAAACTTTAAAGTGAGACCAATACTTTATGTAAATCACCGAAAAAATACATGGGCAGTTATGAGCTTGAAGAGAACAAGAAGGGGTGTGTAAAATCTATAAGAACTGGATATCTTTCTTGATCATATGTACTCTTTTAGCCATACCTTTCATTTCAAGATTAAAGACCCAGGCATGGTCTACACTAAAAAGGTAGGTTGACCCAGCTATACTGCTCACGGGTGTAAAAAAAATCCACTGCTGAGTGATGCAGGTAACCCAACCTAACCCCCGGGGGTAAACAGCACCAGATCAACCTAGCTACTGCCTCTTGGGGAGGTGGATTACTTACGCCGATGGGAGAACCCCTTCTGTCAGCATAGACAGTGTCTACTCTGAAGGGCTGCAGCTGTGCCACTGTGGCGTTTCAAGTGTAGATAAGCACTGAGCCCTCCCCACCAAGCAAGAGCACTCCTCAAATTGAAACAAACCAAGGTGAAAACTGTTAGCCAGTGGAAAATACAATTTTTAAAAACTTTTTTAAATGTTAGAACTGCAAATATAAAACAGCGCTAATCACAACTCCAGAGTCATGAAATGAGTGGGTTGTATTGGCAGACACACGCACCAAGAAAAGGGGGCAACATTCTTCCCTCTCCTTTATTTCCCCCATGTACCAGTTCTACAGTATAGAAATGTCATTTTTGTTTTGTTGCTGTGTAATAGGCCTACACAAAGGAAACTGATCAACTGTCTATTAACTATATATTGCTCTGTTTCTACTGTGCCTAGTATAATGGGGCCCTGTTCTTGGTTTGGCCCTAGGCACTACCATAATTAAAATAATATAAAGAAACAGGGAAATTTACACAACGTACTGACAAATGCACAAAGGAAACATGCAAAAGAAAAATATTTCTTCTAATCTCTCTCAATTATAGGTGTTACTTGTAACAACAGTAGGTAACAAATTAGAAATTTGATCAGTGCAATGTCCCTTTAGTTACAACTGTCATTACAACACAGCTCATTATGTTTCTTTTGGAACGTTACTGAAACAATCACTAAGGCACCGCAGACTGCAGCATTCTTCTCTAGAAAGTTTTAAGTCTGCTTTGTATTAATTGGAAAGGTGTGGACCAAGGCCAACAAAGCAGGTAAGGCTGACGGGTAGATCTTTTAGGAGGCTTGCACTCCTTCCATCCATGAGGTGGCCACTGATCTTGTTGTGTGGGCTGTAACCTTCTTTGGTGGAGTCTCACCTTATGCCTTATCAGCCTCTACTATGCAAAGCTTTGATCCACCTAGTTATTGAAGATTTAATGGCCTTCTTTCCTTTTATTGCTTAGAGATAAAGGATGAATAGGAAGTTTGATTTCCTAAGTGTTTCAGTTCCACATAGGTAGATTTTTTTAATGTACTATGGATAGCTAGTCTATGCCAATCTTCACCTTTCAAATGCTTCAGACAAAATGAAGGTAGAGCAGTGACTTGTGATCAATGGAAAAGCTGCATCAGTTCTCTGCACCACCTGATCACTGCAGAACATACAGCACTGATAATCTATAGAAAGAGCTTCTCCTTCTTAAAACCTGATGGTAGATGCAATCCGTATGTGAAAGGTGACTGACATGGTGAGGAAACAAATGGGGATTTAAATGGTGAAGCTACTAAAGATATTAATATGGAGCACAGATTCCATGACAGAAAACCACCCAACAGTTCTGCTGCATGTAGGAATTTCTTTATGCATGGGTATGAGGAAATGAAACCAGGTTTGTCTGTGCCCAAGATAATGCTTAAGTGCCTAAAGGCATGTCTTCACTAGCAATGTTAAAGCGCTGCCACAGTATCGCTTTAACATGGCTGTGTAGTCGCGGAACCAGTACTGAGAGAGAGCTCTCCCAGCACTGTTTAAAAAACAAAAACGAACAAAAGACAGCCTGCCTGTTTTTTCACACCCCTGAGCGAGAAAGTTGCAGTGCTGTAAAGTGCCAGTGCAGTCTTAGGGCTTGTCTATAACTTGGACTTTGAGTGAGTGAGGCTTGTCAAGGCTGATTCCCCACTCTGGCACTTCGAGTGCAGAAGGTGGGGGCCCGCAAGGATTTAAAAAATTAATACTGGCCACTCCAAGCTGGTATTAAACTCCCAAGGTCACAGCTTCTTTCTGACCTTGGATGGGTAGATGCTGCCAGCACCCAAGTGCAAAAAAATAAAATAAAATAAAATAAAATAAAATAAAATGAATCCCTGGGGGAGGGATAGCTCAGTGGTTTGCGCATTGGCCTGCTAAATCCAGGGTTGTGAGTTCAATCCTTGAGGGGGCCATTTAGGGATTTGGGGCAAAAATCTGTCTGGAGATTGGTCCTGCTTTGAGCAGGGGGTTGGACTGGATGACCTCCTGAGGTCCCGTCCAACCCTGATATTCTATGAATTCTATGAGAACCCAGGAAGGAACACTTGAGAATTCCTTCCTGTGGGGTACCCTCAAGCCCTTTCACCCCCCCACCGGGGAAGAGCTGAGGGGGAAAGAAAAAAAAAGGAAATCAGCTGTTGCCACCAGCTAATTAAACAACATATGCTCAAACTGCTTAGGGACATAAAAATCCAATCCTGTTTAAAAAGGTAAAATTTATTAAAAACAAAAAGAAAGGATATACATTTGGAACTTAGGCTTTTTGCTAGATCTTAAAAGAAAAAATTACAAAAATTAAGCATCAAGATAGCTCTCTTGAGGTTCAGCTTAAAGGTTACAAGTAAAACAAAGGCATCTGGGGTTAGCACAAAGGAATCCACAAGCCAAGAAATAAACAGAAATAAACTTAATTGCGTCTTTCTAAACATTCCTAATCTACTTACACATTTGGGAGTTCCAAATACAGTAACTCCTCACTCAAAGTCGTCCCAGTTAACATTGTTTCATTGCTGATCAATTAGCCCTGGTCTACACTACAAGTTTTAAGTCGAATTTAGCAGCATTAGATCGATTTAACCCTGCACCCATCCACACAACGAAGCCATTTTTGTCGATTTAAAGGGCTCTTAAAGTCCATTTCTGTACTCCTCCCCAGTGAGGGGATTAGCGCTGAAATCGACATCGCTGGGTTGAATTTGGGGTAGTGTGGACGCAATTCAACGGTATTGGCCTCCGGGAGCTATCCCAGAGTGCTCCATTGTGACCGCTCTGGACAGCACTCTCAACTCAGATGCACTGGCCATGTAGACAGGAAAAGCCCTGGGAACTTTTGAATTTCATTTCCTGTTTGGCCAGCGTGGCGAGCTGATCAGCACAGGTGACCATGGAGTCCCAGAATAGCAAAAGAGCTCCAGCATGGACTGAACGGGAGGTACTGGATCTGATTCCTGTCTGGGGAGAAGAATCCGTGCAGGCAGAACTCCTTTCCAAAGACGAAATGCCAATATATTTGCCAAAATCTCCAAGGCATGATGGAGAGAGGCTACAACAGGGACACACAGCAGTGCCGCGTGAAAGTTAAGGAACTGAGGCAAGCCTACCAAAAAACAAAGGATGCAAACGGTCGCTCTGGGTCAGAGCCCCATACATGCCGGTTTTATGATGAGCTGCATGCAATTCTGGGGGTGGCCCCTACCACTGCCCCACCACTGTCCATGGACACCTGCAAGGGGGGAGTCTCACGCAACAGGGATGAGGAGTTTGAAGAGGAGGAGGAGGAGGAGGTGGTTGAGGATAGCGCACAGCAGGCAAGCAGAGAATCCCTTCTCCCCAGCAGCCAGAAACTGTTCATCATCCTGGAGCCCATACCCTCCCAACCCTCCCAAGGCGGGCTCCTGGACCATGAAGCCAGAGAAGGAACCTCTGGTGAGTGTACCTTTGTAAATATAATACAGGGTTTAAAAGCAAGCGTGTTTAATGATTAATTTACCACACCAAGCCAGTCGCAAGTAGTCTGGAATCACTGCAGAACAAAACCTTGCAGCGAATGGGGCCGGGCTTTGGCTGTTTGCCTTTGGCTGAAAATAAGTCCTCCCTGCTGTTAGCCACGCAGTGGGGGGAGGCCTGTTCATGGCTGACTGGGATCTTCTCTGATACTAGCCATGCGGTGGGGGGCGGGGTGAAGCAATCATCCCAGAGAATTGGGGGGGGGAGGGGTTGGATTGTGCTGCACATTCACCCTAAAACCGCAGCCCCTCCTTTTAAATGGCCAACCCAACAGGCTTTGCTTGCTATGGGAAAGGAGGGCGCTGCTGTTTGAAACCATTCCATGTTATGAAGGTTGAAGAAACCGAAACCCTTTGCCTTACCATGGCCGCCTGCAAGTCGAATTCTGTTGCCCAGCCAAGCGTGTGTGATGTCTCACACCAAACCGGCAGGCACTCAATATAAGAGGCAAAATGCAATCTTGTAGCAAAAGCACATGTGCTATGTAATGTAAATCACTTGATTCAGTGTGAAATAGTCTTCCCTTTGTTCTCTAAAATGTATCTTTTTAAATACTACTCTCCCTTTTTTTCCTCCCGCAGCTGCAAATGTTTCTACCCTCCCCCTATCATCTCTGTCCCAGAGGCTAACACAGATTAGAAGGCGAAAAAAACGCACTCACGACGAGATGTTCTCAGAGCTCATGCAGTCCTCCCGCACTGAAAGAGCTCAGCAGAACGCATGGAGGAAAACAATGGCAGAGTCCAGGAAAGCGTTAAATGAACGCAATGAGAGGAGGGAGTATCCAATGCTGAGGCTAATGGGGGAGCAAACTGACATGCTCAGGCGTCTGGTGAAGCTGCAGGAAAAGCAGCAGGAGCACAGACCGCCGCTGCAGCCCCTGTATAACCGCCTGCCCTCCTCCCCAAGTTCCATATCCTCCTCACCGAGACGCCCAAGAATGCGGGGCGGGGGGTTGGGGGGAGAGGGAGGCTACGGGCACCCAGAGGATTGCCCAAGCAACAGAAGGCTGGCATTCAATAAGTTTTGAACTGTAGTGTGGCCTTGTCCTTCCCTCCTCCACCACCCCACCCGGTGCTTCCCTCCTCCTCCACCCCTCCCGGGCTACCTTGGCAGTTATCCCCATTTGTGTGATGAATTAATAAAGAATGCATGATTTTGAAACAATGACTTTATTGCCTCTGAAAGCGGTGATCAAATGGAGGAGGGCAACTGGCTTACAGGGAAGTAGAGTGAACCAAGGGGGGGCGGGGGGTTCATCAAGGAGAAACAAAGAACTGTCACACCGTAGCCTGGCCAGTCATGAAGCCTGTTTTCAAAGCTTCTCTGATGCGCAGCGCGCCCTGCTGTGCTCTTCTAATCACCCTGGTGTCTGGCTGCGTGTAACCAGCGGCCAGGCGATTTATCTTAACCTCCCACCCTGCCATAAAAGTCTCCCCCTTACTCTCTCAGATATTGTGGAGCACACAGCAAGCGGCAATAACAATCGAAATATTGGTTTCGCTGAGGTCTAACCGAGTCAGTAAACTGCGCCAGCGTGCTTTTAAACGTCCAAATGCATCTTCTACCACCATTCTGCACTTGCTCACCCTATAGTTGAACAGTTCCTTACTACTGTCCAGGGTGCCTGTGTATGGCTTCATGAGCCCTGGCATTAAGGGGTAGGCTGGGTCCCCAAGGATAACTATAGGCATTTTCAACGTCCCCAACAGTTATTTTCTGTTCTGGGAAGTAAGTCCCTTCCTGCAGCTGTTCAAACAGACCAGAGTTCCCAAAGATGCGAGCGTCATGTACCTTTCCCGGCCATCCCACGTTGATGTTGGTGAAATGTCCCTTGTGATCCACCAGTGCTTGCAGCACCATTGAAAAATACCCCTTGCGGTTTATGTACTGGCTGCCAAGGTGGTCCGGCCCCAAGATAGGGATATGCGTTCCGTCTATCACCCCACCACAGTTAGGGAATCCCATTGCAGCAAAGCCATCCACTATGACCTGCACATTTCCCAGAGTCACTACCCTTGATAGCAACATCTCAGTGATTGGTTGGCTACTTGGATCACAGCAGCCCCCACAGTAGATTTACTCACTCCAAATTGATTCCCGACTGACCGGTAGCTGTCTGGCGTTGCAAGCTTCCAGAGGGCTATCGCCACTCGCTTCTCAGCTGTGAGGACTGCTCTCATCTTGGTATTCTTGCGCTTCAGGGCAGGGGAAAGCAAGTCAAAGTTCCATGAAAGTGCCCTTACCAATGCGAAAGTTTTGCAGTCACTGGGAATCATCCCAGACCTGCAACACTATGCGGTCCCACCAGTCTGTGTTTGTTTCCCGGGCCCAGAATCGGCGTTCCACGGCATGAACCTGCCCCATTACCACCATGATGTCCAAATTGCCAGGGCCTGTGCTTTGAGAGAAGTCTGTGTCCATGTCCTCATCACTATCGTGATCGCGCTGTCGTCGCCTCCTCGCCTGCTTTTGCAGGTTCTGCACATACTGCAGGATAATGTGCGAGGTGTTCATGCTTGCTCCATGCTTGCCATGGTATGGCATCTGCAGGAGAGCAGAATTGCGGTGGAAGACGACTGTTAGCACTGCGCACATTTCCCGAGGAAGAACACACGTACTCGGGAGCCCATGACAGACAACATGGAGAAATTCGCTATCGAGACAATAGCAGCAGAGCAGAGTTGCAACAGAAGCGGTGTATGACAATGGTTTGCAGACCTTCTGCACCATCTGCTGCCAGCAGCACCCAGGACACAACAGTGGTGGTGTTGGTGAGCTGAGCTGAGCGGGCTGCACGCTTGCCGTGGTATGGCATTTGCACAGAAAAAAGGCGCAAAACGATTGTCTGCCATTGCTTTCACAGAGGGAGGGGAGACCGACGACATGTAACCAAAACCACCTGCAACAATGTTTTTGCCCCATCAGGAATTGGGAGCTTAACCCAGAATTCCAATGGGCGGCAGAGACTGCAGGAACTGTGGGATAGCTACCCACAGTGCACCGCTCCGTAAGTCGATGCTAGCCACAGTAGTGAGGACGCACTCCGCTGACTTAATGCACTTAGTGTGGACATACGCAATCAACTGTATTAAATCGATTTCTAAAAATCGACTTCTATAAAATCAACCTAATTTTGTAGTGTAGACATACCTTAACATGCTTGTTTAAAGCTGCACAATGCTCCCTTATAACTTTGTTTGGCAGCCGCCTGCTTTGTGCACTGCTTGCAGAAAGAGCAGCTCGTTGGAGCTAGCTAGTGGGGGCTTGGAACCAGGGTGGACCGGCAGCCCCCTTATCAGCTCCCCGCTCCCCTAAGTGCCCTGTGCGGAGGCTGTCCAGCAGGCTATCAATTACCTGGCAGTTCAGATATCCCTCCGCGCACTGCCATGTGCTGCTCCTGCCCTCTGCCTTGGAGCTGCTCCCAGGAGCCTCCTGCTTGCTGTACGCGGGGGGGAGGAGGGAACTAATGTCAGGGTGTCCCCCTCCCCCCCGATCCTGTCCCCCACTTACCCCATCTCCATAGAGCGGGGGGACATGACAGGGCTCAGGACGGAGGGAGCTTGCTGGCAGCAGCTGCTGTCTCAACTCGCTGATCTATTTAAAAAGGCAATGTACTCAGAGTGGGGTCAGCGTACTTAAAGGGGCAATGTGCATCTTTCTCTCTCTCTCTCTCTCTCTCTCACACACACACACACACAGGGTGCGTCTCTCTGTCTGCCATGCTGTCTCCCCTCCCTCCATTGGTGCTGCCTTGTAGAGTGTAAGGCTACATTAACAACAATGTGTTAACCCTTGAGGGCTCAGCCAGTGCTAGTTCATCATTTAGTAAGGCATTCCCTGGGAAATATCCCACCCTCTGACTTCACCACCTCAACCAAGCTTCACAATCATCATTGCTGTGTATGGTGAAAAAAATTTCCCTAGAACCTAACCCCACACCCCCATTTACATTAATTCTTATGGGGAAATTGGATTCCCTTAATATAGTTTCGCTTAAAGTCGCATTTTTCAGGAATATAACTACAACGTTAAGCGAGGAGTTACTGTAAGTAATTCTAGTTATGATCTGATGATTTTTTTATCATACCTGGCTTAAAGCTTCTCATAGCATAACTGCCCCTTCTTCCCCTTTCCCAGAGAACACACCAGACAGACAAAGGGAAGTTTTTTCCCCATTTTAAAAAGTTCTAGCCCTCCCATTGGCTCTTTTGGTCAGGTGCCCACTCCTTTCTTTTTACCTGTGGGCTTGTTAACCCTTTACAGGTAAAACAAGTAGAGAACAGCTACTAAGAGGAATTTTATAGCTAACTGGCTGGCTGGGGAGCCACCCTCCTCCCTTTCATTTATCACAGGGCCCCATTTAAAACAAACAAACAAAAAAAATCTAGTACAAGGCTTGAAAATATCTGCTTTCCACTGGTCAGTGAATGGGAAGCTTTCCCCGGTGTGTGACAAGGGAGGGCAATGCCTAAAATCTGCAGAAATTGAGGATTTAAATTTTCATTTTAAAAAGTGTAAGTTTCTAGCCTACAAAGAATGAAAACTTTCCAAGCATGACCAGATGCAGAATAATTTCTGAGTCTGCAGACAGACAGCGCCAGAACTTCTGTTCCTGCTCAGAGCTACCCAAAGTAGCAGAAGAGTGACTGCTGTTACAGGGTTCTGAACAGGAGCAGTCTCGTTAATTTCACTCTGCGACTGTTCGGAAAAGCTCTGAGTCCCAGCCAATCCAGGCACTGGAGAAGAGAGGAGGATCCAAAAACAGGCTGAGAGTAAAGAACACAGAGACATTACCCACAGCAGTTGGTCTCTGCGATTGTCTCATCCTCATGATAAGTGCTCTGTTCAGAGGCTTGGTAGTCTCTGATTCAGAAAGGGAAAAACTGAGGGATGAACCTGAGCTTGATTTATTGAGTGTTTTTCATCCTCCACTTGGATTTATGGGAGGAGTCTGAGGCACTTAATAGAACATTCTTTTGTCAGAAAGAACCTCAGGAGCATCAAAGTCACGGAGATCTACTTATTTTTAGACTTTGGTTTCTTTGGTCCTGGGATTGTGTCCCCTTTTGGGTTTTGGAGCTCCTTTCATGTTGGAAGTTGAGAACAGGGGGAGGGAGAAACAGCTGCTGGAGGAGAAGAGTCTCATGAAGTAGACACAATAATAAGCTGGCCTCAAGAGGGCAGGAAGGTCTGAGCATTTTGCCTCACAATATACAAAGTTCTGTAGGGTCTTGGGAGAGGAATGGAGAAGACTTCTCCAATTCCAGGGTACAAAACCTGATTGCCTTCCTAATGGGAGAGGTAGGCAGGTTAATACCTTAGTTGAGTAGAAGGGAGGGAAAAACAGACAGAACTGCCACTGAATTGACAAGCTGCCCCAATGTTGCTGGAGGACATGGAGTTGGAGGCACTTAACCCTTTGAAAGCAGTCTCTGCTGGCTCCTACAGTGCAGAAATCTGCCACTTGCTGTTCCCTTCCTAGGGGATGAAGCTGCCAGCTGCTGCATTAAGGAGGACAACATTAGCAACGAAGGATGAAGTTGCCTTGCTGAATCTGCTGGGTTAGCTAGGTGGAGGTGCTTTTAGGGGCAGCCTGCTCTGTGGATGCTGCAGAGATCTGGCCAGAAATTTCAGACTCAGAGAGGTGTCTTGGGAAGGTCACTTCTCTGGAAGGCCTGCAGTCACTGCTTCTTCTCAATGTTAGTTCTCCCTCTGTGCAAGGCAGCAGAATGCAGGAGCTGATCTTGCACTTCCTTCTCTGCTTAGCCTTCACTGTGTGTGGCTTCCAGCAGAGCGGGGAGCACTCAGAATCCTCCTTGCCTGACACATTATCTAACAGGAGTCTTTTAGGGAGTCAGTTTTATCTTTCTCCCTCTCCAAAATCGGAAGAGCAATGGGATCCAAAGCTGCTTTGTTTCTGGTCTGCGACAGGCTCAGTCTTCAGCCATGTAGCAACCAGGTCTCATTCTGCCCCTTAATACTAGGGAGATCACTAGCCCATCGTAGGACTGGCCAATACTGAAACAGAAAAGAACAAATCCATGCAAGTCCCCCTCTCATGAAAGCCAGGCCTAGTCCCCCCCCCAAACACTCTTGACATAGGATAACATTTTATAACCTTACCTACCTTAGAATTGCCAGCTAAAGCCACACAACTCAAGGCTATTCCCCTCATCCTTCACTCCAACCCAGGTAGTACGCTTCTGGGCAATTATAGCACACCTCACCCATCAAGTTATGTTGCAGTTTAGGACCTAACCCTGCAGATACTTAGGGTATGTCTACACTGCACAGTTGTCGCCAAAACTTTTGTTTTTCGCGGGTACTTTAAAAGCCCCCCCGCGAAAGACAAAAATTTTGCTGATGAAAGCAGCAGTGTGAACACTGCTTTGTCAGCAGGATGGCAAAGCTTATGCCCCTCGCGGGGCTGGAAGTATTTTGTCGGCAAAAGTGCCGACAAAATACTGCAAAAGAGCATTCACACACGCTGCCTTTTAGCAACAAGGCTGTGTCAACACAGCCTTGTCGGTAAAAGCTCCGTAGTGTAGACAAGCCCTTAGGGATGTACATAATCCCATTGAACTGAGTGGCCCCACCCACATGTACAGTTACTCACATGTTTAAGTGATTGCAGAATTGGGGTCAGACTAAGTTTCACAGGGCAAGGACGCTGTAATTTGTGTATTAAGTATGATGCACATTTATGTTGCTATATAATAAATAATAATTAGAGTGACCTTTGGTCTCCCACACGGTCAGTCTGTCATAAGCATCAGAGTCGTTATATTTAAAAGAACTAGTCGGAGAGAGAATGTAAGGAATTGTTACAGAAATTCTGAATTGGCTTTTAGTCTCTGGATAAAATAGGACTTTCTGATGAGCTGGATGAGCTTATTGTTATGTATCAATTCCATTTCATAACAGCAGCGAGAGGCACTGCAGGCAGAGCACTTCAGGATGATTATTGCATTTCTTGGGTAGTTAAGTAGACCTGACCTTCAGCCACATGCCTTATCACAATGCCGGAAGTGATGTCTAATTGCCCAGAGATGTACTGCCTGGGGAGCCTTATTGTTTAATTATAGGGTTAGGAACATTCGGCCAGTCCAGGCATCTGATTGGCTCCACATGCCTAAGTGCTTTATAATGGGCCAGTACACTAGTGCAGTGGTTCTCAACCAGGAGTATGCATACCCTTGGGGGTACGTCAACTCATCTAGATATTTGCCTAGCTTTACAACAGGCTACATAAAAAGCACTAGTAAAGTCAGTACAAACTAAAATTTAATACAGATAATGACTTGTTTATACTCCTCTATGCACTGAAATGTAAGTAGAATATTTATATTTAAATTGATTTTATAATTATATGGTAAAAATGAGAAAATAAGCAATTTTTCAGTAATAGCGTGCTATGACACTTTTGTATTTTGATGTCTGATTTTGTAAGCAAGTCGTTTTTAAGTGAGGTAAAACTTGGAATACGCAAGACAAATCAGACTACTCAAAGAGGCACAGTTGTCTGGAAAGGTTGAGAGCAACTGCATTAGAGCATACCTCTGCACATGAGCCAGAAGAGGCTCTCTTGCTCATTGCAGACCCAGTTTCAGACCAGCCAGGCTCTCCCTTTAATCAAGCAGTCTGTCTTGTTTTAGCAAAGATTTACTGATAGATTTTCTCTTGGAAGCAATAATAGATGGATGGAAAGAAAGAACAGAAATGAGTAAACATGGTAATTATCCCCAATGTTGCAAATAAGAGCGATTTCTCATTCCGAGACAAGCCTGAAAAACAAGATTAAAATGCTTGAGGGACATGTTCTTGAAACCGCAGGTAATAGAACAGATAAAATGTATTTAAAATATCTCACAGGGGACGTGTACCTTTTAGCTAATAGCTATTAGATACTAAATTGTATTGTGAAAATAATATTCTTCCACCCTTCATTATGGAGTTAACATTGTACATATAAAATGAGTAAAAGAGCAACGTGTCTTTAAAGGCAATTGAGTCTGGTTCCAAAAAGCCAGACTCACGCCCCTAATATGCCTTGGAAACCAAAGCACGACAAGAAACATAAGTGGCATCTGCAAGCACAGACATTATATCAGCAATATTAATAATCCATGCAAAGGACACAATTTAACAAACAGAAAAAAGGGGAATGTGGTGGGATAAAGCATGAAGCGATAGTATCTCAACTAACACTTAAGAGGAGGTGAAAAATGGACTTGCTTCTCCTGACTTCCACAGTGCCCACACCATGGCTGCCAGCTAACAGACTGCCTGAAGTACCCACCACTAGAAACAATTTGTCATATGTCAGATCAAATAAACTCTTAATAGACCATTGCACTCCCTTAAGCAGAAGGCAGCCAAACTCCAAAGGAAAAATCCAAGAAGCCTAACTGGCCATGTTAAACAGAAGTGCTTACATCAACAAAAACACTTTTCATTTTAAAAACACATCATTACAATACAATCTATTCCCATGTAGCAGCTTCTGTGCAAGACCGTCATCAGCAGTATCCATTATTAAAAAACAAGTGAGGTTTAAATTATCACTCTTGGGCTGAAACACGACATAGATAAAGAATGTGAAGTTTCTGGACTAACAGAACAGTATCTCACTCATTCTTGGGAGACATTTAGAAGAGTTTTGAAGATATAAACTGCTTTATAGCTGCTAAGGATTATCACCATCTTTCCACTAAAAGAACAGGAGTACTTGTGGCACCTTAGAGACTAACAAATTTATTTGAGCCTAAGCTTTCGTGGGCTACAGCCCACTTCTTCGGATGCATAGAATGGAACATATATTGAGGAGATATATACACACATACAGAGACCATGAAAAGGTGGGAGTTGTCTTACTTAATTGGCCTCTCAGAGTTGGTAAGAGAAAAAAAACTTTTGAAGTGATAATCAAGATAGCCCAGTACAGACAGTTTGATAAGAAGTGCAAAAGATGATTGTATAACACTGTCCTATATTGTCAGTATTTTTTCTTCAAACGGTATTGTACATGCAGTATGGATTGGTCTTGAAGTACAGCTTAATCAAGTGCTTCTTTGTCTTTTGTCAATGAAAGCAAAGGGGAGATAGAAGCCTTAAAGACTATAACTGATTTTAAAACCAGGCCTTTAGCCCTGCATCAAGGAGATAGCCCTGCAGTGCTCTCTGCTGGACTTTCCGGACCTCTTTGCCATCTTCTAGCTTTCAAGTGAAAGGTTGATAAGGAGCTTGTCCTGTGCAGTGGGAAAATATTTCATCAAAACCAATCCTTTCTGATTTTTAAAGGGGACAAGAGATGAAAACTAAAGACCATTCCTTGTTCAACTTTTGCATGTGGACATGAAGGTCCAGCAAGTCACTGATCGAGCTCTATGGGATCTTTGGTAGATCTTCACAATGAGCTCAAAACTGTGCCATGTCCGCTGATTGAACTGTAGCTCAGAAACCAGAACGGTCTCTCTCCATGTTGTACATGAGTTTGATGCAAACTGAGCCATTACAAACATTGAATCTATCTCCCCTTGTAAGTATTCTCACACTTCTTATCAAACTGTATGTACTGGGCTATCTTGATTATCACTTCAAAAGTTTTTTTCTCTTACTTAATTGGCCTCTCAGAGTTGGTAAGACAACTCCCACCTTTTCATGCTCTTTGTATGTGTACATATATCTCCTCAATATATGTTCCATTCTATGCATCCGAAGAAGTGGGCTGTAGCCCACGAAAGCTTAGGCTCAAATAAATTTGTTAGTCTCTAAGGTGCCACAAGTACTCCTGTTCTTTTTGCGGATACAGACTAACACGGCTGCTACTCTGAAACCTGTCATCTGTCCACTGCATCTTTTCTTTAGCCTGAATATCTTTAAACATAACTATTCATTGTGGAATTAAACAGTTACATTCTGGTATAGGAGGAACAGTAGAGTCTATCATTTGGGCATGTATGGGGCAGGAGCTAATTTACAAGATATTTAGATTGAAAAAAAAAACTCTACAAGGCAGGATCTGCCTTTTTGTTATATTTGTACAACAGGGCCTCAATTCCCAACTAGGCCCTGTAGGCACTGCCACAATTCAAACAAATACTGCTACTGCATCTGGATAGAGTCTCCTCATCCCCTTCAAAGCCCTGCTTCTGTTCATCTCTTGCTTCACCCCGCTGCCACCACCCTGCCTTCCATGTTTTCAGTATCTCTGTATTTTCCTTCCTCCTGTCCTTTTCCCTGCTTGTACCTGCAGTCATATCACACTGCGCTGGGATCCTGTCACATCTAACAAGCTACAGAACACCTAGATACTGCATGAAGTGGTGTTATAAAACCAGTAGGTAACATTCCCCACTGAGTCACTGATGAACCTAAATCCCAGCACAGTGTTAGGGGACACTGTTCTGCTGGATGTGCCATGCTACAGGGGAGTTTCAAAACCAACATCTTGTGATAATTAAAGATTCTCTAGTACTTTTCGCTAGAATAGGGGATGTTATCCCCAGTTTTCTGGCCAAATTTTAACTCCAATAATTACATTCTGCCTCCCTAGCTACTCCCTGAAGTAGCAACAGGATACTGTATTCTTTGATGCCTTCCCTTTATCATTGTGTATTACTGCTGTGAGCTGTTACACAAATGTTGTGTCCCACATCAGAGGTGGTTGTCCCAGACACTAATAATATCATCATTCTAGTTTGACATACAAAAGTCTTGACATCACTAGAAAGGGTTTGCCAATATAGCTATACCAGCAAACCTTCCTAGAGGAGGTGCAGTTTATACCAGCAAAAGCATATCTTATACCTGTTCCTCGAACAAAATAAGCTACACCAGTTGTGACATTATCTGATTAAAATATGACCATGCAAATCATTATTGCTACCACTGTTATATAATTGCAACAAATTTTATACAGAGTGTAACACATGGCCAGAAAGGGTTAAGCATCCTGCAGGCTAATTGACTCAGAGTCAACCTATAGAGACATGTTAGAAATGGTAATTAGGGCCATTCCATGCTAGATAGGCTAGAGCTTTGAAGTGCAAACCTGTATTGTTAGAGAATTAGAGGTGATACTAATTGTGTGTGTTTACTTATATCTTAGATGCTAGCCATGTAAACAGACAGTTCCAGAGATCAAAAGGGAATATTACCATTTAGATGAATCTTGGGTGCAATAATGTCATTGTCTACATGTCTCTAAAGTTTGTGATAAACTGCTTAATGGATAAATTATCTTATGTTAATCCATGTAGTTAATTACCAGTGAGGTTTAGGAAACAGAAGGTTACATCAAAAGCCTATTGTTCACCCAGGACTGTATAGTCAAGTGGCTGCTAGAAAACTGAACAAAAGTCTCTTGGGTCCTGATCCTTTTTATCTCAGATCTGCTTGATGCTTCATACAGGGGAAGCTTAAGACACAAGAGTAAGCTCCCAGTCCTGACTGGAGCACCCTGAATATACACATTGGTCTATTACCTATGAACTAATTCTGAAAGAACTCTTTGCAACTACAAAGCTCACCATCTCTGCTATGAATCTGAATCTCAAGAATTGTACTCATGTCTGTATGTATACTGATCTTTTAACCAGTACTCACTTTTCTTTTTTAATAAATTTTAGTTTAGTTAATAAGAATTGTCTGTAAGCATATATTTGGGTAAGATCTGGAATATTCATTAACCTGGGAGGTAATGTATTCGATCCTTTGGGATTGGTAGAACTCTTAAATGATGAGTAAGATTTTTACTAATCCTCATCATATTTGACTTGGGTGTCTGGGTGGAGCCTATGGCTGGGTTACTTCAAGGGAACTGTGTTGTTGGGTTCTGGATAACCAGTGAGGTATTACAGATGCTGTTTAGTGCTGGCTTGGTAAATCTAAGTATTGGAATATCCACCAGCTTTGGGGATTGCCTTTCCCCCATTCTTTGCAGTTCACCCTAATTGACAGGTTTCAGAGTAGTAGCTGTGTTAGTCTGTATCCGCAAAAAGAACAGGAGTACTTGTGGCACCTTAGAGACTAACAAATTTATTAGAGCATAAGCTTTCGTGGGCTGCATCCGAAGAAGTGGGCTGTAGCCCACGAAAGCTTATGCTCTAATAAATTTGTTAGTCTCTAAGGTGCCACAAGTACTCCTGTTCTTTTCACCCTAATTGAGTGACTTCAGTTGGCTCCCCTGGGACCCTGGTCACACCCGTAAAAGGATTTTTTCACCAGTTTAACTGTGTCAACACTAGGGTTTTTGTTGGCATAGCTATGTCAGTTAAAATGGTGGTTTTTCCCCCACACTCCTAAGCTACACTGCAAAAACCTTTTAAGTAGACCGGAACTTCTGTACACCCATTGTTCCCCACCAGGAGTCTGGCCAATTCCAGGAATCTTACATAGGAAGGTGCATGTATGCAACCAACCTCCTCCCAGGCAGATGAGAAAAGTAACTGGGGAAAAAACAACAGAAGAAAATACAGTGTTTGAAAGAGGCACTGGGTAAAAACTAGTTACTGTTTTATTTTATGTATTACAATGCTCCTTTTCATTTGATAAATGGATTGGAAATCATCTGTTTCACAGGCATTTCTGCAAGATCTTCTGCAATTTCCTGCTGAATGCAATGTATAACTTTTGGGAGTGATACAGAATCCTAAGTATATTAGAGAGGGACTGCATTCCTCTTTCCCCAGCAGCAGAGTCACAAAACAGTCCTAAATCACTGGGCCTTTCAACACAAGTACCAACAGTTTCTATTCTTAAAATGGAGGGAGGAACCTCATTGGTTAAAGTGCAAGAGTGAGGCTTTGTCTACACTAGCACTTTTGTCAGTCAGGGGTGTGAAAAAAACCCCACACCTCTGACCAACGCAAGTTTCACCGACCAAAGTGCCGGTGTGGATAGTGCTATGTTGGTGGGAGACCCTCTCCCGCCAATATAGCTACTGCGGATCATTACGGGCGGTTTAATTATGCTGGCAGGAGACCTTCCAGCGGCACAGCTGCAGCAGTACAGCTGTGCTGCCGTAAGGTCTGTAGGGGAGACACAGCCTGAGAGTCAGGAGACCTAGCACTGCCTCTAAGCAAATCACTTCATAACTCGTGTGTGTCATAATTTACTTAGAGAATGAGCCCATCAAAATTCTCTGGGCATATCTGCATAATTAAAATAGAAACCATGCTGCTCAAAGTCAATCTTCAGTAAACTCCCTCCCTACCAAGGTAGGCCAGATATATTCCCCACTGCCAGGCCTCAAGGAAAAGCCAGCGAAATCAGACGAGTTTTAAGCCTAAACACAGTAGGATTTACCTGGACTAGTTTAGCACATGCTAAAGGCAGCGTGTCCTGTCTACATGCTTTTAAAACACAGTTAGCAGGTTCTAACATCACACCTTTAAATAAGGCCTATGGGCTCGTGTGCATTATGAGTTAATTGATTACCAGTGAACACACACCTTTGTCCCAAAACATAAATGTTTCCAATTTACCCTAGGCAGAGCCCTCAAATTAACTCAAGGTGAAAAATCAAATGTAGCCAAGCCCTTACATGGCGACTTAATGTTCAGATTTGAGCTCTGTTGGACCAGTGGGGGGAAGCTAATTCCAAAGCCTAGGCTCAGATGCTCAAATCTAGGTATTAGCAGGAACAATTCAGCTGATCTCAGCTGCCAGGCAGTTTCTCCTTCTCTAAAAATGGAATAAATATCCCCATGAGATTTTAAAGTTTCTAAGTGCTTTGAGATCCTTGGAGGAAAAGTGTGACAGAATTGCAAAGGACTGGAATATATTAACATTATAGATAGAGGAAGAGAAAAAAAAAAAAAAGAGGGGAAATGTAAAGGAAGAATGAGAGAAGCAGGAAGAAGCAGTGCCTCCTAAAAAACTAAACTGAGCAGGATCCAGCAGAGGAGGCCTGAAAATCACTCTCCCTAAAAAAGCAAAGGGGGAAAAAGTAAAATTAATGCCAACAAAGTGGGAGGAACACAAAGAGAAAGGGGGAGGCAAGTGTGTCATCCGGCATTCCATTCAGTGTTCTTAGCACCAGAGCCATGCTCAGCATCTATTTTTCAAAAATTATTTAAAGAGCATTCAATGCCTCATGAAAAACCTATATTTAGACACAGTTTTGTCTGTATCTAGGTTTCTTTTCAGCTGTGGGTACTGGCATCAAAGCAGAGGACACAGATGTAGTCCCTGCTCATATAGGATCATTGCTTCCTAAGAACACATTAACTACACCACACTACACACACACAAAATCAGTTAGGTGCATGCGACAGAGGAATTTTCAAGTATTTCGGGTTTCAATGTGACATTTCCAACAGGGAGTAAAACAGGCATTTAAAAAAAATATGAGAAATGTTTGATTGTGTCCTCATATGAAACAAAGTTCTTGTCTTCTGGTAAATATCACAAATCATGAAGAACAAAGTAATAGATACAAATCTGTCATTTCTGGGCACTCTTTGTATACACTTTCATGTACATAAATCATGAGCCAAATCCCAAGGTCTTTACTCAGCCCATACTCATAGCTGGTCTGCACTGAAAACTTAACTCCTGAGAGATGTAGCTATGCCAGTGTGAAAAATTCCCAAGAGAGCTAGTTATGCTCACCTAATCCATGGTGTAGACAGTGCTAGGTCGACGGAAGAATTCTTCCATCAACCCAGTTACTGCTCCTCTGGGAGATGGATTACTTACAGCAACAAGAGAACGCCTCCCATCACTGTAACCAGTGTCTACCCTGAAGCACTACAGCTATGTCGCTTTAGCATTTTAAGTGTAGACATACCCATCAAACTCCTACTGTCATAAGACTTTTGCCTCAGCAAAATTCTCAGGATTTTACCCTAGATGATGTGAAAATATAACTAATGACCTTGTGCCATCGACATAATTGCAGCTTCAAGGGAGTCAAAGGAGCCTCTTGTTGCCATATCCTTAGAGGTGGAGAAGGCCTTTGACTGTTTCCTGGGATTACCTTTTACTTGCTTGCTAAATTCGGATTTGGTAGTCAATTATCTCATGGATTAAACTTTTTATATGAATCCCTCTTCCAGAGTGACATCTTCCAGAGTGGTAACAAATGGCATTATTTCAAAACCATTCCCACTTCACAGAGGTACAAAACAGAGTTGCCCCCACTGACCTCTGCTGTCAGAACACAAGGTCATGCTTTATGCTGATGACACTCTTGTTCTCAGCACCTCTCAGTCTGCTCCTAACTATTAAACCTAATAAATGCACTTGGACACCTCTCAGGATATAAAAATCAATTGGAATTTCTGGACATAAGCAAACATGCTCATAGGGAAATCTATGATAATTGGAATTTTAGGCGGCAACCCAAACATGAAATATTTAGGGATTCTCCATTTCATTGGGGATGAGTATCTGGTCAAAATTAATCTAGAGCCCAATCTGGGCAGAATGAGAACATTTAGCCTTTGTGGCAAAATTAATATTATCAAAATGAATGTGTTTCCTGAATACGGCATATCCTGGGAGGTTTCCTGTTTACTATTCCTTTGTTTTATTTTAGGAAAAATAAAATTTTACAATATTTCTTGCGGGGAGAAGCCAACACTGGCTTTGCATAAACTGCAACTCCCAGTCACATTTGGAGGCTTCCATTTCCCCAACCTGCAGCATTAGCATACAGCCTTTACCCTTAGATAGGCAGTCCTGCGGCTCCAGAATATAACAGAGCAGACCCTTTCCCGACTGTTGGTGGGAGGGGAGTTAGTCCCTTTCGCTGGCAGGAATACTAGGTTCAGCTTATTTCCATTTTGATTGTAAAATGTCCCCCATAATATTGGCTACCAGACAAACATGGGCCAGTTTGGCTAGAAAAAAAATTAAATTCCATCCCTTGTCACACACTGATGCTGTACTTTGGGGCAACCCACTGTAGAAAATCAACAAGAAAGCACTAATTTGGAGAGAGTGGATGGACAAGAGGGCTTGTCAAAACTGGGAGCAGAGTGCACTGTTGTAATTGCACTAGCACAGCATTGGCTCAAACCCCTAATGTAGATGCATCACACTGGCGAAACAAGTGAGTGTAGCATGAGTGTAGCTTCCCCCAGATTCAAACTGGTGTAAACTGCACCAATGCAAGCCACTTTTTACATCAGTACAGTCTATCTGCATAGGAGGTTGGGCCAGGGGCAGCTCGAGTGGTACAAAAAAAACCACAACATACAACAAACCCAACACCCAGTGTAGACAAATGCTTAAAGCCATACAACGCTTTCACTGCTGGATTAAAATTTAACAAATATCTAACAATCACTTCAAAGTTTCATAACCTTGAAGGAGACCTGCTTCTCTTGAGCCTATGCCAGCTGTCACTTGAAACTGAGTAAAGGGACCCAGGCAACATCCAAACCTTTGGAGTTTTTAAACCCACAATTTACAGCAGGATCTAACTCATACTAGGCTCCTGCTAGATCTTTTTAACAGTCCAGCAATTTATTTTGGAGGACCATGAAAAGTAATAGCATTAATAAGTTACCATAAGGAGAAACAACCGCAAAAAAAGCATAACTATACTAAAGCAGGAATCAAGGCTATGAGAGAAACATTTTCAGAGCTGTTTGTTTTTCACTCTTCATTGTCTTGGAAAAGAAAATGGAGTGAATGTGTTTCATATGGATATTGTCCACCATTTGTTACCATACATCTATTCAAGCTTACTTGAAAAACAAACATTTTAATTAAAAACCCACAGTACAGCATAGTATGGCTGTGAAATATGCTTGCAATAACAGATCATTACAGTAAATGCAATACAGTTTTATATTACATTTTTCAAGTAGTGTCCCAAAATGTTTACAAATTAAATACTCCAGTAAAGAGTAATTCAGAGGCACAGTGTTAAGCAAGGAAGAAAAGATGTTTACAGATCACGGTGGATAAAAATAAATGATTTTTTTATTTAAATGGGATTTTTTTGATAAAATGCTTTTTGAGGAAAAACCCTACCTAAAGGTAGTTTTAACTAAGATACATTGTAGCTCAAAGATATTTTATAGAATAGGGATTATAAATTCTAATTCTATAGTATGAGACAATATATTCATGTAATGTTTAAGAAAAGTTTTGTAAATGAGTTTCAACAATTCATGGATTAGGGACCCAATTTTATGGGGTTCCAGGGGCTTCTGTATAGATTATTTAGGTTAATCTTTCTATCTACCCAATGGGGCTCAATCTAGAAGATACCATCAGAGATGCTTAGTTTTGCAACTGTGGATTTGTGTATCCAGAGATAACATGCTTCTTAACAGCAAAAATGTTTTTAAATAAATAAATAATATATAGAGGTGAGAAATAACAGACCTCAACCCTATTGTCCCTCTGCAAATTTGTGTACACAGAGTCAATCCCTTACCTCTCTCTAAAAGTGCAAAGTTTCAAAAAGTTCAGTGAATAGAAGGTTGTTGGGGGCAGAATAGATCTGGACAAGGAGGAGAAGTCTGGAGATAAACGTGAGAAGGGAGTAGAAACAGGCAGTAGAAACAAAAGTGAAACTGTTTGAGCAGCATACTCCAGAAATCTTGGTCTTTCTGAATGTAGGTTTCAGAGTAGCAGCTGTGTTAGTCTGTATCCGCAAAAAGAACAGGAGTACTTGTGGCACCTTAGAGACTAACAAATTTATTTGAGCATAAGCTTTCGTGGGCTACAGCCCACTTCATCGGATGCATGAATGTAGCCTTCATTGATTTGAGATCTACCACACCATTCTCTCACTAGATGGGAAAACCTATAATGGCAGCAGGTCGTAAAAGAGACCCAGTTGGGAATAAGAACCATTCAAGAAATATATGTTTGCTGATGATGTTTTAAAGAAAGTCACACCAGTGAACTGGTGGAAGTCACTTAAGCACTTGGATTCAAAGACTGTTCAAGTGATAATCTCACTGTTAACAACAGTAGCTTCTTCTGCTGGTGTAGAAAGAATATTTTCTTCCTTTGGACTAATTCATTCCAAATTGAGAAATCGTTTGGGACCTGAAAAAACAGGAAAGTTTGTTTTTCTTTTCCAGATTATGAACAGACAGGAAAATGAAGGTGAAGATGACTGAGTTAGCTACAGAAGCCAATATTTTAAGTTTCTCGTGTTGATCTGGCTGACATAGTCGATTTAATTTTTTTTTTTAATATTTCATTTAACTATTTTAGTTAAAAACAATTTTAATAAAAAAACGATTTTAAAAAACTTGAATGTTTAAATTCAAAAATGCATATGCTTGTTTTGTTAAAATATTATACGTTTGCTGTTTATGAAAAAAAATCCAGAATACATAACATTATTGTTTTAGTTAAATAAAACAATTTAAATGTCTGTCTGGTGATGTTCTCCTCCTAATACATCATGGCAAAAAAATACTCCAAATATTAATGATTAACCTGTTGAATTGGAGATGATTCACCTCCCAATGACTTCATAAATATCTGATTCAATTACCTTTGGTAAATGAAATAACCAAACAATCATTCATTTTCTGATATAACTGTAAAACTAATCTGAAAAGGTTTCAAAATAAATCACTTTAAAAATGTCTAGCGTGTACCTTCTAAAAATGAAGCCTACATCTATCTCTGAGTTGTGAAGAATATGTATTAAGGTTGTTATAACCAATAAGAATGCACTTTTACGTAGAAATCCATGATTAAATCGAGTTTCCCTGACTAGTGATTTAAATCATGATTTAAATCACTTTTAAATCACTAATTTGATTTAAATCAAATCCACCCTTTTACAGATGAAATCTGAAATGAGATGGAGAGCCAGGAAGGCTATTCCAGACAGTAATGGTTGTAAAGGAGAAGGTTCTCTCTCCAAATGGTAGAACTACATGAAGGGACTGAGAGGAAGCCAGGGCCAGACAAGCAATGAAAGAGAGGAGAGGCATAAGGTCCATGTGTGACATTGCACTCCATATATTTACGGAAATATGCTTATGAGTGTAAATATAATGTAACTGGAATATGCTTCATGCAAAAGGTCTCTTGTAAGGTATCATTACAAACTTATAATCTACTGAGTGTGGTCATCCTATTTGTATAAATGTATCATTCTTGTATCTGAAGCTAGAAATATGAAGTATTACTCTGAAGTCCTATTGTAACTATGCAAAGTGTGGGCCATTAATGGTGGCTTGGAATCTTGATGGCTCCCATTAACTAAGACAATTGGTTGTGAATGGCTCTGTTTACTCGCAAACCTTCCTGGGTACATGCAGGCCAGCCCTGAAAGAATGGAGAATGAGGTCTTACAGTGACATGATTATGTCATCTGGTTTCGGAATCCATCTTAAACCTGCTTTTCCATTTAGAACGGGGTGGGCAAACTACGGCCCGCGGGAAGGATCCGGCCCCTCAGGGCTTTGGATCTGGCCTGTGGGATTGCCACCCCGTGGCGCCGTGGGCCCCACGCCACTCCCAGAAGCAGCCAGCCCCACGTCCCTGCAGCCCCTGATTGGGGGGGCGCAGAGGGCTCCATGCGCTGCCCTCACCTGCAGGCACCGTCCCCCGCAGCTCCCATTGGCCAGGAATGGGGAACCGCAGCCAATGGGAGCTTCGAGGGAGGTACCTGAAGGCACAGCAAAGGCAACGCGCGGAGCCTGCTGCCCTCCTCCCCCAGGGACATGGTGCCAGCCGCTTCTGGGAGCAGCGCGGCATGAGGCCAGGCAGGCAGCTTGCCCTGGCCCCACTGCATGCCTCTGCCACCTCAGAGCCACTCCAGGTAAGCGGCGCCAGGCCATAGCCCGAACCCCTCCTGCACCCCACACCCTAATTCCCTGCCCTGAGCCCCCTGCCGCACCCCAACTCCCTGCCCTGAGCCCCCTGCTGCACCCCCGCACCCCTCCTGCACCCCAACCCCCTGCCCTGAGCCCCGACGCACTCCACACCCCTCCCTGCACCCCTGCCCTGAGCCCCCTCATACAGCCCACACCCCTCCTCTGCCCCAACCCCCTGTATCAGTGTTACAGAGGGCAGACGGTTTATGAGTTTACCCTGTATAAGCTTTATACAGAGTAAAATGGATTTATTTGGGGTTTGGATCCCATTGGGAACTGGGTGTCTGGGTGCTGGAGATAGGTGACTTGCTGAGCAGTTTTTGGTTCAAGTCTGCAGCTTTGGGGGCATGGACCAGACCTGGGTCTGTGTTGCAGCAGGCTAGTGTGTCTGGCTCAAGAAGGCAGGGTTCTGGAGTCCCAAACTGCCAGGGAAAACGAGCTCAGAGGTAGTTTCAGCACAACAGGTGACAGTCCCAAGGGGGTCTCTGTGACCGAATCTGTCACACCATGAAGTCGGCTGGCATGAGTCCACACAGAGTATTAAAAAAGTGGAGTTGCTTGATGTTAGGGTGATGCATTTGATCCTCTTTGTAGGTGTGAAAATTCCAGCAGCAGCATTTTGGACATGCTGGAAGCTAGTTGGGATTTGGGAAGGTTGTAGGGAAGGGAGCTAAAATAGTCAAGACAAGAGAGGACAATGACAACAGGCCTGATAAGGAAAACCGCAATAACCTTTTTCAAAGTAGAGAGAATGATCCATTGCCCAGCTGTTTACAAGCTCTCCAGTGCTATCGGTGAAGTACATAAATAAGGCCTATACAGGTTAAAAAGCCAAATATTTATGGGAAATGGATAATAAAATGCAAGGACAGCAAAAGAAAAATTAAAATACTTCAAAAGTACTCAATACCAAAAAGCCCTAAATGGTTTCACATGGGTTAGTTTTAGACAAGTTGTCACTTATGCAAAAACTAAATTAACCAAATGGCAAGTGTATCTCATGTGATCTAACCCAGACAGATTAAAAAAAAAAAAAAAAAAAAAAAAAAAAAATCAGAGCTCTCAATCTACTGAGAAAAGCAAAAAGTTATGCCACAATGAGAAATGTGGTACAAGTACCTGAACAGAACAAAAGATAAAGAGGATGCTTACTCTATGGAGTGAATAAAACACAAGCAGGTTAACAAGTTAACTCAGGACATAAGTGGAATGCCTAAAAATATAACGGACGGAGGGATAGCTCAGTGGTTTGAGCATTGGCCTGCTAAACCCAGGGTTGTGAGTTCAATCCTTGAGGGGGCCACTTAGGGATCTGGGGTAGAAATCTTTCTGGGGATTGGTCCTGCTTTGAGCAGGGGATTGGACTAGATGACCTCCTGAGGTCCCTTCCAACCCTGATATTCTATGATTGACTCTATGATAAGAACATAAGAACGGCCACACTGGGTCAGACCAAATGTCCATCTAACCCGGTATCCTGTCTTCCGACAGTGACCAATGCCAGGTGCCCCGGAGGGAATGAACAGAACAGGTAATCATCAAGTGATCCATCCTCTGTCGGCCATTCCCATTCCCAGCTTCTGGCAAAAGGAGGCTAGGGGCCCATCCTGGCTAACAGCCACTGAGGAACTGTTGAGCAAAGGAAAATTAGCAGGTTAAATGAGCCTTATAACTTTGAGCCTGAAGAGATCTGAGATTTGTCTTTTTCTTAATCGTGTCTGGTGTGACAACAAGAGTTCTTTGACAAACTGTTTATTTGCTTAGACAACTCATTCTCCCTAAACAAAAGTTGCATGTTACAGCATCTTTCTTTACAAATGTCTTGGAAAAGGTGTGTGCCTTGCGGTTCCTGAGGCATGGTGTCCATGGTGATAAACTGGCCTGCAGCTAGAAATGGTCTAGAAAGGTAACACCTTGAATGAGCATTCAAACCTTCAAAGTAAAAAAAAGTCTAAAGGAAGTGGCAAGTTGATTAGAGAACACTGAAGTCCTAGATCATTACAAGCATTAAGCCAAATGTTCAGTTCTATGTGCCAGGCAAGCATATGGCAAAACTGGCCAATGGCTATGTTAAACCAGAAGCCTTTGGGTTTAGAGATGGTTAGGAAGCAAAATGCAGGGAGGGGACTAGTCAAGGCACTGGTAAAGGTAAATAGAGCCTTCACTTCTAGGTCACCAGTTCAAATCCAACCCAGTTCAGTAGGGATGCAAAGGAATAATATATATGGCTCCTTTCTACCAACTAATTCATTATGATACAAACTTATCACAAGCAGCACCGTCAACCCCAAGGCCATGTGATGAAAAGTGTCCTACTCATATCCCTTGGGGTAGTGCCTATACATTAAATTTGAGGCACACGTGTGAAGAATCTTGCACTGCCATTGCCTATGCTGTACCTGCTCTGTGGTGAAACAGAGGACTTCTGTTTCTAGGGCTGTGAATCCAGAACTCTTCACCAGCATTATTCACATTAAATGAATAAAACAAAGTGAAATGAGCAGTAAAGCAAGCACAGCTGTGCCCCCTGATCCATTATGCACTGCCTTGAAAGGAAAAAGGGCTTACAACAACAAGCTTACCATTCTGTCTGTAGTGAGCTTGGGTGAAAGCAGAGAGGGCCTGGCAGAAGGTTCTTCACATAGGATAAACCCTGTGGTAGGGATATAAGAGCAGACAAACAGAGCATCCCTTGCGCACCATGAAAGTGAGCATCCCTTCAGCACCTCTCCGTCTCCATTTAGGCTGGAGTGGAGTGAGGCTGCTGAAGGTAGGGCAAAGGGCAATACTGTTGGATCCACAATTTTGTGGATTTATGGGTAGTGAGCCTCTAAGTGTACGTCTACACTGCCATGTAAGCCCAGGGTTCAAACTTAGGAGCAAGCCTAATCCAACTTCCATCTACAGACAAGTCATGCTAACCCTGGTCCCAGAACCCCTTGGGGGTGGACAATCCATGCCTTAGTCCAGGACCCAGAGTTCAAGCCCAATGGCTTTGTAGTGTAGACACAGGCCCATCAGACTCATGCTCTGGGAGTCCACCAAAAGTATTCCACAAACCCATGGGCTCACTTGCTTTGTCCTCTGCACAGTCAAGTTTTCCTACCCTGCACCACAAACAAAGGGCCAGAGTAGCCACATTTTGGGAGGGCAGCAGGAAGTCTGGGATTTGGGTGGTTGGATTCAGGCCCACATAACAAAGTTAAGACAGGTTGGGACCAAGGGTTCAATAATTCCTAACATGGGGTTACAAATGATGCTCAAGCCCTAGGTAAACAAACCCATAGTCAGCTAACTCAAGTTCTACTAACCCTGAGCTTAGCATGTGTCTACCCAGCAATGTATGTGAAAAATGCTGCAGTCACTATTCTAGTGCAAATGCTAGAATATTGGCCAATGACAGTCTGTCCTGCAGTCCAGCATCCTACCCCTGGCTTTGAAGGGTGCAGTCAATTCCATAACACCCACCCCCAAAACCCTGCTTAGCTTCCCTACACCAAGGGCTTGATCCTGAGAAACAATGAACACCCACATCTTCCCTGGGAGGTTCAAGAACTCAAGATCAGGCCTAAAGTGGATTTACTCTGTCTTTGTGCAGGGGTGGGTGAATTTTATCTGTAATGAATAGCTAACTTCATATAAAGACAGCAGGCAACTTCCAAAAACACATTTCAGTCTGTGTCAGAAAGACTTCCTGGCACTTATAAGCAGCACAATCAACTTGCATAAAAGATAAAGGATTCCTGCATTTTCTCTAGTCTTCCCAATGTGGAAGCAATCTGTGTGCATTGTTGTAATAATCAAGACACAAGAATTCTTTGAAACCCAAGTGGTCTACTGCCAAATTAGTTTTAAAATGACCAGGCTTCAGTTTTTGGTATGCAAAACCCATTTCAATAAATTTGCTCATCAACAGAGTTTGCCAGAGTTGTTCTGCATCTCTGAACATACTGATAATAAGTTTTTACTATAATAACTGATTTAAATGATTTTTACTCCTGGTCCATTTGAGGAAATTAAGGGAACTGGCCACTTGATTAGAGATAGGTAGGTGCAGCTGAAACACGTGCAAGTATAGTATACCTAGAGCAAGATTAAGTGCTCATTTACGCTTCTGTGGTTCAAGGTTAAGCATTCACTTGCTCTAATTTCTGAGTCTGCCTCTATCAAAAGCCATGCCAGGCCATTAGAAGCATTATAACTATTATTAGTTCATAATATTATTATAGCATTTTGCTACACTTGACATCTGTTGGCTGATAAATTGAACAAGTACATAAGAAATAATTATGCAGAGATTTCTTGCAAAAGAGCACAATGCAGAGGACATTGAAAAAGTCAATTTTACAGAAACATGCTTGAAATGAAAGTTCTAAAATTAATAGTGAAACCTTTAAAAAACTCCTGTTAAACAAACCATTGTGTTTAAAATAGGTAGTTGTTACATTTATTTTTTATTTGGAAATTTAAAAGCAGATACCTGGCACAACCTCTCCCCAGAAACACCACACACATCTATACAGGGACTCTTTCCTTGCAACCCAGTGACCCAGAGGTTTTGAAAGCATCTCCCCTTCCTTTGCAGACACTAGCAGCAGACTTTGTGAATTACTGGCAAAGATTCTCATTGTGCAGGCAAACAACATAAACTCATGGTTCAGGACTGCTCTAACCTGCTCACTGAAAATCCTATAGTATTATCAACACACACCCAGAATAAGTTATAGATTCTTTCATCCCATGAAGCCAAGTGTTTTACAAACTATATTTGGTACCCAAATCATCCAATATCTATACATGTACATTCATCCAACAGATATAGCCATATTTTTGAGCATCTTAAGCGTTTATGTAGCACTAATTACACTACACAGCCTTTTGAGACAAGAAGAAGAATCAGAGAAACCATAGAGATAATTTAGGGAAGCAGAATCTAATTGTCTAGACTGAAATTTGGTCAAGGCACCCCATATTTGTATAAGGGCTATGGGAACCTTAATGACAAGTGAACAAGAACTTGCTTTTACATCTCATTGGAAATACAGCCTCCTACAGCAGCACAATGCTCCACATAACACCAGACTTTGGCATTGGTTAAGTATTGAATTACAACGAGGGGGTACCATTCACTATTCCTCCATCATTTTCCCAACATTCCTCAAGTGCAACTTTGTGAGAGGAAGCAGAATTATGGTTAACATACTTAAGCTAACCAGTTTCAATAGATGAATGTGGTGAAAAACAGGGTCAATCCTGACTGCACTGTAGTCAATAGTTTTGCCATGGACTTCAATGAGGTGAGGATTTCACCCCACAGCTACAATAAAATGACAGAGCTCAGCCATGCAGTTGCCAGCAAAGAAAGATGATACAATGGATGTGTGACCCTAAGAGCATCCCAATGCCAGAGGGCTCACTGGAATCAGGTAATGAGTTTCAGCTGGCCTGACCAATTTGGTGTACCCCAACTCACTATGGCTATAATCTGTATCTAATAGGTGTCATGTAATATGTCATTGGAAAACTAGTAACTCACTGACCATTAATATACTTGTATGATGTACGTAGGGGGTGTGTATTAAGAGTTTTGGACATATAATGGAATTTGACTAAAAAATGTTTAAGCCAGGCATGTCTGGGGAGCTGGTAAACAGGTATGCCCTAGACAAAGGAATGTGTTTGCTTCTCTGACCAGCCTTCTTGTCAGGAAGAGATAATGAAGGGTCATTTACACATAAGAAAAACAAAGCTATCAGGTGGGGAGAACACAGCATGGCATCAACTCCCCTGCAGGAGAGAGAAATTTTATCTGAGTTATAAAGACACGTGGCACCTCAAACGATAAGTAAATGACTCCACTGACTGCATACAATATTGCTGTATTATAACAGTGTATCAAGTAAGATACTTTCTGAAAGCTAATGGCACACTGGTGATTAATATCACCATGAACAGTATGTATTAACACTATATAAGGAACTATAGATACTCATTGATATTATGCTTTACAATCTGTGACCAAATAAATGGAAAAACAGGTTTTCCCCAGACAGGAGGGAAGACAGCTATCTGTCTCCAAAGAAATTAAGCAAAGTGTGACCTAAAACATGGAAGCCCCATCTATACAAAAATCAGCAGGGGGAATAGAAAGACCACAGGAACAGAAGACCAGCATGAGGTTATCTTGCCCTCTTTAAACTAGGTCATTGAACTTTGGAAGCTATAAGCAGAGACAGAAAGCCATTTTGGCATCCATCACTAGACAGGCACAAAGGGCTAGAGCTCTCGCAAGCTGAGAAAGATGGATTCTTCAACCAAATGGAGGGGAGGCGCTGACGTCGCTGGGAACTGAATATAGGTGAGAAACTTGCTTAAGCAAAGAACTTTCACCTAGGAAGACATGGGAAGCCTGCACCTTGTACTTCTGTGTGGAAGGTTCTAACTGAGGGAAAGTCAGCCATGGCTGGGAAGAAGGAAGACTGGTGAGGGAAAAAAAAAAAACCATCTTGAACAAAGCCTGTACCTTGCTAGATTAAGTAACCCTTTCTATGTTTATTCCTTTTACTTGACATTACTTATGTCCTATTGTTAATAAATGGGTTTTACTTTTACTATAAGGGCTATGTTTGAAGGAAAGGATGTATTTGCCCTAGTTAAATTAATAAACTAATGTGCTTTTGTCTCTTTAAAAGGAGCAAACAAACCTAATTATTTCTCCGAGTGGTCCAGGAGCGGGTGGGATGCTTCAGGGCACACAGTTTGGGGAAAATTTGTGACAGGGAGTGTGTTGGGGGGTCACCCGGCAAGTGGTAACCAAAGCTGGTAGAAGTCCACAAGCAGCTGTTGTGCTGCTGGCAGGCTGCTGGGGTCAGAGTTGCTGATCCATGGATGTACAGCGCACAGACACTCATGGTGTGACCTGCATGTTCATCTGTTGGTTGCAGGTGTCCAGGTTGCAAGCCACAGCAACGGGGCATTTCAGGCATCTAGGATTACAGGGCAGGTGGTGACACAACCCTTCACTCATCTGGACTACATCTCAGAATGTGACAAGGTGGGGCTGTGTTTCAGAAAGGCACTGACTGCTCAAAATTCAGGACAGTGGGAAGTGGTGCTGGGGGCATTTAGGACCAGTCAGAGCCAGGCATTGATATTTTCTCCGGTTAAATGTATATGGATTAAAGCAGTTACTCTTGATTAAATCAATTAATACACAGTGGCTGAGTCCTTATCTACACAGGAAAATTGACTCACATAGCTATAGCAGAATATTATTCCAGAATGAAGTCACTTCTGTTCTGGAATAGTGTCCATATGTAACCCAGGGACCACTTCGTGCCAACTGGCAGAGGGTACAGGAATGCACAGGGATCCCTGGGTCAGAGATATGCATATTAGTTCACCAAAGGGTGGCATGTGATCATCATAAGCACTGCAAAATGTATACACAGATAATATTTAAGAAGTTACGTACCTATACTGAAAATTATATTCTTAAGGATTTGGGATTAAGGCAGGTCACCAGGAGGTGACATACCTCAAAAATTTTTCTTTCGGCAAGTGGTAACAGACGCTTATCTCCGTCTGGTCATAAGCGTATTGCCCGCCTCACAATCTATGTCTGTTTGTATACTGAGCCTGATGCTAATCAAGAGATTCCAAAATCAGCAAAAGAGGAAAGCCACTGGAAGGAATAATGAGCAGAGGGTGTCCTGTTTATGAGTAATGGCAAAGGATTGTTCTGCCATATCTAGGGAGCACCCACGGACACTTTGGATTCTTCACCAAGGAGACAAACTAACAGAGTGTGTCTTATGAAAGCAGGATCACACCCAGCCTGGAAGGATGTTGGGTGTGCAATACTCCACAAGACAAGAGAGTACCATGTTAATTAAGTCTAGGCTCTGGAATGTGTTTTATGATTTTATTTCATCTGTAACCATTTGTTTCCACTACTTCTACCTGCTATCACAAACAAAACAAAGCACAGAGATTCATTCTTGATTTCACTATAAACATATCTAAGTGCTGTGTGCAGAACTGTGATATGAGATGGAACTGGTAAACTGGGGTGTACTGTTTCTTTGGAAGCAACAGATCTGTGAATACTGTAACTGCCTAGTAGAACAGTGGCTGGACACTCCAGGGAGATAAGCAGAGGGTGGAGTGTGCCTTTCCCTAACCTGAAGAAAGGCAGTGAGGCCTGCGCAGGCCTAGAGGGGAATGCTTGTATTGCCCTCGGAGTTGGGGAGCTGACCTCTGGGAGATACAGACACAGCTTCCTCATGCAAGATGCCTCACAACCCTGGGAAGTATCACACTGCACAGGGAGCTATTCCAGAATAGCTTATTCCAACACAGCTAAGTCAATTTCCCCATGTGCACAAAACCGAAGTCTCACTTTGAACATAAGAACGGCCATACTGGGTCAGATCAATGGTCCATCAAGCCCAGTGTCCTGTCTTTCAACAGTGACCAATGCCAGGTGCCCCAGAGGGAATGAACAGAACAGGTAATCATCAAGTGATGCATCCCGTCACCCATTCCCAGCTTCTGACAAACAGAGGATACGAACACTTCAGAGCATGGTTTTGGATCCCTGTCCATCCTGGCTAATAGCCGTTGATGGACCTATCCTCCATGAACTTATCTAGTTCTTTTTTTAACCCTGTTATGGTCTTGGCAAAGAGTTCCACAAGTTGACTATGCGTTGTGTGAAGAAATACTTCCTTTTGTTTGTTTTAAGCTTGCTGCCTATTAATTTCAGTTGGTGACCTAGTTCTTGTGGTTATGAGTAAAACAACACTTCCTTATTTACTTTCTCCAAACCAGTCATGATTTTAAAGACCTCTATCATTTCCCCCCTCCCCTTAGTCGTCTCTTTTCCAATCTGAAAAGTTCCAGTCTTATTTCTCTCTCCTGATATGGAATCTGTTCCATATCCCTAATCATTTTTGTTGCCCTTTTCTGAACCTTTTCCAATTCCAATATATCTTTTTTGAGATGGGGCGACCAGATCTGCACACAGCTGAAAGGATAAAGAGGAGTGTCTGACTGACCTGCTCTAGAACATTTGTTGTTTTATATACCATTATTCAGTTGCTTTTTTTATTTATCTTCTCCTCTTGAGGTTAAGTAGCCCTAATCTTTTTAACCTCCCTTCATGCCTTCAGAAATATGAAACCTCTCTTGCATGCCGCTAAGAGTTTTGCTGCACTTGTCTACACTGTTTCCATTTCTGCTACATTCTTTCTGAGATGAAGTTACAACAACTGAACACAGCATTCAAGGAGAAGGAATACCAACAACTTATGTAATGGCATTAACATATTGTTCTCTGTACCTTTCTTAATACACAGCAACATTGGGGATTGTACATTGAGCAGAAGTCTTCACAATGTAATATGAAGTTCAATTTTTAACCTGAAATTATTCATTGTCACCATTAAAGACACAACATTTTCCATAAGAACGGCCATACTGGGTCAGACCAAAGGTCCATCTAGCCCAGTATCTGTCTTCCGACAGTGGCCAACGCCAGGTGCTTCACAGAGCATGAACAGAACAGGTAATCATCAAGTGACCCATCCCCCATCATCCTTGCCCATCCTTTGTGAGGGTTATAATAGAAGCAATAAAGACAAGCAGAATATTAGAGTGCACATTCTCTATTCTATGTGCTAGTAGATGTTATACATTTGTACCAAGTAGAAAAATGGGCCAAACATTAACAGAATGCAGCTCATGCTCTTGCCCACTGACCAGAGTTAAAAGTTTTTACACTGGAGTTTAGAAACCAACTCACATACTGAACAAGAGTGAGCAGGTTATCAAACTAAAGATAGATTCCTGCACTTAGAGTGCAGATGCTGAAATGAATTACACAGGGGAGACTGGCTTAAAGCCAGGGAGATGCTCAGGGCTTACCTCTCATTTCAATTCCTCTTCCTCTCTTTTACTGTTTGACAGTTGGAAACAGCACCTGGAAGTTGTTTGTTGCCATTGTAATGCAGCTCTCCACATGACCTACTTTGAGGACTACAGGTGGATCTCAGGACTGAACAGTTAGGGTAAGGGCATAGCAGGCCCATACTGACTGTGGGCAGGGCCGGCTCCAGGCACCAGCTGAGCAAGCTGGTGCTTGGGGCGGCAGATTGTTCGAGGCGGCATTCTGCCCAATCCTAGGGCGGCATGGCCGCTTATTTTTTTTTGTTGTTGTTCCGCTCCGGCCGCCCTGTAGGGGGCCGGAGCACCCTGCAGGGCAGTCCTCTTCCTTCCCTCCCTGCAGACCGGAGTGGAGCCCTCGCGGCAGGAGGCGGCACAGCGGGAGGGGCCGCGTGGCAGCACCCCCGCTGTAGCCCTGGCCACCCCCTTCTCTCTCTCTCCCGCCCGCTCCCTCCCCCCCCAGCCGGTCCCCCTGGTTTTTTTTTTGCTTGGGGCGGCCAAAAAGCCAGAGCCGGCCCTGACTGTGGGGTGCCAGCTAATACCTTGCCATCTGAGTGGCTACATGATAATGGGAGCAGCTGGACCAAACTTGGGACTGACCACAGAACAAAAATAAAGGTCCTCAGAGAGAATTTGCCCAGTAGAAAACAGCTGAACAAGGAACCTCACTGGGGGACCAGCCATAGCTGTTGTGAGCTGAGTCCAATGGAGGGTGGCCCTGATGAAGAGATATACCTGAGATATGCTGCCCATAGAGAATAGACTCTGACAGCCTAAGAGAGGTTTCCTAGCAGAGCCCAGGAAGGCACCCTGCCTGCAACAGACAAATCCCAGTTTGTGTTGACTTTTCAAAATGCCAGTGTCTTTTAAAAACAACTACGTCTTGAGAAGGAGCGTGTTAGGTCTTGACTACACAGGAAAGTTTTATCAGTTATATCAATATAACACACATACACATACCTCAAGTGGACACTCTTATTTCAGTGTAAGAGCGGCTTTTTGGGGGGCATAGCTTAAACCCCTTCCCAAGCTAAATAAAAAAGTAGTACTCAGATTCCAGTTTAAGAGTGTCTATGCAGGCAGGTTATACCATAAACCATATCAGTTTAAATTTACACAGGGTTCTCAAACTTCATTGCATCGGGACCCCCTTCTGATAACAAAAATTACTACATGACCTGAGGAGGGGGAACTGAAGTCTGAGCCTGCCCGAGCCCCACTGCCAGAGTCGGGGTGTGTGGGTGTGTGTCCCAACCCACTTTGAGGTCCCGACCACAGTTTGAGAACCAGTGAGATAACTAACTCAAATTAGTTATCTTGGAATTTAAAAAACAACACAAAAACAAAAAATCTTTTTTTCTAGTGAAGAGACAGTCACAGCTTTCTGTTTATTGCACAGGGACAGGGTTCTGATCCCAACAGCTTATAGGCAAGCGCTAAGACTTCCCCAGGCCTTTTGGTTCATTCATAATAATGTAATACGTTTATGAACCCCTGCATCACTATTTTGTTAGACTGTGGTTTCCTGAGCAGTTAGGAGCTCATTCCCTACCTGAGATGGGATTATAGAATCATACAATATTAGGGCTGGAACAGACCTCAGGAGGTCATCTAGTCCAATCCCCTGCTCAAAGCAGGACCAACAGCAACCTAAATCATCCCAGCCAGTGCTTTGTCAAGCTGGACCTTAAAAATCTCTAAGGATGGAGATTCCACCACCTCCCTAGGTAACCCATTCCAGTGCTTCACCACCCTCCTAGTGAAATATTATTTCCTAATATCCACCCTAGACCTCCCAATTGGGATTCACATATTGTCCCAAATAGAACAATTTAAGCTAATGGTTACAAAATGTTTTATAAAAGTTACATGCCTACTTCTTAAAATCACTGTACTGAGACAATAATACATTTCAAAGTGCAATTGGGCAGCTGCGCCTACTCCTTAACATGAAAATGCGCACATAGCCCTACTGGAATACAGCAATATGTTCATAATGAAATCCTGATTTCAGGCTTCACAACAAACCTGAAACAGGGGGCAAAGTCTGCAAACCTCTGGTGAATCTTGGGCTGAATTTCAAGTGATAGCAAGCCTATTTAGGGTTTCCAAACAAAAAACAGTTAATTTGGGCTGAGTTTCACTTTGCCTTTTGGGGATTTTTTGAAACAGAAGCTTTGAGAGTGAAAATTCTAATGACGTCAAAGAAGTTTACTTAAAGCTTTACAAAGCGGTACTGCCTTGTTTTACATGGCTATATCCCAGAAGAATCTGTGTTTTCTGTCATCACTCATTTCAGGTGCTAAGAATATCTTTGTGTTAATAATAAATAGCTAGCTTTATATAGCACTCCTGATCTACAGAGTGCTTGACAAATATTAACTGAAGCTGACTCATCTACTTCACAAAGGGGAGTTAAGTATTATTTCCCAGATGGGGAAACTGAGTTAGAGAGAGTTTAAGTGATTTGCACATGGTCTGAGAGGAAAGTCAGTGGTGGAGCCAGGATTAGAACTCAGGAGCTCATGGCTCTCATCCTCAAGTTCAGCCTCACAAAACCTCCACAGACCAACGTGAGACATATTTAACATGCTATCATATCTGTCCATCTTGAGCCAGTCATCTTTTAAATAAGCCTCCGCCTCAACTTCACTGTGACACAAAAACAGTAAGAGGGGATTTGGGGGGGGGGGGGGGGGGAGAAGGATGAGGATATGCTCCTCGACAGGATGGGCAAAAAGAGGCTTGTTGAGGACATTGTTATTGTTAAATGTAAATAAATTCAGAATTGGACCAATGAGTGAGTAGAAGGTAATGTAGTAGTAGCATATCAAAAATTAATCATTGTCACCAGTCACTTCCTTATTGCAAGGGTGGAGCCATGCTTTGTACATTCAAGGGGTATGCTGGCAACTTGCCAGGAACCCACACATCACACTTAGTTTCCATAAATGGAGTAGATTTACATCCCCCTCAGCTCCAAGTGAGATGTGGTCCTGCACAGACAACAGGACCCAACATGCAACACTTACTTTTCATAGGAGAAGCTACAGAAGTCTCCACTAGATGCACCTCTATATTAAAGATGGTGCTATTTGCATTGTAGAACTCCTTGGGGCCACTTTCTGAATATCTCTGCCTTGGATGCAGTTATACAGCCACCATGTTGGGACTGGATAAGAGCAAATGGCAGGGTCCAATACAGCCATTTTAGGGTACGATAAACAAAACGTACATTAAAAAGTCCACCCCTAACAATGCAACTGTTTCAAAGACGACATGTGCTCAGAGCAAATATGAGCTGCATGATCTTATATAGCTGAAATAAAGACTTGTAGGATCCATTGTAAAAGGCAGGTCTTGTCACCCACCTCACACTAAGACCTTGTGAACACATATAAGGTTTGCCAGTATAGCTATACTGACACCAGGCTAACTAGTGTAAATGCAATTACACCAGGAAAAAACAAAAAAAAAAGTTTGTTCCAGTTCAGTGAGCAAAATAAGTTAAACCAGCAAAAAAAAAAAAAAAAAAAAAAAAAAGCTTTTGCTGGTGTAACTGTGTTTACACTAGGGCTTTTGCAACCATAGTTATATCTAATAAAATCAATGAACAGATTACACCCTTAACTGACAGTTACACCTACAAAACTTTTAAGCGTAGACTTGGCCTAACAGAAAGGATGGGAGTACTGAATGTTTAATAAAGGCTTCCATTATCCAAAATGTTAGTCAAGCATTGCAGTTAAATGGGAGGATTAAAAAACAAAACAAAACCGTTTTTAGTAGGCTTATAATAATAACCTCTTCCCCTCTCAACTGCTTGGCTTTCACTCTCTTGGCTCATATAATGCTACCATTTCACTAGTTCTCCAGTCAGCTAAGGGCTGGTCTGCACACAAAGTAACTGAACTGTCCCAAAATAACTGAATCAGTTTTAACCCACACTGTTTGTTATTTTAATGGATGTTTTGTGTGTGGACACTCTTAAGAGTGCTCCTGATCAGTCAGTTTTTAGTGACCTAAGCTAAACCAAAACAGGACACTTTTATTCTAAAATAAGAATGTCCGCACTCAGAAATAGTATCATAATAACAAAAGGTACAGACAACAAGTAATTCAGTTTTTCAGTGCAAGTTTGCGTGTAAACAAGCCCATAGAATCTTCCAGAAGAGGACCTGGATTTCTAATGTAAAAAACAGATTAGCGGAGGAGCTCTTTTTGAAGCTGCCTTTCATTTCCAGGCCTACAATATACAACACAAAAGTAGCTAAAAGGACACAAGGCCAATATTTTTTCATTGTCAGGTCACCTTTAAAAAACACATTTTCTTACTTTCCTTACAACAGGTTGTAAAATCAAGAACTGCTTTATAATATATTATACTGCTTCCTTTCTTCATTTCATTTCTAACAAAACAGAAAAATTACAAAATTTAGCATAAAAATCTGTTTTTACTGTAATAAAAACTCATGGAAACATCAGTTTTAAGTTTTGCAAAATCTAAATTTTGAGTCAAATTTGACTTGACAGTGTCCCTTTACACTAAAGCCATTTTAAAAAGATTAAGCTATTGGATACGAAAAATGAAAGGCATCTCTCCCTGGATGTTTTCAAAGCCACAAAAAAGAGTCCTAAGACTCAGCCGAATCCAACATACCCAGAATTTCCATGGAAAGCAACAGTGCAAAACAACTCTATTTTATATTCTCTCTCACACAGACTGTATCCCACAAAGCTTCACATAGTTAACAACAGAGGAAGACAAGTAGTAAGAGCTATAGGCAGGAGAAAAAAATGGTTTTCACCTAAGACATGGAATGCAAGTCAATGAGGCAGAGAGAGATGGGGCTGGAACAATTAGTGTTAAAATTCTGTGTTTGACAAAGTGGGTAATTTCACCCATGAAAGCTTATGCTCCAAAATGTCTGTTAGTCTATAAAAAGAACAGGAGTACTTGTGGCACCTTAGAGACTAACACATTTATTTGAGCATAAGCTTTCGTGGGCTACAGACCATTTCTTCGGTTCCATTCTATGCATCCGATGAAGTGGGCTGTAGCCCACGAAAGCTTATGCTCAAATAAATTTGTTAGTCTCTAAGGTGCCACAAGTACTCCTGTTCTTTTTGCGGATACAGACTAACACTGCTGCTACTCTGAAACCTGTTAGTCTATAAGGTGCCACAGGACTCTTTGTCGCTTTTTCCAGTGTTAAAACTGTAACCCAGCCCAGGACATAGAGCAGGGAAGGGGTAGCGTATCACCCACCACGGTACCACTACTGCCTAGCATTGTCAATTTTGGATTGACGTATTCCTGGAGGTTTCATCACATAACAACCTTTAATTAAAGATTAATCTTTAATCCTTGAAGACTCCACAACAATCCCAGAGGGTTGGCAATTCCACTGCTGCCCCAATACACCAGGCTGCTCAAATTGCAGCCCAAGGAGTTCAACTGTGTGGCATATAGCTCCCCATTTTTAAATATAAAGGCTCCCATGGCCACATGCAGCAGGTCCCAGCCCACAACGTAGCCGGGGGGCTCAGCTCAAGGAAGAGCATCACCCACCAGGGCCCCTCACTTCTGCTGGGAGGAAAGCACAGTGAATGCACGCTGGGGACTGCCAACACGAAGGGCCATGCTGTATGCCTGGCCAACTTGGTCCTGCACCACAGTAGAGTTGCCAATTTTAGTTGTACAGATTGCCTGGAAGTTTCATCAAATGACAATCTTTAACTGTAGCTCACTCTTTAATTCCTGGAGACTCCAGGACAAACCTGAAGGGTTGGCAATCTTACAGCAATCCGCAGGGCCACGCTACCTGCTGCGACCCCTCATCTGCAAGGGACAGGCGGATGGGTCACACCACACACCCGTCACCTGCTCCCCAAGGCAGGAAAGAGGCAGAGGGGCACGCGGGCATAGCAACGGGGCAGGTGGGATGCAAGGCACGCCGGGAGCTGGGCACATTGAGGGGGATAGTAGGACGCAAGGTACACGCCGGCTGACAGCAGATTCACGGCTGTCTGGACAAGGCAGGAAGTCCGGTGGCTCCCTGTAATCTGCCCTACGTCACACAGGCCCAGCGCCCCCTCCTGCCACAACCCGTGAGCGGCCCCACAACCCCTCATGGACGGGGGCTTCCCGGTTACCCCACTCGGCTCCTACCTGAGCCCCCAGCCTAGGCCTCTCACTGCGCACGCTCCGCAGCCTTCGCTGATCGCGCGCACAAACACCTCCTCTCGGCCTCCGCGCACGTGACCTCGGCCACCAATCAGAGATCGGCGCATTGACTCGCTGTGCTCCGCCCACCGGAGGTTTTCGCCCCGCCCCCATAAGCCTAGCCCTCGGAGACTGTTAGCCCCGCCCCTTCTATAGCTCGTGCCTGGCTGACGCTGCCTTGGTTGCTGGGCGTTCCTGGCCCGGGCTGTCTCTTATCCCTGCCCCCCCCCCATGCCCCGGCCCCTCCGGGGGGTGTCCCCGGTGGATGCTGTCAGGACAGGTGCCGCCAGACACGGGATTCCCTGCATGCAAGCCCGAGGGCAGCTTGCTGACCTGAGTAGGGGGCTCTCTAGCTTGACCTGACAGATTGGGCCAGGGCTCCACCGATAACAGCAGCGTGTCTCTACGTGTGGCCTGAGGTCGCTGTGGCTCTTTCAGGTGCCCTATGGAGCTTCACATGGTCTTACTGGTGTAACGCCGACAAACCCTGGTTGCCGGCGGGCGGGATCAAACCGGGGACCTGTGGAGCTTAGTGCATGAGCCTCTACCGCATGAACTAAAAGCCAACTGGCTCTTAGCGAAGGCTGTAGAGCAGACTCATTTTATCTCTAAGTGGTCTCAGTGCCACTAGATGAGACAGAAAACCACACCCAGGAGGTATGTGGGTTACACTGGCGCCACCCATTAGGGCCCCAGCACCCATCCTGACGTTCTTTTCGATGCCCACAGACCACAGGCAGCGTGAGCGTAGAGCATCTGACTGTGTATCTGGCGCTTCCCTTTGCCAGGCTGCCTGTGAGATCCCTGACAACAGGTGGCTGTGTCCTCACAGAGGAAGTTTTCTTTGTTACATCCCTGCAAAACCAGCTTAAAAGCCCCACAGGACAGTTTAAGTGCTGAAGGGTTCCAGACGGAGAGCACCTGGCATTTCTGCCTAATAGAAGCTTCTCTATTGCTCTGCCCTATTCAACTTTGGGGTGACAGGAAGAGAAATCATAAATAAAGGCTACAGTGACAGGTGGCAGATGGTCTCACTGCTGCTCAGTATTCAGTGGTCACCATTGCTTTAGGCAAGAGGCCTATTCCCGACAACAAAAATCAATCCCATTAAAGCAATATTCGACCATAAAAAAACCAATCAGACTAGAAATGATTGACTAATTATATTTCAGTATTAATTGAAGTGAAATGGTTAAAATAAATTACTTTTGCAGATGGCAGCTATGGCCTTTTGTGGGGAGGGGTTTGCCTCACTCTGAAGTTAGCTGCCTAGTGAGATATCTTTGCCTATATGTTTAGCACTCCTGGTTTTCTCTTTTTGTGATCTCTGTGCTGATTGTAAAAGCTAAGACTTCTGCTACTTCAGTCATCTTGTGTGGTCACTCTGACCATATTAGACCACAGAGATCATTCCCTTTTCATAATCTTTGGGCACCAGCTGTGCAACAGCCTGCACTAAATTTGCTTAACCAGCAGAAGGGGAGGGACGGAGACAAGACCTGCTATTTACTCTTTTCAGATATCATTGACACAGCCAGCATCAGTGAACTCAGTATCGTACAGTGTGCTGCTAAAAGAACAGCTGATAGCTTTGCATGTTAACCTTTGTATCCATATGGCTGCCAAGCCTTAGAAAGAAAGAAAAGAGTGCACAAGCATTTTTTTAAAAGTAGCAAGGAAAATTCCCAAATGATAATTAACTTATTTCATCAGATGATTCCTGCATCATCTTGCACAACACACACTGTCATGGTGTGCCATTGGTTTTTAAGTCAAGTTCCGCATTGATTTCACAACATTTAAAACGATTGACATAACATATGGCCCAAGAATGAAGTCCCAGAGTGTCTCTGCCTGAAAACAAAGATCTTGCTCCTGCTCCCATTGAAGTCAGAGGGAGTTTTGTGGATATCTGTCTGTCTTGGGTACTTACATAGTCCCCATTAATGTTGTACCTGATCGCCTCACCATCTTTGATGAATTTGTACGGGGAGATTTTGGCAAACCAGTAAAGTGCCTAAAACCACTATGGCTTATTGTTAAAGACCGCCTAGTCAGCAAGCTGTAAATTGGCCATTCAGTAATCTCAGCTTGACCAAGGCAGAAGGGGAGGGGAGTTTTCGGATGCCTCAGAAAGGGCAGCTTGACCCCGCGTCCTTCCTGATAAGAATTGTGTTGAAGTTGCTGATACATGCGTTTTTAAAAGAGTAGGATATGCCCCAGGAATGTCTATTGAGATCTCAAGGCTGCAAGTTCTGGAAAAACCCACACCTGGTTAAACAATAATCAGAAGGAACCTCTTGCTTAAAACTGCTTACTTAACAAGGTTTCTTTAAGAGACATGTCATTCTATTACCAATGTGTAAATAAGGGGACTCTTCGGGACTGGCCTCTCCCTCAGGATGCATCTTGTGTTCCCCCAGCGGCAGATGGGCTGCCGCTGTGTCACTCGAAAGCCACACTCAGCTTTGGTAATTATCAAGGGTTGGGGGTGTTTTACTAATCTTGTTGCGGACGTGTGTAAGTGCTTGAGACTAGTAAAGTTTAGCTTTAAGTGAAAGCACTCTTGTGTTGTCCTGTTTGTGCCAGCCATCTATCGGTCGGACGGCCGTGTCTCCCCTGATTTATTTCCTGACACCTCCTCGCACAGAGTAAAGTTACCAAGAGCTTTGGGTTGAAAGAACCCTGGGTAACAAATTTATCCAAACAACATCCGTGTGAGGTAGAAAAGAGAAGTACTTGTATGAGTAAAGCAAATGGGATGTGGCCTTGATGCCTTTCTTTCTCACAGCACAGGGTCATTCTAAGGGCTCAATTATACCACACAAATATCTGACTTGGGGACCTGCCATTCACCTGGGTTACAATGTATAAAATGTTCAGAAGCATTTAAGTACCTTAAGCCCACATCCCGTGGACTTTCAATGAAGCATAGGCTCTGAAGGATTTCAGAGCCCGAGCCGGAATGTCTACACAGCTATTTGGCCCAGGTCTGTAGACCAAAACTCTGAGACTCGCAGCAGGGTTTGTTTTTGTTTGTTGGGGGGGGGGGGGGTTTGCTGTGTAGATGTACCCTAACTGCTTTGTAACTGAGTCCCCTGCTTTCTGCAGTTCAGGCAGGTCCCATACAATGGGTCCTTACAGTTTGAACAGCTGCTTGCACCATGCGATGCATTGAAACAATTGGGAACTTTCATCCTTTGCTATAAATGCAATCATAATAAATCCAACTTCACTTGCACTGGATCCCACTGACTAACACTTCCTTGCTCAGAAGTTACAATTCTCTCCAATTATGAGGCTTGATCTTGCAGTCCTTGCTCACATGAACAATTTAAATGGCTGAGAAAAGATTACTTGCATGAATAAGGGTTGGATGATCAAGCCCGTAATGCAGAAGGCCCAGCTCAACCTGGTGTGACCCATTTAAATCAATGGAGTTACACCAGAGAGGAATATGGCCAATCCCATGGACTTAAACAGCATATGCCTGGGAGTGAATTTAGCACACAGAATGTCCACCTGAATCTTACTTTGCTGAATGCAGGTAACATTTTGCTGTAATTTATACCTTTACATACAACAATTACTTGGCTTGTATGTATGAATGATCCTGGATGAATTCTTGTAGCCAAATGCTGTGAGAATGTGGAGAGCTGTATCTTTATTGGTAGTGAAAAGAATCAGGCTGTATCTTCACTACAACAAAAGGTGTATCTCACAGTGTTGCCTTTGCAGATCCTTTCTGGAGTCCTGCTGCTTTATACACTGGCTCTTCCCTTAGCAGTCACATGCAGGACCCCAGTGATGGAAACACTGCTTAGCTAGGAATTGTGTGTGGGGGGGGAGGATGTGTGGAGGGAAGTTATGGCCTCCCTACTGATGGGGGAGCATAGAGGACCAGATCTACCCAACAAGTTGTTGGTACTGCCCAGAAAGGAGGCATGTGGCCAAGGCAGCTTGCCTGTGCATCCACTCAGCAGCAGCCTCTGCTGATGTAGCCCCTACAGTGGGCCAGTTCTAATGCAAAAAACCACATACCCACAGGGATAGGAGGTGTAATTTACACATCTATGCATCAGCTTCTGTGAACGTGGCCCAAAGGGTCTTTCCTACTTTCAGCTGCTTGTTCCTCAGACTATTTCCTTTTATTTCTCACACCTTCTGAGGGAGGCTGAGATGTTTCAGATGAATACAAGAGTGTTAACTTGCAATATTTGCACCTAGTATCCCCTGGGCCATGCTGAAAAAGAGGCGAGAAAGTTAGACCTAAGAGAGAGAGATATAAACCTCTTCTTTTTGCCATATATGCAGTCCACAGCAACAAGGCAATTCAAAGTTAGAGCTAAAATCCTATTGGTAACTTACTCCTTTCTGCCTAAATATTGCTACTCAGATAGTTTGCACCCAGTCAAGGAGTGTGTTATTAAGAATGCCCAAATTATTGTATAATTTAGGTCATGGGTCAAATCTGGGACTATGGTAAATCTCAGTGAAGTGGATTTTCCAGTAACGTATGGCGTGACCTTTGACTCCTAATAGTAAATAATAATGGTCTATGAGGAGCCAGTGTTTGATCTTTCATATGTTTAGAATTTTCTGATGCTAAGATATTGCCATTCACAGGGAGATTGCTGTAGAGTCACAGTACGATATGGCCTAATGGGTATGCAGCTTCACAGTGACAGATTTACAGAGCACTTCTGCTCTAGTCCAGGATAGACACCGAAGGTCCAATCCTGCAGCCCTTACTCTGGCAAACCTCTGGCTGATTTCAGCATAATAGCTGCAGGATTAGCACCAGCATTCCATGACAAATCTGATAATGTTAATCTGGTTTTTCCAAATGCGCTTAGTATTTGCGAGACAAATTGGGTGTCACTGAAGTAAGTGCCCCCAAAAGAGTTATAAAATCAGAGCCAGCTCGCCTCGGCATCCAAATGGATGTAGAGAAAATAGACATTTAAACTACAGACTTATTAAAAACAACCAACCCAGAACTGTTCAGACAAAGATGGCTTCCCCATATTTGCCACAAGAGGTTAAATAATTAATTTTAGTGAGACCCTCAGCCCAGCTTTGTAAATGACCAGAATGTCACCCTCAGCCTAAAAACTCAGACTCTGGAAGAACCACAGTATCAGGCTGCATAAAACTCTCTTCCTGTCCCCAAGTTCTCCACATTCCCAACATCACAAAGGCTTTAGGCCCACTCCTGTGAGATACTGACACTCAGTTCCCACTGGAGACAAAGCAAGAGTTCCTCACAGTTTGCACTTTGGAACCTTAGTTCCAATCTGTGCTTGAACCCAGCAACAAAGAAACTCACTGGCAATGTAATCTCTAAAATACAATGTTTTAGAGATCAAGGGCCTGGTTCTCTGCTCACTAGTGCCAGGGCCGGCTCCAGGCACCAGCTGAGCAAGCTGGTGCTTGGGGCGGCAGCTTGTAGGAGGTGGCATTCCGCCCAATCCTAGGGCGGCATGGCCGCTTTTGTTGTTGTTGTTGTTGTTGTTCCACTCCGGCCGCCCTGTAGGGGGCAGCGGTGTGGAGGGCAGGAGCGCCCTGCAGCAAGCCCGGCAGGGCAGCCCGCATTCTTCCCTCCCAGCCGACCGTGCGGAGCCCTCCCAGCAGGGGGCACAGCGGGAGGGGCCGCGTGGCAGCGCCCCGCTGAAGCCCCAGCCGCCCCCTTCTCTCTCTCCCCCTGCTCCCTCCCCCTCCCCCCGCTAGCCGGGGCACATCTGCAGGGCAGGGAGTCCCCCTGCACCCTGGCCCTGGCTCCGGCCGTGCCGCAGGTTTTTTTTTTTTGCTTTGCTGTTCTCGCCGCCGCGGTTTTTTTTGTTTGTTTGTTTTGTTTTTTGCTTGGGGCGGCCAGAAAGCCAGAGCCGGCCCTGACTAGTGCAAGCACAAATCCGGAATAAGTCCACTGGAATCAATGGACTTACAGCAGAGCAAAACTGGTGCAAGTGAAAAGATAATCAGGCTCCAGGATCCTTGTAAATTTCACTTTGCACAAAACAATAGAGAGGGGTGACTGAGAAAACAGAATGTGAACAGCAGAGAGGACCAGACAAGATGTGATCGACACAGCCCAGAATGGGGAGGGGGAGAGAAAGAAAACAGATGAAGGGAAGGGATATGTTTTGCTGCTACACCTTCCCGGCACCTAATGAAGTAGTGAGAATGGCCTTGGCCAGCCACATCAGTCACGGGCCTATGACACTGGATAAGTTACTCTCCTGCCGCAGCCTGTGTCACAGCTGAGAAAGGAGCTAATGATGTCTGCATAGCAGCTGGAGGCTGACAGGACACTGAGCTCTGCCTCTCACATGAGCAGCAGGTCAGGCCGTGGTCAGTGTCAGATGACTAAAGAGGCAGTGCCAGTACAAGTGCACGTGGGGTCTGTTAAGGGAAAGCAGTGCCAGTGCCAGGGTTATGGGAAGGGACACTTCAAAGGAAAAGGTGGAAGAGGAGGCAGAAGAGACACCAGAAAGGAAAGCCACAGAGGACCAAGCAATGCCATCAGCCCATGCAGCTCATGTTGCTATGTGTATCCATTCAAGAAAGAATGAAAGAAAGAGGAAGTAAAAGGAGCAGAGGAGAGTAGGGAAAAATGGGAGGCAGAAGCAGAAGAATTAAAACTAAGGGCCAAATTGTGATCCCTTACTCACGTTGGGGAGTTTTTACCTACACAGTGAGTGCCATTCAGCTCCCCAGTTTCAGTAAGACAGTCACAGTCTGGCCCTAAGATAGCAAAGAACTGGATGGAATAGCAATAAAAATAGCTCAGATAGAGCTAAATGCAATGATGCCATTAAGGTTGCAAAGAAACGGGTAGAAAATGCAAAGAAGTTAGGCTTCCTCTAGGAATGTTAGCTCAGCCACTTTGCACACATGTAAAGTTCTGTCCCTGTTTTTCCTGTGAAATGTGCAGCCTTCAGTTTATGTTGTTAGATATTTACCCTAAACTATCCAGGCTGTGCAGCAGCACATTGATGATGCGCTATGAACTTTGGCCAACATTCTCAAAAGCAACTAGTGATTGGGATGCCTTAATCTTTGGGTGCCCATTGTGAGACACCTGAAAGAGCCCAAATGATCAGAGAGCAGGTGCTCAGCAGTTTCTGCAAATCTAGCCCCTACAAGGTGTCTCAAGTCGGGCACCCAAAAGCACTAATCACTTCTGAAAATCTTGCTCCTTAACTTCTGCTTTTCCTGATTTTGATTTGTACGCACTGCACACTGGAAATTAAGAGTTGCCCTTGCGCCATGTCCCAAGGGCTTGTAGTCAGGCCCCTGCGTATTTTGCAGCAAGCCAGATGCCAATGCTGTGGCAATGACCCCTGGTTTCTGCAGCACTCTGATGTGGCAGTGTGGGAACTCTGTTTAACTGAGTAACTTCAGTTAATTTTATACAATTATGAGTAAGATCAGTACACAATCCCCAGGTTATTTATTGTCATATTCAATTAAATGTTATGCTGCAGATTTTCAGTCTGCTGCAGAATATAATGCTGGGGACACACACAGCTTGTTTGGGTTGCATCGGACACACCTGGCTGCACTGCAGAATCTGTGAAGGGGAAGCAGGAGGCTTTGGCAGTACACTTGGGACAGTTCAGGCTTTTCTCTGCTGGGTGGCAGTTTGGGTTTGGGGGACCCAGGAGGCAGGTGAAACTGTTGGCAGAGAGGGAGGAATGAATCTCCTCTTTGTAGAGGTGTCCTGGGCAATGCAGGACCTGGAACTCTTTATCCCTCCCCACCCCACACCAGCAACCCTTGACAGAACCACCCTCGTCACCCCTCCATCCTCCAATATCCACCACTGCATCCCACATTACTCTGTGTGAATGTTTGTCTGCTGCTTCAGAGGAATGACACACATTATGAAGATGTTATAATCACATACCTGGCCTGTACATCGGGTAGGGAGTTCCTTCCTGATCCCTGAAGCAATCATTTTCTACCCTGAAGCATGAGAATTGATCATCACTATCTCAGGCTGCATAGCAGCAAGTGAAAACAACCAGCTCCAAGGGGGTACGTCTACACTACCTGCCGGATCAGCGGGTAGCAAACCATCTATCGGGGATCGATTTATCGCATGTAGTGCAGACGCGATAAATCGATCCCCGATCTCTCTCCCGTCGACTGCTGAACTCCAGCAGTGCGAGAGGCGAAAGCAAAGTCGAGGGGGGAGGACGCGAAGTAAGTAATTTTAATTCGATCTAAGATACGTCAACTTCAGCTACGCTATTCTCGTAGCTGAAGTTGCGTATCTTAGATCGATCCCCCCCCAAGTGTAGACCAGGCCAGTGTGTGCTTTTGCTGGATTTGCTCGGTGAACAAAGTAACAGTGCAAATGCTGAGCCCTGTAATAAAGACAAGTTGACTGTTATTTTTCTCTGCTGCAGCCTTTATTAAACCGTATGTTCACTGACAGTACAAGTGCTTGACTCCTGGGCTGGGCTGGCCACTTGCAACTAATCATAATTATTTGTTTTAATTTGTGGAATTGCTTGTCCGGGGCCTTTGCAAACAAGGCTGGATTTGAAGTGCTAGTGCCCCAAACATCAAGGAACATAAAAAAAAAAGAATTAGGCCATTGATATAGTGTTTGTTCAAAAATAAATCTCTTCAGCACCTTGAACGTACAGGCCCATTTCCTCCCAGTTTCAATGCCATGGCACAGACAGAAAGTGCTATAAGGGAGGACTGACGCCCCCCAGAACTGGGAGTCTATCACCTATGGGCAATCCCCATAAGGTCAGTGGCATGTAAGCAAGGGCAGAATTTATTTGGTCCTGTAAGATGCAGCCAGCCCCATTCAACCGGGCCTTACCTTCTGCATTTCCTGATTTTTATTTGAACTCCCTGCTCACTGGAAATTAAATGGAGCCTCTCCCTGTGTCCCAAGAACTTGTAGTCTGGCACCTGTGCATTCTGCAGCAAGCCAGAAGGCAGTTCTGTGTCACTGATCTGCTGCTTCAAAGGAATGACCCACGTTATGTAGGGTTACCATATTTTAATTTAAAAAAAGGAGGACACTCCACGGGGCCCCTTCCCTGCCCCCAGCCCCGCCCCAACTCCGCCCCCTCCCCTGAACGCTCTGCCCCCTGCTTCTCCCCCTCCCCTGCTTCCCGCAAATCAAAAGTTCGCGGGAAGCCTGAAACAGGGAGGCAGCAGGTAAGCTGGGGCGGGGCGCGGCGCGGACCAGTCTGGCCCCCCTGGCCGAGCGGCTCCCTCCGGCGGCCAGCCGGCCCAGGCCAAGAGGCTCTGGCCCCGGCGTCTCCGGCTCGGCTCGGGCCCTGGGGCCCCGGCTCCCGGCCGAGCACCGCCGGCCCCGGCCCCCGGCCGAGCACCGCCGGCCCCCGGCCCCGCCGGCCCCGGCCCCCGGCCCCGCACCGGCCCCCGGCCCCACACCGCCGGCCCCGGGCCCTGCACTGGCCCCCGGCCGAGCACCGCCGGCCCCGGCCCGGCCCCCGGCCCTGCACCGCCGGCCGAGCACCGCCGGCCCCTGGCCCCCGGCCGAGCACCGCTGGCCCCGGCTCCCAGCCCCCAGCCCCGCACCGCCGGCCCCGGCCCGGCCCCCGGCCCCGCACCGCCGGCCCCGGCCCCCGGCCGAGCACCGCCAGCCCCGGCCCGGCCCCCGGCCTCGCACCACCGGCCGAGCACCGCCGGCCCCAGCGGCCCCGGCCCCCGGCCGAGCACCTCCGGCCCCTCCCTCCCTATTTTCCCGGACATGTCCGGCTTTTTGGGATTTCCTCCCGGACGGGGATTTGAGGCCCAAAAAGCCGGACATGTCCGGGAAAATCCGGACGTATGGTAACCGTAACGTTATGAAGCTGTTATTATAACATACCTGGCCTATACATGGGGCAGGGAATTCCCTCCTGATCCCTGAAGCAATTATCTTCTACCCTGAAGCATGCAACTGCTACACTTTTGTTGGGTGTGGGATTTTTCAAAGGAGCTCATACGTGACAGCAAGTGTTGACCCAGCTAGGAGGGCAGAGAGTGCCAAGCAGGACAGAAATCCTGGAAGCTGCAGCTGGCCTAAGAAAGCAGCTGCAGGGAATAGACTGAATTGAACCCAGCTCTGGGAAGGAGGGCCGGGGGTTCCTGATTCAAGGAGAGAGACACTGAACTGGGGGGCCCAGTATGTGGAACGACTAAATAAATTGGACCCCACAAGAGCAGTGTTTTAATTACCATTGGACTGTGATGTGGCATTTTTAAGGGGCCCTGAATGGCAGGGTAAACTGAGGCAGAGTGCTGCAACGTCACCCCTGGCCATGAGGGGGAGGTTTGGAGGTGGCCGGTCTGATACAGGCTCTAAGCCTGGAGATAAAAAGCTGGTCTATGATTCATGTTTGCCACAAAATGAATGCATAATTGTCACTAACAGCCAGAAAACCTGGAATCAAGGCTGAAATGCTTTAGAGGGTGTGACACTAAATACACCTGTATTCACACTCAACATGCTATTGTAATAATCTTTGTACAAAATATGCCTTGTGAGAGCTCATTCAAAAACTAATAACTCAAAGGCATCATGTGTATTTGATTCTCTGACCGGCCCAATCTTCATGCAAAGACAATGAAGAGCCATTTTTACATATTAGGTAAAAAGAGCTATTAAGCTACCATGTGGGGGAAGAAAGAACATAGAGCTTCCTTCATCACCAGACTCCTTGTCACTTTCCTTGCAGCTTGAATAAACTTTACTTTGAGGGGTGACTCTCAGAAGAATCCATCTCAAAGATTCACTGGGCTGTAAGGACGGGGGAAAGAGGGTAGCTGAACTTTAGGTAATAAACAGTTGAATCAACTGATTGAATATAATATTTCTGTCTTATAAAAGTGTGTAGCATGAGCTTTTTTCTGAGAGCTAATGGCACGCTGGTGATTAATATCACTGTGAAATGTATGTTCTATCAAGCTGAGAAAGATGGGTCCTTCAACCACAGGGAGTCGAAGTATCTGGGAACTGAATATAGGCAAGAAGCCATCTTGAACAAGCCTGCACTTTGCTAGATTGAGTTTTAGACTTTTGAATGCGTGTTTTCACTTTTGTTTGCTTGTGACCTTTCAAACTTTATCCCTCATACCTGAACTTACTTCAAATCCTCTTTTGTTAATCAATTTGTTTTACTATTAATCTAGCCCACCAGTGCTGTGTTTGATGGTTAAGTCCATTAATGGCTATTAGCCAGGATGGGTAAGGAATGGTGTCCCTAGCCTCTGTTTGTCAGAGGATGGAGATGGATGGCAGGAGAGAGATCACTTGATCATTGCCTGTTGGTCCACGCCCTCTGGGGCACCTGGCATTGGTCACTGTCGGTAGACAGGATACTGTGCTAGATGGACCTTTGGTCTGACCCGGTACAGCCGTTCTTATGTTCTTATGAATTAAAGTGAATGTAAACTCCAGTTAATGTGGCAAGCTGGTAACTTTTGTATTGTTAGAGGAACAAATGAATCATAGTATTTCTCTGAACTGCCCAGGAGAGGACTGGACATTGCAGAGTACACGGTTTTGGGGAAATGCAGGACCGGGAGTGTGTTGGGGTCACCCTGAAAGTAGTAATCAAGGTCGGTGGGAGCCACAGTAAAGCTGCGGGGCTGTAGACAGGCTGCTAGGGTCAGAGCTGCTGAACCCAGGCTGTCTAGTGCACAGACACTCAGGATATAACCTGCATGCTTGTAGGGTAGTTAAGCATTCTGAGGCACTCAAGGTTGCAGGGCAAGCAGCGACATAACCCCTCACTAATCTGAACTGCACCACGATCCTTGCCACAGAGGGTAAGACCCTGCCCTTCTCTTAGCAGACATGGAAGGTCTCAGAGACAGCAGAATAGATGCAGGGTGGGGTGGCTAGGACTGCCAATCTGCCATGCTTCAGGCATGACACCAACTCTTGTGATTTTATCACAAGTCTCACAATACTTGGTGTTTTTCTTCAAGCCCCAGCTTCCGGAGTCAGGTGATTACATGAGAATCTGAGCGTTCATTCAAATAAAAACAAAGCAAGTTCCCATCCCTTGTGGTTGAAGATAAAAGTTTGAAAACGTGAACCCCGATGGCTCAAAAACCAGAAGGCAAATAAAGAGCCCCACATTTATTACTTTTTAAATCTTGGGATATTTAAGCCAAGCTCAGGATTTTTTGAGACCTGACTTATGGTTTTTGAATTCATGGAGTTGACAGTGCTGTGACATACATACATTTCCCCCTCACCCGTGTATTCCTACAGTCTTGCTGTATTCTCAGGCCTAACTTGAGTGGAGCAACACGCAGCTGAGGAGCTGGTCATTATTTTTTTACTATATTATTAACACCATCTTAGATTGTGAGATTCAGTTGTAATACTCAATTCCCCTTTCTCCAACCAGGCTCTTGTTTTCCTTGCTTGGGTCGCTCTGGTTGGGCAGGCAAACTGGGCTAGTCAATTTCACTTTGGGGATCTAAAGACAATCATAGACCTCTGTAAAAGAAATGGGTACGCCAAGCATTCTCTTCCAAGCTCAACAGAAGGAGCGGTCTCCTTTATGTAGTAAAAACAGCTGCAGACAATGGTGGTGACCTTCCAGCACACTAGGCCGCACGATAGATCAGAGCTAGCATATGCAGCTTAACAGGGGTTCCTTTGGCTGCAAACCCAGGCCAGCAGCAGGCTGTGTGTGTTGGAGGCAGAGAAAGCCCAAAAGCAGTTGCGAACATTGACTCTGAGCAGAAGCAGAGGGACAGAGCTTCTTGGGCACAGAGCTCGGTGGAGTGGCAGACATAGGGATTTCTGAGCAAGGAAGATGCCTGCTGTTTGTTTCCACCGTGTTCAGGGAAAAAGGACTGCGTGTGTATGTTATTTGTAGATAAACACGACTGCACCAAGAATGCACCAAGAATACACCTGATTCATAAAATTTCTCATCCTAATGGAAACAAACGTGCAAGGTCCCAAATATTGGCTCCCTGCTCAGGCAAAAGGGGCAACAGCTTCTCTTCAGTTTCTAGTCAGTTCAGCTGCCAGGTTCTGATGTACCAGCACACACAGCTGCTGTTGGTATTCACAGCTCTGCAAAGGAAGTTTTTTTTTTTTACTTTGAAATTATATCCATTTCTATTTTGAAAAGATCCTGAAAGCATTTCTCTTCAGACTAGATTTCGGGTTTAAAACTGCTTTGAGGTAGAGCGCCTTTCAATGTAGTGGCCCAGATTCCCCCACTCTGGTCTGTGTCACTCAGGTGGCACAGTGGGGCAGACACTGGCTCTAAGTTCTTCCAGCATAAGGTAGCCTCAAGTGGCTTAGCTGGCTCCTACGCCAATTGGGTGCATGTTGGAGGTAGGACAAAACATGCCTGTGTAACACCAATAGACCCGGTCATCAGCAGGCGGGATTGAACCTGGGGTCTCTGGAGCTTAAAGCATGAGCTCTTAGCTAAGGCTGTAGAGCAGACTCATTTTATCTCTCTCTAAGTGGTCTCGGTGCCACTAGATGGGACAGAAAACCACACCCAGAAGGTGTATGGGTTACACTGCACTTCACCAAATCTCAACATGGTGACAAGTCCCATAGCTATCAGTCAGTTATCATACGTTAGCGCAGCCCTCAACCTTCTCTAACTTAATCCAATGGGTCAGGGTTAGTGCAAACACACCTGGCTAATGGGGGACACCCCACCCCCTCCTTCACCAAGCATATCTTAGCCCAGGAGTGCCTCTAGGCATATCTGGGCTGGAAAGGGCTGTGACGGATGTTCAAAAATGCCTGCAGACCCCATGGCAATGGGAAACCAGAGTTTTGCTTGGCTAGCTCTCCACTGATTTTCTCTTAGAAAGCGTTGAGGAACCACGGGTTCCATGAGCTTTGATTCAAGCAGAATATTTACATGTGATTATTTCTCTCTCCTTTCCTCTTGTGCAGTATAATTAGCAATCTGCCTGACAACAGGCCCAATCCTGCTCAGGTTGAGGCAACAGGATCGCAAGCCAGACCCTCCTCTAGTGCAGTACAGGGAATGCTGTGCTTTATCCCTGGGTAGGAGGGACTCTTGGCCAGGAAAACTAATTGGTCTTCCGCAGATGGGAGATTAAAAACAAAATTCAGGGAGCAGGTGTTGTGGTAACGTAAGCAGGAGGCAAGGAGCTTGTTTGCAAAAGCTCTGCCTCATGCTTTTCTATTTACTGAATTTTATTGGAAATGTTTTCATAGCATTAAGAATTACAAGGGCCCACCAAAATAGGTGTGGGTCTGAACCAAATCTTCCCCTGACCCCTAGGGAAGGGAAGATGCTACACAGATGGGTGCACTGTGAATATCCAAATCCAACCCTTGGGATTGGCCCCTGTCTAATGCACGGAGCCAAAACCCTGCATTTGTCACCCCACAGTTGCAGTATGAACACCCGGAGTTCTTAAGTAACTGCATACACAAATTCCCAAGAGATGGTACAGGAACACACCGACTCCGCATAAGATAAGGATGGGATGACAGGATAATGGATGAGGATGCTTTGTTCAAACTAGCAGGTACAAGGTATGCAGGTGATAACCAACATCATCTGGAGTGTAACATGTAACTTGTTTGTATCAATGTATAAAAGGAGAAGTCACAGGAGGGGCATCTTTGTATCGGCCTACGGGACAGCATCCTGTTAGGCTGACTGAGCCTTTACCTTGTCATAGGCATACATGTGTTAGTGTCCCCATGACCCATCGGACAGGGCGCTAGTACTATGCTTTGCGGACATTAAACCTGGCCGAGCGTCTTTGCCACCGAACTGAGCCTGTGGCCTTTCTTTATGAATAACATCGAGGTCTGCCGACTCAATATGCTGCACTCTCTGCTTGTGCAGCTAGCACCAGAGCTCCAAGAACAGCAGCACTAGCAGCATTAACAACTCAGCAGCCGTAACAACGCTCCCCAGCGCTACCAACACATTGTTACAAAGCTATGTCCGGTGCTCTTACAGTCAAACATGTGACTGACTCCACATTTCTGCTCTCTGTTGTGTCTTGGATTCGGATCTGCTTAGTCCACCGACACAAACAAGTTGGAGTTCCTGTTGGTCCTACAGAGCCAGCTCAGCTTTGGATTCTCTTCTGCCTCGCACCTCCCCAACAGACTGTCCAATGGGAGAGTCTTGATTACTGGCAGCCGCGTAAGAGGCACAACACAGCTGGTTATTCTGAATGCAGGTAGAATTCGCAGCAGCAGCAGTTTTTGCTTGGAACTGCCCACTGTCATTGTCACAGTCACTTTTCTGATTACAACCCCTCTTTGATCCCTACCCAACAGTTTTCCAATGGGAAATGTGCATTACTTAGGGTTACAAGACTGTGCCTTTTAAGCTAGACAGTACTCAGTCCATGCTGACAGATTATATTGCTCCCCATTTCTCATGATGGGGATCAATGACATGCTCACTGGGAAAGGGCAGGCAGTTCTTTCCCCGCCTGACTCTTTTCTTGCTGGATCAGCCCAAAAGATACAAGCTGAGATTTTCAGGAGTGTGGGCCTAAAGTGAAGCTGCTAAATCCATATGGCACCTGAATAAGGGACCTGGCTGTACTGGCTCCCAGCACTCTGAGGTCAACAAAGGTACCTCAGAGATAAATCTGGCCCACAAATTGTACACAGAGGGAATGGATAGCTCAGGAGAATGATAACAGCTCATGGCTCCAGTTCAAAGCCCATCCAGGTCACTAGTGTCTAGACGCTGTTCATGCCTGATAAGCCGGTCACGATGTCCTACATGAAATGAGTTTGAATCTCAGCCCACTTCCCGGGGCAAGTGTCCCCATCACAGAAAACACCGTGCCGGTAGGCACTAATGAGAGCCATGTTGTCACTTGCCCCTGGACTGAATGGGCCCTGGATATGAACTCCCCTTTCACCCCAAGGCCCGCTGACCGGGGAAAGCATGCACAGCATCTGCCAGTGCTATGGATAAGCAGAGCACTTCAGCCTCCAGGATACTGCTGCAGCGACCCTGGCATGTGCGTCCACAAACCGCTGAGTAGAGATGATTTGGTGCTTGAACAACCTCCAAATCAGTATCAGCGCTGAGTAAAAGTATTCAAGGTGCAAACCCTATAAGTCAATGTGATTGGACAGTGAATCTCCTCACTGGCTGTCGTGAACATCCCATCAAAATCTCTGCCCCTTGGCCAGCCTGCTTTAACCCCCTCTAGAGGGATTGGGCGGTGGAGTTTTAATGGGTATGTGCGTATCATAGGGCCCACCTGGAGTGCTCTCCAGCAGCAGGCTGCAGCACGACAAGTATGTCTGCCTCAGTTTCCCTCCTTCTGAGTCACCTGGCTCTCTGGCACAGCCCCAGCATCCCTCCACACACACCAGCACAGCCCCAGCATCCCTCTCCACACCCCGGCTCTCCGGCACAGCCCCAGGGTCCCTCCCCTCTCACCAGCACAACCCTGGCATTCGTCCCCATGCCCTGGCTCTCTGGCACAGCCCCAGCATCTCTCCACACACACCAGCACAGCCCCAGCATCCCTCCCCACACCCTGGCTCTCCGGCACAGCCCCAGGGTCCCTCCCCACGCACCAGCACAGTCCTGGCATCCTTCCCCATGCTCTGGCTCTCTGGCACAGCCCCAGCGTCCCTCCACACACACCAGCACAGCCCCAGCATCCCTCCCTGGCTCTCCGGCACGGCCCCGGCATCCCTCCCCATGCCCCAGCACAGGCCCGGCGTCCCTCCCCGCACCCCAGCTCAGCTCTGGTGCCCCTCCCCATGCCCCGGCTCTCCAGCACAGAGAGCCAGCAGGCATCTCCCTCTGCTGCTCTCAGCCTTCAGTCCTCTCTGGCCCTTAACGTAACACATGCCACATTCCGGCATCTTCCGCCACTCCCACACTCAGTCCTTATCTGCCCCTCTGCCAGGTCAGCCACCCCAGCCCTTCCAGCTGGAGTGCAACCCCCGCCCCCCAGCGTCTCTGCTAGGAGGTCACCCTTCCCAGGGGAGCATCCTTCACTCCCCTGGCCCTCTCACTGTTCCCCTAGGTTCAGCTCTCCAGCCCAGCAGGTGTCAGCAGGAAAGCCCCTATGCTGCTCCCTGGCCTTCAACCCTCTTCAGCCTTCCCCAAGAAACACCTCTTCTGCTTCCTTCCAGAATGACCTGCTCCAGTCCCCTGGTCTGTGGCAGCTCTCACCCACCCTGACTGAAACAGTCTGCCCTGGTCCACTAAGACTCCCCCTCAGTGGGTCTCTCTCCCTGATTGTTTATAGCTCCCAAGTCCTGCCCCATCCTCTTCATTGGACAAATTGGGAGCTCCTGTTGTGGCCCAGGGGGCTGGACCTGTTTCATTTACAGGGGCCAGCCCCCTTCCGACAGGTGTGTGCACATTAACCTGGTCATTTACCGGAGTTAGACACCTGTGCTCCAAATTAGCTAGGTAGCATGGGTAGGGTGCAAAAGAGTTTTAAAGGTGTTTGGTGCCTAAAGAGGCAGATAGGAACCAACTGTGATTTTCTAGAGTTCCTCAGCACCTCGGCATTTGTGAAATCCTGCTAAAGTCCAGGGCGATGAGCAAGGGTGTAACTGGGTAACTCCCATGCAGGACGATTTGTTAATGAATAAATAAATGTTACCAAAACAAGGATCTTAAAACTATCACATATTAAAAGAACCCCCTGGTCACTTGGCTTTAGGTAGTTAACCTTGTCAAAAAAAGGAAAAAAAGAAAAAAAGAATAAAAACCTTCATTTGTCAAAAATCATTCCCTTAAAGCAGAGCCCTGAGGCTGGTCCATCTTCATCAAAGTTCCTTTAAGCTAAATTCAGGCACAAGACTAGTTTAATATAGAATATATTCTCTGGTGAGGGATTATAATCTCCCCATGCGGGAGATGAATTTGGAGATCTAATGGATCTTTTCCATCTCCAGCTTCTAGAAGTCAATCCCTCCTCTGTCAACAGAAAATCTGGAATTTTCTTCTCTCGGGTCCAGAGAATGATTACTACTTGATATTCTGTTCTCCCGCATGCCTGGAACGTTATGTGGGAACAGAATGTCTGAGTCGGCTGCATCTGAGAGCAGAATTTTCCCCTTAATAGGCTGTCAGTTGCAGGAAAAGGTTTTTATTAAAAAATATTAACATCCAATAAACACTGCTCAGATATGAAGAGTGAAGGCTTTCTCGTCATCACAGTATGCTGGGAGTTACACACGCAGAGCTCCTCTCACACATCTCCAGTCGATGGAGAAACGTGGATGGACAGAAGAGACCATCTAATTTCCTGCCCCTGAGATAAGAACATGCTCCTGTCTCTGACCAAAGCAAGAAAAGGATATTTGTTTCAGAGTAACAGACTTCCCCCTGGACTCCTGAAGCTGACATGCAAATACAGGGACTGCACAAAACTGGTGGAGCTGGAATGACACCCCAAGGGCCCAGAGAAAGCTGTGTTTCTCGTAGAGCCAGCTGAAAAACACCAAAAGCAGGACAGACCTCAAAGGATTCTGCATGGTCAGGCTCCTCTGCCTGGACGATGTCTCCCTTTCCCTAGGAGGCTCCTCCCCAGGCCAGAGGGATGGTTTCTTTCTTTCTGTCTGTCTTTCTCTCACTAAGGATATGGCTAGTATTCATTATCTCTGTCACACCGTGCATGCACACAGCCCTTTACTGAACAGGCTCACATAGAGCCCTGGGGTAACAGAATGTAATTCTCTTCAGTGGGACATGTGCCTCTTAACGCCAGGGCTGAATTTGGTCCTTAGAACTTGCCCCAAATTGCTGACCATGTAAGGGTCTCTGATCCTGCTCCCAACGAAGTCAATGGCAAAAGTCCCGTTCATTTCAGCAGCAGTGGGTTTGGAGATGTATGCAGCCTGACAGGATAGCACCAGAGCAGAGTGGAGTGAGGACCCCACTCAAGGGGAGCCCTTGAATGGATACGAATGAGGAGAGTGAGGATGCTGCGTGGGTGTGGGGGGACCCCAGAAGAGGTGTCAGGCTGAGTTGGAGGGGACAGGGTGTGCTTTGGAGAGAGGGCCAGGAGGGAGGAGGCAATAAGAGGAGAGAGTCAGGTTCTGGAGTAGGAGTTTCAAAGGCACTGTGTTAGTCTAACTGAAGTCAATGGGAGTTTGTACTATTGACTTCAATGGGAGCAGAGTTAGGCCAATTACAACACCAATGGGCACTTTGGAAAACTGACCCTCTAACCCTGCCCTGACAGGCAGCACAGACCCTCCGCTTGGGGCCGAAGCATGCACAAACACACCCGTCCCGGTTACAAAGAGAGACCTCCTCTCTGAGGATGTATGCACAGGAGTCTCCGAAATATCAGCAGGGCGGCTCTATGTTTTTTGCCACCCCAAGCACGGCAGTCAGGTGGCCTTCGGTGGCACGCCTGCGGGCGGTCTGCGGTCACGCGGATTCGGCGGCGTTTCTGCGGGTGATCTGCTGGTCCTGTGGCTTCGGCGTACCCGCCGCCGAATTGCTGCCGAAGCCGCGGGACCGGCGGACCTCCCACAGGCACACCGCCGAATGCCGCCTGACTGCCGCCCTCACAGCGACCAGCAGGCCGCCCCCAACGGCCTGCCGCCCCAGGCATGCGCTTGCTGCACTGGTGCCTGCAGCCGCCCCGAATATCAGTGCCTGCAAATCACCCACACATCAAGAGGAAAGAGAACTACTCCTCTGTGTATATTTTATTGTCTGTTATTATCAAGCTCTTTTACAATAATCACTTGATGTGAAACGATAGCTTTTTATCCCAAGGTATTGAAGAAGATGGGCATGTGATGATAATTTGGAGATGGAAGTAATTTTTCATCAATGTACTTAAGGACAATCACTGTGCTAGGAGGGAAGGCCTAATTGTGGAGCTGTGTGATTAGTTTTTATGTCACTGCAATTATTCTGTTGGCTACATATAAAGAATATGGCAAAATGCAGCACTTAATTTTAAATCAAGACTTGGTTCTCTTTTAGTAGCTAAGCGATGTTGATCACATCACTTAATGGCGACTATAAAATGTGCCATTTAGATTGTAAAAGGATGAAGGAAGGGACTAACCAGCTAGGTAATTGATGGATCACAGTCTGGATTTGAGGGAGGCAGCACTAATACATCAGAGTTTAGTTGCCTTGGTTTTAAACTACTTTTGGGGAATTGCTACTTGCCCAAAGTCCTAATGGATGTAGAGTCAGTGATCCGTAAGGCCTGAAGCATAGTACGGAGCAAACAGCCACTTTGCCCTGGAGACACAAAAAGCGTGAGATGAATTGCCATTTAATATAATTTGTTACATTTGTTTAAATATTTTACTTCAAGGCCTTACCTTGCCCGCAGCGGCTCCCGTTGGAGCCAGTGAGCATGATTTTGAGCTGAGCAATAGTCCAGTCTGTTTTGCATTCACAAATAATTTGCCCACTTTTTTGCTCTCCCCGTGAATTGCAGGGTGTATGCAATAGGCATTGAACTGTGTGATTTGCAAGCCCAAGCAAGGAGTTGGATGTCTGATATTTGGGCCTGCATTTGTTTGCGGGGGCAATTAATTGCACCCACAAAAATGGAGGCCTCAATCAGTGTCACTGGCCCCAAGAATTCAAAAACCATGACTCTGGCCCCCCAAAATCAGGAGATTAGCTTAAAAATAAGGAGGCTTTAAATATAATTAATTTTGGGATTTTATTCGCCTTCTCTTTTGTAAGTCTTGAGGTTTCACATTTTCAAGCTTCTCCCTGCAATCACGAGAGCCAGAAACACACCAGGGCTTTTTTAAAATGAAACCTGAGATTCTCACACACTCACCTGATGCCAGGATTCCTGGGGCCTTAAGAAAAACACCCAATCTCATGAGATTTGTGATAAAATCCCAAGAGATTAGCCTTGATTATTCCTGACGAAGTGTTGCAATGGGAGCTGCCTGTGTGCATCAGAGATAGACATAAACTTCTCCATTGTGAAAATAAAGGGACATCATGCCTAATTTTGAAGGCCTTCCTCAGTCCATCTGTGTCAGGAGATCACAATCTGGCTCATAGCTCCCCTCACACCGCCATCAGATGCTGAGAGGAGCATATCCCTTTGGGTTGGTGGTAGAGACACTCTCTTACCAAGGGCTTATCCTGAGGGAGCTCTGAGGAGGGCTTGGCTTTATGAACGAGGCCAGTGATGAGCATGCTGTAATTTCTTGTACGTATGAATTACCGAGCCATTGGACTCTGCATAGGGAAAGAGCTTTATTCAAAGGAAGCTTCATAATTACAACCTGGGAAGCTCTTGTAACCAAATTATTGTGACCAGGTCAGGCAACGCCGGTGCAGTAGGTGGGATCAGCATGGAGCAGGGGAAGGAGGGAAAATGACAGATGACAGCCATGAAGAGGGTGACATCCAGCACGGAGTCTCAGGAATGAGAAGATGCAGGCCAAAAGGCCTGGTTTTTATGCCTGACCATGTACAGGATGATTGGAGTGCTTGGATAGGACAGTTGGTTCAGGCTGCAAGGATGAATTAGAAATCTGAGGGAGAGAAGGTGGATTTTTTTATGTTGCTTTGAAAGGCAGGACACGGCAGCTTTTTATGTGCTTTCCTCCCACTCCCCCACTCCCTCCCAAAAGTCTGAAAGAGGCATTGGAGCAGCAGTTTGAGCTGCCTTCACGGGAAAACATGCGGGCCAGAAACACCAGGCTAGAGAGACCCTCAGAGATCATGGGAATCAGCACAGGCTGCTAGCAGCAAAACCTACCCAGGGCAGAGAGACAATAGTACAGGGCGGCCTGGCGTGAGACCACTTCATTGCTAATGCAGTCCAAAGAGACGTCCGGGGATAGAACTTCGGAGTGCAAAGCTGCAAATGCTCCCTGAAACCATCACCCTAGAAGTGACCTGGAGCAGCACCATGAGCTGGACAAGAGTCAGGGCCAGCACTGAGAATCCAGGGCCAGAGCTCAGGGATGCAGCAGTGAGGGGGAAGGAATCAACAATACAATTAAAAGTCTGCAGGAAGTGGTGGAAATACTGACCGGAAAGTCAGATGGCTCCAGATGGAAAGGCAGCAGGCAGCCCCACAGCCACAAAGATTGAGACAAGCTGGTTTTCAGTCAAGAGGAATGAGGCAACACCCTGATTGGGGTTTACTGGGGGCATCAAAGTGAATTCCTGAATGCTGTGAGAGATTGGGCCTCCTGGAGACGCAGACAGTCTGGACATTTCAAAGAGGATTGCCCATGGACTATAACTGCTCCTGGACAGACCGGTGCAGGGAATAGCGCCTCATGCTATCTGTTCGCAAATTCTAGGCCTGAGCGTATTTGCGTGCTGCTGTGGGGAGTGGGATCTATCGTCCTGGGAAGGTTGGGGGAGCCCCATGTCAGATCCTCACTAATTCTGGAGCACAAGTGTCTGTGTAATATGATAGATGATGAAAAGAATCTGCCTGGGAGAGACCACAGAAATTAACTCCTTACTTTGGGGCGGTCAGAGGGCCATATGGCCAAAAGCTGGATGTAATGGGAAATTGGCAAATCACTGTAGAAACTGACAAGCTTAAATTGGTATGGGATGTTATTGCGGCACAGGACTCTGATCAAGGGGCACTTGTTGGGACTGATTCTCTGAGGAGGTCTGGAGTTAACCTTATGGGGCATAAAGCATGCACTATAACTGGAAAACACATGCCTCTAGTTTGCTGGAATGAAGAGGCTTCCTGCTTCTGGCCCTTCTCTCAATAAGTACTATAAGTTCTGTTATCTCTGGACTGTGCCAGTGTTGTCCTTCCAGCAACTCTGCCTGCTGGTGCCAACCCACCATGGAGGAGACCGTAAGGTCACACAACACTCTGCTGTCATTGAGGAATAAAGGGCCTGATCCTGCTCTCATTTGAAGTTAATGGGTGTTTTGCTGGAGACTTCAGTGGAAGCAGGATCAGGCCCAAATGCTCCTTCTATTGTGACAAAAATAACTTTGGTAACAAGGTGTGAGGAGGGCTGAATTACTTGGAGGTGAGTCAGCTGCTGGCGAGGGGCCAGGACGGATGTTTGAACAGGCTGTCCAAGCTCTGAAACTTCCTGATGGGACACTAACAGACCCAACCCCTCTTAGAGGACACAATGAGCTACAACTTGACCTTGCAGAGTGGCTTTAACACAAACTCTATCCCAGAGCACTGGACAGAGCTACAGACGGGTAGAAGGAGAGAGGAATTTAAGTGCCCATCTCCTCTAATTCCTATCACAACAACATTGTCTCCAATGGGGTACACTGTGTCTTGCAGTGGAGACGGGACCAAATTATATTTTAGACCAGGGGTGAGCAAACTATGGCCCGCAGGCCACTTCCGGCCCGTCAGACGTTTTTATCTGGCCCTCGAGCTCCTGCTGGGAAGCGGGGTCGGGGGCTAGCCCTCCTGTGCCTGCCTGGTGCTCCCCAGGCCCCGACTCACAAATCCCTTAATGAGCACCATCTTCGGGCATGCAGAGCCACACTGCGCAGGTGCGACTTCACCATACTGTTTCCGGGATCGGAACCTTGTCCCTACGCGGCAGCTCCCAATCCCAATCCCCTCCTGGTCTTCTATGGCCCCACCCTCAAGAGCCTCAACACCGACCAGGGGCCACACCGATCCCAGCTAGGGTGTCTCCGCCCGTGGAAGTGCCTGGTACGGCCGCCTTGGTGTCACTGCTGGCAGGGCCCATAGGGTTACCATATTTCAGCAAGCAAAAAAGAGGACGGGAGGAGCCCCGCCCTAGCCCCGCCCCCGTCCTGCCCTAGCCCCGCCCCTGCCCCTCCCACTTCCCGCCCCCCTCAGAACTCCCAACCCTCCCCCCGCTCCTTGTCCCCTGACTGCCCCCTCCTGGGACCCTCCCCCCATCCTAACTGGCCCCCTAGGACCCTACCCCCTACCTGTACCCTGATTGCCCCAACCCTTATCCACACCCCCACCCCCAGACAGACCCCTGGGACTCCCACGCCCCATCCAACCACTCCCCACCCCCTGACAGCCCCTCCCCAGAACTCCTGACCCATCTAAACCCCTCTGCTCCCTGTCCCCTGACTGCTCCGATCCCTCTCCCCACCCCTGCCCCCTGCCAGCCCCGCCCCCAGAACTCCCAACCCCCCCCCGCTCGTTGTCCCCTGACTGCCCCCTCCTGGGACCCCTGCTCCTAACTGCCCTCCAGAACCCCACCCCCTATTTATGTACAGGCGTGACTACCTGCCCTTTCATGGTTATTATACGCGGCCAGTCCGCATCCACATCCAGTAATTAAATAAACTAATAATTTAAATTGGAATTTCATCCATTAATAAGTATTTATTATATAATTAAAACCATTCTATTGAAGGACAGATATTAAATAACACTAAATAAATTAATGTTCAAAACAATATTAAAAATTTGAAAATTTAGAGCATGGAAACCAAAATAGCTAAAATTTAGTTTTGGCAAGATACACGGAATGGAAACTCCGGGATCTTTACCTGTCACTGAATATAGCCATCATACCAATAGTGGAATATAAAACAAGTCTACATATACTCTCCTTAAAATTTTTACTTCTGTCCATTCCCAATAATTGTAACAAATCATTATTACCTTCACTCCACTTGCCACGCGCCCCAAGCACAAAACCAAAGAAGTGAATATTTTTACCTCCCGTTAAGTTTTTAATTTCTTCCTCTAACTCAAGATAATAAGCCACCTTCTCACTGTGGGCTTGTTCCAAACTTCCGGCATTATCCTCCCATCGCACTGTAACATCAACCACCACTGCTGTATCTCCTTTTATAAATATAATATCCGGCTTTCTTAACTCACCCTTACTATTTCTCAAATGGGGCTCTATCATTGCCTTCCACCCTAATTTACCAACCTTATCTACAACTGCAGACACTACTCTATTATGCCTTTTTATCCTAGCATTCTTAGTCTTATAACATTGTCCTGAGATATGGGGAACAGTCTCCCGCACTTTACCGCACCATCTACAAAGAGCATTCACACCTCCTCTTCCTCTTGCTAATGTCTCCCTAGTAGGATAAATATTTGCCCTAAGCTGCAATGCTGCGATATACGCTGACGATTTAACTTTACTAGAGTTTCTAAAAATCGAATTACTAATTAAATCATTTTAAAAATATTTTATCCCTATTCCCTGACATCTCAGTTCCGACCATCTTAAAAATTCCTCTTCCCTCCATTTCTTGGGATGAGATGTTACTGCACTAAATGACAATATTTTATCCACAAGATTTTCTCCTGCATATAGATAAGATAGGTCCATCCAATCATCTCTCGAGACAATATGTCTCCTCCATTTACGAATTAACATATTTGGGATTTGCACACTAAACTTAGTGAGAGCTAAACCACCATCCCTACCTCTAGAATAAAATATCCCATCTGTGGTACACTGAGGTAAATGTAAAATCTCTTTAACTATTTTTCTAACTAACACATCAAGATCGTCTAAAAGATTAAAAGGGGGTTCTATTAAAAGAAGATTATAAAATAGCTTTGGTAAAATATATGTCTGTAAAATTAATATTTTTTGGGCCGGTTTTAATGGGGCCTTAATTAAATTCTCACTCCAATCTTTCAATTTTTCTTTAAGTACCGGTCCCCCTACACCTATCCAGGGATCTATTCTAGCTCCTAAATATTTTTCAAAATCCCCTGGTTGAACATATTCAATCTCCTCTGACCCTATCTGCCAACTATCCTTAGGATTAACTACATAGGTTTTATGTTTAGTTAAAATATGAAAGCCTTTCGTTTTCTTCACATTAACAGAGAGATTAGTATTTTTACAAAACTCCTCTAAGATACCCAAATTTTTAATCATTCCTTTATATGAGCTACTTAAAATTGCCACATCATCGGCAAAAGCCAATAACGTGACACCATTGCCCTTAACATAAAAACCACTTCCTTCTACTTCTAATCTAGTTAAAAGGGGATCCATAGCAATATTAAACAAAATTGGGGACAACGGGTCACCCTGCTTGACCCCCCTCCTAATTAAAATAGACTCAGTAACTTCATCACCCACCCATACCCTAGTTGTGCAATTATCATAAAGGTCCCTAATAATATCTATAAAATGTTCATCTATACCAAATCTTCTCAACCCGGCTATTATATGTCCGTGTCCCACAGAATCAAAAGCTTTAGCCAGATCTACGAACACTATTGCAATTTAATTCCCATTTCGTTTAGCCCCTTTAATCAAATTATCTAATATAGCAATATTTTCCTCACACCCAGGGACGGATATAAACCCTTTTTGTCTACTACATATCTTAACTGTTTCCACCAGTCTTTTTGGTAATATTTTGGTATAGATTCTAATCCAAACTGACCCAATTGTCAATGGTCTCCAAGATGTTAACTTCTTCATTTCCTCCTCATCTTGTGTCTTTGGTATTAAAATCGTTCTATTTTTCTTAAATTCATCTGGTACCTGTCTATTTAAAAACCATATATTAAAAATTTTTGTAAGTATTAAGGAGTCTAAATTAAAAATATCCCACAAATTGCTCACTTTTACTTTATCTGGGCCAGGAGCACTATCTTTTCTTATTTCTCTTAAAGCTATTCTAATCTCATCCACAGAGATCGGACTCATTAATATATCATTATCCGCATTCTCTGTGGATGATGGCCACCCTATCATATTACCATGTCCAATTGTTCCCAAAATATTCACATAGTATTCCTCAATTTCTTTCATAGGGATAGCACACTTAGCCTTATCTGGCTCTCCCATTATAATGCGAGTCAATCTTCTTCTATCCTTATCAAATAATTGTTGATAGAATTTATACATAGCTTTCTTTGTAGCATATCTCCTAATTGCATTAAATTGCTTCCTTCTCCCCTCCTTTCTCATCTTCCCTTTTCCTTTATTCCTCAACTCTATTTGACTTTCATTTCTAGGGTCCTTTCCCTCTACTAATGAATAACATAATTTTTCCAACATTGCCCATCCGAGAGCTTTTGTTAAATCCTCCTTTAATAATCCTTCAATTTCCCCTAAACTATTTATTATTTCTCTTCCCTCCCTACTTTGTTTTCCCCGTTTACATATTTTCTCCACTAAATCCACTTCTGGATGTCCTTTTAGTGGGAAAATCCTCTCTCTTGGGGGCGGAATTTCTAATATATTTACTCTAATGTCCTCTACCTCAGTCACTTCCTCCCTATCTCCTGTTACCACTAACTTCTTCTTTGCTAATTCTTGTCTTTTATCTGATATTTGTTTATTCGTTTTGGTCCTCATCTCGCTCTCAATACATTTATTTATATTCCTTTTCCCAATATATTTCCTTTCCAACTGTATAAGCTGCGCAACCTCATCTTTGGTCCAAATACGAGATCTAGTCGATCCCTCTTTGATCTTACTTTTAGCAGCCATATCTTCTTTTCTTTGCTCATTCCTCACAGCAGGGTGTCTATGTCTACAGTGTTGGCTCAATCCAGATCTAGTATGAAAACCAAGCCCACAGACCGAGCACATATGGCTCTTCATTGGGGTATCCGCCTTCTTGGGTATGCACTTGGGGTAGTGGCAAGCTATATTATGATATTGAGAAGATTTTCCACATTTACTACATACAACTCGTATGGCTTTACTTTTATGAACCACATTAATGTGTTTGGCCCATTTACCAAATGTTGGTAATATCTGGGGACATATTGGACAATTAAAACTATCAACGGGATACTCTAAATAAAAAACCCCATCCTTCCACGAACTACTTTCTAATATATTTATATTACTACCAGTACTGTTAAGATCCTTATTACGATCCCTATTAAAATCAGTACTTGGTCTAAACCTATTTAATAAACTAGACCCATTAACTAAATGAGCATTAAGATATCCCGATTCGCTAACATATGGATCATCAAATGTACTTAAATACTTAAAATCTGGATTAAAACTTTCCATAGTTAAATCATTAAAAGTGTCCCTTGTAAAAACCATCGGTAAGATAGATAAAATCTCCTCACCATGATCATCACAAACAGTCTCCTCTACCTCCTCTCCATGCTCCACTGGGAGGACTTGATTCTCACTCTCATGCTCATGAGACTTCATTATAGTCCACACCATTTTATCCATTGGTCCAGCGACCCTAATCACACCCCTAATATATTTAACACTGTCAGACGTGTTCCTTGTCCCCTAACTGCCCCCTCCTAAACCCCCCCCACCCTAACTGCCCCCCAGGACCCTACCCCCTACCTGTACCCTGACTGCCCAAAACCTTCTCCACCCCTCCCAGAAAGCCCCCCCCCGAACTCCCGACCCCCCCCCATCTCTTGACTGCCCCCTCCAAAATCTCCCTGCCCCTTCTCCCACCCCCTGGCTCCCTTGTTGTTGGCCTTCGCCTAACGTCTCTGTGAACTTGCTCAGGAACGGCCTGAGCCGTTCGTCCCGGCACGCTGGGCAGCAGTGGAGGAGGAGTGGGGGAGGAGCTCCAGACTGCCGGAGGCGATCTGCAAATGCAGGGAGGGAGGGAGGGAGTGATCTCTGCTGCAGGGGAAGCGGAGGAGGGGCTCTCTCTGGCTGTCGGAGCCCCATGTAAGTGGCACCATCCGGCCGGCTGCCCTGTTAGCCGCGCGCACTCTGCAGGGGGGGAAGTCCGGACGTTTACAAATTCCCCCCGGACGCTATTTTTAGCTCAAAAAGCCGGACATGTCCGGGGGAATCCGGATGAATGGTAAACCTAAGGGCCCATAGGAGTCACCAGTACTGCCCTGTAGAGTCTCCCCTCCCCCCAGCTCAGTAACATCCCTTATAGAGTCCCCCCGATGCCACACCCCATAAATTCCCCCTCCCCCACTGGGCATTCATGGCCTGCCATACAATTTCCATACCCAGATGCAGCCCTCAGGCCAAAAAGTTTGCCCACCCCAGTTTTAGACCATGTCTTCAAACTATGCTACAGCCCTGCTAAAGTCCAAGCTCTTTGGGAACACAGTTCCAGACACCCTGCAAGATCACACTGTGTTCCAGTTGTGCTGGGTGATACCATGTAGTCATGGGGTCTTCCTACTCAGTAGGAATTACTGGGACCGTAGAGGACGAGGCAAAGGAAAGATTATCAGGACAGCATGAAACACAGGGGGCTGCTTTGCTGAGATTCTGATCAGCGTGGATTTGCAGTCGCACCCAGAGTTTTGCTTTGGCGCTTGGATTCAAGCAACCCCCAAATCTCGCGGGAAATCGCAAAGGAAATTGATGCAATTCCTGTCAAAGCCACACAAATCCCAGATTTTTATTCTCAATCATAAATCTTGCAACTAGAACAGCTTCCTTTGAAAAGTTCCTGAAAATCTGGGCCATATTTCCCAAAACCATGTGAAATATTTGAACACCACATTTGAACCTGTAATGAAATGAAACCAGCTCCATTCTGTGTGGTTCCAAGTGTCGGTAAAAACATTTCCCATGGTCTGAAGAAATGTTGGCCAACTTTGCCTTTGGAGCAAGTGCCATGAGATCAGTGGAGCTGCACAAAGGAGGAGTTTGCATCTCTGTCTTATTTCAGCTGAGATTTGAAGGGAGAGAGAGGCAGAGTCAGCAAAACTTTCCTTTGCTTTTACCAAGGGGCCATGATTACTTGATTTCACTTGAATACTTGCAGGCAGTTGCATTGCTCAGACTAGCATAGCGGAGCTGCATCCACTGTAGGCTGTTTCTTGCTTCAGTAGAGACGAGACCAAGCTACAGAGCTTAGCACCAGATCGGGGATTTCAGTTCTTCCCCAACCTGATATGGGCAGGGGCCATGCCCTCATTGTAGGGATGTACGGGGTGGCAGGACTTGCTGGCTGAGTGGGGATAATTCCCCAGCATTCTAGAAAAGGGTAAGTCTCACTAGAAGAGGGCTGGAGGTAGGAGCAGTCCACTTGGGGTGAGGGGCTGGGATTAGCTCCTTATTGTTGTTTTGCTCTATGGGGTTGCATATACGGGAAGTTATGCCAGCAGAAGGTACAGCATGAATTTATACTGCTATAGTTATACCGGTATAACTCCCTGTGTGGACATGCCAGTATAATTCTACTGGTATAACATCCGGGTAGACAAGCCCTAAGGCTGAAGAAGTCTAGTTATACTCATGGACAGCTGCCCTTAAAGGGACAGGGCCTTGTTTGGTTTTATTTACCCAAAAAAGTGTTTGGACTTTGCCCCTTGTTAAACCAGCCTGGCCTGTCACAAGCCCGTTATAGAGATATGGGCTAAGTTGAGATCCAGAGCCTTAAGTTCCCAAAGTCCAGGTGATGATGAGACATGGGTGAGGCTTCGATCTGGGATTTGGATTCAGGTCCAGCTCCAATTAGCAGCAGCATAAACTACTAATCTAAAACTGAGGTGTGGTAAACTGACACAATCAGGCAGCGGGCTAACGACCACGTTCCAACCTGTGCTCTTTGGCTTTCAGTAATACCCCACAGCAAGCTTGGCGTGCGCACACACCCGCAGAGCTTCAGGGAAGGGAAATCAGTGCTTGCTGCTTACACACAAATAGAAATGGGCAGGGACCAGAACAGGGGCCTCATATGTGTGGGGAAGGGGACTGGAAAAGGCTCTCCCATAGAGAGAAATGTTTCCTCAATCTGACAGCAGAGTCTTGGGGACATTTCCATCCCTCAGATGATATTTTACAACTGTTGCCCTTCAAACCAGCTGCCACCTCTCTCCCCTTGCCATGCCCTGCCAGAGCTGGTTCAGCACAGGCAGTGGGGAAGGTAAGAGGTGCTGATAGCACAAGACTTGGACTGATTGGAAAGCTTGACAGATGCTCACTTCTGTGATGGGCTGACGGGCCGGTGCAGTGGAGTCAGACTAGGTTCAGCTCATTTGCTGCCCTGCCTTCTCATGCCAACCAAGATGCACAGACACGTCTCCCCCAATCCGTGGGCCCTGCATTTTCTGTGATCAGCCAGCTCTAAATTCTGTGGCTAGCCCCTGCCTCCTGCATCGTGCCGCGTCACAGTCCGGGGCAGCTTCAAGTTAATTGAGACACAGATTTGCACTGAAATAAACATGAAATCAAATTCTACAGTGGGTACCGTATTCCAGGTATCACTTAATTCAATTTAACTCCAAAACAAAAACCAACACAACATTTGAAAGGACAATTGAGGTTACTAGGTGACATGGTAGTTCCTCACCACATCTTTACCATCTGTGAAATGGGAATAACAATACTTCCTGACCTCACAGGACTTCTATACATTACAGATTGTGAAGGGCTTTGAGATCTACTTATGAAAAGTGCTACATAGTGAATATTATTGTTAAATATAAAGAAATGCCTGTTTCTTCACAACACCCTTTACTCTGACCCGAGGCTAGCTTTTATTGGCAAATCTATTTATGTAATCTTGATTTCAGTATCTAAATATTCTCATGAAAGGGAGACTGAAGTGGGAAATATTGGGCCCAGTTCTGCCACCTTTACTCACAGTGAGCTGTACCTTACTACACGAGTAGTCTCACTGAAATCTGCAAGACACTGTGTGTAGTAAGGTACTCGCAATGCGAGTGCAGGTGGCACAGTTGGACCAATTATCAGTTAATAAACTTATTGACAGATTTCTTTGTTTATTTTGCAAAAGAACTTGCAAATACTTTTTCTTGTGATTAATGTTGTAAATAGAATTTTAGAGGCAACATATATATAATACGTTATGTATAATGCATAGTAAAGTTGTGTGTACATGGACTTGTATTTGAAGCCAATCAGTATGTGTGATTAATATGTACAGAGATAATTGTAAGTCCACGAAGGATTTCGTGTTCAGTTTATTTCTGAGATTACTGATGATCTAGTATTTAGCTGGGATCAGAATTAAGGTGGTTGTTCTGGGGGGAAATAGAAAATCTTTTCTACGCCAGCTCAATTAAATGGTAAAAAAAACCTTAGTGGTATCAATGTGATCAGGAGTGGGCCCATTACTCCCATTCATATAACTGAGACCACATTTTGGCCCATAACTCCCAATCAATGTGAGTAGGAATTTATCCAAAGGTTTTATACTGCTGTCCATCACCTTCATGCCTGAGGACCGCCCCATAAAACTAATAGCAGTAGCAAAGTCCCAAGGGAACTTCAGGCAGTCTCTGGCTTTTCTGGCAGTTACGCTCTTTAGGCAGCTAAAACTCTGCCTGCGGTATTTTGTTATTTTTGTTTGGTTGGTTGATTTGTTTGTTTGTTACAGGTTTTGGGGGCTGGGTGGGAGGCTGGCTAGAAGGGGGTGTCAGTGTTGTGAATATTCTAACGACGGTGGAAAGGTTTTTCCAAAGAGGAAGATTTTGCAGTGTTTCCCAAAGACAGTCAGATTCTGGTTTTGCCTGATCTCCTCTGTAGTCAGATACCCTCAGCAGAGAATGCTTTGTCCCCAGAACTCCCTTGCTTTCTCCAGGGCTTAGTGATCTGCATTGTCCCAAAGGAGTTCGATCTATTTAGGATTGGGTCCAGAGTTCCCATTCAAATCAGTGGGAGCAGGAGCAGGTTCCAATATGTCTGTGATAAAATTATTTAATAATTTTGCTTAACTGCAACCTCTTTTCTTTAATATGGCCGGTACATAAGTTTTCAAGGAGATTTAACTAGGTGGAAAGTTTAAAGGGTTCTTTTTAAACTGGGTAATCTTTTTATTATTTCTTTCCCCTACAAAACACATCTGGAAATAAAATATACATCAATAAAGGCCACTCTACAGGAGTACAATTGCCACTGGTGGTTAGTAGCGTTTATACCAGGGGTTCTCAAACTGGGGGTTGGGACCCCTCAGGGGGTCGCGAGGTTATTACATAGGGGGTCGCGAGCTGTCAGCCTCCACCCCAAACTCCGCTTTGCCTCCAGCATTTATAATGGTGTTAAATATATAAAAAGTGTTTTTAATTTATAAGGGGGGTTGCACTCAGAGGCTTGCTATGTGAAAGGGGTCACCAATAAAAACAGTTTGAGAGCCACTGGCTTATACCATGTCCAGACAAAGAAGGGCATGCAGAATCAGACAGGAAGGGGCACTAGCAAGGAAACAGTTAACACACTACATACAACATTCTGTGTTATACATGCACAGCTGGGGGAGGATTACACGCTTAGTCGATGGTAGCTCTGCAGTGTCTGTCCCAGCTTGGGCTGTGTTTATAAATCATCATCCATGTGTAGTTGGAAGCCAGACAGTCCTGGTTCTATAGAATGAGCATTGATTCAGTCTCCTTCTCAAGGCTGAGATAGTCTGAATTAGTGAACAATGCTGCCTGGTGTTGTTCTCATAGACTGTAAGTGAGCTCAAGGCAATTGTTAGTTCAGGTTTTCAAGTGTCAGATGGGAGATTTGCATTAGATACCCACAGATTTGCACCAAAATAACTAAGTTGGTACAAGTCTGTGTGTAGACCATCCCTTGTACCTTCTCCTGATGCTGTAGGAACACTCCCTCCGCCAGCGATGGTAGCTAGATTGACAGAAGCATTTTTCTGACAACTAGCTTTGTGTGCAGTGGGGGTTAGGTTGGCATAACTACGGCACTCAGGGGGGTGAATTTTTCACACCCCTGAGCACCACAGCTATATTGAGATAAAGGATAGACCAGGGATCTCACAAAACTGGGTGACTGGGCAACAAAATGGCAGATGAAATTCAATGTTGATAAATGCAAAGTAAAGCACATTGGAAAACATAATCCCACCTATACATATTGTGACAGACCCAGACCAGTGGGGTACAGGAGTCTGGTAGAGGGCAAATATACTGGTCACTGGATGAGTAGTTTTCTGTTCCCTGAGTGACCAGAGCAGGGGCTGCACTAGAGTAATCAGGAACTGCTAGAACCAGTTAAGGCAGGCAGGCTAATTAGGACACCTGGAGCCAATTAAGAAGAAGCTGCTAGAATCAATTAAGGCAGGCTAATCAGGGCACCTGGGCTTTAAAAAGGAGCTCACTTCAGTTTGTGGTGTGAGGTGAGGAGCTGGGAGCAAGAGGTGCAAGGAGCTGAGAGGGTGTGCTGCTGGAGGACTGAGGAGCACAAATGTTATCAGACACCAGGAGGAAGGTCCTGTGGTGAGACTAAGGAAGGTGTTTGGAGAAGGCCATGGGGAAGTAGCCCAGGGAGTTGTAGCTGTCATGCAGCGGTTACAGGAGGCACTATAGACAGCTCCAGTCCACAGGGCCCTGGGCTGGAACCTGGAGTAGAGGGTGGGCCCAGGTTCCCCCCAAACCTCCCAATTGACCTGGACTGTGGGTTCTTCCAGAGGGGAAGGTCTCTGGACTGTTCCCCAACCCACACGGTGAATCTCTGAGGCAAGAAAATCTGCCAATAAGCGCAGGATCCACCAAAATAGAGGAGGAACTTTGTCACACTATAAAATGATAGGGTCTAAATTAGCTGTTACCGCTCAAAAGAGAGATCTTGGACTCATTGTGGATAGTTCTCTGAAAACATCCACTCAATGTGCAGTGGCAGTCAAAAAAGCTAACGGAATGTTGGGAATCATTAGGAAAGGGATAAATAATAAGACAGAAAATATCATTATCTCTCTGTAAATCCATGGTATGCCCACATCTTGAATACTGTGCAGATGTGGTCGACCCATCTCAAAAAAGAATTGGAACTGCAAAAGGTTCAGAAAAGGGTGACAAATTATTAGGGGTATGGAACAACTTCCGTATGAGGAGAGATTAAGAAGACTGGGACTTTTCAGCTTTGAAAAGAGACTACTAAGGGGGGGATATGATAGAGGTCTATAAAATCATGACTGATGTGGAGAAAGTAAATAAGGAAGTGTTATTTACTTCTTCTTATAACACAAGAACTAGGGATCACCAAATGAAATTAATAGGTAGCAGGTTTAAAACAAACAAAAGGAAGTATTTCTTCACACAATGCACAGGCAACCTGTGGAATTCTTTGCAAGAGGATGTTGTGAAGGCCAAGACTATAACAGGGTTCAAAAAAGAACTACCGGTAGATAAATTCATGGAGGATAGGTTCCATCAATGGCTATTAGCCAGGATGGGCAGGGATGGTGTCCCTAGCCTCTGTTTGTCAGAAGCTGGGAATGGGCAACAGGGGATGGATCACTTGATGATACCTGTTCTATTCATTCCCTCTGGGGCACCTGGCATTGGCCACTGTCGGAAGACAGGATACTGGGCTAGATGGACTTTAGTCTGACCCAGTATGGCCGTTCTTATGTTCTGTGTTACAGAGCTTTGCAGAGAGCTTAAATATATCAGTAGCTCATCAGCAAAAAGGGAACGTTTTTTCATGGTGGTTGCCAATTCCTGTGAGAGGTGAAGATGATCCATGGACAGGGGCAAAGGGTTCCCTGATCCATGGACAGGGGCAAAAGATTCCCAGACTGATTGCATATAAAAAGGGAGATAAATGGCAGCTTTGTCTGGTCCCTCTTGCCAGCCTGGAGGGTTCTGATTGTACGTTATTAGTCATGGCTGTTGCAGGTAGAGCTTGATCAAACGCATTGATCCACACACAAGATTTAGGATGAAAATTAAATGCTTCTAGGGTTGTATATAAAAATCCCAGGAGACCCAGTCAGATGCCTTCTCTGTGTGAAGGCCCCGGGAGAAGGCATCAATTCTGCACCACTGTAGGAAGCAAATAATGTCTACACTTGCCTTGCATTGTTGCTAGCTGCCACATGCTGTATAACCCAGACAGGTGTGTATGTATCATAACTGTAAGGAGGAAGGGGCCGGACAGTTAAACACCTTGGCAAGAACTGTGCCAGGTATATTAAAGGGGGAGATGGGGAATGGGGGAGAGATCCACAGTTCCAAGTGATTATCAGTATTGGGAAGGCAATAATTATGGACTTATTAAGAGTAGGTAAAAGGGTCCTTGTTGGTTTGGAGTAATTATATTTTGTGTTACTCCACAGTGGTGGTATTAGAAAATTCCTTATAGAAATTGATGGCAAAACCATCAAGGCCTAATGGCTCGGCACTGTTTGCTAACTGGATTTCATTCAGAGCAGCGTACCAGCTCGAGTTTGGGATACATTTTCAGTCAATCTGGGGGATTTAAATTTAGCAAGGAACTCTGATGTGGGTAGGACGGTGCTTCTCTTCAGGACGGTGCAGCAGTTCATAGACATGTTTGTTAATATATTGGGGAGAGATTGTACCAGCTTTACTCACAGTAGAGAAGTACCTCACTCTCAACTAGTCCCATGTCTTTCCGGTATATTACAGGAGCTAAACTGCACTGCTGTAATTACATTACATCCTTCCTGTGCCAGTGTTGGTTCACAGAGTTTAAGGTCAGCATCAGCCACCTAGCCTTGTAAAAAACACACCTGCCTGGTTATAGAAAGAGAATCCAGCTACCATGCTGGTAAAAATGGCTGCCGGCCCCTCCGTGTGCTGGCCTAAATCCTGCTTTATATCCGTGCAGCATGTCAGCTTTGGAGATTGGTGTCAATTTCTCAAAGACTTGACACTCCGGTGAATTTAATGGGGTTTCTCCTGACCAGAATGAGCCCCCAATTCTCAGTTTTTAACCAAGGGGTTTCTGTCATTGTGAAGTTCTGTTTTATGCAGCATCCTGCTGTTTTAGATGGTGATTTTATTGGCTCCATGGGAAATGCAGCTGCTAGCTTCTGTAGGTCACATGACTCCCCCCCACCCCCAAGCCTTTGGTGATTAGAGGGAAACAAAGAAAAATTAGATGAAAGTTAATTTCAAACCAGTGTAATTGTGGAACGACCTGCAACTCAAGAACACTTTGATTAATAATCTTCAGAATATCCACAAACATTCTTTGTCACTGTCAGAGTGCATCAGATGATTTTCAGGGCAAACCACTTTTCCAAGCTCAAGTTATAGAGGGAGGGGAAGAAGCCAAACTAGGGCTTCAAATGGAAGCTGATTGCATCCTTAACAATGGAGAAACTAAGCTCAGATCTTCTGTATGCCCAGGTGCACTGACAATGCTTATTGAGCATGACACCTGTGGGTGGATCATTGGTTGCAGGGGTCTCTGGATATGCCTGTGCTATGTTGGTTCCAAGGCTGTATAGACTCCTAAACCTCTCTGTGGTCCAGCCAGTAGAGGGGGACCGAGAGCCATGGTGAGGTAGTCTTCACTGCAGCATTAACTCGGGTGATTGGCCAGTGTGAGCCGCCACACTGCAAAGTGCTACCCAAGCTACTGTGTTCTCGCGGGTGCTGCACTTACCTGTGTGTGTCGCTAGGACTCCTGGGGGCACATCCCATGGTTCTTTGAGCTGCAATCAGCTGAGCTGCTCTGAGTCTTTCCTGGGGAAGTGTGGGAGAATGTCTGTCCTGGGTACAGCGTGGGGAATCAAGGGATGGTGTTGGAGGACTAGCAGCATTCGAGTGGTTTAGCCTACATCCTCACTGCAGTGGTGGGTTACCAGCCTAAGTGAAAGCAACACCTGGGCTCTAACCACAGCCCCAGTTGAGCCAGCCAGCCTGGGTGTAACACTCCACTAAGCCTGGGTGAGCCGACTGCATATGGACAGGAATGGAGTTGGAGAAACATCAGGTCAGAGCTCAGGCCAACTCTGCAGTGAAGACACAGGCTGAGTAAGTATGGGCTCCTTTATTTTTAGCATTCCCTTGTGGCAGGACAGGGAAGTACACCCACCTGGCTCCTTATGCCATCACACCCAATTCTGCATGTGCCAAGGACTGACCCCTCCTAGCCGGGTCCTCAGTAGTGGCTCTCCCCTTTGAGATAATGGGGAAGCAGAAGTTCATGGCCTCCATTGGAGCTAATCAGCCCTAGATCTCCTGGGTTTAGGGCAGGGGTGGGCAAACTACGGCCCGCGGGCCACATCCGGCCCATGGAACCCTCCTGCCCGGCCCCTGAGCTCCTGGCCTGGGAGGCTAGCCCCCGGCCCCTCACCCGCTGCTCCCCCTCCCCTGCAGCCTCAGCTTGCCCCGCCGCTGGCACAATGCTCTGGGCGGCAGGGCTGCGAGCTCCTGGGGCCTGGTGCTCTGTGCTGTGTGGTAAGGGGGCAGGGAGCCGGGGTGTTGGATAGAGGGCTGAGGAGTTCAGAGTGGTGGTCAGGGGGCGGGGGTGTGGATAGGGGTTGGGGCGGTCAGAGCGGGGGTTGGATGGGGTGGTAGGGGGCAGGGGTTCTGGGGGCAGTCAGGGGACAGGGAAAAGGGGGGGTGGATGGGGCAGGGGTCCTGGGGGGCCGTCAGGGAATAGGGGGGTTGAATGGGACAGGAGTCCCGGTGGTGAGCCGTCAGGGGGCCCTAACTGGCCCTCCATACAACTTCCAAAACCCGATGCGGCCCTCAGGCCAAAAAGTTTGCCTGCCCCTGGTTTAGGGGCTTCTTCTCTAAGAGTCCCTGGCTGGGGCTGGTAGGGTTATTTTTGTATTTTTTTTTTTTTTTTTGGAACATAAGATTGTTTTTGCACAAAGAGTTTTAATAGTTCTTGACCTTAAGTCCTTGCTAACTTGCAACGCACGCATTTATGTTAAGCACGCGTCATTTATACCAGGCCTCAAAAACCTATAACATATTACATGGATATATGAATTGCAATGTATACTGAGAGATATTCCTACATTCCCCCCTTTTGATACATGATTAATGCTATTAATAATTGTGTTACTTTATAAATTTACAAGCAATTTAATTTTATATATTACTTGCTTTAAAACTTTGTTTTTTATTTGGCAGTATAAACATAGCATAATAAAGGTTAACAAAATTATTAATGCAAATAATATTACAGTAGGACGTAGCATTAAATTTAGAAGGGTTGTGACACCGGGAGACCATTTAAAAAAAATATTATGATAAAAAAATTATTTGACCATTGTGGATTAAAATGTTTATTTTTTTTAGCTGACCAGACTTAGATACTTTTTTTGCATATTGCCTGATTTTTTTTTTTGCTTTTATTTTTTTTTAAATTGTTTTTAATGTATTTTTAAATTAAAGGACCAGTTTACAATTTTTTTTTTTTTTAAATAGAGAACCTTGGTAAATAATTTTATTAATAATGACCTTTGTTACATGTCATTTACATGACTTAATTGGGCCTTTTTTGTTTTTTTTAAAATACTGTACATGTTTTTAGTGGTTATTACACAAATACACTTATTGCCTAAATTAAACACTTTTGTGCCATTAGAGGCTAAATATTGCATGAAAACAATAAGGTGTCACCGGACTCCTTGAAGACTAACAGATTTATTTGGGCATAAGCTTTCATGGGTAAAAAAACCACTTCTTCAGATGCATCTAACACTAACACGGCTACCCCTTGATAAATATTGCATGGTACATTGTTTGCTTGAATGGTTTAAATGACATTTTTTTAGGGACCAAGTTAGTTGTGGGCACACCCATTTGCTTTGGTTTTACTTTTTACAATGTTTTGTTAATTTTACTAATTTATAATATTTTTAAATTAAGTGTGTTTTACTTATTTTTATTTGCCATAACTTTTTATTAATTTTTGGCAACACCTAGGTTATTTCTGCTTTTTTGTGTTGTGTAACAGAATTTAGCCTTTTTCTCTCTCTTTTTTTTTTTTTTATTATTATTATAGTGGCTTGATTTTAATTAAACTTTTTTTTTTATTGTAATTTGTTGATTTTATGTAGGGGGATTTTTGAATTATTTATAAGGCCATTGCCCATTACTTAACAGATTAACCATTTTTTATGTATTGTATTTTATACGTTTGCATTTGTATACATTGTATTGCTAGTATAGTTTTAGTGTTAATTTTAGACACACCAAATAGATCTATATTTAGAGACATTTTTAAGGCTTGGGCTTGTTTTAATTGGAGTTTTACACTTTTAATTTTTTGGTTTGATAATGCACTAATATTTTGTTACATGTGTTTGTATAGCCCCCAAAATTTTACCCAAAGCTGACTTTTTTTGTAACGTTTTCATATTAAATGAGTTCAAAGCTTTAGATTTAATACTACTTATGATATATTTTGATACCTTTTTTATTTTGTATAGTTTTTTTTATTGTTGTTGCCTCACTTGTAATAGAGGCAAGGCATATGGCATACAACACTTTGGATGCTGTGCACTTATGTTTACTTGCACTTCTTTTAACCAGATTGTTTGATTTACAATAGTTGGGGCTTTAATTACTTTTTTTTTTTTTTAATATGGGTGCTTGTTTGCCATGATTTTTGGTGCAATTTTGTTTACTGGTATTTGATTAATAAACATAAAAAACCAACTATATTTTTGAAAATATATTTTTAAAGCAACTTAATTTTATTATTATGGAAAGATTTGCTATTATACCATATTTTTATAATTTAAGAGCCATTGACTTATTTTATTTTACATGAGTATTAGCCAATTTTTGTTTATTAGTTACATTTAGGGTGATTACATTCAATTTTAAACTTTAAAAGGTACAGTTTAGAGTACTTATATTTAGATTGTATTTATAATTAAATTTAAACCTTAGGTGACTTTTTTTACTATGTATAAATATTATTATTGCTCATTAAAAAATTTTGGCTTTAGATATTTTTGTATTACATTTTTGTCATTTTTTTACCAAATTTTAAATTTTATTAAGTTTTTTTTAATTTGGTTTTGTTTAGCTTTTTTTTAGTTTGTTTTATGAATAGTTGAATGTACTATTTTTGTTATTTATACTTTTATTTTAGAGGTGCGTTTATATGTATATTTATGTATTTTTCATTTTTTAAAAATATTTAAAAAACAAAAGCCAAAACCCATTTTTTTTAATTATGAGAATTTTTAATATTGAAGCCATGGCCATTATTCCATAGGAATAATGTTAGATGCTTTTGGCCATATTATTTTAAATACTTACACTAACCTTTTTTATTTTTGCTTGAGCTTTGTTTTGTTTTTTTTCTTAATAGAATACATACAACACAATTTTTTTTACTAAGCACAAAATGCAAAGCAAAGCAAGCATAAACAATAAACCAAATACAAAAATTGTAGCACTGTATTTACACCTTAAATTTAAGGTTTGTACAGGATAATTTTTGGTGCAATTGGGCTTTCTCTCTTTTTTGGGGGGGGTAAGAAACTAAAAGAAAAAGAGGAACATTTTTTAATTTTTAGGCCATAACTTTAATTGTGATGTGTGGACGCACTTTTTTGTTTGTTTGCACTACAGTAGGTGAAATTTTATTTATGATGGAAAATAGTTTAACCCATTTAGACTTTAGGATATGATTTTTTTATATCAATTTTAAATACATTACTTTATTTTTGATTTTGTATAATTTATTGTTTTGAGCCACATGAGAATTTACATAGTTTCTTGGTTTTTTAATGGCATTAGTTAGTTTAAATTTTATTTTTTTAAGTTTTATTGGTAACTTTTTTACCCATTGGGTAACTGATTTTTTTGTTTGTTTTTTGTTGTTGTTGTTGTTTTGAGGTTCAATAAAGGGCTTTACAATTTTATAGGCCTTTTAAAGAGAATTTGATAAGGCTGGTAGCCAGTATTCAATTGATTACTAAAAAAAGCCAGGTAAAAAAATTAAAACCCAAAGTACCTTTTGTTAAAGCAATAACATATTCAAATAAAAGTGATTATAAATCGTGGTAAAAAACAAAACACCCCACCCCAAAAAGGTCAAGGGTAAAATAATCAAAATACCCCTCTCCACACACCCCCCCCAAAAGTAACTGTAATTCAAAATATCGCTTAGAGGTATTTAAAATTTAAAAAAGTAAAAAATAAAATAATTCTGCATACAGTAGTCCAATTTGGCCCATATTAAAGTTATGGTAGTTACCTTTTTTCAGTTGAATGTAGTAACTAATTTTGCCATTATAACTAAACCCTTGTGGCATTTAATAAAAAAAAAAGTAAAATAAAAGTGGGGGCCAAAACAAAACAAAAGCTTTCTATAATTTAAAACAAGCCTTAATGCAAGCTCCAGCATTAAAATTCCCAAAAATAAACATGTGTTGAACCTACACTGAGTATATAGACCCCATGACAGCTTGTCACAGGGTGTTGGGTTGAGGAAATCCTAAACAGGCAATTATGGTTGAAGCAGCCAGAGTCCTCAGGGCTGCCCTTGCTCTGAGGGCAGTGTGGCCCAGTGGCCAGAGTCCATGCAGCTGTCCCTGCTCTCAGGGCAGCAGGGCCTAACAGCTTGGGCAGTCATGCCTGACCCTTAGGACAGTGTCTGTACCCAGCAGTAGGTGCAGGGAAGGGTAGGAGGACCCAGACTCACCCTACTCCACCAGATCCTGACCCAAGGCCCTGTAAAACTAGTAGTCCTTGACTCATGCTCAGTTTCCCATTTCAACCGTCACGTTCCCTGGGCCGCTTCCTACCTTTGGTTCCTGCTCTGTCAGTTCCCCTGGGGGCGGTGGCCTTCCATCTCTCTCGTCCTCCGTGGTCAGCATGGATTCTGCTGTTGGTTTCACTGGTTCAGCCTCTGCAGTCTGGAGCTTCAACAACTCCCTGGCAGGAGCCTGCCACATCCGCATAGTCCTGCTCTGAGCTGCTCCCTTTTATAGCCTCCAGTTGGAGCATGCCCAGCAGGGGCGAGAGGGTGTGGCCTCTTCGGCCCACAGTGTGTGGTCAATCCCAGCTGGGTCGGTCTTATTGGTAGCCAGGAAGTGGGCGGGCAAAGCCCGCCCACTGCCAAAGGACCTCCCCACAGCCTAAGGGGAGGATCCACAGGACCTGGATAACCAACTAATTCTGGGGGAAAACTGATGAAATAACAGGGACAGGAGTGTGGTCAAAGGGCTAAACGTAGGGAACCTAACGGGGACACCGAGCAGAGAACCCCAGACAGCGCCCACTGCTCCTCAAAGGCGTCAAGGGAGCCAGCGGACGCCGCCCAGAGGAACTCTGCCGGAATGCATGATCGGACTGAGGAGCGGAAATAGGCCCCACAGTCGCAGGAAATCCCGTCGGCCAACCTCCTCTCCCTGGTTTTGTAGATGGCCAGTTTGGCCAGGGCCAAGAGGAGGTTGACAAGGAGGTCCCGCAACTTTGTGGGGCCTTGGATGGGGAGTGCGTAGATGAACAGGTGAGGGGAAAACTGCAACCAAAAATGTAATATATCTAAGAGGAGCCGGAATAGGGGCTGCAACCTGGCGCACTCCAGATAAACGTGCACTAGGGTTTCCCTCACGCCGCAGAAGGGGCAGGTGTCCGGGATGGGGTAAACCGCGCCAAGTACACGCCCGTGCTCACAGCCCCGTGAAGGAGCCGCCAACTGATATCCCCGGCGGGCCTTGGAACCAGGGTGGAGTATAGACTGGCCCACCGGGGCTTCTCACCCTTGAGAGGTGGCAGGAGGTCCCGCCACTTTGTGTCAGAGCGGGACGCGAGGGTGAGGAAGCGAAGAGTGTGGAGCACGAGCGTGTATAGATGTTTCCTTGGCGTGGTCTGGAACCGAACTGGCTGCAAATCGTGCAGCTGGCTCACGGTGAAAGGGTGGGGGGGCCGGTTGGGTCCACGGGGCAGGGGCCCGATGAAAAGGTTCGGAGGGCCAGGGGTGGAGGGTGGGTGGGGTGTGCGCTCTTACAGAACCCGGTCGAGGTAGGCCCGAGCAGCAGGTGGCAAAGCGGCCTTCACCTCCTGAAGTACGCGCTGGGGGGTACGAGGTCTGGAGAGCCCCATGCGCTGAGCAAGTGTCAGGGGATCCAGCCAGTCTCCCCGGTCGTAGTCCAGGAGGTCTCCAACTCTGGTGACTTCTGCCAGGACCAACCTCTGGTGCACCGTGGGGGACTCCGCCACCTGCACACGGAGCTGGAGGTTGTGTAGCAGGGGCTCTGTGAGGAGATCAGCCCCCACGGTGGCCACCACAGACCTGGTCGTTGAAAACAGCTTCCAGGTCCGGAGGAGGTCTTGGTAGAAGACCGGCAGCCCGGAGAGGTCTCGCGGAAGGCCTCTCGGATGGAGATAAAGGAGCTGCCAGTTGTATCGGAGCCCTTGGAAGCGGTGCAGGAAGGCGTGTGCCACTATTCTCCACGCCAGACTACCTGCACCATACAGGAGCCTCTGCAGGGCCTGGAGGCGGAAGACATGGACTTGAGTGTGTAGGCACTTCAGGCCCTGCCCTCACTCCTCCAGGGGCAGGTGGAGGACCCCTGCAGAGACCCAGTGCAGTCCTAGCCAAAAGAACTCTAGAACCAGCGTCCGGAGGTTGGCCAGGAAATCCGGGGCCGGGACCAGGGTGTTGAGCCGGGTGTTGAGCCGGTACCAGAGCATGAACAGGACTAGTTGATTGAGCACTAGTGCTCTCCCTCGGAGGGAGAGGCACCGGAGTAGTCCTGTCCATTTCCGGAGCCGCTCCATCACCCTGCCGTCTAAGCCGTGCCAGTTCTCCGGCGGAAACGGATGCGTGGCAAAAAGGTAAATGCCGAGATAGAGCAGCGGACCCGCGCTCCACCCCAGCTGGGTTGGTGCAGGGTAGATACGCTCTGTCACACAGCTACACACAGCCAGGGCCGGCTCTAGCTTTTTTGCTGCCCCCGGACTGCCAAAGCAAAAAAAAAAAAAAAAACCCCGGCAGACGCGGGGAGGGCGGTCAAGGCGGGTTGCAGGGGGGTGAAGGGCAGCACCCGCCCGCTCCCTCTGCCCGTGGGCAGCCAGGCCCTGCAGCCCGCTTGCAGCCGGGCGAGAGGGGCTCCCCCCTCCGGCCTTAGGGTGCCTCTCCCGGCCGGGCAGGCTCCAAGGGGGCCGACACAGGCAGCGCTGGCTGGGGTCTGCGACCTCCGCGTGGGGCCGGCATTGCAGCGGGGCTCGGCACAGTGCAAACGGCACCGGGATCAGTGGGGCCCGCCCCTCCGCTGCCTGCCGGGCTGCTGCAGAACCCTCCCTCCTTCCGGTGCCCGCCGGGCCGCCGCAGAACCCTCCCTCCTTCCAGTGTCCGGGGGCCGCAGGAGGTGCTGGCTCAGCCGCTCCTTTAAAGGCGGCTCGGCCGGGCTGGGCTCAGAGCGGCACGGGAGGCAGAGGCCGGTGCAAGCGGCGGGGAGTGGCGCGTCCCTGGGAGCCCGGCAGCACGATGAGCAGCGGGGATCACTACTTCCTGCCCCCCGGGTTGGGGTCTGTGCCCCTTCAGGGCTGGGCTGGCCGCCCCAAGATTGGCCAGAATGCTGCCCCTTACAATGTGCCGCCCCAGGCACGTGCTTTCTCGTCTGGTGCCTGGAGCCGGCCCGGCACACAGCTGACCTGCAGAAGTTGCTGGGGGATGCTGAAGGTTTTGTCAGCTGGGGAGGAGTTGACTGAGGTTTTGGACCTGCAGTTTGGCGACCTGACACTTAAGCTGACATTTTTGGCTCTGGGTAGAGGGAGAATCTCTTCTTGGCCTTGGGGCCTTGAATGCTCAGAGCAGACTCCAGCAAGCAGCCTCCTCCCTGCAGCCGCTCCCAATTTACCCAACAGCCACGGAGGAGCACATCAGCTGGATGGCTCCAATAAAATGATTATCGATATGCTTATCCCTGCTGAGCCATGCAGTTAGCCAATAATCAGGGTCTTGTGGGTTGTTTCTGTTGGGAGGAGAAATTGATGATGAAGTTAGGTATTTCTTTGATGCAGGGGTTCTCAAACTGGGGGTCGGGACCCCTCAGGGGGTTGCTAGGTTATTACATGGGGGGTCGAGAGCTCCACCCCAAACCCTGCTTTGCCTCTAGCATTTATAATGGTGTTAAATATATAAAAAAGTGTTTTTAATGCATAAGAGGGGGGTCGCACTCAGAGGCTTGCTATGTGAAACGGGTCACCAGTACAAAAGTCTGAGAGCCCCTGCTTTGATGCAACCAGGTTTATTTACAATGTATATAAAGTCCCATTTCCCTGAATACAGCAGGAATCACACAGCAGGTGACAGTTTCTTTGCTCACAGTTCTAAACCTCCTTCCAGCTAGTACTCTACCCTAGAGCGCCCTCTCAGTTTTTCTCAGGGTCACACTAAAAATGCTTCTCTGGTTGTGTCTGGGGTTTCCTGGCTGCCTGTCTGCTTCTCTTGTGTTTCTGCTGCTGCTTTCTCAGACACACAGCTGCAATCCAATTAATCCCCAGCCCCCCATGTTTGTTATCAGTCTAGTCTTTGGGTGGTGGCGGTTGTTATCAGTCCCCAGCATGGCACTTTCCATTATTCCGGCTATCGCTAAACAGAGGCTTGTAATTGCTCCCTCATTTAGCCTGACTGGAAGGCAGCCAGTATGTCCAACAGCTTCAATGAGGTTTCACCCAACCTCCTTCCAAACAATAAAATAGCTGAGAGCGTGAATGTCAATGTTGTTATTGCTTGGGGACAGAGCCAACAGCCTCCATACACAGGGTTGGAGGCAGTTCTTAATGTCTTAGAACAGCCTCTGCCTGGACACTCAGTGAGACAAAGGAGACAGTGAGGGAAGCTTCATTCTTTTTAAGAACATAACAACTTGGACTTTGTGTCAACCACTAGTGAGCGCATGCCCCATCTGCAGAGGATACAAGTCTGTTACAGCCCCAGAGGGTGCAGCGTGGTTCTTTAGCTCAAGTTGTAGCTGCTTATGTTTCTAGCTCTAGAGGTCCCTGGTTTGATCCTTAATGTGTCTGCTAAGATGGCAGTCAAGTCTCCAGCAGTTAGGTAGATTCTGCAGCCAATTCCATGGCCATGGAAAGACAGAAAACAGAGCTCTGACCACCCTCAAAGAACTCCACTAGTTCCCCAACCACTGCAGGATCCAGTTCTACAACAGTCCTGCTTGTTCTTAAAACCTCCTACTACCTCCCCTCACCCACCCTTGCCTTTGCTGCTACAAGGCCCTTCTTCACTGTAGCTGCTGCTGTCTGGAACAGCTTCCCTGAGCCATCCACTCTCCCTCTCCTACAAAAGCTCAGTTGCAGAGATCTTTCCTCCCTCTAAATTCCTCTCTGCAGTTTCACTCTGAAAAGCACTTGAGGACAGTGGGTTTTATGAAGGCTGCTCTAGAAAATAAAGTTGTATTATATTTGCCAAGTTAAGCACACATATTTGAAATCTCTTTGGGTATCTCTCTGAATGCAAATCACTGACACTGCAGGTTTTCACTGGAACTTGTAGTAACTTCTAGTCCAAAGGCAGAATAATGGCAACCCTATTTATAAAGTCGGGCTAATAACACTGGCTGTGGCGCTCTGTAGGACAAGAGCGGTGACCCTTCTGGGAGCTGAATTGCAAGGAAAGCGCTGGCAGGCCATTTTTGACCTGCCGGCTGCTTTTCAGATCCTTCCTCCCTGGTATTTGGTGGGGTTTGCAGGAGCTGTGTTAGGCCATTTAAAATTAGCCTTGAAAATGGCCATAAAAATTAACCAGCCATCTACTTGCCCACCTTTATCCTGATGATGATTAACAATTAATGAGATTTCACCTGTCAGAAGGTAACTCGCCCAAGGAAAGCAGGTGAATGGAATTTTACAGAGTCCATTGGAAACGACAAACCAGGAAATGGGATCCACTGACATGGGATTAGAAAATGTGGTGTTGTTGTGTCATGTTCTTCACCCAAGCTCGCTCAGGCATTGCAAATGCACGTGTCACTTTGGAGCACAGCGCTGTCAGGGAGAGCGGTCTAATGGAGAGGGCATCCCGCTGGGTGGCTGGAGATGGGGGATCTGCTTCCCTGCTCTGCTACTGACTTGCCTTGTAGGGCCCACAACTTCTAGGAAACATGGAGAGTGATACTCACCCACCTTTGGAGATCCACAGATGAAGAGCGCTACCTAACGGCTCAGTGTTCTTAATGTGTTTGGTGTCTCACATGGTTGTTTTCTGCATGATAAGAGGAACTCTTGACTCCCACAGCGAGCAGCTCAGGATTCCTGACACCTGGGCCTTATGTGATTTCCCAGAGTTTTTATTGGACTTAATTGCACATGGACGTAGATGGACGGAGCAGCCAGCACCCCTTGCTCAACCACCTGTCTGTCCTACTGCTGATTTCCATGGACAGTCCAGTCCATCTAGCCTGTTGGATGCCCTCTCCCAGAATAGGAGCAGGGCTATGCTGTGTCCATTGCTGTCGTATAGGTACTTGTGGTGTTGCATATGGCTACGGAAAAACGGAAGAGGCCCGCTGGGAAGCAGCACACACTGGGTACCGACACGGTGAAGTCAAAGCTGAAGCTGATAGCCACGCCTTGGAAATACCTGCTTCCTCACTTCGGCATTGGGACCGGACAAGCTCACTCTACCTCTACAGAGCCCCCTGCTGATATCAACCGAGGTCTCAGTGGTAAACAGGAAGTAGCCACCACACAAACAACAGGTGTCTAGAGCCACCAGGCTCTGCTGCACTGTCCCAGAGAATCACTGCTTTAGAGCATGGCCCCTCTCTGGCCGGTGGAATCCCTACATTCCCTCTGCCAAAGCACAGCACACAGCTGTGTCAGATCAACCACCACCAAGAAAGAGGTACCTGTGCCACTAAGCTCCAAGTGGAATTTCAGTCCGCCCACCCACCCTCAGAGGTTTGAGGCCTTTGGATCCAGCTGTCTTTCTGGTCCATTCTTGGGGACCATTGTGAAACTGACCAGTTTTCATCCAGATACTCCCACTTCCCCAGTGTGTTGAATATTCACATGCACCAGGACATGAAGAAGACACTGAGGCTGGCTGCAACCCGCAGCCATAGAGGGGCCCTGGGTAATGCCCCCCACCCCAGGGACAGGGTGGATGCTAACCGCACTGCTCATGCCCCATGCAGTGCAGAGGACAAGCTGCTTCATGCTGACAGGGAGCTCTGGGGAGTTAATAGTCTGAGCCCTTGGGGAATCAGGGCATCACCCCCCTCTATGCTTGAGGCCAGTTCCCCCATCCTCCTGTTTTATGAGAAACCTCCATCCACTATTCCATAATTCTCTCCACAAAGAGACCCCAGTTCTGGATACATTCCCCATTCCCATCCGTGGCACTTGACTTCCCACCTCATCCCCGGCGGGAGGGCAGAGCAATCTGGGTCATGCTTAACCTTGGTCTATGCAACAGACTGGGTTAATGGCCCCCAGACTGGCCCTGTGAGACCCCAGAGAGTTATAGGTGCCATTGGGGCTGGTTCTCATCACCATATGGGCAGGACAGCCAGAGCGACCACGTGGAAAAGCAACCCATCACTGCATCAGGGGCAATTCACCTCTGGGGAACGTGAGCGAAAGGCTACACTGGAGAGGGCTCTGCACCACCAGAGTTTAGATGCAGCAGAGAAGGCTCAGTGAATATGTCCAATCTCCTGGTGCCATCCCCCTCAAACCCTCTAAAACGCCAACACAAATGCTACGGAATCTAATGTGATTTAATGCCCACAAAGGCAAGGCTGCTTGCTCCCTTTCTGTAGCTGGGTAAATGAAGTTGCTACAGCTGCAGTTTCTGGCATGTCTCTATAGCCTGATCATGCTGGATGAGTTCAGTGTTTCATTACAGGGTTATTACGATGTTATTCATCAAAATGATTTAGTGAGCAGACTATGTATGTTTCAGGAGGCATGGCAGGATTTCCCTTCCTTTAAATAAAATCGGATATCTAATTTCATCAACCATTGACAACGAAGGCAAAGGTGATCAATTCAAAGCTGATTTCCTATGGAGCTGTATACAAATGATTTACCAAAAGAAATAAGACTTAAGTATTATAACAAGAAGAGGGGGACCTAGCTGACACACAATTTCAGTGTGAAGAGAACCAAGTTTTTACTACAGCAAGTTGTGCTGGAAATAAAGGTTTGGGGGGTAGGTTTCATATTTGTATCTATAAGGGCTGACTGCCAGTTGCAACAAAGTCAGCTTTTTCAGGGTGTCTGTTTCCAATGTAGCCCCATGTCTTGGCACTGGGAATCTCCCTTTTATATTCTTGGATCAGTATTTGGGAACAAACTGGACATAGTCCCCAGGGAATCTGCCCTGGGTTTTAGACTGAGCCCAGCGTCTGGGTGAGATTAACTGGGTAGATGCTCAGGGAGTGGAGACCTGGGCTGGGCTTTTCGAAGGAGCCTAAAGGAGTTTGATGCCATTCAGTGGCATTGGAGGGGTTCACTGCTGAATCCCGGTGCCTCGGCTTAACAAGTTCCCTGTAACCCATGACACAAAACCACGGGGCACCAAACTGGCAGTGGAATCACCCCATCCCTGACCCCCAGATTCTTTCTCCCCGTGGTTTTGGAAGAAAAGATCACTTCAGTTTTAGGTACAGCAAGGAAAGCCCTGGAGGCAGAAGTCCTGTCTCCCTGAGGCTGGTATAATGCAGACAGACAGCAGCAGTGCATGCTCCTCCCACAGGCCAGTTCCAAACTGTGGGTCAGCTGTGCCCTGGAGGGAGCAGCACTCTGGGGTGGAGCGAAGGCAGGACATTGACTTCCCCTCTCCCCAAGTCTCCACAGACCATTCAGCAGGTCACCCAAGACACTGCTCTGAGTGCAAGGCGGACGGGCGTTGTCTGGGACATGGACACCCCTCCACTGAGAACTGGACTGAGACCCACTAACTCGTGTCAGGCAGGCCCCCAGACAGTCACCACATGGTACCAGCTCTCAGCCTGGGCTCACGTCCACCAGTGTCCTAGAGGTGAAGGGGCTCTTCACTAATTACATACCATATTTTTTGGTGATTTTCAAGGCCCACCCTTCTAACACTGAAACAAACATGCAAAATTAAGGCCCCATCCGCCTCCTAATGTTACATCATTTATTGACAGCTCTGCAGTCCTCCCTATGCCATTACATTAGACAACAGCAATCTGCAGGGAATTTCAGTCTCCCCACCCAGATCGGAGGAGTTTCCTCACAGTAGGAATGGCCTGATTCTCTTCTGATGGTGGGATCCAAGATGCAGTGGCAGAAGGTACACAGCTGGGGTCCTTCAGGCTGCAGGGGAAGCGCAACATACAGGTGGGAAGGGATGCTGTACATCCCTATGTCCAGGTGTGCTCCTTGTGTAGCTACTCTTGAACAGAGATCAGTCCACGCTGCACAATTCAGACCTGGTTGTGGATTTCAACACCCCCAGGTTAGGGGCACTGGATGCAGAGTTTTGGTCTGACCCAGGGTAAAGACCAGGACTTTTTGCAAATGTCAGGTCTGGGCTCAGACCCCAGTTGTGGGTCACGCAGGGTATGTCTACACTGTAGTTAAACACCCACAGCTGGCCTGTGCCGGTTGACAGGCTAACAGGGCTGAGACTGACCGGCTGTTTAATTGCAGTGTAGACCTTCTGGCTGGGGCTGCAGCCTGAGCTCCGGAACCCTCCCACCTCACAGGGTCCTAGAACCCAGGCTCCAGCCCAAGCCCGGATGTTTGCACTGCAATTAAACAGCCCCTGTGCCCAAGCCCTAGTCACTTGGCATGGCCCAGCCGCAGGTATCTAATTGCAGTGCAGATATACCCTTGCTGGCCGGTGCACCCCCTCCTGGCCGAGCATGGCGCGTGTCAGGCGTACCCTCCGTGTCATGCACCCCCTGCCAGCGCTCACTCTCCAGGCCCCATGGTGATCTCCCCTTCTTGAGACCTGGCCCTGTGGCCAGATCGCTCCTAGAGTCTCACCTCTGCCAGGGTGCCCAAGTAAGTTCAAACAGAATCAGAGGTCCAACAGCTTTGGGTTGGGCCTTCATCTCCAACCCAGAGCTCAGTAGCCCTGGCCCCTTTGCACTCGGGGCTTGCATCTCTCCTCCTGGGGGGAGTACTAGGGGAACCCAGGCCCACTCTCTCTGGGTTCGAGCGCAGGGACTGTGTTTAGGCAGTTCAGGACTGCTCCTTGCTTCCCTGGCCTGCTCCTACCTCTTGCCTGCTTCAGGGGCCTGCCACCAAGCTGTCCTCTCTGGCTCCCTCTCCCTGAGTCCTTGGACACATCTCTCCCAGTCTGTTGCTGGTGTTAGCCAAATGGGCTCGTTTCCCCCTGGAGCGGCCCAATTACCCCAAGGAGGCACAGGAGTCTAGAAGACGGCTTCAAGTTCTTTATTGATCAGTCAGCTGAGCGGGTGTCCCCCTCGACTATTGCCAGAGGGAGGAACACAACTTACAAGCGCAGAGCAAGCCTTTTTTATACACAGTAACAAACAACTTAACGTGCATACATTCTGCTAACCTATGGAATTTTTAAATTCCTTTCTAGGGGTAAACGGGATACATCTGTTGGACTTCCTTGATTGATTGTTTTGTATACGTATAGGCGGAAGGCAGCTTCGTGCATGTGGGGAGCGGCTGGGAAAATAGGCAAATAGTTGACCTTTGCTCTAACACTGGGGAGTTTATTCAAGGTAACTCCAGTCCCAACCTCTCTGCCAGTAGCAGCCACCCCTCTGTCTAAGCTGTAGCCTTTTATCCCAGCTGTATTCAGCCAGCCACTTAGTCACCCCTAGAGAGTAATTGCTCCATCTATTAACCCCTTCATGACTGCTACTCTGTGGTATCAGTAGACCCCACACCACCCACCAAAGTCTGAGGGTCATTGAACTCAGGGTCATCTTCACTCTCGAGGAACATGAGAGACACCTCTTCCCCCAGAAACAGCATGTGTTGCCTCCACAATGCTCCCAGCCCCTGATCACCCAGGTGTCAAACCTGTGTTCCCTACAGTCTACTCCAGATCCAGCAGGCCTATTGCTCTGTCATGCAACTCAGCCAGCCAGCTGGAACCAGGGAAAAACCAATCAGGTTTTCACCTGGAATTCCCTTCAGGGGCTTGACAGTGCAGAGAGCTCCAGTGGCACTGAGCCAGGGGCCTGCAGGACCACCAGCTACAACTGGCCCAGGAAGCAAAAGACAGGGGGCCAAACTCTGAGGCGAATCTGAATCTGTAGGTCCAGCAGAAGGCTCCAGTGGTGTCAGTTACATCCCGTGCCAGCCCCCTTGATGTGGGGTCACACTGATTTATGCTCTGACCCTTTGCTAATATGTAATTGGCTCCTGTCCCTCAAAGCTTCTGCATTTAGCTCACGGAGCTGACAGGAGCCTACACTGCTGGAACCCAGCCACTGCAGGGCCAGAAGCAGGAGTGAATCACAAAAAACAGAGGTGGGGAAGGAGCTATACATACTGGGAGTCTCCTGCTTTAACGTAAACCTTCTTCCACCCCCCCAGCCTTATGTTCCGCTCACCGCACATCAGCAGAGTGCATTAGCAAAGCTCATGGACTGTAACTTCTGCCGTTGGCCACAGCTCCTCTGGAAGTGGTTTCTTGGGTTGCAGATCTGAGCTGAATGTCCTGTTTAGCACAGCAGATCATCGGACCTACCTGCTTCCAGCTAGAAATCTGATCCCTTTCAAATGCTCTCTCCTTGGCTTCTCTGGCATTCGGGAGAGACACTGCCCTTTGGAGAGGGGAGTTTCATTACAACTGTGTGAGAACGCGACAGTCAGACAGATGCCCAGGTAGAAGGAGCAGCTCAGGCAGATTTGACAAGAAATAAGCGTGACAAGTTCCTATGTCTTCTCAGGCTCCCTCTTGTAAAAGTATTCCTCAATTCTAAGGCCAGAAGGGACCCTTCTGACTATCCAATCTGACTTCCGGCTTGCGCACTGTGGAGAATGTCACCCGGTGATTGATTCTTCTTGCAAAATCTTGCAATGAAAAAAATACAGCATAAGCAGAGCAGTTTCAACTAGCAGGGTTCTGTTCTGCATTGGCGTGCTGGGTGGCTGTGCAGGGGATGAATGGCCTATCTGGTAGGGTGATGGGAAACACCCACTCTGTGTTCCCCTGTAGAACAGCATGGAGTACAGATGGAATTTGTTGCAGACCTGCAGCTGGTGTTTTTGTTCATTTATTTGAGAGTCTCGAAGTCTGAAAGTTCCAGCCTTGGCAGATTATTAATTTATGGGGGACAATCCCACCCACTTCCTCAGGGCCCCAGCAACAGGGGTGCTGCTTCTTGAGCAGTCCCTCATGGCCAGAATTTCTTTTAGCAGCCTTCCTCTGTTCTCCCTTTTCAGGGTCCCTTAGAGTATGTCTACACTGCAGTTAAAGCTCTGCAGCTTGCCCAGGCCAGCTGACTCAGGCTAAGGGGCTGTTTAATTGTGGTGTAGACATTGGGCTCAGGCTGGAGCCTGGGCTCTTGGGCCCTGTGAGGAGGTGTAGGTTACAGCTCATGCCGGCCGCAGTGAGCTCATGCTACATCACTAAGAATAGCTGGGTAGACATTGCAGCTCAGGCTGGAGGTTCGGTTCTGGAGCCTCGGAAAGGAGGTGGCTGGAGCACAATCCCTGCAAGCCCAAGTCTGTAGGTTCCGGCTCTGAGAAACACTGCTGCGAACTGACGCTCACTATGCCCACATACCCCTACAGCTTCCCCACAGCCTCTCTCATAAGTCCTACCGCCCTCCACTTGGGGTGGGTTTAATGCCCGCAAACAGTTCCAAACAGTCCCACCAATAAAGGCCCTCACTGCCATGTCCGGATTAACCTTTTGTGGGCCCCAGCACCAAACATATTTGTGGGACCCCATGTAGTTATTGCAGGCTCCGAGTGTGGTCCTGGTGTGGCTGTGCCATTGGTGCCATAGTATACCCGGTACTGAATCTCAGAGACATTTTTCATTTTGATCACACACCTCTACCTGACTATATGCATTGCCATACACAGCTCCCTCAGCCCCCAGTTTTTCTCATTGAGCTGTTCACCCATGTGGGTTTACCAGTGTCCACAGTGAGCAGAACTTTCATGGTGATCAGGGAAACTCCCCACAGATTTATTTCCTTCCTCATTCAGACCTTCTATAGCTATGTCTCCAGTACCACCCTATGTCACCAGTCACTGTATGTGGTCCTAGTCTCAGCTCAAAGTTCTAAAGCCAGCAGATACCTGATCAATTCTAACAAATCCCTCCCTCAGCACCCATCCTGCCATTTGAGCAAGCCACTTGCAAACACCATTTCCCAAAAGTGAGGACTTAGCCCTTGGGAATCTGAAGACACCGGCCTTTCTCCCTCTGCTTCCATCTACATGCTAGTCTACTACCTGATCACCACTACCTCTCCCCATACTTGTTTCCTTTCTACTTTGGACATGCTCCCCAACCAGCTGGGGCTATTCTCCTGCTGCAAGCCTGACCTGCTTCCTCTTTCCCTGCTCCCCTTGACATTCCTTTCCTACTGGTGACCTCTGTTCCTTGAGGTTAACTCCAGTTTCTTTATCTGCTCTAGCTTAATGGCTCCCAGCAGGGCCGGCTCCAGGCACCAGGCAACCAAGCTGGTGCTTGGGGCGGCACCTGGAGGGGGGCGGCGCGGCGCTCGGGCTGCCCTCCCCCCCGCGCCCTCCCCCCGGGAGGAGAGCAGCGAGCCCCTGCCGGGGCTTGCCGCCCTGCGCTCTGGCCGCCGGGGGGAGAGCCGAGCCCCAGCCGGGGCTCGCCGCCCTCTCGCCGCCCTGCCCCCGGCGCTCTGGCCGCCGGGGGGGGGGAGCGCCGAGCCCCCGCCGGGGCTCGCCGCCCTCCTCCCAGGGCTCCGGCCGCCCTCCCCTCCGGCGCCCTCCCCCCGGCCGCCGGGGGGAGAGCAGAGCCCCCGCCGGGGCTCGCCACCCTCGCCCCGGGGCTCCGGCCGCCCTCCCCCCGGCGGGAGAGCGGAGCCCCCGCCGGGGCTCGCCACCCTCGCCCCGGGGCTCCGGCCGCCCTCCCCCCGGCGGGAGAGCGGAGCCCCCGCCGGGGCTCGCCACCCTCGCCCCGGGGCTCCGGCCGCCCTCCCCCCGGCGGGAGAGCGGAGCCCCCGCCGGGGCTCGCCGCCCCCCCCCGGCTCCGGCCGCCGCCCCCCCCCCCCGCGGCGGGGGGGCGGCGGAGGCTTTTTTGCCTGGGGCGGCAAAAAAGCCAGAGCCGGCCCTGGCTCCCAGTAATCACAGAGCCACCTGCAGCTTCTCTGGCTATAGCCATGGGGCAAATTGCCAGAGGCCAGCCTTAGATAGCTGCAGCTACTAGTCCAGGGAGGGGTAGCAATTCCAAGGCTGAGCCCTAGGGAGCTGCAGACTCTGCAGTTAGGCACTTCACTCCTCTAGGCCATGGCTTTAAGTACCTGAGATGCCCATCACCTGCAGCAGAGGCCACCAATTCCCACACACCCCTCAGCTAGCACATAGTCGTGCAGAAAGTGCAGCCTGAATGATTTTGGAAGCTGGGGTGCCAGGAGATTCCCATCCCTGAGCAGCAGCTCTGCAACAAGCTCACATGCCCCCCCTCCGCTGTGGGACCAGAACCCCGTGAAGACAGTGGAGTTACCCTGTGTATAACCCAGTTCTGTCCAAAGCCTCTTGAAGTGAGTGGGAGTCTTTTCATTGTCTTTAATGGGCTGTGTATAGAAGCAAAGGACCCCATTCTAGACTACAGGAGCAAAGTGCATTCTATGCTGCACTGGTTTACTATTGTAACAGGAAGGTCTCACATTACCTAGTGAATAAGCAACACCTCCTACAGCAGTGGTTCTCAAACTTTTTTTTCATGGACCACTTGAAAATTGCTGAGGGTCTCGGCGGACCACTTCCTGATCTTTCCAAATGTTGTTTGTACCATTAACTAACTATTGTAAAGCGCTTTGGATAAAAGTGCTATATAAAAAAAACCCCTATAATAATTAAAGTTTTTTTGTCCTACAAATAAAAGCACACAACTCATATTTTAATATCAGTAGTCTTACCTTTCTAATGTGATGGATGTGTCCTCTCTCCTCCGCTGCAGCAGCCCCCGAGCTGGGGCTGGGAAGGGGGGGGGGCCTCTTCCGTTCCTCTCTCCCCTGCCATGGCAGCCCCCGAGCTGGGGCTGGGAAGAAAGGGGGTCTCTCCCCCTCTTCCCCACTGCAGCAGCACCTGAGCTGAGGCTGGGAAGGAGGGCCATCTCTCTCTGGCAGCTGCAGCCCTGGAGCTGGGGAAAGTCGTCTCTTTCTCTGGCCACCACAGCCCTGCACATCCCAAATTCCCCCCAGACCCTCTTCTCACCCCACTGCCCCCTCTCACCTACCCCCATTTCCCCCCCAAGGCCACCACCTCACCTTACATGTGCGTCTTCTCCAGGGTCCAGGCACCTAATTAGTGGAGCCAAGCCTTCGCAGCTCCACTAATTAGGTGAGTGGCCCTTCATTCTCTCATGTGCGGCCGCTCAGGTGCGCACCTTAGTGGGAACTATCTGCGGACAACCTGAATGGAGTTCGCGGACCGCTGGTGGTCCACAGACCACAGTTTGAGAACCTCGGTCCTACAGCACCTAACTTTTTTCTGAGAGGCTTTCCACCCAATTATTAAATGTAAACCTGCTTAGCTTACAAGGGCTGAAAATATCAGGTAGTATGGTCACAAAAGCAAGGCACTTCTGAATTCAGTAAGAATTTTGGATGTGCACAGAACACAGACAGGACTGGTTCCCACATGGTTACAGAACTGCAGTAAAGTGGCACAATTTTCAGCTTGTGTGATTGGAGGATATCTGGATCCATATTATTAGACTATCCTACATAAATGAAGAAAAGTTGAGGTGCCTTTATTATTCTTTTGTTCCACTCTTCATTTCTATGGGGAATTTGCCAATGCAATATTACTGTCTTTCTTTTAAACAAAAACAAAACAAAAAAAACTAAAAAAAAATGGCAATGGCTGTTGAAAATAGCAATTCCAGTCCTAGTTAGCACTGGGAAGACCCCAGCATTTGTTGGTCAATTTTATCTTACTTTTTCTACAGCAAATTACAGTGGATCAGTATATTTGATTTGGGAGAAATGAAGTAACAGCTGCCCAAATTGAGCTTGAGCACTCCTGAATTTTGAGAATGTTCAAATCTGGAAGGCAGGTGCTAGATTCCCTTTCTGAATATTGGATAAAACTGGAAAGGAAAAGTCAATTTCTGCTTCCATGGCTCAGATGTGGAAATCCTCCTGCGTGCCTGGTACTGTACCTAAAGCTAACCAGGTCCTCTAGTACAGTGCTTCTCAAAGTCAGGCTGCCGCTTGTTCAGGGAAAGCCCCTGGCAGTCCGGGCCGGTTTGTTTACCTGCCGCGTCTGCAGGTTCGGCCAATCGCAGCTCCCACTGGCTGCGGTTCGCCGCTCTAGGCCAATGGGGGCTGCGGGAAGGGCGGCCAGCACATCCCTCAGCCTGCGCCACTTCCCGCAGCCCCCATTGGTCTGGGACGGCGAACCGCGGCCAGTGGGATCCACGATCGGCCGAACCTGCGGATGTGGCAGGTAAACAAACTGGCCGGACTGCCAGGGGCTTTCCCTGAACAAGCAGCGGCCCGACTTTGAGAAGCACTGCTCTAGTAGAGCCTCTCCTCCCCTACTTTTCATTTTAACTTCTCCTAGTGGGGTCCACATACCTCCCTTGCTAGGCTTCAGATAGAGAGGTGCACTGTCCATTCATTCCACCCAGTTCCTTCTTTGGGGGCTGCCAGGCGACGTCACACCAGCATCCCTAATCCAGTCTGGGGAAGTCTTCTGAGGGTGATATCTTCTAGTCCCTTGCATACTTGTTCCCCATTCACACTGCCACCCCCTTCTAGCAGCCAGCTCTCCATTCACAGCAAGCTGCGGTGCATGGGGTCTCAGCTTCCCCACTCCCTCCCCCACACTGTCCTGTTGATAGTAGGATTACCATATTTCAACAGTCAAAAAAGAGGATGGTGGGCGCCCCGCCCTAGCCCCGCCCCTGCCCCTCCCACTTCCTGCCCCCTGACTGCCCCCCTCAGAACCCCCAACCCCCCCTGCTCCTTGTCCCCTGACTGCCCCCTCCTGGGACCCCTGCCCCTAACTGCCCCCCAGGACCCTACCCCCTACCTAAGCCTCCCTGCTCCTTGTCCCGACTGCCCCCTCCTGAGACCCCCCCATCCTAACTGCCCCCCTAGGATCCTACCCCCTACCTGTCCCCTGACTGCCCAAAACCTTATCCACACCCCCACCCCCTGATAGACCCCCGGGACTCCCACACCCCATCCAACCACTCCCCGCCTCCTGACAGACCCCCTCCCCAGAACTCCCGACCCATCTAAACCCCCCTGCTCCCTGACCCCTGACTGCTCCGATCCCTCTCCCCACCCCTGACCCCTGACAGCCCCCCCCCAGAGCTCCCAACCCCCCTGCTCCTTGTCCCCTGACTGCCCCTTCTGAGACCCCCCCATCCTAACTGCCCCCCTAGAACCCTACCTGTCCCCTGACTGCCCAAAACCTTATCCACACCTCCGCCCCCTGACAGCCCCCCCCAGAACTCCTGACCCATCCAACCCTCCCCCTGCTCCCTGTCTCTTGACTGCCCCCTCCAGAACCCCCCTGCCCCTTCTCCGACCTCCTGTCCCCCTTACCGTGCCGCTCAGAACAGCGTGTCGGGCTCCACGTGGAGCCGGACATGCTGCCGCGCTCCCCCATGGTCCGGAGCGCATAGCCCGGTTCCCGCCCTCGCAGAGTGCTGCTGAGCGGCGCGCTGGGCAGCAGGGGAGGGGGAGCAGGGGGAGGAGCTCCAGACTGCTGGAGGCCCGTTGCGAATGGCTGGCGATCTGCGAATGCAGGGAGAGGGAGGGGGAGGGAGGGAGAGAGAGGAGGGGAGTGATCTGAAGCTGCAGGGGAGAGGAGGGGGGAAGCGGAGGAGGGGCTCTGGCTGCCGGAGGAGTGGCTCGATCCGGCTGGCTGCCCTGTCAGCCGTGCCGTGCTCTGCATGGGGCGGGGGGGGGGTGTGTGTTAGAAATCCGGACATTTACAAATTCCCCCCGGATGCTATTTTTAAACTCAAAAAGCCGGACATGACCGGGAGAATCCGGACGAATGGTAACCCTAGTTGATAGCGGCCAAGGGAATGCTGGGAAATGTAATTTCTTCCCTGCTCCAGGGCAGGCTCTCTAGGCAGGGAGCTGGCCAAGGAACTACAGCTCCCAGGACCCCTTGGGTTCTGAGCTCCCATGCTGGATCCTGCTGCTCAGAGGCTCCGCTGCTTGTGCAGCTCTGCAAGAGGGGAGAAAGCAAGTGTTATGGTCCCCCTTGTGAGCTTGGGCCCAGCGCCATGGTAAATCCGGTACTGCTCACTGCCACCTAAAGGTTCATACTTATTTCTGGCTCTTCTGTCATCCACATGGAGATCTTCCCTGCCCACCATCTGCCATTCCCAGGGTTACTGCTCACCACTGCCTCTGACTTCCTTCTCATGCCAGCATCTCCCACGTTCTGCCAGCCCAGGCAGTCTATATACCGCCCTCCTCCAGAGAGCTGCTCCCGATTGGCTGGAACAGAGGAGAGCTCTGCCCACACTGGACACTACTTTTGATCCTGAGCCCTTAATGGAACAGTATCCTGGGTTTTCCCACCATCCAACTCCTGATTCCCAGGGACCATTTCCTCTCTTCTGCTACCAGGCCATTTCCTGAGCTTTCATTTATTCCAGCTCCCTGGAATGGGTCTTTTGGCCCCCTCTACTCTTTATGGGCCAGGGGAGAAGGGGGACACCACACCTGTGAGTTATGAGCTATATGTTCCCAGTGCTTGCAGTGTACCCACTACCACAGCCCATGTGACAGCATATATCGTGCTAATGTTTATCCCTGGTGAGCTGCCTCCTACCCATCAGAGCTCCCACAGCACTATCAAGGAGACACCTGTCGCCTGCTTCCCTGCTCAGGGTCACAAGAGAACGGCAACCCGTGCAGTAAATTCTCCTCAGCACTTTGGCTCGAGCTGCTAGGGCAAAACTGTCACGTTAAGTACCATGCCAAGCAGGGAGAACCAGGTCCCCCCCGCACATGTTGGAATCATCACCGCAGCAAACAGGGAGGGATGGTGCTTCATAAACAGCTTGCAAGACACGTTTCTCTCGCTTGCTTCCCTTTGCGGCTCAGAGCTCTTTGTGCATGGAAATGACGCTAGAAACTAAAGAGGTGTCTCCGAAACATACCAACCCCCCGCATTCTGGAATGAATTGCAAATGGCAATTAATGAAACACTCGCTCTAAAGAAGTACCGAGGGGAGTCAAACTCTGTGACTCACTGTGGTGCCACGTGCCAAAAAGAGAAGGGATGCTTATGAATGGCTATTCCCAGAAAAAAGGGTTTTAAATCATCAGCCAGCACTATTGCTCACAACCTGATGCTTTTAGGTTACCCAGCAGAGACTTTACTACTCTTTCTATCATGAAACAAGCATGTAACCCTGTTGCTTATTACCTGGAGATATTTATTGCAAGTATCTGCTCCCTAAATTCTGCTTTTGCTCACTGGACAATTTTTCACAATGTCAAATATTGGTGACAAATGGTTACCAAATATCAGGCAGTGTTTCCACAGTACGGTGTAACAAAATACAGCCTCAACAGCTCATTGTGCCCTGCTATGTTACACTAAAGGGCTTTCAGTGTGGCCCATGGCAAACATAAAACACCGCTCTCCAAAAGCCATTGCGTAGTGGCAATAAGCACATAGGAATTGCCACACAGGAATAATACAGCCATCTGTTTAGCCCAGGGGTGGGCAAACTATGGCCCACAGGCCAGATCCGGCCCCTCAGGGCTTTGGATCTGGCCCATGGGATTGCCCCCCGTGGCGCCACGAGCCCAGCGCCGCTCTCAGAAGCAGCCCCTGGACGGGGGGGAGGGGCAGAGGGCTCCGTGCGTTGGCCTTGCCTCCAGGCACCGCTCCCCGCAGCTCCCATTGGTCGGGAATGGGGAACCGCGGCCAATGGGAGCTTCGGGGGAGGTACCTGGAGGTGTGGCAAGGGCAGCGCATGCAGAGCCCTCCGCCCCCTCTTCCCCAGGGGCTGCAGCGCTTCCTGGAGTGGCGTGGGGCCGGGGACAGGGCAGGCAGGCAGGGAGCCTGCCCTGGCCCCGGTGCGCACCGCTGCCACCCCAAAGCCTCCTGCACCCCACCCCCCAACTCCCTGCCCTAAGCCTCCTGCCTGCACCTTGCACCCCTCCTGCACCCCAACTCCCTGCCCTGAGCCCCCTCGTACATCCCACACCCCAACCCCCTGCCCTGAGCCCCCGCCACACCCCGTGTCCCTCCTGCACCCCAACCTCTGCCCTGAGCCCCCTCCCGCAGTCCACACCCCTACCCTGAGCCCCCTCCTGCACTCCACACCCCTCCTGCACCCCAACCCCCTTCCCTGAGCCCCCTCATACACCCTGCACCCCTCCTGTGCCCCAATCCCTTGCCCTGAGCCCCTTCCTGCACACCGCACCCACACCCCGCACTCCCTCCCACACCCCAACCCCTTGCCTCGGCCCTGCATACAATTTCTCCACCCAGATGTGGCCCTCGGCCCAAAAAGTTTGCCCACTCCTGGTCTAGCCCAATATCCTGCCTCAAATGGAGGCCAATATCTGATGCTTCAGAGGAAGGTGTAAGACCCTCCTCACATGCCTAGTTGTGCAATCCCAGACCCAAAAGAGGAAGGAGGAATTTCTTCTTGACCACAGCTGGTAATCATCTTGTGCCCTGAAGCATGAAGCATTACTTGTACAGTGCTGGACAACTGGTGGAATGTGAACGTCCCAAGAACTTACAGTTTCAAGGCACAAGCAGGTGCAATGGTTAATGACTGTGATAAACTGTCTGTGTTTCAGACCCACATAAAAGGGATGCTGTCACACGCTTTATAAAACGGATGTCTCTCCTTCTGCACCCCATACAGCCCACGTATGCTGTACTGTATGGCGGTCTGGCCATTGCAATGTAGTCGGCAATCGATTCCATGATTGCTGACTCTGGCCCAGGACTGAGGCAGCCTGGCTGCTGGCCCTGTGCAGCACAAGCTGCATTGCTCTGTCTGCGAGCTAGAGAACCAGGGAGCAACAGGTCTGTGAGGGCTAATCCTCCTCAGTAAAGAATCCATTTGGGATCACATCACCTGTCTCTTCATGGTCACAAGGGCAAGAATAACCCCAGTCCTGAGCATGGAGGCTTCTGCAACTCTCCCAGAGAAACAGCATCAGCAACAGCCAACTGACAGAGCTGCCAGAGGGACAGATGATCCAGCCCCCTGATAATCAGTGCGTGAAAAGATCTCAAATGGAGAGGGAATAAGGATGAAATTTAAAACCTGCCCACTGCCGCAGGGTGAGCTCAGTGCAGAAGCCTTGCAGGGAAATCACAAAGCCCCTGCCCCAGTATCCGGCTCTCCCCACAGCCAGTCCCACCTTCCCCAATGCTCTCGCAGAGAATGCAGCATGTTAGGGAAGGCTCGGATGTTCCTGTGGTGGAAGGAGATGGGAGTCCTGTTCCCAGCTCTGTGGCTGACTTGTCTTGTGACCTAACGTAAGTGACATGATCCCTCTGTGCCTGTTTCCCCATCAGTACCTGTGGCTAATGCTGCTCACCCACCCTTCTAAATCCTGCTCCAAGCTACAGCTGGGTGCTCAGTACTACCATGCTCAGTTTGATCATCTAGGGTGGTCTGTGATATGCAGAGAAATAAGAGGCCTCCCGTCGTCCAGGATAGAATGAAACAACCCCGGCGGTAAGCCCTGCTTCCAATGAAGGGCCTGTAGGAATTGCGGCCCCTCTGTGGGCACAGCGTGGATTGAAGGGGTTAATTCTCTCCTGTCACATTGTAAATTCTAGGTGTCAGCACCTGATGTTAAACGGTGATGGAACTGAACAGCGGATCATTAGTGATTATTGTTTCCAAAGGAAAATTATATTGATAACCTATTCTCTTTGTCCCCAAATAAAATCATCTCTTAATAAATCAGATGAATTCTCTTAATGAATCCTGCCTGAGCCATCTGCTCTTTACGAGTGCCCTAATGCAGGATGGCTGCTGCTTGAATGAGAACAACAGCACCATCTACCTCTCTGCAGATCAGGAATGTAACTTACTGTGCAGCAGGAAGGGTCCGTATTTTTTGCTGCTGCCTTTCCTATGAGATCCCTTGGGGTGCGGGAGCTGATCAGGGATTACAGCTGTGTGTGTGTGTGTGTGTGTGTGTGTGTGTGTGTGTGTGTGTGTGCGTGTGCATGTGTGTGTGTGACATCATAACAGAGAGGCGTGGACAGGCTTCCTTTACTCAGATCTGCATCAAGGTTGTTGCCAAGGACAGTTCAGATGTGATGAGACAGTGGGGCCAGCTGGCAGTGCTTGGGAGAAAAGGGGAGCAGCATGCCAAAAACCCGAATACTCTGTTGCAGTAGAAGAAACAGTCTGCAAGAAACCTTGTAGCCATGCCCTCTTGTGCTGTGAGTCTGGCAGCTGCGACAAGCTAAGTTGGGACAGGCAAGAAGGGAGAGATGTCTAGGGACCATCTGCAATGGGTGTGCAGCAGGAAGCGGTAGAGCAGGTATCTCTTTCCTTTGATTCAGCGCTGAAATACTAACCTAGCATGATGCTAAGGAGCACTAAGCTGCTGAAACAGCTGTCTGTCAGCATGGGAGACAAAACCTCAAGGTCCTCCTGATTCCTCAGGGTCGTTAAAGACCATGGTTAGGAGTGCTAAGCCTGGTGTCCCAGAGGAATTCCAGCATGAATACTTGTTTGTAGCGTGCCATACCGATGGTGTTGTTAGTAATTGCAGTCTGCATACCTAAATCCCCCTGGCAGTCTGGGTTCAGCACCTAGTCTTTCCTTCCTGTCTTATGTAGTGTTGCTGAATGCTGCTCTCCAGAGGGGGCTGCATTTCAGTGGTGGGCAAAGCACTAAACAGTTAGGAAAGCACCTTGGAAGCCATTGGGTGGAAGGGGCTACACACAAATGTGCAGTTGTGATCTGTCTTGACTTTCTGGAATTAGACTCATGGCAAGATTTGCAGGACTGCGTAGGAGGGGCTGGGGCTCCCTGCCCTCACCAAGACACCTGTTACACAGGGGTATCTGGACCTCAAGACTGGCATTTTCAAAGGGATTTGAGCATGTAATTCCCATAGGCTCATTGGAAGCCCCAGCCTAAATGCATGCAGTACTCACCAGAACAACCAAAACAACACATGCCCTTTATTCAGAGCATAGACCCAGGAAGCAAACCAGCTATCAACAGAACTGGCCGTACTGCAGTGGCACTTCCCCAAAAGTGCAGACTAGCAAGTTATATGGTTTGCTGGGTGAAGTGATAGGAAGGGAGAGTGTCAGCAAAGCCACCTGCTTAACTCCCGCTGAGCCTATATACATCCCTGGAGTATGAACAAGGGTAATGGACTTACTATTTCCAGGAACAAGCTCATGGTGGGGCGTTTTGGGCCGTTATTTAGGGAATCTTCCTTATGCTACAGAAGGAAAGCCCTAGGCCACCTATGTCCTCTCAGAGTTTCAGATTGCAGACCTGGCTTCATTTCCCCTGCTTCGCCTAAACTTTCTACCAGGCTAGCACGTGCTTTTAACTCTAACTTGCAATACTAAATATATAAACAAAGAGGCATTTCTTGGCTCTCTTCTGGCTGGTTGCACATATAAATTAGCTGTGCCCACAGCACTTTGTTCTCTGCAGAATATTTGGTCGGGAGTGGAGCATCTGGGAGTGTGAGTCTGAGACAGGATTAGACAGTAACTCAGGCAGGGAAATCATTAATGAAGAAGACAGGGAAAAGCCAGAAGTGCAGCAACAGCCAAGCAAACTTTAGTCAACAGCAAACTAAAGTGATCAGGAACAGTCAGCATGGATTCACCAAAGGGAAGTCGTGCCTGACTAACCTAATTGCCTTCTATGATGAGATAACTGGCTCTGTGGATGAGGGGAAAGCAGTGGATGTGTTATTCCTTGACTTTAGCAAAGCTTTTGATACAGTCTCCCACAGTATTCTTGCCGCCAAGTTAAAGAAATATGGGCTGGATGAATGGACTGTAAGGTGGATAGAAAGCTGGCTAGATCGTCGGGCTCAACGGGTAGTGATCAATGGCTCCATGTCTAGTTGGCAGCCGGTTTCAAGCGGAGTGCCCCAAGGGTCGGTCCTGGGGCCGGTTTTGTTTAATATCTTTATTAATGATCTGGAGGATGGTGTGGACTGCACTCTCAGCAAGTTTGCAGATGACACTAAACTAGGAGGCGTGGTAGATACACTAGAGGGTAGGGATCGGATACAGAGGGACCTAGACAAATTAGAGGATTGGGCCAAAAAAAACCTGATGAGGTTCAACAAGGATAAGTGCAGAGTCCTGCACTTAGGACGGAAGAATCCCATGCACTGCTACAGACTAGGGACCGAATGGCTAGGTAGCAGTTCTGCAGAAAAGGACCTAGGGGTCACAGTGGACGAGAAGCTGGATATGAGTCAACAGTGTGCTCTTGTTGCCAAGAAGGCTAACGGCATTTTGGGCTGTATAAGTAGGGGCATTGCCAGCAGATCGAGGAACGTGATCGTTCCCCTTTATTCGACATTGGTGAGGCCTCATCTGGAATACTGTGTCCAATTTTGGGCCCCACACTACAAGAAGGATGTGGAAAAATTGGAAAGAGTCCAGCGGAGGGCAACAAAAATGATTAGGGGTCTGGAGCACATGACTTATGAGGAGAGGCTGAGGGAACTGGGATTGTTTAGTCTCCAGAAGAGAAGAATGAGGGGGGATTTGATAGCAGCCTTCAACTACCTGAAGGGAGGTTCCAAAGAGGATGGAGCTCGGCTGTTCTCAGTGGTGGCAGATGACAGAACAAGGAGCAATGGTCTCAAGTTGCAGTGGGGGAGGTCCAGGTTGGATATTAGGAAACACTATTTCACTAGGAGGGTGGTGAAGCACTGGAATGCGTTACCTAGGGAGGTGGTGGAGTCTCCTTCCTTGGAGGTTTTTAAGGCCCGCTTGACAAAGCCCTGGCTGGGATGATTTAGTTGGGAATTGGTCCTGCTTTGAGCAGGGGGTTGGACTAGATGACCTCTTGAGGTCCCTTCCAACCCTGATATTCTATGATTCTATGATTCTATGAAACACCCTCCCCTCCCCCAGGGAGCAGGAGCAGGTGCTAGGTCTCAGCAAATACGGAATAAGAAAATATTTGTCAGTTCTTTCCTTGCAGCTACCAAAGTTAGTGCCTTGATTTTTGACAAACTGGATGAGGTATTCCAGGGATGGCAAACAGCCGGTACACAATGCTTCTCCAGCTGGCACCCTGCCAGCCAGGATTCAGGGGGCACAGGGCAGCCAAAGCCACCCACTGTGTTATGGGATTGTCTCCATTCACTTGTGTGAGAGACAGTGACGCGTCGCATGGTGACACTTCCAGTCCTTCGGACGGGTTGCTATGGTGGGATTAAGCTGGAACAATTCTTGGCAAAATCAGAAGATCTGGTCCTGAATTGAACAACTCGAGACAAGTGGGGGGCTTGGCGGGTGAAGCCAACAGAGCTTGTAAACTCTGCAAACCAAATGACAGTATTTTTTAGCCTGATACATTATATTTTCCTTGCGAAGAAAAATGTCCTAGGATCCCTACACCTGAGAGGAGATTGGGGGGGGGGGGAGAGGGGAGAAGGGGCAGCAGTGAGGTCTAGTGCGTAGGGCCCTGGACTGGGAGTCAGGTGATCTGACTTCCATTCCCAGCTCTTCCACTGACCTTTGGCAAGTACCTTCCTCTACCACCCTGTGTCTGTCTCGTCTTTTCACATTGTGAGCTCTTTGGGACAGGGACTGACTCTTACTATGTATTTGCCCAGCACCTAACACACAGGTGCCCTGATCTCAGTGAGGGGCTGCTGTATTACAAGGCATAATAACAACCCAGCACACAAGGGCTTTTCCCTCTGTGTATGCTGCTCAAGGCAAGCTGAGGCAAGCTGAATAGGATTAGTTTTGCTTATAGCCCCCTGGTGGAAAGGAACGTGTGGGGCAGTGCTGAGTGAATTGCTGGATGCAGGGCATGGAGAAGGGGGGTGCCAGAGTGCAGACAAGTTCCTGGGGCTCAGTAAGGGAAGGTGTACATGGGGCAAAAGGGCTGAATGTTTTGCATTTGGATTTAAGAGAAAGGGATGAGGTCAAACATGGGCCCAGTCATCTCCCGCCTTGGCTCCTCCTCGCTTCTCTCAGCAGGGCCTTAATTATTTGCTAGGGAGGGGACACAAATAGACAACAGCTCGTGATGGGTCAGCTTCAAAAGGAGAGCAGGACTTGGATCAGAACCCAGGGACTGAATCCCACCCCCAGCCACAGGAGGGGGAATTTTAGAATTGAATCCACATCTGGATGGGAACTTGGGTCTAAGAATGTAATGAGGCAAGAATCAAACTATGGGCTAAATGGGACAAAATACAGCTGTATACAGGCATGATGGGGTCAGTAGCTGAGACCTCCGGCACCACACATAAAGCCCCTATCACTTGTGCAATAGAAGCACTCCACTGGCTACAAGTGGCAGGCTGTTATCTTCACTGGGGCCAGCCACTAGAGGGCAACAGGCTCACACAAATATACCTGGGCTATGGAGAAATCTGGATGGAAACCTCATGCCTCAGGTCTCTCTTTGGGGGTGCCAAGGCCCTGCGCCCAAGCTCTGGGGAGGCCAAGATTCAGCTCCTCACCTGGACCTGAACCCCATGGCTCTGGCTCATCCAGGGCCGGCTCCAGGCACCAGCTGAGCAAGCAGGTGCTTGGGGCGGCCAAGGGAAAGGGGCGGCACATCGGGCTCTTCGGCAGCAATTCGGCAGAGGGTCCCTGTCCCTCTCGGAGGGAAGGACCTGCTGCCGAAGAAGAAAGCGGTGCGGTGGAGCTGCCGCCAATCGCGATCGCGGCTTTTTTTTTTTTTTTCCGCCGCTTGGGGCGGCAAAAATCCTGGAGCCGGCCCTGGGCTCATCTCTGCTTTAGAGCTAGTTCAGAACACTGCTTGCTACACTTGCTTCCCATAGAATATCCAATCAAGTGCAAGGTCTCAGTCCTAACTCCGCTTTCCAGGGACAATGGAACGTCCTTCCACAAGTCCAAGAGGCCGAGCGTTCTCGGGGGCTGCTTGGTTCAAAGATCATTCTGGTTTAGGAAGAAACCCATTACTTTTTATTAGGTTGAAATAAACCAAGTTAGGTTTAAAAACAGGAGGAAACCTATTGTTTAAGTCTGTCAGTACTGCTGTCTTTGCCATGTATCTGGACAAAATCAGAACAAGGCATCGCACACAAACTCAACAGTTTATCTTAGCTTGTAAACAAATCAGTGGCCTCCCAACTCAATAGTTTGAACAAGATGAGCAGCCAAAAAGACTGAGACTGGGATGAACTGACCCAGGAACTTAGGACCATCACAAACCTCACCAGGAGTGAGGAGCATTTCTCCAACCCAGCCTTCTCTAACATACAGAGAGAGCATTCAGAACCCCAGAACCTCCGACAAACTCTACCAAAACAAAGCACTCCACTGCACAAACATTCCCCCCCGCAGGGAGAGAACAGAGCACACATGACAGATGTTAGTCAGGTCACTTAAGGCACCGCTGGAAGATGCTCAGATACTCTGGTGGGGAGCGCTGGAGAAGAACCTGAGCAGAACAGAAGAAGGTCTGGGGGGTGGGGCTGGGTCAGGACCCAGAAAGTTAGATGCTTCTCTGAACCGGCTGACGAACCTTTTTGGGGTTGTGAAATGAGGCTGGAAGTATCTTCAGAACAGGCTTTTGGGTGACATTGCTGGGACTCCCTGCTTCCGGGCAGGCTGCAGTGAGAACCAAGAGCTAAGTATATCAACAGTGGAGGGAGCGCACCAAGGTGGGCGGCTGTTGGCTCAGATCTTGACATTCGGTGAAGCTGCAGCATTGCTGTTTGGTGGTGCTAGGATGCAGGGCAGGGAAGGATGGGCATAAGAGAAGAGTGATATCTGAAAGGAGTTCACTTCCCCAAGCAACAGCAATCCAAGCAAGGGGGTAGGTGTGAACCCGTAGCTGGGCCAGGGCACCTCCCCACTGCTCTCCACCACATTATGGTCTGTATTAGTAGGAGCATTGCCAGCAGATCGAAGGAAGTGATTATTCCCCTCTATTCGGCACTGGTGAGGCCACACCTGGAGTATTGTGTCCAGTTTTGGTCCTCCCACTACAGAAGGGATGTGGACAAATTGGAGAGAGTCCAGTGGAGGTCAACACAAATGATTAGGGGGCAGGGGCACATGACTTACAAGGAGAGGCTGAGGGAACTGGGCTTATTTAGTCTGCAGAAGAGAAGAGTGAGGGGGGATTTGATAGCAGCCTTCAACTACCTGAAGGGAGGTTCCAATGAGGATGGAGCTAGGCTGTTCTCAGTGGTGGCAGATGACACAACAAGAAGTAATGGTCTCAAGTTGCAGTGGGGGAGGTCTAGGTTGGATATTAGGAAACACTCTTTCACTAGGAGGGTGGTGAAGCACTGGAATGTGTTACTTAGGGAGGTGGTGGAATCTGCATCCTTAGAGGTTTTTAAGGCCCAGCTTGACAAAGCCCTAGCTGGGATGATTTATTGGTGTTGGTCCTGCTTTGAGCAGGGGATTGGACTAGATGACCTCCTGAGGTCCCTTCCAACCCTGATATTCTATGATTCTATGGTCAATGCCACTTATTACCTTGAGCAGCATGAGGAATCTACAAAGGGGGTGTCTGGGGCCTCTTCCCTGGTGCATTTTAGGAGGTTTAAGACCTTTCAGAAAAGAGATTTTATAGCAAAAAGTCCCTGTGATTTGCCAGTGGTGAGTTCATTCTGCTAAAGCAAAACCAGCAGCTGAGCCCCAACCAGGCTACGAACTCCACCATGGCCTCCCAGGCCCCCATGTTCAGATGGGCTCAGGGCCGCCCAGAGGATTCAGGGGGCCTGGGGCAAAGCGGGGGAGCTGCGGCGCTTGTACTCACCCGGCGGCGGTCCAGGTCTTCGGCGGCATTTCGGCTGCGGGGGGCCCTTTAGTTGCTCTGCGTCTTCGGCAGCACTGAAGGAGCCGCCGCCGAAATGCCGGCGAAGACCCGGAGCGACTGAAGGGCCTCCCGCTGCCGAAATGCCGCCGAAGACCTAGACCGCCGCCGGGCCAGGGCTCGCGGGGCTCCTGTGGGGCCCGGGGCAAATTGCCCCACTTGCCCCCCCCTCTGGGCGGCCCTGGATGGGCTCCCGCCCTGTGTGTGACAGTAGCTGGGCCTGTGAGCTCCTCCAGCACCAGCTGCCAGAGCTGCCAGGCTGGGCAGCTCTGTGGAAGTCAATGGGGGCTTCCCTGACCGGCCCAACTGAGAGCCTGACCTCGGGTGTCTCACTGGGATGTTAGGCCCCAGGCTTTGTAAATGGCACAAACCATGTTCTTCCTTCCTGTGTTCCCGAGCTTCCTGTCCTTCCTCTTCCTCTCCTACCCCCAGCCTCCATTTCCTTCTGACTCCGCCTCTTTCCCAGTGATTAACGACTCTTTCCCCTTCTTCCATCTAAATCTCCCCTCCCGCATCCTCCTCCCCTCTGGGCACCAAGTCGCTCAGCTCCTGCCCCATGACGCTGTCACTCAGTGGGGCTGGGCAATAGGAGCAGGACTGCCGGCTCGACAGATACAAAGGCTGTCTCCGTTTGCCTCCATTCTGCTTCTCCAGCCCATTCCGTTCATCCCTCCATCCCCATCTCTTTCTCCTCTCCCCATTCCCTCTCCTGCTCCATGCCCTTGCCATCTTGTCCAGTCACTCCTGGGTCCCCCAGAGTCTCTCCAGCTCCTGAATCTGCTCCCTCTTTGCACTGTGCCAGCAGCGGTGAGGAAGCAGGCAGGGCTGTTCTATTGCCCCAGGGGCTGGCTGGTCCTGTCTTGACCACAGAGACGAAGGGTGGTCAGTAGTAGGCAGTCTTCCTTCACCCCTCTCCCAATAGGACACAGAGGAATCCCCCATCAGAGGCGAGGAGGCAGATGAGGGACTTCCAGCTGGGATGCCTCTTCTCCCCATTCCAGGTGCCACTGGCCAGCACCTGAAAGCCCCTAGGTCTGCACCAGTAGGTGGGACTCAGTGAACATAGAGCTCCTGGACTTTGTGGGGGTCTCTATTCTCTTGGTGTAGTTCTCGCCCTCCCCCTGTGTTGGGGTCCACTAGGCATAGCTACCAGGTAACTCAGGAGAGCGGAAGGCCAGAAGTGCCGATGAAACTCTTTTGCTCTGGGCCTATCTGAACCCCCAGACCCCATCTTGTGAACTCTCACCTACTTCTGTGCTAACTGCTTACATGCTGAAGCAGAAGTGTAAGGGTCAGCTTTTCTCTAGCATACAGCTGCTGTTTTGCTCAGACTGCTGTAAACAGGCCTTGCAAGGCCAAAAGATAAGCAGACGAATGGGAATTTTTCTAATTGGAACTGCTAGAGAAGGGAGGGGTGGGAGGGGTAAGAGGGAGTAACAGAACAAAGGCTTACACAGAAACAATTTGGAGTATAAAAGGTAAAATTTGTTTGTATTTGTTGCACTGGATTTGAGACATGCTGGTCTCCTAGTGCCATTTCAGAGCTCTGAAATAAACTTGGCTTGCTTTCTCCCCTCGGTGTCTTTATTGGTGCCAAGCACACCGGGCGACGGACCATTGTTGTCCCCTCGAGCCCATTTGGGCGGGCAACAGTTTTGGCATCCCTGGGTGGGCTCGAGGCTGAAATTTAGCCTTGCCCGGATCCCTCCTGGTGGCCGACGGATTACGACGACGACCAACGCCTAGAGCGCTCACCGGTGACTTCATCGGGGGCCTCGGCAGAGATGTGGTTTGCTCGACCCCGGAGGGCACAACGGTGCAACGCACTCAGACAGTGGAGAAGCAGCTGCGGGCGACGGTGGGGAACCGGTCCCGTGGATAGGGCGAGGGTGCAGAACCGGACCCTTGGATAAGGTAGGAACAGTCCAGTGGGGACTTTATCTGTTTTGACCTGGGGACGCCCAGAGTCTGCCTGTTGTGACTTGGGGACGCCCAGAGTCTCCCTAGAGTATGGGGCAGGAACAGAGTACAGCCGGCAGGGTACAGTGTACACCCTTAGAATGCATTCTGGTGAACTGGAAAGTGTTTGGATCTGACCAGTTGAATAAAAGTAAATTGAAAAGATTCTGTACAGTTGATTGGCCTCAGTACCAGCTGGAGTGCCAAAAAAGGTGGCCACCGGAAGGATCACTCAATTACAGCATGATCCTTCAGTTACTTTTGTTTTGTCAGAGAACAGGTAAATGGAATGAACATCTCTATGCGTATACGTTTATGGTGTTAAGAAATAGGACTGATATTTTGCTCAAGTGCCATTTGACTCCGACAGGCTCGGTAGTAATGGCTGCTAAACCCCAGAACCCTCCCACTGTTGTAATGCCAGAATCGGTGTCCCCTTCGGCTCCTCCACCCCCACAGGCTTCAGAGAGTACCCCCCCCCCCGTGGGATTGTATCCGTTGATTACTGAGAGTGTGGTAGCCCGTCCAGGAACACAGGATCTTGTGTCAGTGTATTCTCATGTTGCTTTTAACCCTGTACATCTGGCTGCTTTTCAGGCAGAGGCAGGGGAGTTCTCATTTCTATCTTTGAAGGGTGTCTAGGTAGCCATAAGCCTGACTGGGATGATTGCAATATACTTATGAGAACCTTGTTGTCTGAAGTGGAGTGGAATCAGGTTATAGCTAAGGCTAAGGAAGAGGCACAGAGAAGGCATTTAAGGTTTAAAAGGGAAAGCTATTGGATACCAGAGGTTGTACAGAGTGGAATCCTCAGAAGTGAGTGTGCTCGTCCTGGTTTGTTGCTTCAAAGCTCTGTACAGAAGTTATGTTACTGGAAAGGATGTATAATGGCAATGTGTATGTGTTAATGGTTGGAGAAAAGGTGTATGAGTGAAGAGTGGAAGGTTCCTTTGGAAGTTAGAAGAAGTCGAGAAAGGGAGAAGGAAAAAGAACAGAATGAGTTAACTGAGAGGAAAATACAACTAGCAGGCTCATCCAAGGACATTGTTCACAGCCAAGACTTGGCTGACAACCAAGAGAAAGGGGGGCCTGAATGTGCCCAAGCAACTCTGAGATCTGCAAAATACTGCAAGGCATAATGAAGACAAACGAAGGGTTAAAAAGCAGCTTTGCTGAACAGTATTGGCCCAGGGATTTAAAAATTCCCCCACTCTGTTCGGCCAGGCTTTGGCCAGAGACTTGGAGGAGTGGGATAATTCAGACAGAGCCCTCCTGCTGCAATATGTAGATGACTTGTTAATTGCTGCTGTGGGTCTAATCCCTTGACTCAGAGCTACTGTGAGTCTCCTAAACTTTATTGGACTGCGAGGATACAGGATATCTCAAAGCAAAGCCCAAATTGCTCTTTCAGAGGTTCAATATCTGGGATTTTACATCAGGCAGGGAGAGAGACAGCTCTCAAAGGAGGCTATCTGCCAAGTTCCCATCCCCAGCAACCGTAAACGGCTTAGGGCATTCCTGGGCATGGCAGGTTTTTGCAGAATATGGATTCCAGAGTTTGGACTGTGGGCTAAACCTCTGTATGAATGGGTTAAGGGAGCGGATCATGACCCCTTTCACTGGTCCCCAGAAGCGGACAGAGCATTTCAGTTATTAGGTGCCTGGAAACGTCCTGTGGCATACGTCTCTAGACAACTGGATCAAGTTTCAAAGGGATGGCCAGCCTGTTTGAGGGCAGTCGCAGCTACTGCTCTAGTGCTTGGGAAAGCTGAAAAACTGACACTGGGAGGAACTGTGCAAGTGTATGTTCCCCATATGGTCCGAGCCTTGCTGGACACTAAGGGTGGTCTTTGGCTCACACAGGCTCGGGTTGCTGTTAGAAGCTGTTAGAGAATCCTGAAGTCACCCTGCAGATCTGTCCCTCCCTTAATCCAGCTACACTGCTACCAGAGACAGAAAAGCAGGAACATGACTGTCTAGAAATCATAGATGTTCAGTATTCTAGCCGCCCAGATCTAAAAGATCAGCCACCCCCAAATGCTGACTTGGAATGGTATACAGATGGAAGTAGTACTGTTGTGGATGGGCAAAGGAGGGTTGGTTATGCTATTGTGTCTCTTCATGATACCATGGAAGCTGAGAGTTTACCTGCTGGGACATCTGCCCAGCTTGCTGAACTAGTGGCCCTGACTCGTGCACTTGAGCTGGCAAAAGACAAACGGGTTAATATCTTTACTGACTCAAAGTATGCTTTTTGGGTATTGCGTGCTCATGCTGGTTTGTGGAAGCAAAGGGGAATGCTAACAGCCCAAGGCTCTCCGGTCAAGTATGGGTCTCAAATTCTCCGGCTGTTAGAAGCGGTACAACTCCCCTCAGCAGTAGCAGTGGTACATTGCAAAGCCCATCAAAGGGAAGATCAAGATGTAACCAAGGGCAATGCCAGATCAGACAGGGAAGCTAAGCGAGCTGCTACCCTGAAATCACCAACTGAGGAGAATGCCCAAATGCATGCCCTTATCCCATCAGTAGGTGAGCTTGCAGCCCCTCAGTACTCCCAAGAGGACAGAAACCTGGCTGACAGTCTCGGTCTCCAGGAAAAGGAGGGATGGCTTTATTCCACAGAGGGAAAAATCCTCCTGCCCAAGGGCCTGATTCGACCGGTGTTGCAGAAACTGCATCAAACCACACACGCAGGCAGAGAGGCTCTTACCCAGCTTATGAATAAATATTTTCTAACCTCTGGACTTAAACCCCTAGCATCACAGGTACAGGCTGAATGTTTAATCTGCCAAAAGAATAACCCTCGACCAGGAGTAGCAGTGCCACCAGCCACCCTGGAACCTACCCCAGGCCCAGGATTGGTGTGGCAAATAGACTTTACTGAGTTTCCCAGGACCCAAGGGTACAGGTACCTCCTCGTCTTGGTGGATCGATTCAGTGGATGGCCTGAGGCCTTCCCATGTCGTAACAACACTGCCAAGACAGTGGCTCTTAAGTTTGATAAGAAGATCATTCCTCGCTTCGGCCTCCCTCAGTGGATGGAATCTGATAGTGGAACGCACAAATCAGACACTCAAGCGACACCTCTCAAAGGTCTGTCAGGAGGCCTCTCTTAGGTGGCCTGATGCTTTGCCCCTTGTGTTACTCCGCATTCGTGCTCTCCCTAAGGGTAGGTTAGGGCTTAGTCCCTTCTAAATTATGTTTGGAAGAGCATGGCCTATGAATGGTACCCCAGTTCTGGCAGGGGAGTGGAGATGGGGTATGGTTTCTTGTCTCAGTACATGTGCTCTCTGTCTGCTGCTCTTTCTTCTCTTCACAGGTACATCAAAGATTCACAGCCTCTTCTACTGGATACCCTGGGTCCACTCCCTGCAGCCTGGTGACTCCGTTCTTGTGCGGGCCTGGAAGGACGAGCCTCTCCAAGAGAAGTGGGAAGGGACCCCACATCGTCCTGCTTGTCTCCCACACAGCGGCAAAGGTCGAAGGACACAAGAACTGGATTCATCACTCTCGACTGAAAGCAGTACCCGCTCCTGAACAGTGGACTGTCCAGCCTGCTGAGAAGACTGCTAACGACGATTTGGGACTTAAGCTATTATTCAAAAGACAGTAAGGGTCACTGGGAATGCCTGGTGATCTCTCTGAACAGTCACAGCATACTCTCCGCGAGAACCCTGAGCATTGGTTTTATCTATTCACAGAAGGCCGACCTGGCCTATGTATTTGGTCAGACTATTGTCAAAGGTGGATGGTTACCAGCAGTAGCACCTCTGACAATTTGAGTTTGCGATCTAACTGTACTGCGGAAGCTCCTTATGGCCTACAAAATGGCTCTTGGAATTCCCGCTATAGTAGCACTCTTAAGCCCCAGCCTATTCGTTTACGCTCTCCACCCACTGGTCTCATATGTTATCAGCAAGCCAGTACGAGTAATCATACCTGGTTTGCAGGCATTAGTAAGTGTAGATTTTATATTGGTCCTGGTATAAGGCTCACTGTTCCTGTGCTGAATGCCACCGGTTGGCAAACCGGCGCTGCATTCTTTGCCCTTTCCCACAAGCCACCCTACGGGACTCACAAGGTAACAATGAAAAGGCTAGTTATGGTGAAGCCTTTTGGGTTTGTGGTACTAGTGCCTACAAATGGCTTCCTAATGGTTGGCATGGTAGCTGTTACAAAGGCTATCTTGCTCCTCCCCTCCGCGTTCTACCCAAGGCTCCCTCAGGTCGCCCTAGGTACTATCGGTCCTTGAGAGCTACCTTAGAACCCATCAGTGAAGGAGATAGGTTTGGGATGATATCCCTCCCTTCCTATGGGATGGGACGGCTAACCCAACTCTACAGAAGACTGTCTAAATTTCTCACTCAGTTTGCCAATGATACCCGAGCCATAGAGAAAAGCATAAGTTCTGAGCTGTACCAGCTTCGACTGCTGGCTGTGCAAAACCGTCAGGCCCTAGATTATGTGTTAGCTTCACGGGGCGGTGTATGTGCCCTTATTGGAGAAGAATGTTGTACCTATGTCCCAGAGTTCCCTTTGGGGTTGGATACCTGGTTTAGGGGAACTAGGGGGCATAAGGGGGAAGCATTGTTCGCATCTTGCTCACAGGTGTGGTGATATGTTTTGTTCTCTTTTCCTTTTGCTCATTTGCTGTAAAGTGCTCATATGTAAGATTTGTACCTCCCCCTTCCCAGAGGTTCCTTTATACCCCCTCATTGATAATCCTGATTGCATGGAGCTTAATCGCATTTTGTCTTTAGAGTATGAGAAAACTCTGACAAAGGTTTGTTGAGTGTTCTCAAAGGAGGGATTGTTGGGGTCCACTAGGTATAGCTACCAGGTAACTCGGGAGAGCAGAAGGCCAGAAGTGCAGATGAAACTCTTTTGCTCTGGGCCTATCTGAACCCCCAGACCCCATCTTGTGAACTCTCACCTACTTCTGTGCTAACTGCTTACATGCTGAAGCAGAAATGTAAGGGTCAGCTTTTCTCTAGCATACAGCTGCTGTTTTGCTCAGATTGCTGTAAACAGGCCTTGCAAGGCCAAAAGATAAGCAGACGAATGGGAATTTTTCTAATTGGAACTGCTAGAGAAGGGAGGGGTGGGAGGGGTAAGAGGGAGTAACAGAACAAAGGCTTACACAGAAACAGTTTGGAGTATAAAAGGTAAAATTTGTTTGTATTTGTTGCACTGGATTTGAGACATGCTGGTCTCCTAGTGCCATTTCAGAGCTCTGAAATAAACTTGGCTTGCTTTCTCCCCTCGGTGTCTTTATTGGTGCCAAGCACACCGGGCGACGGACCATTGTTGTCCCCTCGAGCCCATTTGGGCGGGCAACACCTGGATGGATGCTACATGTGAAGGTCATGCTGGACAATGGCAGGGTGGCAATAAAATTCAGCTGCCCTTTGTGTCGGCTGAGCCTCTGATCTCCTGCAGCCTGAGCCCCCGGGGAATGGGCAGGAGAGAGAGTGACAGTGTCATCTCCCCACTGTGACATGCCTGTGAGGTCATCTCCGTTGTCACACCCCCTTTGAAATGCTGCTGACCAATGAAATGGCTGTGTTTTGACTCATTGCTCCCAAAGACACTGTGTGGGTTTATTCACCAAGCCAGTTCCCATGGACTGTGCCCTTCGTCCCTGTTATGCCTCGTGTCTTACAGAGACCGCTGCTCCCCACATTGTTCCAGCCCTTGTTTCCCATCCTGCCAAACCCAGAGGGGCAGGAAACTGACAGAACAGCACAGGAGGCTTCAACCAAACCTTCCAGAGCCCCAGGAATGGCATGGGGCTTAGGTCCCATTCACTTTTGGGAGCAAGGTTTTGGGGAAGTGGAGGGACTGTTGTTCCATCCAGGCTGGCTCACTCAACCCTAACTACAATCAAGGGAAGGGCGAAGCAGTATCCAGAGCTCATAGGCAGAGCTGCCTGGTACAGCATGGGGCTCAGGGCAGAGCACTGGAGACAGAGCTGCACCTTGGATCCACCTTCACATCACACTGTGATGGGGGGAAAGTGTGGTTGCAAAGGCAGCAGCTGGGGTGGGAAGGAGATCATGTGACTCTGATTAAACCCAACTGTGTCGCAAACACTGCTGGCTCTCCTAGACTGGGGGCGAAGTCTTGTGGGGGTGGGGGGGGATTCAAGCCACAAAGAGCCTCAGCCAACCGCCAAGAGCAATCAGAATTCTTTGCAGAACGTCAGTGCTTGTGGGGCTTTTTCCCTACGCAGCCACGGAGACCTTAACAAATGCAGAACCTTTGTGAATAATTGATGGGACCTTTTACGGTCAGTTTATCTCCTCCACTGGATTTTGGCATTTACATAGCAGTGATGGGTTGGGGACCCCGATAAATCTCCTAGGCAGTAGGATTAATACAGCAGAAGCCTATTTTGTTGGGTGTTTTATTACTTTGCAGCTCTTTAATTGAGAGAGAGAGAGAGAGAATAAGGCTTGTGCTTGGAACTCAGCAGCAGCCCATTTACCGGGAAGAATTAAAGCCCATTACTTACAGAGAACGTGGGACATGCCTGGGAAAAAAGGGGCAACAGTAGATTCCTGGGCCTTGTGGTTATCTTGTACTACTTTGCAATGCCCTCCCTCCTGGAGGGAAGCTTACAGCGTATTGAATCATTACCATAACGCCATGCTTCTGTCCTAATCCTTTTCTATTCAGGTTACAGTGAAATGATGCACAAAACAAGAACAGCATCCCGTCTTCCCCTAGCAAATAGATATTTATAGATGCAATATATTTGGTGATATACAGTTACGTTTTCTGCAATGTTGCTGTAGCTAATGGTCCTACTGTCTGAGATTGCCCAGTCATAAAGGAAATAGTTACTCTTTATATATATCGTAAAAGTTTAATAATAGCCCCGTCTGACCAAAGAAAAAACCCTAGCTGTATTTACACTGGAAAGGTTCTAATGTGCTGGGTCCTGCTGATCAGTAATGAAAAGCATCTGTTTTAATGCATGGTTTGGGGAATTATTCCTCAGGTGACCTCCTGTCCAGGAGGGAGAGATTCTATGGGACACAGTCATAGAGGCCACTAGTTCAATAGGTACCTTGATTTGTCCTTGAATACTGCGGTGGCAAACCAAGCCAACCGTTCTGTCCCTGGTACAGTATGCAGGAGACCCTGAATGCAGTGAGACACTGGGACTCAGCTATGTGGCCAAAGGCAGGGGTTGGGAGCATGCCTGTGGAAGGGGATTTGGAGACCAGCCTAATGGATTATGTTGCTAGTTGTATTTTGTACAGCACCATGCACATTGTCAGGCGTTACATGGATCTACTTGGCCCAGCCTCATGTGTAAGGGCTGCAGTCTGGGACATGGCTGCTGCTAGAGAGTAGCGGCTGCAGAGCAGCTGCATGAGTGCTCTCTGTTCCTTCTGTCTTCACCCCTCATGCAGTTCCCCTGAATGCTGCCAGCCATAGGTGCCACCTCCGTGGATGCTCCGGGGCTCAAGCACCCACCGAAAAAAAATAGGGGATGCTTTTGCTTAGTACCCACAGAGCCAGATTAATCTTGTGTGGGCCCCGGCGCCTGGACCGTGGCCCTATCTCCCCCCCACACACACACACACTCTCCGTAGGGTGACCAGACAGGGCCGGCTCCAGGCACCAACTGACCAAGCACGTGCTTGGGGCGGCACCTTGGAAGGGGCGGCCAATCTTGGGGTGGTGGGGGGCGCTCGGGGTTTTTTGTTTTTTTTGGTTCGGTGGGGAGGAGCTCGAGGTTTTTTGTTTGTTTGTTTGTTTTTGTTTCAGTGCTGGGGGGGCGGAGGTTGGCGCGGCGCGGCACTTGGGATTTGGGCGGCCTGGCGCGACGTGGCACTCGGCAGGGGGCGGGGGTTTGGCGGCGCGGCCCGGCCCGGCGCTCGGGGAGGGCAGGGGTTTGGGCGGTGCGGCGCTTGGGGGGCGGGCGGGAGTTTCAGCGGCCCGGCCTGGCGCTCGGGGGTGGGGCGGCGCGGCACTGGGGGGGCGGGTGTTTCGGCGGCCCGGCATGGCACTCAAGGGGGGGGGGCGGGGGTTTCGGCGGCCCGGCGTGGCACTCGGGGGGGAGGCGGGGGTTTCCGTGGCCCGGCCTGGCGCACGGGGGTGTGGGGGGGGGGTTCGGCGGCCCGGCGTGGCACTGGGGGGAGGGGGTTTTGGCGGCGCCGCGCTCAGGGGGGGGGTGTTACGGCGGGACGGTGCTCTTTTTTTTGCCTGGGGCGGCAAAAAAGTTAGAGCCGGCCCTGTGACCAGATGTCCTGATTTTATAGGGACAGTCCCGATTTTTTGGTCTTTTTCTTATATAGGCTCCCATTACCCCCCACCCCCGTCCCGATTTTTCACACTTGCTGTCTGGTCACCCTAACTCTCCACCCGCTTGGCCTCTTCCCCCTGAGGCCCCGCCTGCTGCTCTGTTCTGCAGCCCCACCCCTGCTCCACCTCTTCCCCTGAGGCCCTGCCCACTGCTTGCACAGAGGAAGGGGGTGGAGAGGAGCACCCACCATCAAAACCAAAAGTCAGCACCTGTGCCACCAGCCCACTTCTCCCCAATGACCTAGCTCTCTGGCACGTCGACGCTGCGTAACCTTCTGTCAGCTGTTGTCAGCAGCAAAAAGGGCCAGGTTCAATATTCTAGGGCTTCCTTCTAAAGACGTAACACCATCTCGAGCCCCAACCCAGACACTGGGAAACTATATACCGGGGTGGCCAAACTTACTGATCCTCTGAGCCACACACAATAATCTTTAGAAGTTCAAGAGCTGGGGGCACCTGGTTGGGGCTTCTGCCCTGCAGCAGGGTAGTGGGGCTTGGGGCGTCAGCCCCACGGGAGGCACCTGCTGGTGCTCAGGACATCAGAAAGAGCAGGGCTGAAGCCCTAAGCCCTGGCAGGTGCCTCCTGTGGGGCTGAAGCCCCTAGAATCCCTCCCCACTGGGCAGAAGCGAAACCCACCACCCTGCTGCAGGGCAGAAGTCCCGAGCTTGTGGCTCTGGGTTTCAGCCTGGCCCCTCCAGTCTTCAGCCCCATGGGAGCGCTGTGGCTCCAGGCTTCACCCCTGTGAGGGGTGCCACAGTTCCAGGCTCCACACTTGCAGCCCTTCAGGGGCACCGGGGCTCTGGTTTCAGTCCTGCAGGGAGCGCAGGGCTCAGTCCTGTGGGCTTCAGCCCTGTGGCTCTGCTTCAGGCTTCAGCTCTGCAGGGGGCAGCGGTTTGGGGCTCCGGGCATCAGCCACAGGGCCCCGCAGACCCCTGAAACCAGCTTGCAGCCCCCCAGGGGGCCGTGGACCCATGGTTGAGAACTGCTTTCCTAAATCATGCAATTATACTCGCTTCTGGGCATATGCTGGATGGGCCATTCCACACCTGCACTCCAGTAGTTTTCACCTCTGTATGGGGAGGCATCATTAGATGACCCTGTAAGTTACTTATAAGTCATGCAGGGATGAAGTGTGGTCTAGTAGTTAGAGCAGAGGACTGGAAGTCAGGGGAGTTGTACTGTGTTCCTGACTCTGCCACTGACACACTATGTGAACTTGGTCGAGTCTCTTATACTGTCTGTGCCCGTTCTGTAAAATGGGGCTGATGCCTCCCTTTGTAAAGCATGTAGAAATGCTCAGACAGTAGACACTATAACAGGGCCAGTATTACTACTGCTCTCTATAGTAATGCATGTGTGAACAGTGCATCCTTAGCCTTGCACAAAAGATGCAGATTACTGTATTTTCAGACAATGGTCTTGGAGCCATTTAGCTATTGAAATGGCCTGTTCCATTCCTTTGGAATTGGGCCCTTACACTGTGCTAGGCTCCTAACCCCAACTTTGCTCAGACATAGCATTTCTCTAGTGGGGAAGCTTGCAAGAAAAAATAAGCCCTATTTCTCCTCCAAGCACAATCAGTTACTGCAACCGATCCCTTAGTGCCCTAACGCGTTACGAGTAGGGTGACCAGATAGCAAGTGTGAAAAATCGGGACAGGGATGGGGGGGTAATAGGAGCCCATATAAAAAAAAGCCCCAAATATCAGGACTGTCCCTATAAAATCGGGACAACTGGTCACCCTAGTTACGAGTGAGCAACTGTATTCCTCTAAAAGCTCTCATTGGCTGGTACGTTTGACCTTCAAACTTTCCAAGGAGATACGCAGCCAATACACTAACCATCCATTCTCAGCACTATAGATTAGGCAATATTAGTCTCATGGGATATTTGTCCCCTGACAGAGACTAATTTACTCTCCCCTTTTATGTGCTATTAACGTAACTTACAGTAAATATAAATCAAAAGAGACACCAGAGCAGGGAAATGAGATGCCATAGCTCAAATTCCCCACTTTCTCTTCTTGATGTCCTTAGTTTCCTTCATTTTGCCACATTTACACTCCCATTCTCCTGGGGAGCTAATGTGACACTAGGTCATCTCCTCTCTACCCCAGGCCATCTAGAGGGGCTCTGCAAACAGGAAGCCGAGACAATGATGAGCCTTGCAATGGAGCCTTCTTTTTCCCCACTGAAATATTGGATGCAGCCCTCCCTGTCCTGCCATCTCAGCTGGGAAGACACTATGAAGTTATGCTCAGACTGAGGGCCTGGTCTTTGCTTGTGTAGATCAGAGAGGCCCCACGGAACAGCACCAGTTGACACCAGCTGAGGATTTGGCTGGCCCTTAGTATTCACCATCACATATTTTAAAACATTAGTTTTGGTTGGCTGGGGTTTGTGCTGCAGGCACATTCACATGCTCGACCATCTGATTGGGGCTAAAGGAGCCAGAAACAGCCATTCCTTTTCTATTCCCCAGAAGTTCCTGGAGCCACGGCCTAGAACCAGTGTCCCATTCTGTACTACTCATATAGCGGGTTCTTGAGGACCTTGGGGATGGATGAAGGAACTGATGGCAAAGCACATACCAGCAACTTCCTCTTTCTCTCAGCACAGCTTTGGCCATACATTGGCCTACGGTGCACTGCTGTTTGATCTCTGCCTCATTTATACTTGGATGTCTCCCAAATCCATTTAACCCAGCTCACCTCTTTTCCAGCCCAGATGGCCAAGAAACGCTATGCCAGCTCAGCACAGTTTCTGTGACTAGGACCCTACTCTGGTGTCATGGCCTAAAGACTAACCTTCAGTTTCAGAACATGTTCAAAACCAGCAAGGGGTTGGCTCTCTCAGCTTCTGCTCACCCTCATGCCTTCTGTTCCCATTGCAGTTCTACAACCCTTGGACCTTGCCATCATCTGTTGGGTGAAAGTAACATTTAAAGATAAATCCAGATCAAGCTGCCTTCCTACAATTGTTTCCTACTTTCCTCCAGGGAGGAAAACAGGAAAAATTAGTAGGCAGTGTGTTCCTTCAGAAATCAATGGGCTCTCAGCTGATTCTGAGGCTCCTTGGCTTCATATAATACAGGCTACACTAGTAAAAACTAATTCCTCACTGGAAAACAAAGAAGTTTTGGTTCTTTGACAGGGCAACGCTTTGACATGGGGAACTGACACAGTGTCCCAGGGTAGGGAGGACTGAGTGCTGGGGAAGAGGTTCAGTGCAGCTGTATCACAGCATTGCTGGAAGGATAAAACCAGAAATTGGCTGCTTCTGTTAACTCTCCTCTAAATTATAGCTGGTGGGAAAGTTTTGGTTAATACACTTTTCCGTCAGAAAATGCCATTTCAGTTAAAATTTTGTGAAATCATATCAAATCTTTTTTAAAAAATAGGAACTGGAAAGAAGAAGTCTTGAAAATGGCATAACGTACTGTTTCGAAACAAAAAGTTTCAATTTTTCCTTTTCACACAACATTTTCTTTTGAAATTTATTTTGACATTTAAAAATGAAAAAGTAGAAAGTCAGTGGTTCTGAAACAGCACTCACCGCTCACTGCTGCGGCACCTCCTCATGGCTCATCTGGAGACTAGCTCTGAACCAGTCTGACACCCCTCCTTTGCTCCATCTCTCTGCCTTGATTGGGACTTGATTGCTCCCTCTTGGTAACTCCAGGTGCTCCCTCTTCCTGGCTTGGCCCTGCAGCCAGGTCACTATAGTCTTCCCCTCCGCAGGCATCAAAGTCCCAATATCCTGTCTTCCCAATATCCTGTCTTCTGACAATGGCCAATGCCAGGTGCTTCAGAGGGAATGAACAGAACAGGCAGGGCCGGCTCCAGCTTTTTTGCCGCCCCAAGCGCCAAAGTGAAAAAAAAAATGTAAGCAGAGTCAGGATGAGCTCTACCCTGACATCTGGTGGTGAATTATGGTGCGTGTGGAAAAGAACTCCAGGGGCTGATCTTGTTTGCATAGGCACACCCACCCGCCTGGCATGAGACAACAGCAACTGATAGTGGTTACTTTGGATGGGGTGGGATCCCCAGTTTCTCTGTTATTGGGCCGGAGGAATAAAGTGTTGTTACCCTGATGTGAATCAAGGACAATGAAACTGTTTTATGACAGAGGGTCTCACCATCACCTAAGTAGCACTCACTAGACAAGGGACATGGGTTCCACAACCCAGTGAATTGAGAGAGGATGGGGACAGGTATTTGTACCTGATGGTATGTCCTGTGCCCCCCCCCCCCCGCCTTTGAGGGCTTGAAACACCAATTGCACCACCTTCTCTCTCCACTGTTGAATGTCAGAGCTAACTTTGATTCCATTAGGAGTCTAGTTACAGGCTGCTGAGCTGAATTCACTTTGAGCCAATGGTACACCAGCACTGGGGCTCCCCTACTATGAGCTGAAATCACAAAAGAGCTAAAGTTAATAAGAGCTAAGATCACTGAGTGCTGTGTTAACTAGTGGGGGAGCCTGAAGCTATATTGCTAAGCGGCTGGTGGAGCAGTTTGCGGGGACGGCTGGAGGAGCAGTGAGCGGCGCGGAGCCTTGCGGGGACGGTTGGAGCGGACCAAGGAACGGCGAGCGGAGCCGTTTGCGGGGACGGCTGGAGCGGCTCACAGGTCGGTGAGCGGAGCCATTTGCGGGGACGGCTGGAGCGGCTCACAGGTCGGTGAGTGGAGCGGAGCAGCTCGTAGAGCAGAGCAGTTCATGGGATGGCAGGAAGTGGACTGGCTCGTGGTGAATGCTGTGGCAGAACCCCACGGAGAGATGGCCGGTCGGCCTCAGATCACGTAAGGTGCCCCTTAACACCCTGCGGGGGTTGTTGGACTTTTGGGACTTTGGGTGGTTGCTGGACCCAAGAGACTTTGGGGGTGTTGGACTTTGGGGACTCTGGGTGATTTTTGGGTTGCTGGATTCAAGAACCAAAGGGAAAGGACACGGCCCAATTTGCTGGGGTGGGTCTTTTGCTCATGGTTTGTGTTATGAATCCTGTTTGTGGTGTTTTTCCAATTTAATGCTGATGTCGTTTACCTCATGTTATTAAACATTTTCTGCTACACTCAGACTCCGTGCTTGCGAGAGGGGAAGTATTGCCTCTTAGAGGCGCCCAGGGGGTGGTCACTGGGTGGGGGCTCGAGCCGGTTTTGCATTGCGGTATTGAAACGGAACCCCTAGATACAGAACCCGGCCCTTGTGGCTGCCAACTTAGATGGGCAGAAGGGTTACAAAAAAAAAAAGATAAAGCCGATCGGCGGCACTTCGGCGGCAGCTCAGTCATGCCGCTTTATTCTTCGGTGGCAATTCAGCAGTGGGTCCTTAGCTCCCTCTCTTCCTCTTCGGCAGCACTTCGGCAGCAGCTCAAAGAGGAAGAGAGGGACTAAGGGACCCGCCGCCGAATTGCTGCCGAAGACCCGAATGTGCCGCCCCTTTCCATTGGCCTCCCCAAGCACCTGCTTCCTTCGCTGGTGCCTGGAGCCGGCCCTGAGAACAGGGCAATTACTGCGTCATCCAATCCCAGCATCTGGCAGTCAGAGAACTAGGGACACCCAGAGCATGGGATTGCATCCCTGACCATCTCGGCCAATAGCCGTTGATGGACCTATCCTCTAGGAACTTATCTAGTTCTTTTTTTAATCCACTTATAGTTTTGGCCTCCCGACATCCCCTGGCAACAAGTTCCACAAGTTGACTGTGCATTGTGTGAAGAAGTATTTCCTTTTGTTTGTTTAAAACCTGCTGCCTATTAATTTCATTGGATGACCCTTGGTTCTTGTGTTATATGAAGGGAGAAATAACATTTCCTTACTCATGTTCTCCACACCATTCATGATTTTATAGACCTCTGTCATATCCCCTTTAGTCATCTCTTTTCCAAGCTGAAAAATCCCAGTCTTTTTAATCTCTCCTGATATGGAAGCTGTTCCATACCCACAATCATTTTTCTTGCCCTTCTCTGTACCTTTTCCATTTCTAATATATCTTTTTTGAGATGGGGTGATCAGACCGGCATACAGTATTCAAGGTGTGGGTGTACCATGGATTTATAGAGTGGCATTATGCTATTTTCTGTCTTATTATCTATCCCTTTCCTAATGGTTCCTAGTATTCTGTTCATTTTTGACTGCCGCTGCACATTTCTCTCTCTAGCTCCATCTGCATTGCTAATAAACATGAGCACAGACAGATCCTTGGTACCAGGGTTTTGATACTTTCCCCCCCACTTACAGTCATCTCCTTCTTATTTGTCAGCCACTTTTGAGTGACCCTATATGCATGTCAGCTTTAGACTGTGATCCCAGGGCTATGTCTTTGTGCCTTGTACATCGCTGCACACTGCTTTGGCTCAGCAAATAATAATAATCAATGTTCTTCCTATGCATCTGAGTCACATGCCAAACAGGGCACAGGCTTTTATAATGCCCCAGCACTGAGTGGGCCTGTGTTCCTTCTGAGATACTGCTGCGTGTGTGTGTGTGTGTGTGTGTGTATGGTAGAGGTTGTTTGTACTCTTTTCTTCTGGCCTTAAAAGGCCCCTCAATAGTCAGAAAGTCTTTTCAATTAATGAAATACTTTGATTGTATGAGACATTGGAGTCCGAACAGAATTTCTCCTGGGCTGACACATGGAGCTCATCCCACTAGTAAAATAGCTACTTATGGATATATCTTTACCTCTCCTGCATGCCTCTGAGTCCGTGCAGGAGAAGTATCTCCCTTCAATGCAGCTTTAGCTCCCATTGCTCCCTCCTTGTCACTTTCAGGAGAGAGCTAACCCCAGAGGGCAACAGTGTCACTATCGCCTTTAAAAAAGAAAGGTATTGAAGACATTCAGAGAAGTTGTAGAGGGAATAAATTGTCTATATCCACCCACATCCTTGGCAGATATGTAGGGGGCTTGCATTGCTCCTTGCTCTGGTGTTCCTTCACAGAAGCAGATCATGCAATGTAAGCCAGTAGTCGTTTGCTTGAAAGTACAATTCAAACAGTGCTAGGCTAACATTAGCTCAGCCTAGTTTGTCTCCTACTGGCAGCATGGCCGAATGCTATGGCAGGACAATTTCCTCATTCCAGGCCTTACAAACAGGCCAGGATAATAGGTTAGTGGAATCAATGAAGCAATTAGCAGAACTTTTTGCATTTATCCTACAACAAGGCAATGTGCTGAGTTACCCAGTATATAATTGTCAGAAAACAGATGTGCAGGCAGGGCCGGCTCCAGGCACCAGCGAAGGAAGCAGGTGCCTGGGGCGGCCAATAGAAAGGGGCGGCATCCGTCCAGTATTGGGGTGGCATGTCCGGTCTGCGGCGGGAATTCGGCGGCGGGTCCTTCAGCAACTCAGTCTTCGGCGGCAGCTCAACTCCGCTTCAGTCTTTGGCGGCAATTCGGCGGCGAGTCCTTCACTCCCTTTCGTCCTTCACTCCCTCTCGTCCTCTTCGGCGGCACTTTGGCGGCAGCTCAATCGGGTTTTTCTTTTTTCTCTTTTTTTTTTTTTTTCGCCGCTTGGGGGGGCAAAAAAGCTGGAGCCAGCCCTGTGTGCAGGAGGTCAGACCGGATAATCATGATGCTTCCTTCTCGCCTCTATGAGTCTATGGGAAGCTAGCCAGCGGGCAAACGCAACTACATAGCCTTAATGGCATTGTGGTATTATTTATTTAAACCACAGTAAAGAGCAGACGATTCTCAACATCACAGGTCAGAAAAGGATCTCTAATGCCCTTCGCCCGTGTCGCTATTAGTGTTTCAGAGTTTCCGTTATCAACCGTGTTTTTCTGGGGTTAAACTCAACTATAAATATATGCTGTGCATCTGCCACCTGAGCTGAAGGACAGTCTCCATGAGTAGAACAGGGCCTGTGCTGTTCGGCTGAACAATTCTGATGCTGTCCAGCAGAGGGTGACATTGCACATGGGCACACAAGAGTTGGTTCGCTGTAAATGACCCTCTGCGATGATAAGATACAGGTGTTTTGTGCCCATAACTCAAAATTTGCTTCGGTTTTTACAATGAGCCAAAAGTCCAAAGTGAGGAATTGGCTCTCTTGGTTTTTGTATCTGTAAATTATTAAGAGATAGGTTATTACCGTCCCCAATCAGTTCCAGGATGTACAAAGAACTGTTCTAAACATGCTTTTAAAATACATGGATCCACATAAGCACTTGCAATGACTCGCCCTCATCTTCATCTAGCCACATCATAAACTACTCCACCATTGGGTCTGATTGGACGTGTCTGCTAGGGGCGAGCACAGCAGAGGAAGAGCAGGGCTGTTGCCAGTCAGTATTAAGGGGTGGTGTGTGGCATAAGCTATCAGCACTGTAACTAGCTCAAGCCAGTGCAATCAGATTGCTCACAACATTACAGGCGCAAGCACTGCAGGTAGCCATTCTGTGGAATTTCTGGATGCTCAAGCCACAGCCTTGACATTAACATGGCAGGATTAAAACAAACCACCGCATCCTTGAATCTGTTGATTAAGTGGGAGAGCTCAGCAGGCAGGGTTAAACCCACAGCTTCTTTAAAAGCCTTCTGGGATAGGACACCTAGGGGTTTGGGAAAGATCTCTTCTGTAATTGCAGTTAGCTCAGCTTTTGAGGCTATAATGCCATCTTGTGATCAGATCCAGAAAGTGGGAATTTCAGCACCGCTTAGCTAAAAGCTACTTGGGTTAGGCTGTCTCTTCAAAGAGCTTGAAATGCGCAATTCTCGTTCAAATCAGTGGGAAGCAGATGGATAAAGTTACCAAGAGCAACTCAAACAATATAACAAATTAGGGGCCAAGAGAATGGATGTCATTTGAAGGCGCTTTGCCCCCTTGTCACTTTCAGAATGTAGAAATTATTCTTTTCGTAATCAATATCTTTCCCTCCAGTTTCATTTTCTGGCCAAGGAATCAACTTCTGCAAAGTTTAGGAATCTGATTTGCTCTGGCTGCTTTGCGAAGGGGCGAGCTGAACTGACTCTTGAATATGGCAGAGTCCAATTACATTTGAATTACGAGATGCAGGGTGAAAAGAGCCTGTTGTTTGAAGTCCCCACAATCATACAGAAAAGCTATTTTTCTTTCCTGTTTAGCACCGGAGAGCCCATTGCTCGGATCCATTTGAGAAAGGGGAGAATTAGCACAAAATCCACGCTGACATGATGTTGAAGGGCTGGGAGAATAGGCCCAGGAAACACAGGGCTTATAACACATTCAGCCTTAAACCAGAAACCATAAGTTTGCAGTTTAGTTTGCTTTCTGCTTAACTGTTTCACCCCAGCCTTGTGAAATGAGATGTATTGGGCAGTGACAGGCACTTTAGAAATGACTATGGACCCAATGCTGTTCCCACTGAAGTCAATGGCTAAACTCCCAGGACTGAGCCCTAAAATTAGTAGGCCCAGCACATAGCCCTGTTGAGACACTCCTTAGGAGGGAGGCTCCCTTGCTTGGGATTCATTTTAAGGCATAGGTGCTGGAACTGGGAGTGCTGTGCAGTGTTCCCTCTAATTTTTCCCACACGTGTGGAATGAATTTGGTTACCTGCACCATATTGATGCACATGACAAAATTCATGGGGGTGGGGCTGAGGGTTCAGAGTGTGTGTGGGGGGCTCAGGGCTGGGGCACAGGGTTGGCGTACAGGGGGTTGAGGGCTCCGGCTGGGGGTGTGGGCTCTGGGATGGGGCTGGGGATAAGGGATTTGCGGTGCCCCAGGGCTCCAGTGGGGAGAAAGGACTCCCCCCAGCTCTCTCTCCCCCTTCAGCAGTACCTAGACTAGGATGGAAAGGCGCCTCTCCCCTGGCCGCAGCAGGTCCAGGGCTGGGCTGGGGCCAGTGGGGAGAGGCGCCTCTCCCTGCCGTGGCAGGTCCGGGACTGGGGGAGAGCCATCTCTCCCCGCCCCTCCTGCGCAACTCTTAACAGGCTGCTGTGCAGCTTAGAGGGAACTTAGGTGCTTGAAGTGGTTTCCATTATTTACATGGTTTACTGTTTGATTCAGTGACTCTCAGCACCACCCCCTGTTTCATGGAAGTTTTCAAGTCTCTTTGGGGATGAAGGGTGTTGCCAGGTACTGTTTGTTTCAATAAGGCAGGGGGTGGCCAACCAGTGGCTCCGGCGCCCTATGCAGCTCTTCAGAAGTTAATATGCATCTCCTTGCATAGGCACCGACTGTGGGGCTGGAGCCACAGGCGCCAACTTTCCAATGCGCCGGGGGGTACTCAAGATGCTATATAAGTGAAGAGTGTGATTGGGGTGACATCCAGCATCTCTGCCATTTGGACTGCTTTGCCCATGTCACTGTCTATGTGCTCACTAACACCACACCTATGTTCACTATATTCCTTTGCATTGTTTAGGAAATGCCTTTGAAAAGGGTTGAATGTGACACTCCCTCAAGTTTAGATCACTCAGCAGCAGTGCTGTTAGGCACACCAGACGCTGTAATTCCCTTTATGTACAGAGCTGTGCCTTTCAGCTCAACCTCTGGAAGCAAGCCCCTAGCTCGGCAACAAAATGCACTGCATGCATCACTGAGCTGCACTAGTGCTCCTCCATTCTTGTTTCATGCACAGCATATTGCAAGATGCACCCAGCAGCATCCTCACAGTGCTCAGAGACTCGTACTCTCAAGCTTTCAAAGAAGCCCAGTTACAGAATCCAACGAGAGCTTCATGTTTTGAGGCTTTGTGTTTCCTGATGACTCAATTTTAGCTTTCTTGGCTCATTGTGTCTTGCTCTGCCCCGCACGCCCTCCATCTATCAGCACACCACTCTGGTTGTCAACAAACATCACAACAATACTGAAACACACAGTTAGCCGGGGGCCACCTTCTCCCCTTTCAGGTGAAAAGCTAAGTATATATGCATTGTCTTAGGGTACGTCTATACTTACCCGCTGGTTCGGCGGCAAGCAATCGATCTTCTGGGATCGATTTATCGCGTCTTGTCTAGACACGATAAATCGATCCCGGAAGTGCTCGCCGTCGATGCCGGTAATCCTGCTCCGCGAGAGGAGTAGGCGGAGTCGACAGGGGAGCCTGCCTGCCGCGTGTGGACCCACGGTAAGTACCTTTAAGTTCGAACTAAGATACTTCGACTTCAGCTACGTTATTCACGTAGCTGAAGTTGCGTATCTTAGTTCGAACTGGGGGCTTAGTGTGGACCAGCCCTTATACAAGACGAATATTTGGTGCTTCGTGTCAAAGAAGCTTCATTTCAAGCCGTTCTTTAAAAGGGAACTGCACATTTAAAAAAACAGTGCGATAGATACTCAGCTGAATGCTCTTTGTTTAGTTTAGTGGTCTAAAAACAGACTGGGGATTCCTGAATTCTAATCCCAGCTCTGATAGTGTGTCCCTCTATGACTATGAATCACATAATCTCTCTCCCTCCACTTATCAGGATGAATTATTTAGCATAGACAACATACTAGGTGCAGTACAGTGCACAAAAAGAGAGACCATCGCTGCTTACAATGTAAGGCCCTGATCCTGTAATCAGAGCCATGCACATGGTCCTTTGCAGCCACATGGAACTCTAGCTGGGTGCAGGTGCCTTCCTATGCATATCTGATTGCAGGATTAAGGCCTCCAGAGAGATGCACTGAGAAATCCACAGATGGGAATAATTTCAGTATTAGGTTTTATTGAGTCATTTGATAAAACGGGGATAATAAAACTTCCCTACTTCCCCATGGTGTTGGGGAAATTAATTAGTTACTGCTCATAAAGCACTTAGCAGATGTCAAATGTTATATTTATTTCATGCAGTGTAGTTGTAGCTGTGTTGGTCCCAAGATATTAAAAAGACAAGGTGGGTGAGATAATATATTTAATTGGACAAACTTCTGTTGGCGAGAGAGACACGTTTTTGAGTCACACAGAGCTCTCCTTCAGGTCTGGGAAAGGTACTCCCCCAGTGTCACAGCAAAATGCAAGGTGGAACAGTTTGTTTAGTATAAGTAGTTGGCACATATTGTAATGGACCATTTAAGGTAGAGTGACCTATTAACACCTCTGCTATCATAGGACAAAAAGAGGGGGTTAGTGGATTACGGATTGTTGTAATAAACCACCGGATTTATGCTTTATTACAACAATCTGAAAGTAACCCACTAATCCCCTCCCCTTTTTGTCCTATGACTGCAGAGGTCTTACTGGGCCATTCTACCTTGAAAGCGTCATAGACTCCTGCCGGCGCCCCCCTGCCTGAGGGGAGCGTCACGGACTCTTGCTGGCACTCCCCTGCCTGAGGGGCGCATCATGGACTCTTGCCGGTGCACCCTGCCTGAGGGGTATATCACCGACTCTTGCCGGTACTCCCATGTCACGCCAACTGCGACGTCACACCTCCCTCCGCTAATTCCCCGTCGACAGAGAGGTGTGACCAGGGCCTTTTGGTGAGGCAGTAGCTCCCCACTGCCCCCAGTGGCTCGGGGGACCAACTGAGACCTTGCTACATGTGGTGGAGAATGTGGACACCTGACCCTATCCCTGTGGTAAGGGATTAGAACGAGGTGGCCTCTGAAGCTCCCCTAATCGAAGCATGAAGATGGATAAGCTTCTCAAGTTCCTGGCCAAGAGCCAGCAACAACAGCTGGGCACCCAACAGCAGCAGTTGCTTCAGACCTTGGGGGCCCAGCACCGCAAACAAAAACAACAATGCTTCCAGCAACTCGCAGCCCTGTGGCCTGGCCCAGGTGGGGCTCAACCTGAGGGGGCAGCCAACCCAACCCCCCCCGCCACACCGATCTGTCTGGCCAAGATGGGGCCTGAAGATGACCCGGAGGCCTATCTGGTGACCTTTGAGCGGGTTGCCTCAGTGGCTGGTTGGGCACTTGACTAATGGGCCCTATCTGACGGGACCTACTCATAGGTCTTACCGGGGACTTCCGGTTGATGAGGCCCGCATCTATGCCTGGGTGAAAGCAGCGATTCTGGATGCCTTGGACATCATCCCGTAGACCTTTGGGCGATGGTTCTGAGGGAAGGTTTACCCGTCGGGCGCCTGAGCCTGGGCCGTGGCCCAGGAATTAAAGGACACCTGTTGCCAATGGCTACAGCTCGAGTGTCAGACAGCGGCTGAGGTGACTGAACAGGTCATCCTCGAACAATTCGTCCACATCATCCCGACCCAGGGGAGGGCGTGGGTTTTGTGGCACAGGCCCACAACCATGAGCGCAGCCGTCACGCTTATGGGGGACTTCCTAGCGGCGAAGGCCCCGATAGGACCGGCAGCCTGCACCCCACCCCCCAGACCCAGCACACAGAAGCCCGAAAGGGAGCCCATGCCCAAACCTTATGGGCCACCCCGTACCTGATGACCGGACGGCGGCGGGACCGCCCTTCCCTGACGCCCGGAACCAGCTCCCTGCACTGCGTCTGGGCGCTTAACTTGGGTACCAGGCCCTGGACAACCCCAGGGTCCCACTAACGCCAAGAGGTAGGACTTTGCTTTCAGTGTGGTGAGTACAGACATCTGCACCAAGACTGCACTATGATGGATTGCGACTTTGGCCAGGTGTACACCAGGGAGTCACGGGCCTGTCACCAGTCCGCTGCAAAATTGACGGTCCCCATGGAAGTCGCAGGGACCCACGTTACTGGCCTAGTTGATTCGGGCTGTGGGCAGACCCTTGTCCACCAGGCACTCGTCCCAGATGCTGAGCAGACCATTGGGGAGATGTGGATCTAGTGCATCCATGGAGACGTGAAACTGTACCCCACGGTTCGGGTCCCCCTCATGGTAAACAGGGCAACCCAGCTAATGACCGTGGTGCTGGGATCCCCCTTGGCCTACCCAGTTATTCTGGGCCACGACTGGCTGGACTTCATTGAGGTAGCCCGATCCCTACCAACAGAAGAGGCATGTCATGCCCGGAGTGCCAACACGTGGTGCTGGCTGGGGTATGGAAGGCCCCCCGGTCCCTTTGCCGGTCTTCAGTGTACCCTTTGAGCGGGTTGCGATGGACCTGGTGGGGCTCTTTCCAAAAAGCAAGATGGGCCAACAATACATCTTTGTCCTGATGGACTATGCCACCCACTGTCCTGAGGCTGTCCCCTTAAGGAGTATCACCGCCCACACTATTGCTGCGGAGCTCGTGAAGATCTTTGCCTGGGTGGGCCTCCCTCAGGAGATACTCACTTATCAGGGGGCTGACTTCACATCTAAGCTGTTCCGCCAGGTATGCGCCCTTCTAGGGATCAAGAAACTGAAGAACTCGGTCTACCATCCCCAGACTGATGGGTTGGTAGAACGCTTTAATTGGACCTTGAAGGGAATGTTGCAACGCTTCCTCACCGAGGACCTCCGCCAGTGGGACCAACTGCTCCCTCCTTTACTGTTGGCAATTCGAGAGGTCCCCCAGTCATCTACGAAGTTCTCTCTGTTTGAGCTCCTCTATGGGTGTTAGACCTCTTGAGAGAAGCTGCAGGGACAGCTGGCACGAGCAGGGAAGCTCGCAAAGGAGAACTTAAACACAGCCCAAGGAGCCCAGGAGCAAAACTACAATCGGGGTGCTTAGGCCCAATCCTTTGCGCCTGGTGACCGAGTACTCCTACTGTTTCCCTTTGAGGAATCAAAACTTTTGGCCTGCTGGCAGGACCCGTATGAGGTCCTTCGCAAGATAGGACCAGTCACCTATGAAATCAGGCAACCTGATCGCCAGAAGGAAAAACAGATCTATCATGTGAATCTCTTAAAGCCCTGGTGGGAACGGGAAGGGTTATTGATTGCCCCGTACCCCCCCAAGATGGACCTGGAGCCTGACGATGGTGAGCCCCAGTTAGCAGAGACTCTTACGGTCGAGCAACGGGAGCAGGCCCACTGCCTAGTAAGAACGTTCCCCAAGACGTTCACCACAAAACCCAGGCAGACTGCCCTTGCATACCATGTGATCCAGACTGAACCCGGGGTGGTGGTTTAAGAGGTGACCCGGCCCTTGCCCAGGCGAATGCGGGAGGTCATAGAGGAGGAAGTCCAGGTGATGTTGGAACCAGGTGTTATTGAGCGCTCCCAGAGTGAATGGCAGAGCCCTGTTGTCCTCATCCCAAATCCGGACGGGAGCCGGCGGTTCTGCATTGACTTCAGGAGAGTAAACGCCATTTCGAAGTTCAACGCCTATCCGATGCCCTGTGTTGATGAGCTCCTTGACCGGCTCAGGGAAGCCCACTATATTACAACACTAGATCTCACGAAGGGGTACTGGCAGATCCCCTTGGACCCCAAGTCCAAGGAGAAGACAGCGTTCGCCACCCCTTCAGGCCTGTACCACTTCTCCCGGATGCCTTTCAGCCTTCATGGGCATCCGGCAACCTTCCAGCACTTGATGGATCAGATTTTGCAACCACATACCAAGTACGCCGCGGCCTACTTGAACGACGTGGTCGTCTATGGCGGCCACTGAGAAGAACATCTCAACCAGGTGGTGGCTGTCCTCCAGGACCTCCGCGCGGCCAGGCTTACAGCAAATCCTAAGAAGTGCTGGATTGGGCGACAGGAGACCACTTACCTGAGGTACACCTTGGGCTGAGGACAGGTACAACCCCTCGTCGGGAAAGTCCAAGCACTCCAGGAATACCAGGTGCCGACCACGAAGAGGCAGGTGCGTCAATTCTTTGGCTTAGCTGGGTATTACCGGTGGTTCGTACCCCACTTCGCGACCATTGCTGCCCCCTTGACGGAGCTCCTGACTAAAGACAGCCCCCGCCGAGTTTGCTGGTCCAACAAATGTGAGAAGGCCTTCCGAACCATCAAGGAACGGCTGTGTAGTGAGCCATTGCTCTTAAGCCCTGACTTTAAACGTGAATTTATTGTCCCGACCAATGCCTCAGGAGTAGGGCTTGGGGCGGTCCTCTCACAGGAGGTAGACAGTGAGGAACACCCTATTGTCTATCTCAGCCGAAAGCTGTTCCCTAGAGAAAGGAATTACTCCGTCATTGAGAAAGAGGCCCTCACAGTTAAGTGGGCGATCAACGCCCTCCGCTATTACATCCTCGGGCCCCCTTTGTACTGGTTACAGACCATGCACCCCTGAGGTGGTTCAGTAAGCAGAAGGACACTAACGCCAGGCTTATGCGATGGTATTTCGCTCTACAGTCCTACGCCTTCACCATTTACCATCGGGCGGGTAGGAACACCAACACAGACTTTCTATCCCGCTTAGGGGAGGGTGAGGACACCAGCTCCGAAAATAGGGAGCTGGATTTGAGGGGTGGGGTGTGTAGGGAGCCGGTGTGGTCTCCCTCCGAACCAGAGGATGAGGAGCTGGAGCCAGTCCAGGCTTACTCCACCCCCTGGAAGTGGAGGGGTGGAACAGGAAGTACAAAAGGTGGGGCCCTTAGCCCAGTGAGGGCAGCACCAGGGAGGGAGACAGACACAGGCCGCTGGCTGCTCCTCATAGACCCTGCTGCTGAGCCAGGGGACGCCCTGCACCAGGGCAAACCTGACCCAGAGGAGGGACTCGGGTTACCAGAACTGCTGGCTGAAGAGTACCCCAAGGAACTGGAGGAGTCGGGCAGCAACCCAAGCCCGAGTGAGCCTGTGACGTTGCACTCTATATGAAAAAATATGCTAATGAGTTAATATAATGTAACTGGAATATGCTTCATGCAAAAGGTCTCTTGTAAGGTATCATTACAAAGCTTATAATCTACTGAGTGTGATTATCCTATTTGTATAAATGTACCACTCTTGTATCTGAAACTAGAAATATGGAATATAACTCTGAGGGCCTACTGTAATTATGCAAAGTGTGGGCCATTAATGGTGGTTTGGAATCTTGATGACTCCCATTAACCAGGACAATTGACTGCAGATGGCTGTGTTTTACCTGTAAGTCTTCCTGTATACCTGTGTGCTGGCAAGTGGGCAATAAAGTCTTGCAGTGACATGTGATCATGTCACCTGAACTGGAATCCATCTTTAACCTGGTGTCTTTCCATTGAGAAGGAGGGGGTGGGAACCCAGAGAGGGACAAAGGATTCCTGCCTTATGCAAAAGATATATAAAGGGGTGGAACAGAACAAAGCAGGAGGAGCCATCATGAAGAATCCCCTAGCTACCACCTGAGCTAGAACAAGAGCTGTACCAGGGGAAAGAATTGTGCCCAGGCCTGGTAGGTGTCCAGTCTAAGGAAAAAACTTACTGAAGCATCTCTGAGGGTGAGATTATCTGTATTCAGTTCGATTAGACATAGATTTGCGCATTTTATTTTATTCTGCTTGGTGACTTACTTTGTTCTGTCTGTTACTACTTGGAACCACTTAAATCCTACATTCTGTATTTAATAAAATCACGTTTTACGTATTAATTAACTCAGAGTATGTATTAATACCTGGGGGAGCAAACAACTGTGCATATCTCTCTATCAGTGTTATAGAGGGCGAACAATTTATGCGTTTACCCTGTATAAGCTTTATTTGGGTTTAGACCCCACTGGGAGTTGGGCATCTGAGTGTTAAAGACAGGAACACTTCTGTTAGCTGCTTTCAGGTAAACCTGCAGCTTTGGGGCAAGTAATTCAGACCCTAGGTCTTTGTTGGAGCAGATGGGAATGTCTGGCTCAGCAAGACAGGGTGCTGGGGCCCCGAACTGGCAGGGAAGGCAGGGGTAGAAGTAGTCTTGGCACATCGGGTGCCAGCTCCCAAGTGGGGTTCTGTGATCCAACCCGTCACAGAGCCCAACGCTGAGGGCGAGCTGGAGCTACTGGGTCTACCGGCGGCTGAATACCCCAACGAGTGGGAGGAACCAGAGGGACCCATTCGAGAGACCGGGTAGGAAGTAGCCCAGGGACGGAACTGGACAATGTGGTGAGCTGGTGTTTGGTCAGCGTGTTGCGGATGGATCCCCGCTGACCAAGTGGTGGGCCCCTCGCCCCCACCCCCACCCCTGTCAGGGCCCTGGGCTGGAACGCAGTAGAGTCGGGTGGGCCTGCGTTCCCCTACCCCTTCCACCCTGCCTGCCTGCAGGGCTGCCCGGGGGGGGGGCAAGTGGGGCAATTTGCCCCAAGCGCCGGGCCCCCCAGGGGCCCCGTGAGCCCTGGCCCGGCTGCGGTCCGGGTCTTCGGCGGCATTTTGGTGGCGGGGGACCCTTCAGTGCTGCCGAAGACGCGGAGCGACTGAAGGGGCCCTGCCGCCGAAATCCCGGACCGCTGCCGGGTGAGTACAAGCGCCGCAGCTCCCCCGCTTTGCCCCAGGCCCCCTGAATCCTCTGGGCGGCCCTGCCTGCCTGAGGGGCGCACCACAGACTCTTGCCGGTGCCCCCCTGCCTGAGGGGCGCACCAAAGACTCTTGTTGGCGCCCCCCTGCCTGAGGGGCGCGCCACAGACTCTTGCTGGCACCCCTCTGCCACTGACTCTTGCCGGTACTCCCGTGTCGCGCCAACTGCAACGTCACATCTCCCTCCATTAATTCCCCGTCGACAGAGAGGTATGACCAGGGCCTTTTGGCGAGGCAGTAGCTCCCCACCGTCCCCAGCAGCTTGGCGAACCAACTGAGACCTTGCTACAACCCACAGGGAAAGTATGAGATCTGGATTGGGAGGAGAGGGGTCCACCACATGATTTCTGTTTTAGAAAGTAAACTGCAATCGGAAAGATTGAGAACCTCTCAGCCAATTTATAGGTCACTTTCTATGTAGTGGGGTCTTGAGAGATCCTTCCACGGCCTATGAAGAGACTACTTTGTCACCATTAAAACGGTGCATGTTTCATTTGACCTTTGTTGAGCAGGTGCAGCCAGGAGTTGTGAGTAATCTGCTAGGATATTTGAGACTGTCACAGAGAGGCTCTTCCTTTTTATTACTTTATGAACTGATATTAGGAACCCACAATCTCAGAACTGTCATATGTTACTTAGCAATGCAAACACTATAACATTCAGATCCTGCAGTCAATTCAGCTTGGACGGTGGTTCTGTTAGACCTCACAAGCTAACTCAAGTTGTGCCAGATCAGAATTAACACTTGTCTAGAGCATGGATGTAACTACATAGATGAAAGGCTAGTAAAGGTCTCACCTAAAGGCCTAGTCTACACTGGGATTCTTGCACTGCTGTAGTACATATATGTAGTTACATTACAGCAAATATCTACTGCAGATACACTGGACCAGTGGAAAATAGGGCTCACACTTCATAGACTTCATAGACTTCAAAGTCAGAAGGGACCATTATGACCATCTAGTCTGATCTCATGCACAACGCAGGTCACAGAATCCCACCCACCCACTCCCGCAACAAACCCCTAACCTATGTCTGAGCCACTGAAGTCCTCAAATGATGGTTTAAAGACTTCAAGGTGCAGAGAATCCTTCAGCAAGTGACCCGTGTCCCACGCTGCAGAAGAAGGCAAAAACCCCCCAGGGCCTCTGCCAATCTGCCCTGGAGGAAAATTCCTTCCTGACCCCAAATATGGCGATCAGCTAAACTCTGAGCATGTGGGCAAGACGCACCAGCCAGACACCAGGAAAGAATTCTCTGTAGTAACTCAGATCTCACCCCATCTAACATCCCATCACAGGCCATTGGGCATATTTACCGCTAATAGTCAAAGATCAATTAATTGCCAAAATTAGGCTATCCCATCATACTAACCCCTCCATAAACTTACCAAGTTTAGTCTTGAAGCCAGATATGTCTTTTGCCCCCACTGCTCCCCTTACAAGGCTGTTCCAGAACTTCACTCCTCTGATGGTTAGAAACCTTTGTCTAATTTCAAATCTAAACTTCCTGATGGCCAGTTTATATCCATTTGTTCTTGTGTCCACATTGAGCTTAAATAATTCCTCTCCTTCCCTGGTATTTATCCCTCTGATATATTTATAGAGAGCAATCATATCTCCCCTCAGCCTTCTTTTGGTTAGGCTAAACAAGCCAAGCTCTTTGAGTCTCCTTTCATAAGACAGGTTTTCCATTCCTCGGATCATCCTAGTAGCCCTTCTCTGTACCTGTTCCAGTTTGAATTCATCCTTCCTAAACATAGGAGACCAGAACTGCACACAGTATTCCAGGTGAGGTCTCACCAGTGCATTGTATAACGGTACTAACACCTCCTTATCTCTACTGGAAATACCTTGCCTGATGCATCCCAAGACTGCATTAGCTTTTTTCACAGACATATCACATTGGTGGCTCATAGTCATCCTGTGATCAACCAATACTCCGAGGTCCTTCTCCTCCTCTGTTACTTCTAACTGATGCGTCCCCCGCTTATAACAGAAATTCTTGTTATTAATCCCTAAATGCATGACTTTGCACTTTTCACTATTAAATTTCATCCTATTACTATTACTCCAGTTTACAAGGTCATCCAGATCTTCCTGTATGATATCCCGGTCCTTCTCTGTATTGGCAATACCTCCCAGCTTTGTGTCATCCGCAAACTTTATTAGCACACTCCCACTTTTTGTGCCAAGGTCAGTAATAAAAAGATTAAATAAGATTGGTCCCAAAACCGATCCCTGAGGAACTCTACTAGTAACCTGCCTCCAGCCTGACAGCTCACCTTTCAGTATGACCCGTTGTTGTCTCCCCTTTAAACAGTTCCTTATCCACATTTCAATTTTCATATTGATCCCCATCTTTTCCAATTTAACTAATAATTCCCCATGTGGAACTGTATCAAATGCAAGTAACTTGTATGTTACCAGGTAACCTGAACCAGTGCAAGCATCATCTTATACTGTCACAGTGCATGTGCGCTAGGGACTTGCACCAGTATGTAGCTACACTGCTACATAAACTCCAAAGTGGCCATGGCCTTTGAATGAGTCCTCCAAGGAACACCCATGTCCTGCAGGAAGTGGTGCTGGTGATCCAGTAGGGGGACTCTTCCCTAGAAATCATTATTGAAACAGTACCTCAGTATAGCAGGAGGAAGGAGCTGTGCTGTTGGAAGTTCCATGTAATAATAAATAAGGCTAAGATTTTATCATGGATATTTTAAGTAAAAGTCAGGGACAGGTCATGGGCAATAAAGAAAAATTCACGGAAGCCCTGACTTTTACTAAAAATATCATTACACAACCATTACAAAATGGGGAGCCGCTAGGCAGCTGCAGGGGCCTGGCTGGGATCTCCAAGGGCCCCCATCACCCATGGGGGCTCAGAGCTCCCTCTGCCCCCCATGGTGGTGGGGAGCTGCGGGGTTCCGCTGCCACCTGCAGCGGCTGAGAGTTACAGAGATCCCCTGGCAGCAGCAGCTGGGAGCTGTGGAGTACCCCCACTGCTCGTGGCGGCTGGGAGCTGCGGGGTACCGCTGCTGTCTCAGAGCTCGGGGGGCCCTGCTGCCTGGGTTACAGGGGTACCCCGTAGCTCCTGGCCACCCTGGGCAGTGGCAGGACCCTGCAGCTCCCAGCTGCCTGCCAGCTGAAGTCACTGAGGTCTTCGGAAGTCACAGATTCCATGACTTCCGTGATCTCTGTGATAAAATAGTAGTCTTAATAATAAACTGCTGAGCACCTGTGATCATTAAAGCTCTTCTAAGTCTTTTCACAAGAGTAGAGGTGTTCAACTGCGTTTTCTTAGCCAAATTAAATCTCTGGTAATTATGTTTGCTCTTCCCAAATTCCCCCTGGAGTTGCAATTAGATATGTATTCACTTCTGGTCTTAAACTGGAGCATGCTGTTATCCAGCTGAGGTATTTCAGGCTGAATAAAGTGATCCATATATAGCCCATGTTGTGAAGCTTAATTAATTAATTAATGTTTGTACAGCACCTTCCTTGGATGGAAGGAGTTATAGAAATCATAGTATCATACAAATGTAGGGCTGGAAGGGACCTTGAGAGGTCACTTAGTCCATACCTCCACACTGAGGCAGGACCAAGTAAAGCTAGACCATCCCTGACAGGTGTCTGTCTAACCAGTTCTTAAAAACCTACAATGATGCGGTTTCCCCAATCTCCCTTAGAAGCCTATTCCACTAAACTAGCCTTATACTTAGAATGTTTAGACAGTTTTTCTTAATATCTAACCTAAATTTCCCTTGCTGCAGATTAAGCTGATTATTTCTTGTCCTATCTTCAGTGGACATGGAGAACAATTGATCTCAGGTCTCTTTATAGCAGCCCTTTTTTGAAGACTGTTATCAGGGCCCTCCTCAGTCTTTGCTCAAAACTAAACACGCCCAGTTTTTTAACCTTTCCTCCTAGGTCAGGTTTTCTAAACCTTTTTTAATTTCTGTTGCTTTCTTCCTGACTATTTCCAATTTGTCCACATCTTTCCTGAAGTATGGCACCCTGAACTAGACACAGGACGCCAGCTGAGGCCTCACCAGTGCTGAGTAGAGTGGGACAATTACCTCCCATGTGTTACATATGACATGCCTGTTAATATACACCAGGATATTAGCCTTTTTCACAACTGCATCACATTATTGACTCATATTCAATTTGTGATCCACTATAACTCCCAGATCCTTTTCAGCAGCACTACTGCCTAGCCAGTTATTTCCCATTTTGGATATGAGCATTTGATTTTTCCTTCCTAATTGTAGTAATTTGCACTTATCCTTATTGAATGCCGTCTTGTTGAATTCAGACCAATTCTCCTATTTGTCAAGGTCCTTTTAAATTCTAATCCTTTCATAGAATCATAGAATCATAGAATATCAGGGTTGGAAGGGACCTCAGGAGGTCATCTAGTCCAACCCCCTGCTCAAAGCAGGACCAATTCCCAACTAAATCATCCCAGCCAGGGCTTTGTCAAGCCGGGCCTTAAAAACCTCCAAGGAAGGAGACTCCACCACCTCCCTAGGTAACGCATTCCAGTGCTTCACCACCCTCCTAGTGAAATAATGTTTCCTAATATCCAACCTAGACCTCCCCCACTGCAACTTGAGACCATTGCTCCTTGTTCTGTCATCTGCCACCATTGAGAACAGCCGAGTTCCATCCTCTTTGGAACCCCTCTTCAGGTAGTTGAAGGCTGCTATCAAATCCCCCCTCATTCTTCTCTTCTGGAGACTAAACAATCCCAGTTCCCTCAGCCTCTCCTCATAAGTCATGCGCTCCAGACCCCTAATCATTTTTGTTGCCCTCCGCTGGACTCTTTCCAATTTTTCCACATCCTTCTTGTAGTGTGGGGCCCAAAACTGGACACAGTACTCCAGATGAGGCCTCACCAATGTCGAATAAAGGGGAACGATCACGTCCCTCGATCTGCTGGCAATGCCCCTACTTATACAGCCCAAAATGCCGTTAGCCTTCTTGGCAACAAGAGCACTGTTGACTCATATCCACCTTCTCGTCCACTGTGACCCCTAGGTCCTTTTCTGCAGAACGGCTACCTAGCCATTCGGTCCCTAGTCTGTAGCTGTGCATGGGATTCTTCCGTCCTAAGTGCAGGACTCTGCACATGTCCTTGTTGAACCTCATCAGGTTTCTTTTGGCCCAATCCTCTAATTTGTCTAGGTCCCTCTGTATCCGATCCCTATCCTCTAGTGTATCTACCACGCCTCCTAGTTTAGTGTCATCGGCAAACTTGCTGAGAGTGCAGTCCACACCATCCTCCAGATCATTAATAAAGATATTAAACAAAACCGGCCCCAGGACCGACCCTTGGGGCACTCCGCTTGAAACTGGCTGCCAACTAGACATGGAGCCATTGATCACTAAAAGTGCCATTGGTCACTAAAAGGGGTTGCAAGCACTTTCCTCAAAAGTGCTTGCAACCCCTCCCAGCTCTGTGTTTCATCCGCAAGTGTTTATAAGCATGCTCTCCATTCCATTATCCAAATCATTAATTAAAATGTTGAACAGTACCAGAGCAAGGACAGACTCCCTGTAGGATCCCACTAGATACATTCTCCCAGATTGACAGTGAACCATGAGTACAGTCTTTCAACCAGTTATACACCCACCTTGTAATAATTTAATCTAGACCACATTTCCCTAGTTTGTTTAAGAGACTGTCATGGGGGATTGTGTCAAAAGCTTTACTAAAACCAAGTTATATCCAGTATATGCCCAGTATTGTGAGACTAAAGAGCAGAGTCAATAAATTAGTGAAACATTTGCAAGCAACATACATACAATAGCACCCTTATTTTATGCACTATCGGGGAATTGAAGAGTTCATAAAACTGAACACCTCCAAGTGACAGTCAATACAATACACAAGTTACAGTATTGCGCCCTGTATTTCTTTCTTCTCATCCTTCAAACCACTGCAAAGTGATTTGTATTGCACTGAAGGCAGCAGAATGTGAAGGGATCTCAACTTGCTCTTCCTCAACATCACCTTAGTTATATGATATTTTTTGTTTTCACCCAGCTGGGAAAATGGTTCATATAACTGGTCATTCATAAGATTGATGTTCATAAAATTGAGGTTCTACTGTATATTTGGTTCTACATTCCTTTCGTAAGTACTACCTTTTGTAATGACTACACATCCAGTTGGCCATAACACTGAACAAAAAATGTAAAATTGCTTTTTGGGCATTAGCTGGACTCCACCAAAACACACTTCTAATGCTTTTTGGCTTGGGCAATATACCATATACTCTATATTGATTCTTAAAAGCATTGCCAGACTTTAGGTAGAACCTTACAAGAGATGTCTGTGATCCTAAGAGCACCCCAATGCCAGAGAGCAAGGGGCTCCTCAGTATGTAGCAGTGAACCTCAGCTGACCTGACCTTCTCAGCGTACCCCAACTCACAATCGTCATAATCTGTCTCTAAAAGGTGTCATGTCAGGTATCATATATAAACTGGCAACCTGCTGGTCATCAATATTTTTGCATAGTATATGGATGGTCGATATATGAATAATTATAAATATGTGCTGGAAATGCGTTTTTAAAATGGGTTTGGCCATCAAGACTTAAGTCAATGGACAAAGGAACATGGTTCCATCTGCTTGAATATGTCTCCAATGTAAACTGAGCAAAGGGAGACAATTAAATTACATTTACATGCAAAGTAGACAAAGCCACCAGGCAAACCAGTGTGGGTCATGGAAGCTGCAGCTCCAGGAAACCTTCCTGCCTCCTGAAGCAATGTCATTGAACTTTGGAAGATATAAGCAAGGACAAGAGCCATTTTGGTCTCCATTACGGGGCACATACAACAGGCCAGAGCTCCTGTGCATCAGAGAAAAGTGGAATCTTTCAGCCAAGGAGTTGGAAGTTTCTGGAAACTGAATATAGGTGAGAAACCAAGACTCTAGATTGTTAAATTAGGCTTTAATCTTAAAAGCACATTTTTACTTTTGTTTGTTTGTAACCATTTCTATCTCAATTCCTTCCACTTGGTATCACTTAAATCTCTGTTCTTTGTTAACAAACTTAATCTTGTGTTATTAAACAGCCATGTCAGTGCAGTGTTCCAAAATGAAAGAGTAAAATCTTCAGCCAAACTAACAGGGGTGCCATGGATTGTCTCTTTAAAGGAGCAGTGAACTGGATATGGGCATAGGCGCTGACTTCCCCTGTTCCCGGTGGGTACTCGATCCCCGCACGCCCCTGGCCGTGCCCCCATTCCACCCCTTCCCCAAAGTCCCCACCCCTGTCCTGCCTCTTCTCCGCCTCCTCCCCTGAGCACACCGCGTCCCCACTCCTCCCCTTCCCTCCCGGAAAGTCGTAAGCACTGCTAAACAGCTGTTAGGCGGTGGGGTGGCGGGAAGCACTGGGAGGGAGGGTGAGGAGCGGGGACGCGGCATGCTGGGTGGGGAGGAGGCAAGGAAGTGGGAGCTTGGCTTCCCCGTGGGTGCTCCAGCCCTGGAGCACCCATGGAGTCGGTACCTATGGATATGGGTGTGTGAGTGCTGCAGTGAGAAGGGCTGAGTGCTGCAGGAGACTGGGGAGATGGTTTTGAGAGGAAACTCGGGGCTGGAAGGGGCTAGTGGTATCACCAGGCTGCCAGAAGCCAGAGTGAGGCCATCGTGCTGTGGGCAGGTGGCTGGTGTCAGGGTTCCGAGTCAAAGCTGCACAGCACAGAGGCATTCAGGGTTCTAGGGCAGGGGGTGACAGAACCCCTCACTGCTCTGGGTGAACCCCCAAATCATCACAATGTCACTATTTTTAAAATTATTTTTTAAAATTCTTTTCACAGACCTTGTTAACAGACCTTGTTAATAGATACTTGAGGAAAAACAGTGAAATCACCTGGCAGTTCTTAAAAACACTGACGGATTCAGCCTCTTGGACATTCTGCAGATTTCTTGAAATATGTAAATCTCCATCTACCACTAGATGGCATCAGAAATTCTTTATTGCTTAAAACCAGTTCTACATTTTCAAATGCGGAGATCTGACAGTATTAGGTAGGGAGACCAGATAGCAACTGTGAAAAAACGGGACAGGGGGTGGGGGGTGCTTTGTTTTAATTGCTTACAGAAGTGAATTCCATAGTCTAGCACCAAGTCAGGAGTAAGTTCTGACTTCATCTTAATTGACGATTTTTTTACTCTGTATGTCAGGAGACAGACTGCTCTAGAAATCCTGGCGCCCTATGCAAAGTGGAAAATGTGGGTCCCTCGCACTGGCTCCTACGATAAAACAGTCACTCCACGACCAATAAAGCCAGCCCTCATGGAGAGGACCTCATTAGACGTTTCTCACTTGAGCACTGACTAATGCATGTGCCTGAGGATCGGTGCTGGCCCTTATTTGTGAAAATCCTACAGGTATGTTTTTCAGTTTACAAAATCCACCTGCTGGCACATCTACGCACATGTGCAAAATATAAAACCACAGGGCCCAGCTGCCTGCTCCAGTGGGAAAGCCCATGAAAGGAGGCTAAAAATATAGACATGTCTTTGAGGCTTTCACAAAGGGCATGGCTACACTTGCAGATGTAGAGCGCTTTGAGTTAAACCAGCCTTTGTAGAGCGCAGTAGGGAAAGTGCTGCAGTCTGTCCACACTGACAGCTGCAAGCGTACTGGTGTGGCCACATTTGTGGCACTTGCAGCGGCATTGGGAGCGGTGCATTATGGGCAGCTATCCCACAGAGCACCTCTTCCCATTCTGGCGCTGTGGCTTATGGGAAGGGGGTGGGAGGTGCGGGGCATTCTGGGTCCTGTCCCAACGCCCCATGATGCATCGGTTTGCATCCCAGCAATCCCTGTGCTTCCGCCCACATTTGGCGCCATCTTTCAACGTTTTTGTGCTGTGTGCTCTGTCTTCTCTTTCGGTCTGCAGGAATGGAGCCCGAACTGCTGAGGAATACGCTGACGAATCTCGCCAGCACGTCACATTTGGCAGTCGAGTTACTCCTTAAGATCCAAACAGACAGTGAGGACTGATGATGATATAGACTCGAGTTACGCATACGACACGAGATTGCTTGTGGCATTCTTGGACATGCTCACCACGGGAAACAAGCAGTGAGTGGTGGGATCACATCGTCATGCAAGTCTGGGATGATGAGCAGTGGCTGCAGAACTTTCGGATGAGAGAGCCACTTTCATGGGACTGGGTGATGAGCTCGCCCCCACCCTGTGGTGCAAGGACACAAGATTGAGAGCTGCCCTGACGGTGGAGAAGCGGGTGGCTGTTGCAATCTAGAAGCTGGCAACTCCAGACAGCTACCAATCGGTTGCTAACCAGTTTGGAGTGGGAAAGTCGACCATTGGATTCGTATTGATGCAAGTTTGCAGGGCCAGTAATCACATCCTGCTGAGAAGAACCGAGACTCTGGGTAACATGCATGACATTGCACAAATGGGCTTTGCACAAATGGGTTTCCCTAACTGCGAGGGGCGATAGATGGGATGCATAGTCCAATTCTGGCACCAGCCCACCTAGCCTCCGAGTACATTAATCGGAAGGGATATTTCTCTATGGTTCTCTAGGCACTTGTGGATCACCATGGGCATTTCATTGACATTAATGTAGGCTGGCCCAGAAAGGTGCATGACGCACGCATCTTTCGGAACACTGGCCTGTTCAGGAAGCTGCAAGCCAGAACTTTTTTCCCAGACCAGATCACCATAGGGGTAGTCGAAATGCCCACTGTGATCCTTGGAGACCCCAGTTACCCTTTAATGCCGTGGCTCATGAAACCCTACACAGGGAGCCTTGATAGCAGCAAGGAGCGGTTCAACAACAGGCTGAGCAGATGCAGAATGACTGTGGAGTGTGCTTTTGGTCGTTTAAAGGGCCACTTTTCAGAGTAGCAGCCATGTTAGTCTGTATCCACAAAAAGAAGAGGAGTACTTGTGGCACCTTAGAGACTAACAAATTTATTAGAGCATAAGCTTTCGTGGGCTACAGCCCACTTCTTCGGATGCATAGAATGGAACATATATTGAGGAGATATATATACACACATAGAGAGAGCATGAACACCGTATGGGAAGCTGGACCTGGCCGATAACAGCATCCCCCTGGTTATATCTGCGTGCTGTACCCTCCATAACATTTGTGAAGGGAAGGGTGAAAGATTCATTCAGGCATGGAACTCAGAGGTTCAACACCTGGAGGCTGAATTTGAACAGTCAGAGAGCAGGGCTATTAGAGGGGCCCAGCACAGGGCTGCAAAGATTAGGGATGCCTTGAGGGAGCAATTTGAGGCTGAAAACCACCAGTAATGTCTGGTGCCCTGCACGGGAGTGGAGTGCAGTGGTTCCAATATTAATAGGAATCTGTGTTTGCTACGCTGACTTGCAGTGCCTGTTGCTTTCCTGGGCTAAGGTATCTTTTACTTTATGCAGTAATAAAGAATGTTTTCAAAGCCAAAAAATCCATTTATTGAAAAGAAAATTCATTTATTGAAAAGAAACACAACTGCTTGGGAAACAGAAAGGGCAAGGGGGTGGGGAACGGTACCATCACAGATTTGCGTATGTCCTGTTATCATAGGCCTGGTCTACACTACGAGTTTAGGTCGAATTTAGCAGCGTTAAATCAAATTAAGCCTGGACACGTCCACACGACGAAGCCCTTTTTTTCGACTTCAAGGGCCCTTTAAACCGGTTTCTTTACTCCACCTCCGACGAGGGGATTAGTGCTAAAATCGGCCTTTGTGGGTTGGATTTGGGGTAGTGTGGACGGAATTTGACGTTATTGGCCTCCGGGACTATCCCACAGTGCTTCATTGTGACCGCTTTGGACAGCACTCTCAACTCAGATGCACTGACCAGGTAGACAGGAAAAGCCCCGCGAACTTTTGAATTTCATTTCCTGTTTGCCCAGCGTGGAGAGCACAGGTGACCACGCAGAGCTCATCAGCACAGGTAACTATGATGGAGTCCCAGGATCGCAAAAGAGCTCCAGCATGGACAGAACGGGAGGTACGGGATCTGCTCGCCATATGGGGAGATGAATCAGTGCTGGCTGAACTCCGTAGCAGTAAACGAAATGGCAAAATATTAGAAAAAGTCTCAAAGGCCATGAAGGACAGAGGCCATAACAGGGACGCACAGCAGTGCTGCGTGAAAATTAAGGAGCTAAGGCAAGCCTACCACAAAGCCAGAGAGGCAAACGGAAGGTCCGGGGCAGAGCCGCAAACATGCCGCTTCTACGTGGAGCTGCATGCGATGCTAGGGGGTGCAGCCACCACTACCCCAACCGTGTGCTTTGACTCCATCAATGGAGAATCACACAACAGGGAAGCGGGTTCGGGGTACAAGGAAGATGATGATGAAGACAATGAAGATAGCTCACAGCAAGGAAGCGGAGAAACCGGTTTCCCCAACAGCCAGGTGTGACGGGTTGGATCACAGAAACCCCCTTAGGAGCTGCCACCCAATGTGCAAAGACTACCCCTGCTTCTGTTTTCCCTGCCAGCTCAGGACTCCAGCACCCTGTTTTGCTGAGCCAGACACTCCAGTCTGCTCTAACAAAGACTCAGGGTCTGAATCACTTGTCCCAAAGCTGCAAGTTTACCCAAAAACAGCGTACAGTAGTGTGCTTGTCTTTAGCACTCAGATGCCCAACTCCCAATGGGGTCTAAACCCAAATAAATCCGTTTTACCCTGCATAAAGCTTATGCAGAGTAAACTCATAAATTGTTCGCCCTCTATAACACTGATAGAGAGATATGCACAGTTGTTTGCTCCCCCAGGTATTAATACATACTCTGAGTAAATTACTAAATAAAAAGTGATTTTATTAAATACAGACAGTAGGATTTAAGTGGTTCCAAGTAGTAACAGACAGAACAAAGTAAGTCACAAGCAAAATAAAATAAAATGCGCAAATCTATGCCTAATCAAACTGAATACAGATAATCTCACCCTCAGAGATGCTTCAGTAAGTTTTTCTCAGACTGGACACCTTCCAGGCCTGGGCACAATTCTTTCCCCTGGTACAGCTCTTGTTGCAGCTCAGGTGATAGCTAGGGGATTCTTCATGATGGCTCCTCTCCCTCTCTGTTCTCTTCCACCCCTTTATATATCTTTTGCATAAGGCGGGAACCCTTTGTCCCTCTGGGTTTCCACCCCCCCCCCTCACTGGAAAAGCATCAGGTTAAAGATGGATTCCAGTTCAGGTGACATGATCACATGTCACTGCAAGACTTCATTACTCACTTGCCAGCACACACACATACAGGGAGACTCACAGGTAAACAGCCATCTGCAGACAATGGGAGTCATCAAGATTCCAAACCATCATTAATGGCCCACACTTTACATAATTACAATAGGCCCTCAGAGTTGCATTTTATATTTCTAGTTTTAGATACAAGAGTGGTACATTTCTACAAACAGGATGATCACACTCAGTAGATTATGAGCTTTGTAATGATACCTTACAAGAGACCTTTTGCACAAAGCATATCCCATTTGCATTATAGTCACTTATTATCAAATTTTTTATAAAACTATCCCAGTTACATTATATTCACTTATTATCATGTTTTTATAAAACCATGTAGACTGCACAACGTCACACCAGGATATGTTTATCACCCTGGACCTGGAACCAGTAACCCCCGAACTCACCCAAGGCGTGCTCCCAGACCCTGAGGGCACACAAGGGACCTCTGGTGAGTGTACCTTTGTAAATATTACATATGGTTTAAAAGCAAGCGTGTTTAATGATTAATGATTAATTTGCCCTGGCAATCGCGGCCAGTACAGCTACTGGAAAAGTCTGTTAACGTGTATGGGGATGGAGCGGAAATCCTCCAGGGACATCTCCAGAAAGCTCTCCTTCATGTACTCCCAAAGCCTTTGCAAAAGGTTTCTAGGGAGGGCTGCCTTATCCCATCTGCCATGGTAGGACACTTTACCACGCCAGGCAAGTAGCACGTAGTCTGGAATCATTGCATAACAAAGCATGGCAGCGTATGGTCCCGGTGTTTGCTGGCATGCAGACAACATCCATTCCTTATCTCTCTTTGTTATCCTCAGGAGAGTGATATCATTCACGGTCACCTGGTTGAAATGGGGTGATTTTATTAAGGGGACATTCAGAGGTGCCTGTTCCTGCTCGGCTGAACATAAATGTTCCCCGCTGTTAGCCACGCGGTGGGGGGGAGGGGTGAAGTGATCATCCCAGAGAATTGGGTGTGTGGGGAGGAGGGGGGTAGTTGGGTTTGTGCTGCATGTTAACCCGGAAACCGCAGCCCCTCCTTTTACATTGCAAACCCATTTTAAATGGCCAACCCAACGGGTGCTTGGTATGGGAAATGAGGGCGCTACTGTTTGAAACCATTCCCACATGTTAAGAAGGTTAAAAAAGCCAAAAGACTGTGGCTTACCATGGCTGCCTGCAAGCCAAAATCTGTTGCCTGGCACTGCGTGAGTGATCTCTCACACCAAACCGGCAGGCCCTCAATATAAGAGGAAAAATGCGACCTTGTAACGAAAGCACATGTGCTGTGTAATGTGAACAGCAAAATTTAACGTGAAAGAGTGTACCCATTGTTCTCTAAAATGTGTCTTTTTTAACCACCTCTCCCTTCTCCTCCACCAGTTGCAAATGTTTCTCCTTCACAGAGGCTAGTGAAGATTAGAAGGAGAAAACGGCGGACTCGGGATGATATGTTCTTGGAGCTCCAGATGTCCTCCCACGCTGACAGAGTACAGCAGAATGCGTGGAGGCAGTCAATGTCAGAGTGCAAAAAAGCACAATATGAACGAGAGGAGAGGTGGCGGGTTGAATCGCGGGCTGAAGAGAGCAAGTGGCGGGCTGAAGAGGACAGGTGGCGTCAGCTTGCTGACAGAAGGCAAGAGTCGATGCTCCAGCTGCTGGAGCATCAAACTGATATACTCCAGCGTATGGTTGAGCTGCAGGAAAGGCAGCAGGAGCAGAGACCGCCGCTACAGCCCCTGTGTAACCAACAGCCCTCCTCCCCAAGTTCCATAGCCTCCTCACCCAGACGCCCAAGAATGCGGTGGGGGGCCTCCGGCCACCCAGTCACTCCATCCCAGATGATTGCCCGAGCATCAGAAGGCTGGCCTTCAATAAGTGTTAAAGTTTTAAAGTTTTAAACTGCAGTGTGTCCTTTTCCTTCCCTCCTCCCGCACCCCTCCCGGGCTACCTTGGCAGTTATCCCCCTAGTTGTGTGATGAATTAATAAGGAATGCATGAATGTGAAGTAACAATGACTTTATTGCCTCTGCAAGCGGTGCTTGAAGGGGGGGAGGGGAGGGTGGTTAGTTTACAGGGAAGTAGAGTGAACGGGGGGGGGGGGCGGAGGGCTCATCAAGGAGAAACAAACAGAAGTTTCACACTGTAGCCTGGCCAGTCACAAAACTGGTTTTCAAAGCTTCTCTGATGCGCACCGTGCCCTGCTGTACTCTTCTAACCACCCTGGTGTCTGGCTGCGCGTAATCAGTGGCCAGGCGATTTGCCTCAACCTCCCACCCCGCCATAAATGTCTCCCCCTTACTCTCAGATATTGTGGAGTGCACAGCAAGCAGCAATAACAATTGGAATATTGGCTTCGCTGAGGTCTATCCGAGTCAGTAAACTGCGCCAGCGTGCTTTTAAACGTCCAAATGCACATTCCACCACCATTCGGCACTTGCTCAGCCTATAGTTAAACAGGTCCTTACTACTGTCCAGGCTGCCTGTGTACGGCTTCATGAGCCATGGCATTAAGGGGTAGGCTGGGTCCCCAAGGATAATGATAGGCATTTCAACATCCCCAACGGTTATTTTCTGTTCCGGGAAGAAAGTCCCTTCTTCCAGCTTTTGAAACAGACCAGAGTTCCTGAAGACGCGAGCATCATGTACCTTTCCCGGCCATCCCACGTTGATGTTAGTGAAACGTCCCTTGTGATCCACCAGGGCTTGCAGCAGCATTGAAAAGTACCCCTTGCGGTTTATGTACTCGGTGGCTTGGTGCTCCGGTGACAAGATAGGGATATGGGTTCCGTCTATCGCCCCACCACAGTTTGGGAATCCCATTGCAGCAAAGCAATCCACTATGACCTGCACATCTCCCAGAGTCACTACCCTTGATATCAGCAGGTCTTTGATTGCATTGGCTACTTGGATCACAGCAGCCCCCACAGTAGATTTGCCCACTCCAAATTGATTCCCAACTGACCAGTAGCTGTCTGGCGTTGCAAGCTTCCACAGGGCTATTGCCACTCACTTCTCAACTGTGAGGGCTGCTCTCATCCTGGTATTCTGGCGCTTCAGGGCAGGGGAAAGCAAGTCACAAAGTTCCATGAAAGTGCCCTTACGCATGCGAAAGTTTCGCAGCCACTGGGAATCGTCCCAGACCTGCAACACGATGCGGTCCCACCAGTCTGTGCTTGTTTCCCGGGCCCAGAATTGGCGTTCCACGGCATGAACCTGCCCCAGTAACACCATGATTTGCACATTGCTGGGGCCTGTACTTTGTGAGAGGTCTATGTCCATGTCAATTTCCTCATCACTCTCGTCACCGCGCTGCAATCGCCTCCTCGCCTGGTTTTGCTTTGGCATGTTCTGGCTCTGCATATACTCCAGGACAATGCGTGTGGTGTTCATAGTGCTCATAATTGCTGCAGTGATCTGAGCGGGCTCCATGATCCCAGTGCTATGGCGTCTGGGCTGAAAAAAGGCGCGAAACTATTGTCTGACGGAGGGAGGGAGGGGCGAGTGACGACATGGCTTACAGGTACAGGGAATTAAAATCAACAAAGGTGGCTGTGCATCAGGGAGAAACACAAACAACTGTCACACAGAATGGCCCCCCCAAAGATTGAACTCAAAACCCTGGGTTTAGCAGGCCGTTGATTTCACGGAGGGAGGGGGAAGCAAATGAATACAGAACAAATCTGGTCCATCTATTTTTTACATCTTAAGCTGGCAGCAGACGGTGCAGCATGACTGATAGCCATCGGCATCTTCTGGGTGCTTGGCAGAAGATTCTGTACTACGACAGCTAGCCATCATCAGCCATCATCGTCAAGACGGTTCAATAGGACTGCCGGCAGGACTGAGTCTCCAGGAAACAAAACATGTCTGCCCAGGTGCCTCTGATCAAACTCACTGAGGAATACAACGACAATGGATAACAGTCGTAATATACCATCTACTGCCAAAAGGCAAGGAGCTGCTGTTGTATAGCAATGCAGCCCCACGTCTGCCAGCACCCAGATAGCTGATGACGGCTACCAGTCATACTGCATCGTCTACTGCCAAAAGGCAATTAGCTGCTGCTGTGTAGCAATGCAGTACCACGTCTGCCGGCACCCAGATGACATATGGTGACGGTGAGCTGAGCTGAGCGGGCTCCATGCTTGCCGTGGTATGTTGTCTGCACAGGTAACCCAGGTAAAAAGGCGCAAATCGATTGTCTGCTGTTGCTCTGACGGAGGGGGAGGGGCCTGACGACATGTACCCAGAACCCCCCGCGACACTGTTTTTCCATCATCAGGCATTGGGATCTCAACCCAGAATTCCAATGGGCAGCGGAGACTGCGGGAACTGTGGGATAGCTACCCACAGTGCAATGCTCCGGAAGTCGACGCTAGCCTCGGTACTGTGGACGCGGTCCGCCGACTTAATGCACTTAGAGCATTTTATGTGGGGACACACACAATCGACTGTATAAAACCGATTTCTATAAAACCGGCTTCTATAAATTCGACCTAATTTCGTAGTGTAGACATACCCTTACTCAGCCTTCCTGTCTGGAGTACTGTGCAATGAGTGCTGCACTTGAGGATGGCTATACTGCATGGTGATGGGGGTTGAGTGCAGTGGGTAAGGGTCATAGTTTACAGGGCCGGGTGGTGAAGCTACAGGTGTTGGAGGCAGCTGGTGGCGATAAGCATACAGATGTTGGATTCTGTGTGGATTCTGGCTCTGTCACCCTCCTGATCCCAATCCTCACACACATACACTGGGCAGGCTACGTCATGAGGTCCCTTAAGAGGATGCCCACTGGGGAGGGGGCTGTGGGAGGGATGATCCAGTGTGGGGCTGTGTTACCTATAGACCCAGAGCTCCACAGCTAGTGGAGGATGATGTGTCTCTTCTTCCTGCAGGGCTGGGAGAGATGCTGCATGAGAGGCAGCTGGCCCTCTGTCTGGCACAAGACAGGAGGGAGGTACGTGCGACCCCATTCTTCAGCCAACGCGCCCACAGCATGACTCCACAGCCATCCTCCAGCACCTAAAACCGCATCGCATCCCACCACAGCCACAAACCCCATCACCCAAGCCACAGCGCCTCCCCTCCCCAGTACCCTGAGCACCCCAGTGCCCCCCATCATCCAAAACTACAGCGCCCAGCGGCGCTGCCCCCATGCACAGATGTCGCCTGAATCACGCGCAGGCGCACCGCACCCACCCTCCCGCCGGCTGCGCCCGCGCCTGCGCATCTGTGTCGGGAGGAGGCGGAGGCGGGAAGCAGCCGGCGCTGGGCGGGGTCTGCGAGTGTGCATCCTGCTTCCCCGGTCCAGCGACCGCGCCTCCTTCCTTTCCTCCCTCGCCCGCCGCCGGACAGGGCTGCTGCGCACGGGGCCTCCCAGCTATCCGCTATGGCAGCGCCCGGCCTGGGCCTGGAGCTGCCCCCACGTGTGGGGAGAAGCTGGGTATGTGACCCCCGGACATGGGGTGCGGGGCGAAGGTGAGGCTGGGCTTAGCAGCGGGGTGCGGAGCCCTCCTGCGCGGGCCGGGTGAGCGGCCACGTGCGCTGGCTCCAGCGGGGCAAGGCTGGGTTCCCTGCTGTACTGGCCCTGCTCACTTGGGGGCCACCCACGTGCAGCTGTGACCCGGCAGTCTTCCTGCGCCTGTGAGGGGCCTGGCCCTTCGTCCACAGCAAGCCTCATGGGGTTGCTGGGCTGGACCCAGCAATAACAATCCTCCTTCCGGTGTGGCGCTGTTCAGTTGGGGCAGACATGGCGAACCGCTGCCCCGTGGCCGTCGCCCTCAGTAAGGGCCACAAGGTGACGAAGAACGTGTCAAAGCCCCGGCAGTGCCGCCGCAGAGAGCACCTGACCAAACACACTAAGTTTGTGCGAGACATGATCAGAGAGGTCTGTGGCTTTGCTCCCTATGAGAAACGTGCTATGGAATTGTTGAAAGTTTCCAAGGACAAACGTGCTCTGAAGTTCATAAAGAAAAGGGTTGGTACTCACATTCGGGCCAAGCGAAAACGTGAAGAGCTCGGCAATATTCTGGCAGCCAGGAGGAAGGCTATTGCCAAGTTGCAAAAACTCTTGTAACTCATTAAAGTGTGTTCCGAGAAAAAACAAACAAACAAAAAAACCCCACAATCCTGAGCTCTCCTGGAGCACTTTCCAAAAGTAGTGCTCAAGGCACTTTACGAAGGAGGGATCCCATTTTACAGGCAGAGAAACTGAGTGAGGCACAGGCAGGGAAGTGACCTGCCCACTAGCTGCCCAGCGGCAGGGCCTGGGACTAAAACCCAGGTCTCCCGATTACCAAGCTAGTGCCCTACCTGCTAAGTTGCACTGCCAAATTCAGCTTGCTGCTCAGTTGATCTCATTCATGGTGTATTACCAACAGGCTGGCAAGCAGTCCCAAGACCCTTTCACGGGCTGCAGCTCCTGATGTGAGGGTTGGTTTTGAGGCGATTCATTGCAAATATCTAAACTGGGTTAGATCTGCACCTAAACCCCATTTTCTGTGCACGCACATAGAGATGAGAAGGGAACAGGGTCTGTTTATTTTATTTTAAAAATATCTGCATGGACTTAAGTCAGTGCTGCTGAAACTAAAACGTTTTGGGTATTTATGCTGATGTGTCTTTTCTTTCAGGGAAGATAGTGAAAATCTGAAAAGGGCAAGAAAAGCAAGCATGCAAAAGCAGAAACTTCCTTCTTCCTCTGAGAGGTTGGTGTTAGCAAAAATGTTGTTAATAGAAAGTAGTCTTATGAAAAATATTGTTGGTTATATGATGCTTGACAATGAGTAAAAATATGCTGAACAGTCCCTACCCTGAGTCTTAATAATTTTTTTTTAATGAGCTCTTAACTTTTCTAGCACTTCTTGTGGCCAGTTGCATGCTTCTTAGGCAGTGCCATGAGGCTCTAAAGCACTTGTCTGTATTCAGTGGTGATCAGCTATTGAGGGTCACTTTATACCTGTGATAGTGTTACACTGTTTGTAGAGTATTTGCCTCGTAAAACCTGGGTCAGGGAAGTTGTATTAATTTTGACTGATAACAGGTTTTTGTGGTATTTAGCATTCCTTACCTGATATTAATGCAGCGGTCATCTGGATGCTAATACACTTGAATTTACATTTGTCCACACATACCTTACTCCCCCAAAACCCACTTAATCTTCTGGAGCCTGACTTTTTCTTTTTAAATATTTAGGTTGGCTAACATGTGCTTGCCAATACCATGACTGTGTGCTTGTTTGTGTGTACAAATGACCTGCTGGATGCATAATTTAGAACTGTGACTTATTTATTTGTATAATGGTAGGGCCAAAGAATTTCCATAAAGGATCAAAGTCCCATTGTGCTAGGCACTGTTCAGATAAGTAATAAAGAAAACAGTCCCTGCCCCAGATAGCTTACAGTCTAGGTGTCAGGATGCAACTGATAGTAACATGGACCCTACTTAGTGGGTGGCAGGGAGGAAGAGGTAATAAAACAGTTTAGCAGAAGAAACAGCAGTCTCAACATGCTTGCCTAGCCAGTGCCATGTACTGGAACTTGTAGATATGACAGAGGTTGGCTTTAAAATGGATAGGATTATGATTTTACAAACTGTAGGCCCAGTTTAGCCTTTTTAGCGTGGAGGAGTGCCTGGAATCTCTCTGTTCCTGTTTTATTTCAAAGCCCTCACAGCAATTCTATGGAACCAATGACCTTCTTCCCTCTGCGAATTGGGCTTGTGAACTGAATTTTGATTTCTAGAAGAGGAGTACTTTTAGATGTGTAACTGTTTGTTTTTCAGCTCAATGGATGAAATACACAAGACTTTGTGCATTTCTATAAATTATTCTATGCAGCATATGTGGGGAAATGCCATTTAATAATTACAGTGAAGCAAAGGGATCAAAGAATATTTGGTCAACAAACCCTGTTTTACTTGGAATTCTTTGTAATATTCACTTCAAGGAACTTCCTTATTTCTTCCACAAATCAAATGCTAGCTGTTCAATATGTATTAGTTTAAAAGATGTCTAACACTCAAGATGTCTAACACTCAAGATGTGCTGTGTCTCTCTGCTCTGTTTAGGGTATCATAACTGGTCTGCAGCTTATGCATCCATAAGGGGAACAATGTAAACCAAGAGTCTCAGCGGAGCAAAGAGTTTTCTGCAAAATGACGACTTGACAGGTAACTCTTCCTTAGGCATTGAAGAGATCTAATGAGCCTTAAATATGGGAGCAGCCAATGAAGCACATTCAGTTCTGTCTTAAGAAGAAAGCTGTTGTTCTCATCTCACTTACTCTTAGGAAATGTCTCCTTTGGGCTGAGCTCTGTAGATGTGAAACAATATTTAATGCAGTTGGGGTGTTGGGAGGGGAGAAACCTTTGAAATTTCCTGGCGTAAATCCCTCTATGAGCCACAAACAGTGATTGGCAAATTCAATATTTGATTGGTAATATTCAGAATACTCAGCCTTTGCTGGTATTTGAATGGGGTGCCTGCTGGGGTAGCACTTCCAGCCTGGGAGTGCTAACCAATGCTCCTCTAGCTCAGCGTGGCTTGTAGCAGATCGCTAGAGGAAGCGTTTTTCAGTGAGGCAAGACCCAAGTGAGGGGACTTGAGATATACACTACTCAAAGGAATGCCCATTTGGGGGTATTTCTCTTACACACTTTCCAAAGCATGGAAGATCTGTTTTATTAATCCAGCAGTTGTCAGCTGCCCAGTGCAGTTCTGTGCCTGTGCTAGTGTTACACTGCTGGGAGAGAAACGTGCCATCAGAGTTACTTGGTACTGCTGGTACTGTTCTAGTGCCCGTCGGTGCCAGGTTTTGATAGCACTTTGCATCCTTGAGAGTGGAATAACTCTCTGTAGAGTTAGTCCTAGACTGGATGCGAACACAATCATTTCCGTGCTGTACTGTAATATAAAATGTGGCTGCAAATGCTTTTTTTCCCTCACCTGATCTACCCTTCTGAAAATGAGGCACAGGGTGGTTAATTGGCCAATCATGGTTTTTTTTGTTCATATAAAAATGCAGACAATCCCCCCCCAGTTCTCCCCCCCCCCCCCCCTGTGAAATATGGATCTTTAGGGCTCCACTGGCTGACTTGTTTTTTTTTTCTTCTAGTTACAGATAAAAGCCTTCTCAGTTGGACTGATCATTGCAGGAGTGAGGCTAGTGGGGCCAGCAGTAGTTGCCTGAAGAGAAGAGAGGAACTGTTGCTGTTGCTTTAAAGAGTGACTGCCAAGATATTTAGAGAGGTGGGAGTGAGCATGTGAGTAGTCCCATGCCTTGAATGGGACTATTCCTGTGCAGAAGTGTTTGCAGGGTGGGAGCCTAGTAAGATAAAACATGAAAGGCGGGGAGAAGGATGACATGGATTGTTGGTTTCCTCTCACCCTTTTATTAAAATTGTATTTAAAAATAAATTCTAGGCTTTTTGTTTTGTTTTTGTTCCAGTTGTTTGTTTAACCCTGCCTGCTCATCTTGTTGAAATTAGTCCTTTAACTTTGGAAATCCATATTTTGGCTGCACCATAGCCCATTGACCACTTCTGCCTGCCTGGGGTTAGTGATCAGCAGTTCCCTGTGTGAGGGAAGATGTTCTGAGGTGGTTGTGCCCCATGGGTGTGTGAAAGTCAGTTCCAGCTCCTCCCGGGTGACAGGGACTCCTTAAAACCTGCCCCTGGGATGAGGAAGTGCCAGGATCTTTTCATGGGGGTGAAGGCGCATGCTGGGTGCCTGGTAACTCATTCTCTACTGCCTTCCCATTGCCTCTGTTTCTGGTGTGGGCAGGGGAGAGGTTCTGGTATCCAGTCTCTCTTCCCCCTGCCACAGAGCTCCTGCTCCCTGTAGGGGATGGGCTTTTTAATGTGTGTCCTGGAAGGAAGTAGTCCTTGGAACTCTCTTTCTGCTCTGACAGTCGTAACTTTGTGGCCTTGGGCAAGTCACTTAACCTCCCAGTACATCAGTTTCTTCATCTTAATCTCTGAAGCAGGTAAATATATATATATTATAAAAAGGGATCATTAAATCATCTACTATGACCTCATGTGGCTTGTGAGTTCAAATTAATTAATGCTAGGGTCAAGGCTGTATCCCCACTTTGAACTTTAGGGTACAACTGTGGGGGCCTGCATGAAGACTTCTAAGCTTAATTACCAGCTTAGATCTGGTCCGCTGCCACCATTCCCAAAGACTAATTCCCTTCCCTGGGAAGCCTTGAGAAACCTTTCACCAATTCCCTGGTGAATACAGATCCAAACCCCTTGGATCTTAAGACAAGGAGAAATTAACCATCCCCCTCCTTTCCCCCACCAACTCCTGGTGAATACAGATCCAAACCCCTTGGATCTTAAAACAAGGAGAAATTAACCATCCCCCTCCTTTCTCCCACCAACTCCTGGTGAATACAGATCCAACCCCCTTGGATCTAAAAACAAGGAAAAATCAATCAGGTTCTTAAAAAGAAGGTTTTTAATTAAAGAAAAAGGTAAAAATCATCTCTGTAAAATCAGTATGGAAAATAACTTTACAGGGTAATCAAACTTAAAGAACTCAGAGGACCCCCCTCTAGTCTTAGGTTCAAAGTACAGCAAACAAAGATAAACACTCTAGTAAAAGGTACATTTACAAGTTGAGAAAACAAAGTAAAACTAAGATGCCTTGTCTGGCTATTTACTTACAAGTTTGAAATAGGAGAGACTTGTTTAGAAAGATGTGGAGAACCTGGATTGATGTCTGGTCCCTCTCAGTCCCAAGAGCGAATAACCCCCTAAACAAAGAGCACAAACAAAAGCCTCCCCCCCCCAAAGATTTGAAAGTATCTTGTCCCCTTATTGGTCCTTTGGGTCAGGTGTCAGCCAGGTTACCCGAGCTTCTTAACCCTTTACAGGTAAAAGGATTTTGGAGTCTCTGGCCAGGAGGGATTTTATAGTACTGTACACAGGAGAGCTGTTACCTTTCCCTTTATAGTTATGACAGCTAGTAAAGCATTTTATGAGTGCATTGGAAGGTACTATAGACACCACACACGGGGAAGACAGTCCCTGCCTCAAAGGGCGTGCTTTCTAAATGTTCCCCCTCCTCAAGTTAGGGAAACAAACTATGTGGAAAGTAGGGTCAAGTGCATAAAATAAACTGAAACAGAAAAGCATTCTGTTTTGAGCTAAAACAGGGGTTTCCAAACTGTGGTACACATACCCCTGGGGGTATGAGAGGCATCTTTAGGGGAGTACACGAAGAGAAATTGTGTAATGGTGGATTTTATTTATTGCATTTTCATAATAAGCTACTCAGACGAAGCTTTAAACTTGGTGGGAATTTGCTATATAAAATCTGGTAGTTAATTAACTTCAAGCTGTACCAATGAGAACACAGATACACAGAACCCTCACCTCCAGTCACCCTACAGCGCGTGTTCAGTTACTCATCAATTGTCCAGTCTAACTGAGCTCAGCACTTAGGGGTTTTTTTTGGTTGTATACGTCTCACTATATCTGTATGTAGCAGTGAAATGGACAGATGGCTAAAGACAGGTAGTGTTAAGAATACACAAAGTATCAGTGAGGAGAAGGGTAGGGGTACACAGGCAGCTGATCTGGACGGGAGTAGGCAATAAGAAAAGTTTGGGAACTTCTGAGCTGGAACAATATGTTTGTAACAGTAATTGTTTAAAAAAAAAAAAAAATCCCACGAGTGACTCAAGTTGGCAGTTTTCCCTTACACTGGCTTTAACGTGAGCACAAGTTTGTACATTGTGTGAGAGCTTGTTTATGGGATTGATAGTTGCTCTGCCATGCTTTAGAAGCCACTAGAGTTTTGATGTAAAGGCTGAAGCGTCTATTGATCTCTGTTCTCTCCTTTTTTTTTTTTTTTTTTTTTTAAAGAACAAAACTAGAACTTTCCATGCAAAAATACCTGCCATATATGAACATTAAGTGGTAAAGTACTGATTTGGGAAGTGTCAAGGGTGGCACATGCACTCTTTACTACCTCATATGTATGAAGCGTTAGTCTTGATTCACCCACTCTTCCTAAATTCTACACTACATCATTTCTCCCCCACCTTAGATACATATGCCGCACTATATGTTACCTTCTGTATACAAATTAAACAGTTTAGGAGGGGCACTTAGATGAAAAGCATTCACTGCAGAAGAAACCATTGTGAAAATGTGCTGGTAGTGACAGGAATTTAGAAATGAATTCAAATATTTAATGCTTTTCAGGATTATAGCACTAAATGGTGTTCCACTTGATTAAAAATCCCAAAGTCAAATACTTTACACCTGAAAACACACTTGTCAACTTTTTCTTATCCAGTTGGAAATTGACCTTTGACTCAATACTCTACAAATGATATACACAGAAATTTTCACTGCCCAAAGCAGTTAATATTGGAAAAATTGTGTCCACTTATTCAGATGCTAACTTCTGAAATAGATTAATACAGTTTGACAGATCATATGAAAAATACAGAATAGTTATACTGTTCCCTAAAAGACACAGTTGCACAAGAAAGCATGTGGTATATGGACAATTTATACACCTCAGTAGGTGTTTGAGAAACTGCTGTGATACAATTTTAAACTATTCCTATCCTGTCAGAGTTGAACACAGCTCACAGGACCAACCCTGTGGTTGCTCCACCTCAGACATGCAGCAAGAAAAAGCTGTGGAGGGCCATTACCTGAAGTGAGGGGCAGAACCCTGGAAGCTCTTGTTGATAGTGAGAGTGATGATCTCAGTCTGCCTGTTCCTTTAGGGGTCCAGGTGGGTGAAGCTCTCCCTAGTCTACTTGCTTCCCATAATTGACCAAGGTCTCAGATGGGCGAGTGAAGATCCTCTTCCAGGCCCAGAAGCTCTCAACATTCTTAGCTCCTGCCTCCCTTTTCACAAGGCTGAGGAGAGGGAGGATTATGCACTACCTTCTGGGCAGATCCACCAGATTTAGTCCTCAATACACATGGAAATGGATCAGATGATAGGGTAAAATCTCCTTTGTGTTCCTGCTGACCATGGCTTTGGAACAATTGAAGAGAGACAGCCCCTAGAGAAACCACTGAGGTTTGATGCTGATCTTGGTGCTGGCTGGGACAAGACATTAGGATATTAGTGCTGTATAGATTGCTGTGCAGTGCAGATGTGATCAATAAAGCTCACAGTCAGACTTACATCAGTGCCCAGATGTAAGTACCACACCATAAATCGGGAGACAACAGGCAGTCTAATGTGAAGAAAATATCCAAACTGGAATAAAGCCAGGACAGTGGGGTTGATATCCTTTGCTTTTGTGCTTAGAAAAAGTGTCATGGGATATCATTCAATAAGTTTTCTGTTGATGCTTTACAAACCAAAAGACATTTCCTATCACAGAGATATTACAATCTAAATTTGACTTTTAATGGCAAAAGTGGTCAGATTGTCTTACATCTCATCTAAAAAGCTTTGTCTTATCCTTGCTACTCTACAGTATTGTAGCACATAATGGAGATAGTTAACTGGATTAAATATATTCCAAGGTTAGATTTTATGTGTCTGTGTTCTAAGAATTTAATGCTGGAACTTTATAAATTCTACATTTCCTATAATTACTCTCCCAGCCCTTTAACAACATCAGCATAGATTTTGTGTTAATTCTCCCCCTTTTCAAATTGTTCCAGGCAATGAAATAATCTTGTTGTTTGCTGTGGCCTCAAATGGATAAAAAAAAATAGCTTTTTCCTGACTGGTGACTTCAAACAGGAGGCAGTTTCCCCCCGAAAAGCTCATAATTCAGATATAATTGGACTATTCCATATTGAAGAGTGAATTCATCCCTCCCCTTTGCAAAGCAACCAAAGCAAATCAGTCTCATAAACTTTGCAGACATTGATTCCCCAGGCAGAACATTTAATTGGAGCAAAAAGTATTGATTATGAAATAATTTCCACAACCTGAAAGTGACAGTACAATACCATTCTGGCTTCATGCGACTGCAAGGTGGCATCACAACTTTAGACAAAAGTGGAAAGGATTACATACAAAAGTCTGTGTTCTTATATTTTTGCCAGAATCTTCTAATCTACACCAAAGGTTTGTAACAAACCTAGTATGCAAGGAGTGCCTGTTGCCTCAAACATTTTGGGGACAGTAACATCTTTTTTCCATTGGATAAAGCAGTCAGTTTAGATTCAGGGTGAACGAGTATGATTGCACTGACAACAGTTGAAAGAAGCCTGAGCTAAGGAGCTATACAAACTCCAGGTCTTAACTGGCCAGGACAGAAACTTGAAGTGCATTAGTATCACTATACTGACCAAATTCTAGCTTGGGTAATTAAAGTACCTGGGCAAATTCAGTTGGAGCCAGTATTCTTTTTCATTTCCTGTCCTGTGCTGTTGCCTAGCATTGCTGAGTGCTGAATGGCTTTCACTTTCTAGTCCAGTGTCAGTTCTAAGTGCTTGATTCATGGATTAGAAAACCTATCTGAGGTAGGCAATGGCATACAGGAGTGGAAGTCAGCAGGAGAGGACATGTTCCTATGTCACTAATTGTGGCCTTACAAGAGCCTGATGGGCATCTGACCGTGTGGTCTGCATATAATCTAACTAAGGTCAGGAAGCAAGCATCTGGCAAAGGAGCAATCAGACCTCTGTCATCTCAGGCTTCTGTGCAATTTCACACACCCTGAGTTTTCAAAATCCCAGGGCTGTCACTGGGGTACTGCGTTGGGTGCTACAGGGGCATGCTGCGATATGCTGGGGCAGGGCGAATCTAGGCACGTCAGGACGTTACTGAACTCCCCACTGCCCTCTTGTCCACAGTCTGTGTCAATAAACCACCTGGTATGATAGATCACTGGTTCTAACTTCCTGGCAAAGGCCTTGTTGCAGTCTGAGTGGGGCAGGGGCCCGTGAGGGGAGTAGGTTGAGATGCAGGGGGCAGGCTGGGCATAGGCCTAGTGCTGGTGATAGTCAGGGGCCCATGAAGGGGGTGTGGGGGGGTGCAGGCCTGTGCTGGTGACAGGCCCATGAGGTGAGCAGGCAGAGATGAGAGCGAGGTGGGCTTGACACAGGCCTGGGCTGGTGACAGGGCCCTGTGAGGGGACCAGGTGGGGGAGGGGGACAGAAGGCTGGGCATAGGCCCGTGCTGGTGACAGTCGGGGACACGTCAGGGGAGCAGGCGGGGGCGGAGGAGCTGGGCACAGGGCCGTAGCTCGCCCCCGCCTAATTGAATTCATCCTCCGCGCTGATCTCGAGAGAGAAAGCGCGTGCGGGCAGAGGCAACGACTAGCTATCGCGAGAGTTCTCCAAGAGAACAAGAGCTGTGGCGTGGCGGCAGTATGCGCGGGAGAATAAGGGCTCCCGCGAGATCTTGATGAGACGGCAACAGGTTGCGGGCGCAGGTAGGTAGCCTCGCGACATCTCAGAGGCAGCAACACGGTGGGAATTCGCCAAATCTCGGAGAAGTAACCGAGTGTGCGCGCGCGCGTCACTGTAAGCGCGCGCGGAGCGGTAGTAGTTATCTCGCGAGAGCGCAGTGAGAAGTGTTTGTTTGTGGGGGTATCGCGAGAGGTGTGAGGCTCGCGCACGGGCTACAGCCACCTCCCCCTCGCTGGAGCCGTTGGTGGTGGTGCGACGGCGGACGGAGACACTATCGCGGGCCTGAGGTAGGCGCGGGGCTGGGATCCGCTTTCGCCGCCATGTTAGGAGCTGGTGTTGGCTGTTTCTCCTCTCCCACAGCGTGAGGGCAGTGACGGGGGCCTGGACCATTGGTAACCGGAACGGGTAGGCCGGGCCCTACGGGAGGCGGTGACAAGCTCAGTGGCCGAAGCTTATGGGCGGGTGCGTGTCCCCCGTGGTGTGGGGCCTGATGGTGACAAAAGCGGGGCTTCAGCCGGCCCCTCGGGACAGCAGTGCGCGTGCGAGAGCCAAGCGGAGACTTCGGCTGGGGGAACAGTACTGCGCCCCCCGTCCGGGCTGCCCAGCAGGCCGCCCCTGCGCCGCGCTGCGGCCCTGGCTCGTGCGGGCCTGGCTTCCTCCATTGTCGTGCCTTGTGGCGCGCGCCCCCTCCCTCCGGCTTGGAGTACTGCGCCCTGCCCTTCCCCCTTAATGAGCCCTATCTTCCTTTTCGCCCATGCCGTGCTTAGTTGCTTCCCTGGGCCGGTCACAGTGCCTCCTCCGCTGTACAGCACTGCGTGTTCCTGAGCATGGATCATCTCGCGGGGCCTCCCTACCGCATACCATACTAGGCACGCTCTGCCTGGCCCCGATCGCATTGCACCGTGAACCTCCCCTTCGCCCGTCCCCAGGCACAGACCCTGCTGTACTGTGCGAACTCCCTGACTCTGATGACCCCATATGAGTGAGTGCGTGCCTCGCTCCTGTTTTCTGCCCGCTGTAGGGGCTGCCTGCTCTCCCCCCACATAATTCTTCACTATGGTTCTGAGACACGCAGCATCCTGCTGGTCCCCTTCCGCTGCAGTTCAGTGCACTCACTCTTCTCTAGCCTCTTTCACCACGCTTGGATCACCCAGCCCCGTACCACGTGGTGAACTTGCCTCTAGTTGCTGTAGGTACCTGGCCTGTGTTCAGATCCTGGGACCGGTTGGTGACTCAGGAGCGCTGGTGTTTAAGCATATAAACTGTGGCCTCAGGTGGATGTGCACATGCCGCAGGTGAAGTTTTTGTTCTTCTTGGTCACATATATGTGGGGCGAGCAGCTTGCTTCATAAACACACATTCTGAGGCTAAACAGCACATTAATACATGTGCCTTCTGTTAATAGCATCTCTGAAGGCTGTTGCTCCTGAGGACTTCCGGAGATGGTGCTGTCTATCCTGGCCAAAGGCAGAGAGAAAATATCAACTTTAAAAACATATCTTTCTACTTCGTTTCACTTTCATGGAATTTGAACCATCTGTGTGCTGCAAGTACTGCACAGGCATGTTTAAATCTTTGCCTCCTGGGCTCAGAAAAAGAAAACTTTTCAATTACACTTAAAAAATTATAAATAACGTTCTTTTAATAGAATACCATTAACTTGAAATGTAGTGAACTTCAAAAAGTGAGCTGAAACTATCGTAAGTGTTATACATATCCCTCAGTGCCCCCCCCCCTTTTTGTGGTTCTACAGTTGCATTTTCTTTTTTAGAACAAAAGTTGCCACTAGAGAGAGCCAGACAAATAGGCAACTAGGGCCCTGATTTAGCAGACATGCACATGTTTTAACTTCATGCACAGGGCCTAAGTGACCACATACAAAATGCTGTTAAATGCATAAAACAGAAAAAAAGAGAGATATTAAAAAGCTTTGAGTTATAGCTACATACGTATTACTTTTAACTTTAGGTTAAAAATCCTCAGACAGAAATATGACTTAAAAAAAAGTCGAATGTCCCATTTTAATGTTTATTTGCTTTACAAAGCATACAGTTTGGGCTAGAACTACCTGATAGTGCCCTAAATACAGAAAGTAGTAAAAGCTTATTGTTTAATGGTCTTTAGCTATATTTAAATTTAAAAAAAATACTTTGGTTTAAAGAATTCTCGAGTTTCATGAAGTTCAGGGAACATAAGGGGTCTTGTTTTCCCATCCAGAATGAGATAAGCAGCTCACATCTAGGAGACTTAGTATTCTTTGTTTAATAGGGTTACCCATCATTGGTGTCTGAGCACCTTACCTTTATTTACAAAAGCATCAGAAGAAAAATATTAATCTGTCTCCCAGATGTTGAAACATTGTACTATGTGAAAATTGCAATACACATACTAGTCTTAATCTTTTTCTTGTTACTTTTTTTTATAATTTATTAAAGTCTGCTCTAGTTTTAGAATAATACTCCATGTATCTAAACAACGAGGAGTCCGGTGGCTCCTTAAAGACTAACAGATTTATTTGGGCATAAGCTTTTGTGGGTAAAAAACCCACTTCAGATGCATGGATGCATGCATCTGAAGAAGTGGGGTTTTTTTTTTTTTTTTTTACCCATGATGTCCATGCATCTCAAGAAGTGTTTTTTTACCCACAAAAGCTTATGCCCAAATAAATCTGTTAGTCGTTAAGGTGCCATCGGACTCCTTGTTGTTTTTGTGGATACAGACTAAGATGGCTACCCCTCTGATACCATGTATCTAAATGTTGACTCAATAATTGCAACATAGGCTAATGGGAGTTGAACCTTTTGAACTATCTGTTCAATCATGACTACATATCCACACTTTTTATATAAGGTGATAATAGGATATTTCAGAAGGGGAAGGTATGAACAACAAATTCTGAAACTACAGTATGGTCTCTTTTAAATAGGGACTCTGTTTATAACAGGGTCTTTATTTTTTGAAGAGTTCATCTGCAGAGTATTCAATACTTGAAGAGTTTTCAGTTAGTTGTGATGTGGAAATAACTGGGATGCTACAGGCATTCCAAGACTAAATGTTGCAAGAGTAAGTACTTACTAAACAGATCCTGCCTATAACTTTTTCTATTCCCTAGTTTTATCAGGAATATCTGCATCATAAAAAACAGGATGAACTTTCAAATACCCCAGAATGAATTAGGGAATCATGCTGAACTCACTTCTAAAAATTCATTAACAGGAGAAAATCAGGAACTGATAGATTTCCTCCCTTGCTGTTTTCATACAAATAAAAAGTGCTATTGAGATGATGTAAAGGAGAAAGATGGGGACTGGGTAAGGTCCCATCTAATAGAGCTTTGGTTAGATCTGCCACTGATGTGGGAAGAGAGACTGCTGCAACCAAATTCATAAGGAATTGATCTCCATGTAGTCTTTATGTATCTATTCCTGTGCTGCTTGCCTCTATGATAGTTGACTTCTTGATTAGTCCTCTGATCAGCACATGGCCAGAAATAAATAATTCTTAGAGATAAGTATAAATGCTTCATAGTATTTCTGTGCTTTCTCAGTTTTCGCACATGTATTATGCTGTCATCTTAATTTAAATAAAGAGGTTTTTGGTTTCAGCAGTAAAACTTGAATGACCCATCAAGTTGTCTTCTCTGCAAGTAAAATATGTGCCAGCAAGTTCACAAACAGCATTTTGATCTCATCAGGAAAGAAAATATTTTGGTCTAATTACAGAACTATCTGTAGGTATGCAGTTTTTGCTTAGCTTCTATATCCTGGTGTGCAAGAGACGTTGGGTTGGGATGTCTGTATTATACTGCTACTTGTGACTTGCTCCATCTATGGGTGACTCTCTTTCTGATTCAGTGGTTCTCAAACTTTTGTATTGGTGACCCCTTTCACACAGCAAGCCTCTGAGTGTGACCACCCCTTATAAATTAAAACCAATTTTTTTTACATTTAACATGATTATAAATGCTGGAGGCAAAGTGGGGTTTGGTATGGAGGCTGACAGCTTGTGACCCCCCACATAATAACCTCACGACGCCCTGCGGGTTCACAACACCCAATTTGAAAACCCCTGTGATATTGTATGGTCTAGGTATTGTTTTTAAATAACAACAACTGTTATTTACTTGTTTAAAATCTTCCATCTCACTTTCAAAATTCTTGTTATAAATTCTTTGTATAACTGTAGTGTGTAGAGACCCTAATCAAGATTAGGACCTCATTGTGGCAAAGTGCTGTATAAGCACATAGTAATAATGGTCTCTGTTACAGTGAGCTTAAAACCTAAGGTCCCCATCCTGCAATGGCACATGCACAAGCTGACTCACACTCCTGAGCGGAGTCTCATGTTAGGCTCCCCTTGAGTGCAGAAATTTGCTTGAATGTATCTCATTGCAGGGTCAGGGCCTTTTGTTTAAGACAAGCCGTAAATTAATATTAACAGCAAGGGGGAAGGAACACATTCTAGAAAAGGGAAAGAACAGACTAAAGAATATTTAGATGTTAGATGTATTCAAGTTGGCAGGGCCTGATGAAATTCATCATAAGGTACACTTGTAAGCACCTAGAGGATAATAAATAATAGCCAACATGGATTTGTCAAGAACAAATTATGCCAAACCAATCTTATTTCCTTTTTTGACAGGGTCACTGGCCTAGTGAATAAGGGGGAAGCAATAGACATATCTTTATTTTTAGTATGGCTTTTGACACTGTCCTACATGATATCTCCCTAGTTTGCTTATTAGACCGTGACCTAGATGAAATTACTATAAGTTATTATAACTCTGAAAACACATACTCTGAGTAGTTACCATGGTTTGCTATCAGACTGTAGTGGGGTCCCGCAAGGGTCTATGCTGGGTCAGGTACTATTCAATGTTTTCATTAATGACTTGGATAATGGAGTGGAGAGTATACTTATAAAATTTACAGGTGACACCAAGCTGGGAGGAACTTTGATAAATTGGAGAATTGTTCTGTAATCCACAAGATGAAATTCAATAAAGACAAGTGCAAAGTACTACATTTAGGAAGGAAAAAGCACATGCGGAGATCCAAAATGGGGAATAACTGGCTAGGGAGTAGTACTGCAGAAAAGAATCTGGGGGTTATAATGGATCACAAATTGAATGTCAGCTAACAGAGTGATGCAATTGTGAGAGTGGCTAATATAATTCTGGAGTGTATTAACAGAAGTGTCATATGTGACACATGGGAGGTAATGTCCTGCTCTACTCAGCACTGGTGAGGCCTTAGCTCAGTGGTTCCCAAACTTTAACAGCCTGTGAACCCCTTCACTAAAATGTCAAGTCTCACAAACCCCCTCCTAAAAATGAATATGTTCAGGGATTTTCTCCTTTACCTGAGTATAAATTATAAAAGCAGTGATCTTGGAAATATAAATTTCGTTTTTATAACATGCTTATTACACATTATTATTTATCATTACAGTATTTTTATTACATTATGAAAATGGCAACTTTCTTCCAAGATCTCACTTTTGTAGCCTGTATCACTTTGAATAAGCCTCTTATAAGGCAAGGTTCCTACCCTTGTTGCCAAGAAGCCTAATGGCATTTTGGGCTGTATAAGTAGGAGCATTGCCAGCAGATCGAGGGACGTGATCATTCCCCTCTGTTCGGCATTGGTGAGGCCTCATCTGGAGTACTGTGTCCAGTTTTGGGCCCCACACTACAAGAAGGTTGTGGAAAAATTGGAAAGAGTCCAGTGCAGGGCAACAAAAATGATTAGGGGGCTGGAGCACATGATTTATGAGGAGAGGCTGAGGGAACCGGGATTATTTAGTCTGCAGAAGAGAAGAATGAAGGGGGATTTGATAGCTGCTTTCAACTACCTGAAAGGGGGTTCCAAAGAGGATGGATCTAGACTGTTCTCAGTGGTACCAGATGACAGAACAAGGAGTAATGGTCTCAGATTGCAGTGTGGGAGGTTTAGATTGGATATTAGGGGGGGAAATTTTCACTAGGAGGGTGGTGGTGAAGCTCTGGAATGGGTTTCCTAGGGAGGTGGTGGAATCTTCTTTGTTAAGGGTTTTTAAGGCCCGGCTTGACAAAGCCCTGGCTGGGATGATTTAGTTGGGGATTGGTCCTGCTTTGAGCAGGGGGTTGGACTAGATGACCTCCTGAGGTCCCTTGTTTTATCAAGGACTATCAGATGTGAAACAGCATGAAGGTATTTAAGAAGCCAACTCAGAGTTCCTTCTACACAAGCGTTCAGGTCTTGAGCAGTCCAGGCAAACAACGCACGTTACAACAAAGCTTATACTTGTTCTTCATAATTTTAAAAACAATACTAGCTGCCTATTTAATTTTAAAAACAGCAAAAAATATCCACCTCCCTTTCCATTTCTTATAAGTAGTCTTGAAGTTTAAATCTCCTCAGTGTGATAGATATGCTTGGCAGTCCAGGGACTCCAGGCTGCTGGCCCCCTGCTGCTCGGGGTTCCTAGGGACAGCTCTCTCCTCCGTTAGGGAATTTTTCCCCGAGAACCCCCTGTAACATTTCACGAACCCCAGTTTGGGAACCACTGCCTTAGCTGGAATATTGTTTCTAGTTCAGGGTGCCATGCTTCAGGAATGATGTGGACAAATTGGAGAGCAACAAAAATGAGGTTTCCTAAAACTTTCATCAATTATGAGGAAAATTTTAAAAAACTCGGTGTGTTTAGTCTTGAGAAAAGATGGTTGGGGGATAGGAGAGTGAACCTGGTAAGTCTTCAAACATATGAAAGGCTGTGTAAAAAGGATGGTGATCAATTGTTCTCCATGTCCATTGAGGATAGGAGTAGTAGTAATTGGCTTAATCTGCAGCAAGGGAGATTTGGGTTAGGTGTTTTAGGAAAAACTTTCTAACTAGACAGTTAAGTAGTGGAGGTTGTGGAATCCCTATCATGGCAGTATTTTAAGAATAGTTTGGACAAACATCTTTTGGGGTCCTGCCTCAGTGGGCTAGATGACCTCTCTAGAGCTGGAGGGGTCCTGTATTTCTATGGTTCTATACGGATTGGATTTAACAGACAGGATTGAAAAAGGGGAGAGGCACAAGGATAGCACTGATACGGTAATGTGGTTGCATAGGCTCACTTGTTCATACGATGAATCTGACTCGGTTACATTTTAAATAATATCTCTTACCTGTATTTCCCTATTTTCAACTTTTAAAAATAATTCTTGTGCCCGTTTCTTTTTCTTTAGCTCAGCCTCTTCATTTTTTAAAATCTTTTTTTTTTCTAGGATTGCTGTTTTGTTTTTAGTAAAGCCTTTGTTTACAAAAAAAGGGGTAAATAATGATTTTCTGGTTGTCCCCTCGTTTGCATACTTCAGTACAACAAAAATGTATGCCTCGATTTAAAAAAAACTAAATGTTACATAGGAAGCAGGCATCTTATTTTTGGACAAAGAGCAGTTTTGTCTCCACATCCATGCTGTCTTGAAACTTCCTTAACTTTAAGCTAAAGTTTATTTTTTAACATTGATTTGACATAACTTATTTTTTTTTTTGTGATAAAGTAAACAATAGAACTTCTTTTACAACAATTGAGACGCTGTTTTCTGATGCAGTTATCTGCTATGTAGCGTTTCCAGGTCTCAAGCTATGGCTCTGATCCTGCAACCTGTTGTGTCTGTGGAGACAGAATGGATAAAAATAGATACATTAAAATCAATTTTCTATTTAAACTATTTTTATTAAAATTAATTTTAAAAAGTTTTGAAATTGGCAACCTATGTTAAGACCTAAACTTACTATGATCTGTTAAAATAATTTAAATTAAATAAAATTAAGCAGTATATATCTGGCACTGAAGTGTTAAAGTAAAACAACTGAAGTGGTTGAAGTGTTATACTGTGTTTTGACAGAAGTAGCCACTTCTGCAGATACGGAGTATTTTTTTAATTTATTCAAGTAGTTCTGTTCAATTATTAGTTCAGAGTTGAGAAATCGGTTGTGAGTTGAAAAAGTAGGAAAGCTTATTTTCCTCTTCCAATCTCAGTAAAAACAAGGTAAGAGAGGCTGAATTCTGCTAGTTCTACAATGGAAGGGTTTGGTGACCAGAAACAATCCGTTCAATTCACTATTAAACCAAAGGGAATATTCTCCCTTTGGTTTAATAAATCAGTTTTAAATGCGAAACATGTTTTGATAAATTTTCTTCTTGTTTCCAGCACAATTGAAGTAGATTTATTAAACGAATAAACAATTTTAAAATGCTGTTTTGTGCACTTTTAATTTCTGCTTTTCATCCACATGCAGCTTTATGCAATCTCAAGTAAAGTAATAATCTATAAATAAGAAATGCATCTTTCATCATTTTGTGACATATTCAAAATGTAAAAATTAAGAATATAAACAAATTTATTTAAGCAATGGTATAGCTTAACCATACATTTGTATTGATATATCCAGCTTCTCGTCCTAGGGGTCACAGTGGACGAGAAGCTGGATATGAGTCAACAGTGTGCTCTTGTTGCCAAGAAGGCTAACGGCATTTTGGGCTGTATAAGTAGGGGCATTGCCAGCAGATCGAGGAACGTGATCGTTCCCCTTTATTCGACATTGGTGAGGCCTCATCTGGAATACTGTGTCCAGTTTTGGGCCCCACACTACAAGAAGGATGTGGAAAAATTGGAAAGAGTCCAGCGGAGGGCAACAAAAATGATTAGGGGTCTGGAGCACATGACTTATGAGGAGAGGCTGAGGGAACTGGGATTGTTTAGTCTCCAGAAGAGAAGAATGAGGGGGGATTTGATAGCTGCTTTCAACTACCTGAGGGGGGGTTCCAAAGAGGATGGAGCTCGGCTGTTCTCAGTGGTGGCAGATGACAGAACAAGGAGCAATGGTCTCAAGTTGCAGTGGGGGAGGTCCAGGTCGGATATTAGGAAACACTATTTCACTAGGAGGGTGGTGAAGCACTGGAATGCGTTACCTAGGGAGGTGGTGGAGTCTCCTTCCTTGGAGGTTTTTAAGGCCCGGCTTGACAAAGCCCTGGCTGGGATGATTTAGTTGGGAATTGGTCCTGCTTTGAGCAGGGGGTTGGACTAGATGACCTCTTGAGGTCCCTTCCAACCCTGATATTCTATGATTCTATGTATCCCTCCTGTTTAGCAAACCATACCAAATTTAGTGTAAAGGCTTTAGATTTGCAAACTAAACAAGTGCAACAACATGTTTTAATGGTTACCAATGAATGAAACTCAACCTTTCCTTAGAAAATTATAAATTATAAATGCAAAACAAGATTAAAATCAGTGATTGGATTGATTTAAACTAATGCAATTTAAATATGGCAAACTTAATCCTCAGGCTTCTAGGTACTGGGTTTATTTTTCAAGCCATACCCTTTAGAATGAAAGATTGGACAACAATTACAAAAAGTCAGCTTAGTTTAGTTGAAATTAATTATAATGTGCTCTGCTTAAACTAAAGAAAAAATAGAGATTGTTGTAAATGTATTAAGAACTGTATTGATCATTCATAAGTTAGAATAGGTAACTTTCAAACTGAACAAACTTCAGTCTATTGCATCTGTTTACAATCCTAAACACCCACACAGCAGATTTTTGGCTCCCTGCAGAAGTGAAACCTGCCTCCTATTAAGAGAAATTACACCTCCATTATAGATAACTTTTTAAGGATTGTAGGATCTGGCTTTATATTACAATAAGTTCTGTTAATTATATTTGGTGTGCGTGTGTGTGTGTATGTATGTATGTATATATATATATATATGTATGTGTATGTATATATATATATATATATATATATATAATGTGTGTGTGTGTGTGTAGAGAGAGAGAGAGAGAGAAAATATATGCGCTAAAATTAGCATTTGAGAAGAGGACTTGCAAAGCTTTTTAACATGCAAACCAGTTATTTTTTTGTACTTCATCTGCTCCTAATTCTCCTGCCTGTTTTTGTGACTTTATCACATTTTCCTATGTTTCCTTTAATCCTTGTTACAGAAACTGTAGTGTTAACTGTTACTAAAAGTTTTTTTTTTTTTTAATTAAGTTGGAGTCCTTTTTAAGTCCACAGCCTATTCTTTCAGTCTTCCATAGGAAGAGCCAGTTTCCTTACACAGAACAACTTTTAACAGTGGTATTCTGTTGCTGGAAACAAATGTAGGAAGAAGAATGTGCATATGTCTGTAGTTCATGGATTATTGCTGTGACTAGTAAAACAGCGTTTGAACAAAGAACATAGAAGTACAAAAATTGCATTGGAGATACAGTTATGACTTTTGTTCATATTGGAAATGGAGCAAGTAAATTGTGGCTAGAATAAATGGTTTAGTAAACAGCTGAAATAAACCTGTGTGGATTTATTCTTGTCCACTCACTTCACAAGGTGAGGCAACATGGATGTGGAACATAAAAGATAGACATGGACGCTTTTGTCTAATTTTCAAAATGTGTACAGTATTTAGTGTCAGTTTATTTTGGTGTTGCATATTAGTACTATTAGAGTCAAATTAGTCAACACTTTCATTAAAATCTTTTATATGCTCATGTTTGTGTTTTATTGCTGTCTGAAATTTGGTACAGAGTTTCACCTAGAGACTAGGGTTTTTATTAAACTTAAGAACTATTTTCAAGAGTGTGCAAACGAACTTCAGAGGCTTTATACCCTTTTGTAATTTGAAGCCTTTATTAAATGGTTTTTGGTGACATATGTAGGTTACATAAACATTTGTGCCATAACATGTGTATCAATCCTTAAAGACTTAGGGTTATAATATTCCTTAATGGAAGTGGTGTGTGTATTTAGTAGCTCTAATTTTTAAGGAGAAAATGTACACGTAGTTTAACACATTAGACTTTGAATTAGCATGTCAAACATGAAAACATTAAGCTAGGTTACAGTTTTGGCTTTAACTCTTGTTAGAATCTCTTTAAAGGAAGCATTCGTCAGGTAATTTAGGTGAAATTTTTTTTTAAAACCCCTAAAATGTTATTAAACATGTTCTCATATTTTTATTTCAGTATTGGTATTTTTATTTAACCCCTTCCCTACAAGTGTTTACAGTACTATACTGCTGCAGGAAAACCAGAAAGTGAAACTGACTAGAAACAAAAGTGAAATTGTTTGATTTTCATTGTCCAAACTGAGAAATACAAATAGTAAAACAGCACGAACTATGAAATGTCATTTAGATTTGTAAAACTTTATTTTAATAACCCAAGGTATTTACACAGGTAAGGAAATTATTTATTTTAAAACACTTTCAACCTAAGTATACCTTTAAAGATGCTGATAAGGTTTGTATGGCCGAAGATTAATGCATCCTTAGAACTTAGACTTATGTAGTGCTATCCATTTGCTAAAGTAGAACTCTTATTGATTTTCATGGGGAATTTCCACTGAAATGAATGGCACAATATAGCTGTCAGACTTCTAAATGTGTAGAAACAGAGTATGAATACTGTTTCTATATTAAAATAGAACAAAAACCCAGTACTGTTTGAAAATCAGCATTAATCTGCCTGTGTATATGGCAGCTACACATTCAGTATGGTTCCAATTTTTCTTTTTTGCATTTTGTCAACCTTTAATTAGATTTATTTTGGAGAACTTTCTTGCACAACTTGTTTCTAAAGATTGTTTGACATTGTTCATGTTTATCTGTAGTTGGTATCACTTCGACTTTAAAAATGATAGAACGTTGAAATAGGTTTTACTATAAACTCTCAGTTTGATATCCATTTTCTGACTATACATATTTATAATTATAAATTTAGATTCCAAAACACATCTGTTACAATTTTAACTATACTGGGAACAGCACTTTCATAGCACTACACTCTGAACTGAGCTAAATCAAACCTCAATTCCTTCCACTGCTTTGATCAGTCATGGTCATCTTGTTAGTGTGGCTCAGTTGATGGCACACTCACTTTGAAGTCAGAAGATCTTGGAGTACAGGTTCATCAGGACTTGTCAATACCTGGTATAGACACTGTACTGTAGTCCTTCAAGGGCCTGCAATGTTAGAAATGCTGTCTTTTGAATGAGATGTTAAACTTGACCATGTGGAAATTAAACATCCTTTGGCTATGAAATTAGTGGCTCTTATTTCTTTCTTTCTGTCCCCTTCCCACTTTTGATCTTAATTTACAAACAAAAGACTGGTGGCAATCATCAGATGCCAATGATATAAGGAAATATTTAGAGACATCCACCCAGACACATAATTTCCCTCTATATTCTACTTCTTGACAGTTAACAAGGATAAACAGATTTATAGTATAGTACACAAACTACTAAAAGACCCACTATTCTGTCAGCAGTGGTTTCCCACATAATTGTCTTCCTTCATCCTCTCCTGAGTTTCTCTCCCTGCTATGTCTGTTCTGTGTTTGTAGTCTTCATTTCTGTTTTTCTGGCTTTCTCTTTTCCTCTTTGCAGATCTGCAGCATCCTTGCAGTAACACTCTGCAGAAACAATTCATATGTAGAACCAGGCTACAGAGTGAAACTCAGTTTCTCTCTGCAGCAGAACTCTGTATGAGGTGCTACTACTCAAATAATCTTGATTTTGTTCAATGGTATTCTGACCAAAGCTATGATAGTGAACTAACAATCAAGAAGTATGGCAGGAAGATTAGTGGTGGATCTGCTTTTGAGGGAAATATTGCTTTTTGAATAGTACTGTAGATAACTTTGGTGTCCTGTTCAACTTCTAGTTTAAGCAGGTTCTGATGTCCAAAGCTATGTGCATCAAGCTATTGCTGGGCATATGGCTGTATTGCTCAACCTTTGTTACCAGTTTCTAACTCACTGTTTTGCAAAGTTCCTTGATAGACCTTAAGAACGGCACTTTTAAAAAAACAAATTCTGTCCCATGCTACAAATGTATACTTGAACTGTACTTTAAGGATTTAAGTTAATGTAGATGTATATAAAATGAAGTAAATTTTACTTTGTAAAGTAGTTTGTGAAGTACTTTGAAGGTAGTGTGAACTATTAGAGAATGCTGCTACCAACTTTATCTTGAATATGAGCAAGTCTGAACATATTTCTCTGATACTTTAACATTTAATTGGCTCTTCATTTTACAATACAGTCCAAAAATGTCCCTTTTTTATAAAGAGACTCCTGGAACATGTTCAGCTTGGGTCTTGGATCTCGCCATCTCTCCTAGCCACCTGCCTTCTCTGTCCCTCTCTACATCCTTGCCACTGAGTAATTTATTGTGCAGCTACTGATGTCTGGAATATCCTTCTACCTCTTCACATCATTTGCTCTTTCTAAATAAGTTTTTTCCATGCTGCTTAATCTTATAGATCCCGCCTGAAATTTATACAATGAAACTTATGTCAATTGACTGCAAAAGGCTGCAGATTTTTTTTAACCATAGGTAAAGCAAATGTATACTCATAACATTGGATGCATTGACGGTAGTCCTTTCTGTTAGCTTTGTGTATTACTCACATGTATTATAGGATTCCCTACATCTCTGATATAAGTCATAAATATTTGGTAAAGCATTGATACATATGACATATATAGCATCTTTCACCGCAGAGGATACCAAAATGCTTTAGACTTAAAAATATTGGTGAAAAAATATTTTACTTTAGTCACCACTGAAAAATGGATTTAAATTCAGTATGCAGTTGTGAGGATCACACACTTGTAAACCCCTGCTTGTACTTTTGAATTCTCCTAGTATTGGGAACGTGAAACTCTGCAAGGCTAAGTCCCTGGTGTGTGCCATAGAGCTTCTCCACTATTCATCTCTTCAGAGGAAGACCCCCGCTTTTATTTCCTTGTCTCACCCCCAAAATGTCCCTTCTCTGACAGAAGGGTGCATGATTTGGGGCTGTATGATTTATATTCTTTTCTCTGTTGCAAGGCCATTATGTTTTTATGGGTGAGTGGCCATGCAGGGGGGCTGAGTGGCCCTGCAGGAATTCAAAGAGTGTATTCTTTCCAGGACCCAAATGCAGTCGTCCTCTGCTACCAGAGAAGGGCATTCATATGGGGAATTGGACTGCTTAGACTGCGCATGCCACCAGTCTGTAGGAGGTATAAATATGAGGGGAAATACACTACCTCACCTCTCCACAAAAATGAAATCCCTTTGAAATACAGCATCTCTGCATTGGAATAAAACAGCTGTCAAAAAGTGTACAGAAACCCTACAAAACAGTGTAGGAAGTGAAGAATACCATATCCAATTGAAGCTGCAGAAGAAATGTAATTAGGAAGAATATATTACTCTGTTCTAGTATCCTAGGTAAATTCCAGATAATATTCATCTCTTGTGAAAAATGCTGAGGGACCTTTAACAACCATCGTGGTCATGATCTCAATTTTAAGTCCCATCCAAAAGACAGCAGTATCATCAGTGTTTCCTAACAGTGTGTTGGTTCAGAACTGATGGGGATTGGGGGCGGGAAGAATAGCACCATCTTGTGATTTACCAGTGCCTCTTCCTGCAGCAATAGGGTTTTCCTTGGACGCCTCCCATCCAAGTACTGACCAAACCTGGCCTTACTTAGCTTGAGATCTGATAGCACAGGCTGATGTGTTATGGCTGTGGTACAGTGAATAGATTCATTTCATATGTGGTATTAACCATATAACTGCAATTTGAGCACGAGGTCTTATTTACTTTCTACCAAATTAAAACTTATTTTTCTTGTTCACATCTGTCTTCACTTCAGTAATTTGATTTGACTGCATAAAGGTTGAATATTATGTTTGGTCTTATTTACTAGATCTTATAGTAGACACTTGTTGCCCAAACTTCAGTTACTTATAACTTCCCTTTCGTCCTTTTCTATAGTGGTATAGTTTTCATTTCTAAATGTGTATATACCAAATTCATCTTGGTTTCCATGGCTTTGTGTTTTTTGTGGTCTTCTGGAACTTAGCATAGTAATGTAGGGTGTATACAAAACCATTAAGGATCAAGGCTTGTGTGCTAGTAAACTTGAGATGCTTTCTAACATCTAAAGCTTCTGAAATTCACTTATCTTCAGTATGACTCATTTTTTGTAGGAGAAGACTAGTTTGTATAGGAGGAAAAACTACTGTATTTTTATCAAGTAATATATGTAGGTTCTGAGTACATCTCAAATCTGTTTAAGCTATGTAATAAAAGCCTTGTAAGATTGAGATCTTAAATGTTTTTTAGATCAACATGATGCATAAGTTTAAAACTGCATCTGTTTAAAGGGATTTATGACTAAAACTGCTTGTTTTTCTACAGAATTGTCTGGTGTTTCTCAGCTTGAAGAAGATCTACAGTCATTATTGATCCTTTTTTCTTGGCGTTACGATTTTGAAGTGAAGTTTACCTTTCTAGTGTGAGCTTTCTTTTCAGCCATCTTTAAAATTTTGATCCATAAAGTAGACAAGCTATAGTTCTACAATGTCCAAGTCATTCCAGCAGTCATCTCTAAGTAGGGATTCACAAGGTCATGGGCGTGACCTATCTGCAGGAATAGGCCTTCTTGCTGCTGCTACCCAGTCTTTAAGTATGCCAGCATCTCTTGGAAGGATGAACCAGGGTACTGCACGCCTTGCTAGCTTAATGAATCTTGGAATGAGTTCTTCATTGAACCAACAAGGATCTCATAGTGCACTGTCTTCTGCTAGTACCTCTTCCCATAATTTACAATCTATTTTTAACATTGGAAGTAGAGGTCCACTCCCTTTGTCTTCTCAACACCGTGGAGATGCAGACCAGGCCACTAATATTTTGGCCAGCTTTGGTCTGTCTGCTAGAGACTTAGATGAACTGAGTCGCTATCCCGAGGACAAGATTACTCCTGAAAACTTGCCTCAAATCCTTCTACAACTTAAAAGGAGGAGAGCTGAAGAAGGTCCTTCATTGAGTTATGGTAGAGATGGCAGATCATCTACACGGGAGCCACCATACAGAGTACCTAGGGATGATTGGGAAGAAAAAAGGCACTTTAGAAGAGATAGTTTTGATGATCGTGGTCCTAGTCTCAACCCAGTGGTTGACTATGACCATGGAAGTCGTTCTCAAGAATCTGGTTATTATGACAGAATGGATTATGAAGATGACAGATTAAGAGATGGAGAAAGGTGTAGGGATGACTCTTTTTATGGTGAGACTTCGCATAACTATCATAAATATGAAAGTGAGTATGACAGAATGGGTCGTGGTCCTGGTCCTGAGAGATCTCTTTTTGAGAAAAAGAGAGGTGCTCCTCCAAATAGCAATATTGAAGACTTCCATGGATTCTTACCGAAGGGTTATCCCCATCTGTGCTCTATATGTGATATGCCAGTTCATTCTAATAAGGTGAGTTATGCATCAGATGCTTCTATTTTCCTTTACATTGTAGTATCTATTCTGTTTTTACCTATTTCTTTGACTATTTCTATAGCCTAATTACTTTTAAAATCTGAAAATTTGAGAGTGAAAAAGGCACTTTGTTTATTTACAAAGTAATTGTTAATGAACACTTTAAACCAGGGCTTTACATTAATATTCTATTTGCCCAGATTGCTTAACTTCAGACCAAACAGCTATCATCTGCTGGGATATCTTATTTATATTTTACATCCTACATGTTCTCTTAACCACAAACATCTGGCATTTAAGCAGTTTTTTTGGTGTTTTTGTTTTTGTTTGGTTTTTATTTTTATTTATTTATTTTTTTGCAGTGTATCTATTGTGCTATTCAGGAAGCTAGATTCAGCTCTCCTCCACATCTGTCTTGATTGCTGATATATATGTAGTTAAGATACATTCTTGCACAATACTGCTTTTTTCCTTGTCCATGGCCAAAGGGAAAGAGTTAATGTAGAGCCCTGAAACTTATTTGCAGGAGTATAATTCACATTTTAGATTAGCTCATTCTTGCCTTTTTAATTTCACTTTAACACTCTATCTCATACTATGGCTGAAATTTGTCGTCATTTTTTCTCCTTTTTTCACAACTTTCTTAGGCACACTTCAGACTCACTTTTTATTGTCACATGTTGCATCTGTCCCTTTAGAAGCTCAGAAAAAAATCAGTCTGCTGCTGCAGTATCCTGCTCTGTGTTCCTGGTAGCGTTCTTTTACTTGACTTGCAAATAGAGTGGATCTTCTGGTATATTTATTTTTGATCAGACTTCCCTCTTAAATTATTCATAATTATAGTTCAAGTCTCTGACAAAGTGACAATTTACTCAAACTGGCTTATTTGCTCAGATATTATTTCAGAGCCCTCTTACTTTCAGCTTTTTGGTTTTATTCATTCTTGCTGATTTTCAATATACTAGGCAGCTGAATTTTGAAATTGGCTTTTAATGCCCCTCTGGTCAAAATCAGTTATATTATTTTTCATTTGAAGGCTTTGGGGAAAATTATTCAAGTTAAGAATACATACATTTGCCTTAAAATTGATTTAATGTGGTGATATTGTTACTAACTTTTTCTTTACAGTAACGTCTGGAAGTATTACCTACTCTTGAAAACATTTTAAAGTAATATTTTGTGTAAAACAACTAAAATTAAGAAACCCCAAGTGTCCATATAACTTGAGAATTTAGCTGTTACGTTGTATTTACTAACTTGACAAAGCAAATACAGGTTTATGAATTATTACTTCAGGTAACTCCAATCAGTTTTTTCCTTTATTTGAAGTTTATTTTTGTAACTGATACAAACAATAAACAACAAACCCATATTATATGAAAAATATTTTATTTGGTTACAGAAGTTAAATGTTAACATCTTGAGATACTTTATAATGGTATCTCCTGTTATAAAGGTTCTTTTCAGCACTTTCGCTTACTCTATTCTGCTTGCTTTGTTTTGTACAGAAACTTGGCATAAAAGAAGCCAATTGTGAAAGGAAGCTTTTTTAGAATATGAAAAAATATTTTCCCCCTTTGACAGTGTATTGAAAACACTTTAAATTTACAAACATTCTCCAGCTCACTTTAAATCGTTTAAGATCAAGTTAGTAACATAATCCATGTGCAGGCTTAAACTTCCAATACATCATATAAAATATTTTGGAAATCGGTTCCTCTATTTTGCCAGGATCCAAATCCTGGGGTCTGCTTTCTTATCCATAAATAACACCACTGCAAGAAGGAAGTATTTTCCTGCAATTATATGGGTACCATATTTTCTCCAGTTTTGTTAGATATTCCTTACGTTATGGTATTTCTGATTCTGAGTCACAGGTAAAACACTAAGATCTGAATCCAATTCTAGGGGAAGCAGATTGGAATATGCTTCTGTGAGCTGGGACAACTCTAGCTTATTACTACAATATCTTCTCTTTCCTCTAAAATAAAATAGTATCAGGAGGATAGAGAAGGGACTGTGTGTTTTATCAAAGTCTGCCAAAGGGAAAAACTTGACTTCACAAATATAAGAAGTTGCGCTCCTTTTCTACATATGTTACTAGTTGTTCCTTTAACTTTGTGTATAAATCTTCATTGATGACTGACAGCTTGTTCTAACATCTACTTGTGAAAAGAAATACTGCCCAAATTGTCTGATTAGGCATTTTATCAATTTTGACCCCCTACATCACAGAACAGTATTTAGGCAAATGTTACCTCCCTGCCCTCCCCGTAAAATAAAACAGAACCATTGTGATAGAGGGAACAGCATGAGTAGGTTAACTTGAAAGTAAAACATTCAAGAGACATGGGTTTCTAAAAGTAATAGCCAAGACTCTAATAAATAAATGTCTAAGGTTAGGCTCCTAAATAAGTTTGGCTTGATTTTTTTCCCCCTAAAGTCATGAGCACCTTCAGCTGCTGTTGACTTCAGTGGGAGCTGAGGGTACTTAAAACTTTTGAAAATAGAGCAAAACCTATTTAAGAGTTTAATTTCAGACACCTACCTAGATCAATGTCTATGTATAAATATGCCCTGAAAATTCAGAATTGGGAAACTTTGAACCTGAAGCAACCTGAGTAATATTTTAAGGAGTCTAGAACTCTTTTAATAGAATGTGGTAAAACTATTAAACAAAAAGCTAACTAAGCAAGCTAACGTCACCTTAGTTTAAAAAAAAAATCTTCACTTGAAAAATTAAATTGTAAATATATGTATAGGCTGGGTTTTCAAAAGAACCTGAATTTGAAATTCAGTATGGAGTTGGGTGCCCAACTCCTTTATATGTGAAAATCCCAGCCAGAGTACACAGAGGATATTTGTTTGTCACTTTTAAAAAATAAACTTGTAAGCAACCTTCAAATACACATTTACTTCTAGCTGAGCCAGCCTTGGAAACTTTGCAAATTAAAAGTGCATTGTAAACTCTAAAGTTAACATTTTCCTATTGTTGAGGGGGTGCCTGTTTGTATTAAATGACTTAAATCTGTTTGCACCACCTTTTAAAAGCTTAAAATGATCTTCCTTTCCTAAATTTGGCCTCCTTCTATTTTTAAGTAATGAATGTTTGGTATATAGTGTAATAAACTGGCTCTTGTTCACATGTTTGTGCATTAGAATCATTGATATACGAGTTCACAATTGCAGAGCCAACAGTGGGAGCTCATATCTTGTGAATCCTGCACAAAGTGATGTCCTCCTTTAAAAAAACAAAAAACAAAACAAAACAACAACAAAAAACCAACCAACCTCTAACAGAGCGAGTGATCAGGATTTCATCCTGCTCTCTGATACGTTTTGTATACCTAAAAAAAAATCAGCCATACCGAATTCACTGTCCATTTTGGTCAATTTCATGGTCCTAGGATTTTAAAAATCATAAATTTCATGATTTCAGCTACTTAAAGCTGAAATTTCACAGTGTTGTAATTGTAGGGATCCTGACACAAAAAGGAGTTTGGGGCGGGGATGTGTGTCACAAGGTTATTGTAGGGGGTGTCACGGTTCTGCTACCCTTACTTCTGTGCTGCTGCCTGGCGGTGGCACTGCCTTCCGAGCAGGGCAGCTGGAGAATGGTGGCTGCTGGCTGGGAGCCCAGCTCTGAAGGCAGAGCCGCTGCCAGCAGCAACACAGAAGTAAGGATAGTATGGTATGGTATTGCCACCCTTACTTCTGCACTGCTGCTGGCGGGATGCTGCCTTCAGAGCTGGGCACCCGGCCAACAGTCACCACTCTCCAGCCCCCCCCAGGTCTGAAGGCAACACAGAAGTAAGGGTGGCAACACTGCAACCCCCCCCTAAAATAACCTTGTGACCTCCTGCAACTCCCTTTTGGGTCAGGACCCCCAATTTGAGAAACGCTGGCCTCTCTTGTAAAATCTATATAGTATAGGGTAAAAGCACACAAAAGACCAGATTTTATGGTCCGTGACGCATTTTTAATGATTGTGAATTTGGCAGGGCCCTAGTTATAGCTTAGTGACAATGCTGTGTGGGAGACTTGAATTATCATTCTGTTCTTTTCCTTCAAGGCCATTAAAACTCTGAGTTCTTGGAGGCAAGGCACTACAGTTAGCCTCAGATACTTCACTGCTTTACCCTGGAGAGGGTGGTTATAACATCTTAAAAATGGAAAATTTGCCCATACTGAGTAAGATTTTTCTGGAGAACAGAGAGAGGCCATCAATTTGTGCAGAATTTAAGCTTGAAAATAGAATTGTTCTATAACTAATTGCTCCAATACTTCCGCTGCTGATCATGGGTTTCCTTGACAGCAGCAGAGTGGAAATGATAAAGTTCTGGTCAATTTCATTGCTACTTGTTTGGAACCTGATGATCAAGAGTGGAACTCAGAAATCATGTCCGTTTCATTCTGCAGTTGCTTATGAAAGTTGTGAGCAAGAGCCAGGCACTGGCCATCTTCATGAGGGAAGAGAACCAAAACTGGCCATTGGGGGAAGAATAGAGTAGCAGAGAGCTCCCTTTAATGGTCGGAAGACTGGGGAAGACTGGTGAGGGGTGGAATTCAGTTCTTTCAGTAGTCGTAGTCCTAGTTCAAATTTATCAGATACTTTCTAGCCAGAGGCTGATATGGAAAATTGAACCCCTAGATAGGATCTAGGAATAGCCTCCTTAAAGAAATCCCAGAAACCTCCCTCTTCCTGCAAACTGAAGTACTGGGTTTATTATCAGGTTGTTGCCTCTGCACCTGATAGATGTGAGACCCTTCTGCCCTTCCCCAGTACTCCTCTTTTGTATCTGACTCTGGCTAGTAGTTTATCAAGTAAAGCTTTGGAAAATATGGTCTTTTAACAGATCTACCAGACAACTAAGTCCTGTTTTAATGACCCAAGCAAATGAAGATTCTACCCCTTGGCTTTTGGAGTCTTTTCCACATTCTAGGGGTTCTTTTCATTAAACTTTTTCTGATGTTTAACCTAAATAATATTTTGCTTAATTCCATTACTCCTAGTTATACCTCTTTGTATCATCCTAAACAAGTCGTCCCCCCCCCCCCCCTTTGGTGTCTGTATCATTCAAATACTTGTACACTTCTATCTTTCCCTAACATAGATGTCTGGCCGAGCTATGCACTTTCAGTCCTTTTAATCTTTCCATATGTCAGTCCCTCTAACCCCTTAATGATTTTTGTTGCTCTTTTCTGAATTCCTTACGATTTTTCATCTTCGGGCTTTTGTGCTACCCGTAACTGAATGCAGTATTTTTAAGTATGTTAGTCTTCGTTAGGTGTAAAGCAGAGGGGTTAGGAAAAAATCTCAAGGCTATGAAAGAAAAATCTTGGGCTCCCTGCAGGCATACTCTAGCAATTTTCTCATGATGAGCTTTGCATATCTGAAGCCAGAATCAAGCCCATAGATTCCAGAGGACATTTTCCATCGGACACTTTGTCAGGTTATAACAGTTTTAAGGTAGGTCAAAATTCATTGTATCTTTAAAGCACTACAAACAGACTTCAGTATCTATACACAAATATTTGTTAAATACCTCTGCATAGAAGAGTAGGTACATAGCTGTGCAGAGGGAATGGTTTGTTAAAAAATATTTGACCCTATGTTGTTAATTGTAACTGTTTACTTTACTGCAGGAGTGGAACCACCATATCAATGGAGCAACCCACAGTCGACGTTGTCAGCTTCTTCTTGAAATGTATGAGTTTGAAATACCTTAAGCATTCTTGTGGCATGAGGGCATGTTAACTATATTTTACAGAGCAGGTTTAAATAATTTGCCTGGTGTGCACTGAAAAGACCAATACATTAAACTTGTTTTAGCCATTCCCCTTAAGCATCTCCGGGCCAAACAGTAATTAAATTTGCTGGAGAAAGGCAATTTAGTCTCTACTAAGCTCTTATGATTTACATATGTTTAGACAGTGCCAACTAGCAGGTGTTCAACGTTTGTAACTTCTTGCAATATTCCCTAGTTATGCTTCTAGTGCGAACTTCCAAGAGGTTCTCCTTTCAGTCTGTTCTACATAGTGTAGACTCAAACCTATCCTGTTGTAATACTACAGATTATTGCTAGATATTTGATATTTAAGTAGAATACACTTCCTAGTCTGGGGGGAAAAAACACCTAATCTCCTAATTAGCATTAAAGTGCTTATGGCTGTTAGAAATTGCATTTGTTTAATGGCTGCCAATCATGCTGTCCAAATTATTCCTGTACAATGTGTTCATGTTTTCCTGCTGCTTGTGAAAAATGTGAATTTGCAGTAGTTTTGTGTAGATACTGTCCTTTGCAATCCTAATTTCATATCTTATTTATAAATGACCTTTTTTTATTTAAAGATATCCAGAGTGGAATCCTGATAATGATTCTGGACATGGAATGTAAGTAAAACAAGAACAATGCAAAATACAAGTTACTTTTATATTGGAAGTACATAATGCAATGAAATGATTGTAATTAAAAGTTGGCATTTTTTCAACTTTGTCAAATATTGGAAATACTAAAATCATTCAGTGTGTCAGAACAAAGGGGCTCAGTTTCCTATCACTCAATATAGGATAGAGTGCAGGGTTTGGAGTTTTTTTAAAGTTTTATCCTATCTGGACATTTCACCCATATAACGAAATGTGGATGACTGCTCTTTATACCAGCTGAAAAGCAGCACTGATTCAACTGAGTTGGCTCTCCTTGTGTAATTATATCCAGGAAATAGAGAAACTGTCTGGAGTGTAGCTGTTTAAATCAGATTGAGGATTTGTAAAATGAATCTGAATTTTTCTGCTATTGCAATTTTAGATAAAAATTTATAATGAACTATATTATAAATCCTGGCGATAGCAGGAGGGAACTAAATGCTACTACTAAAATATTGAAAATTAAAGCCGTAATTCTGACTTCAACAGGACTACTCTTGCTTATAATTAAATATAGTCTTAATTGCTTTTAGAATCTGGGACTAAAATTTTATTTTTATTAACGGCATAAAATTGCTGTAGTGTTAACAGTGAGAAGTTATTTAGACTTTTGATACATTAACAAAGTTATTGTTAACTTTTTAATACACAGGCCAGGTTTTGTTTTAAATCTCGCCCCCTTGGGAGCCTACATGACTAAATCCTGCACCAGTGTCATAGGTGCGAGTTTTGCCATTGACTTCAGTGAGACCAGGATCAGGTCATTGACTTGTGGAAGTTCAGTGTATGGAAAGGTGATGCTGATTCCAAATAGAGAATTGGCTTTTTGCATATCAATTTTGAGTTTGATGTTTACAGTGAGTATGTTAAAGAGGCTCTAGACCAGTGGTTCCCAAACTTGTTCCACTGCTTGTGCAGGGAAAGCCCCTGGCGGGCCGGGGTGGTTTGTTTACCTGCCGTGTCCACAGGTTCGGCGGATCGTGGCTCCCAGTGGCCGCGGTTTGCTGCTCCAGGCCAATGGGAGCCGCTGGAAGCGGTGCGGGCTGAGGGACGTACTGGCCGCCGCTTCCAGCAACTCCCATTGGCCTGGAGCAGTGAACGGCCACTCGGAGCTGCAATCGGCCGAACCTGCGGACACGGCAGGTAAACAAACCGCCCCGGCCCACCAGGGGCTTTCCCTGCACAAGCGGTGGAACAAGTTTGGGAACCACTGCTCTAGACTTTTTTCTTTTTCAGCAAATAGGAGCATTTTAAGCCTGAAACTTTAGTAGAATTTCAGATTTTACATAATTTTTTTAATGATTAGGAAGTTAGATATAAATGGCCACTTTAGCAATTTAAGACTCTAAAATGGGAAGAAAGTAAACATGTAAGTAAAAAATTGAAATATGATTTTTAAGTTACTTTATTTATAAAAATCCTGATTTTTATCTGCTTTGATGTCTACTGTCTCCTTCACTCCTTCATGTTCTCTCTGGAGGAGTTTGTGCAGAGAATAGGGAATAATAAATTGCAGAATGAAAACTTGAAGGAATTAATTATTAAATAGCTTTACATGGTGATCATGTAATATTTATCTAATTAAACATTTCCCTAAAAGAACTAAAGAAATCTATCGTTTAGGAAAGTATCTGCCTTTAAAGTAAATTACACTAAGACTGAAATGTTAGCTATAAAATTGCCAGATTTGGAGACATAATCCTGCCATAAAACCTATGGGATAAAAATGGTTAATAAATTCTTTGATACCTAGGAATCCAAATCTCAAATTTGGGGTTCAGTGTCAGATCATGACTTCAGCAAATGATCACAGCTGGGAGCATGGGAAAAATGTCTTCAATTTCTGCCTTGGAAATTTCACTGTCCCAAAATAATTAGGTTGAAGCTGAACAAACTTTTTTTAATGAAGCACAAACTAATTTCTACGGTGTAGGCTGACTTGCTAAAACTTCATGGTCAAACTTCTAATGCAAATGCCAGACACCTGAAAGATTCTGTGTGAGAAGATTTTCAGGGTTGCTCTTTTGATCAGGCAGCGTTAAGACTTTTTGTTTTCACTAAACTTTTTCCCTAGACATAAAAATATGTTGCATTTAGGGTGCTCACATTGCAGTGGGGCATATAGTATATTGTATTTGTAATCTTCCAATAATGAATACTGTAGCTATTAGCTGCTAAAATAGCATAACTCTTACAAATTTCCACTTAATTCTTAGTTAAACTACTAGTACAAGTAATTCATCTTTAAACTGTATACAACTTGAGACAATAAAGATGGAGAAGTACATTTTAATTATTATTACTGTGGTAATTTTATATTTAGCCGTAATAATATTAATAGTGTAGCCATTAGTGATTTATACAGCTCATCCCATATAAGTGCCAGTAAAGCTGTTAAATCACCAGATGTGTGGTGGTATATCAGAGCTATAAATGGACAACACATACCATTGGGAAGAAGTAGAGTACTGGTTTTCCAGTGTGATGCAGCACTTGCTCTCTATCCCTGGTACATCCTAAGACAGGACTTTATTGTTGAAGCATTATACGTAGAAAAGAATGTCTTTAATGATCCACTCTTCGGTTGTGTGGAGGAAGCTTTCCCAGATGCATAGAAGGGCCTTAAACCATCAACAGATTTAGGATTTTGTTTAAAAAAATATATTTTCTAGCCCTTATGGTTGCAAAAAACTTTTAAATGTAAAGAGGGTTATTTTTTTCCTGAGTTCTTCAGACACCTTCTAACCAGAGGTGGCGGATACAGGTGAAGTTCCAAGGCAGGGTCCAGGAATAACACCCTTGTTAGAAATCCCACCAGCCTCCACCTTTTCAGAAGCTTCTCAGCATGTGTTGTACCTGGATCTCATTAGCAGATAGACCCAACAGATGAAGGTGGGCATCTCTTGCTTCAGGATTAGTTCTTTGGCTACTAGGAATTGGGTAAACTCCCCAAACTTTGTAGAAAAGCTTACTGTGAGTTTGGGAGGTTTCTAGAATTAGTTGTAATTTTCCTTTCCCTCAAGGGTATGATATCAAATGTATTTGTGATGAGGACATAACTTTTCTAGGGGCTCAGTGAAAAGTTTTTTCTCTTAAAGATTTAATATGCTTTGTTTTGTATCTCCATTTCTAGGGGTGATCGGTCTATGTTGCAGCAATCTACAAATCCTGCACCAGGAATTTTGGGGCCGCCACCACCTCCGTTTCATCTTGGACCACCAATTGGGCCAAGAGGTAACATGAGTAAACATATCTTTTTCAATGCACTCTTTTTTCAAATTCCTGGTTATCTGAAATGTTGGATTCTACTAAATGGCACATGTAACTCTATGCAGCATGAGAGTCAAAACTTAGCTAAGGAAACTGAAGGATTTCACAGCAGCATTAATTTAGCCACACATTTTATTTTGAGTTTGTTTGAAGTTGACACTGTCAGATTAAACTCAGGAACTTCAAAAATAGTTTAAACTTGTCTTTTGTTACTAAAACCATATATTGTTAAAACAAAAAAAACAACAACCCTACCTTTCATTTATGCTATTTACTTTTCCACTTCAAGTAATATGAATCATTAAAGTAGATGTGAGAATCTTGCTTTCTGGGTGTCATTCTGTAGAGTCTAGCATCATGTTAGTGCATATCTGTCTTGCAAACACTGCAGAAAAATGTTTTGAAGAGAACTAATGCTTTCATTAGTTTCTTTTCATCCATACTTTGAAATTTCATAACAATTTCATAAGCCTAAATTTTGAGCCTTAATGAACTACTTAACAGACGTGCTGTAATTTATTCCTTAATATATGCAGTATGGTAGAATCAGTGTTGCTGTAGGGTCATAATTCTGAGGTTTGCATCTAAAATCTCAACCATAACATTACATTAACTTTTTTTTTTTTTTGCCCTTTAATAAAATGTTTCAGCTCATTTACGTATAAATAAATATGGGAGACTTTTCACTATAGCAGATCTGTTGAATTCCTCTTGGGTTATTGGGGTCAATGCATACCTTAAGTGACTTCAGCATTGTGGCAATGTGCTCTGGATCGATATCTAAAAGCAGTAGTTCTCAACCTTTTTGGGATCAGGACCCATTTGTAAACCTTGCTGGCCTGTTGTGACTCAGACACTCCCCAAGATGCCCCCAGACCCAGTGTAGGCCTCCTTCCCTGCTAGAGGTCTATCGGGGGCTTGGAGCTAAGATTCCAGATGCTCCAGCCAGATGTGAAAACCTGGGAACTCCCCACCAGCAATTGGGGCTGAGGGAGGCAGCAAGCTGAGATAGCCCCCCATGGCTCCCAAGGAGCCATGGGGGGCTAAGGATGGGAGGATTTGGGGGCCCTGGGGATAAAGTGGGGAGGCTTGGGGAAGGAACTGGGGATGCATTGGGGAAGATCTGGGGACCAATGATGACAAAAGGGATTGCCTGGCTGTTTGGGAGGGGTACATTGAGAGAGCTGGGCTGGGGAGTGGGACACAGGGTATGGAAGATAAGGTGTGCCCTGGCTGCTGGGCAGGAGGTACATGGGGGGTGGGGGGTACTTAACAGAGAATGTGAAACCAACTGCTTTCTTCCCATTTCTGTCCTGTGGAGTGCGCTGGGCTCAGCTCCCTGCGCTAGGCATTGTGACTTCCACGGTTGCTGTGCCACTCATGTTTGGCCCAAATGGCATTGTGACCTGATGCATGTGGTTGCAGTGCCACTTGATCAAATTTGGCCTGGCCTGGCCTGGCCAGCCCCCAGTCATGATAGAGAGGCAGGTTGGGCCAAACCTGAATAGTACTGTGGCTTTGTGCACCAGGTTGCAACACCCGGAGCAGGGAGCTGAACCAGCCCTCTGGGCCTTTGACACATTCTGGCAACCCCAATTTTGAGTCACAACCCATGGATTTTGATTCTCAAGGTTTGCTGGTAAAATATTACGTGTGGATTTGATTTCTTATAAATTTACAGTAATTTGAATTAAACATTTGAAAAATAACTTCGTTATGGCATTACAAGTGATCTTTAACTTACTACATTTTAAAAAGCTGAAATGTCAACAGTAACCATAACTCATTTAAGTGTTGCTTATATACTTTTAATTTCTAATATAAAGGGGCTGGAAATGGAAACATGCCAGGACCACGACATATGCAGAAAGACAGAATGGTTAGTATTAAATTATCATTCTAACTATCAGCTTTACAAAACAGTAATATCCAGCTACACTGATATGAAGCTTGCCCATTTTAATATATTCTACAGGAGGAAATTAGATGTCTTTGGGAGGTAGTAGAATTATTTTTATTTGTATGATGGTCCTATTGTGCTGGGTGCTGTGTACGCACAGAGGCAACCCCTATCCCAGAGAGCTTACAGTCTAAATGGACAAAATGTATGGTAGGAGAAGTAGAGGCACGGAAAGGTGACTTACCTACATCCGATCACGCAGCACGTCAGTAGCGCAGCCAGGAATAGAGCCCAGGTCTGACTCCCAGTCCAGTTTGGCCACAGGACCCAGACTGCTTTTATAGAATCTTTTATATCTAGCTCACTTGAATACAGTACAAGTTGATAGTGACAGTCATTACGGTTGTGATTTGCTGTCTGTTGTAAAATGGATTGGTATTCAGTCCACATACCAGACAGTCGTACGGACCTCATTGCTGTTGGTACCAAGTGGAAATCTTGTTAGTCTTTGCAAAGAGGTCAAGAATTGAAGAAACCTGGAGACAAACACGGCTTTTGGGGTAATCTCAAGGTTGATATTGAGACACACCTTGCATTTCCCTTAGCCATACTATCCCTGCTCGTGACTAACCATAAAACCTTGAAAAAACAGGTTTATAACTCCTTTGTAAGAGAGGTTCCTTATGTTCTGTTTTACAACACAGACTAGAGAGTTTGAGTGTTGACCATCACTTCTCAGCCCTTTTGGTAGTTACATACCTTGGTAAGAGGCACCTGAGAAACAGAAGAGGGAAGAAATAAGACAAGCCTGACCAAAACATTCAAAAGTCTTTTTTCCAAATTCCTTGAAGCTTCAAACATTGCATTTCTGAGTGGTGTAGTCTAGTCATAAGTCAGTTTTAGGTCGAGATGCAGCAGGGAACATGGCCATCTATACATTTAGAATGTTGTTCTCCATTGTTTGAGCTTTTTGGTCTTACTGTTTGTACATCATGTAATGCTTACACAAATGCACTAATTTTTCTGTGGTTTTTTTAAATCACCATTAAAGCAGATGCAAACTGATGTAAGAAACTTAAATTGTTTCTGTGCTGCTGGTGCTGTACATCTCAATTTTCAGTGACAGTCATTACTGTTATGCTCACAAAAGTTCATTTTAATCTCATTTGCACAGGGGATAATAATCTTGACAGTGCTTCAAGGAATGTCAGACTTATTTTTTTTTTGGTGGAGAGGGTGCAAAATAGGGATATCTTTAAAGTGTATCAGGGTAGATTTATTTTTATTCAAAGTTGTTATAGGATGTTGAAGCAAACCGCTTAGTTTAATATACAAATCTTTTTTAAAAAAAATGGTAAGACTCCATTTAATGTATATCCTTTTGGATTAAAATTACCAAGCATATCAGTCGTCATGTTTCACCACCTACTATGATCAGTGTCATGATCCACCAAGTGAATGGGCACCACACTGTTAAATGGACCCAAACTTTTTATCCCATGTGGGTCTGGGCTGTGTATAGACACTGTTTCTAGATCTGGCTTCTAAAGTACATTTCCAGGGTGCAAATTCCCTGTCTGGTCCCATTCCTTGGGATAAGGGACTCCACAGTCCAACTGCCCTAGGCCTTGAAGCTATTACTGAGACCTCCCAAGCTTCTCCAGCTGCTTTACATGTTCTCCCTGAGTCCAGCCCAGCTGGGGGGTGAGTCTCTGGTTTACAGTTTAACCTCTTGGGGAACATGTGATAGTTAAAGCAAGGAATATAGGCTTTGCAGGGAACTTCTTAAGCATACACACCCTTTACTCTTTGGCATAGTAGAGCGTATAAATCTAAGGCAAAACAAAAAAAAAAACACCAGAACACAATCTCCTTCTGAATCCTCACCATTCTGGAGAGTCCCTGGGGGATGGCAAAACCCTCCTGCTCCCAGTCCTCCAGCTGTCTTCTATTTCTGGGGATGAAATGACTCCCTCGCTTAGAGAGCATGTCACCTTTAAAGCAGTCTGTGACACCTCTTTGTTCTTCTGCTGGGGATTTTCCTTGCTCTGACCCCTGGTGAGATTGCTGGGGCAGAGAGTCTTTAAAAGTAAATGTTTGTCAGTAGCAGCACTAATGTTCTATTCAATTTTGAAGGCTGTATTTCAGCTTCCCAAGCAGTCTGTTCCTGCTACAAAATGTTGGTTCCAATCCACAGTGAAGGGCTACAATGTTAAATGTAATTCATAAACCAGAAAGAAATTCATAAATTGATATAGACTTATCCCCTGACTGTGTCAATCATCATCTTGGGTAAGAATAAATTTGTTCTTTGGTGTACAGAGTTGACTTGTGTACCCTTGGAATTCCCTGTCTTGCCCTGATGCATGTAGTTATGGCTGGAGAGAGGACATTGGTAAATGGTTCTTATTTTCTTAGGTAATTTTAGATCAGATTTGGGGGCTGAAATCCTTCGATGATGTCTTTGTTAGTTGACATGCTACTTCATTTCATGCTATTGATAAACTTTACTAGTTAGTTCTTTCTTGTTTTATCAGGAAACAAGCAGAGTTGTTCACATTATGGATTTTCAGAGAGGGAAAAACTTGAGGTACCAATTGCTGCAGCTTGTTGAGCCATTTGGAATAATTACAAATCATCTGATTCTAAACAAAATTAATGAGGTAAGTTTATTTAAATCTTTTGGTGGCATAATTAGTATTGGGTAACATTTCACTGTATCAGTGAACACTACACAACTTTACAGCATTTGTGAAAGTGAGCACTCTTAGTTTACAAAGCCACTTACGTTACGAATCCTTATTCGTTATTTAGATTGAAATTTTTTGCTTGTTCTCAGACCAAATGAGTCCTTGGAATTCTCCATGTTCCCTGGAATATACTGGGTATCATCTTGTCATCACAGGAGGGGAACGCTAAGGGGAAGGAGGGTTAATGTCTTCTCTTTTTCTTTTTTCCCCCTTGGAACACAGAAATTAAATACACTGAGATAATATTCTGCAACATTACATTTAATTTGTGTTTAAATTTGTAACTTTGATTGTTTAAAGTTATATTAACAGTAGTTTGTCCTGAGCATATACTGGTTTCTTTGGCGTACACCTAAGTAATATGCTATATGCAATTTATACCTAACTCTATGGGGCCAGTTAATGCTACTGTAAAAAGCTTTGACTCTTGCATTTCCTGACTGCATTTTTTAAGAAGTGCATCTTATTTTGCCAGAGAGGCACACAACAGCACAAGCTCTTAGACAAAGTATTCACGCCTAAAAGAGTAATACTGAAGTAAATGCAGAAATAAATTCTTATACAATTTCAGGCATTTATTGAAATGTCCACTACTGAAGATGCCCAGGCTGCAGTGGAATATTATATGACAACACCAGCTCTAGTATTTGGCAAACCAGTAAGAGTGCACTTATCCCACAAGTATAAAAGAATAAAGGTAAATTAATTTTTGCATTTTAAAATTATTTTTAATCAGTATAATATATTCAATGTTATGTTAATGTTTAGTTTTTGCATTAATTTGTTTTCAGTTATGTTTAAGGGTAAGATTATGTCATGGATATTTTTAGTAAAAGTCTGGGACAGGTCACAGGCTTCCATGAATTTTTCTGTATTGCCCGTGACCTGTCTTGACTTTTACTAAAAATATCCATGATAAAATGGGAAGGGACTAGGCAGCTGTGGGGTGGCTGGGAGCTTCGGGGTTCCCCTGCCCCCATGGCAGCGGCCCTTGAGCTGCCGGGGTCCCCTTGCCCCCCCCCCACGGCCAGTTAGCTGCTGGGGTCACACGGCGGGGGTACTTCAATTCCCTGCTCACTGCGGGAGGCAGCAGGACCTTGCAGCTCCCAGCCACCAGCCAAAATCGGTGCCTTACTTATTTTTCAGTTGTAATGCATATAGTAAAATCAGGAACTTAATCTTTAATATAAATGTCATTTATTGATTTAAGTTATATAAATGTCAGATTTTATGTAGTATTTATTTTTAAGGTTTCACGAACTCTTAATTTTAGAAACCAGAAGGGAAGCCTGACCAAAAAACGGAGCCACCAAAGCCAGAACCTGGTCGCGTGATTCACCTCAGTAATTTACCTCATTCAGGATATTCTGACAATGCCGTAATCAAACTAGCTGAGCCATATGGAAAAATAAAGAATTACATACTGATGAGAATGAAAAGCCAGGTAATTCACCCTAGACACTTACATAACTGAGTTGATTCATGCATAATTAAGTGGAAAGTTCAATAGATCTGCCTGCAAGAAACCAGAGATTCTTTCAAGATTTTAAGTTGGGAACTTGATTAAATGGATTGTGAGAGCTTCAAGGTGGATACTGTCCGAATATCTGAAAAACTAAGTTAAGGTGGTTTTTTGGAAGTAGGGAGAAATGTTCAAGGCAAAATAAAATGTTTACATTTGATCTTGAAGATTGATACCTCTATTTTGCCATCTTTTTTTTCTGATTCAGTATGAATATGGAAATTACTGGAGAACATGGCAAAATATAGGAGGGAGTTTCACATTATGCCAGCATGTACCTCACTTTAAACTGTTAAGCCATATCCTAGTGGGGCATGTCTAGTAAAAGGAGAGGAACTCATAAGCATCCTAGATCTATGAAACTATGCAGTATTGGGCACAATATTTAATTAGCTCCTATATAGGTAAAAATCTGTGGGATCTTTGCATTGATTAAAAACAATATCAAGAGCCAATCATAGACTGCCCATAAAAACCTTAACAAATAATTACATAGCAACAATAAAAAGCCCTTTTTACTCCCTCACTCCTTCCAAAGATACGGCATTGCTGGGGTTTGATTTCACAAATCATTTTGAAAATTGCATACTGAGCATGTACAGTAGATTAGAACATTTTCTTAATGTGGAAGCAAGCTTGAACGTGTGTGTGTGTGTGTGTGCATGCCACAGCAAATTGTGAGCAATTGCTTCAAGGTACTTATGAGCTCTGATGGTAAATTTTGTTGTCTTCACAAGCTAAATAGCTCTGGAGGGTTTTTTTTAAGGCAGTTAGATGCCAAAATACATTGACACATTAAATTTGTACAGTGAATATGAAAATAAATTAAAGATCCAACAGCAATGTTAGCTGCTTATTACAAATATGCTTTTTTTTCTGTCCCTGTTTTTCTGGCTGAGTATGTAGCTTAATGAATAAATGTTTAGTTTTTTAATTTATTAAAATGTCCTATCTCAAGACACAAGTACCCCCCCCCCAAAAAAAAAACCTGCACAATTTTTTATATAACACCATCCACAAACAAAAGTGTAACTCCATAACATAAAAACATACTCCCATCAACAAGCAAGAGACTCTGTAAGCAGATCAGCCTTGCACCATGGTCACCACATTGGCTCTGGAGTAACAAAAGTAAATCAAATTCCAGAGTTGACAGGTTTCCGTTGAAAGCACCTTCTGAGGAGCCCCTCAAACTTCTAAATTTAACAGCTGTTACGTTGCGTGCCTGAGCAGATTGATTGTGGGGGAGAGGTGGTTTTCTCGGATGAGTACCCAAACCACAGAGGACATTATAGTTCCCTTAAAGAGAACTTTATATTTCCAATAGCACCTTGAGTTGTAACCGGAGTGGATGGGGAGAGTTAGAGCTCTCTGTTGGAACACTTGTGTTATAAAGATCCATCTTCTGATACTGCTAAGTGAAGGGAAATAAGTTTGAGTCGACTTCCAGTGTAGCAGTGTGCCATGTATTACATTAATCCATTGAGGAAGTGAAAGAACCACGGATGCCTGTCAGAAGGTCCACAGCCAAGAGAAGTCAAAACCTCACGGGCCACTCAATGCTCTTCTAGGGATTTAGAAGCCTCTTAGAATGTTGCAAATGTTTTGGGCAAAGTTGGGTACCCCTCACTAATAGGAGGCAGGTAGCAAACCTACTTTATTCTCTAGTTGCTTTCCCCAGCCAGCCAGAATCTGGTTTGATCCATAACCAGATCACCCTCATCTCAGCTGCATGCTAAAATTGCATAGACCCTAATCACTCCGGGTTTGATGCAAAAGCTATACCCTTTGTGTACTGATGACACTTGAGCCAAAACTGCCTCACTGTCTTCCCCAGCAAATTTATCCATGTTAAACAGAACAGATCCATGTATCATAGAGCTCTTGTGGGTGAGCAACTGTCTAACACTCCATTCCAGAAATTTTGAATGGAACTAGTCTGAATAGGCCTTTCAGCCCTTTAGCTTTAGCACGGAATACAATTATTGACTTGAGGGTGTTTTCTGTTCACAAGCTATCATCTAATTAGATTTCAAAGAAGGGATATATTGACACTGTCTTTAAGATGACTTTCAGATCAGCTGGGCTCCTGCCATTCAATTTCAGAACTTCTTTGCAGTGAAAATATTGCTTACTGCAAAGACTTAGTGCATCAATGCACCTGGTTTGTGGTGTTGGTATAATGTAAAACTGGGTTGGTAGTGTGTAGGAACTGGAGATACTCATTTTGAAACATCAAGTAGGGAAATCAAAGTTGTAGGATTTAGCCATGTTCTAGTTTTAATTTCTATTCTAGCATTGTTGCATACACTTCCTATGGTTTTTATATGTATTCTAATCTTTTTAGGCTTTCATAGAGATGGAAACCAGAGAAGATGCTTTGGCTATGGTTGAGCATTGTTCAAACAAAGCACTTTGGTTCCAGGGCAGATGTGTGAAGGTGGACTTGTCTGAAAAATACAAGAAGCTGGTATTAAGGGTAGGTACTGTTTTAAAATGAAAACTCTTTAAGTTGAGATGTTCTATTTTTTGGGGGGGGGGGGGTGAGGGTGAGAGTAAGTAGCAATAATTACAGGGCAACTATCAAGTTTGTTTATGTAAGAATGTAGCCATTTGTAAACTGAATGTTTCCAGTTAATCCTTTCCCTTTAAGTGTAGTTGCTGTCAGTATTCAGTGTTCTGATGTAGCACATCATAAAAATGGTATGCTTGTATCACTGTAGCAAAAACAAGAAACTTGGTTCCCCGGTAGATTGTTGCTGTATAAGAATGGCTATATTGGGTCAGACCAATGGTCCATATAGCCTGTCTTCCAACAGTGGCCAATGTAGATGCTTCAGAGGGAATGAACAGAGCAATTATCAAGTGATCCATCCCCTGTTATCCAGTCCCAGCATCTGGCAGTCAGCGGTTTACATCCATCAATGGCTATTAGCCACGATGGCTATTTTCCACGAACTTATCTAATTCTTTTTTTAACCCAGTTATACTTTTGGCCTTCACAACATCCCTTGGCAATGAGTTCCACAGCTGGACTGTGCATTTTGTGAACTAGGACTGTGCATCCTAGTGAGTAATTGCTATAGAAAAATAAGGGATTCTGATTGTTAAATGTTTTTGTTTAAAAAAAAAAAAAAAAAAAAAAAGTAGCAGAAGATGACTTTGAATTAGTTGAATATGGTCCTCGTTACTCCTGTTCATGTCAGAATCCTATTCAGAATGTCCTCTTAACTATTTTTTTCCTCAAAATGGTCCACCAACTTCTAACTTTACACCTACCTACTCTTCCACCTGTTCCTTCTACTACTTCATTCTTGATTTCCTTCCTTTGATTTCCACATATGGCAGTCATGTATTCATTATGTTGCGCTCTAAATATCTCTTTAGTATAGAGAAGATTTTATTTGGGGCTCTTTTTGCATTTTAAGATCGAGTATTGAAACTTACATTTTATGGTATGTTGGATGCAAGACTAAGGGGATTAGTACTAACTGCAGGTGGCTTAATTTCTCATGAGTTTGTGTTCATAAAAAGGATGTGTTTGTATAGATTCTTAAGTAATGTAAACCAACTTTGCAGTAGCAATTCTTATATTATTCCCAAAAAGAGAGGGACTCTTAATTGGCTTACAAAATAGTGGCTTTTTCGGGCAGTGGAGTGCTTAGATACAATTCAAATGTGCGTGTGTCAGTTTAAAAAAAAAAAAAAAAAAAAGATTTTCTCCATCCAATTATAACTCTTAATGTAGGAATATAAGAACTAGCATAAATCTTGATCTGAACCTTTAAATCTTGGGCTGATTGTAATAACTACCTTGCATGCTCTTAGCAGGCTTTCTTTTTCTACCTGATGCCTTGCTAATTCTGTTGTACAAACTCAGCAGACCTTGCAGTCTCTATTGAAAGAGCCTCCTCCATGAGTCCTGGGCACATCTGATCCAAGGAAACTCCAAAGGGTGCAAGGTTTGAATAAAGGAGTGGGTTGCTGACGCAGCAGAAACTAATAGAAATGCAAAATTCTGCAGTGGGTAGTTTCAGCATTGGTAATGGGCCTGGGAGGAGATATATATAAACTTGCAGAAAAAAAGGGTTGGTGGGTAGGTTTGGTTAAAGTCAACTTTTCAAGGATTATCTGTAACTAGAAACTTTAATACACAGGATTCTGTAAAACATAGTAACAAATCTAAGAAATTTGAATTGTGAAGTTGTCCCACCAATACCAAAAAATGACCCATATATAAAATTAATGGGTCATGGCCAAATATTAAAGGACAAAGCCATTGTAGTGATTAAGACTTCATCTTTATAATCAATTCAGTCTGACCTTTGGGTCAAGTGTTCAGTAACAATGTTTTTGTTAAATTTGGATGTTGCTTATTTTTTCAGAATTCTTATATAGGAAGCACTGACAAATTTCTGATCATTTACATGACTAATATATATTTGTTTAAATGTTGTCCTGGAAGTGTACCTATTCAAGAACACATTTGTATGCACTGATCACTTTTTTCAATAAATGTAATTTCAGGCTGCAATGTGTAATTTAAAAAGAAACTCACATTAATTACTAAAGGTTCTTAAAGTCTGCTCTGAATAGAGGATAGGATTAAATGAAATTCGTTCACCTGAATACTCTGTTTGAGCTGTAAAAATCAGCTTGACAAGGCATTTCCCCTTAATTTCTGATTGCATATCCTGCCTCTCTGTTTTGCAGATAGGGTACATGATGAAGGGCCAGATCTTTCTTTCCATTATACTGCATGTGTGTATTTTGTGGGTGAAGGGAGGAATATAAACAGCTACTGGCGATGCATGTGCAAGGGCTGATGCAGAGTTTTGAGGCACTGAATGGCAAGGATAAGGCTGCTCATAACTGAGCACTTCAAAATGAATAATTTGTGTAAAATCTGACTAATAGAGATGGTGGCTTTGTTTATCTGCCCTGCGATGCACTTCCTACGGTGTAATGGATTGTGCCAAGTTCATATAGGTAATCAATACAATAACAGATTTCCAGTGCTAATACCACATTCAAGTGACAGTTGTGATTCTGGACTTTCCACCTGTAGTTTAAAAAGAGACTTGATTGCACAGAAAGGCAGTTTTGAAAAATTAAGTTTTGGTATGTCTACACTGCAAAAAAACAATAAAAACCCAGCCTCGACAGTGAGTCTGAGCACTACTGATTTGAGCTCGCAGGACTCGTGCTACAAGGCTGTACATATTCCTGCTTGGGCTCTGAGACCCTCCCCCTCACCATTTCAGAGCCTAAGTGGGAACTGCTATTTTTAGCCCCATAGCACAAGCCCAAGTTACCTGACCCAGGCTCTGAAACTCACTGCCATGGTTTTGGTTTTTGTTTGTTCGTTTTTGTTTTGTTGCAGTGCAGACATACCCTTTAAAAGAAGGGGAAGAAAATAGACCAAAGGTGTGGAGAGGGGGAAGGGGATGTTGCTACTAAAAGGAAAGTAATGTTGCAGTTCTTAAGCCTTTAAGCCATCTGTTTGGCAACTAATAGGACTACTTAATATAACAGCACCTCTGGTGTTAGGGAAGAGCCACCACTGGAGTTTTCTCCAGAATGTCTTGAAGAAAGGTGAAGACATTGAACATGGGCAATGGAATTGAGCAGCCAAGGTGCAATTCATGCTCTGAATGAATCCTGTAACAGCTTTGTGTGTTAATACATAATATGTACCCGCCATACCTTATGAAAGCTTTTTTTATTTTTTAGATTCCCAACAAAGGAGTTGAATTACTGAAAAAAGATAAAGCTAGGTAATGTCTTCTTTAAATATAATGTATTAAAAACCCTGAATTGAAATAGTTAAACCAAAACATATTGAAGATAAATATTTTTCTCACCTACAGAAAGAGAACGTATTCCCCAGATAGTAAAGACTCTCCAAGTGATAAAAAATCTAAGACAGATGGAACTCAGAAAACTGAAAGCGGCAGTGCTGAAGATAAAGATAAAGAGGAGAAACAGGAGGATGATGCTGAGAAATCAGCTGCAAAAGGGAGTGAACAGGCAGACCAAGAGGAACCTAGTTTACTTCTTGAATCTGAAGATGAGCTGCTAGTAGATGAGGAAGAAGCAGCAGCATTGCTAGAAAGTGGCAGTTCAGCAGGAGATGACACTGACGTTGCTAATTTAGGCGATGTGGCTGCTGAAGAGAAAAAGGATGCAGCAGATGACACTACCACAAAAACTGAAGGAAATGTTGGTGCTACCCCAGCAGCAAAGAAAAAACTTAAAAAGGTAATCAGATGGCATGGTGTATGGATAGGGAGCAACCTTATCTGTATAATTTGTGCTCCTCCACATAGTTCCAATTCTTTTGTGCAGGACTTTAAAACAAACACCCACACCTAGTTTTCTGGAAAGAAACAATTTGTGTTCGGCTTTTCTGTGAAGAAAATACAGTACCTCAAAGAATGTGATGCTGATTTGAGATCAGGTATTCAAAGTAGGGTGGATAGAAATAAAAAAAAAAATCTTATTTGGATACATTTTTCTTCTAAATCCATTTAAAATTAAATTTGAAATAACCTATATTAAGTTGTAAACATAATATAATTAGGACTACGATTTTGTCCTGGGAAGGGTCACAGAAATTGTGAATTTGAATAAGGTCTGTGAAACCGGGTAACACTGTGACCTGGTACACAGGGTAGCAGTATCCAGTCAGGTTTGGCTCATCTGCCTCGCCATCTCCATTTACGGAAGAGTGGACAGGCCAAACCTGAGTGGTGCTGCAACCACAGGTGCCAGGTTGGAGGTGGGACAGCCATGTAGGACAGGAGCAACCACTGCAGAGTGTGTGCGACGCAGGCTCGCTCTCCAAACCCGCCCACCTCTCCAGGCCTCATCTTTCAGCATCCTTTGACCTTTCTGTGACTTGTTGCCTCCCCTGCCCCCAGCTATACCATGACATTTACTAAGAAATTCCATGCCAAAATCATAGCCTCAAATATAATCTATTAAAATAATATTACATACAATTCCAAGCAGGCCATGTTTGCTTCCAAACTTTCAAAGTCAAACCACTGAACTGGTAGGAATCACTGGCTAAGTGCCTGGAAATAGAGTTTGAAGTGCTAAAACCAGTTTTTAAAAGTAGTAGCCTCCTCTGCAGGTGCAGAGAGAATATTTTCTTCTTTTCAGTTAAATTACTAGTTCAGTCAGAGTTGAGAAACAAGACTGAAAGTTGAAAAAGCAGGAAAGCTTGTATTCCCATTTCTAATCTATGGAGAAAGAGATGTGAGGATGAGATGTAGTCCTAAAAACTTGCAGGGCATGGTGATCAGAAGCAATCAGTTCACCTCACTAACTACAGATAATACTACTTTTTATATAGTAGATCAGTTAGTTTTAAATGAGACATGCTTTGATAAATGTTTTCCTTGTTTCCAGTACATTTATTTAACTAATAAACAAATTAATTTTTTTGTGTAGTTTTAATTGAAATATAGCTTGACAAAATCCCAAGTAAAATTAATCTAGTCCTATTGGATTGGAAGCCCACCTGCGGCTAAAGGACCCTCCCGCAGCCTGTGGGGAGGATCCACTGATCCATGATTATGGGGGACAACAGAAAAAATAACTGATAGGTGTGAAGGTCAAAGGATCAAAAAAGGGAACCTGAAGGGGACACCGAGCAGAGAACCCCGGACAGTGCCCACTTCTCAAAGGTGTCACGGGAGCCAGCAGACGCTGCCCAGAGGAACTTTGCTAGATGCGTGAACAGAGGGAGGATCAGAAATAGGCCCCACAGTCGCAGAGAACCCCCTCAGCCAACATCCTCTCCCTGGTGTTGTAGATGGCCACTTTGGCCAATACTAGGAGGAAGTTGACGAGGCGGTCCCTCAACTTTGTGGCGCCACGGATAAGGTGTGCGTATATGAGAAGGTGGGGGGAGAAGTGCAGCCAAAAACATAACAGTAAGTCTAGGAGGATCCAGAAAAGGGGCTGCAACCTGGCACACTCAAGGTAAACCTGTGCCAGGGTCTCCCTCATACCGCAAAAGGGACAGGCATTGGGGATAGGGATGAACCGCACCAGGTACATGCCCGTGCTGATGGCTCCATGAAGGAGCCGCCAACCAATATACCTGGCGGGCTGTAGGACTAAGGTGGAATATAGGCTGGCCCACCGGGGTTCCTCACCCTCAATAGGTAGCAATAGGTTCCGCCACTTAGCATTGGGGCACGAGGGTGAGGAAATGGAGAGTATGGAGCATGAGCGTGTACAGGTGTGCCTGTGCGCGGTTTGAAAGCGAACTGGCTGCAGGTCGTGCAGCTGGCTCAAGGTGTGTGGGTGGGACGGCCGGGGGGTACTCAAGGGGTAAGGGCCCTATAAAGAGATCCGGAGGGCCTGGGGTGTAGGGTGGGCGGGGAGCATGCTCATGCAGGACCTGCTCAAGGTAAACCTGAGAGACTGGTGACAAGGCTGCCGTCACCTCCTGAAGTACTGGAGTTCGAAGGGTGGAGAGTCCCATGCGCTGAGCAAGCGCAAAGGGATCCACCCAGTCTCCCCAGTCGTAACCCAGGAGGTCTCTGATCCTGGTGACTTCTGCCAGGACCAACCTCTGGTGCACCGATAGGGACTCCACCACCTGCACATATTAATCATCTAGTAAACAGGAAATACGTCAGTCACCATTTTCTAACCAAAAAAAAAAAAATCTGAATAAATGTGTTAAGCTATATAAATTGCTTAAGTAAATGTTTATAAATATAGTGTATCCTCCTGCTTAGCAGAAAGTTCCAAATAATACCAACCAGTGAGAATCACAAAATAACTAAAATACAAAACCAGACTAAAATTGATTTGCATCAAGATTTCTTGCTTACCCGTTTAAATCATTATTAAAATTGTTTAGATTTAAAACCCATCCACCCTGATGTAAAGAACACTGTTTATCCTTTTAATAGGAACATGCTGTAACTTTTGGTTTCCCCACCTCATTTGTGTGATGGCTTTCTCTGTGACCCTGTTGACTGCAGTCAGTATCCGAGTGGTATATTTTAGGAGATTGCCTCAACTGAGTGCTCCAGCATAGGAACAATTTTCTCCCCAGCTGCTTTATGAGGTTAGAAGGTTGTCTGCCCTTCAAGGGCAGACCTTAGTGACCATGCTAAAAATAAGGTTTATTAAGAATAGAGTGTGTCGGATATAAACAAAAGAAATAGTATGTATAACCTAGCTAGCTTGTAGCTTCAGTAAAAAGCTAGGTAGGTACATCTTGGATTAGTTATAGTAAGGTAAGCCTTACATTTCTAGTCAGCACCTTATTCATTTCTCCCCTCAGACCTTTTCAGGTACCCTCGAAATTTAGGATCCAGTGGGAATGTCTTCCAGATTGTAAATATCTTTTAAATTACTTTGTTGCAGAGAAACAAAAGATAAGATTTTTTTTTTAAATGCCATTCTAAAATTGCAACTGTTTTTAATCTTCTTTAGAATCTGAATAGTTGTTAATTTACTGCAGTGAAGGAATCAACATAATCCAGTGAAGCAAGTGCAAAAAGCTGAAAACTAAAGGCCAGGTGGAAACCTGGCAAAATAAAATATTTTTTAAATGGAAGCTAAAATACTTCAAAACTTCAAAATAAAATAAGTATTCTTCAAATCAAGCAAAAAATAAGCAATTCAGTATACCCATTCATGTGATTTGAACAGTGTTTTGGAAGTATATAGGTAGCTTCGGGGAGAGGAAATATGGGGTTCTTTAAAAAAAAAATGCAGTTAAAGGGTCTTTTTTCTTCTTTTGTAACTTAAAAAATAAGAAAAATTATACTTTTACACATGTAAAATGACAGTTGTAGACATGAAAAACCTCTTTGTCTCTCAACAGCGATATGTGGGTGGCTTCCCCCAGAGCATGGAAGGTTTTGTCACTCTAGATGAGGTTGGTGATGAAGAAGACTCAGATCATCAGAAACTGCGTAAATCGGGGATGGCAGTTAAATCTGCTGGGAAAAATGATGATAGTTTGGCTGAAATTAAGGTAGACAAGATTGAGGAACCAGAGCAAGAAAATGAGACCTTGGAAAATGGAACCAAAACTGAGGAGAATATGAAGACAGAAACCATTGAAGTTTCTGACAACACAGCAACCCAGGATACGGAGAAAAATACAAATGAAAATACAGATGCACAGGACGAACAGGAAACAAAAAGCATCCAGGAGAAATCTGTTGTTCCAGACGAATATAGAATTGGACCATATCAGCCAAATGTTCCTGTTGGTAAGAATTTTCCCATCTCTTTTCAAATGCATTTTTTTTTGCATTGTAACATTTTCATTTCATTAACTTTATTTTTTGCAGTGCGTACTGGCTCTTAGGTCTGGTCTGCACTATAGACCTATTTCTGTAGAACTATATCGCTCAGGGGTGTAGTTATACCGAACACACAGACACAGACACACACACACACACACACACACACACTCCCCCCCCCCCCCCCCCCCCGTGTAGACAGCACTATGTCAGCAGGTGAGCTTCTCCCACCGACATAACTACCTCCTCTTCGGGGGGGTGGATTAACTACACCAACAGGAGAACTCTCTCCTATCGGCATAAAGCATCATTAAAGCACTACAGCAGTGCAGCTGCATTTTAAGTGTAGATTTACCCGTAGACATTGAAGTAAGGTCAAAGATTGCCATTTTATTTTTAGGACTTCACACTCTTTCTAGGATATTCTCTGGTCCCTTTTACTCTTCGCATGCAGTCTTTGACAATGACTTCTCTCCAGCCTGGAATTATGATGGAGACATAACAGCACACAATATATTTCAGTAGTGATGAGTTAGTTTAGATTGATGTATGAAATCGCCTTGTAATTGTCATAATGACGTGGGGTAGAGATTACTTTAATATTGAAATTAACGCTATGTATTGTAACTAAAACCATTGCATACCTTTTTGAAAAGGGAACCAATAGAAGGGCCATGTTTTAATCCAAAAACATGCTAATGGCAAGTGTGTACATATTTAATTACAGATTCTGGTTTGAACAAATAAAAACAAGGATATTTAAAGGAAAGCAGCTGTTCAATGCAAATTGAGTTGTTACTGTAAGATTCACTTAGTGAGCAATATATTTGAGGTTTTAAAAATTATTCTAATTCATTCTATTAGTTACTTTGTGGTCTCTACTTCTCTAGGTGTAAATTATGTGGTACCCAAAACAGGGTTTTATTGCAAACTGTGTTCCTTGTTTTACACAAATGAAGATGTTGCAAAAAAGACCCATTGCAGCAGCCTTCCACATTATCAGAAGTTGAAGGTAAGGTAAAACTATCCATTTTAAGTGAAGTGATTCTTTATTGGGAAGGAGTAAGGAATAGATTTGTTGAGGCTTCATTGAAAGGAAAAAACAAATTAATCCAGTTAGAACACTGGATTATCCAAACATGGTTAAGAGCTGTTGCTTCATATCACAGTAATTTTAGTTTTAAATTAATCCTCACCAAGGTTGCCTCTTGGAATTTGAATGCATAATAAACAATTCAAGTATGGGACCCTATGATTCTCTGTGAATTGAAAATATATAGGACTTTTTGATTGCAGTAGAGGTAAGCTTTAGAATAGTTTTGAAGAAGGAATAAAAGGTGACTGAATCTTGTCGCTACAGTTCCTTTAAGGATGGCTTATGACCAAAAACTGCAAGACCAAAGCTAGAATTTTTTTTTAAATAGTACTCCAAACCCTAAATGAGAAGGTTTTTTTATGTATATACACATACATGCCCATAAAAACCAAGTTGCATATTTTGAAGTTTTTATATATATATTATATTTTGAAGTTGTTTTTTATATAACAACTTCAAAATATGCAACTTTTGATTTTTATGGGCATGTATTAGAGTTTCTGATTGAGTAAAATGTTCTGCAATAGCACAACATATGTTTATGCTGTCATCAGTGCTGCTTGTGTACTATGAGCTGCTCTTTGATATTGTACACTTTGTGTGTCGGGGGGGATCCTAACAATAAGCAGTAATTACCACCATTATTAAAACACAGTAAGTCTCCACATTAATTATTCCATGCTTCTGTATTTACCGTATATACTCGTTCATAAGCCAAATTTTTAGTAAAAAGGGGAAGCACCAGAGAAGGGGGTTGGCTTATGAATGGGTATAGAGAGGGAGAGGTGAGAGACAGCCCCTCCCCCCAACAGAGGGAGCAAGGAGAGGCAGCAGAGCCAGAAGGGAAGAGGCGGGGCCAGAGTCTCTCCAGCCTCTGAAGAAGCTGCAGCTCCTGGGCTGGCAGGCTGCAGCTGTGCCGCTTGGCCCCGCACCCCAGAGCAGGCTGTGGCTGCGCCGCCCGGCCCACCGGAGCTTGCTGCAGCCGCGCTGCCCAGCCTGCCGGAGCAGCTCCAGCCAGGCCAGAGGCATCCTCTCTAGATAAGGTGGGAAGGGATGGGATGGGGGGAGAGTGGGGGTCCTGGGCTAGGGATGGGGTCATGTGGGGGGTGGTCACAGGGGTTACTCCCCTGACTCCCAGCTTCTCTTCCCCCCCCCAAAAAAAAAATTTCCCCACCAGTTGCTGTCCCAGCCCATCAGGGTAAGCAGCTGGTGCGCCGGGACACTTCGTTTACTTCGGTTTACCTCCGTGCTTGCGGATGCTGGAGGTAAACAAACCATCTCAGCCCACCAGCGGCTTATCCTGATGGCCTGGGAGCCAAAGTTTGCTGACCCCTGAATTATAGGGTCGGCTCATGAATGGGTTATAAAAAAAAAAATTCCATTTTTACTTATCCATCTTGCGGGGGTCGGCTTATAAACGAACCAGCTTATGATTGAGTATATACGGTAGTTGATTTCACTTCAGTTCATTGCCAAGCTGGATATAAGTTCCCTCTGTTCCATAGGAAGGAAGCAGGCACATGTCTGAGAGTTACCAGTAGAGGGGATGCATCCGTGGGAGTGGGAATGCCTCAAACTGGCCCAGGAACTGAAAGGGGGCAAGTGGTAGAGAGAACACGAGGGCAACTATATTGTGTTAGACTGACTGTCAAGTACAGTATCTAGTCGTGCATGGACTAGATAAATGTTCATTGACTCTGATTTTGATGTATGACATAGGTAGAAAGTAAATTTTACTCGTTGATTTGTTCAAAGTTGCAGGCTGCTGGAAAATGCAGTACTTTTAAAGGAGCTCTAGCTATTTTCATTTCAGTGGATCAGTTATGTATCTGGTACAGTAGAAAACCACCAGGCATATTTTGCCCAATGCCAGGCTTATTTGGCAGTCAAGTAGTTAGTAAATTGTATGACATATTACTATTTCATACATTTAAGTTCACAAATCTGACCACTTTTAACATGGTTTTATACTTAGAATTATGGTCCTTATTTAGTTCATCTAATTCATTCCCGAATCAGGTTGGCTTTGTTGTGATTGATTCTTTTTTGTTGTTACAGAAAATTCTGGATAAAATGGCAGAAGATCACAGGCAAAAGAAAGAGGCTTAAGTGCAAAAAAAACTTGATTCAAGGAAAGTGGTTTTGTTTTTAATGTTAACCTTTTTTAAATGCAGTACAAATAGTAGATGGAAAATACTATACTCTTTTTTTGTTTTAGTGAAATACAGTAGGCGTATAGCTCTGTTCATGTGTTAAATGTTATAACATAAATGAAGCTAATAGAAAATTTTTGTTCATGAAAAATATGGGAATGCCAACAGAGGAAAGTTTTCTTTCAATTGATATTTCAAGCTACTATAGAAACTATTGCACCATTATGAAAGCTCATGTACAAAAAGCAAACTTTATATAAATCTACTGTTTTCAGGCTTCAAAAAGTTATCCTTCAATTTTGATTCCATTCTTCAATAAAAAATAAAAAGTGGTATTGTATTTTTATTACTTTCATCTAGAACATTCCAGATTTCAGTCTGAGCCTAGCATATATTTAATTTGGAGTGTGAGACTGTCGTTGCATTTCACTTTGGAAAGTCTTTAAATGTAAAGGTTGCATTTTTTTAAATGTTGGATGCAGTTTCTTTTAATGTCATTGCTGTTATCTAGATAATAAGAAAATTAGTAAGTAGTCAGCTTTAAAATTTTGTGGTTTTTTTTTTCTAAGTTCTTGATAGGTTTTTTCCCCTGTTCTATTATTCAGCGTACTTTTTAGTGAAATGTAAAGTCCTATTCTTCTCTCTGACCAGTATTATTTTCTTGAGCTCTTACTGCTTGCTACTTGAATCCTGTAGCTGTCATACATCTCTGATATAAGCAAAAGCAGCATTTGAGTCCTGAAATGTAAAAAAAGTATCTTTATATTCTTCATATGTAATTTTTCATACCTGCATTATAAAACTGGTTTGGTCAAATTCCTAGAACTGTGCTATTAATGTACCTGCACATGTGACATGTGATCAGGAATTTGCATGTATAATCTGTGTTTATCTGTAGTCTTTCTGATTATAAACTGCTTATTTGTGGATTCAGGTTACTAAAGTGATTTACCAATAAACAAACCTAGGCAACAGTAATTTGTTTTTGTTTGGCATGTTAAGCAACATGTTTACTGTAGTTGTGACCAGTGTGTTCATGGTATCTGATTAATTCTCATAACTTTTAGCGAATGTTTTTAATTCTGCTTGTTTAACAGTTTGTGTGATTTAGTAGCTCATTTGCTACTCCCCTTCCTAATGCACGCACACTGCAGCACAATGAATTAAAATGCCTCTTAGTGAAATGGTTCTAGGCGCTTCTGCTAGTGAATTTATTGTTCCTCTTGGAAGTAATACATTTGCATTAATGCTAAGTTTCAAACTCCTTTAGATTTTCATGAATGAAGATAATTAAGAGTGGCTGAAATGTAAAAAGTAACACTTCTGACTTGCATTCCTTGGCATTGGGTACAACTTGTTTTCTGTGAGAATTATTATGTTTGGTTTAAGAGAGAATTTGAATTGATACTGTATGCAGCTTTCTGAACATCAACAAGATGTGAGGGTGAAATGCTGCTTGGCTTTGGGTGCACAAATCTTCATTAAATAGCACAGCCTAAAATGCTGTCAAAACAAAATTTAAATTTAAATTTGAAATCGTTCATTTTCCATATTTCCTTTTCAGTAAGCAAGCTGTTGACATTCTTTACTTTGCATTCAGTTTTTTAATTAATAGTTAATTGCTGATTGTTAAATGGATAAACAGAGTAAAATACAACTATATACAATACACTTTGAACACCAATTCTGCCAGTAGGCCATACCCCTTAGAAAAAGAAAAGAGTAAGTCCCTGAATAAGACTTGCAATATAAATCCTATAATAGTTCCATTGACTTAGTTAATATAGAAGCTATCCTGCCCTTAGTGCAAAAGGCAACAGATGAATGGGAGATGGTTCCAGGAGTGCATTAATTGACAAGTTGGAGGATGTGGTGGATTTGACTTTTCCCACACACTAAACTTATTTTTGGCAGTCAATCTGTTTAATAGATTTTGGAGGGGGTGTGGAGCAAGTTGCCTTTGGGGAGGGAGAGACCTGGTTCTTAACAGTATATATAGTTGACTGATACATTTAAATGCCCCCAGAGCTGTCTTTTAAAAAACAACCCCCCCCTCCTCAAGTTAGCCATTTAAACATCTTATAGCAACCCTCCTAAATACTAGACAGTTTAGTGATTTAATATCCACTGTTCTCTCAGTGAAGTGGTAAATATTGAAGGTGTATTATTACAGTACGGATTAAACAAGTAATAATCTTGAATGGTCTACAGGTGTTGAGCATAAAGGGATCTTTAGAGAATTAAAGACAATAGTGTTGTCCTAGGGTGACATAGTCCAGAGATCAGCTATTCTAGAAATGCTGTACACTGTGACCCAGATTTCAAGGGTATTTAGGCACCTAAAGATTCAGAGAAGCACCTAATCTGTCTAGTTTGTGTGTTTTTTTTGTTTTTTTTTTTTTTTGTTTTTTGGTTTTTTTTGAAAATCCAATGAGGTGCTCTCTGAATCATTAGGTGCCTAAAGATATTTGAAAAATTCAGCCCTATGTCCTTTATGGCTGCCTTACCTACCTGGTAATCCCTTGGAGGGTATAGTACAGAATTTTTGAAAATAACTGTTACTAACTACTGATAACTCAAACCTACTCCAACCATTGATAAGGGCAGCACCTTCTACCTACACTGAATTGGAGTGGATGCATGCATTGTACGGTTTCTTAATATGGTATAAAAAAGGAAGCAAATTGTCCATCTGATAACCCCCTTCCCTCAAAATAATCCAATCCTGGGAACATATCAAGAACATTCTCATACTGCAATGCACAGACCTATGCCAGGTGTCTTGGGGCTTTGTACGTAACTAGCACCTTGATTTGGTCCCTAAGGCAAATTGGGAGCCAATAGAGCAGGGGTCAGCAACGTTTGGCATGCAGCTCGCCAGGGTAAGCACCCTGGCGGGCCGGGCCAGTTTATTTACCTGCTGACGCGGCAGGTTCGGCCGATCGCGGCCCCCACTGGCTGCGGTTCGCCGTCCCGGGCCAATGGGGGCGGTGGGAAGCTGCGGCTAGCACATCCCTCGCCCGCGCTGCTTCTCGCCGACCCCATTGGCCCGGGACGGCGAACCGCGGCGAGTGGGGGCCGCGATCAGCCGAACCTGCTGCGTCAGCAGATAAACTGGCCCGGCCCGCCAGGGTGCTTACCCTGGCGAGCCGTGTGCCAAACGTTGCCGACCCCTGCAATAGAGCATTGTGGGAGTGATTTTCAGATCAGACTATGATGCAGAAATCAGGTGCCTGCCACCATCTGGAGATTCTGAATAGACTTCAAGAGCAACACTAATTAGAGCACATTGCATCAATCTAGACTAGAGGTGACAAAGGCATAGCTAAACCTGAGATCTGCTAGATAAGCCAGGAAATGCTAAGCTAGCCAGACAGGCATTTTTGATCCTATGTCAATCAGGAAGCCCGGAGTTCTGATGGATTCATTAAAATCCAGCTAGGCCTTGGGAGGGGGAGGGTAGAATAAAATTGGGTTTGAGGATAAGACCTAGAACTAAATACTGTAGTTGTATCAGCTATGTTACAGTCCCAAATGTCTCGCCTGACAGTTGCATGTACACCTCAATCAAGGATGAGGGGATGGAAACCTGTGGCAGCAGTACAGTGAGCTTTTAGTCAGGAATGAGATATTGCTCATCACCCCACTTGCAGCCTTACCTACTAGTAAGGTGACCTCACCCTTGCCAGGTCCTGCAGAGGAGTCAACAGCTCATGCTAGTAAATACTGTGCTAATAAAATAGTATGAATCCTTGATCTAGGTCCATTGCCAGAGGAGATCCTTATCTCTCCCCCTTCTTCTCTTCTCTCCCCCCTGCCCCCCCTGGGGGGGGGGGTAGGGGGAGGAAACAAAAACACCCAAAACCCTGCCTTGACACACCTAATTCTAAAACTAAACTGCTCTGGGAAACTGGAACAATTGAGGTGTAACTGGTGTTATCCAGCATGACCTTAGCCTTCAGCAATGCAAAAAGGTGGGATAAGGGGGCAAAGGGGGGACTGGCAACCTCTGCTTCCATTTGAAGCAACTTCCCCTTCCCTACAAAAGGGGTCAGCCCCATGGAATTCCAGCCACTCAAACAGCAGCAACATTAGCTAGTGCAGAGAACCAAGTTTCATGCACAGTTCCTGCTCCCAGAAAAGGTGAGGATAAAAGTAATGTTTTGTAGTCTTGATTACTCATAGACAACTTAAAGCTTTTCGACTCCCTTATTCAGACAGTTGCAGACTAACCCAGAACTACCCTCTGGCTCACTCTGCATTTTGTGACTTGTGACAACTCTTAAGATAAGCTCCCTGGGACAGGAAACATCTTTGTCACATACAGCTCTTGGCTTGCTGTTGGGGACAGCACTTCGCCCTCTCATACACTGCTTCACTCACCACTGGGAAAAGGTGCGTCTTCAGTTTCATGTAGTGCCCATCTCACCATCAGCCTATAGCACCCAGCTCAGTGTTGGGGCAAAAACTATATTCTCCTAGGTCACATACAGCTCCTGATTCTGTTATGAAGGACCATGTCCCTGAATGTCTTGGATAATGCCCAGCTTACAGTCAGAGCAGGGACTATGTCCCTTTCTGTCTCATACAGTGCCTGGCTTGTTTGATGTCTATAACATCGCTGTTGTAGGTCAGACATTTGAGGGTGACAAAATCAAATATCCTTGAATGGGGGCTTGAAAGGCTTTGGGGGAATGACTGTATAGAGCTACAAAGTTTTATCAGCAAAAGCTGCCTTTTGCTGACAAAATGGGAGATATACATACTGCAAAGCTACTTTTGACAGCGCTAAACTGCTGTTTTGCCAACAAAATAAAACCACCTCAATGAGGCCTTGTCTACGCTATAAAGTTTTGTTGGCAAAAATTATGCTGCTTTACTTAAAGCACTTTAAAACCGCTGTTGTACGTCCACACTAGCTCCTTGTGTTGTCAGAGTGCATCCACACTAACAGCTCTTGCATTGACACAGAGAGCAGTGCATTGTGGTAGCTATCCCATTGTGCAACTGGCTGCAGGGTGCTTTGGGAAGGGTTTGCAATGCCTCATGGGGTAGGTTTCTCAAGCTCCTCATTCCAGGGGCATCCTAGTATACTGTCAATCGCTTTTCAACTGAAGTGTGCTAGGGGAGGGAGAGGAGAGTGGTGTGTCTAGGGTGGGGGAGACAGCAGGCTAACCGACCCATCCTGAGGTGGGGGGGACACCCCTGGCTCGGCTCTGCTCAGCACAGCAGCCTCTTCCCAAGCAGCCGGCTCTGCCTGCCTCTGGTTCTGTGATTCCCTCCGAATTCTCCCACAGCCGGGAGCGGCATCCTGAACAGCTCTTGTGAGCTCTCCTGGCTGAGGAATGTCAAAGCAGCACAGTAGTCGTCCCGCCCCCTCACCCCCAGCAGTAGTCTGCCTGCTGCTGTGTTCCTAGTGCAGGGCAGAACAGGAACATTCCACGTTAATGATTTGCTCTTTGTTCCCCAAACGGAGCAGCAGGCTCAGCTGTCAGATACTTCCCCGGAGCTTTGAAAGGGGATTGGCGCATACCTGCAGGGCAGCAGAGATCAAAACAGTGAGCAAGAGCAAAGCTTTGTGGGATAGTGGTGGAAGCCAGTTATGTCGACAAAACAAACAGCAGTATCTACACTGATGCTTTGTCTCTTTAACTTTGCTGCAAAAAGCTTTATGCCTCTTGTTGAGGTATCAAGTATCAGGGGGTAGCCGTGTTAGTCTGTATCTACAAAAACAACAAGGAGTCTGGTGGCACCTTAAAGACTAACATTTATTTGGGCATAAGCTTTCGTGGGTAAAAACCTCACTTCTTCAGATGCATAGAGTGAAAGTTACAGATGCAGGCATTATATACTGACACATGGAGAGCAGGGAGTTACTTCGCAAGTGGAGAACCAGTGTTGACAGGGCCAATTCAATCAGGGTGGATGTAGTCCACTCCCAATAATAGATGAGGAGGTGTCAATTCCAGGAGAGGAAAAGCTGCTTCTGTAATGAGCCAGCCACTCCCAGTCCCTATTCAAGCCCAGATTAATGGTGTTAAATTTGCAAATGAATTTTAGTTCTGCTGTTTCTCTTTGAAGTCTGTTTCTGAAGTTTTTTTGTTCAATGATCGTGACTTTTAAATCTGTAATAGAATGACCAGGGAGATTGAAGTGTTCACTTACTGGCTTTTGTATGTTACCATTCCTGATGTCCGATTTGTGTCCATTTATTCTTTTGCGGAGGGACTGTCCGGTTTGGCCAATGTACATGGCAGAGGGGCATTGCTGGCACATGGCATATATAACATTAGTAGATGTGCAGGTGAATGAGCCCTTGATGGTGTGGCTGATGTGGTTGGGTCCTCTGAGGGTGTCGCCAGAGTAGATATGGGGACAGAGTAGGCAACGAGGTTTGCTACAGGGATTGGTTCCTGGGTTGGTGTTTCTGTGGTCTGGTGTGTAGTTGCTGGTGAGTATTTGCTTCAGGTTGAGGGGTTGTCTGTAAGCAAGGACTGGCCTGCCTCCCAAGGTCTGTGAGAGTGAGGGATCATTTTCCAGGATAGGTTGTAGATCGTGGATAATGGGCTGGAGAGGTTTTAGCTGGGGGACTTCAAAGAGAAACAGCAGAACTAAAATTCATTTGCAAATTTAACACCATTAATCTGGGCTTGAATAGGGACTGGGAGTGGCTGGCTCATTACAGAAGCAGCTTTTCCTCTCCTGGAATTGACACCTCCTCATCTATTATTGGGAGTGGACTACATCCACCCTGATTGAATTGGCCCTGTCAACACTGGTTCTCCACTTGTGAAGTAACTCCCTGCTCTCCATGTGTCAGTATATAATGCCTGCATCTGTAACTTTCACTCTATGCATCCGAAGAAGTGAGGTTTTTACCCACGAAAGCTTATGCCCAAATAAATCTGTTAGTCTTTAAGGTGCCACCAGATTCCTTGTTGTTCTTGTTGAGGTGGTTTTATTTTGTCGGCAAAACAGCAGAGTTTTTCTGCCAAAAGTAGTTTTCTGGTGTGTACACCTCCCCTGGTTTGTCGGCAAAACTTTTGCTGACAAAACTTTGTAGTGTAGACAAGGCCTTAGAAACGAGTTGATGAACTTGGTTCCAAATGGATGGCTGTACTCATCCACAGTTGTTCCTTTTGTTGGCTGTATCAGCCATAATGAGGCTAAGGAAGATGCTGTGGTGACTGAACTCAGAGATGGGGCTGCCCAGTCACAACTTGGGCAGCGTGGAGAGGAACCTGTGCTGTGAAACTTCATTCTCCACAGCTGTTGATATGGTCCTTATCATCAGGACTAAACTAACTCCTGTTCCCCATACACAGATGAAGTAACTGGACTGTATTGTGACGATCTCTAAAGAGGTTGAAGGGGGATGGGAATCCCCATTGGCCTCCCTGTTGTTTGCTAATGCTGCCTCAGGTCTGCAGTCACCCTCCCACCACCTTCACCCTCCTTAATAGCCGGTGAGTGGCCTTTGTTAGAGATCCGCTGGCCCTGTTCCTTCACACACTCATGGAGGTGCAGAAGTTCCGTCATGGTGTGGTCCACAGCACATGGGGTGTTTGCACCCCCTACACAGGCTGCTGCGGTTCTGCCCTGTCCTCTCTGAGCATTGCTAGCAGGACACTCTGTGGATTTGCCCTGAAAGAGCTTCAAGTGCTATTCGTTTCTCAATGTGACTGATTTCATGGCACATTTCCTATGTGTATCTAGAGCATTAGGGGTTTTTCTTTCTCTCAGGGCTTGTCTACACTTACCGGGGGACTGATGTGTGGCGATCGATGCATCGGCAGTCGATTTAGCAGGTCTACTGGAAACCCGCTAAATCGACCACAGATCACTCTCCCATCGACTCCTGTACTTAGGGTGACCAGACAGCAAATGTGAAAAATCGGGACGGGGGTGGGGGGCCTATATAAGAAAAAGACCCAAAAAGTGGGACTGTCCTCATAAAATCAGGATATCTGGTCATCCTACCTGTACTCCACCTGAATGAGAAGCGCAAGGGGAGTCGACGGGAGAGCATCTCCTGTCGACAAAACGTAGTGTGGACCCCGCGCTAAGTAGATCTAAGTACGTCGACTTCAGCTATGTTATTCACGTAGCTGAAGTTGCATAACTTAGTAGTATAGGCAAGGCCTAAGTAACGTCTCCTCTTTCAGACCGTCACATGATCTGAAAGTTATTTACAGTGAGCAGCATGACAAAAGAGTGTGGTAATACTCCAGTGTTACCACAGACAGGAGGCTGAGTGACAAATTTTGGGCTGGCTGTTGCAGCGATGGGAGCAGAGATGTTGCCCAGGAAATCCGCTGCTGTAGGGCTCCTGCCAGCTAGGCCAGGATTCCACAGGGCAGGCTGAGGTCCCATAGTGTGGGGAGCAGGAGCAAAGGCATTTTGACTTGTCAGAACATGTTGCTGGTGGCACATACAAAGCTGGCTTGTGGGGGTTTGACATGTCACCTTTCCCAGACGTGCCTGGGCACAGCAGGTTCACACAAGCCCACCTCCTAGTATTCTCCCGTGCTTGTTGCTTGAATATGGTGAGAGGCTCCCTAGTCCTTTGTCTCCTGCACAGCATCCCAGCACCAGGCAGGACAGAAGTGTGGTGCCTTTAGACAGTAACGACCCATCCTGTGTTGCAGGATTGTTCTCAGAAGGGCTCGGATTTTTTAAAACTATTTATTTAGGAGGTTTTTCATAAGTCTATAAATCCTTGCCATGTAAATCTCAGCCAGAAACCAATCATTACAACAGTGAGCTTTGTTTAAAGAGACATTAACAGGAATATTGTCCTCAGAGCTTTTATTTAACAGGGTATTACAAAGTGAGCATTATTCTAACACCTAAGCTGTTTCTAGTGATGGACATGTCTATCACACATTAACAGTCACAAACACTGGACAGGATGCTGTTTGTTGGCTGGTGAATGTACTTTGGCTATTGAATACATGGTAACCAAGTACCCACGAAACTGTCAGGTCTCTGTCTATTTTGCTGGATATGGCAGCATCGGTGTGCTAACTTTTCCATTACTGCCACCTCCCCCGTTGTTTTGGCCTGTTCCCTGCTGGCTGGGCTGTTTGTTCCTAGCGCAAGGCTACCCCAGCTCAGCTGATACCAAGCTCTGGTGGTGCTTGGCTGCCAACACATGTGGTGGGGGCGTGGAAGATCTGCTATGAAGGGGGCAGGAGCCCAGCGATAACCCCACAGCTCCTACTGTTCACCAACACCTGCCCAGCCCCTATGGCTGCAAAGCAAACAGAACACAGGAGTCCTGGCCCCTAGCATGCACTGAGTCCTCCCCATGCATCCCTCCACCCTGGCATCCCCCACAGAGCCACAAGATGGCGGCCTGGCTCACTCCCCACTCGCCACCTCCGAGTACAGGTCCCAACATGTAATGCGCCTTTTCGATCACTCCACCCTCGATCTTCAAGATGGAGGCATAACCCCCGCTCCCAGACTACAAGTCCCAGCATACAGCGCGGTACGCCCGAGCCAGTTAGCATTCTGCTCCTGAGCTTCGAGCGGACGCCGCTGACGCGGAAAAGACTGCGAATCCCGGCATGCAGCGCGCCACCTCTCCGCCGGGTTCCCTTAGATGCCCTGCCCCAAGTTGGCGCATGGCGTGCCGGGATGTGTAGTGCACCGTCTGGTTCCGGAGCGGAGGGGGCGTGGCTTGTGAGGTCACATAGGTAGCGGAAGTGATTTCACATCCGGCCTGGCTGTTGTGTTTGGAAGGGGAGAGGGGTGGAGGGAGAAGAACCCGAATAAAGAGTGGGGGGGCACGAGGCGGCCGTGGCGGAAGAGACCAGCTCGGAGCCCCAGCGCGCACCCTCTGCCGTCCCGCTCCCAACAGCAGGTGGGCCCGGGGAGGGGGGGTTCGAGCCAGCTCGGCGGGGGAAGGCGGCGGGGACCGTTCCCCGCCCCGGACTCTGTGGGGGGGAGGGCGGCTCCCCTGAAGGCTCCGGAGCCGAGGGCTTGGGCCGTCTAATGGCGCCTGTCTCTATTGTCTCGGGCTCTCCATCCGGGTACTGTGGGGGAAGAAAGGGGTGTCTCTGGCGGCGCGCGTGGCATGATGGGATAGCACTCCCCCCCACACACATACAAGATCGGCGAGGTGGCCTCATTGTTGCTGAACAAAGCGCGCGCGGCGGGGAGTAGGCGGGGCGTCTGGCGCGCGCGCGGCGTAGTGGTGAGCGTCGGGCGCGCGCCTGGGGAGGGGGTTCAGCGGCGCGCGCGGGGACTCGTCACCGGAAGGGGGCGGGGCTACTCCGTTTGCGGGCCCTGCCTGGTTGGCAGCTCGCCGTGCACCCCTGAAGGGGCCTCCATATCGGAGCGCGGCCCTGGGGGCCCACGAGGAGAGGGCTCGGGGCACCGTCCCCAGCTGGTGTGGCCATCCCTAGCGCTGGGGCAGACTTTGGGAGGCAGAGGCATGTGCTTGCCGAGCCACCGTGGGAGGGGAGCCGGTCGGATCCGGGCCGGGGAAGGGCAATGGCATGGAGAGGGGCCAGGGACTCAGTCACGTGCGCTTCGGTGCCTGGTCCCGTTCTCGCTGCCGAAAGTTCCGTGCCGTGCGGAGTGCTCTGTAACTGGGCCGAGTGCCCCCCAGGTTCGGGGGATGCCCTGGGCAAGAACAGTGCCGGAGCTGTCTAGTTGGGCAGAGGGGTTTTCAGTGCAGTGGTGGCAGGTAGATCCCCGGGAGCTCAGCTCCGGTCATAAATAGTTCCAGTCCAGCTGCTATCTGTCCAGTTGAGTGATGCCACGGAAAGAGCTTAAACTTCTAATTGAGATAACGGTGAAACAGAACCCAGCACAAATAGTTGGCACTTCTGTAGGGCTTTCTGTGTGAGCGCTTCAAAATGTTTAAGAACGTAATTAAATTTGTGGCGCCTTCCATCTCAGCACTTTAAAGCCTTCTCATAAACACTAATTAAAACGGTCTTCACCTCTGTAAGGAAGATACTGTATCCATTTTACAGCTATATTACATTTGGCTTGCCCAAAATCACATAGCATAAGTTTTTTTTCACTATACCTTGAAATTTGTAAGTGAGTAGATCTTAGTATTAATGCCTTTGTACAGTTGGCTACAAAATGCTTTAGGAGTTTTAGCAGTCTTGCCGTTAAAATACAGGCATTCTTTACCTGAATGAAACTGACTTGGATTAACCAGTTCTGACTTCAGAATTGAAACAAAACAGAACCGGCTGCCTTGGCTCTCAAGTCCCTGTAACAGTTTTACAGGTTTTTATTGCAACTTTATTGCATGATTTCAGTTTAGTATTAATAATGATTTCTATGCTATTTGTCAAATCACGCTAACAAAGCTTCGTTTCTCAGTTTATTCAACTTCCATTAAGGAAAACTGAAGTATTTTTGAAATATTCTTCTATACAGGGTGATATGTTTGCATCCTGCATGGATTTTATCATATGGCTTCCCCATATTGTTAATTGGTTTCTTAATCTTGTTTCTTGGCCCTTGTTAAATCTGTTTAGATAATGTGACCAAGAACTTAGTGAAGCTCTTTACTTGAGCCGGAGAAATAAAATTGCAGTAGTGTAAACAAACATTATAGCACTGCAGTGAGGTTTTTTATTCTTTTGGCATAGTAACATAACTTTGCTTAATGTTCAGTCAACTGCTATCAATAAATGTTAAGAGGATGCTGTTAGTCAGTCTCTACAGTACTGCTTAATGCTTTAGAAATTTGGAAGGAACTCTTATCAATTTTTGTAGAGAAACATTGGAATTACTGTACTGAATTACATCTGTGAACCATCCAGTCCAGTGGTCAGCACCAGATGCTTTGGAGGTAGGTGCAAGAATCCCCTCAGTAAATAGATATGGGTTAATCTCCCCCTATGAAGGGTCTCCTCTTAATCTATAATAGATAGAGAACTGTTTTAAAACCTGAAACATGAGCCTTTATCTCTTTCAAAACTTTTCATTAGCATTAACTACTATAGCTCTGGATATTCTTATGATCCATATAAACATCTAGTCTCTTTGAATCTTGCTAAATTCTTGTCCTTAATGCATATTTAGTTTGAAGATTGTGTGAAAATATTTCCTTTTAATCAGTCCTAAATTTACCTGCCACCTTTTAATTTCAGTGAATGGCCCTTTGCTCTGATGTTATGAGACACAGAACAGAAGTTCCTGATCTACCTTCTCTAGACCATTTACTTTTCTCTCCATGAGAGTTCTTCCATGCCCCTAATCCTTCTTATTGCTTTTCTCGGAACCATCTCTAATTATGCAATATCTGTTTTGAGATTGAGTGACTACATGCACTATTCCAGATGACGCTGTATCATTATGGCATAACTTTTCTGTAGTCTCCACCCTGTTCCATAGGCATCAATATATTAAACACTAAATCTAATAAGAAACATTGAAGCAACCTACTGTTCGCTTATAGCCACAATGAAAATTGACCATTATGCCTACTGTTTTGTGTCAGCTGTTTTTGATCCATGACAGTGTACTGCCTCTCACTTCATGACTACTTGGTTCCTTTAGTAGCCTCTAGTGTGGGATTTTTTTCAAAGGCTTTTTGAAAGTCTAGATAGTCAGCTTGCCCTCCTTTATCACTGCTTTACTGAGCCAGTCAAATTACACGTGCAACCACATCATATTTCTAGTGCTACAGAAACTGTCAAGACTATTTTAATTTGTCTGCCTAATGAATGTGATCAGTTCTGAAGATTTAACTGATCATGCTTTGGAGAAGTGGAGATATACTGCATGTTGTATTAAAAATGATGTGCTTTTTTTATTCACTAAGAGTTGCAGAAAATTGAAATACACAGAATTATCTTTCTAGGTTAGGCACTGTAGTGTGGGATTCAAGAAATCTGAATTCAGTTTCTGTGTGATCTTGGACAAATCACTTTGTGCCTCAGTTCCTACTTGTAAAAACATTTCTTCCTCATAAGGCTGTGGAGGATAATACCATACATATTTGGGAGGTGCTTAGCTATATTGGAGGATTATAAATAACTAGATAGATCTTTCTTCGTACTTTCTCTGTGGATTTTAATAACACAGGATAGATTAGATCTATATGCTAAGCTAATTCCTGGAAAAAAATCTGGGTAATTATGCTTGTGTGCAAAAAGTCAAAATGTAATGTTAATATCAAAGTTGATTCCAAACAAAGGGGCTGGGGAAGAACTTGCCATAGAAGGGAAAGATGACATAAATTGTAGAAAGCTTTTTGATCTTGTAAACTTCTAAAGGTAAACTGCAAAGCGTGAAGAGCAAAATACTGTAAACAAAGTCATTTTTAAAAAGTACAAATGTAAACAAGCATATGAATTATCATGTTGGTTTTAATGGTCTTCAGCTTAATATATGACTACAACATTTTTTTCAGTAGAACTCCAGAAAAAGAATCCACTAAGTTCTTTATACTGATCTCATTTTGTTGCATTTTCTGTTGTTAAACTGACTTTGTTTTCCTTTGTTTTGGATTATAAAATCCATAATGGAACAAACTGGACTGGTAGCTGCTAATCTTCCTCATCAACACTATACAAAATACTAGGTTGATTTCAAAAAGGCATATAGAAGATCTTTGTTCAATGTCTTGTTGATATTTAGACAAAGTGAAGCTTTGGCCTAGAACTCTCATAATCCAAGAATCAATTTCTCTGCAGCAGTCTGTGGCATATCTATCCAAAGATAGAATTTGGATCAGCGTTTCTGAGCCCTAATAGCTAATATGGCTACTGTAGTAAGAGCACCAGGGTGTACATTAGTGGTTTTTAAGACTCTCATCCTTCGATACAGCAAATTACTTACTGTCAAAGTAAGTTTTTGAGTATCTCGCTATATCCCCAGCTGGTTTGATAAAGGTGATCTTGTTCACCTTCTGCTTGATCCACTTTTACATCATCTCAATAAAGAGATCTGCAAAGTCATAATCTTGTTTTGAACTAGTATCTCCCACAAATAATTGTGATGTCATAGTACCAATGACCTCACTATAACATCCCGTAGGAGGAGAAATTAGGCTGCCAAGAAGGAACTCTGTATGTGAACACAGCTCCCTTTGATTATAGTAAATGGCGAGAACAACGCCATGAAATGATTAGATTCAAAAGTAAACATGGTGTCTTGGGGTCAAAATAGTCAAGATTCCCAAGACTAGTAATAGAATGTCTAGGTTTAAATGCAGCATAGACAAAAACATTGGCCTTTTAGTTTGGGCTATCAGGTTCTTTGTTTTCAATTTTTACCATTTTTTTTTTTTTTAATTTGTAAGTTTTTTGTTTGTGTTTTACAAAAGCTATTCAGTTTTTACTGATTTTTTTCACCCAGATTTTGGACTCAAGTACACGAAAATACTGATTATGTTAAGAAAATCCAATACATTACATTAGGTAGATGAGTTAATAATTGAGTCTAAGTGTAAATGGTTGGCTGTCAGAGCAAGGCAGTGTAGCGAAAGATGTGCATGTGTACGTACTCTTAATGTACAGTTCAGAATAAACCACAACATTAAACTGCTTTTACTTTCAGTACTCTTACTTCTCTCTGGTTTTTTTCTGTCCTCCCATCCCTGAATATTAATCCTATTATTTAGCCAGAAAAATAGTTAATTTTTGTGCCACTTTTCACCCATTTTTAATTTTTGTAATAAACACTGATAAATTTCAGGGAAATCTTAAACAAAAAAAACTGAAAATGGGCTGAATAACCACTGTTCTGTTTACAACTCAAATATATTCAGAAGTGGTGTGTTTCTGTTTGAGCTTCATGGCCTGCCAGTCTTGTAAAAGGGTCATGATACTGGATACTCTTCAACCTACACCTTGTAAACTGGCAAAGACTAAAATTGTGGGATTTGTCATAAGTCTAGGTTTAAATTACAAATGCAGTTTTATAACAGCATTTGAATTTTTTCACATATTATACCTGCCAGAGTCCTGAACTCAAAAATTGTGCATGCTATCACGACGTCCTAGTGCACTGCAGGCCTAATGCAGAATCCTGACCTCAAGTCTCAAGAGGAGAAATTGACTCTAGAATTTATGCAAATCTATTCATGCTAAACATACTGAGAGTGATTTGGGATCTAAGACAAGCTTGTATTGTCTTCCAGTTTATCCTAAATATGATCTCTTACATGAAATTCCCCAGTCAATGGGCTTTTGTTAATGGGATAACTATAGAATTGTCACATCAAAGGCCTGGTCTACACTAGGAAAATTAAGATGGCTTAACTACATCACTCGGGGCTGTGAAAAAATCCACACACGCCTGAACAGCATAGTTAAGACAACCTAACCTCCAGCGTAGATGGCGCTAAATTGATGGAAGAATTCTTCCATCGACCTACAGTGCCCCTCTCCTGGATCTAGATTACTTGTTCTGACAGTAGATCCACTCCCATCAGCGTAGGTAGTGTCTGTGCTGAAGGGCTACAGTGGTGCAGTTGTGCTGCTGTAGCATTTCAAGTGTAGACAAGCCCAAAGTGGCTGCGTATGAGAACCAAAATAAAATACAGTGACTCCAGTCTCTCTGAACTTTCCCAGGGTGTCTGAGCAGTGTATTGGCCATCTGAGTGGGTCCATCCATGCATGTGTGGTGGTCTGTAGTTGAGGTTGAAATGATTTCCTGTTAAGTCTCACTTTTTAGACCACCTCCACCTTGCCCCAGTCTCCTCAAAAGAAATCAATCCCCTGAAACATTACTTACCTCATCTGTAGTAGTATGGAGAGTGTCTTTATGGGGAGCTTAATTCAGAAAAGAAGTTATAGAGGTATGTTGAAAACTCACTTTTGAACACTTTCCCAATTATTTTGCTCATATCTACAAAAAAACCTTTGCTTTCAAAGTCGTGTGTGTGGCAAGTGCTGCAGCTACTCCACTGTAGTGTAGATGCTTATGACCGTGACAGAAGAGGGTTTTTCTGTCACTGTAGTAAATGCATCCCCGTAAGAGGCAGTAGTTAAGTCAAAGGACTAATTCTTCCATTGATGTAGGGTGTCTACACCAGGGCTTAGGTTGGCTTAACTTACTTGAATTTATCTCTCTCAACTCTTCTCACCTCTGAGTGATGTAGCTAGGTTGCCGTAAGCTTTAGGTGTAGACCAGGCCTCTTTGTGTTTTGGTGGGGCTCATTGAGGTAATTACAAGGAAAACTGCTCTTGAATGTACACAGAGCAGAGTTTAAAATGTAAATTGAACTTCTGTTAGGGCTCTCCCACATTTTGCCATTATGTGGCTTTTGCTTAGCTAGCAGAAGTTGTCACTCTGTGGGGTGGTGGTCATTTACATCTCCAGAACTACACTTGATTTTCCTGTGGGTGACTGGAGTCTGTAAATACTGGTCTGGTGTTTACTAATGGTTACTGGATGGGGTTTATACAGATGCCACATTTAAGTCTTTGATTACTGCAATTAACTTTCAGGCTTCAAGTCAAAGGCACAACCATGAAAGATCCAAGTCGCAGCAGTACTAGCCCAAGCATCATCAATGAAGATGTGATTATTAATGGTCACTCTCATGAAGACGACAATCCATTTGCTGAGTATATGTGGATGGAAAACGAAGAGGAGTTTAACAGGCAGGTAAGTTGCTTTACAGTTTTCAAATCGGTGGTGGTGTATTCCATTGTGTTTCTAGCTCACAGGGCAGAGCGCGTGGTCTAGTGACTGGAGTAGAGACTAGGAGTCTGTAGACTTGGGCTCGAGGCTTGATTCTGCCACTGGGTTGCTGATGTTACTGTGGGAAAATATCAATCCGGGATTCGATTTCCCCACCAGTAAAATAAGTAACTGCCCATCTTTTGATGACTGAATGAAAAACACTGTAGAAGTACAGTTTTCTTTCATAGCACAGAATGACCTGGAAATATGCTATGTGTAAAGTTGTCTTCCACAGTGTGGCTCACAGGGAAGAACTGTGGGTTGGAAGACTTCCCATGAGACCCTTTGTGGAGGGGTTAAGCTCATGAGGCCAGGTTACTGTGCTTTTAACATATAACCAGGTGAAAAACATGCCTACAAGTACACCATTGGCCTTTAGAAATCCACCTGCAGAACCCTACTTGGTCTTGGGAATGTTGAGGCAAGATGGTATTAGAGGGGGAGTTGGTAGTGACCCCTATATTTAAGTGCACAATGCTTTCCTTTATAAAAGATTTTTGACCTCTTTCTTGAAGGATTTACACCTGTTTACAGCAGGCCTCTGGAATTCTTTGAAGTCTTTGGATTTAGAAAAGTGCCTCTTTCTCTGCACCATGAAATTTCATTCATTAGTTGTGTTCTAAACTTATGAAAATATCCATTTTCTTCTCACTTGCACTGTTAGCAATATTGTGCTGCCAAAATAATTAAATATGAACATCCTTACTTAAAACCAGCATTGGGAATCTGGAGCTGCTTTGAGGGAGCTGTGGCAGCTAAGCCAGGATCCCCCAAAACAATCCTCTGTGCCCTTCCAGATTTGGCTCATGGCCTCAGTTGCTCATCTCCTGGGATGGGGAGAGATGGGCTTCCCCCAGCCACTCCCTTTCTCACTCAATACATGGCCTCCATAGCCCATAACTACTGCCACACTCCCCTATCGATGCAGGGGTAGCTAGTCCTATAGTTCAAATGTTAGCAGTCTGTATTGCAGTGCTGAGGGTTCAGGATTTAAACTCTACTGATGGGGCAGTTGTTGCAATTGCATATAACAGAAATTGATTTCACCATTTTCCTTTTGGAAAAACCTAGGAAATACCATGCAGAAACTATCCAAAAAAATGCTATTTAGGTTACAAAGTCAGGAAACGCCAGAATTTAGGTTGCCTGTGCAATATAAATTCTGCCCTTTGTGCATATGCATTAAGATAGCATGTGATCATGTAATTAGACAATTTTTTTTTCTTGGGACCCCCTGTGCCTTATTCAGTGCATAGGATGGTTAATGCTCAGAGAATGAACCAGGGTTGTGTAGTGAATGAAGCCATTTGTGGGATCCCTGCCGCCTTTTCTCTAGAAGTTGAAAGGTGTATAGAAAACCAGGCAGGGGCTTATAGGAGAGGAGAATGGTCATGTAGTTGAGGCAGGTGAATGCCAAAGTTCTGCCCTCTTCTTGCCTTTGCTACAGACATTCAGTGTGATGCTGAGTGACTCGCTTAAACCAAAATTTTGGCAAGTGGCCATTAATTGTGTTGAGGTGCCCACTTTGAGATACCTGGGGCCTTGCTCTTGAAGTATTGAATACTTGCAAACTGAAGTCCGTGGGAGCTGTGGGTGCCAAGCACTTCTTGTGTACTCTGGAGAATGAGCACAGGGTGGAGTATGGGGGTCCTGTGTTCTAATCCTGGCTCTACCACTGACTCTGTGTTGCCTTAGGCAAACCTTTTTTCTGAGTTTCTCTGCCTGTAAAATGGCGCTGTTATCTCACAGGGAAGATGTGCAGATGAACTTACTGTGGGAGGGACTAAAGTAGTGTCTACACTTAAAATGGTAGAGCTGCACAGCTGCAGCACTTTCAGTGTAGACACTCTACAGTGACTGGAGGGGTTCTGAGGCTGTAGTTAATCCATGTCCCCGAGAGGCAGTAGCTAGGTCAATGGAAATGAATATTGCATTGTTCACTGCAGGGTCTGAACTGTATCCTGTAAATAGGGAAGATCCACGCAGTGGATGTTGGGGATAAAAAAGAAATAATGAGCAGTTGCCTCTTTCCCTGAGCACTATCCATCCTGTGCACTGAATGAGGCAGAGGGCTGTGTGAAAATGCGTTCATGTAACTGAAGGTTGATTGATAATGCAGCCCTGTTGTGAATACGCATTAAGGTTGCCCATGGAACCTTAATTCTGGCATTTCCTAACTTTTGAGTGCATGAGCCAAATCTGTTGGAGTAAACTGTAAGAGTGGAGAAAGACTTGTTCAAGCTTCCTCTGAACACATTTTCGAATCTTAATCTGTTCCCTGGGTCACTTTTATTCCCTGGCTATGCCGGCAGACATGGGGTGCCAGGCTACATTTTGCTGCTTTTTATTCTCTCTGGGTCCTGCAGCACAGTGATGCTGCTGTCAGATAGAACTCTCTCCAAAGCTTGGCAGCAATACTTTTAAGGATTATGTCTAAGGCTATGATTTTGTCATGGATATTTTTAGTAAAAGTCAGGGACAGGTCATTGTTCAATACACAAATAATCACAGAAGCCATGACCTGTTCCTGACTTTTACTAAAAACATCCCTGACAAAATGGGGGGGAGGGAGGAGTGTCCAGCACCCTGCATCCACCCACCACGCAGCAGCTGGGATCTGCAGGGACTCCATTGCCCAGTGGCTGCGGGGGGCCCCTTCCAGTAGCGAAGCTGGGCAGCTCAGGGGTCGCTGCTGATGGCAGTGACCGGTCAGGGGCAGCGGGGGTCACGCCACTTGCAGCTCCTGGGCAGATACAGGGGGGTCCCCTGCTGCCCGTGGAGGCTGGGCTGGGCTGCTGTGGGATACACCGCTGCCAGCTGCGGCTGGTCAGCTGTGGGGCCTCCACTGTCATGGAGGTCACTGGAGGTCAGATTCTGTGACTTCCGCAACCTCCGTGACATAATGTTTATTGCAGTATTAGCTCAAGCTCTTACTCAAGTGCTTCCCCAACCTGTGTGTGTGTGTGTGTGTGTGTGCATATACATATACACACACAAAATGGTGTTTTCAACCCAGGCTAGCTGGCTTGGTTAGAGTTGTGGGGTAGAGAGCCTAGGTTCTCCTTTCATTCAGGCTGGTAGCATTACCTTGCTATGAGGACAGAGGCTAAACTGTTTGAGTGCTGCTAGCCCTGCATTGCCTTCCCACAGTTCCTCTTGCATACCCAGAAGGACAGACAAGTAGACAAGTTCTCCCACAATTCACTGGGAAAGAATCAGAGTGGCTTAGTTTACTGCAGTACAGAGAACCATGGGATATTTTAAGCAGTCAAAGGATAAGAGGAAAGGTCCTGTCATAGATCAGTAACTGGTTAAAAGACAGGAAATAAAGGGTAGGAATAAATGGTCCGTTTTCAGAATGGAGAGAGGTAAATAGAGGTGTCCCCAGGGATCTGAGCTGGGACCAGTGCTGTTCAACATATTCATAAATGATCTGGAGAAAGGGGTAAAGAGGTGGCAAGATTTGCAGATGGTACAAAATTACTCAAGATAAGTCCAAAGCAGACAGCAAGGAGTTACAAAGGGGTCTCTCAAACCTGGGTGGCTGGGCAACACAATGTACTCCTGGGGGAATTCTGCACCACTGCGCAATGCAGAATTTTGCAGAAATTGATGTTGGGCGTGCAGCATTTCCATTTTTCCCCATAGAAATAGGCTGCAGTGGACACCACTAGGGGCTGCTGGACCTAGCAGAGCCCAGCTCACAAATAAAATACAAGGCTGTGTTGAGGGAGAGGGAACTGGAGGGTTTCCAGCAGCTGCAGTTGCCCACATGCCCTGAAGTAAGGAGGCGGCAGCACGCAGGAAACTCTGAGCAAGCCCCGGGACCCAGCATCAGGCAGTTTCTCCCTCAGGATCCCTGGGCTCTAGGAGGGCAGCGTCTGTGAGCGTCTGGGCTGGGGGGAGAGGGGGCGCGTAGCTGGGCTCTGGGGGTAGGGTGTGTGACTGTCTGGGCCAGGGTGGGGGTCCACAGCTGGCCTCAAGGGGGAGGGGGTGGGGGTGGGGGTGTGAGTGTCTGGGCCAGGGGGCTGCAGCTGGGCTCCGCAGGAGGGGGGAGTGACTTGCTGACCGGTATTTTGAAATAAATTAGCAAAATAATTGAAAGTGGCGTGATTACATAGTGTTATTTTGACAAATATTGTGTCCAGAATTTTTCATTTTTTGGCGCAGAATTCCCCCAGGAGTAACAATGGCAGATAAATTCAATGTTGATAAATGCAAAATAATGCACATTGGAAAATGTAATCCCAACTATATATACAAAATGATGGGATGTAAATTAGCTGTTACTACTCAAGAAAGAGACTTTGGAATCATTGCTGATAGTTCTCTGAAAACATCTGCTCAATATGCAGTGGCAGTCAAAAAAGCTAACACTGTTAGGAACCATTAGGAAAGTAATAGATAATAAGACAGAAAATAGCATAGTACCGCTCTATAAATCCATGGTATGCCCACACCTTGAATATTGTGTGCCGGTCTGGTCACCCCATCTCAAAAAAAGATGTATTAGAATTGAAAAAGGTACAGAGAAGGGTAAGAAAAACAACTAATGGTATGGAACAGCTTCCCTCTGAGGAGAGATTGAAAAGGCTGGGACTTCTCAGCTTGGAGAGACCACTGTGGGGGGGGATATGATAGAGGTCTATAAAATCTTGACTGGTGTGGAGAAAGTGAGGCGGTATTGTTTGTTCTTTCACATAACACCAGAACCAGGGATCACCCAATGAAATTAATAGGCAGCAGGATTAAACCAAACAAAAGGAAGTACTTCTTCACACAATGCACAGTCAATGTGTGGAACTCGTTGCCAGGGGATGTTGTGAAGGCCAAAAGCTATAACTCGGTTCAAAAAAGAACTAGATAAGTTCATGGAGGATAGGTCCATCAATGGCTGTTAACCAAGATGGTCAGGGATGCAACCCCATGCTCTGGGTGTCTCTAGCCTCTGACTGCCAGAAGCTGGGAGTGGATGATGGGATGGATCACTCTGATTGTTCTGTTCATTCCCTCTGAAGCATCTGGCATTGGCCACTGTTGAAAGACAGGATACTGGGCTAGATGGACTATTGATATAACCCAGCGGGGTTGTTTTTATGTGCTTACGTGTCCCCCAGAAATCCTAGTTATACACATGGGAGCACAGATCCAGTGAGGACACAATAACTCAAGCAGGGCTTTGCAGTGTGGCTGCTCACACCTGGGTGCCGAGTTAATGTGCAGTGAAGATATACGATAGAGCAGTGGTTCTCAACCTATTTACCATTGTGGGCTGCATATGCAGCTTTCTGTGTGCTGTGGACTGCATCCATACAATACATATTCTACCGTTATGGCTGTGAGGATGTAACATGGGCTGCAGCTGTGGGCTGATTGGGTTGAGGGTTGAGAACTACTGCCATAGAGACACTTATTCACCAGAACACTCTTTTCCCCTTTCTAACTTTAGATTGAAGAGGAGTTATGGGAAGAAGAATTTATTGAGCGTTGTTTCCAGGAAATGCTGGAAGAGGAGGAAGAACATGAGTGGTTTATTCCCGCTCGAGACCTTCCACAAACAATGGATCAAATCCAGGATCAGTTTAATGACCTCGTTATCAGTGACAGCTCATCACTGGAGGATCTGGTGGTATGTTTCATCTCAGCTTGTTCTTAGATAACTTTGTATTTGAAATTTAAAAAAAAAATCGCCTTCCAAAAGACTCTACGTGCCTTGACAGGTCATTAAAATGGCTAATAAAAACAACAAACAGCAACAGCCAGTTATATTTAACAGCAATGACTTAATTCAACAGCTCTTGTTGCAGACAAAGTCTGATGTACATCCAGACATCATGTTAACTATAACAGAATTTGGCATGTTGGAAATAGAACCTTAGGACTGAAATAATACAGTCCAGATCTAGCTTGAGATGTATTGGTAGAACATTTTGAAAGAGATTACCTAAATTTGTATTGACTGTAGCCAATAGCATTAATTATTGATTTGTCAGCCCAAACCTTTAAAATAGGTGGAGATGATCTTTTTACTTAGGAGTGATTTATCTTTGCCAAGAAACCTAAACCTTCGGCAAAAACCTAGTGTAAATCTTGCTAACTCTCCTTTACAAGTACTTGGAAGTATTTTAATGTCTAGGTTCCTAGAATAGGAACTGTTCTTAAATTTACAAAGATGTTGAAATGAACTAAAAGTACCCAAACAAGTTTCAGGTAGTTCCTGTTAGCCCAGAACAGTTAACTTGCAAAAGCAACTAATATAATATGTTATAACTGACACTCCCAAAAGCAAGGGAACTACATGGCAGTGCTGAGACATACCACGCTGACACTTATTACAGCTGCCTAATGTCCCTGATATCCAGTGCACACCTTCTTGCAGCTGCCCTTCAGTGCAATGGCTGTTGACCCATAATAGAGGTACACAGGGTACATTCAGTAATGTTGGACTTCCCTGGAAATCTGACAGTAGAGAGAGATTTGTTGCTAGCCTGACTCTAATGCTAGTGATCAACCACACACTAACTGTATTGCTGAAATGTTCTTGTGCACTTGAAATTTCTTGTTAAAGATCGATACTTCACAATAAGTCTTGAAAAAATAAAATTAACTGTATGTAACTTCTAGACCAATGCATCTTTCAGCCCAATGACTCAAGATAGCAAAACATACAACTGGCCTAAAATATAAAGTGGTAACAAAGGTGCTGGCGACAAAACTAATGTGTAAACCAATTAAGAGTTTAAATAAATTCATGCTTCCAGCTATCCCAGTTTCCGTTCTCTTCCTTTGTCAGGCAATACATGGAAATTGTTTGTGTAAAATGAAGTTTCTCTTGGTGCTGCTTATTGCCCACATGGAAGTTATTACATTCCTGAGTTCTCTGGAAATACTACAGGGTGGCTAATTATGAAATAAGCAGGCGTATGTACTCAAGTATGGGTGTTTAGCACATTAGTATTGTATTTCGACATAACTCTTCTTTGAAGGAAGACAGTCAGTCAATGGCTTAAAACTATTTAAATTTCTGACGTCAAATTTTTGTTTGCTTATGTTGCATAACCGAATGTGTCTACAAACAAACGTATAAGGTTTAAGACCATGTGACACTTGTCCAGAGTCAATTTGAGTGAATTAAAGCTCTGGTGCTTTGGGTGTTTTAGGGAGACTACAGGCTTTAACTTGCAGCTTTTCAGGGAAGGGGCTGTCTCCTTAGTACTTGTTTGTATAGTGCCTAACACAATGGGACTCTGAATTGAAGCCTCTAGGTGCTGCTGGGTTTTTTTTTTTTTTTTTTAAGACATTAATAGTGAATTAATAGCCCTGCTCTTAGCATGTAGTGATGAGCAGGTGAAGGGTTCTAAACCTCTTTGCACTGGATTTGGTGTTTTCAAGAACTCATGTTAAATTGTCTGTTACTTTAAACTTGTAAACTATGGCTATGAACAATGCTTTCTTTGGTCAGGAAAAGTGAGATATAAGTAATATCGTGATTTGGTTGTCTCTTTCTCCCCAGGTCAAGAGTAATCTGAATCCAAACGCAAAGGAGTTTGTTCCTGGGGTGAAGTACTAAATATATGAGTAGACTGGGCCCTCTTTTGGTGGATGTAGCACAATTTCCACACTGTGAAGCCAGTATTAGAAGATTTAATTGTAAAAGCTCTCTTCTCGTCACTGTGTTACACTTATGCATTGCCAAAGTTTTGTTAGTCTTGCATGCTTAATAAAAGTGCTGAGACTGTTATTAAGTAAAAAGCTGTCAAAAGTTTAATGAAAACATAATTGGACCCTGGCTTTCTGTGAAGGAGACAGTGAGGTAAGAAGCACCAGTCAAGTTGAGACAAAGTACCAAATTTATGAAAACCTCTTGCAGACTCTGTCTTTTTAACAGGATTTAACTAAGGATGGTCTGTTACTAAAACATGTCAACTGGTGTTAATTTGCACCTGATAATGCCTTAACTTAAAAATAAAAGCAAGGTTATCGGATCATTATGCAAATTAGCTAACTTTCCGTTTCAGTATTTTTACTAATGTTAATTTTTTTCCTTATAAAAAAAACTTTACTTCATGCTCCTCTTTTTGAGAAGTGTGAATGAACTATCATACCAGACTTTTACAGACCTGTACAGAGTCCTAGATCTCAGCTACTGAACTAACAAATAAGCAGTTGGAAGAAATTTCCTGTATTTACAGTATATCATGTTACAAATGTTTATTTCACTTCCTAATTACATTTAAGGAGATGTGAGTTTCATCACAATTTCTTCCAAGAACTTGGATACATAGCACACTGTCTATGTAACTTCTAGCATACAACCTTAATATAGCTGGATTTAACCAAGGAAACTTTAGCGTTAGTGATTTGAGTGGTGCTTTTCCCTTGCTTTGTTTAATCATCACTACACAATAGTCTACAGCACAACAACTTTTTTCTTTTAATAAAGCTAGAACAGTTTTGGCTTCTTAAACTTCATATTTGGGTAGGTTAAGCTGCCATACGTGTTCAGTGTGAATAGTGTTTAAGTTGAAAATATTGTAAAAAAATTATATTTTTTCAAAAATATTTAAAAAAATAAATAATAGTAGAAATGATTTGGTGATTGTCTCTTGAATATGCACCCTACTCAGACACACACATTTGGTAATGTGAGGAAATGAGGGGAATAATTCTACACTATCCCAGCAAGAATAATGCTTAAGGTTTTAATGAACGGTGCTCCTTATAACAAGCTAGTCCAAAGTAATGACTTGAAGTTGGTATCTGATTTACTTCTCCTTTCTTCATACTAGCATTTCCTTGACCATCTTCCCTTAGGTACATTTCTCACTGCTACTAATGGCAGTTCAACTCCATCATTGCGTGCAGCATTGCAAACCCTAGTGTAGACAGTGTCCATCTGATGGCACCATCTGAAGGACTGTGGCTAAAACTGAGCCTTTCAGAAGCTTTTATGGTACAATCTGAGTCCTGCCACACTTTGGGTGTCCAGGACAAATTGCACCTGAATGCAGCTGATAATGAAAAGCTATTGGAAGACACCAGAGAGGGACTTAAATCATCATTATGGGTATAGTGGGTAGCTTCAGAGTGTCGGCAGAATAGAGATGGATCCTAATTTTCACTCAGCTAGCTTTGTTTAATGGTGCACTTAATGCTGAACTAACTTTCTTTGAGATGAACCCAAATCCTTTCTGTCCTTCTACTTGTATGTACTCTTGACAATGCCAGGCATTTTATTTTAGAAGCATTGTTTTCATTCAAATCTATTGGATTGCTTCCTGTTCTGAGTATAGGCATGTTGAGTAATTTATTCACACACTGCTATTTGGTAATCTCTAAGCACCCATTTGCAGTACAGATCAGCAGCTTTAATATTTACTACATTTAGAATGAGAAATCACCACCTAGAGGAATCTCTGGAGATTAGGGGAAAAATAAGATGAATTTGACAATCTAGTATAAATCCACACTATTGGAGGCCATGCCCACTTTCAAGATATTTACAGATTCTACCAACCTAGGCCTGCTAACATCAAACTGCACCCACTGGCCTCTCCAACATTTGATGACAGCTGTTTCCATTTACTAGTCCTGTCCCCTCCTAAATCACTAAGGAGTTATTCATTCCCCTTTCTAATACACTTCTCGTCAGGTCTGTAGCTGACTTCTTAAGGAACACAATAAAAACCTTGATCTCATCGCTTACCTTCTTAAGTTTCCTCTTCAGAATAATGCTTAGAGCCTAATATCAGTATCAAATGTTAGGTGAACGTGAAATGTGTCAAGTAAAAAAAATGAAATGCCACACCACTAGTGTGTTTTTTCCCCTGGAGCTGGGGAGTAGGGTGAATTTCACCCCAGAAGAGTGCTCCTGCATTGCCAACACCACTTCCTCCTCTAGCCTTCATAGTCTTCGGAAGGGTCTCCAAACTCTCGGTGAGCCTAGACTTGATTAAATTCTGCGATGTGATGCTATGGAGGCATGTGGCTGCTAAATGCTCACTTGCATACACTATATGTAGGAGCCTACTAGTGGGTAGAGTAGTGATGCAACCAAGAATCTTTAAAATGACTTGGACAACAGAAAAGAGCTAACAAAGTATGTAGTTTGAGAAGTTTATTAATGATATTCAAAGTGGCAGTGGGTGTTCTCTGGGAGCGTTGCTAGTCAGTCACATAGAGGCCCTCCCCTTTTAGATCCTATCACTCATCAGCAAGGGAGCTCAGGCACACTTGCATATCCAGTCGCAAGCTGCATTTTGGTATTAATGGCACTTCATCAAGATCCAGGGAGGGATCACCTTTGCATTAAACATACCCATATTCAGTCAAGCTGCAGTGCTTGTGCATTCCAGTTCCTAGGGAGATGCGTTCACAGGTATGACTTGGTCATGGTTTCTTGCAAAAAATTCCCACTAGGCAATTCTGGAAAGTGACTGGGCACAAAGGCAATATTCAACTGATCTGTGTTCAGAGTCAATTTATATCAGGGACGCAACGTTTACTTCTGTTAGCCCTGCAGAGCCAAGGCAGTTCAGAAAATGAGCTTGTCTATTCATCCTTGGGTATAATTAACAATTATTTAAGATCTCATTATACTCAATGTAACAGGCAATAGGAAAGATGGATCGGTGTAGCAGAGCTATCCAACATAAACTTTTCCAGGGTTACGTTGCGGGACTAGTGAGGCAAATATAAGGGGCAGTTCACTGTCAATAAAAACAGAGAGAAACAAGTGATCTGGAATATTAATGTATCAAATACATTATCCCAACAAAAAATGCTATAATGTCCATATTAAGTGTGCCATGGTGGCCATGCTGATCCAGATTAATCCCTGGTATAATTCTGCTGAAGTTTATGGAGTTACACCAGAAATGAATTTAGCCCAGAGTGTCTGGATAGGAGTTTATTACACAGGATGACCAGTTGAGCTGTGTAAAACTTGGGCTAGTTTTGCCTAGATTCATGAGCATTCCAGCGAATCTGAGCCAAGTTTTGTACAAATCTTAAACCAATTTGGGGTGAGAGTTGGAAACTGCAAAAGTTGGTTAGAAGTCAGTCCAGCCACAACTCTGCTGTTTTGGCTGAGCTGCTTTGAGGTTTTGGGTTTGTTAGAATGACACACACTAGCCAGATGTACAATACTGAAGGCTTGTGCTATCTCGAGAGTAAGCAGGCCACAGCTGTCACACATGCTTAGACTGAATGGACAGCACAGGGAAAGATGACTGACTCAAACTAGGGTGTGTTTCCCTTTGTAGACTCCATGGGGACATGAATCAAAACTATGGGGGAACCCCTATGAACTGATCCTCATGTTCTCCCCTCTTCCGTTTGACACAACTCTCCTGCCCTGGTCTTCCTTCAGTAACCTACGAACTAGAACTGTGGTACATCGTACCTAACTGGCACTGAACGACTTGCGCCTGTCACATTACAGGAGTCTTTCAGACCTTAGTACATATGAACAGGTTGTCTGTGTTTTCTTGAACGCTTTCCATTGTGTCACAATTCCTTTTTGTTCTTGAATTAAATCCCTTGAAAACAGGGCATACTGGCACATACTTCAACCACTGTATCCTTTTTACCACGCTCATTCCAAATGGAAAATCGTAGGTTTTCAAATTTGCAGCTGTGGTTCTGTCTGCATGTGCTCCGGCCTTCCACTGAACCAGCCCACGCTCCTCCTGTGTCCCTGGGGAGAGCGAGAGATCCTGAGTGTTAGGACAGCAAAATAACTAAATAGCTTACTCATTCCAAGTAACGAGCCACTGGATGTAGTTCAAGTTCTGCACAAACACTTGTTTGGAGAAAGGATTGTTCCACAGCAGCTCAGACCATTGACTAGGCTGGTATCCTGCCTTCTGAAATGGCCAGGGCCTGATGCTTCCAAAAAGACAGAAAAATGCACGTGGCCAATTGTTCAATGCTCTACAAGGAGGTGAGGGGGAAAATACACCCCTACCTTTTATACCTGAAAGCATGAGATTGCATTACCTCACTATCAGTGGATGGGAGATGTAGTTAAAACGATCCTGAGTTCCCGTGAGAACTCTGCATGCAGGAAACAGGGCAGGATCAAGCTTGTAGTGCTACCTATCTCGCTAGAGTTTGTAAGATTATCCCACCCTTTGTAAAAACAAACAAACTCTGCCATGGTGTTTGATCCAGTGTTTTTCTGCAGCAGTGAGTTCCACAGGTTCAGTTTGTGCTACATAAAATATGTCCTCATACTTATAAACATGGTACTCTTTAACTTCACTGAGTGATCCTTAGTTGTCACAGAATGAGATGGGATATACAGGAAGGACTGATCAGTTTTACCCGTCATTATATTGAATTAATTACTCAATAGATTCCTCTCTAAAAGCTTTTCTTTTCCTATTATTTAGCACTTGGTGACTCCAATCAAGACTGGGCCCTATTGTGCTGGGCCAGTGATACTCAGACTGAGGCTCACGTCTAATGTGTCTCCTGCCTATGATATTAAAATACTGATTTAATTAATAACCGATCTATGTTATTAACCAGTCAGGATGCTTTTACTATGTTATTAACCAATTGTTGAATACTTAAGAACATAAGAATGGTCATATTGGGTCAGACCAAAGGTCTATCCAGCCCAGTATCCTGTCTGCTGACAGTGGCCAATGCCAGGTGCCCCAGAGGGAGTGAACCTAACAGGTAGTGATCAAGTGATCTCTCTCCTCCCATCCATTTCCACCCTCTGACAAACCGAGGATAGGGACACCATTCCTTACCCATCCTGGCTCATAGCCATTAATGGACTTAACCTCCATAAATTTATCTAGTTCTCTTTTAAACCCTGTTATAGTCCTAGCCTTCACAACCTCCTCAGGCAAGGAGTTGACTGTGCGCTTTGTGTAGAAGAACTTCCTTTTATTTGTTTTAAACCTGCTGCCCATTAATTTCATTTGGTGGCCCCTAGTTCTTATATTATGGGAACAAGTAAATAACTTTTCCTTATTCACTTTCTCCACACCACTCATGATTTTATATACCTCTATCATATCCCCCCTTAGTCTCCTCTTTTCCAAGCTGAAAAGTCCTAGCCTCTTTAATCTCTCATCATATGGGACCCGTTCCAAACCCCTAATCATTTTAGTCGCCCTTCTCTGATCCTTTTCTAATGCCAGTATATCTTTTTTGAGATGAGGAGACCACATCTGTACGCAGTGTTCAAGATATGGGCATGCCATGGATTTGTATAAGGGCAACAAGATATTCTCTGTCTTATTCTCTATCCCTTTTTTAATGATTCCTAACATCCTGGTTGCTTTTTTGACTGCCGCTGCACACTGCGTGGACGTCTTCAGAGAACTATCCACAATGACTCCAAGATCTCTTTCCTGATTAGTTGTAGCTAAATTAGCCCCCATCATATTGTATGTATAGTTGGGGTTATTTTTTCCAATGTGCATTATTTTACATTTATCCACATTAAATTTCATTTGCCATTTTGTTGCCCAATCACTTAGTTTTGTGAGATCTTTTTGAAGTTCTTCACAATCTGCTTTGGTCTTAACTATCTTGAGCAGTTTAGTATCGTCTGCAAACTTTGCCACCTCACTGTTTACCCCTTTCTCCAGATCATTTATGAATAAGTTGAATAGGATTGGCCCTAGGACTGATCCTTGGGGAACACCACTAGTTTCCCCTCTCGAGTCTGAAAATTTACCATTTATTCCTACCCTTTGTTCCCTGTCTTTTAACCAGTTCTCAATCCATGAAAGGATCTTCCCTCTTATCCCATGACAACTTTGGTGAGGGACCTTGTCAAAAGCTTTCTGGAAATCTAAGTATACCATGTCCACTGGATCCCCCTTGTCCACATGTTTGTTGACCCCTTCAAAGAACTCTAATAGATTAGTAAGACATGGTGAGTCATTTTGCTGTGAGAATATATATATATATATATATATATATATATATATATATATATATATATATATATATATATATATATAACTAGTAAATGAAACAATGAATTCACACAACTGTGGCTCTTTTGCGTAATGTTGATCACTGATTTGACTCCTGAACCATGGAGGTCTGAGTATCACTGGTCTAACTCTATTCAAAGAGAGACAGGCTCTTATTGCATAAAAATCCTGCTCTACCTCCAACTACAACCCTGAATCATTGATTCTGCCAGAAGATAGTTTGCCAACAGCAATTAATATAGCTTAACCTCTCCAGCCAGGACTGAAATCATAACTAAAACAATATACAACCAGACATGCACAAAGTGACTCAAGCCGCTGGCAGCACCAGTGCATTATAAGGCCTTGTCGTGAAAGCTTGCAATGGCTGTACCTGGAATGGTGTTGTCCAATATGAAGGCAATGCCACCCCCAACAAACATTTCTGTTGTTAACAGCACTGTTAATATTTGGTCCACTTCAGGAACACCTATAAAACATGCAGAATGTTACACCGATTAACACAGAGCACTGGGTTAGATGCTATCGTCTGTCTGAAAAAGAAAAATAAGACTAGTGTGTGTATTTAAAGACGACTGGCTGTTTCCTACCAATAAACTCCAGTGATGCCATGCAATACCTTTGATTATGACTAAGGCGTTTGTGGGCCCAGATTAGATTAAATTGATACTCAAAGACATCTCTCTTATCTACCTACCTTCCTGCTTTCCCTCTTCACTCGGCTTATATGAGCATCTCAGGCCCACTGACTCAGTGTATGTGTTATCTCATATCCCATTGTCCATTTTGTTTTATTAGAGTTCCTAAAAATCTAGTTTATAAAGCACACCATGTGTTGAAATGCTGAGAGTAGCTATAGGCACATATCAAAAGGGAGAAGAGACCAACAGCTGCAAACAAAAGCAAGCTAACTAGGGTTTAGATCTCATTTGGAGCAGGACAAATGCCCTAAATCCCCCCACATTCCTATGGAAGCTACATAAAATTCCTAATGTCATTCCATCATCATTAAGAATTGCAATATTGATAATCACTTGTACCATGTATTAGCATGGTGCCCAAGAGACCCACATTCCTATCTTACTCGATGCCAAGAGTTCAGTAGAGTCCTCCATTCACTGCAGTACTAATAGGGGATCTAAAGCATGTTTTGAGGCTTTCATCCAAGAGGCATACCTGTGTTAATGGCATTGGGGCGCGAATCCAAGTAGTTTGGCAACGTCAGCCCGAAAAACATTGCGAATCCCAGAATGAAAAGATTGCGGGAGGAGTTCATGTCAACAAACTGCAGGTTGGAAAGGCCAACAGCTGTGATCATGCCTGAAAATGTGCAAACAGAGAAAACGCAGCCTTGTTATAGACACAGAGGGTCTGTGTGCATTCCGTGCGAGGTAGAGGTAGCCACCTGCTGAGTCATTGGGACTGAGAGGCAAAAAATTAGGTACCACTAAAGCCATCTCTATTCTGAAAGTTGTACCAGTTTAACTAAGGGTATGTCTAATGCTAGAGAGACTATACAGGCATAGTTACATCACCGTAACTATGCTGGCATCAACCCATCACGTAGACACAGCCTACATCGACAGAAAAGGTTTTCCATTGGTGCAGAAACACCACCTGCCGAACGACCGTAGCTATGGCAACAGAAGAATGCGTCTGTCGACATAGCTGCGTCTACACTGGGGGTTAGGCTGGCACAGCTTGTCAGTAAGGGGTGTGATTTTTTTCAGACCTCTGACTATGCTATGTTGACTTAACTTTGAAGTGTAGATCAAGCCTGAAAGTGTGATCCGAATCTGATTAAATCAGACCAGTGCAAACACCTGTTTGGATGTTCTTAATTTGATTTAAATCTGGTTTATATCAATTTAGCTTAAATTGATTCATTACCAAATTAAGCTAAATCAATATAAACCAGCCTGAAATTGAAGTAACTGCGGTCACACTGTATTCTGCACCAGTTTAACTAAATCACTTCTGAAACAGATTTAAAGTTACACTGATTTGACTTCGAATATGGACAAGGCCTAAGGCTGCTATAATGCATTGGCAGCCCACCACTTAGGGTCAAGAGACAAAAGTATAGCTCGCACTAATGATAATCTCTTACGTTTGGAGGAAAACTTGAACCCTAGAATATAGGCAGTAGCTGTGCATCCCACTGTTACCTTCCCTATCCCCAGTGATGCTATGTAGCTGCAGTTCTTTTGCATCTTTGAGATTGTTCCCTGTAACTGATTCTGAAAGAAAAGCAAGCTGTTTAAGTGGAGAGCTTCAAAGCCAATGTTGATGGGCACTGGGCAGCCAACCCTCTTAGGCAGCGTTGCAAATGTCAGCCTGGTGCAAGCTCTATAAGTCACTTTTAGGCCAATCAAATGTAAATGAATATATTAGGAAAGGATTGGTAGGAAAGAGCACTGCAATTTAATGTTAATTTTGCCTTGATACTCTGCTGATTACATTTATAAACATATCTTTATAGGTACGTTACCAAATAATGTACAGAACATCCCTCCGAGGATAGGGTCAGGGAGAGAGGCGAACAGAGCCGTGAACTTGCCGATGGTTCCCAAAACAAGCATGATCCCAGCTCCATATTGCACCACTCTTCTGCTGCCCACCTGTAGAGAAAAACCAGCAACAAGGTGAAACAAATTGACTAGAGTCATTCCAGGCTTAGTAATATGTAGCTATTATACAGCTCTGTTCATCCAGAGATCTCAAAGCACTTCCCAAAGGAGGTAAGTATTGTTATGGTGGGAGATACCAGATGCCTCTGTGTAGGGTACATCTACACAGTTTCAGAGCCCAAGCTCCAGGCTGAGTGGGAATGTCTAGATAGCTGTTTTTAGCACTATAGTGGGAGCACTGCAAGCCTGAGTCTGTAGACATAGGCTCTGAGATTCGCACCTCCAGGGTTTTTTGCTGTGTAGACATACCCAGAGTTCTACCAGTTCCTTTTCTTAGCATGCAAACAAGGGCACAGTCTGTGAAGACCTGCTGTGTTGTTGCTACGTTTGTGATACAGTTCCTTTTGGGGGAGCTGTTGCAAGCAGGACAGGAGTTGCTCGTTGCCTTACTCTCTCTAACATAGTGGGAATTTTTGCAGCAGCGTTGCTCTCTGGGAACCAGGCACTGGTGCTTGGCCTGAGAGCCCTGAACGTGTTTTTTCTGGGTGCTGTCTGTGACCTCCTCTGCTCAAGGACTGAGCGACGCAGTCTAAACAAACATGTGGCACTGACAATATACCCAGACTCCGGCACTGATTTCTGGGTGACAGTGGGATGGGGAAACTGAGATACATTGAAATGAAGTGATTTGTGCAAGCTCATGCAGTGCCTGAGACCCCAGATCTCCTCACTCCCTGCTCAGTGCACCAAGCTGCGTCAGACTTTAGAAATTAAAGGGGGGGGGGGGATGTTCTGTTTCATGGGGAGAGACTGGCGAGCCAGAGCTTTCGCTATGGGCTGAGCACTATTCGTTAGTCTCAGTGGTGCGTGCTCTACCATGCACTGGGTGAGAAACACCAGCAAGCCTGAGCCCTTCTACAGCATCTTCCCTCCAATTTTAGCCCTGCCACGCTCCGGTGATGTTTTATCCCCATTTCCAGGCGTGGGGAACGGAGAAAACCTGTCACAGAGCAAGGAAGGGAGCTTGGACGTATAAATCCCATATCCCAGTGCAGTGCCCCAACTACGAACCACCTCCCTTCCCTGTGAGCCGGTGTCCTGCGCAGCTCAGCCTCTTTGTGAGTCAGAGCAGCCTCTGGTCGAGCTCTTTCACGCGTGAGGTTGGCAGCTCTCTAAAGTGCTGCTTTGGAAGCCGGACGCAGGCCCCAGGCCGCAGCCGGCCCCGGGTATTGTTCTACGCAGAGTTTTTATTTCACAACCTTCTCTCTGGTTCTGGAAAATCGACCCGAAAAGTCTCGTGTGTTCAGGACACCCTGACCTGGCTCCCACAGCGCTTAGGCAAGGCACTTCGGGTATGTCTACACTGCAATTCAAACCTCACAGCTGGCCTGGGCAAGCTGATTCGGGCTCACTGCTGTGGGGCTGTTGATTTCCAGCCTTGGGCTGCAGTCCGAGCTCTGGGACCACCACCCCCACCTCGCAGGGGGGTTGTGAGGATAAATGCAGTGAGTGGGAGGCACTCAGACACAAGAGGGGGCAGAGAAGCACCATAGAAAGCTAGACTTACTGACAGATGCCCAGGGACAGAAAGCGAACTCTGACTGCGAGGCAAGTGGAACCAGGTGCGTCCAAGGTCTCAGGGGCAGAAGAGGCCACAGCAATGTCATAGAGGGGCTATTGCAGACACACGTTATATGAACACAGTGACCAGGAAGGGCCTCAGGGCCAGCATCAGAAACTAGATAGATCCTGCACTGAGCTGGGACTCAGGCCCAGATGGAGCGTGAATCCCAGAACGGAGGTTTGGCTGCTGAGAATGCTCCACCAGCTGCCCCAGACCCAGCAAATCTGGGGCTACCAACATTCAGCTGAGCAGAGCAGCCAGGCTGGTGCACTATGAGCGAGAGTAGGCCAGAGTTTCTGCTCCTTTGGTTCTACACTGGGCACACAAAATGGCATTAAGCCACCACAGCACCTCCCTAATTCAGTGCCATGCTGGGCTCTGGGTGCAATTTAGAGCAGCCCTAGTACTGCTCTAAGTTGTGTCAGCTTCCATGTGCTGTTATCCCTCTGCCTGATCTCTTGCTTCCCCAGCCCATGACCTACACCAGGGGCTTGGAGAGAGCTATTATGCCAGCTCTGTGCTGGCTGTAGAACCCCCTCCAGCCTCAGGAGCAGAGTATTGCACGGGCCATTTAAGCCCTCTTTATGGCTTAGGAATAGCATCATAGAGAGGCTACATCATAAGAAAAAAACGTGGGCCATGGTGTCTATGGATCCATGAAGGGTTTTATAGCCTGAACTCTGCACCCTCTGTTGCACCCACAAAATAACCAGGATGCCAGTGGAAGATGCTGATATTCTCTGCAGCACAGGCGAGAGGCCGGTAGCTGTGCTGGGCACCGGCTGATCAGTCCAGGTGCCAAGAGCTTTACAGCGATCCCACCTGACTCAGCACATAGGGGAGGTGTCCAAAGAAGCTCACTGGCTGGTACCTTTGTGATGCCCAAGACACCGATGTTGGGGCTCGAGGATGTGGAGCCGTTGCCCGTTCCCAGCAGCCCAGCTATGATACAGGAGATCCCCTCTGTAAAAATGCCTCTGGAAACACAAGCAAACCCAAGAAATTTCATAAGAACATAAGAACGGCCATACTGGGTCAGACCAAAGGTCCATCTAGCCCAGTACCCTGTCTTCCGACAGTGGCCAATGCCAGGTGCCCCAGAGGGAATGAACAGAACAGGTATCATCAAGTGCGCCATCTCCTGTCGCTCATCTCCAGCCTCTGGCAAACAGAGCCTAGGGACACCATCCCTGCCCATCCTGGCTAATAGCCATTGATGGACCTATCCTCCATGAATTTATCTAGTTCTTTTTTGAACCCTGTTATAATCTTGGCCTTCACAACATCCTCTGGCAGAGAGTCCCACAGGTTGACCTTGCGTTGTGTGAAGAAATACTTCCTTTTGTTTGTTTTAAATCTGCTGCCTATTCATTTCATTGGGTGAAATTTCATTTCCCATCACATTGGCAGCTCTCAGGGCAGCATTTGGAGAGGGCAGGGATGCATGAGGGCACTTAGGGGCAGATTGCATGCGGCAGACACAGCCTCCACCGGAGGGGGTGCAGACAGGGCAGGGCTGTGGTAGGAGAATTTCCAGCCAGCGGCTTCTGCTCCCCTGCGATGGAAAAGGGTGCAGCACACATTGCCTGCCACGAGTGGCTAGCAATTCCCCTGCAGTGGGGGATAGCGCCGTGGCCGGGGCATGCCCCAGCCTCGTTGTAACCGTCCCTGGCACAAAGCATGGGCGAGGTTCACATTCACACACGGGGCACTTGCACAGTGTATGGCATGTTCTAAATGCTCGACAAACAAGGGAGATGGGGAGCGTTGTCCCAGTTACCACCTGGGGAAGGTGAGCTCAGCCAGGTTACGGGTGCCAAACGGTAGCCTGTTATGGGGGTCAAATTTGGGTGCCAAATGGTAGCACTACAGCCATGTTTCGGCACCTACATTTCCAAGGTGCTGAACCTGCAGCTCCAGCTGCCCTCATGGGAGCTTTGGGTGCGCAGCCCCTTAGAAAGCCAGGCCAAAGTTACTGAGGGGCCAAATGCTGGGCATTGAAAACCTGGCTAACACACGTGAGCCTAGAACTCGGGTGTCCTGGCTCCCACCCACTGCTGCCCAGTAGGATTCGTCCTGCTGTGGTGCAAACCCCGGGTCTCCTGCACAAACCCATGTGTGATTTAGAGGGACGGGTGAGCTGCTCGTACCGTACCTATTAATGGCGTGGATGGGTGGCGCCGGAGCCCCTGCCAGCCTGGCACAGGCGTAGTAATCCCCGATGGACTCGATAATGCCAGCCAGGGTAGCGCTGAACATCCCTAACACAGCCGCTGCTGTCACGGTGGGCAAGCCCCACTGACCTGCATCGGGCAAAGCAGAGCAAGGGATGAGCTGCCCCGGGCATCCCAAGCCCTGAACATGGCCATGTCCGCTCAGGAGCCGCTCTAGCATGGGTTCCAGACTGCGCCCTGCCCGGCTCAAAGGGCCAGACACAGGGTGTGCTGGCAAAGGCTGCTCAGCCAATTATCCTTCTGACAAAGTGCGCTATGGACTTGTGCTTGGCACAGGTGACCTGGGCAGCCCAAACACAGCTGTGGGGCAGTGGGGGTGGGGGAAGCTGCAAGCCCCTAGAGCCCTCCCCCAACACACACACACTGGGGATATGCTTCTGCTGCTGCAGGTTGCTCCTTGAGAACCGCCCAGCTTTCTTCTCTGCTCCGGTGGTGCAGCCAGCCATGGGGGCGGTGGCTGTGCAGGAGGATGCCAGCTCAGGCCATGCCTGGCCAGCCTTAGCATCTCTCCTCTGCTCCTGGGCCACCCACTCAGCTGTGGGTGTTACCAGTGGACTCCTGTCCCTGTGAATCAGTATGGACCCCAATGGCCCTGCGCAGTGCTGTGCACCAGGGGAGATGGTAGAGGGTGATCTTTTCCCTACAGCAGCTTCTGCTGAGTATCTGGTTAGGGGAAAGGGTCATTTCGCTCCCCCAGTCTGAGCTCCAGCATGGGGAGCAGAGTGAGGGGGCGAATTCTGAGGATCAGTGGAAGATACTGAGCAGGGGCAAGGTGCCCCAGCTCCTTGCCTTGCCTGGGGAAGCATGCAAAAGTGTCCTGCAAGCTGGGCTGGTATGTGCACCAATGGCAGGCAAACCTGACTTGTGCACTGCACGGAAACGTGTGTACACTTCTGCAAACACTTTCCCTGATCCCTCGTGATTCACGAGAGAATCTCATGTTCACTCACAAGGGTACGGTAGACGAAACCAGGGTGCAATTGACATGATTTTCCCCCTGGCGTCCGTCCTGGCCTTGTAGCCATATGCCTCAGCATCGCGTGGGAAAACATCCGTCAGTGTTAAAATATAGCACAGCAGCCACACCACCATGATGGCCAGGATGATCTGGGGATGAAAAACAGAGGCCCATGTAACATAACTCTCCAGGCACACTGAGCAGCAACACCCCTGGAAGACGGATGGGAGAACTGCTCCAAATACAGCAAGAATTGCCCACCATGGAATCCAAACCCCCAACCTACACTAACAACTCCAGGACCATCTATGGCTTCACAGAGATCCCGGTGCTGTGGGACCGTTGAGACCAGCACAGCAACAGCAGGGCTTGAAGTTAGCACATCCAACCCCACAATTCAGCCCCCGTTGAAGAAGCTCTCTCAGCCCTTAGCTGTAGCAGGACCCTGCCACACAGTGGAATAGTACCCAGTCCATACTCTAGAGGGCAGTGGTGACACCAGTGCACGCACCCATCTAGGACAGTATTTTGAGGTCTGGAAAAGTTCCGTTAATTACAGTCTTTCCCCCGTTTATTTCACATTTCCAAGTATTTCTGCTTTCCTGGGTTCTGGCCAGCACGGTTAGTGCCAAAATGCCACAGCCATGGCCACGCTTTCTGTAAGTGCTAGCGATTGCTAGCCCAACACCACAGCCCCAACAGCACTAGATCGTTCATAGATGTTTCCGTCACAGGCCTGGAGACCCCCTGGTATGTATCTGACCCAGACCGCTGAGCTGTGGGAGGTTTCACCCGTCATTGGTAATTAGCAGGGGATGGGACCGTCCATACCGGGAACATTTTGAAGATCTGTAGCCTGAACACAATACAACCTTTCCCCCATTTGTACCCAGGCAGCCGAAAGGTCGCATTTCGCAGGTACTGGGCAAATAAAACAATCAGAAAAATGGATCTATTGAAAAGAGAAAAAGAGTCATTAGGACATCCCTAGGAAATGCAGAAGGGGAACTCCCTGAGGGCCGAATTGCACCATTGTCCAGAGATCGTACGCTCTCTGGGCACGGGCCCATCTTTTTGTTCTGCATTTGTACAGCACCTAGTGCAACGAGATCTTGGACCATGACTGGCGCTCCTGGGCACTACCATGAATAATATTAACAATAGTGTATTTGAACCCAAATGGTTTTAACCAGTTACAGGCCAGTCTATGCAAGCCAGTGTCCATTGGGCTATGCAGAAATGAGAAGGAGAACAGATCTGGTGTATGAGAAGAACATACAATCCATGCTGGTGTGGCAAACATGCCTGTGGGTGCCAGTGGCCAATTTCCCCATTCATCATTTTGTGTCTGCTAAGTTCGGAGTTCCTGTTGTTTTCTGAGAACGTGTCACAAGTAAATGGTGAAGGATAATCCCGGTGAGGTGTTTGCCTTACGTATGTTTAGTTGACTGGAGTAAACTAATCCACTGTTCACTAGCTGGGCTACAACAGCAGGATGTATTGGGTGCTGAGTGGACCTGGTCAGGAATTTTCTGTCAAATGTTTTTTCCTGCAGTGGCTACAAAATCAAGATTTTTCCAGGGGAAATTTTTTTGATTTTCTACTTGGGTCAGGTCCAGCTGAATCAAAACATTTTGGTTTATCAAACTGAATCAAATGTTTTGTTTCGGGACAGTTTGACGTTAACCTGTGTTTGTCTGAGCTGTGGTAGGGCCTCATGGGAGTTGTAATTTGGGTGCCTCGTGCCCCCATTTTCTTCTAGTGGCCAGACTCCCTGACTGGACTGCATCTCCCATAATGCATCACAGTTTCCCTTCATGCTGAACTGCCACAATGCATCTTGAGAGTCCCATGCCCCTGATGCATTATGGGAGATGTAGTATGGCTAGAGGTGAATGGAGGCATGAGGCATCTGAAGTATAACTCCCATGAGGTACTGCTGCAGCTCAGGCACACACAGCTTAATGTAGAACAGAGCTGAAATATTTTGACATTTCCAAATAGAATTTTTTTCAGAACATTTTGCTCTGCCAAAATTTTTGATATTTAAACTTTTCATCCTAATTTGGGACAAAAACACAGGTTGAACTTTCATGGTATTTTCAGTCAGCTCTGGTATTTAGATATGGTGGTGGTTGGTGTCCTATATGCTTCTAGGATAGACAGACACACAGTCAGATCAGTTATCAGACAGATTTTGAACCTTGCATCCTATTGAAAACTCAGCAAAGCAATGACTAATGCCATCTACTCTTCCCCTCTCAACCTTTGTCCCCCTTTTTGGCTTGAATACTCATTATCAAGTGATCTTGATTATGAAAAACCAATTGCTGTAAGTTACATGGAGCAGCGCTGCATGTTTTCCATATGAAATATGCAAATGTAGGCAAAACTCCCATTGGCTTCAATTAGAGCAGGATCAGGTCTATAGGGCAAACCCCACTGCAATCAGCAAATGCGTCTGGGGATGGAATTTAACCCTGAGCTGGGGGTAACTTGGAGCTTAAGGGCCAGATTTTGCCTCCAGATATGCACACCCATGAGGGTGTGACACTAAGTGCTAGCAGCATGTCAATCTGTGAGCCCTGTGGCTGGTCTCTGTATGATAAGCGAGGAGCATACAATGCTGCAATGCCCCAGTGCGATCCTGCGCGGTCCCCCGCAGCTTGGAAGACTGACAGTCCTATCAGGGAGACGGTGGGAGTGACGGTGAGAGGTCCAATGTAGCTGAGCAGTGCTCCTGGCAGCCCCACAAGCCCGATCACCACTTCCACCAGGCTGGACACGATGATCGCCCCTTGGATCTATGGTGCAAAAGGGGGGGGAAAGCATGTGAGGTGTGGCGATGTGGTCAGCTCAGAGCTGTCACATGCTGCCAGGCTCCTCCGCCCGTGCAGGTGCTACAGATAGGGATGAGCCTGGAGGCCTAGTGGCATTTGCATGGCTCTGACCTTGGGTGCTGAGCCATGCAAATGCCACTAGGCCCCCCATCCCTGGCAGCACATTCTGCCCCACATGGGCAGAGAGCACCGTGGCCATCAGCTACAAGGGTTTAGCCCTTGTCCACAGGGAGTGATGTTGTGCTGGGGAAGGCTTCATCCATGGAGGAAGGGAAAGGAATAAAGCATGGAAGAACCTTGAACTGGGATGGGAATGGGAATATCCATCCATCCATCCATCCAGTCATTATATATATCCATCCGTCCGTCCATCCATCCGTCCAGCCCATGCTCTTCACAAGTTAGAGAAGGTTGGGTTGAACAGCATAAGGGGACATGCCAGTATCATGCAAGAGCAATTCTAAATGGCTGCATCCTGGTTCAAAGAAGAGCAAATGACTAAAAACATAAAATGTGTCTTGGGTAAAATGAAGCTGACTAGTGAATAAGCCCAGGAGCCACAGTCAGTCGAGTCGGATGATGTCTGGGAGGCCACAGGCCAGGCCTCTCCTGTTTGAGTGCAACGCGAGAGCTGGAACTCTTGTAGCTGCTGTAAAGTAAGTCCTCTTGTTTGGTTAGAAGATTAAACCACTGGAGAATAACTGCATTTTACACGTTATAAAACCCAGCAAGTCTGAAACTCTCTGCCATGGCCAGGCAGCCCAGTGATGAGCTGCATTTTCTGGGTCTTAGCCTACTTCCCAGCAGGAGGTGCTGTCTGGTATCCACCTTCCATTGGACACAGGAATTGCCACATTGGATCAGACCAGGGATCTATCTAATCCAGGATCCTGCCTCCAGCTGGGGCCAGCACCAGCTTCTCCATAGGAAGCTGCAGGGAGACCTGCAGTGGGCTGTTAGGGGCTAACCAGCCCCAAGGGAAAGATTCCTCCTAGCTCTCCATAGTTAGAGGCTGGCTTATGCCCTAGAGCCTGGAGGGTTATGTCCCATTCCAAACTGGATTTTTTTGCACATGGGAGCTTCCCGGGCTGAGGGAGGATGGTGTCACTTCGGTATCTCTCCATCTATCAGCATAGACCTTGTTAATAACAATACCTGGCTCTTACATAGCCCTTTCCATCAGCAAATCTCAAAGCACCGCACTATCTTATATGTATTTATCGTCCCACACCTTGTGTGGTAGGGCAGTGCTAGCCCCATTGCACAGCTGAGAACTGAGGCAGACAGACTAAGTGACTTGCCCAGTGTCACACAGGAAGTACAGGGCACAGCAGGGAATTCACCTAGCCCAGTGTCCTAACTAATAGGCAATGCTTCGTCTCCATTGCTCTGCACTGAGACAGACACCAGCACCATTCACAGCTATGGTGCTACTGGCATGTCTGAGCACTGGCCTGAGATGTGTTTGAAGGTATTTCCCATTGACCAGTCAAGTGCACCCAACCATGGCTAGAGTCACCTGGAGGGCCCTCCTGCTTGTGCGTCTTGGCTGGACATGACTGCAGAAGCAGGGGGAAATTGCTGTGGCTTGCACAGGACAGAAGTGGCACCTGCACTTTGCACTGGCCCCCTGCACAGGGGTGAATCTCATAAACACCAAGGTGCGTGGCCCTAATGCAGCCGAGATGTAAGCAAGTTGGGTGTTTGTCTGGGGGGAGTCTTCTTTCCCGTGTCCTGGAGAGACAGATCCCCAGAGCCCCTGAGCCGTGTACGCCCCTGGCGGCGTAGTCAGAGAGCACAGCTTACTTCTCTCATCCTCGGGTGCCACACGTGAGATGTGTTCAGTGGTAATGTCCAATTGCCGTAGATCTCCTCTAAGACATGAAACGAGGCTGTTAGACACGCAGGGATAACAGCACTCCAAGCCCTGCCCCCTAGGGCATGATTCACTGCTGTACTAGTCCTGTTTACACTGGTGCATCTCCCTTGAAATCTAGAGACCCCGCTGTGCTGGCACCGTGTACCCACGGAGTGAGGGCCGATCCCTGTCCCAAAGAGCCGCCCGGCGAAGGGTACATCTGCCCTGCAGGTGAAGGTGGGATTGTAACACTGGTAGCATATCTGGGTGAGCTTTAATCTTCCCAGCATGGGCAACAATAGCAGTGGAAATGCAACAGCCTGGACCAGCAGCCCAGGTATGTACACAGGGGCTCTGGTGGGCTGGTACTGGGATGGCTAGCCTGTGCCAAAGCCTGCACCGCCATGATCAATGTTACCCACGCCAGCTGGATTAAGGCTAACCCTGGCGTGCCTAATGGTGCTTCAATCACACCTTCATTTGCTGTGTAGACGTGCCCTAAATAGACCAGTGTGGGAGGGGAAACAGAGGCAGAGAGAGAGAAGAAGGAACTGGCTCCAGGTCACCCATCAGGGAACTGGGCACAGAGCCATGGCCTCCTGGGCTGGTGCCCTACCCACTAGACTATACTACCTCTTGATAGCTGTGCTTCAGCCATGACACTTGACACATGACACTGAGTGTTCTCTCTCTCAGGCGCTTGGCTGGCTGTTCCCGCTCACAGGCTCAAAGTCTAACTGACGCCATATATGGGGTAAGGCAGGAATTTCCCCAGCTCAGATCGGCAGCGACCTTGGGGGGTTTCACCTTCCTCTGTGGCGTTGGGGGCAGGTCGCTTGCCAAGTTCCTCTGGGTATTTCTCACTTAATCAGTTCCCTGCCACTCAGGGGCCTCGGGCACTGGTGCACCTCAGCCCCCCCTAGTTCGTGCCCATACTAGAACTGTCTCCTATGGGCTTGGTCCCCTTTTGGTTGTTGGGATTAGTGTGCAGGTCTCGAGTGGGGTTGTTAGCTTAATATGCAAGAGGTCAGGCTAGTGGAGGCCCTTTCAGGCTAGTGGAGGTCTGGTGGCCTCTTCTGGCCTTAAACGCTATGACCCTGTTGTACCCTTAGCTATAAGGGTTGTACTTGGAGGGGCTGTTAAGTGACTCATGGGCTTTACCACATGACCTGGTTGTAAACGAAGCTTCAGTTACCTTCTGGGGGACATTTCCATTTCTCTAGAGCCAGGATGGACTTGGCAGGAACCAGAAAGGCGAGTGCGCTTGCTTGAAACAGGGGGAGTCTGCATGAGCAAGAAGGAAAAGCCTCATTTGCAATTGCCCGCCGCTCTGCCTCGCCTTCAAAGCTTCCCGTGCAATGGTTCAACAGGGACCAACAGCCAAAAGAAAGTGTGGAGAACAATTGCCATAGAGTCAACCTACCGGATCCCCAGCGTGGTCTGGATCAGCGTGGTGATCCCGACGCAGGTGAAGATGGTGCCGATGAGCTGGCTGACTGTGTATTGGTCCTTTCCCACACACAGGGACTCTGCCAGGAGGAACGGGACGGCGATCGTCCCACTGAAACAGGTCAGGTAGTGCTGGAGCGGGGAAGGGAAAGGAGTCTTTGGTTAGGGCTTTCGGGCGAATCTGAGAACCCACCTTCATTCCCAGGGAGAGTGAAGTTCGCCTCTGCACAAGGCCGTGGTACCGCTTAAGTCCCAATGTGCTATGGGACTTAAGTGGTGCACTGCGACTTGTGCTGGACCTCTGAATGTCAGGGGTTTGCTCTTGCCACTGCTAATGAGACCGAAACTCAGAGTCACGTATAAGGGCACGTGGTATAAGGAAAACTGTATTAAAATTGTACAGCGATCACTTTAGATGTTCAATGGTGTCCTGGTCCTGCTTGCAGGCTAGAGAGCTCTGTAGGGAAGCGTGTGAGCCACTGTCAGTTTGCACCAGACAATGAGTAATACCTGTTTTAGGGAGTAGCCTGCTTTTTCTCTCTCTGGTTTTGTTTCTTTATGTTGGTAAGGGACTGGATTTTAAGAAATAAAGTGGTGTTACATTGCACCCTTCCAGAAAGATTAAAAACCATAGAATACACTAACCTCTGTGTGTATGTCATGACCGTAACAGGGCACTGGAAGCAAGAGAGTGGGGCAGTGCCCTCTGATCTCTCCTTTCTTACCTGAAAGCCAAGCAGGATGCAGAGGTACCATGGGGGCACGTCTTCAATTTTATAGATCATGTCGAATTCTTTCTGCTCCCTCCCTGTGCCTGTGGCTTGGCGCTGGAAATGGAGAAAGGATGATTTCAGCACCAGCAGGGGCAGAGAGCAGAGGTTGGCGGTTAGGCTGAGAAGCTTTGACAGAAATCAAATGTGAGCGGATTTCCTTGCTCCCCCATGATTTGGTCTCTGAAGCGATCGCCCCAGTGCAGGGAGATTTGAGACACATCTGCTATGCCCCGGCTGTCTTGGAGTAACATACTCACCCAATCTGTCCTGAGAGCCCTCGGGCCTGCTGCAAGGGCCACATTGCAGCTGGAGCCCCCAGCCGAGAATCTGGCTGGCCCCTCATAGGGAGCCCACACTGGAGCAATAGTTCTGCCCCCAGTGCAGTGTGTTCCCTACTCCATGCCCACAGCAGGGGAGGAAGGGAACTTAGTACCACCCTGTCCCACCTCTCATGCCCCCTTCAGACAGTGAGGGGCTAGCAGGGAGACGGGGCTGCATTCTCCAGTGGGATTCTGGCTGGCTCCTGCACGGGGGGACAAAGCAATCTGTTCCTTGCCCACTCGTGCACAGCCCCCCTGGGGCTGGCTCCAAACAGCCCCCTGAGATTCTGGGTGTCACCACTCAGACCCACACTGGTGTCTCCGGTTCCCTGAAGCCTCTGGTTCCACTGCGCTGCTGTTTCCATTAGCCACACATTCCTAGGGCCAGTGCTCAGAGCAGGCCGGGATTACCCAGCATGCACTGGGTGCACTTGCACAGGGCCCCCATCTCAAGGGAGCCTCCACCCACCGGAAACAAGCCCAATCCAAGCTGGAGTGGTGCTGTGACCCCGTGCGCCAGGTCACAGCACCACACGCTCCAATTATGACAGGGGAGCTGATGGGCCAAACCTGAGCAGCGCAGGGCTGGGGCGGGCGAAGGGAGTGAGCGGAGCAGGGTGGCTGCGATCAGGGGGAGCTGCCCTAGCTTTGGATGGGAGCAGGGTGCTGAGATGGGGGGAGGGGGTGCTGGTGGCCAGGAAGGTCCCTGAGGTGGTGGGTGAGGGGCTGGGGGCAAGTGGGTGGATGTTGGGTGAGTGGGATGTAGGTCAGGGCTGCTGGGATGTGTGGGGGCTGCCAAGAGAAGTGGGGGCAGACAGCTGGAGCAGAGCTCTAGTTTGAGGAAAGTGATGGGCCCCCTCCCAATTTCCAGAGTGCACAGGGCCCCAAAACTCAGTCAGTTGGGCCTGGCTCTGACCCTGTGTTACCCCATGTGCTACCCGGGAGTTCTACAGCTGTTGGCCCTTTGCCTGCCATTTCCAAAAGCTCTAGGGTTTCCTGGGCAAAGTGCAGGCTTGGCGTCTGAATTTCACATGCAAGGGGCAAAGGCCTCTCCAGGGGTGTCTTCTCTCCCGAGGAATGCTGTGCATAAGGATGTGGGGCAGAGTGGTGCAATCTACAGGGAAGAACTGCTCTCCTCTTATCCCACCAGCTCATTGGTAAGGGCCCTGCTGCTTGAGGGTTTTTGCCCAAGAAGGTAGCTGCCAGCTAGCCCTAAACCCCTGCAGCATTCCCTGTTGCTAGTGGGTCCTGCAGGGATCTGTTCTCAGCCCAACGCTATTCACTATCCTTCTCAGAGCTCTGGAAGGAGAACATTATTGCTGGTAAGATGGGCAGCGGACACACAAATTGGTGGCGAGATGGACCAAGGTCAGTTATACATCACTTGGTAAGCTCAGCTCATTTGACCAACATGCCTTTTGATACAGCCAAATGCAAGGGACGAAGAATGTGGGTCACGCTTAGGAGGAGGAACAGGATCCTGGAAAGCAGTGATGCTGCAGAGGACTTTGGGGGCAACAGAACTGAAGCTCCCAGTGCGATTCTGTAGCTAAAAGGGTGAACGTGATGCTTGGATGTGTGAGCAGGGCCATATTGAGTAGGAATAAGGAGGTGCTATTACCTCACATGGATTGTATACTGGGTCCAGTTCTGCTGGCCACATGTCAAACAGGATGTGGAGAAATTGGAAAGGGTGCAGAACAGAGTTACAAGAATGATGTGGCGTCTGCCAAGCCTGCCTTATAGCGAGAGACTAAAGAAGCTCAGACTATTTAGTCTGTCCAAGAGAAGAATAAGAGGTGAGTTGATTAAGGTCTATAAGTACCTGCATGGGGAAGAGATTTCTGACAGCAGAGGGCAGAACAAGGCATAGCAAGATCTAGTGGTTGGACGCTGACACTAGACAAATGCAGACTAGCAAAAAGGTGCTAATTTTTCAGTGATTAACCATTGGCACACTTGATCTAGGGATGTGGTGGATTCTGAATCACTTGATGTCCGTCAATCAAGACTGGATATCTTTCTAAATGAGACGCTACAGCTCAGCCAGGAATGATGGGCTAGATGCGAGCCTCACTGCCTGGGTTCTCCAGCCTGGGTTATACAGAGATCAGACTAGCTGATCAGAACGGTCCCCTCAGGCCTTGGAATCTGTGAATGTAGTCCCCTGAAGGCCCAGGAACAGTTGCCAAGACCCAGAGAAAAGATCCTCTGCTACCACCAAGCCTCTGGCTTCACTGCTCAGACCCAGTGCTTCATCCCCAATCCTCCTGCTAGCGTTACCAGCCCCAGTGATTTTCGACTCTCGCAGTTACAGCTGGTCAAAATACCTGTCACTCCCTCCAAAAAAATTCAAATAAAAAATCTCCCTTTGAACTCTTTTGTTCAGGTTTTTTTTTTTTTATCATCTTTAGGATGAAAATTTCCCAGGGAAAATTAAGTGAACTCTTGGTGTGTCGATTCAGTTTTCAAAAAGTTAAGTTTCTTTAGATGTGAAAGGGTCGTTGTTGTTCCACTCCTCCCGTGCCCAACCCCCCGTTTTGCCACTGAGTGAAATAGAATGCCACTGACAGGGGTTATTTCCTCCCCTCCCTTTTTTCACTCCATCCCTTTTCAAAACAGCCCCGACTTTGGGAACGTCACTGACCAACAAAAAGAAAAGTAAAGACCTGCTGTAACTCTGCCACATTCCGCAATGGCCTCAATGTTTGTGTTTCAGAGGGGAAGGGACGACTCTCCAGGGAGCTGGGAAAATACCCGGCGAGTCAGTGGGCTACAGGAGGGCTGCTGCAGACATCAATGGCTGCAGAGGAGAAGGCTCTCGCACCAAGCCAGTTGCACTCCATGGGAGTTTTTCCATTGATGCAATGGGCTTTGGCTCCAGTCCCACCAGTGGTGTGGTGCTGAGACAGGCCAGCTGCTACATGAGCCGGGGCGGGGGGCAACAGAGAGACAAGGAGATAGGGTGGGACGAGCCCACAATGAGCTTTAAAGACAAGGAGTGTCACTTTTTTAGGGGCAGATTGTGACGTGCTCAATGTGCCCACAGTGCCCCCCTTCCTCTCCTGTGGTGGCTACCTGTATCGCAGCTGGCAGCAATTGTGGGGCCACTGCCTGCCCTTGCACCCAGCTGGGTGAAGAAGGGGCGGCAGGGAGGCAGTGGGTGGAGCCTGGCCAGTGACATCCCCACAGCATGCTAGCTGAGCCTGCAGTAATGTGCACCAGGTAAAGGGCTGGCACAGATTGCCTCTTCCATGGAGCCAAAGGGGGGCAGTTTGTGATTCCTCAAGTCCCAGCCTGTCCTTGATCTGCTCCTAGGGCAGCGCAGCCATATGCCACCCCTCGCTCAGGGCTCAGCTGAGCCCTTCACCTAACAACGGACCCCTCCCTCAGCTAAAGCTAGTGGCAAGCTGCAGTCTCAGCTGCCTGGCATCCTAGGCAGAGCGCTGGTCTCACCTTGTCCTCGCTCTCCGGCTCCTTCCCATACGAGTTCTCGGTGATGATTTCGGGGATCCCCTCGTGCCGGGCGGAAGCTGCATTTCCATTCTGCATTTCCCCGAGGGACATGGAAGACAAAGCAAGTCACTGCTTAGAGAAACTGCTGGTGGAAGCACCATCACCAGGAAAATAAAAGATCACAGCGCAGAACAGGCAGCGCTGATTGGAAGGATGCCACTGTCTCCACCAGGCTGGTGGCTGTTGCTAAAAGCAGCTTGTCTGTTTTGGGAACCCAGAGAGACTCACCACAGCACTGGAGAGTGAAGAATCGGTCTTTGTTCCCCACGCAAAGAGCAGCCATCACCATCCAGTCTGAGTGGCTTTGATTGACATTACAGGGAGCAGCAATGTGAGACAGAACAAACGGAGCATCTCAGTGAGAGCACGGTATGTGTGTCTCCTCTGTGACACGCTGCAGCAGTGCTGCTCACACAACAGCTGCTGGCCTTGAAGCTGAGCAGATTAGGCTTTATCTAAGTTGTGCAGCTTTAACTATATGGGTTTAAAATGTTATCAGAGGCTACATCTTCACTACCCGCCTGAATCGGTGGGTAGAAATCGATCTCTCAGGGATCGAATTATTGCGTCTCATTGGGACGCGACAATCGATCCCCGAATCGACGCTTGTACTCCACCAGCGCAGGTAGGAGTAAGCGCCGTTGACAGGGGAGCCGCGGCGGTCGATTTGCCACCGTCCTCACAACGGGGTAAGTCGGCTCGGATACGTCAAATTCAGCTACGCTATTCGTGTAGCTGAATTTGCGAATCCTAAATCAATCCCCTCCCAGTGAAGACGTAGCCAGAGTGATATAGTTAAAGTGCTACAATCCCTCAATGTGGACGCAGCTAAACCAGTATAAATGCGCTTATACCAGTAGAGCAATCCCCATACAGGAAGGGGAATGAGCGATACTGGCATGAGACACCTTTATAATGGTGTAATTGTATCCACTCTAGGGTGGTACCAGTATAATTATATCAGTGAAAAGTCACACTCCGTAACTGTAATAGCTATATCAGTCGGTGTGTAGGTCAGGCCTTAGAAACACAAAGGTACAGTACAGAGAAATCAAATGGCAGTTACATAGCTACATAATATCCCTCCTTAAAATAAATGAATGGATTTAACAGTATTGTCACCACTTGTGTAGCACATTCAAAGACCTTTACAGAACACTAGTTAAACCTCAGAGCACCCCCAGGAGATAGTAGTGACCTATCACCCCCATTTTACAGATGGGAAATCCAAGGCAGAGAGTAAGTGACTTGCTCAAGGTCACCCAGTCCCTTGGTGTCAAAGCTGGGATTAGCAGCCAGGAATTCCGGGTGCTCAGATCACTCTCCCTTCACTAGTAACACTGACAGGGTTTGGATCATTGCTATAGAATATACTAGTGTTTAACACCCCTTCCTGCCCTCCCCCCCCCCCCCACCCAGGGGAAGGTGGATCTTGGATAACTGTTACTTTGTATTGTAAAGGAGTCACACTAAATCTGCCACAGTATGGGCCCACTCCTGCAAAGGGCTGAGCCTGCTGTGGGGTGCTCAATGCACTTCACACCCGGTATCTTCAGTGGCAGCTGCATGTGCTCAGCAGCAAACAGCATCAGTCCCTATATTACAGCAGCCCATACAAAATAAAGCCAAGTTCCTTGCAAATTTACCTGAGAAAAAACCCAAGAGTTCTCAGTTTCTTGGATCCCATTTCTCCGTCTGTGGTTCTTACCCTCTGGGGCCCGGATTCTGGGCTCTCTTCTCTCCTGGGGCCTGACTGAAGGGTCTGCCTGACCTCCAGTCTTGGCCTGATTATTAGAACCTCGCAAGCCTTTTGCTGAGTCCGTGAACACATAGTGGAGCTGCCAGGGTTCCCTGGGCCATGTCAAAGGGGGGAGCTGCCCAGGGTGAGGCAGGTGCCAAGGAGAGGAACCAGCAGCGACAAAACGGCATCACTTGAACCTCATTCATTCCGACTATTAAATCACTGTTTGATGTCAAGTGCTCCATTCCTGAGTGGCACAGTCACCCCTCACTGGGGGCCGAATCGCTTCCACTTCGCTTCTAAGCCAGAGGCGTATGTTGAATAAGTCAGTCCAAAGGGAAGCGCTTTGTGAAATCTGGCTTCCAAGAATGATCAAATGATAAGTTGCCTTTAACGTCAGACACAAGTCTAAGAAAGAACCTGTGATGGCTGCTCCCCTCCCCTTCTAACAACCAACACAGATAGCTTGCCACCCACTTCCCAGATAGTTACATCAAACACTGGTAAGCAAGGAAATGGATGCATTTGGGGAGAGGGAAGGGGAGGGAGTGAAAATATGGTAATAGCAAACAACATGTTCACCTTGGTTTGAGACAAATCTTCCGAACTGTTCCCCATTCTCCTGCAGAGTGCCACTGGGATTTCCAAGGGGACTTTGTAGAGTGACGCTTTTTATGGTCATGGGGAGGACTTTAGTCAATACACCCGACATTGTTCATGGAGTCAATCTATAACCACGGTTATTGGCTGCTGATTGTGAAAGAAATGAGAGCTGTGTTTTTAAAGATAATATATTAACTCCATTAATTATGCTTGGCATCGCAGGGGAATGATCAGCCTTTCCTAAACTTATCCGTTTTTCACAGCTCTTTTGTGAAAACATTAGAGTGCTGAGTTACTGTGTAACCGACTAGTTCATAAATGGACTGAATTACAGATTGCACTAATCAGCTCATCAGGTCTGATAAAGGAAGCACCATCCTGCTGAGCCAATGTATCTGCGCCAGCTCTCAGACTCTCTGATGGGTCAGCCCACTGGAGTGCCCCCAGTCAGAGGCTCTTAGATCTGTGTGTGGTGTACATTCATTGGTCAGGTGGTTTTGGTTTGGAAGTAGATTCCCCCCCAGATGTGACGTTCCACAATGCCGTGGGTGTCTGGATCTGGGGTTTTGGTTCAGGCCCAGCAGACTTTTCCAAATCCGGTCAGAACACCCCCGAACATCTGACACGTGCTGAACTCTGGACTGGCCACCTCTGGATAAGTGGTTGTTCCATGGCACTTCCTGTTACAGAGGATGGAACCTGGACAGGCAGAAAGAGAAATAACAAAAGGTACCTGGATATTTTAGACCCTAAAAGATGACTGCGTTCAAGTCTGGATCTTGGTGCCCACGACACCGTGATGCCTTTAGAGCCAGTGACGGGAGGTGGGGGGGACGTCTTAAAAGTGGGCCCAACATGGGCATTTCAGGTCTGCAGACACCACAGCTGTTTTACAAACAGATACGCCATCGGCCAGAGGACAGCCCCAAACTTTGGGGCAAGTCAGCTCTGGATTTGGGTTCTGATCCCAATGTCTTGGCTTGGACCATGCAGAAGTGTGGTAAAAATCACGTCCCTTCCCCCCCCCCCCCCCCCATGCCCAACATCATTGGCTTGGCAAACATTTCTAGTGTAGACCTGGCCTGTATCTCACAACACAACAGCCTCTTCCTTCCCATAAAAGCATCTCTCTCTTGAAATAGCTATCCCGACAAAACTCGTGGCTGGGTGGGAATCATTAGCAGAGATTCACCCCAGTTTATGTTCAGCACCAGGCCCTCAGCTTACCTGCCTGGGCCCCCAGAAAAGGGGCACAGCCCATTTCTCAGGGAGCTACGGCCACACACTCCTCCCAGAGTGACACACCCTTAAAGGCACAGCCTGATAATGCTGGTTCTAATCTGTTCCTGGACCTCAGCAGCTGAAAGAGGATGGAGCTCAGCTATTCTCAGTGGTGGCAGATGACAGAACAAGGAGTAGTAGTCTCAAATTGCAGTGGGGGAGGTTTAGGTTGGATATTAGAAAAAACTTTTTCACTAGGAGGGTGATGAAGCACTGGAATGGGTTACCTAGGGAGGTGGTGGAATCTCCTTCCTTAGAAGTTTTTAAGATCAGGCTTGACAAAGCCCTGGCTGGGATGATTTAGTTGGGGATTGGTCCTGCTTTGAGCAGGGGGTTGGACTAGATGACCTCCTGAGGTCCCTTCCAACCCTGATATTCTATGATGCTATGATTCTATGATGAAAGGCGGCACCATCATCCTGCTGTTTGGTGGTGCTGATCCAGTTCCCACTAGCTAAGCATCCACCACCACTACAGTAGATAGGCCAAGGACTGAATGTGCCGTGCAGAACAAACTCCCCTTTCACACTGGTGTTTCCAGGCCAGGGGTAAGGCACAATGGCTGGGAATATGGAAGATGCTTGTGCTGCCACTGTCCATGCTGTGAAGACCCAGAATCATTGGTCTCCAGGGCTATCCATCCAGTGTCTTTCACCATCTAAAGCTCCAGGGTGGCAGGAGGCTGATGGGAAGGTGTCAGCAGCCCCAGTGCTTGTGCTGCTGTTGGAATAACGTCTCTGTACCCGTGTCTATCCACGATTCACCCAGATTCTCTCTAGTAGCCTATTAGTTACAAAGGTTGCTATGAAATTAAGCATTAACTGCAACATTAGATGCTAACGAATGTTTGCTGATGGATGGGGGAGCTAATGTTTTCCAAGTCCCAGCTGATGACAGGGGCCAGGACTATGGGAAAGGGCAAAGTGTCACAGGGTCCACTCACTACTAGGGCACCTCCTCTTGGCTGCTCTGGGGACCAGCTCCTTCTGGGTCCAACACCTCCTTCTGCCACTCATTCACACACCTTGCCACCTCCCTCCCTCTCTGTGTGTGTGACTCAGGAGGTTCTCTCTTCATGGCTTGGCCCTCCAGCCTGGTCACTATAGTTCTCCCATTCTGGGGTTGCAAAGTCCTATTGGACGACAGTCCCAGGCAGTCTTCAGTTCCACTGTCCAGTCTGCATCACTTCTAACCCGGGCCTACCCTCTACTCCAGGATCCAGTCCAGGGACCCTATGTCTAGCAATTGTGGTCTGCTTTTTCCCAGACCCTGCTGCTATTGCCCTGGACTCCTTCCTACATCTTCTGACTCCTCCGGGTTTACCAGCCCAAACTCCCTTCTCCCAGGGGGTGATTGCAGACTACTTCCCCAGAAGCCCCTTTCTGCTGTGAACTTCCTGGCTTTATACCAGCCCCACCTGTTCCTTCTCAGCTAGGTTCCATCATCAATCAGCCTTTCAATCCCTCGCTCCCCCCAAGGTGCAGCCTGCTCTGCCTTGTGTGGGGTGGACACCCCATCACACACACAGTGGAATTAGTCACTGTTAACTGCATCACAAAGAGGAAACCTAGCTGTTGATACATCCAGAAAGATGGCAAATGTGGGATCTGGGACAATGATGGGCTGGGCTGCACAGCTGGGAATCCCATCTGGAATGAGAGAAGACCCATGGGTAGCACTGCAAGGCCCAGTTCTTGAATGGTGGGAAACTGACCTGAGCAAAGCACTTAAGAATGACCCTATAAGGGCTGGTCTACACCAGATTTTGTACTGCTGTAACTATAAGCAGCAGTATAACTGCATCCACACTAGAGGCTTGGAGTTATAGTGATACAAAGACCATGTATAGATAAGCCCCAAAGTACAATCCTGAGCTGGCAGGGATTGACTTGATGACCTAAGACATCTTCTCCATCTCTAATTTTTGGTGGCCACATTATCTCCTACACGGGGAAAAGCCAAGCTAGGGGGCACAAAACTACCAGAGTTGCTCCAAATCATTCCCTAAGAGGCTGGGAAGAACAGGGCTCCAGCTGGGGTTTGGCCCCCAAGTCTTGTAAATGTTGCTAAGTCCTGCACAGTTCTTTGGACACCCACAGAGGCCAATGCCATCTGCACAGAGGCCCAGTGCTTTTGGGTAGCTTCCTGCTCTGCTCCCACAGCCCTTGGCCATGCTGCCATCTGATCGCTCCTGGTCACTGCCCCTGAAGCCACCTGCAGAGGTCAAGTGACCCAATGTAAAGTGACGCTGCACAAGGCAGTGCTCCCCCATCTGCCTTGCCCACAGAGCCGGCTCCAGGCACCAGCTCAGCAAGCAGGTGGTTGGGACGGCCAAGGGGAAGGAGCGGCATGTCGGGCTCTTTGGCGGTAATTCGGCGGCTGGTCCCTCGGTCCTCTCGGAGGGAAGGACCGGCTGCCGAATTGCCGCCGAAGAAGAAAGCGGTGCGGTGGAGCTACCGCTGAATTGCCGCCGATCGCAATCGCGGCTTTTTTTTTTCCCCACCTCTTGGGGCGGCAAAAACCCTGGAGCCGTACCTGCTTGCCCAGCACTGCTTGGGCTGCATGATGGGAAGAGGAGTCAGGACTAGACCCTCAGAGGTATTTAGGCACCTAACTCATTGAGCATTCAGCCCTCTGGGACATGGTAAGATTGTACGTGCATGTAGTAGCTATTCTCAGGTAGAATGAGGAGGGATGTTATAATGGCTGTGGAGCATATTAGAACTTGACTTGACTTAACTAAGGCCTTGTCTACATGGGAAAGTTGTACAAGTTACACTGCTATAGTTATGCCGCATAGCCAGCCTCCTGTGTGGACACACTATTCTGGTATGAGTGTCCATAGAGGGAGTTATGATGGTAGAATTATAATGGTTTAAATTCACACCTTAGGTTATACTGCAAAACCTTCCCATGTAGCCAAAGCCCTAGGGCCTTATTCTCCTCTCATTAACACTAGTGTAAAACAGGAGCAACTCCATTGCAGTGTTATTACACTAATATAAGGGGGAGCAGACTCGGGCCCTCATTTCAGTTTGATGTCAGCTCTCATTCTGCCATAGATCATGGGTAAAATTTTCAAAAGTGCGTAAGTGACTTGGGAACCTAAATCCAATTTGCAAAAGTGCCTAATTCCCTTTGACTCTTAATGAGTCCCAGACTCCGAAGTGACATAGGCACTTTGGAAAATGTTACACTTTTTCTTTTGGTTTTGTAAATAGCTCTTTAAAGGGACAATGTAAAAAAAGTCAGAGTATGTGATGATCCCGACAGAGGATCTGCAAACCGTCTCATTTCATGAACTGGTTGAGCTATTCATTATGTACAGCATGCGTCGTAACATCAGATCCTTTCTTGGTTAGAGACCGGTGTATGAATCAGTCTAACTTTTTTCCAGTGAATGTGTTGGAGTGAATAATTTTCAGACCATAAGTCGATTGTGAACAGTTCACTCAGACTATTCTTTGATTGGAAGAGCGAACCATTTTAATCAGCTGCAAATGGTTGAGTCATTAAAAGTTGTTTCATGAAAGACTAACGAACAACACGCTTTACAGTGTGACTTTCCAGACGAGCACGCGCTTTGCTAAGCTGGGAACCCTTTCAGCACTTGGGAACACTTCCAAAAATGCCTGAACACGCACAAGCAGGGACTGATCCAGCCAGGTGCTGAGCGCCTCCAACTCCTACTGACAGTAATGAGAGCTGAAGAATGCTGTCTCAGGACGTGCTCAGCACTACACAAGCTCAGGCCAGGTCTCCCAGACTGCCCAGCTCCCACTGTCCTGAGCCTTTTACTAAGCCAGGCCCATGAGTAGGGCTGGTCAAAAATTTTCAATCTCAGCAGGTTTTTGACAGAAAATCGAGTTTTCAACTAAATAATTTTTCCCCCCACAGTGGCTGCTTTCCATGGGATATTTTGAGTTTTCATTGAAAAACTGAAAACCAAACACTTTTTGCTTTTCAGCCAAACTTTTTTGATTTTTCAACGCAATGTCAACATTTTCAAGTTTTCTTTAATGTTCATTGCATTTTTCTGTGGCAAAATAAACCAGTTTTCAGACCATAACGTTTTATAAAACAAACCATCCCCTGAAATGACAGCGCCATTCAGGCCAGACACTCGGCCAGCTAGAAATTAACTATGTAAAGCAGGAACCTAGAACAGGATCGGAACAACATATTAAACGCACAGCCTGCTCATCAGACTGCAGGTCTGTGAGCCACAACAGGAAGCAGTTAATAACTGGAAACATTCACAAAGGAATGACTCTCGCTGTCAGAAAAATCCTGCTGTGCAGGAAGAAGTGAACCAAGTTAGGTGGAAAAGGATTGAAACGTCCCCAAGTGCTGGGAAGAGAGGGCAGCAGGGTCACCTGTTGAGCCCAGGTGATGAGCAAAAGATAGGCAGCTTAAAATTAGATAGAAATAACAGGGGAAGAATAGCCAGGGGAAAACAATTGATCATACAGTGAGTAAAAGGCCCCCAAATGCACTTAAAACCCCTCCACCTAAACAAAGACAGAAAGTTTCCACACTGACTTAAGCCATCAATGCCCTTGTGCTCAGTTAGGTGGTGAAGGAAACACCTTAGCACTGCCAGGCAATGAGCACTAGCCCATACGAGAGAACAGCCTAGAAAGAGATTTTTTCAAACCACCTGAAACATATTTGCACCATGGGCGCCATAGGGTTGACAATCATTTAAATGACCTTCTGAGAATGACTTAAAGATGTGAGATACAATGGGAAATGATGGGCCATTGATTTATACTCATAGAGTTAGTAAAATGCATTATTTATAGAATGTACAGCTAGGAACCTGAGGAATTCAACAACAAACCTACATATGCCCCATGTCTCAATGTGGGAAAGGAAGTCAAAGGGACCTGTGAGGAGTCGGGGCTTCTAAAAATCAGACTGGATGTAACTATTTCAATATACTGAGCTTATATTAGATCTAGTGGGCAGATCCTCAGCAGGTGGAAATTGTCAGAGTGCCATTGACTACAGCCCAGCTCCAACAGACTTTGCTGAAGCTATGATAATTTACACCAAGGATCTGCCACCATGTGTTTCTGGCATTGGATTGATATATGGTATGTAATTATGTATGTGTGTTGGTTTATTTTAGGGTTGTCCATAAATAATTGCTGGGCTAAGAATATCATTTTATTCTTATAAAGCTGCCTGACTGTACATACCGTTTTGTTATGATAGGGTTGCCTGGATTTACATATTGGTTTGTTATTATTTCGTTGCCTGATTGTATATTTTGGTTTGTTATGATAGAATTGCCTGGATGTACATGTTGGTTTGTTATTATTGGGTTGCTCGGATGTACACGTTGTTTTCTTATTATTGGGTTGCCTGTCAGCCCTGCGGGGTTACGGGGACTGATCTTTTTTCATCAATAACAACGATGTAAAAGAGCCTGGAAGCATTTGTTTTTTGGGGGAAAGCCCAGAAACTTCACATTGGTCTCCTTTGATGGCCAATCTGCAGGCCAGGCTGACGGCACACGCTCGTCAGCTTAGACCTATTTGCCTATCTTGGCTGAGCAGGAGCAGAACTACAGCTCACTCTGCAGAGCCTTCGCTTTGTTTGGGCTTTTGCTTTTGGTGTCGCTAAGTCTTGTACAGGCTCTCTGCTCTTCGAAGCACAGGAACTCTGCCAAGGCAGCTGGCCTGCGTCGGTACTCCTCGTAGATCTGCTCTTCCCCAAATTCCCCCAGGTAGCTGTGGCACAGCTTATATAATCTACAAAGACAAGAGAAACAGAAACAGGAATTCACGTCATTGTTACGGCAGGTGCCGACAGGTGGCGCTATCACACACAGGACAACAAGTTGTTTGTCTCAGCGTGTGAGCTGTGCATGGAGTTGGAAGCAATGCGGTGTTGTGATCTAGTTTCTTTGCGGGCAGGGCCGGCTCCAGCATTTCTGCCGCCCCAAGCCAAAAAAAAAAAAAGCCGCAATCGCAATTGCGATCGGTGGCGGCAATTAGGAAAAAAAAAAAAAAAAGCCGCGATCGGCGGCGGCAGTTCAGCGGCAGGTCCTTTGCTCCTAGAGGGAGTGAGGGACCTGCCGCCCCCGAATTGCCGCAGGTGCCGCCCCTCTCCCTTGGCCGCCCCAAGCACCTGCTTGTTAAGCTGGTGCCTGGAGCCGGCCCTGTTTGCGGGGAGCTGTTGCAAACATCTAGCAAGTTTGCTCTCTGCCTTAATCTCCTGAGCTAGAGTTGCTCACTGGGGCTGAGATTTCTGCAAGAGGGGATTGCCTGGGTGCTGTGTGTGAGCACCGCCATTCATGGACTGGCGCAAAGAGTGTCAACAAACAAGTGACTCTACAAAAATATCCACACTCAGGGCCATGGATTTCTCCGCCAACCGGCATGGTTCTGAAATCTGCTACTGCTCGGCACAAGGTTGGCAATGTTCACCATGGAAAATGGGACTCAGGCCCAGACTCTCAAAGGTATTTAGGCATCTAAGTCCCACTGGGAGTGAGGCATCAAAACCCTTTTAAAATCTGGCCCTTGGGCACTTCTGCAAACATTACTCGCATCACAGTGCCAGGCTGGGAGCCAGGCGTGGGCAGGGACGGCTCTAGGATTTTTGCCGCCCAAAGCAAAAACAATTTTGGCCGCCCCCCCTGTTTTTTAATTACCCCACCCCCGGCCCCACCTCAACTCCGCCCCTTCCCCAAATCCCCCTCCCTGCCTCAGGAGGGAGGGGGAGCAGCGGCGCGCGAAACAGCTGTTTTGCGCGCCGCGGCCGCTCGGGATCTCCCCCTCCCTCCCTCCCAGGTTTGAGAGCCTGGGAGGGAGGGGGAAACTCCAAGTGGCCGCGGCCTGGAGGGAGGGGAGAAGCGGCGCCCGCGCCGCGGCCACTCGGAGTCTCCCCCTCCCTCCCAGGTTTGAGAGCCTGGGAGGGAGGGGGAAACTCCGAGTGGCCGCGGCCTGGAGGGAGGGGAGAAGCGGCGCTCGCGCCGCGGCCACTCGGAGTCTCCCCCTCCCTCCCAGGTTTGACAGCCTGGGAGGGAGGGCGAGTAGCGGCGTGCGAGCGGCAGCGGAGGTGAGCTAGGGCGGCCGGGGCACATTTTTAGGGGCGGCATTCTTGCTGCTCAGCAGGAAGTGGGGGCTCAGGCTGGTCCCTGCCTGGAAGCGAGAGCCCCAGGGGACCGGTGCAAGCCCTGTTTCCATTTCCTTTGGAAGGCACCATTAATAGAGCCTAGTTTGCCACTGGCAACTCATTTAGCATCCAGAAAAACAGCCAGTTGGCTTCCAGGGGGGGTTGTTCCCCCACAAATACAGCAGGGAATTGCATTTGGTATTTCAAACTTTGCTGCGCCCCCCCCAAGGCTACTCCTCCATTAACACGCTCCCCAGCCCCCCACTCATGTTTGCCTGACTCTGACGGTGGGCTTACCTTGCTGGCCATGGTCCACCCGTCATCATCACACTCATGGTCTCCTGGCTCTTCAGGCCAGGCCCGGCGAAGCGTTTCACTCCCCCCACTTCTTGCACTCCATAGCTGGCGAGAGAAAGGGAACAGTGATGGTCACACAAACCCCAAGCCCCCTGGGGAAGGGGAGTGTGAGGCCAACCAGTTGGTGGTTGGGGCTGGTGAGGGGAGGGCAGCCCAGGCCTTTCCTCTGATTACAGGGGGGCCTGTGAGCAGGAATCTATTAACCCCCTTGTTTATGTCCCTGTTGTTACGTGTCACTGAGCCTTGGGGATTTGCCTGCAGCTAAATAAAACACCCTCCCTGAGTTTGGCTTGAATCTGAACTTTGATCAATTGCAGAGCTGGGCTGCAAAAGCCCAAAGCCCAGAGCTGAGGCCTCAGGAGCTGTGGAAACGGGCAGCTCCAGAGCTGAGCGGCACAGCTGGCCCCTGCCTCCAGGAGGGGCTGAATTGCAGCCCTGGATCCCAGTGTTCTGAGTGCCGGGGTAGGGCAGGACTGAGCCTCACACAACAGGTCCCTCTCCAAGGGCAGGGCTCTGTCCCCTGGCACCCGCGGGTGAGCTAGAGGGTGTGCGGAGGGGCCACAGCGTGGCTGGAGGCCGTAGGCAGGGCTGTGGCAGTCAGCCAGGATGGGGAGCACACACTGGAGACACACCTCTGCCAACTGTGAGGGTGCTGCAGCATGCCTCCCAGTCTACACCCAGGGCAGGGGGTGCAGCTCCCTCCCCACTGCCCACTGGAGATCTCACACTAGGGTTACCATATTTCAACAATCAAAAAAGAGGACACGGGGTGCCGCCCTAGCCCCGCCCCCTCCCACTTCCCGCCCCCCTCAGAATCCCCCTACCCCCTACCTGTCCCCTGACTGCCCTCTCCTGAGACCCCCCCACCCTAACTGCCCCAGGACCCCACCCCCTATCTAAGTCTCCCTGCTCCCTGTCCCCTGACTGCCCCAACCGCTCTCTACACCCCCTTCTCCCGACAGCCCCCCCCAGAACCCCCGACCAATCTAACCCCCCCATTCCTTGTCCCTTGCCTGCCCCAACCGCTCTCTACACCCCTTCTCCTGACAGCCCCCCCCAGAACCCCCGACCAATTTAATCCCCCCAGTTCCCTGTCCCTTGCCTGCCCCAACCGCTCTCTACACCCCCTTCTCCTGACAGCCCCCCCAGAACCCCCGACCAATCTAACCCCCCCGTTCCTTGTCCCTTGCTTGCCCCAACCGCTCTCTACACCCCCTTCTCCTGACAGCCCCCCCAGAACCCCCGACCAATCTAACCCCCCCTGTTCCCTGTCCCTTGCCTGCCCCCCTACCAGGCCGAGGGAGAGCTGCGGGCCCATTTCCCAGGAGCAGGGCTAGCTGTGTCATAGTGGGTCACGTTTCAGCAGGGAGAAGAAATTCCCCACCCATCTTGCAGGACCTGTACAGTGCCTGGCTTCCTGGTGGCTCTCACATGGGGCTGGTCTACATGACAGCAAAGCCCAGACTTGCCCCCGTAGAGAGGAAGGATGGGCCAGTGGTCAGGGCGCTGCCTAGGACTCAAGAAACCCAGTGTCAGTTGCCTGGGCTGTCTCTGGGGCAGCAGAGCCCCAAAGGAGCTGGCACACTCGGGTCTCGGAGTTTGGGAGGGGCTGGCCCGGACGCTTGTGGCCTGGCTCATGGGCTGGGCTAACACTCCGAGAAGCAGCCGCAGGCCTGCACTGTTGTTTTGGTCACTGGTCGGCTCACCAGGCCAAGGGGCCAGCAGAGCCCCTCTCCCAACCAGCTGCGATCCAGGCTGACCGAACAGCACCGACAGCCTTGTCTGAATGGGTCAGGTGTTTGGGGCTGGGACATCAGGCCAGCCGAGACGGCAGCCACCTTTTCCAGTGAGAAAGGCCAGGGAGCTGCTGCCCTGAGTGGGGAGACCCCAAGGCTGAATGATGCTGGGGAAATACAAAGCCTACTCCTCTGTCACCAGCCTGCTCGGGGCCCAGTGCTGCCAGTGCTGAGCACCTCTGGGAGACACTGTTCACCCAAGTTCCTGGTGTCTTCCATGGGTGCTGAGCACCTTCCAGGATCACGGTGCTGTGCCTAAGGGGCCATGGCGCCAGGAGCTGTGCTTAAGGGCGGTTCCCCGCCCACCATCACCCTTTGCTTTGGGCTTGGAGCACAAGACTCCCCAATCTAAAGAAATCCCGCTAATCCAAGACCTGCCTTGATCATCTGTGCTGTCTAAATATGATCTCCCCCAAGCCATTCTAAGCTCCCCCTGGACTGCTGAGGACTGAGTTTCTGTAGGGAGCCCAGTGCCCTTCCCATTCCCAGCTGACACAGGCATCTCCCTGGAAATGCTCATGGGTCTCTCTGAGTTTAGCTTTGCTGGGTCCTGAAGTGCTGCTCAATTCCTTTCCGGGGGCTGAGGAGGAGAGCAGGCCGTGCTACGCTGGGCAGATATACTGGCCACCATGCACATATGATGGGCTCAGATCAAAGCGTGCACTGACTCACTTTTCCCAGCTCTGCGAGCAGCTGTTCTCCAGTGTGTCCACGTATTCGGACTCGCTCAGGCGAGCGGCCGGCGCTTTAGCAGACGGCCGTTTGGATTCTGCTTTTGTCAGGTATTCCTGCATCTTCAATACAAGACAGAGAACGATCAGTCTGTGCCAGCTGAGATTGAAATAATATTCAGGAGGGAACACTGCTCCGTGAAGCATGGTGGGGATGTTAGCAATGCACAGCCCTGCTCTGGTCAGGGGACGCTCAAACCCACTTGTCTGAATGTGCTTCTAGTGCCTAGATTTTTGTGGAAGAGAAACACCGAGCACATGTGACAGTGCACACACAAACAAACCTGCGGGCTTTCATGGTGCTTAGCCAGGGTACCTCCCCCATATATTTAAATTACACACACAGGGCCCAATCTTCCATACTGATGTGGCCCCTTGAAAACATTCTGCTGGTGTAAACAGATGATAAATGACTCCCAGGGTCTCCTGGCATAAGGGGGTTCCTGTGTCATGCCTCTATGCCTGCCCCCTTCCAGCCCCTGGTGTAAGGGTCATGGTTAAGGCCCTGCACTCAGAAGAGCTGGGTTCAAATCTTGGCGCTGCTAGAGCAAGTCACTGACTCTTCCAGACCTCGGCTCCTGCTCTGTGGAATCAAGTTGACAAGTGTCTGGTTTTCAAGCGGAATGTCCAGCTGAAAAGGGAACCGGGCAGCATCCAGTCAGCTATGCTGACCGGACGCTAAAAGTCCAGTTGGCCGCAGTAACTGGCCTTTGCCACTTAGGGGTAGGAAGAGCAGCAGCTGCAGCTGGAGCCACATAGAGGAGCTGCTCTCCGCTCAGCTGCTGACACCTGACAGAGCAGTGGCTGGCTTCCAGACCGGGCTCCAAGAGGTAGATGCCACTGCCTGGTGGTGGTGGTGATCCTGTCTGCCCCCCCTTCTGCCCCGATTTCCCCACCCCAGCCCCTTGCTCCAGAGAGCAGCCCCCGCTGTGCCCCAATTGGGCAGGCTCCGCGTCAGCTCCTCCCAGCCTGGCTCTGCAGGCAGCAGGTGAGTCCCAGGAGAGGGGGGAGTGAGTGAGGGTGTGTGTGGAGAGTGAGCAATGGAGGAAGGGGGAAGAGGAGTGAGCAGGGATGGGGCCTCGGGGGAAGAAGTGAGGCGGGGGGCTGGGCAAGGGTGTTCGGTTTTCAGCAATTAGAAAGTTGGCAACCCTACTGTGGAAGGATCTGTCCCTTCCCCTTGGGATGCGCGGAGGAGACACCCAGGAGGCAGTCAGACCTGCACTGGTGCAGCCATGCCAATACTAGCTAGGAAGCCCCACCAAGCCTGCCCCGGTCAATGGGGCTGCTCAGGAGCGGCTCCTAAAGCCAGCTTGGCTGCTTCTGTCCTGCAGTTGCTAATGGCATCCAGCCAGCACGGGTGTAATGATGGGGGCTTGAGGAAAAAATGTCTTTCCCCTCTTCCCAGCTTTTGTCTGGCTCCTTCCCCCTCCCTGTGCCAGCTGCCTAACAGCTGCTGGGCTCGGCCAGCCCGTCTCATCCGTCCCCAGCTGGGCAGGCCGGAGATTGCAGCTGGGACTCCTAACTAGGCAGCTCTGGCTCTGCCCTGGCCTGCCTCAGCCACCCCCCGCTGAATGGGGGGATTTGGGCCTAGGGAAGGCAGGGCCCGGCTGGACAGGCGGGGAGCGGAGCACACTGGAGAGGACTCAGCGGCTAGCAAAGCCACCAACCATCCTGCAGGCCTGGCCTGCAATTGCAGCTGGTGGCCACTAGGGGCGCAGTCGCAGGCAGGCAGAAGACCCCTTTCTCTCACCCTGTTCTGCACCCCCTGCTGGATCCAACCGGGGAAGCAGCTGCTGGGGGAGCAGGGACCGAAGGGGAGCAGGGAACAGCACTGCCCCTAGTTTCCCCTCAGGCACCCGCCAGCATCTACCTATCTCCCTAGCACCCCGGCGCTCTCTAGAACACACGCCCCTGCTGCCAAGGTTTGTGCAGCTCCATGCATGGCCCCTGCCGCTGCTGGGCCAGGGCCTGTTGCCCACAGATTGAAGCTGAAAGTTAGCTGGGCAGTCTTTTCAAATATGCAAATCAGCTCGTTAAATAATCTGCCAAAAAGTGTCCACGTGTCCCCTCCCTCCAAACCCATGGGGGAAGCGGTGGGTGCGTGAGGGACGGACGGATGGATGCACAGGCCGAGGGACTGGTGTGCAGCGACGCCTCCAGCCTACTTTGCATGTGAGTGGGGGCAGGATCCCCGTCTGCAGCGTGGTCCTTGAACACTCGCCCAGAGTTTCCTTTCTTTCAGGCCAGAAGCTAAAATAAGTTTGCATCCTCCCCTCACATACCAGTAAGGCTCAGCTGCAGTGGGCATGCAGGGGCAGCAGCAGGCCACCTGTTAGCAAACGTTTGAAGCAAAGCCCGAGGCCAACAGAAAACCAAACAGGTGTTGGCCCTGAAGGATGGCAGATGAAAGAGACTGCCGGGGGGGCGGGGGGGGCGAGGAGGGAGGGGAATGATGGAGAAGAGAGAGCTGGGCAAAGAGATAGGAAGACAACAACCTGCATTGGATGGCCTAAGGCTCCTTCCTCGCTAATTCTTATGAGCCCTGTGTTACCCTGCCAAGCTGAAAGGCTAGGTATTGAAGGCTCAGCACTCACAACAGAGGTGAGGCTAGCCAAAGGGACTGATTTATCAATACCCAACATGCCGAGCTGTTTGGAAAAGCCTGGCACAAGAGCCAAAAAATAGCTACTCTCATGGGCAGCTGCGGCTCAGCTTGTCTTTCCTCTGCACGGTCGGAAAGGACCTGTTTCAGTGCCCACGGGCAACCCTGCCGCAGCCCCAGGGTGTCAGTGACCAACTGCGGCTGTTTGCTGCAGATGTGTAATGAGTTTGGTGGGCTTCAGGCTTAGCTCTCAGCAACAACCCCTGTAACTCAGAGCAGTTACAGCCATGACTGGCTTTCTCGTTGGGTGGCTGCTCTGGGCCCAGGAACCTGCACCCCCCACTCTCCCGTAGGAGTGGTCCCTCTGGGCCAGGACTGAAGCACATGTGGGGAGGCAGGGCATGATGGGAGGAAGCTTGCGCTGCTCTAGGGGGATGTCAGCCCAGCACAGAACACACACACACACTTGGAGCCAGGCATAGGCACTAGGGCTGAGTTCCCATTGAAGTCAAAGGGAGTCAGGTGCCTGAAGACCTCTGAGGAGCTGAGCTAGACCACTAAAGTGTTCCCAGTGCAACAGTCTCTATCGATGAGCCAAGTCCAGGGATTGGGGGGCTCCAGTACTACATCAGGGCAATGTGGGCTGGATGCTGGATGCAGCAAAGAAACCCTTTCATTAGCTCATGGGCAGAAAGGCATTGGGCATAGACACAGCAGCTGATCAGTGATCAGGGCTCCTAGGGGGGTCTATGACCAGCTTTGCCACTGACTTGCTGCATGAACATGGCCAAGTCACCTAACCCTCTGTGAGATGGGGAAGCAGTGCTTCCCTACCTCCCATGGGGGTTGCAAGGCTGAATTCCTGGGTAGGAAAGAGCTGTGAGATCTCACCCAGAAGTGGCTGTAGTCAGACTCGCACAGGGCTGGTATCGCTGGACTGGGAGCCACAGCACTGCAGCCTGAGCCAGCGAAGGCTATTGAAAGCAGCTGTGTGGCTGTTTTCTAGGGGATTTTCTCCCGGGACGTTCTGCACCTGCAGGCCTCTGGTTGGGGTGATTTGCATAAATCCATTTTTACCCTCTAGCGGGAAAACAGTCCGCTTTGGGACGGGTGTGAGCCAGCTGTTAACGGCAGCATCCTGCCCCTCTCTGCAAGAGGAGGTTTTCTTTTTAATACACCAGGGACATCCTCATGTAGATTTAGCTTCTGCAACTGCCCATGTTGGAACGGCAAGCTATGAACGCCTTGCCCTGGCGTCTCCTGGGGATCTGGGCTCTCCTTCATTAGCTCCTGTGCATTAGCTCCCTGAAATACAGGGACACAAGGCCCCCAGCAGTTGCTCCTGCCTTGGAGTTCAACGTGGATATGCTGCTTTGCTAAGGAGATCAGCCGGAGGAGAGCAGGACCGCCAGGAGCCCAGGGAAGGCCCAGTGCTTCCGCTCAGGACAGGTCACTGGTAACTGTATGTCCATTCCCACCTAGCTTTTGGGGGCGGGAGGGAGCGAAGCTTAATTCAGTCATACTTAGGAAGCACCTTGAGAGCTTTGGATGGAAGGTGCTGTGCCATTGTTAGGACTGAACATTTGTTTCACAATGGCGTGATCTAAAGGGCATTGAAGTTAGTGGAAAGACTCCCCTGGACTTCAGTGGGCTTTGGATCAGCCCAACATGCCCAAGGATGCACCACTTGTCTACTCTAGCCTTTCCCCCCTAACATGTTTTCCCACCATCACTAACTCCAGGGCAGCTCTAGTGTAGACAAGGTGCTGAGGTTTAACTGCTGTGTTGCCTAACCCTGCTCAGAGCAAGTCTAGATAAACTCATCTCTGACACCCATGAGGAACAGATCTGCCGAGTAAGAAGCTGCACTTTTGCAGAGTTACTTTGCAGAGCAGAGCTGCACTTTAAGGAGGTGATTTGGAGTAAGTTTTTCTGAGCATGGCATATGGCATTTGGATGGGAAAGTCCCTGAATGGGCTGAGAGAATTAGGTGTCTACAACATAAACTGTGCCTCCGAATAACAGTGGGTGCAAAATTGTGTTGGGGGCCAGGCTCTCAAAATCTGGCCTCAGAGTGCCTTGCTGAGCCAGAAGATTATTACTGCAAAGCGGTGTGAGATGGTTTACAGCCAGGCACAGCAATTTGTACCCAGTCCACAACGTCAACCATAAACAATGAATAAAAGGCCATTAAATCTGGGTCACATATTACAAGTCACTTGCATCAACTGTGGAATTTATACCAGAGGAAGGGGAAAAATACCCAGTAGGATCCAATTGCAGGACTGAGTCCTACATCTCTGGCCCAGGAATGCCTGCTTCACGCCAGTGACCCTGAATGGATATTGTTCCCCTGGCTTTCCCCTGACACTGCCCACCGCTGACCCATTCCTCTTCCCCCACAGTTCCTAGGAATGTGGGCAAGGGAAGCAGCTCTGGCAAAAATTCCTTTGCCAAGATTTTGGAGCTGGATTCTCCTCTTAGCTCCACCTGGCAGATCCCAGCTCTGGTATTCTGCTCCCCCTCCATGCTCTAGCTCTCAGCGCGTGCCCCCTCACTCCCTGTGCAGCAAAACCAGTGTGCTTCTGTGATGGGCAGGGCCCATCCCAGTGCTGGAGGGGGAGGCAGGGCTTGCCCCACAGAGCTTTAGGGCTGGGTTACTCTGTGCTTAGTCTCTGGTCATGGAAGGGGAGAGCCTGATCCAACCCACCCATTGTGCCTTCAGAAGTTCCTCCACAGGACAACCAAGAGGCCCATGCTCCTCTGGCTGGCAGAAGGGTTGGGGGCATAGGCAGCCTCTCTGTGCCATGGACTCCCCGTCAACCAGGTGGAAATACCGGTAGCAAAATGAGGTGGGCAGCATGGGAAATCCCTGTGTAAGGATCCTGCAAGGAGAGAGGGACTGTCTTCTTGTTCTCTTTGGGGTCCTGGTCCATGATGGGGGCTGCTATGTAGTAATAGTAACAACAACAACAACAATAATAAAATAGAGACTGTAGTAGGTCTTGTCCATCTCTCCTTTTGCTCATACATTATAATACACTGACTGTAATTACACGGAGTTGCAGTGTAATGCTAGAGGGTAACCCGGGTACTTCACCGTCTGGGTATAGGATTTCAGGCTAGGTACCTGTACCCAAAAGTACCGTTTCACAGTTGTTGTAGTGTCATGTGTTAAGAGTGACCCTAAAAGGGTAACAACAAGTAATTGAGTCATGGAGTTCACTTGCCTGTTAATAGTATCTCCATGTATTGGAAGCACAACCACACTATAACTACACACTAATTACTACAGTGTAGCTACAGTCACTGTATTATAAACTTCAGTGTAACTACAGTCACTGTACCATCAGGTGAACCCTCAGTTCTGTGATCCACTGGTTTGCTTCAGATTTTAATGTGTCTCTGTGTGGGCCCTAATGCTTGTGGGGCGGGACTCACCTGGAAGGCTATCACTCTGCAGGCATCGCAGCGAAGGTGCTCAGGCATATGGGCAGAATAGGCTTCCTCAGCGTTGAAGTGGGGGGACGTAGCAGAGAAGGACGTCTCCGAGACTGGGTCCGAGTCCCCGAGGGGGCTGCTGCAGGAAGAATGCTTTCTGTCATCTGCTGCTCTTAGATCAAAAAAGGTTAGCACCAAGACAGCCGACAGCAGTGACTTCATTTCCCCTGCTCGGAGAGCCCCTCTCAGGAACGTACTGAGAAGGGAGAGAGACTGAATGCGCTTAAAGGAAGCAGCAGGTCAGCAATAAGCAAACCCTTTGGGCCAATGAGAAGTCACTGACACTTCACCAAGGCAGCGTCACCCTCTGCACAACCCGCTTTGTTGTAGTTTTTTTACCCAAATGAAAACCCGGTTGGTTAAGGCCCCGGTACAAACCCCTGGGGGGCATTGGTGCAGCTTTCAGCTGTTTTCCCATTCTTCAGTCATATGGCATTTGTGGTGTTTGGGGGTCACTTGTGGCCATAGTTCTGCTAAATATAAAGACACAGACGCATGAAGGTGTTACAGCTGGAAGTCCTACGAGAGCAACCAGACTGCTTCCCTTGGGCTGATGCAGGGTTGAGCTCATTAGCTAGCCTCCTGGCTGGTCTAGGGTTAAATGTCCCCAGGCCTCAGGTTTCCACCCCTTTCCTGGGAGAGTGTATTCCTCTGCCTCATTCACTAACCCCTAGGAGTGTTTTCAGCTTAATTCCATCCCCTGACCCCTAGTTCTGTCCTCTGGATAAATAATGCCACCCTAAATAATTCCACACCCCAGCCTGGATGTTTGAACACTTCCAAGGTTTGCAAAGAGTTCTCAAGATCCCACTTACAAGCTGGCCACTCAGAAATCCTTTAATCTCTCTTTGTCAATCAGCCCCCCAACAACCCCCTGACTAGTTGATTGTTCTTCCCTGCTGCATTCCCTCCACTTTCTCCCCCTGTGTCTCCCCGGTGCCATATAGGAAGTGACAGCTTGTGTTGCTTTTCTGGCGGTGGTAACGCATGGCTCACTTTCTCTTTGGCATCAAACTTTGCCTGAGCCCAGCCCTGCGGTGCTGAATCAATGGGAGTGGTGCCTGATTAAGGCCTGCAGAATCAGACCCCAAGCGTCGCTCAGACAGTCTGCGTCTCCAACAGGTGAGGGATGGGTTCATTGGGGCACCTAACTCCACTAGGCTCTGTGGACAATCACAGCCTCTCCTAACAAATGCTGTTCCATGACACAATGGCCTCAGCTGGAACAACCTAGTGCAGTCCGTAGACTTTGCTGGAGCTGCCTGATTTACACTAGCTGGTGATCTTGTGTTTCGACTGAAGCAATCAGGCAGCTGGTCAGTGTATCCTGAATTCTGTAACTATCCTCAGGAAATCCAGGCTTTATTAATTCACCAACTGCTGGGGGGTGGATCTGGGCACTAAGCACAAATCCATCATAGCCTCCCCCCGCCCACCTCCAGCTCTTCTGTCCAAACTCCCCCCATGTTCTCACATTTGTATGGCAGTTAGTGCTCTGCCCCCTTCGCTTTAGCTACAAGAAGCTCCCCCCTCCTGCCCCGGGCTCACCAATGTGCACTAAGACGTGGCAGGCACCTTGCTCAGAGCTAAAAGTGCAAGGAAGGGTTAGCCCGGTGGTTGCAGGCCAGGCACGATCAGCTGACTGGCACAATTCCTAGCTGCACTAAGGCAGTTCAGATCTATCTTTGTGAAATTTCAGTCACCTCCAGGTAAATCAGCAGATCGGAGGAGCAGACTTGCAGTTATATTGCCCGCGGGGAGAAAACCACTTAGAATCTTAAGGCTTGAAAATGTGGGGCCTGGTCCAAGCAAACATAACCCTTCCCTTCCACGCAGCACAGCACACACTGAGGGCTTGGCTCTACAGCTGGCTCAGATACACAAAGGAAAGGTCAGCCTGGCTCAGAGGGGCACAAATGGAGCAGGCTGCTAGTGAAGGGAAGACGGCAGGTCAGTGGCCTCTGTGAAATGAGTTGGCAGGTCTCGGTTCACAGATCTGCTGAGCATGGTATAAGAACCCATATAGAATAGAATACAATAGCCAAGTAAAGCATCAGGTGGCACCATTCCTGGCAGTCGCTGCTCTTTCCAGGTGGATGGGTTTTATTTTTGCTTAAACCTGGGTCGTCCCCCCCAAAACCTCCTACCTGCACAGCTTTCAGTGCAGAATCAGGACCTGCATAGCTTTGTGCCTCAGTTTCCCCATCTGCAAAATGAAAATAATATGCCACTTAATTATCTTCCGAGGCATTGTGGGGCTTAAGTCATTTCTGTTTGTGCAGCCCAACAGAAAGGCAAAGAAATAATAAAAGAAGAAGGAGCGAAGCTCTCAGCACGAGGAAGAGCCTGATCCTGCATATTTTGCCTACTCAAAACACCCTATGGAGTGGAGCAATACAGAAATGCAACAAGTATCGGTTTAGTCTGGGGCTGTTCCATGCAGTATTGTATTCTATTTCGAGTCTTTCTGGATTGTCTATTAATGATGTTTTCTGTCACGGTCCAGTCCTGCAAACGGAGGTGAGACAGCTTCCAGGACCAGCCCCTTAATGGGGACAGAGGCTGACCTGGGGTAGCAAGTTGACAACCAAAGTGCCCATGGCCCATGGAAATCCACAGGAAGCTTTTCATTGGCTTCCCTGTGCTTTGGATCAGCGCTTCAGTGAATCGGCCTGTACTGTTCAGAAGAATTGCATTCAAGTCGAACACATCAGGAATCTGCATCACCATACCGCGCCCCCCGTAAGGCGCCTTCGGATACAATTTTACACACATGATTCATATAATGGTTTCAAATCTCACCACTTTTATTGCCCTTTATTGCACTTGTTTTATGCATGTTAGAGAAAGGTTCCTTTAGACCCACGAGCAGATCAGGGTCCAGTGTCCAGTCCTATCTCATTGCAGATATAACCTCTGCGTTACAAAGCAAAACAAAGTATTCAACACTAGCTATTTTGTTCAGTGTCTTCATCTTCTCAAATGTATACAGAATTTTCCCAGAACAGGTGAAAGACACAGATACATCAAAGGGAGACAACAAGACATTTTTAGCAGGTCCAACTGAACCTATATTTCCAGCTTGCTGGGCAAAGCATATTCTCTGGAGAGAAGAGGGTCTGGCAGTTCATAGCGTCAAATGTCACTCTCGATGCTTTTTTCTGGCACTGCACGTGATCACATTTAAAAAACAAAACCAGATTAGCACCAGTAGACAACTGATCAACTCTTGCATTTATTAGGAATCCAAATATTGATCATGCCATATGCTGATCCTGCAATCTGACCCACAGACCAGAGCACCTGTGAAGAATCTTGATGTCTGGACTAATGTAACCCTAATTTATGCCCCCTCACCTGCTACGCGAGCAGATCTGATTGCACAAGCAGGCCCTCCAGCAGATGAACCCATGCTTGCCTTTGGAAAAAGCCTTCTGGTTTTTTTATTCCCCAGATGATGAACCCGTTACACATTTCTTCGCTTTGTTAAAAGCTGACAATGTTCTGCAGTGTGGATCCTGCAGTGGATTCACTCCAGGCTAACATACTGTAACTGAGAGCAGGTTGTGGCCCTCAGTGTCTGGCCCATTTCTATAACACCAGATATTTCACTTACATTTGTCAAATAAGGGGGGAATTTTCAAAAGCTCTCTGCATTGGCCTAACCCTGCTCCCTTTGAAATGAATGGGAGTTTTGCCACTGGCTTGAATGGAGAGTGGAGTTAGGCCAATCAAAACTGAGTGCATTTGAAAATCCTACCCTATATATCTAATGACGAGCCTGCCCCATTGTTATGTGGTCACCTAATGACTGACCCTACTGCAGTGCACATGAAGATGGTGGAATGGTTCCTGTGGGAGCCTCTTCAGGCATAAGTGGCTTTCAGATCCCAGCTTTAACTGTTGCATTTAACATAGTTATTGGCTTTTAATTTCCCTGGTTTAAGAGAAAAAAGAAAATATTTGAAAGCCTCTTGAGTAATAAAATCTCATGCTTCAGAGCTGCTGCTGATCACTGATAGGGTCAGGAAGGACACTTCTCTCCAGATCCATCACTGAACATATGATATTATGGGAGGGAAGGGTGCTTCCTTTATTGGATTTAGGGTACTCATAGACCTATGGCTTGCCATAGTGTGGTATGTTGCCCTTTGCTTTGAACAGGTCAGCTTGCCATGGAACTAGCATGTCAGGCGTTCCAGGATGGATGCAATTTAGAAGGCTGATCAAGCTTTTCCCTGGCTGCTATCCATGATAAACAGCAAAGGGATGAAAAGTTAAGGTGGCTTAGAAGGCTGGCGAGGGTTGTCGAGCTGTGCTTATCTGCAGTGAACTTTCCCGAAAGCTCTGCAGTAGGCACAAAAAGGTGCTATCTATGATACCTGCAAAGGTCTCGTGGGCTCATATGTCTCGTTTTCCTCCTATAGATTTCCCTAGAGATATTGATCCCCATCTCTCGCCAGGCCATGATGGGCATTCCGCAGAGAAATACAGTTTAATTTACCTGTATACGATTCTCTTGTTCCCCCCCCCTTGCATGAAATCTCATTATTTCTGACGAGATTCCAGGATGTGACGTCACAAATACCGGAGGCTGCATTGCAGCCTGGGTAATCCATGGTATTCGTGATGTCGCCAAAAGATGCATTCTGGAATCACTTCAGAGAAGCAGGAAGTTCTGCGAGGCTTTCCAAGAGGGCTAGAAAGAATTTGTAAAGGGTTAGTTCTTATTATGAATTTGTCCTGCAGTAGCGCTTAGAAGGCAGGGCCCTGCTGTGCTGGGCACCATTTCTCTGCTGAATGCCTCCCACAGCAGCTTGATAAATAATCACACTTACAGAATGCACTTCATCAGTAGATCTCAAGGCATTTTACAAAGATGCGTCACTATCATAACCCTCAGATGGGGAAACTGAGGCATGCCACATCTGAGCGACTTGCCCAAGCTCACCCAGTGAATCAGTGGCAGAGAGAGGACCGACACCAGGGCTCTGTTGCCCTATTCACGTGCCTATGCTGCATACCCTCAGGGCGAGGGCATAAGGGATCTAAATCGCTGCTTAGCTCAGGTTTCATGCTTGATTTGCAGTTCACCTTTATGCACCACTATTAAAATACCCCTTTCCATTTCATACTCACTATTCAACCTGCATTAACCCCCCCTTTCACCTGACCAGACATCAATTCCTAGTACGGCTGGATCCACCACCTCTGGCTCCTGCCCAGCCAGGACGCCCAAGCTACTCCAGGACTGGCAGCTCTAAAGCATAGCAATGTTGAGCTGTTAGCTAGAGATTCTCATTAAACCAAGTTAAAACCCTGCACGGGGCCCAGCCTACACTCTGGCCTCAGAGAGGCACATCTCCCCTCTAACACTGTCGCCCTTTGCTCTCATTCCACCTCCCCCCACATCGCTTCTGCTCCCTTCTCCCCTGAACAGCCACATGTTTCTCCCCACCACACACTGCTGAGCAGCCTCACTCTCTGCACCGCAGATAGTCCTTCCCCCTGGGTGACTGGTCCCTGAGGGCTGCTCCTGTTTCCTCTCCTCTTGCGGGGCAGTGGCTCCTAGGAGAGGCAGCATGCTAAATATTGTGCTGTACTAACTTCATCTGGTTCTTTACAGGTGGACTGATAGCACTGTTGGTTCTGCCTTGTTTCCAGCCTCTCTAGTTGCTTCCTCGCACTGAGCCTGACACCTGCAGAACAGCTGGAAACCAGCGAGCCCGTGACCAGGGAGCTGTCCGCAAAGCAGCAGCAAGAGCTCTGCACCACCGCCCTGGACTCTGGAGCAAAAACACCCCTGGGGCCCGATCCTGTGAGGTGTGCTCAGACGCACAGTTCTTCACCCGAGCAATGCCCCTGATGTCAGTGGGATTCCTGCGGGGGGCAAAGGCCACTCGCGCCGATGAGGGCCGTGGGATTGGGCCTGCAGGCTGGGTCTAGCGCCGAGCTGGAGCATGTGATGTGCTTTCTACACCAGCGGACTGCCTGCATTTTGAATGTGGGCAGAGGCAGGACCTCCCCTGGCCACAGAGTCAAGTTTAGAACTTGTGCAAACACAGTTTCTGTACCCAGGTTACCAGCAGCAGCTCTGATCGTTTACACTGGAAGAAGTTTAATAATTGATTAATTTCCTTCTCACTCTTCCTACTGCTCGCTTATTTTCCACACCTCCAGGGGGTTGGACTGGGTCCCTTTGTTCCAGCACTGACCATCTGCTGAGTACTAAGATGCAACTTACTAAATACATCACTAAATAGCCACTGCCTCCCATGCTGACCCATATCATCCTATTGTTTCCTTGTGCCCCCTTGTCTGCCTGCCTGTCTGTCTCCACCTGTTGTCTTTTGTCTTATATTTAGATTGGAAGCTCCTTGGGGCAGGGACTGTCTTTTTGTTGGTGTTTGTACATCACCTGGGCCATGACTGCGGCTCCTTGACGCTGCCACAATGCACATAAGTACATTAATTATCCTAATTGTTATTAACAGAAGTGCTTTGGACATACAGTAATTTTTCTTTTCTATACAGCAAAGGGACAAAAGTGCCAGATTCCTTAATTATTTCTCACTCAGTTCTTTGGGCCAGAACCTCAGCGGGGGAAAACAGGCATCGCCCCATATGATTTCAGTGGTACCGGGCTGATTTAAGCCAGCTGAGGATCTGAGCCGGTGTGGGGCGGGGAGGTTTGACTACACTGAAGTCATGGGGTATGAGTGCAACTTGAGTTGCAACTTGCAATCTTTTAATCTAGCCTGGGTAATGACTTGCTGAATTAGTCCATACTGCCGTGGCTTTGCTGCTCTCGCACTGGAGCTAGCTAGCTCAAATCTGTCTAGTCGAGCTGCGACCAACCCTACTGCAGTATAGACATACCTGGGGAGTGTGTAGGCCAAAGAAACCAAAGGATTAATGATACCATGAAAAATACATGTGAACAAGTACAAATCATTGCAAGAAAAGGCAACGCCAAGCCCACATTGCAACTGTTTGCAGTGTCCAGGTAAGCGCCTTAAGAGCTTAAGCAGGACTTACGTGAGGTACCTTCCCTCTGCAGGGCATGCCTTTCACCCAGCCAGTCCTCCAAAGCAGCCGGAAACAGCTAAGATTTCCCAAGGGGCTGAGAACCTATTTGTAAACCGATTATTGACCCTTTTTGCTAATATTGAAAATTCTTGGACAAGTTCCTAACAGCTCTCACAGATTCCCAGGCTGTCACACTGTGACCAGCCAGGCTGCCCTCCTGCAAGGTAGAAAACTTCCCTGAAATAATGTCCTAGCCAGTGACCATTGCCCATAACGCAGCATGCCCTCCCCTTTGCACAAACTCTTTGCTTGACGGAACAAAACAATCCGGGAGGCGGTATGCAGTCCAGCCTTCATGCATGCAGCCCCTTGAAACAGCGATCTTTACAAATACAAGCTAGGTTGTGCGGGTAATTTCTGTAATGCTGACGCGTGGAAGTTTTGTCTTTCAAAGCGAGAGAGTGGGCTTCTCCTGGTCAGTGTCCTACCAACACAGACTAAGCAAAAACCAAAATAAACTGACAATTACCTGGCACAGGGCCCGATCCTGATTCACTTAGTGCTGAGCACACATAACTCTGGCTGGTGAACAGCACCTCCCAGGATCAGGCCCAGCATTAGAATACTTTGTTCTGTGCATCAAGAAACAGCTCAGCAGTTATGGATGAGAGGCTGCTAGGCTAAATCCTGGTCCCTTTGAAATCAATAGCAAAACTCCCATTGACTTCACAAGCACCAGGATGGTCAGGGCTGGTTACATTTAATTAGTCTGGCTATTGCATTCTGCATTCTCATTAGAAACCAATGAGATGAACAGGAAGTGATGTGCACCGTGCCGTCTTCTTGGTGCACTGTTACCTCTGATTTGCTTCGGAAGCCCAAACATCTGGACAAGGGGAGCAAAATATAATCAGCGGGGTCAGGCAGTGGGTCTCTCTCCTTTTCCATCACATCTTGGGGACTGGTGTAGGCTTGACTTGTTTTCAAGTATGAATGTTCAGAAATAAATACGCAATATACATTCATTGAGGGAAACCCACTTTTAACTCTCCGTGTGCTGCATGTTCATTTGGGTGAGGGTCTTACATCCGGAACAAGGGCCCTTTCTCTGGCATGGAAGGACTGGAACTTGTAGCTGGGGAGAATAAAGGCTGATTAGGGCTAGGACTTGAATTCATCCCAGTAGGAATATAATATAAACTCTCCATGTAGTTGCAGTCGGTGGCTTGAGTAGCTGGTGGAGCTTCGCCTTTTGGACTAGGGCTGAAGGTTTCAGTTACATTTGTATTTTCTTGACCGGGATGTTGATTTGGCAGATCGGGATGGACGGATGGCATAGCCACAGGAGGAGGAGGAAACCCTGGGAATCCCGGATATGGTATGTAGGGAGGTCCGTAAACCCCTGGATTCATGACCAATGGGTTGAAAGGAGATGGGTAAAGCCTACTATGTGATGCCAAGGGGACTGGGGGTATCAACACTTCAAGGTACTGGCCTGTCTCTGGGTCATAGAGCATTTTCAGCTGCGGCTGTCTGGGAGGTTCCATGTAGTAGCACTTTCCACTGTCTGGATCAATGAGCATTTTCCTGTGAGCCTGGGGCTGGGGAGCAAAAGACCTGGTGGGGCTAGGGACACTTCTACTGCCTGGTGAAACACCGTTGTTCCTCCTCAAGAAATTGGGTGAGTCGTTGACTCTGTGATGGGGCTGAACATGGCTTGGCTGGTCATTCACGGAGTGGTCTGTGGCTGCCTTGCCCTCTGGCGCTTTCAACTGTGGAGACTCATTGCTTATTGTGCTCACGGGTGCTTCCCCGCCTGGCTGGAAGAACACATTGGAACTGACCAAAGTGTGGTCTGGATGGGAGGGTACCAAGGGCTTAGGAGCTGCTTCGGGTTTCTGGGCTTTCACGGGAATTGTTAAATAGTTGGCATTCTCAGCATGGGTGGCTGTGAAATATTGCTCGTTTCCTGCCTGCTGTCTGTTCAAGTGATCCCAATTCTCCCTCTGATCTTGGAGCTTTCCAGCTGGGGGTGATGGTGCAGCAGAAGGAACTCCTGGTAGTCTGGTTTCTTCACTGTATTCCTTTGATCTCAAGGAGGCATTGGAATTGGCACACTCTGGAGACATGCGGGTTGCTGGCACAAACACCTGGCTATCCAACGGCCTGGGGGCATCAAACATTTTATTCTGGGCCTTCTGCTGATACGAACTGTTAACAGACTGATTGTTTGCTGGTGTGTTTGTGTGGGATGTTTGGGTACTCGTCACTGTTGGCTTTATGGGCTGTAGATGTCTGTAGTCTTCCTTGGTCCGTTCAGAGACATTGTTTTCTTCTTTTGGACTGACAGAAAAGTCTTGACTGTCACAAGGTGTCAGTGAGATGATCTCTGTGGATAAATCCTTCTGAAATGGCCACTCAGGCTCCTTGTGGGCATGAGCCTCCTGAAAATGACCTGGCCTGGCGGTGTTGCGATTGATGTCAGTGTGGTTCTTGGTGTCCTTAGGAGAGGCTGAAGATGGAAACAGAACAGCTTTGCTTTTTTCTAGGGAGTTGCAATTAGCTTGTGTCGTAGCTCTTCCATCCGAAGCTGAGTAAGTTGGAGCAGGGAAGGGGTCAGCTTGTGTTCTGTGTGGATGCTTGGAAAGAGAACTGTTGACTTTAATATGAAGCTGGGATTCCATCTGAGGTGCTTTCCTCGTGGCTTTGGAACATGGGGTTACATTTAGCTCACTCCTCTCGTAACACACTGGTTTATTTTCAGGCTTTAGCTGGGGTTCTTCATTCCCAGCTACAACCTTCTTCTTGGACTGAATTTGAGTGATGTGGATTGGAGCTTCACCCACTGCAGTGCATTTGTTTTCGGTAAGACTGACAGGTTCATCCACGTGGGGCTTAGTGATGGGGTTTAAAGCGGCATTGTGTTGCCGGTCACTCGCTCTCTGATCTGGTATGGAAAGCGCTGACACATCTAAGTTCAACTGCTGCTCCCGGTTTTCCCCATGTGAATGGGTCTTCGTTTGCACATCATCTTTGCGACACACTGAGGTGCAGTGTATAAACAGAGGGGAGGTTGCAGTGGACTCCTTTGCTGATAGGCTTATGCTATCCCCACTGTTGGTTTCTTGGTCTATATTGAAGCTGTCTGAAGATTTAAAGCACAAGCTAAAGGTGTTCTTAACTAACTTTCTGACGTCCCTGGGCTGATGTATTCGCCCCCTCCCTTTACTCTCTGTCTTCTTGGCCTCTTGAGCACGCGATGCTTCAGGGGGGCTGCTTTTCCCATCGCTGCGTGATCTGCAGGAAGTGGGCAAAATGAGAGAGGAATACTTGGTGCTCTGCACTGCTGCTGGCCTCTTCTCCTCGGCACCTCCCTCCGGAGTCAGCTGCCTGGAGACATTCAGCATCTTCTGCTGCTGCTCGGGTTTGCTCTGTGGGATCAGTTTCATCTCCTGCGTTGTGGACGTGAAGATGTTCCTGGCTGGATCCCTGGGCACCACCAAACTTTTTGGCTTGAAGGGGACCTTCTCCTCTTTCCATGACGTGTGCTTGTTCTTGCTGATCGCTCGCTGCTTCAAACTGGGCCATGGCTTTTGTGCTTTGGAAAACGTCGGGGCAACACCCAAGCCTTTCACCTCAGCCTGCTTGGATTCAAACAGGGCACGAGCTCTCCAGTATTCTTTCCTCTCTCTGGTAACCTGCTTCCTGCAGTCGCCTGAATCCCTGTTCACGCCATCTGCCAAGATGGGGAGTGGCTTGGACTGGGTGGCTTCTTGAGACTTCAGTCTTTCATTCAGCTCGTTGAACGTCTTTTTCAGCTTGCAGACATTTTCCCTTTGCTGCTCGTTCAGCACTACCCCTTTGGTAGGCCGCATGGCATCAGTGCTTTCTTGGCTCATTGAGTCAGACCTTTCGCTCATTGAATGACTCTGCAGATCTTCAGCTGAACAGCTGCAGTCGGACTTGGACAGAGAACTTGACTTCCCTTCCGTGAAATCCCCCACGAGGTCTGTACTTACGGAGGATGGTACAGAAGAGGTCGAGCTGCCCTGCATCGATTTCTGCTCCATTCTGATCCTCTGCTCGTACTGCATTTTCTTGGCCAGCACATTTTTCACCAGGCAGGAGGCCATCCTGGTTTTGCTGTACGAGTCGTCTAATGACGCTGTTCTCAGAAACTGTTTGTAGTTTATCCTGAATTCATTGCTGATGGTCCTGCCCTTTGGGCAGGGGTCGTTCCTGGGTGCTGCAAAGGGCTGCTGGGCAGCGCAGTCCCCTGCTCTGAGGAAATTCATCTCATTCCTGTCTCTCTGCTTGAGCTGGATCTGCCGCTTGGGCACGGTCCTCTTTTTGGAGTGGCCCTTTTTGCTGTCGGCGCTTTCCAGCACCACATCAATGCACTCGAACGGGTCCTTCCCGAATGAGTAACTGGGCGGATCTTTTTCTGGGACTTGGCTGGCAGCTGGGAATTGTCTGCTGCCCTTTGCCTGGCTGACCACCTCTGCTTTTCTCAGCTCATTACACGTTGACCACCTGTTCATTCCATTACTGTCTTCTGACAAGGAATTGGACAAGCTAGACGATGTCCTGTTACTAGAACTGTACATATGTAGGGAACCACCGTGAGGGCACGAGAGGCTCCGGAACGACAGAGCAGTGAGCTTCTGAACTTCATTATCAGCCTCTTCGGAGTCGCTCCCAGCACTGGAGTTGTCAGCGCAATACTGGGGGCAGGGGGCCTTGCTAATCACAGGAGCTCTGCTGCCCTTCGTATTGCGCTCTTTGAGGAACATCTCCCTGGGTTTCGGTGCATTGAATCGTAAAGGCGGGTCCAAATATTTAGACCCACTGTCTCCAGGCTGCAGCTCTCTTGTGGCTAGCCCCATCCTGCTGCTGTACCCTGGAGCAGAGCTATTCTTAGCAGGGCCCGTGATTGACATCTGAACCTGTTGCTTCTCCTTGGCACTGAGGTAGCCTCTGTATCTGCAAACTTGATTGCTTGCTGCACACTCCCTGCCTGCCTGGGGGCTAAATGTCCTCTCAGCTGTGGTTGTTAAACTCCCCCCTGAAGCCTGGCTTCTATTTAAAGCTGAATGAACTACGGCCATAGAGGCAGCAGCACAAATATCACCAGCACCTTTGCTGTTTTTATCAGGTAGCTCCCATGTGGCTTTGTCAAAATCACTTGGTGTCCCATGTAGTTGCTCAGCTGGGTCCTCAGAAGTGCCCCTCCAAAAACCTTTCAGGCCAACCAGGCTCTGTTCAGAAAGGCTCACCGGTGCAGTTTTGTTCTTGCGATGCAGATCGCTTTCATCAGCTGGGTCACCATCAGGCGGCTGGGTTAACAGAGTGTCCCCTTCATCTTCCAGAGATTCCACGCAGTCCTTAAAACTCTCAGCCCCCTCTGAGCACAGAGCAGTGTGGTAAGAAGAAACAGAGGAGTCCGATGTGTCCTTTAGGGAGTCCCCTTGGGACTGGCTAGGTGTGTGGCTGTTCTTTTCTGAAGCAGCTTCTTTGCATTCAGAGTCACTGAAGATCCCCTCCCCACTTAATCCATCAGGCTCAGGGGGCTGCCCTGGCCTAGAGAACTGGACAGTATTTCTTTTCACTGCGGGGATCATTTTTTATTCCCTGCAGCACATGCTAGGTTCAGAGGGGTCCATTTGAAACAATGCAACTCAGGCTCCACTTTATATTTGGTGGAGCTGGTGCTATTTCCCCTGGGACTTGAGAACCTGATCTTCTCCGGGGGCTCGTTTTCCATCCCCGCTGTTTGATACGGTCATAATAAAGAGCAAAACTCTGATCACATGCACATTATAGGTTGCCAGCCTAGGAAAGGAGAAACAAACAGATATCATATGCTAGCAGCACGACCGACAATAACTGGCCAGAGCCAAGGTATCAGTGATTTATTTTTGTTTTCAAGCAACGCAACTGAATGAAAAGTTCAGCTCGACCGTACGTGTTCAGGAAGCAGTTCCGAAATGCAGCCAGCTATAAACTATGCTCTGAGAAACAGCTGTGAGATGCAGCCCTAGCAAAATACCAGCATGGTTCTCATGCACTGACTGCTCAGCTGCGAGGTACTGGGGGAGGCAGCACCCTTTCCATAATCTAACAGGTCTCTGCCTAGATGGCCCCTTTAATGTGCGGCGCTTTAGTGGCCGCCATCCCAAAAATGGCCAGGATGCTGAGAACAATACTAAACATCCATGAATAAATCAGAGATAAAGATCATAGTATCATAGAAATGCAGGTCTTGACGGGACTTTGAGAGGTCGTCTAGTCCAGCCCTCACCCCCCGCACTGAGGCAGGACCAAGTAAAGTTAGACTATCCTTGACAGATGTTTGTCCAACCTGTTCTGAAAAACCTCCAGTGATGGGGATTCACAACCTTCCTTGGAAGCCTGTTCCAGAGCTTAACTAGCCTTCTGGTTAGTTTTTCCTAATATCTAACCTAAATCTCCCCTGCTGCAGATCAAGCCCATTACTTCTTGTCCTACCTTCAGTGGACATGGAGAACCATTGATCACTGTCCTTTTTATAACAGCCCGTAGCATATTTGAAGACTGTTATCCGGTTCCCCCGTCAGTCTTCTTTTCTCAGGACTGAACATGCCCAGGTTTTTTATGTTACAAACAAGCGTTCACAAAGAAGTTCCCTTTATTATGAGTATTAGATACTCAGGTCCAAGTGGTTTGGATGCCCGATTCCCATTAAAATTAACAGGAACCAGGCATCTCTCAACCCCCCTAGACTGTTCTGAAAATCTTAGCCTCAAAATTCATTCTGTAACAACACAAGCCCCTTAAAGCTGGATCATTTCCAGCTGTACTTTTCAAGTAAATTATTAAAATGTTTTATTAGTGAAAAAATCTGAGCCCTTTGGGGCAGCTCTTGTGCCGTGTAATATCACTGCAGGGTGAAATTTTCCAAAGCACCTAAGATTTTAAAGCCAGAAGGGATCGTTGTGATCGCCTAGTCTGACCTCCTGCATAACACAGGTCATAGAACTTCCCTGAATTAATTCCTGTTTCAAATCCAGTAGCTGTGGCAGATCTAGAGCATATTTTGATGTATTGAGGGCTGTACTGGAATTTCACGCTATCACTTTAAGACTGTGGGGGGCTTTTTAGTCCTGCTGGCAGGCTAGGGGGCTCGGTAAGGAAGCCTCAAAGTGTACGATCAGAGTCAGTCTGAAAAGGTCGAGTTTAAAGAAAGGTGAGGTGAGTTGTGCCTCTCTCTGCCTTACAGAGCAGCCTGTTTTCTCTCTCTTGGTTTTTGGGATCAAGTGTGTACTCATTCTGAATTTTAAGACAGAAAATAGTGGTATGTTGCAAGCTTCCAGCAAGAGTATGCATATTTTTTATCTAACTTCGCAGTATGCGTGCCGTGAACATAACACACAGCTTTTAGAGAAACATCCAGTCTTGATTGAAAGATTTCTAGTGATGGAGAATCCACCACAACCCTCTCCAGAGGATTTAGGCACCTAGGTGCAGATTTTAAAGGGGTTTAGGTGCCTAACTCCCATTGAGAATTAAGGGCCTAAAAACCTTTGAGGATCTGGCTGTTAGGTGCCAAAGTGCAATTGACTTTTAATGAGATTTAGGCCTTGAAGTGCACAAGGTGCTTTTGAAAAAACCTGAGTATAATTATAATACTAATGATGGTTAATCACAGATAAGCACTTTCATTAATCAACAAGCTGAGTCTCATTTTTGCCTTTCAAAAGAATACCCAGTAGGGGGAAAGACCCTCTCACAAGCAAGCAGTGCCATTCGCTGAGCTTTTCTCATTTTCATCCAGCAAGTTGATTTTACTGAGTATCAGCACCTTCATAGGCATGTCCTCCTAATGCTAATCTGTAGCCCTAGGGTTCCCAAGTGCATATTTATTTTGCAACTATCATTGTGGGATTGCACTCAAAACTGCACAGACAGTGAAGAAAGCAATTTCAGTGTGAACGATTGTTATTGATTAATAAGAATGTATTGATACATCTCAGTGTTACAGAGATCTGGCCTCGGCCTGCCAAACCTTACTCGGGTAAGTAGTGGTTGCTCATGCAGTCAGGCCCTTTGGAGTGAATGGATTGTGTGTAAGGATTACTCATCTGAGGAGGGATTTTTTAGGATCAAGCCAGAGGCAGGATTTACAGAGGCAAGTAGAAACAGGCCCTGTGCTGGGAATGCGACAGATCCCTTTACAAACAGCAGTTCAGAACCAGCTTCTCAGGGAGGGCCTGGATGGCGTTTTAAAATTACAGATGCTTGGCAAACTGGCCCGCCTGGACCACTGCTCTGTCTCTAGAGAGACAGAACGCAGCTATCGATTGTACATGGAGGGAATGTTTCATTTGGAAAGGAGATATTGACTTAACACCTCTGGATTAGCTCATACCCATGACCTCCCCCGACTGCTCAGGCCCAGACCCTTCCTGGCCCTACAGGGTCTGCATGGAGGGCAGGGTCCAAGGAGATCCTGAGTGAGGGCCAGGCAGAATTACAGTCCCCGAGCGCAGGCTAGAGCCCAAAGGGGTGGAGACACCTTGAGAAGAGGCAGCACCAGGGCTCCATCTCCCATCCCCCACTATTTTGTGTCGAGTGGATACACTGGCTGTGTGCAGGGGCATTCTTCTTACTTGAGGCAAAATGCCTCTCACTCAGGGCTTAGAAAAAACAACAATTATTTTTCATGGGAAATGTTGAAAATTTTTCATTAAAATGTTTTTTTTTTAAACCAGTGAAAGTTTTGTTGGGTTTCCAACAAAAAACGGAAACCCCCTCCCCCCCAAATGTGCAGTTTTCGATACACAATTTTCAGTAAAACATGTTCAGTTTTCAAAAACAAGAATGAGACAATCTCTACCAAAGCCCACAATACTTTCTGCTGATATTTTTTCAATTTCCGGGTTTCTCAATGAAAAACTGGCCAATTTTGAGAAAAATATTTTTTTTTAATGAAAAAATGTTTTAATGAAACAATATCCAGCTGCTCCAAGGGGGCAATGCCTGTCCCTTGCTGTGGATTTTGCTTACAAGCCACATCAAACCCTCCATTAGTCTGTGTTGCTTCCACTGAAGGCCGGGGGATAGTTTGCCATTGATTTCAAGGGGAGCAGGAGTAGGGCCATTAGTTCTGTAGTCAGGAAAAACTCTCATTGTTTGCAATGGGAACAGGATCGGGCTCTAGGAGAGGAGCATGGGGTCTGGCCCTTAGATAGCTCAGAACAGGATAAAAGTTGGACTCAAAGCCACAATCTGAACCCTACTGGATGTTGAGGTCATTTGGATCCAGATCCAGGGCTGAACCCTGCAGTTCAAACCCATCTCTAAACCGGAGGGTCACTTTGAGTTGTATTTATTTCCCTTTCTCTAAGAGATGAAGGATAACAGAACAGCTGCCTTTTTGCAGCTCAAGGCACCCTTGGCAATATTTATAAATACAAGTATTATCACTACAGATCCTTTGGTTTTCTCTCGCTCCCCCAATCAGTAATGGCCTGACAAAAAGCAGGCACTGGGACTCCCCTCCACCCCACCAAAAAAAGCCAGGCAATAGATATGTTTTGCAGCATGCAAGGGCAACAGATGTAGATGCTTTTGGACCAAGTTCTCAAGTTGAGGGCCCTTGCAGACAACACCCTGTTAGGACCCCCCTCTTTTTTTATATGTGGGGGTCTCTGGCTTATTTTGCCTAGGCACTGACAGAAGGAAATCCACAGTTAAAATCAGTTGCACCAGGATCATTTATTTAATGTGGCTTTTCTGCATCGCTCATTTCAGAGATGCCTTTCTCCCCTCGCCCCTCCCCCCGTCCTCTGAAGACAAAACTCTATTCACAAGTGACTGCTAAATTAAGAAGGTTAAAATTACCTTTGGAAGTACTCAGGGTACTGTGGCAAGTAACGTGTGTTCTTGTGAGCATTTCAGTGTCCAAATGCCAAAGGCTTTACCCAGCTCCCCGAACATCAGTACCATAGTGAAATAAAGCTGAGACTGTTAAGAGTACATCTGACACTGACTTAGACAGTCATGTCACAGCGGAGGGATCCAACCACACCATTCCCAAAGTGGGTGCCAAACTTGTCTCAATGCCAAGAATGTATTCTGTCTCTGCAGAGCTTGAAACCAAATCTGCCTTTGGAGCAGACAGCTCCAAGCTCATCCATGTTTAGAAAAAGTTGTGTGAAGAAAGATCTTCTTGATTGGGTTCAAAGCACGTGAATCTGCATCTGAACATCAATGAGACTATGCAGAAGTGTCAGCTTCATAGCTATAAAATCAGATGTACTAGACTGGTCTTACTGGAGATTATGATCTGGGTTGTTGTTGTTTGTTAATATAGATCAGCAAAATAACAGCGGCAGGTGCTGATGCATCAGAGCTGTGCCAGGTTTAGAAGTAACTGGAGTCTCCTGTTCAATTGGGTTCACATAGGGGACTAAATATAACTCTTAGCAATTAAAAAAAGACATTACTAGAAATAACTGTCAGGGCGATTAACTCTTCTGTGTTCAAACAAACTGCAAACTGTTTGCTTTGCTTGGTCACCGGGTTATTTTAGGTGCAGCCTTTGGGGCCTGACCCTCCAGGGTGCTGAAGTCTATGGGAGTTGACGGAGCTCATCAGTTTGAAGCAGGATCTTCAGAATCAGGGCTACATACTCAGCCAACTCTTACTGGAGGAGTCGCCTCCTGCAGTCAATTCCTTTGCCAGAGACATGCCTGGAGCCTGACAGACATGCTAGCCGCAGTGAACTGTATTGTATGGTTGTAGGAAGGGATTTTCAGACATCTGAGCAATTTGGGTTTGAAAATCCCTCTTGTGAAGCATATGTTTGGGGCACCTGGTCCTTATGAGAATGTCCTATAGATTTTAACAAGGAAGGAATTAAGAAGTTTCTATAGAAAGGACTCTCAAACCTACAGCGCTTAATAGCGAATAAGGTCCTTTCCATCGTTTTTTTAAACCGTCCTATAGAATTCTGTAGCAGGGATAGAATTCCCTATTAAAGTTTGTGGGATGGAATGACAAGCACTATAGAAAGTTGATTTTCCTCTATGAAACTCTACAAGAGATGTCCAGAAAGGACAATAAGCTAAAGCAACCAGATCATTATTGACACTGTTCTTTTGGTATTTTTCACCCAATCATTATTTTACATCCAAATAGTTGTATTATTTTTTAAGACTAGAGAAACAGATCCTGCAGGACCTCAATGCACTGAAGGCCTGCAGTGGGTTGGGCCCATGATGCATAATGACAGTAGGTTAATAAAGCTAAATGACAGAGCAGCATTATGCCCTTGTCTTGCTCAGCCTAGCAGAGGAGTAAGGTACCTCACAGCTTTGCTCAGCCAACCTGGATCTTGGGTCCAGGGTTTCTGAGACTATGGTGATGAGGGCCATGTAAGCACACGACAGACAGATCCATTGAGCCTGGTGTGGGATGGAGCCCTTACCCTCTGCAATCCTCGTGGGTGAGGAAGTGTGAGAGGAGAAACAGAGCCAAAGCTCCCAACCATTCCCCTGAGAGTGGCTAGTCAGACATAATGAGGGAGTAAGCTGCAGCCTAAGGAACCAGGAAGGGAAATGTGCCTCTGAGGGCTGTCTCTGCAGCATAGGACCTCCCTAGGCTGCTCCTGGGGATAAGGCGTGGTGTCATTTATGAATCTCGCCTTGCTCAGGTCTCAGTCTGAAGGTACAATCTAGCCCACAGTAAACCTGCCATAAATAATAAACACCTATTCTGATTGGCCATCAGTCTCCACTCACAAAACAGCCTTGAGCTGCTGGAATCCTTCTGGCTTCGGAGGAGACAAGTCTATGAGAGTGTGTGAGCCCATATTACCATCTAGCTTTATCAAAAAGCTGCAGAGGCTCTAAACATGGGCGCGCCAGAGCAAGATCTGTAAACCCGGGCTCCAGACGGCAGCCACTTTGAATGCCCCAAACTCACAAAGCCCTCGCTCATTTCTCGAGGTGGTGGGAAGGCGCAGATACACCAAGTGTGGCCAGGGAAACAGAGGAAGCGACTAAGCAGAAGGCATATGAAAGGCCCATAAACCACCAGGGGCTGTGCCACACAAGGACGCATGTATGACTAAATGAGTTGGTCACAGGATCTGTCCATGCAGCTCGGCCCTTTAAAGATCTCCACTATTCTGGGGGCAGCCTGGGGCAGGCAGCTAAGCATAGACAAAGAGAGCCATGCTGGAGTTGAAAGAAAAGACAAGCTTGGAGGAAAACCACAGGCCTAAATCCTATTGATCTCTGCTGCATCCTAGTAAAGAAGACACCTTAAAGAGGCAGCTCTGAGTCTGAGTGCCCTGCACACCCGTTTCCTTAGGTTTCTTTCAGAGTCAATTAACAAGGTGTCACGCTCGTCCTAGGATCTCAGAGCCCCTTGCAAACGTCCAGTAATTTCTGAGAAGGAGGCCAGACCGGCATCAGTAAGACCCCATCCCCAGAGCAAGCCTGAATGCCCTTCAGCGCAGGCAGCAAGGCCCATCTGTGCCCTCAGGCTGGGCCGGAGGGGGAGTCTGGGGTCTGCTGAGTCACTGTTGTGCCGAGTGCTCAGGACTTGATGTGGTGCCAAAGAAGCTGTGCTGTGTTAAAACCGATGCTCGTGCAGCTAGAGGCTGCGATGGACACAGCTGATACCAACTAAACAAGCACATAAAGAAGTGGACCCGATCCTGCTAAAAGTTGCCTGGGCTTCACTGCGGCGCTGCCTGCGCATGGGAGCTCAGCTGCACACATCTCTTTGCAGCGTCAGGGACTGTGTTTTTTGCAGCTGCAGGAAATGCAGCACGGAGTGCGTGAGTGACTCGCCCAGGCTTGCACAGCGAGTCTGGGGCAGAGCCGCGAGCAGAACCCAGGAGTCCTAGCATCCAATCCTCTGCCCTAACCACTCGATGACACAGGCAGCAAGGAGTCGTGGCGCCAGCCTGCAGGCCTCCTGGGCATGCCAGGTAGGACTGGTGGGCAAACGCTTCCCTCAGTCACACTGATGGAAACGTGGCGTACAGCGTCACATAGGCATTGCCAGCATGGACCAGCCCTGCAGTCCAGCCACTCCACTGCCAGCAGCAGATGCTTCAGAAGAAGGTGCAAGAATCTCCCTAGTGGAAAATTATGGAATAACCTGTCCCTGGGGCAAGTTTTCCCCGACCGTTAGTGCCTGGCTCGTGCTCAAGTCTGGGGCTGAGAGCCTCTAGCAATGCTTTCTGCGATCGTGTGTACCTGTGAATGTCCCCGGCCAAATGACCAGAGATCAACTAAGGGATGTTGCCAGGGGTGGGGAGCAGGGAGAGGGACTGGCCTCCAGAAGTTCCAGTCACTGACGAGAGGAGGCAATCAGTGCTGGCCAGCGCTGGAACGTCACCGAGGGAGCCGTCTACCTACCGTGTTGTTCAACGTGTATTACACACGAAAAACGGCTAAAAGAACTTTGACATTACAGCGTCCTGCCCTCAGCAATTAGGAAGTTACCCAAGCCTGACCCCTTCTGCTCCTGGCCCCTCCCACCTACCCTTGTCTCAGACCCAGTCTTCTTCCCAGCCCCCTCAGTTTGTAGTCCTAGGCCCAGTCTCCCCTTCACCTCTCCCCCCTTGGCTCTGTGTCCCACTCCCAGATACCATCTGCCTCGGCCCAACCTCCTAATCCGAGGTCCCACCTCAGCTCCATAGCCCAGGCCCCCATCCTACCTCCTTCAGCTCCTCTTCCCAGCCACTCCCCTGGCTCTTTTTCCCAGTCTCCCCCCATCCCTCTGGCCCCTTGCCCCAGTCTCACCACCTTTCTTCTCCTCTCTGCCTGGGCACCAGCCAGGGGCATAGACACCAAGGAGACAGGCTCCCAGCTCTCACTTCCAGTGCCGAGCCTGGAGCAGCCAGCAGCAGTCGTTACAGGGAAAGTCCTGAGTCCTGTAGCCCTGGGCTGGGACATGCTCTGTCACTCTGTGGGCTTGGCACATGTGCAGCCTGGTCACACACAGGGACTGAGTGGGACTGGAGCATGCTCAGTGTGGACAGAATGATTGGGGAAATTAGCTGCCAAACTCAACCACACCCAAATGGGCTATTTAAATGTGAGAAGCATCATATGATTGCCCAGCGGCCCTGGTGCTGTAGCCTTCGGGGTGACTGAGCCCTCGTGAATCTGTGTTACCTTGAGCTCATCAGATAGTGCCATTGTGAAGTAGCCTCTTGTTCAGCACAAAGGGTGATTTCATGTCACCATCATTGGGGTGGGGAAAGCTAGGAGCCCAAAAGTGCTACTGAAGGTGACCTTTTATAAACAGCCCTAGAAGAGTTAAGAGCTGAGGCAGCATGGCTCTCACAAGCTTTCAAGGTGGATTGATTGCTTTGTTCAATTCCCGTTCGCCTCTCCAGGATGAATAACATCACACAGAGTGCAGAGGAAGAATGAACATGGGAGTGGGACAGATTTGGGCTTGGGACATACAGCCTGTTACATCAAAAGGCCCCAGCTGGCTCAGCGCTCAAGCCTTGATCCCCAGCGTTTGATTTCTGAACTCAGTGCCAGGAAAAGGGAGAGCATTTTAGAATCTGCCCCTTTTCATCGCAAGCCGCTTTTGTTCAGCTCTCATGCTGGAGGAACACGAAATACTTGCCCATAAAGATCTCTCCATTGCCCCATCCTTGCTGCATTAGTAGGAGGACAGACCGTCTGTAACTGGGTCAGGTTCTTCTTCCGTAATTATATGTGCGAGCTCATCACAGCTGGCCATCTGTGAGTGCCTGCTTATGCATTAAATAGTCATCAATGTTCCTTTCTCTGGGGCGTTTCAGCAAAGGCTCTCATGACATGTTACAGACATTAATGAAGAAATCCTCACAGTGCTCCAGGAGGTAAGGCAGGGACACGCATGCCACTCAACAGAATCCCCTCTGGAGTGGACATGATAGTTGCTAACAGCATCCACAACACCACAAAGCAGTTTTAGGAATAATGAGCCAGAACCTCGGCTACGGCATTGCTCCCTTCATGTCCGTGGCGCTACACAGTTGGAGATTTGGCCCCCAAGACTTCAGGTAGCAGACAGGAATTAATCAAGTGGAAAGCTGGCCAGGACAGTGTTTGTACAGACCCCACATCACATAAGCATGTGCTTAAGACCTAAGGCCCAGATCCTCAAAGGTAGTGGGGAGCCCAAAGCCCTTTGAGCATGTGGGGCTAAATCCTTTTCTGAACTGGGCCTGAAGGGCTGGTCTATGCGGGACATTACTGTGCAGCAAGCTGGGGTGTGATGCTCCAGTGCACCAGCCTGCCGTGCAGTAACATCCCGTCCGGACACTGCTACAGAGCACTGTGCTGTAGACTCACACCCTGGGGCTTGCTGCAGAGTAACATCCCATGTAGACACGCCAGAGTGCCGCAGGATTGTAGTGAGCACAAGGGACCAGGCTTTGGGGTTTATATTTCTTCTGAAGGAAAGCAGCACAGTGCCCTCTACCCTCCTGCTGGTGCTTTGGTGACTAAGGGTACGTCCACACTGCAAAGTAAACCCATGCTTGAGCCTGGGCTCAAGTCTAATCCCCCTTGAGTCTATACTGCAATTGCACTAATCCAGGGCTCAGACTCAGGGTGCCAGGACCCTGCAGGGCTGGAGGTCCGTGCTTGAGTTAAACTGGGACCCAGGGTCCAAGCTCTATTGCTTTGAAGTGTATACACTGCTCCGCTTGACTCTGGCCCCAGGAGACAGCTGGAAGTATCCCACAATTCCATGGGACAACTTCCTCAGTCCTCTCTAGCCCAACAATCAGGGGCTGCTCTAGCTATTTTGCCGCCCCAAGCACGGCAGGCAGGCTGCCTTCGGCGGCATGCCTGCAGGAGGTCCCCATCCCGCGGATTTGACGGCATGCCTGCGGGAGGTCTGCTGATCCTGTGGCTTCGGCGTACCCGCCGCCGAATTCCCACCGAATCCGCGGGACCGGCGGACCTCCCGCAGGCATGCCGCCGAAGGCTGCCTGACTGCCGCCCTTGCAGGGACTGGCAGGGCGCCCCCCGCAGCTTGCCGCCCCAGGCACGCGCTTGGAGCGCTGGTGCCTGGAGTTGCTGCTACCAACAATCTGCAATGCACATTATTGATAACAAAAGCCCCTTCCCATTCTGTGAATGACAGCTGCTCAGGTCAGCATTAACCCATTTTCTGCTGAGCACTGATTAGCAAGCACACTACAGAGAGCCTCTGGGCTTTGCAATGGAGAGTGAAGTCATCAAACCTTTTGCAAAGGGAGCTGCTTCAAACCACCTGTAATGTGCAGGGTGGGCAGTAAAGTTTCCCCACAGTGCATCATGGTCCTAGGACGAGAAAGGCCATATTTTGGGGGGAGAGCAAGAACGCTAGGGACTCTGGGATATGGTTATTTTGACTCCGGTCTGTGCTCTGCAGTGTGGAGGACAAAGCCCTAGATTCGAGCACAGGTTTAAAATGTCTTAATGTAGGGTTAAAATACAGTGTAGCTGCTCAAGCCCCAGGTTCGCTAACGTGGGTCAGCTGACGCGAATCCCACTAAGCCTGGGCTCATGTTGCAGTGGAGACATAGGTGAGGGAAGCGCTCTGTGCACTGACTCACCTGCGTGGCCAAGCCTGTCTGCTGTGAACTCTGCAGAATGCCCTTTGCAGCCACGTGTGTTAGACTCAGGGCCCTCTGCACGTAGCCTGTCAGAGAAAGAGGGTGACATTATTGTGCTCTAGATACCCCAGGGTAATGCTGGAGTAACACCACTGAAGTCACTTGTGTAAAGGAGTGGCTGTAGCCCAGTGTGTTTATGGGAAATACAACCACAGTGTGGCAGGGCTGTTTGAACACTCGGACTCTCCCTTGGACTCTATCTGTGCTGCACGTGTGCAAAGGAACTCAGGCTCAGCCCCCTCAACAGTGGAAAGACCTCTCAGCTGTCCGGTGTTTGGGTCCAATATTGCTTCCATTAATTTGGGTTCAGAGCCCACTGGTTCCACCCCATGTGACAAACAGCTGAATTTAGCCCAGACCAGAAACAGTTGATTAGCCTCAGGATTTCTTTATAGGCTGAGCTCTGGCAGTAACTGCAGCGAAGCAGTGTAGGGTATGTCTACACTACAGCAGCAGAACTACAGAGCTGTAGATGTGCCCCGGTAGCGCCATAGCATAGACGCATCCTACATGGACAGATGGGGTTTTTCTGTCAATATAATCTACTTCTCGGAGCGATGGTAGCTCGGTTGCTGGAAGAATTCTTCTCTCAACCTCCTACATCAACAGTGGGGGTTAGCTCGCCCTAACTACGTCGCACAAGGTATAACATTTTTCACAGCCTGAGCAACGTAGCTAGGTTGATCTAATTTTCAGCTGTAGACCATTCCTTAAGGCTTATGCCATAGTCCTGTTTGAGATGGGATCAGCAAGGCAAGGCCATGGTATAATAACAAGCCTCCCTGTGTGGTTAGTCATGTGCTTATCCTAATCGGGCTAGAGTAGGAGGCAGGATGAGGGGGCACTGCCTTAAGAACGTGCTTTGTCCCATGAGAACTCTGCCCTCGGATACGTGTGTAACCCTCATGGGGCTGGACCTTGCTCTCAGTGAGCCTAGCGCACAGCAAAGGAGTCATTCCGGATTTACACAGGGGATGCGCTCAGACGCTGCTTCCTCAGTGGGAGATTCACACTTGCCACTGATGGCCAAACTGTGTCTCCCCCAGGGAAATGAGACTGCTCTGGAACTATCACCCATGGGAAAAACAGAAGTAAAATGTCTACTTCCCTCAGCTTTACTTCCCTCAACCATGATCAACTGATCATGTTGCCAACTACCCACTGCACATGACACAACCCTCAGGGGCTCTTCAGCCATCACCTACGGAGCACCCTGGGTTTCATCTGACTTGAGCTACCAGGACTCCAGCATAGCCCTATCTGGTATGTCAGCAGATGTACTGTCCCTCAAGCTCCAAAGTGTCCCACTATAGCCACTATAGCTCAAGAGCAGATTGGGGGGGAGGGAGGGAGAGAGCTTACAAGCTCCCTGACCATGACTAAGGCAGCAGAGGTAAGAGAAAGAGAGGCATTTTTCCATGCGTGGCGCCTCTCAGTTTCCTGGGTGTTCGCCTTTCCCCTCCCCACCCCATCTCCACACTTCAGGGGGGTGTCACTGCTCGGAGGCGGCGCCCCCTGGCTGTGCCTGGCAGGAGAGCAGGTACCTGCAGGGTGGAGTTCGTCTTTTCCTTGTTCTGCTCTTCTCCCGCTTCACCCATCTCATCACCCCCCACGGCTGCTCCCTCTCTAGCTCACCCCTCCCAGCTCCTCTCAGTTCTTCTCCCCACCTTTCCGCCCCCAGCCACCCCAAATCAAGCAATGCAGGGGCCCCTCTGGCTTGGCCACGTTGCTATCCCATGCAGCCTGCCACTCCCTCTCTCGGCTGCTCCTCATATAGCCCCTCTAATCCCATGGGCTTCCACAGGGACTGTGGGGCTTAGGACAGCCAAAAACACAAGGCTCAGGAAAGGGAGGAGGGGGAGGGGAGTTTGGAGAGCTGGGTTTAAAGGGGGGTGAGAAGGAAAAGGAGAGGGCTCCAGGCCACAGTGCAGCACAATGGAAAGCATGAGGGTGGCAGGGGACAGAGGCACAGCCACAGGAGGCAGGAGCTTAGGGAATGGAGGGTGCAGGGCCCTGAGTGTCATCAAGCTTGAGTGTGATGCAGAAGCAACTGGAAGGCTGGGGCGATGGGGACAGGAGGCTGCTGGGAACTGTGCTTCAGGAGCAATGCAGGGAAAGGCTCACCCAGAGCGTTATGCACCCCTGGCCAAGCCTTTGGGGCTGAATGGATGCAGCCCAGCTTCTCCTGCCCTCCTACCACAGACTGTTTTAAAGCAACAGGCACCCCTCCAGCATCTGTCCATCTTAGAGGGGAAACTTTGGGGTGTCTCCCTGCTGCGGGGGGGGGGGGGAGTCAGAGTCACATCCTGCCCTCAACCCACCTCATCCTGGGTACCTGCATCTGCAAGTCTGGGAGCTGGAATGCAGTGCCAAGAGTCCCCATTGAGTCCAATGGGCTAAGAAGGAAATTTACCTGCAGCTCTTGAACCATTGAGGAGTCCCATTCTCCCCTTGAGAAGGGGTGTGGTGCAGAGATGCTAGGTTCAAGACTTCAGCCAGCAAGGGACACAGAGGACTGAGCTCAGATCATGACAGAGCAGTAAAGGGGAAGCTGATCTCAAGATATTTAGTTTAAAACCATTTATTTGAAGTCACTTGGTCTGTACATGCATCCCGTCACCCTTCTGGGGTCTAACAGTATTTACCAAGCTTCGTGAGACTGTCCCTGCCATTATCTTGGTGGGTACGGGGGGGCCAGACAGGGGAAGCTGTGAGACACAAACAGCACTGGCTAGGAAGGGGCAGAACATGGCTAGGCAATGGGAGTATTTCCCTATAAGCCCTCAGCCCACATCAGCAGTGACCAAGGAACAGCCACTATTGCAACCCAGGGCCTACTCTGAGCAGAGACCCAGCTGAGGTAGTGGCTTTGTGAAGCACACAAATGCTTAGAGGACAAGGGGAAGCCCATCTAATCCAGGTTGGACGGAGGTCACCAGTGGGGTTCCTCAAGGTTCGGTTTTGGGTCCGATTTTATTCAATCTATTCGTTACTGACCTCGGAACCGAATGTAGGAGTGGGCTGATAAAGTTTGCGGATGACACAAAGTTGGGAGGTATTGCCAATTCGGAGAAGGATCGGGATATTCTGCAGGGAGACTTGGATGACCTTGTAAATTGGAGTAACAATAATAGGATGAGATTTAATAGTGAGAAGTGTAAGGTGATGCATTTAGGGATGACTAACAAGAATTTTAGTTATAAGTTAGGGACGAATAGGTTGGAAGTGACGGAGGAGGAGAAGGACCTCGGAGTCCTGGTTGATCGCAGGATGACTATGAGTCGGCAATGTGACGTGGCTGTGAAAAAAGCTAATGCGATTTTGGGATGCGTTAGGCGAGGTATTTCTAGTAGGGACAGGGAGGTGCTGCTTCCGTTATACAAGGCGCTGGTGAGACCTCATTTGGAGTACTGTGTGCAGTTCTGGTCTCCTACGTTTAAAAAGGATGAACTCAAACTGGAACGGGTACAGAGAAGGGCCACTAGGATGATCCGAGGAATGGAAAACCTTTCCTATGAAAGGAGACTCGAGGAGCTCGGTTTGTTTAGCCTAACCAAAAGAAGGCTGAGGGGGGATATGATTGCTCTCTTTAAATATATCAAAGGGATTAATACCAAGGAGGGAGAGGAATTATTTCAGCTTAGTAGTAATGTGGACACGAGAACGAATGGGTATAAACTGGCCGTGGGGAAGTTTAGGCTTGAAATTAGAAGAAGGTTTCTAACCGTCAGAGGGGTGAAATTTTGGAACAGCCTTCCGAGGGAAACGGTGGGGGCGAAAGACCTTTCTGGCTTCAAGATTAGGCTTGATAAGTTTATGGAAGGAATGGTTTGAAGGGATAACGTGATTTTAGTCAATTAGGCATTAACGTGCCATCGCGGGTAAAATGAGGGTCCGGCTGTAGAATCTTGCCTGTATGCTCGGGGTTCTGCTGATCGCCATATTTGGGGTCGGGAAGGAATTTTCCTCCAGGGTAGATTGGCAGAGGCCCTGGAGGTTTTTCGCCTTCCTCCGCAGCATAGGGCAGGGGTCGCAGGCTGGAAGATTCTGTTGTGGGTGGGTCAGCTTTTGTGGCCTGCATCATGCGGGAGGTCAGACTAGATGACCATATTGGTCCCTTCTGACCTTAAAGTCTATGAGTCTATGAGTAATTAATTTCACTTGCACCAGGCTCCAGAGGTGAAAGGCCACTGCATTAAACCACACCTGCAGTGGCCTGAGTCTGTATCTGCACTCAGGTTTGGCCTGGGCACTCACCTGTCATGACAGAGGGGCAACTGGGCCAAATCTGAGTTAGTGGTGGCCACACAAACCCCATGTGCCAGGTCGCACTGCCTGGAATGGGGAGTTAGGCCTAGCCCCACAGGACAGGAGCCACCAATGAAGGGTGAGTGCAGGGTGGGCTCACTTTCCAACCCCCTCCCTGACCTCTCCCCTGCCACGGGGGCCTCCCCTCTGCACCAGGCCAGGAAAAGTATGTTTGTGTAGGCCAGGGCCCACTGATAGGTTAATGTGGCAACCCATCTACAACCTTCCTGAGATAGTGATAGGATATTGCTATTGGCCTTGTTGGCCACTGCAGTAACGGTGGGCACTAGAATCTTTACAGTGGTTGCGTATCGAGGGGATACATGGATTGTAGTGTAATGTTTAATATAGTCACTTTAAACCCTTCTTCTGTTTCTTTTCCAGGACTTGCGCTATGTAACTTTCCTGTTCTTTCTGTATTTTTAAGTCTGACACTTGAGTCCTGCGCAAAAAAAAAAAAAAAAAAAAATAATCAGAAAGTTGCACTGGCAAGTGTCACGCTGCTAATTTATCACCAATTCTCCTGGTCGCTTCCTGGGCAGGTTAATCAGGGATCTTCTAAGCAATTACTAAGGAAACGGCCGCATTAACAAGGAACCTTTATTAACCCAGAGCTAAAGGCTGCCCCGGTGGTAGCACTCAGGAGTTTTTTGCCACTCTGTATCCAGGTGTGTTAGCAAACGAGGGTTACACTGATTTCACTCCTTGGCATTAGCAACATAATTCTCCTGTTCCTGGCAATCAGTGTCAGGTTGGTAAATCAGACTCCAGGCGTGAAAGGTGCAGGGAAGACCCACTGCTCAGCCAAGAGGTGGCTCAGGCCTGGTACACACTTAAAAGTTATGTCTGCATTGCTACATGGTCCAGGGGTGTGAAAAACCCACCCCCCGAGCGACACAGCTATATAAGAACATAAGAAAGGCCGTACTGGGTCAGACCAAAGGTCCATCTAGCCCAGTATCTGTCTACCGACAGTGGCCAATGCCAGGTGCCCCAGAGGGAGTGAACCTAACAGGCAATGATCAAGTGATCTCTCTCCTGCCATCCATCTCCATCCTCTGACGAACAGAGGCTAGGGACACCATTCTTACCCATCCTGGCTAATAGCCATTTATGGACTTAGCCACCATGAATTTATCCAGTCCCCTTTTAAACATTGTTATAGTCCTAGCCTTCACAACCTCCTCAGGTAAGGAGTTCCACAAGTTGACTGTGCGCTGCATGAAGAAGAACTTCCTTTTATTTGTTTTAAACCTGCTGCCTATTAATTTCATTTGGTGACCCCTAGTTCTTGTATTATGGGAATAAGTAAATAACTTTTCCTTATCCACTTTCTCAACATCACTCATGATTTTATATACCTCTATCATGTCCCCCCTTAGTCTTCTCTTTTCCAAACTGAAGAGTCCTAGCCTCTTTAATCTTTCCTCATATGGGACTCTCTCTAAACCCTTAATCATTTTAGTTGCTCTTTTCTGAACCTTTTCTAGTGCTAGAATATCTTTTTTGAGGTGAGGAGACCACATCTGTACACAGTATTCGAGATGTGGGCGTACCATGGATTTATATAAGGGCAATAATATATTCTCAGTCTTATTCTCTATCCCCTTTTTGTCAGCTATGCTGACAAAACCCCCAGGGTGGACACAGCTGCATTGATGGAAGAGGCTTCTGTTGATGTAGCCAACGTCATTCGGGAAGGTGGTGTTCCTACACCAACAGAAACCCTGTGTGCAGATGTAGGCTGTGTCTAGGCTAGGGGGTGACGCCAGCATGGGCCCCATGCTGTAGATACACCCGAAGAAGAATTCAGTGCTTTTCATTAGAGAGAATTTCATGCAGATGAAAGGTGCAAGGCTGGCAGCCACAGAGAGGGTTCATTCTCCATTTATCCACAGAGCAGGTACAACACGAGCACAGAATGCAAACATCCCCCGATTAATATGCCTACCCCCTGATCTGGAGGGACAGTCCAGACGGGAAGTCTCCATGGACAACTCAGTCCTTGGCTGCTCTACTGAGACAGCTAGCAATGGGGCCGATGAATGGGTTTCATAATGCAGACACCCATTCCCAGCCACTGGGATCCGCCTGCGTGACAGATGCCTTGGCCCCTGTGCCATGCTGCCCTGGTTGCAATCAGCAGAGGCACTTGAGCTAGATCTCTCTCACTTTACACGTTGGGGGTTGGCAGGATGTTCTCTGTGAGGAGCCCTCAACTTTGGAACCTACTCCCCTCCCACCTGCTCTGAAACAGCACCGGCCTGCTGACCTTCCAGGCATGCTGCAAGAGCCGGAAGGCGACTGACAGAGGCAAAGGATCAGTGTGGAGGCAGATGGCTTGTAGTTGGAGTGAATTTAATGTGATTACTTTTGAAGTGACATCAAAGGCAGCTAGAGAGCCAGATGGGTAGATTGTTAAAACACTGAAACAGACAAAATAGACCCCATATTCCCACTGAGGTCAGCGTCAAACTCCCACTGGCTGCAGCACGAGGCCGATAACCATCTAAGGAGGTAATACTCACTTGAGTGTTTGCTTCTGCTTGGTGATGAACTGCTGCAGCTCCTTAATTTCATTCTCTTTGTCATTCAGAAGATCCTCCTGTTTCATAATATGGCTCTCGATTTCTACCAAAAAAAAAAAAAAATGTGGAGGGGGGAGTTGAGGCTTAAAACTCACTTGAGATGCAGCTAATCTTCGGTGCATTTCTATTCCCTCTGGTATGAACATGGCAGCTGGATTTTTTTTTGGCCTTTGTTTTAAGGATTTCTTATAGTATCAGCTACAAACAGTGATACTGAAAACATGGGGAAAATGTTCCAACACCCCCCAAAATGGAGATTAGCTCTGCAGCAGGTGCTGTTGAAATGCTGACAACAGTGACATTTGGCTACAGTCAGTTCTGGATTGGTTTCACATTATTGTGCATCTGATCATAAACACAAACCGTCTGCAATGCCGGCATGAATCCTAACTGGGGCAGCTGGGGTGAGAGGACAGCTTGTTAAACAGAAATACACCAAAAATAAAGGTTCTTGGGTCTAGCCCCTTCCATCTGAAGGCTTCAGGACGCTGCACAGATGTCTGCAGGCTTCACAACACCCCTGTAAGGAAGGTATGTATCACTAGCAATATAGTACAGCTAGAGATATTGAGGCACAGAGAGGTTAAAGGGCTAATCCTGTGAAATGTGGAGTACCCCTGAATGCCCTCAGCTCCCACTGACTTCAGCTGAAGGCACTGGGCACCTCCCAGGAGACGTCTGGCACATCCCAGGATCAGGCCCCAAGTGACTTGCCCGATCACATGCTATATCTGTGGCAGAGATAGGCCCAGATCCCCCTATGCCTTCATCTCCAGGTCGTGCTTCCTGAAGCTAAACAGTAAGGTGCTTTCATTACAGATGAGGGGAAGAGACTGAGTGGAACAAAGCGTTGCCCTGTTAAATGTTTTATTGCTCAAACCCTGGATTGGGCCACGCACGACTTTGATTGCCTGGCCTGGGATTTCAGCCTAATGCCTCGGGAGCACCTTAACCTGATTTGGGAGGAAAACCTGACCAAAAAAAGAAGTGGGTAGATATTTAAAATGTGCCATCTGCTTGTGGAGAAAGCCAGCTCTCCTTAGCAGTCAAGCAGGGCCACTCCGAGCCTTTGCTCAATGACTCAGAGAAGCACGATTCCCTCTCTGCTCCTCCCTTTCTCCAGGAGGGGCCCGTATCTGCACCAGGCCTTTCCCAGCTGCAGAGTCCTTCCCTCCTGCACCAGCTCCGCTGATATACTAATGGGAGAGTGGAACCACAGCTCCACCAACTCCTTGCACTGCTTCATGCCCACGTAGGTGCCCGGGAATAGTGATTGCATGGAACGTGCTCCCTCATCCCCTGCACCTGGATCTACGGTCCAGAGAGACCCAGTGGCGGGTGGCATGTGTGTGTGTCTGTCTTGGCGGGAGTACGATATTAAGTCACATCACACTTCCTAATTAAAGTAAATCCTGGTTACTGGCCTTTTGTTTCTAAGCTGGTAGAGCAATGCATAACAGACTTTAGCCTCTGGTAAACTTACCATTGCATTTGCTTATTAGCTTGTCTTTTTTGGTGGATTCTCTTAGCGCTTTGCTCTTAATGTTGGAAAGTCTAGAATAGAAGCAACAAAAATGAAGGCAAGTGACATGAGTGTCAGTGTAATTTTAAATGCTGAAGAACCTTCCCATCTGCAAGGGCTGATCTTCCTTCTGCACCCACATGGCCATGCAACCCCCTTAGGCAGCTCTAAACATCTCAGCCACCACGGCATTTGGAGATCTCATTACCTGATGTGTACTCGCATGGCAGCTACTCTGCTTAGCCTCTGTTTGTCAGAAACTGGGAATGGGCGACAGAGGATGGATCACTTGATGATACCTGTTCTGTTCATTCCCTCTGGGGCACCTGGCATTGGCCACTGCTGGAAGACAGGATACTGGGCTAGATGGACCTTTGGTCTGACCCAGTATGACCGTTCTTATGTACTCAGGCATCCAAATGACACTGATTGGGACTACATATTTAAGCCCTGATCCTGCAAAAGTGATCCACTTGGGCAGGCCTGTACGACCAGGCAAAGGCCCAGAGGCTTCAAAATGATCCCTACACACAAATCACTTTACAGGGCTGGGGCCTTAGGCAGAAATGCCCTTTAAAAAACGCTGCTGAACCTCTCCCATCACAAAGCAATACATTTTAGAGGCAACCTGAAGAGCCTTATCTTCCAAACCCTAAATTCCAGGCCTCACATTGCTGAACTTGGCTCCAAATTCATCAAAGCATTTAATCATGAGCTTAAAATTAAGCACATGCTTAAGTCCCATTTAAGTCAACTGAATTTAAATACATAGTTAAATGTAGTCAACAAGGGAGTTTGTTGTGATGAAGCTGATTTTATTACTTGTATTATTGTAACGGCCAGTTGCCCCAGTCACTGACCAGGGAGAGCCCCATTGTGCTAGGGGCTGTACAATCAGAACAAAAAATGATTGCTATGGTTGCTAATAGCTTTTGGCTCCAATTCAGCAAAGCACTTTAGTACGTGCTTAACTATTTTCCGATCTCTAATTCTATTAAATTCAGGTAAACACACTTTGCTCCCACATGAGAACGGAGTCCCTAATTAAGTACAATGCTGTCATACCCAGCTTGGTTACTAACGAGACAAAATACTTGCTGCCTGTTTTCAAATATTAAAACACAAATTCCCCCTCCCCAACTTACGCTTTTTCAAAGACTTGTTTCTCTCTTTCAAGCTGCTTGGACAAAACCTCAATCTCCCCGAGCGCAAACTGCAGCTTCTCAGCTTCCTTGGCAAGCAGGATTTTGGTCTTTGAGTGCTCCTCCTCTTCTTTCTGTAATACACAAAGCATCCCTATGTTCTCTGCCAGCCCCAGACCAATCCAGAGTGTAAATCACGGATTTATAGAAATGTGAGGCTTGAGAGGTCAAGACAAGCCCCCTGCGCTGAGGCAGGACCGAGTAAACCTATGCCAGCCCTGACAGGTGTCTATCCAACCTGTTCTTAAAAACCTCCAATGAGGGGGATCCCTTGGAAGCCTGTTCCAGAGCTTAACTACCCTTGAGTTAACCCTTAACTACTTCTTGTTGCCAAGAAGGCTAACGGCATTTTGGGCTGTATAAGTAGGGGCATTGCCAGCAGATCGAGGAACGTGATCGTTCCCCTTTATTCGACATTGGTGAGGCCTCATCTGGAATACTGTGTCCAATTTTGGGCCCCACACTACAAGAAGGATGTGGAAAAATTGGAAAGAGTCCAGCGGAGGGCAACAAAAATGATTAGGGGTCTGGAGCACATGACTTATGAGGAGAGGCTGAGGGAACTGGGATTGTTTAGTCTCCAGAAGAGAAGAATGAGGGGGGATTTGATAGCAGCCTTCAACTACCTGAAGGGGGGTTCCAAAGAGGATGGAGCTCGGCTGTTCTCAGTGGTGGCAGATGACAGAACAAGGAGCAATGGTCTCAAGTTGCAGTGGGGGAGGTCCAGGTTGGATATTAGGAAACACTATTTCACTAGGAGGGTGGTGAAGCACTGGAATGCGTTACCTAGGGAGGTGGTGGAGTCTCCTTCCTTGGAGGTTTTTAAGGCCCGGCTTGACAAAGCCCTGGCTGGGATGATTTAGTTGGGAATTGGTCCTGCTTTGAGCAGGGGGTTGGACTAGATGACCTCTTGAGGTCCCTTCCAACCCTGATATTCTATGATTCTATGATTCTATGATACCCTTAAAGTTTTTCCTAATAACTAACCTAAATCTCCCTTGCTGCAGATTAAGCCCATTACTTCTTGTCCTAACTTCAGTGGACATGGAGAACCATTGATCACTGTCCTCTTTCTAACAGCCCTTAGGATATTTGAAGACTATTATCAGGTCCCCCCTCAAAATCTAACGTATGTTGATCATTTACAGTTCCAGAGGACGTTTCACTTCAGAAGTTGCCAAAGCACTTTACGACCAGTCTAATCATTTTGCCCACTAATGAAAGGAAGCCATGGCTAGGATGGAAGGTGGTAGCTGATTAACAATGCACAGCAAAATTACAAAGCAAGTTAGGACAGGATATGTTAAAGAAAAAAAAAAAAAGACTATAGCCAGTTGAAACTGCAAGGGAGTTGAAGGAGGCAGAATGCAAATCCCTACAATGGCCAGGCCACCGGCGCTAACACCCAAACTCTAAGGAAACGTGTCACTGGATCTTTAATGATCACAAGTGGACAAGTCCACCATTTTGTCTTCTCCAAAAGACAAAACCTTTGGCAGGACAGTGCCCCTAGCATCACTAAGGAATATTAATTCAATATCTACTCAGAGAGATGAGTGCCACTTACTGAATTATCCAGCCACACAATTCTTTAAATGTAAACAGTGAAAGATCTTGACTGGCCAATTTCATCCTTCTGCTTACAAGCTCTTAAGTAATCAGGGCGTTTATTAGTTACATCTTTCCTGGTGAACTTCAATCAAAGGATGGAAAATCCATTAATTACACAATATATGTGGGCTACCTCACTAGCTAAGGACCTGGGTGTCCCACTCCACTTGCTCCTACCATACACAACTTACCATTCAGGCTAAGAGGCTCTCAAACACACTAACAACTGAACACGTTTTTTCCATTGTTAGCTCAGTGATGGAGAGGATCTATCTGGCTCCCACTCATCCATGACATCTAAGCATGCACTCTTCTGTGATCTCCCAGTTACCATGGAGCTGGCATGGAAGAGGCCAACATGTCGCAGATTTTTTGGTATATTTGATACTTTGGAAAAGTGCATTTAAAATTGACTATTATTTTATACCTATTGGAATTGAAATTATTTTTTAAAATGAAGTAAATGGATTTGTCATTTAATCACCTTTAAGCAACATCCTAAGCTTCATCTTCAACCAGGCATCACATAATAGATCAACTGCTCACAGCTCCAAAGTAAACAGGGCTATTTTCTGTTCTGTTTTTCACAGGTTCTTATACGGCACTCCTCATGGTAGCATCTGAGCACCATCCAGTAGTAGTAATGCACAGCTCACGTGTTGTTTGCTCTCTCATCCTTGCCCACTGGGAGAGTTTTTTTAAAATATACCTGTTGCGATGTATTTATATTAAAGAAGGCAAGGTCAAAGAAATGAGCCTTGCACTTGGAATGGAAGGTGGTGAGGTTTGTGATAGTTCTTAGTTCCTGAGGGGAAGAAGGGGGGTCATTGACCAGCTCCCAAGCACTTCCACTGGCTGAACAGATGTGTCTCCTCTCCCTCTCCCCCTCCCCTCCCCCCATCCATGCTCCATGGGCCTCCTAGTACCTTTACTCTGTATAACCTCAGGAGCCACAAAAAGTTAAAATGTCAAACATCTAAGCAAGCTCCCAGGGCACTGACCTGGTTGTTTAGACAGCTCACTACATACGGCTCAAGCAAGTACAGCACCACTGAAAACAAAATAGCTAGACACAAAGATTTAAAAAGAGAGGAAAAGGGGTGGGGGTGGTAGAGAGAATACACACTCAGAGAAGACTAGTTAGTGGTACTAAGACAGTCTTTTTATTCTGTTTGTGCCACACGTAGCCCCATGGAATCTTAGTCCGCTGACAATTAATACTCCTTTCCATGAGCTTCACTCTCTTTGGTGTCTAATTAATGCAGTACTCAGCGATTTTTTTTTTAGAACTGCTAAGCTGCATCAAGACTACCCTTGAGTCCAAATGCAGCTCTCCTACCTTTGAATAAACACTGCAAGGCTAATTTCAATCTGTTTGGCCTAGTTTCCAACAGAAATGGAAATCGTTACATTATTCATTGAGGCCTTCACCAGGATTGGAGCCCCATGGTACCAGATGCTGTTCAAAATGTACGAAGATGTAAGTCCCTACCCCCAAGAGGTTACTTACCTCCAACTTCTTTACAACAGCCTCATAATCCTCCTTACGTACAAAATTCTCCTCCTGTATTGCTATCTGCAAAAGGAATTTGAAGTTCAATAGATCAGTTACATGCACAGATGGAGCTTCAACACAGTACGGTAGACCTCCAAGAGTGACTAGTGATTTTGAGTGCCCAACTTCACACCCTTCAAAGAAGGCTGACTTTCCAAGGGCAAATGCTCAGCATTTTCTGATCATCAGCCCTTTCTTAGGTGTCTCAACTTGGACACCCAAAGACAGACACACCCAAATCGCTCATGTTTTTTTAAAGGCCTGGCCATAAAATCCAAGTGTGGTACAATGACCCTGCTGCTAGCAGCTAGCAGGTCACTGGGGCAGAGGTGTCTCAAGAAGAATTTACTATTTTGAACACAAACAAAACTAGGGGAAAGGTGCCTTGCATGCCCGTGAAAACAGCACTGGCACATGCAACACAAACACACCCGCTCACAGGCAAATGCCAGAGAGCCAGGGAGGGGGGACCAATGAGCACATGCACCCAATTGCTCAGACCCCAATCCCCTGCATCTGGGGCAGCCCACAGCATAGCCCAGGGTAGGGTAACCAGATAGCAAGTGTGAAAAATTGGGATGGGGGGGTAAAAAGAGCCTTTATAAGAAAAAGCCCCAAATATCGGGACTGTCCCTATAAAATTGGGACAACTGGTCACCCTAGTGCGAGGTGAGGAGCCTCAGGAAGCCACTGGGACAAAAAGCCACAAGCACTGGCCCCACCCACCAACGCTCCAAGCCCCGCCCATCCGCGTCCGCTCCGCCCATAGGCCCCCGCCGGAGCGCTGCGCTGACGCCCGCACCCGGAGCCGCAGCCGCTCTATTAGCGCCTCCTGGGTCGCGATGAGGTCCCGCAGCTGCCGGAAGGCCAGAGCCTCGGTACCCGGCCGCCCCCACTCCGGCTCCCCCGGCCCCGCCGCCATCTCCGCGCTCCCCCCGCCGTTGGAAATGGCCGCCGCTTCCACCGTGGCCAATCACAACCCAGCTCCCTCACCGCCCCCAGCAACGGGGACAGCGAGGCACCGCCCGCTGGCAACCGGGCGGGGGACACGCCCACTCCTTAAAGGCCACTCAGGGGCATGTCTACACAGGCAGGAAAAACCCGTGGCTGGCCCTGGCCGCTGATTCCGCCTAAGGGGCTGCTTAATTGCACTGTAGCCATTCGGGCTGGGGCTGGTGTTGGGGCTCTGCGAGGGGAGAGGGTCCCAGAGCTGGGGCTGCAGGCTGAGCCAGAACATCTACGCTGCAATTAAACAGCCCCTTGGCCAGAGTCAGGTGGCATGGGCCAGCCCTGAGTGTCTAATTGCAGTGTAGACATACACAGAGGGAAACACAAAGGGGGTGGGGAGCGGACAGGGAGAGGGAGAAGAGGAGTTTGAAAGGAGAGCGGGAAGCTGAGCGGCCTGACCCATAACCCCAGGCGCTGGGCGGCCCCAGCCTTGATGTGGGACCTGGGCACTGGTGACTAAGACAGATAGGAAAGGGAATAGTCTCTCTCCAGTGGAACAGCATCACTGGGCCTTTGGGAATTGGCTACTGGGGGAGAGGGCAGGGGCACAGCTTGGGGTGGCAGGGGCACAGCTTGGGGTAGCATGGGCAAGGTGGCAAAAGGCCTGCAGGACAGGCTGGGTGAGGAGTGCCCAGGGTGGTAGGGAAGGGAGGCCATGATGAGCCAGAGAGGCCAGCACAGTGTCAGCTGCAGGGGCCTGCAAGCCAGAGGAGTAAGCATTCCTGCTAGGCAGCCAGCTCGTGGGATCACTGACACTGTAAGTAGGGGAAGCCTGGGCAGGAAGAGAGTAAGTCAACCCTAGACATGTTGGGCCTAAAACCCATTTACACCTGTCAGTACATTCTATGCGGATATACCTTCCTTACACCTGTGTAAAGCAAAAGGAACATCAGACTCATGGAGCTGACACTGGAGACATCAGACAGGTTTAGATGTGGAACTGAATGGAGGATAAAAGGTTATCTGCCTAGATTATAAACTCTTTGGGGCAGGGATCATCATGTCTGGGTTTGTACAGCACCTAGCACAATAGGGTTCTGGTCTGTGACTAGGGCTCAGAGGTGCTACAGCAACACAAATAATAATTAATGCCAATACCTAAAGGTAGTGGGAAAGGTGCTTCTCTCCTGGCTGTCACACAAAATTACCAGTCTAACAAAAGCACAGTGATAGCTCTGGCTTTGTTAATGGAAGTGTTGGGTTTTGTTTCTGGTGATGGTTAAAGGCACTCTTGCCATAGGAAAGCACCTTCAAAAAGGTGGATCTTACATTTCACCTAAACAGGCAGTTTTGGGCTTAGTAAACCGTGGGAAAATTGCTAAAATGTCATAGACAAGGCCCCTCCCTGGGGTTTCTTCTTACAATAGGCAGGGCTCTGCTGCTAATAATATTGTGCTCTGACACCTGGTCAAATAGTAGCCATTGCTGTATAGATGACAGCTGAAACCATAGCAAGAGATGAGATCACATGCAGGGGCTTTATCTATACAAGACTTCAGCAATTCTCCCACTGCTGGTGCAGGATCAGCACTAGCACTGATTGGGTCAGGTGTTCTAACTACTGGTCTGAGCAGGAAATATAGGAGAGGAGCTAGGGAACACTGGTGTAACTCTGGAAAGATATGTTAAAGGAGCAGTTAGAAAGCAATGAGAATCTTACAGCAATAAGGTGACACTAAAGAATGTAGGTTTCATCTTCTAAATAGTTGTCACTCTGCTTAAAGCATGTTTCCCTCCTATGTTTCTCCAAAACTCCAGCCCCTCCCACCCAGCTGCATTAATAGCACTGATTCTGTTAAGGAAATGAAGTTATATGGTGTCTGTTTCTACTGAGAATCATTCTCGTTTTTTCAGTAGTGACCCACTGGGAATGAGTCCAAGTTCTATGCAAAATGCAGTTGCACTGGCATTGATTTACTGATGTTAAATATATTTTTGATCTGTAGCTGGGCTGTACACAATGGATAACCTGTGTCAGCTGCTGATTAACAGGACTATTACAAGCAAATGGTTTACATTTATGACCTTTGATGCCAAAGCACCATACAATGAAGTATTGGGGTACAGATCAGAAGCCAGCCAGGGCACTTCACATGACAGGGAGTAGGCAATTTTGCTAAGGAGCCTGGTGCAGTCAGCTACTTTGATCATGTGTGATAGGAGAGAGAGAGCAAGTAGGAATTCAGTTAAAAAGGTACCTTCTGAAAGCTTCCCCCACATAGTAAACTCTAAGGTACTCAATTTATCAATATTGGAAGGCTTAAGGGACAAGTCAGTCCTTTGGGATTTAAGCATCTGGCTGTATGGGGGTTTAGGAACTTCCTCATGTGAGGCTTGTTTCCGGCTGATGTGCTTGAGTCTGCTAATGTTAACAGTTACTGTGTGAGTGTGACAGTTAACTGTGAAATATTTCTCAAAGATTTGGGAAGAGGGAACAGATCAAATATCTTTATAGAAAGGCTAGATTGTTCCTTGGAATATTTTCCTAGCTGCAACGGGCTAACTCATCATTAGAGCTGGTCAGAAAATTTCCAACAAACCAAATGCTGATTCGGTGCAGTGAAATGTTTTGCTGAATCTATTAAATATTCACAAAAACTTTTGCCTCAACGCAGGCAGGTTTTTACTGGACACCTGCCAGCATTGTAGGGTTCACAGCTCTGGCAGGGAGCCCACCAGTCCCCGGAATCCTGGCAGGCATCCCATGCCACACAAGGGATGGTGCCAGCCCTAGGATCCCAGGCTGGAGGCTGGGCTCTGGGAGGTAGCAGCCTGGGAACCCTGGCTGGAGATGTCTCTGGGATGCTAGGATCCATGTCAGGGAGCCTGCTAATCCCTTCAGAGCCCCAGCCAGAACTGGGAGCCTAGCATCCCCAAGAGGCTGAGCTCCAGCTGGGGTTCCCAGCAGTGCTGCAGAGCTGTTAAGTGACATTGACAGGAATGTTACTTTTGCATGTCAGTTGAGGACCATTTCATTTATGAAACAACATTTTCAGGGATGTGTGATTCATCAAGAAATTTAAGTACATTTGCTTTAATTCTAAGTTAGAACTAAAGCAAATTCGTAAATACTGGAATCCCTGTGTTTTGCCCATCTCCACTCATTAGATAAAATTACTGCATCACGATCACCAAGATTTCCATGGTAACAGTTGAGAGGAGTAACTGTTAACTTGGCCTCTCGCGTGCTCTGCTAGTTGGTGGTTCTAAAGCAGCACACAGGCTGTTACAAGTCACTCTGATTTGCCACGGTATGGTGGATTTGTTTTTTAGTTTGACTGCAGAAGTTGGGAGGGCATTTTCCACCCTAATATCATATTAAGGTGACTTTGGCTTTTAACTTCATGTTGGTGAACTTATTTTGAAAAACATACACTAATCTATTTAGATATGAAACCAGCTTCTTTGATTCCACTGGAACAACTTACCAAGGGTTATGGTGGATTCTTTATCGCTGGCAATTTTTAAATCAAGAGTGGATTGGATATTTTTCTAAAGATTTGCTCTAGGAATTATTTTGGGGAAGTTCTATGGTTTGTGTTACTTAGGAGGTCAGATTAGATGATCACAATGGTCCTTCTGGTCAGGGCCGGCCTTAGGCCAATTCAACCAATTCCCCTGAATTGGGCCCCGCCCCTAAGAGGGCCCCGTGCCCAAGAGCCAGTGCGCCGTACCAGGGTGGCCCAGCTTCCCCAGGGGGCAATTTAAAGGGCCTGGGGCTCCCAGCAGGGGCTGGAGCCCCAGGCCCTTTAAATTGCCACCAGAGCCCCACTGCTGGAGCCCTGGGGTAGGGCTGCGGGGCTCTGGGGGCTATTTAGAAAGTCCGGGGCTCCCGTTGCTTCTACCGCCCTGGCCCTTTAAATAGTCGCTGGAGCCCTGCCGCTTCCCCAGGGCTCTTGCGGCTATTTAAAGGGCCGGGGCCGTAGAAGCAGGGGAGCCCCGGGCCCTTTGAATAGTCCCCAGAGCCCTGGGTAGCAGGGGGCTCCGGGGCTATTTAAAGGGCCGGGGCTCCAGCTGCCTCTGCTGCCCCGGTCTTTTAAATAGCTGCCAGAGCCCCGCCGCTTCCCCAGGGCTCCGACGGCTATTTACAGGGCCGGGGCGGTGGAAGCTGGGGAGCCCCGGGCCCTTTAAATAGCCCCTGAGCTGCTGCTGCTACCCCGGTGGGGGAGGGAGGAGGAGGGGGCACTTACCATACAAGGTGGGCTGTACCCCCTGTATCCGCACCCCCTGCCCGCAGCCAGCCCCTGCTGCACCCCCTGCCCGCACCCCCTGCCCTGCCCGCAGCCAGCCCGTCTCCAGCCAGCCCCGCACCACTTGCCCTGCCCGCAGACAGCCCCGTCCCCCCTGCCCTGCCCGCAGACAGCCCGTCTCCAATCAGCCCCGCCCCCTTGCCCTTCCCGCACCAGCCCCGTCCCCCCTGCCCTGCCGCTGCCTGCCGCCAGCCCTGCACCCCCTGCCCTGTCTCCAGTCAACCCCTGCTGCACCCCCCTGCGGCCCTGCCCGAAGCCAGCCAGCCCCACACAGCCCCCTGCCCACACCAGCCCTGTACCCCCTGCCCTGCCTGCAGCCAGCCCCTGCTGCACCCTCCTGCCTGAAGCCAGCCAATCCCGCACTCCTCTGTCTCCAGCCCTGCCAACCCATGCCGCACCCCCCTGCGGCCCTGCCTGAAGCCAGCCAGCCCACCCCACACCCCCGTCTCCAGCCAGCCCTGCACCCCTTGCCCTGCCTGCAGCCAGACCCTACCTCCAGCCAGCCCCATGTCCACTGGTGCCCTGCAGTTCCCAGGGCAGTAACCCTGCACACCTGCTTCAATGAGGGGGGCAGGGAGCAGCTGGGACCCACACATGTGCACACCCCCCCAGGGAGTGGCGGGGACCCACACATGTGAAACGGAGCTCATTTCTAGTTCAGGCCCATCTTTTTAAAAAAGAACTTTAGGTAGGGTTAACATATACCTGTATTTTCCCGGACATGTCAGGCTTTTTGGTTCTTAAATCACCATCCAGGAGGAATTTTTTAAATTCCTGGGAAAATACGGACATATGGTAACCCTATTGGTACAAAAAATACACACTGTGGCACATCCCTTAAATCAGAACTTTTTATAGGGAACCAGTTGCTAAGAAATGAAAGGCTTTTTTTTTTTACATGATTTTTTTTTTTTTTTTAGTCATCCCTGCCGGGGCCCCGCCGAAAATGTTCGAATTGGGCCCCGCACTTCCTAAAGCCGGCCCTGCTTCTGGGGTTGGAATATATGAATCTATGAAAGTACAGATAGCCTTGACTGCAGCTAAGCAGTACAATGGGTTTGGCTGTTGCTGCATCTCACAAACTCCTGTGAGGCATAGGGATAGGGGACAGAAACACATTAAGCACTTATTCGGTTGTTTGCTACCCAGATCTGGGTTTAGGCTTGGTCTTAGCAACTCTTTTTCAGGCCTGACTCTGGCACAGACATAACCGATGGCATGGTAGCTTCACCTGCTACTTCCTATTGATAACTTTTGATGGCACTAGGTTTAGATAAATAAATAAATTAATGGAGATATCCTATCTCCTAGAACTGGAAGGGACCTTGAAAGGTCATTGAGTCCAGCCCCCTGCCTTCACTAGCAGGACCAAGTACTGATTTTGCCCCAGATCCCTAAGTGGCCCCCTCAAGGATTGAACTGACAACCCTGGGTTTAGCAGGCCAATGCTCAAACCACTGAGCTATCCCTCCCCCCTAATGTAGCCTTGTTAAATCTTATATCCCAAAAGAGTGCTTCAGGGAGCACAGTAATAGCTCGGATCAACATTCCAAGATGAACAGCGTGGCTCCATTACATTTAATACAAAAACTTTATCTTCTGATTAAGAGTACACAAGTCAAAACAAACTAAGGTCTCAAGAACTGAGCTGATTATTCAGACCCACCAATCAAGACAGAACTGATTTTTCCAGAATTCTTACTGTAGTAAGGACAGAACAGCTTATTTTCTAATCATCTAGTGTAACAATACAGAGAGGAAATATACACAAATATACAACTTATATAAATTAGATCTGTACAGTCAAGGTTCAATAGACTGATACACTATTACAGTATGGCCAATATGGATTTACTTAAGGTAAATGGAATATACATTCAGAAAATAAATACTTTAACATCTCCTACTGAAATAAGTTAAATAAATACGAATACTAAGTTTGCACTTTCCATTAAACAAAAGTTTGAAACCAACAAAATAAATGCTACACCTTTTGATGTGTCATGCGTGCTTAGGTAAGAAATAATTTATAATAATATCACCAGGAAATGCAAATCTTTAGTTTACACTACCAGCTGTATTTACCCACAAAGTGAGCATCTCTTTAGTTTGACAAATATTGAAGAAAATACATAGTTAACCCTGACTATAAATCTGTATGTTCTAACATTACTGCACTTTGCAACAGAGCAAAGTGCAAAACTGTTTCTAGTATCAATTAACTGGTTATCGTGGGCTGCTCCTATCAAAATCCAGTGCATCAGAGAAGATCACACAATAGAGCCATGTTTCCAAAGCATATGGCCAAATTCTCCCTTTGGATACAGGTATACATCCGTCATTGGCTTAAATGATATTTGTGTGAGTACATCTAAGGATAGAGTTTGTACCTTATGTTGTCTCAGGGGCTGGCAAGAAGAAGAGAGATTGGGAATTTCAAGTGGACCATAGATAGGAAGACAGCGTAAATGGCTTGGTCTGAAAAGGTAATCTAGTATCTCCAAGGATAGCCTTCAAAAACTGCTTTGCTTTCTCTGTGTGGAGGAAAACAGGCTTTTCAAGTGGCAATGCTGCCCTGCCTTGTCCCCCCACCCCCAGGCTGCTTAAGAAGCCAAGAGTGTTCCATCTTCACAAGTAACTGATGAACCACTGCTTCAGGGTTATGGCCACCAGTGGGACAGTAATTCATTTTATATTAAAAGTCTTTGTGGAAACTATTGCACATTGTCAATTTCACATGATAAAGCCCAAAACTCCACAACCATGTCTCTTTTCATATTCAGTATCTTTTTACCCACAGTATGTACATAAATTAGAATGTGAAATCCTTCATTTCTAAAAATATAATTATATTCACAAACCTTTTGGAATTCTCAAACAAACAGCCCGGAGGGCTTACAAAGCTTCAAGCACCTTCTTAAAAGTAATACATGTCCTTACACAGCTCATATTTATATCATGGCAGGAAATATTAGAAGCCTAAATCAAAATGAACACGCCCTACTTGCTGCTCAGAAAAACACTCTAATTTAAAGACCAGGAAATAGAAGTTGATCACAATTTGGTAAATGCCTTCTGGTTAAAGAAAGTAGTTCATTTAACGAGTTACTGTTACCTTGAGAAATATTTGACTAGATTTGATCTATTTTATCTATTTTCTAGCAAAAACAGAAGTAGTGACAAACATTAGCACAAGACATTTTATGTTGCTAATTGTTTTTACTCACATACCCTAGAATACTGGCATTGAAGTAGTCTCTGAGAAGGATTTTAATCTCCGATATGATGCCATGATTCTGAATACAGAACATCTTACTGTTTTTTAAAACAACTCTTTACTTTTCAGTCTTGTTTTCCACTTAATCATGGTCTCTTTTTAGTCCCACAGAAATCTCCTAATCTGCTTCTTGTAGATCATGTCCTGCCTCTATAAAACACTTTAAGATTGTTGGATGAAAGGTGCAATATAGTGTAAATACAAAATATCATGTAGGTATTCAAGTTATATACAGTACATGTTATGTGTCTAACCAGATTATAGCATTCAGTTTTCCTACCACATTTTTGATAGTACTGGGAGCATAAATTAGAAATAACTGGAGGATACTAAACTCGATGTAAACACTGACCTGCTATTCACATAAAATCTATTGTGGTTTATATCAAATTACATATACAATGCTATATTAAAAAATCTTTATAAACAAAGTCAAGTACAGCACTCAGATTAGGAAACAGCAGAATTAAGGTCACCTGTGAAATGTTAATTTGGCACCCTTGTGAGCGTGCACAATGATACAATCTTTAATTATATGATGACATACTATTTTTTCCCCCTGCAGGATCCCTGCCTCATTTAGAGCACAGGATGGATGTTGCTTTCTGAATAAGCAGCTACTCAGTATTTTGTTTTATCCTCCTTGAGCAGTCTGTGACGTCCATCCTTATTTATACTGCACGCCATCCAAGCCCTGCACCAAATACAGATTTAATTTCTTTGTAGGTTTTCTATCACTATAGTATTTGAGTGCTTCACAACCATTAATCTATCTATCTTCACAACACCCTTAGAGAAAAGGGGGTATTATTCCCATTTCACATATTGGGGGGCTGAGGCAGAGAGATTCCTGTCAAAATTATCCAAAGTGCCTGTGGTCTGATTTTTCAGAAAACTTGTATTTTATATCACTTTATATGTTCAAAACACAGACTTCACCTACAGTTGTGAGTGCTCAGCACTTCTGCAACTCAGTCCCCAGGTGTCTCAAATCAGGCTCTCACAAACTAGTGGCCACCTGTGAAAAAAGTTTGGCTTAAGTGACTTGCCCAGCACCACACAGAAACTCTGTGGCAGAGGCAGGAACAGAATCCAACTTTTCAAGAGCGGAATTCAGTTGCGTTAGCCATCAAACTATCCTTTCTCTTACTGCAATCCCATTTCATTCCCTACACACCTTCCAATTTCTACAATAAACGGTCCTACAGACAACTGTCTCTATGCAACCCGGATTCATTTTTCCTCAGCACTGTGCATCCTGTACATTGAATGAGGCAGGGGTCCCGTGGAAAAAAAATAGTATGTGATCATGTAATTATAGACTGCATCATAATGCATATACACAGGGAGTGCATTGACACTGCATGGGCAACCTTAATTCTGCCATTTCTTAACTTTGGAGCCCATGACTTTGCAACCTTAACATTATTCTAAGGTAGTATTTTGTATGTGATCTCCTAGATTTAAAAAAAAAAAAAAAAAAAAAAAGCAAACTGTGGCTACCTGCACTACCTATAGTGAGGTTTAAAAGTGGGTGGAGTATTGGATTAGTTCTAGTGGAGAGGGGTCAACACATTACAAGAGTCACTATTGTCACTAGATCCGGGCTGAAGATGGGATCTTCTCTACCACTACATGTAATGTACCTGGTCTGTGGAAAAAGACAATTTCATCCTCTAGAAGAGTCCGTTCAACAAATTTGTAGACGGAGAGTCCCGTTAAGGGGGTAGGCATACGTGGTTTAAAACCCACCTTTGGACAGCCTTGATCCTTCTGCAGCTGCATGCAGGCCGGTCTCTTTGTACTGTTAGAACAGCTCAAAGGATGCTCTAATTTACACCAGGCTGAAATAGTTACAAGGGGCCAAAATGCAACTGAGGATTGACATGTTGCAGAAGCATCTGGGCCATGCCCTCTTTTCCCTGCTACACTGGCAGCAGGGTGGTCGTGTGGCATAAGAGCCTCTACATCAGATCTAGTCCACTGGAGGATCAGCCTTACAGTTCCTAGGCCAGTTAAATTAGATTATAATGGTAATGCAGCACACAGTAGCTGCCCTGCACTAGAGTAACCCACCCAGTAACTTGATTATTTGTAAAAACATTTTGTTCTCTGCTGCTGATGAGTACATCTCTTTCTCTGCCTTCCATTAAGTGTCAGATTTTATAAAAGAGGATTATAAAACAGGAGAGTAATAAATTAGTATTACAAAGAAAAAAAAATCCAATCTCTAGAGTGAAACATGCATGACAATTGCACATCAAAGCAAGAATGTGTTAAATAAGAACTGTATCAAAAAACGGCATGCAGAATCTGTTGGAGCAAGAAGAAAGAGAAGGCTTGGAGATAAAATCAAACTAGACAATAAGCTTAAAAAATAAAAATACTGTGCCACTGAATAGAATACATGAGAACAATGCATCTGCAGTCTCTTCTCCAGTGGCTTGGCAGTCATCAGAATCCACCAAAGATTTCTTTCCTACTGTAAATGTAACAAATTATCACCTCTTGTAAGTTTCTGATTACAATGAAACTCTCAAAGTTTGTGCTGGTTTTCTTAGTTAGCTGTGGGAAAGCTTCTCCCGCTCATTGCAAAAGAGATGGGATACACCTTTGCTTAATTAAGTCCACTGGCATCCTTCAAATTTAGCTAAAGAATAGCTGTAATTTTCACAATGAATGTTATCATTGCAAGTTTTCCATGTGAGAGAAAAGGATAAATGGGTGAATTCAAATGAGATATTGTGGCAAGAGCAGGGACTCCAGGAATGCATCCCACGTGCACAGCAATGAATGTTAGCAACTGAGATGCTATTGCAGGAACAAACAATTTCCAAGTTCCTACTTGCAATCTGGGTTAATTACATCACTAATTATAAAAGAATAGTACAGGTTTGGATCTAAATTCAGCAAAGCACTTAACGCATGCTTAATTTTAAGCACATGCTTAAATCTCATTGACTTCAATGAGACCTAAGTACATGCTTAGGTACTTAGCTGAATCAAGGCCTTGATGAATACCTGAGCTAAGCACTGGAAAGTAGAATGGAGCAGGGAGTATGCCCTCTAATTTTTTTTTCACAAGCCATTTTGGATGCAACGACATCAGCTTCAGATGAATATGGGAATGCCAACATATAACTGAAAACTACATCACCTGAATGACTGAGTGTGGTCTATGTCCAAATAAAATACAGAGTGTATGGGATATTATGTATACCTTTCTGGCAAACAAAGTTGCTTGGGTAGCAGAAAAACTATATCAAATGAAGACTGGTGCCACACTAAGCTACATTTTAGGGAGTTAATTTACACTGAATACCATTGGTCCTTCGAACCAAACAGAATATACAGTATATTAGAGCAAATACTGTGTCTATGGCTCAGGGTTGCCCAATTTGGTGAAAATTACCAAGTTACCAATTATTAAGACTCTTCATTAGGCTCTTTTTCTTTTTTTTTTTTTTTTAATAAATACAAAGGAAAATAGAAACAAGTTAAAACAGCAATAAATAACCCAGCATTTGTCTGGCCTACTCAGCCCCCCTTGTGTAGTCCAATAAGATTGGAGAGCTTTTCACAGTGCTCAAGTTTCAGTGACTCTGCTTTCTGTTTTAATCGCTCATCTCTGTATAATCTGGCCAAATTCGACAAGTCGGATTCTGAAAGATGAAAAAGATAACATTAGAACAATGCTACTGAGCCTGATGTGTATAATCATTTTTAAATGCTTCATTTTCCTCAATACATTTTTATAAGATTAATAAAATCTTTAAGGAGACACTGTCAGCCCAAATTGGGCTAGGCATTTAGGAAAGTAAAAACAAATATTTCCATCATTATTTCAAATTTTAACCGTATGAAATAAACCGTCTCCTGCAGTGTTTGTAATCCAAACACTGCAGCCTTGTGCTAGTGCATGAGAACCAGAAAATGAAACCGATTGTCTATTTTCATTGTCCACAAAGAAAAATACAAAATGTAAACAAAGGGCAGAGTGCAGTGGTGCCCAAACTGTGGTGCGTGCACCTCTTGGGGGGCACGGAGGAACCTTTGGGGGGGCAGGGAAATGATCAAGGGAGCAACTAAACTGCTAAAATCCTTTGAGTTTACTGAAAAATTATTTTTAGTCTTTCTGATTTGCTCACTAATATAATTTTCTCCTTAAGGAAATTACCAATTGAAAACAGTTAAATATACCTATGGAGAATAGCAGACATGGATTTCTGAACAGGTCAGAAAAGTTTCCTTATGCACAAGCTACCTGATGACATTCAATTTGTTTGAAGAACTTTACACAGCTGTCAGATCACACAGCCAACAGGCTGATTCAGTATGGAAAGAACCTCACAATGGGACAAATCTTGTAGTCACTACTCTGTCCCATTGCAATCTATGGGAGTTTTGATTGAGTAGTGACTATAGGACTTTGTTCTTTGTATTTACTGAATGACTCTATAGACTGACAAGCATTAAGGATTTTTATTTTGAAACAGGAACCCATTCCTCCATTCCCCAACACTAAAATACCATCCACTGAGTACACACATGAATTTGGAGCAGGCACCTGTACAAGAACATGTTTTCAGATGTCAGCCAAGACTAGGCTGGTCTCAGCACAGAGGGACTCTCAGCCAACTAGCTTTAAAATGAAAGCTTATTGAAATGAAGTCTCTGTTACGGGTTCTCTCACGGGGTCAAACTTCTTACTGTGGGATGTTTACGCCTTTTCTGGTATGAATTTCATCATGTAAATCTCCTGTACTTTATCTGATTCTTTAAGCTGATTTGTCCTTATATCTTTTAATATCCAGTTAATCTTTAAAAAGGAAAATAATGTAATATGGTATTCATAGAATATGTTGTTTCAATGTCATATTTCAACCCTCTATTTTCAGTTGACTTTATGTGGTGTTCTTTGATCCTGAATTTTGTTAACTTCAGTCTTACATAGAAATTGCCCTACCACAACAGACCAACGGTCCATCCAAATCTGGTATCCTTTCTTCCGCCTTGGCCTATATCAGATGTTTTAAAGGAAGACAAAAAGCCACAGCACACCCAGCCTATTGTGCAATACTAAGCCACAAGAGGAGAAACACTGCCTGCAGCTGGCAATCAAATCTTTTAAAATAAATAAGAGACACCAAAAAAGTGATCGGCCGACCATGTAATTTAGTGGACTAATAGGCTGTTGAATGACTGTAGTCTCCAATAATGAGGTAGGCAGACAGCAGATAAAACTTTTCAATGGTCAGATCAAAGACAATACAATATCCATTGTTCCTATAGTTTTAACTTTGTGAAACTGTATATATCGATATCCATCAGCAACAAAGTAAACTCCAGCAAATAAAACAAACTACCTACTACCAATAAGTACTCATTTAACAAAATGCATGGCCCGAATGAGGCTAAACATCTGAACAGAAAGGAATTAATGGACCAAAGTTACAAAAGAGCTGATTAAAGGTCTCCAGAGAACTTTTCTCCATGACTGTGTTTTGCATTCAACACCGTTTATTTTTATAATCTTGGCTGTACTAAAGTTAGCACAGTCTCAGTTGTACTCATTACTGGCTCACTGGACCAGATGATAATCATTCTTAAACGGTTTTTAATTACTGTGGTATCCTCAGGCAACTGCTAATCTCAAACACTGTAAATATAGTTGCAGATGTGTTTCTAACGTATACCATGGCTAATGATGGGAGCATATGTTTTTGCTCGTTAGTTAACGGAATGGCAAAATTGTAATGTTTTCCTTTGCTGGGCATAATAGTCCTAGGAAACATCTCTCTCAAATTTGTGGATTTTAGAGAGGATATAAAATTCAGCTTTAAAAGTGCCAGATCCTCAACTGCTATAAATTTGCATTGAAGTCAATGGATCTCAACCATTTATCTTTGAAAATTTGTGGCGATCAAGGGAGGTCCCGGACGATTGGAAAAAGGCAAATATAGTGCCCATATTTAAAAAGGGGAAGAAAGAGAACCCAGAGAACTATAGACTGGTCAGCCTCACTCCCGGCAAAATCATGGAGAAGGTACTCAAAGAATCCATTTTGAAGCACTGGGAGGAGAGGAAGGTGATCAGGAACAGTCAACATGGATTCACCAAGGGCACGTCATGCCTGACCAACCTGATTGCTTTCTATGATGAGATAACTGGCTCTGTGGATATGGGGAAAGCGGTGGATGTGATATATCTTGACTTTAGCAAAGCTTTTGATACAGTCTCTCACAGCCGTGGGGAAGTTTAGGCTTGAAATTAGACGAAGGTTTCTAACCATCAGAGGGGTGAAATTTTGGAACAGCCTTCCGAGGGAAACGGTGGGGGCAAAAGACCTCTCTGGCTTCAAGATTAGGCTAGATACGTTTATGGAGGGAATGGTTTGATGGGATAACGTGATTTTAGTCAATTAGGCAATAACGTGCCATCGCTGGTAAAATGAGGATCCGGCTGGAGAATCTTGCCTGTATGCTCGGGGTTCTACTGATCGCCATATTTGGGGTCGGGAAGGAATTTTCCTCCAGGGTAGATTGGCAGAGGCCCTGGAGGTTTTTCGCCTTCCTCCGCAGCATGGGGCAGGGGTCGCAAGCTGGAGGATTCTCTGCGACTTGAAGTCTTTAAATCACGATCTGGAGACTTCAACAGCTGAGTTAAGGGAAAGTGGGTGGGTCAGCTTTTGTGGCCTGCATCATGCGGGAGGTCAGACTAGATGACCATAATGGTCCCTTCTGACCTTAAAGTCTATGAGTCTATGAGTATTCTTGCCAGCAAGTTAAAGTATCGATTGGATGAGTGGACTATAAGGTGGATAGAAAGCTGGCTAGATTGTCAGGCTCAATGGGTAGTGATCAACAGCTCGATGTCTAGCTGGCAGCCGGTATCAAGCATAGTGCCCCAGAGGTCGGTCCTGGGGCCGGTTTTGTTCATCATCTTTATTAATGATCTGGATGATGGGATTAATTGCACCCTCATCAAGTTTGCAGATTACACTAAACTGGGGAGGAGAGGTAGATACGCTGGAGGGTAGGGATGTGTCCAGAGTGACCCAGACAAATTTGAGGATTGGGCCAAAAGAAATCTGATGAGATTCAACAAGGAAAAGTGCAGAGTCCTGCGCTTAGGAAGCAAGAATCCCATGCATCGCTACAGGCTGGGGACCGACTGGCTAAGCAGCAGTTCTGCAGAAAAGGACCTGGGGATTACAGTGGACGAGAAGCTGGATATGAGTCAGCAGTGTGCTCTCGTTGCCAAGAAGGCCACAGGCATATTGGGCTGTATTAGTAGGAGCATTGCCAGCAGATCGAGGGAAGTGATTATTCCTGTCTATTCGACACTGGTGAGGCCTCACCTGGAGTACTGCATCCAGTTTTGGTCCCCCCACTACAGAAGGGATGTGGACAAATTGGAGAGAGTCCAGCGGAGGGCAACAAAAGGGCTGGGGCACATGACTTACGAGGAGAGGCTGAGGGAACTGGGGTTATTTAGTCTGCAGAAGAGAAGAGTGAGGGGGGATTTGATAGCAGCCTTCAACTACCTGAAGGGGGGTTCCAAAGAGGATGGAGCTAGGCAGTTCTCAGTGGTGACAGATGACAGAACAAGCAGCAATAGTCTCAAGTTGCAGTGGGGGAGGTCTAGGTTGGATATTAGGAAACACTATTTCACTAGGAGGGTGGTAAAGCACTGTAATGGGTTACCTAGGGAGGTGGTGGAATCTCCATCCTTAGAGGTTTTTAAGACCTGGCTTGACAAAGCCTTGGCTGGGATGATTTAGTTGGTGGTGGTCCTGCTTTGAGCAGGGAATTGGACTAGATGACCTCCTGAGGTCCCTTCCAACCCTAATATTCTATGATTCTATGATTTACACTAGCTCAGGATCTGGCTCCTATTACAACCATAGGGTATCAAAGAGAAGGTTATGATAGTCTATGAATAGCTATATGGGGAACAGAAATGTTACAATCAATGGCTCTTCAATCTAACAGGCAAAGGTTCAACATGATCCAATGGCTGGGACTGGAAGAGGGGCACATTCAGACTAGAAATAAGGCACACATTTTTAACAGTGAGGGTACTTAACCACTGGAACAATTTAACAAGGATTGTGGTGGATTCTCCATCACTGGCAATGTTAAAATCAAAGTGAGAGGTTTTTGTAAAAGCTAGCTGTAGTTGAACTAGAGCATATTAGACTTGAAGCAGGAATTAATTCAGGGAAGTCCTATGGCCTACATCATGCAGGAGGTTGGACTAGATCGGGGTCTCAAAAACACGGCCCGTGGAGTTATTTGCTGCAGCCCGCCAAGCTCCCCTCCCCCGCCGCCCCCAGCGCGCTGCATCCTTGCTCCTCTGCCTACCTCCAGGCACTTTCCGCCGCCAAACAGCTGTTTGGTAGCGCTTAGCGCTTTCCAGGAAGGAAGGGGGAGGAGCAGGGAGCCGCACGCTCAGGGAAGGAGGCAGAGAAGAGGCAGGACAGGGGCGGGGTTTTGGGGAGGGGGTTGGAATAGGGGCAGGGAGGGAGTGGAGTTGGGATGGGGACTTTGGGGAAGGGGTTGGAATGGGGGTGGGGAGAGGCGGGGCAGGGGCGGGGCCTCATGGAAGGGGTGGAGTGGCGGCGGGGCTAGGGGGCTTTTGTACCTTTATATGAAAAGGTGTCAGTGATGCAGCCCTCCGGCCAATGTACTAGTCCTCATATGGCCCTTGTGGTGATTTGAGTTTGAGATCCCTGGACTAGATGATTACATTGGTCCCCTCTGGCCTTAAAATCTATTAACCTTAACTATGGAGCAACAGTTGCTATCTCATAATACATATAGCCCTACTGGAGTCTGAAGCCTTGTTTACACTAGCACATTCCATGTCAGCAACAAGCATATTCCTTCTCCCCATGATTGTACACTGGCTGACTTACCCTCCTCACCTTAAGATGCGCTTTGGGCTGAAAGCTAATGTACAAATGTAAAATGCTGAGCGGAAGATTACTGCATTTATGAACTGATGTTCAGTCCTGGACCTTCTCCTCCCTCTAACTCTCAGTCCCTTTTAGACTTGCAAACTCTGGGGCATGGAATTTTAGAAATGTAGGGCTGAAAGGGACCACAAAAGGTCATTGAGTCCACCCCCTCAGCACCAAGGCAGGACCAAGTATACCTAGACCATCCCTGACAAGTGTTTGTCCCATCTGTTCTTAAAAACCTCCAAATGATGGGGATTCCACAACTTCCTCGGAAGCCTATTCCAAAGCTTTACTATCCTTACAATAAAAGTTTTTCCTAATAACTAACCTATATCTCCCTTGATGCCGATTAAGTCCATTCCTTCTTGTCCTATCTTCAGTGGACATGGAGAACAACAGATCACTGTCCTCTTTATAAACTGCTCTTAACATATTTGAAGACTTATCAGGTGCTTCCCCCCAACTCTCCACCCGTCGTCTTTTCTCAAGACTAAACATACCAAGTGGTTTTAACCTTTCCTCATGGGTGAGGTTTTCTAAACCTTTTATCACTTTTGTGGCTCTCCTCTGGACTCTCTCCAATTTATCCACATTTTTCCTAAAGTCCTAAATTGGACACAGTACTCCAGCTGAAGCCTCACCAGTGCCGTGCAGAGTGGGACAATTATCTCCCGTGTCTTACATATGACACTTGTGTTAATAAATCCCAGAATATTAGCCTTTTTTGCAACTGCATCCCTTTGATGATTCATATTCAATTCACTATAACCCCCAAATCCTTCTCATCCATACTGCCACCATCTAGTTATCCACCATTTTGTAGCTATACCTTTGATTTTTCTTTCATAAGCGTAGTACTTTGCACTTGTCTTTATTAAATTTCATCTTGTTGATTTCAAACCACTTCTCTAATTTATGAAGGTCATTTTGAGTTCTACTCCTGGCCTCCAAAGTGCTTGCAACCATTTCCAGCTTTGCATTCCTTGGCTCAGGAGACCTTTGTAGACCTACATGAAGGAGATCAGCTACGTGCTTAATTGTAACTGTCCTGAAGCCAGCTGAAGTATCTGATAGCAAAAAAATCTATAAAACAATTCTATGCTGAAGATGAATGGTCACATAAGGAAGATATTGCTCTTCTTGGTTTGAAAATGTGAAGGTCCAAGGGTGCTGGTTAAACAAAAAAGCGCATGGTGCAACGGCTGTAGATCTTAAGGATATGAGAAATGATAATGCCAGGATCATCAGCACAAGATAAGCAGACTAAACTAGACATTTCTTCCACCCTATGCTGTGAAACCAAAAGTACCATTTCCTGTCCAGAGACAGACAGGATTGGACACAGCTAGGGACTCAATATAGAGTCAACCAAGACAAAGGACTGAGAGGTGCATGGAGACTGACGTGTTCCCCTACCCCTGAAGCACAAGAACGGAGCAGACTGGGGAAGCTTGCACTGCCACCACCTCTGGTTTAGCTCATTCTGTGCACAGGGATTTCGGTCTTCAGCACAGGGCTCTCCATCTGGCACATTTCACCAGCATTAAGTCATTTTACCAAATCTTTTTATGTAAAAGGAAAAGACCCAAACCTGTATTCAAGTATACAACTGAAGTAATTTGCAATGCCCTATAAAATGCCATAGATGCCTAAAGGCAATAGTGGACCAGGCAACCGTAGGCCACCATCAAATAAGCCGACGGCCAATAGCAATCTATAGGGACATGCGATTGCCCTTCCAAAAGTAACTCTGGAAAGGTGGAAGAACTACAAGGGGCCAACGACATTCACTAGGAGAAAGAACTCAAAACGTAAACCTGCATCCACGTTTGTTGCCCTTACTCATTGCAATTTCTGTACCAGACCAGCACATGGCTTGCATGGACAGGAAAGTGGGACTGGAACTGCACATACCGTTCCCTCTAGAACCCAATCACAGTGCAGGTCATTCGACAAGGCAACAGGTTTCAGAGTGGTAGCCGTGTTATTCTGTATCAGCAAAAACAACGAGGAGTCCTTGTGGCACCTTAGGCCTGGTCTACACTATGACTTTAATTCGGATTTAGCAGCGTTAAATCGAATTAACCCTGCACCCGTCCACGCAGCGGAGCCATTTATTTCGAAATAAAGGGCTCTTAAAATCGATTTCTGTACTCCACCCCGACGAGCGGAGTAGCGCCAAAATCGATTTTGTCAATTCGAATTAGGGTTAGTGTGGCCGCAATTCGATGGTATTGGCCTCCGGGAGCTGTCCCAGAGTGCACCATTGTGACCGCTCTGGACAGCAATCTGAACTCGCATGCACTGGCCAGGTAGACAGGAAAAGCCCCAGGAAAATTTGAATTTCATTTCCTGTTTGCCCAGCGTGGAGAGCACAGGTGACCACAGATACCACAGATACCTCAGCTCATCAGCACAGGTAACCATGCAGGCTGATAATCGAAAAAGAGCACCAGCATGGACCGCACGGGAGGTACTGGATCTGATCGCTATATGGGGAGAGGATTCAGTGCTAGCAGAACTTCGTTCGAAAAGACGAAATGCCAAAACTTTTGAAAAAATCTCCAAGGGCATGATGGAGAGAGGCCACAATAGGGACTCAGATCAGTGCCGCGTGAAAGTCAAGGAGCTCAGACAAGCCTATCAAAAAACAAAGGAGGCAAACGGTCGCTCCGGGTCAGAGCCGCGGACATGCCGCTTCTACGCCGAGCTGCATGCAATTCTAGGGGGGGCCGCCCCCACTACCCCACCTGTGACCGTGGATTCCGGGTCGGGGATAGTCTCATCAGCTACACCTGAGGATTCTGCGGATGGGGAAGAGGAGGAGGAGGAGGACGACGAGCTTGCAGAGAGCACCCAGCACTCCGTTCTCCCCAACAGCCAGGATCTTTTTCTCAGCCTGACTGAAGTACCCTCCCAAGCCTCCCAAGCCAGTAGCCAAGACCATGACCCCATGGAAAAGGGACCTCAGGTGAGTTTACCTTTTAAAATATAAAACATGGTTTAAAAGCAAGCGTTTTTTAATGATTAATTTGCCCTGAGGACTTGGGATGCATTCGCGGCCAGTACAGCTACTGGAAAAGTCTGTTAACGTGTCTGGGGATGGAGCGGAAATCCTCCAGGGACATCTCCATGAAGCTCTCCTGGAGGTACTCCAAAAGCCTTGCCACAAGGTTTCTGGGCAGTGCAGCCTTATTCCGTCCTCCATGGTAGGACACTTGACCACGCCATGCTTGCAGCAAGTAATCTGGTATCATTGCCTGACAAAGCCTGGCAGCGTATGGTCCCGGTGTTTGCTGGCATTCAAGCAACATCCGTTCTTTATCTTGCTGTGTAATCCTCAGGAGAGTGATATCGCTCATGGTAACCTGGTTGAAATACAGGAACTTAATTAAGGGGACAGAGGTGGCCGTTCCTACTGGGCTGTTTGCCTGTGGCTGAAAAGAAATCCTTCCCTGCAGTTAGCCAAGCACGGGGGGGGGGGGGGGGGGAATTGGCCCTGAGCTTTTCGCGTTTGGCTAGCAGGGATCTGTTACCAGCCACGCGGTCGGGGGAGGGGTACATTGATCATCCCAGGGAATTCATGGCGGGGGGGGGCGGGGGGGTTAGTTTGGTTTCTGCAGGGATCTTCCCTGATACCTGCCACGCGGTGGGGGGAGGGGTACACTGATCATCCCAGGGAATTCATGGCGGGGGGGGGGGGCGGGGGGGTTAGTTTGTTTTCTGCTGCTGAAGGTTAACAGGAAAACCGCAACAGTCAACAGGCTTTGCCTGGTATGTGGGAAAGGAGGGCGCAGAAGCCGAAAGACAATGGTTTACCATGGCTGCCTGCAAGCTGAATTCTGTTGCCCGGACCTGCGTCTGTGATCTCTAACACCAAAGCCACAGGCACTCAATATTAAGATGGAAAATGCGACCTTGTACTGAAATCACATGTGCTATGTAATGTGAATAGTGTTTTTAACCATGAAAGAGTATAAGCATTGTTCTGTAAAATGTATCAGTTTAAAAACGTCTCTCCTTTCTTTCAACCCTCCCTCCAGCAGCTGCAAATTTTTCAAGCCTCCCTCCTCCGTCCCGAAGGCTATCTCAGATAAGGCGGCGTAGAAAGAGGACGCGAGACGACATGTTCACAGAAATAATGGAATCCACCCGCAATGAAAGAGCTCATTTGAATGAGTGGAAGGACACTGTATCTAAATTTAGGAAAGATGCCAGTGAACGTGAGGTCTTGAGGGACGCTCGAGATGAGAGGTGGCAGGCTGCAACACTGGGGCTGCTGCGTGAGCAAACGGACATGCTCCGGCGTCTGGTGGAGCTTCAGGAACGGCAGCAGGAGGATGACAGAGTGCCGCTGCAGCCGCTGTATAACCTCCCTCCCCCCTCACCATGTTCCATATCCCCCTCACCCAGACGTGTAAGAACGCGGGGGGGGGGGGGGGACGCTCCGTGCACCCTCCCACTCCACCCCAGTGGACAGCCCAACCAAAAGGCTGTCATTATATTGAATTTATTCAGTGGCCTTTTACTTCCCTCCTATCCTCCTCCCAAACCTCACCCAGATTACCTTCTTGGTTCTCTCCCTATGTTTATAATCACTTAATAAAGAATACATGATTTTTAAACGATAGTGACTTTATTTCCTTTGAAAGGAAGCTGGGGGAAGGGGGAGGGTGGGTTGCTTACAGAGAATGAATGAGTCAATAAAGGGGGCTGGTTTTCATGAAGGGAGAAACAAACAGAAATTTCACACTGTAGCCTGGCCAGTCATGAAACTGGTTTTCAAAGCTTCTCTGATGCACAGCGCTTCCTGGTGTGTTCTTCTAATCGCCCTGGTGTCTGGCTGCGCGTAATCAGCAGCCAGGCTATTTGCCTCAGCCTCCCACCCTGCCATAAAGGTCTCCCCCTTACTTTCACAGAGATTGTGGAGCACACAGCAAGCAGAAATAACAATGGGGAGATTTCTTTGGCTGAGGTCAGAGCGAGTTAGTAGCGATCGCCAGCGACCTTTTAAACGGCCAAATGCACATTCTACCACCATCCTGCACTTGCTCAGCCTGTAGTTAAACAGCTCCTGACTCCTGTCCAGGCTGCCTGTGTATGGCTTCATGAGCCATGGCATTAAGGGGTAGGCTGGGTCTCCAAGAATAACTATTGGCATTTCAACATCCCCAACGGTCATTTTCTGGTCCGGGAAGTAAGTCCCTTGCTGCAGCCCTTTAAACAGAGTAGTGTTCCTGAAGACGCGAGCATCATGAACCCTTCCCGGCCAGCCCGCGTTGATGTTGGTGAAACGTCCCTTGTGATCCACAAGTGCTTGCAGCACCATTGAAAAGTACCCCTTGCGGTTTATGTACTGGGTACCCTGGTGCTCCGGTGCCAAGATAGGGATGTGGGTTCCATCTATCGCCCCACCACAGTTAGGGAATCCCATTGCAGCAAAGCCATCCACTATGACCTGCACATCTCCCAGAGTCACTAGCTTGTGTAGCAGCACCTCAGTGATTGCTTTGGCTACTTGCATCACAGCAGCCCCCACAGTAGATTTGCCCACTCCAAATTGATTCCCGACTGACTGGTAGCTGTCTGGCGTTGCAAGCTTCCACAGGGCTATTGCCACTCGCTTCTCAACTGTGAGGGCTGCTCTCATCCTGGTATTCTGGCGCTTCAGGGCAGGGGAAAGCAAGTCACAAAGTTCCATGAAAGTGCCCTTACGCATGCGAAAGTTCCGCAGCCACTGGGAATCGTCCCACACCTGCAACACTATGCGGTCCCACCAGTCTGTGCTTGTTTCCCAGGCCCAGAATCGGCGTTCCATGCCTATAACCTGCCCCATTAACAGCATGATCTCCAAAGCACCAGGTCCCGCGGTTCGATAGAATTCCATGTCTATATCCTCATCACTCTCGTCGCCGCGCTGCTGTAGCCTGCTCCTCGCCGCCTGGTTTTCCAGGTTCTTGTTCAGCATAAACTGCACGATAAGGCGCGAGGTATTTATAATGTTCATGACTGCTGTCTTGAGCTGAGCGGGCTCCATGCTTGCCGTGGTATGGCGTCTGCACTGTTCACCCAGGAAAAAGGCGCGAAACGGTTGTCTGCCGTTGCTTCCTGGAGAGGGGGGGAGGATATACCCAGAACCACCCGCGACAATGTTTTTGGCCCCATCATGCATTGGGATCTCAACCCAGAATTCCAACGGGCGGAGGAGACTGCGGGAACTATGGGATAGCTATGGGATAGCTACCCACAGTGCAACGCTCCAAAAATCGACGCTAGCCCCGGTACATGGACGCACACCGCCGAATTAATGTGCTTAGTGTGGCCGCATACAACCGAATTTATACAATCTGTTTCCCAAATTCGAATTATATAAATTCGGATTAATCCCGTAGTGTAGACATACCCTTTAGAGACTAACCAATTTATTTGGGCATAAGCTTTTGCGGGCTAGAACCCACTTCATCAGATGCATGGAGTGGAAAACACAGGAGCAGGTATAAATACATGAAAAGATGTGAGTTGCCTTACCAAGTGTGAGGTCAGTCTAACAAGACAATTCAATTGACAGCAGGATACCAAGAGAGGAAAAATAACTTTTGAAGTGGTTATGAGATGGCCCATTTCAGACAGTTGACAAGAAGGTGTGAGTAACAGTAGGGGGAAATTAGTATTGGGGAAATTAGGTTTAGGTTTTGTAATGACCCAACCACTCCCAGTCTTTATTCAGGCCTAATCTGATGGTGTCCAGTTTGCAAATTAATTCCAGTTCTGCAGTTTCACGTTGGAGTCTGTTTTTGAAGTTTTTTTGTTGAAGAATTGCCACTTTTAGGTCTGTTATTGAGTGACCAGGGAGATTGAAGTGTTCTCCTACTGGTTTTTGAATGTTATGATTCCTGATGTCAGATTTGTGTCCATTTATCTTTTGCGTAGAGACTGTCCGGTTTGGCCAATGTACATGCTGGCACATGATGGCATATATCACATTGGTAGATGTGCAGGTCAACGAGCAGCTGATGGTGTGGCTGATGTGGTTAGGTCCTATGATGGTGTCCCTTGAATAGATATGTGGACAGAGCTGGCACTGGGGTTTGTTGCAGGGTTTGGTTCCTGGGTTGGTGTTTTTGTTGTGTGATGTGTAGTTGCTGGTGAGTATTTGCTTCAGGCCAGTCCTCGCTTACAGACGGCCCCCCCAACCTGAAGCAAATACTCACAAGCAACTCACACACCATTTGGAACAGTGCTGCTCTTCTCAAAGGGGGAATCGGATGGAGAAAGGACCCTAAAAAATGCTTGCTCCACCCAAACCTGTCAGAGTGTCCCACATAACTGGTCATCCAGCTTTTCTGCAGTCTAAATATAAGGAAGACAAACAACTTTTGCAGCTTGGAATATTCACACTCTCCTCAACAGAGGTGAAGAATCCTGAGCATAGGACCACTCTACTCGACAGAGCATTGGCGCAGTACAATACCGATATTGCTGGGCTCTGTGAAACAAAAAACTTATTTCTTCTAGCTGCAACTCACCAGCGAGTGCTAGTTACACTTTTTACTGGATTGGCAAATCTGAGGATGAATGCAGATGCACTGGTGTGGGGTTTGCCATCCAGACTTTGATTGTCTGCAGATTTGTGTCACTGCTGAAGGGTGTTAATGACAGATTTATGCTCCTTTGCACTGGCCTTGCTAACAGTCATGCTACTGGCATCAGCGTATAGGCACCAACAATGATCTATCCAGATGAGGATACGGAGGACTTCTATCAAACCCTTGATAACCTTGTCAGGTTGGCTCCACGTAACAATAAACTGATAGTTTTTGGCAATTTTAATGACAGGTATGGTTGTAACTCTGCATCATGGGGCAATGTCAGAGTTCGCATTGCCAACTCCATGACGACCTAACGGTTTGCTACTTCTTTCCAAATGCACTGAATACAACCTAGTCATCACCAACAATGCTTCAACAGGCCAACAAGTATATGACCTGAATGCATCCTTGTTCAAAACACTGGCACATGATTATGTTACTATATGGCAAAGAGATCTCTGCCATGTCAGGCTCACTTGCGTCATGAGAGGCGCTGACTTCTGGTCAGCCCATAGACTCATGAGAAGTCAAATGTTCCTCTGTAGTGCTCTCAAGCAACACTGAAAGCAACTCAAGCCAGTGAAGTAAAATTAGTATTTCAAGCCTGGAAAACTGTGACAAACAGTCTGAATTCCAACAAACTCATGGAAGCATTTCCCTCAGTTACAGAAGCCTCAGTGGACATTGAGACAGCCTGGAAACATTCTGGGGACACAACATATAATATGGCTGCTGAAGTTCTCTGCTTCATTAAGAGGAAATATCAGGACTGGTTTGTTGAGAAGGACCCCAAAGTATGTTGGCTCTTGAACTCACTGCATGCTACCCATCAAGCCTACGTAGAGGACAAAGATTCAGCAGCTAGAAAGGCTGCATACCACACAACAAAAATGGTGGTTCAGACCAGACTTCGGCAAATGACAGAAGCAGTGATGAGAAAAGAAAGCTGCAGAGTTACAATTGGCAGCAGACTGCAAAGACACCAAAGCTTTTTTGCTGGCGTTCATGTTGTATATGGCACCATGTGCAATAGGATAATCCCTGTATGCAAACTGCACTGCAATTGACTCTTAACTGACAAAAAAAGAAATACTTGACTGATGGATAGAACATTTCAGTTTGCTTCTTAATCACCCTTCCCAACATTTGAGGAAGCAATTAATGCTCTTACACATTTCTTGAAAGAAAAACTAGCAATAACCCTCACCTTACATGAGACCACCACAGCCACAGCAGATGTTACAAGGGAAAGCACCTGGACCAAATGACATTCCAGCACGGTGGCTACCACTATGCAAAGCACCTCAAATGGCTCTTCCACATTATCTGGGAGCAAGAGTTGGTGCCACAGGATCTCAAGGCTGCCAACCTCATCTACCTCTATAAACATAAAAGTGATAGGGCAAATTGCGATAATGACCCTGGCATTTCCCTACTCTGTTGCTGGGGAAATTCTTGAACAGGTCATACTGTGAAATATGATATCGGACCCTTTCTAGTCACCAATGCCACCAAAGAATGTTGCGTGCTGGCACCCATATTCTTTTCCATCCTTTTTGGGGTATGCTTATGGATGCATTTCATGACACTGACAGGAGTATTTATCCAGTTCCATGCAGATGGGAAGTTGTTCAATCTGCAATGCTTCTGTGCTCACACAAAAGTGGCAGATTTACTTTTTAAAGACCTTTTAATTGCTGATGACTGTGTGCTGGTTGCTCCCTCGGTTGTTGACATTCAATTTATATCTGATCACTTTGCTCATGCAATCATTTTGATTTCACCATCAGCCTAAAGAAAACTGACGTACTGTACCAATTTGTGCTGGGGCATGTGCATGTCTACCCAACTGTTAAGATCAACAATGCTCCTCTCAAGTCCACGGAGAAGTTTTGCTACCTTAGGTGTATGATTTCACAGAATGCCACATTTGATAATGAAATTACCCACTGCATAGCCAAGGCCAGCCCTGCATTTGGAATGCTGTCACACCACCTATAGAACAATAGGAATGTCAAGATAAACACGAAGCTAAAAGTCTATCAAGCAGTCATGCTTACAGTGCTTCTATATGATTGTGAGACATGACAACGTAGTGCTGCCACATTAGCACACTTGTTCAGTTCCATACATGCGGTCTTCGGTCTATTTGCAGGATCAAGTGGTTGGACAGGATTCCCAATATTGAAATCTTTAATTGTTGTTGGATGTCTGGCATTCAAAGCATGCTCATAAAAACTCAGCTGCCTTAATCTAGGCATCTCATTCATATGTCCGACTTGAGATAGGGGGACCAGTCCCGATTTTAGGGTCTTTTTCTTATATAGGCTCCTATTAGCCCCCACCCCTGTCCCAATTTTTCACATTTGCTGTCTGGTCACCCTAACTTGAGAATACCCAAGGCCATATTTTAGGGCAGTGGTTCTCAAACTTTTTTTTCCACGCACCACTTGTAGATTGCTGAGGGTCTCGGAGGACCACTTAATGATCTTTCCAAATATTGTTTGTACCGTTAGCTAACTATTGTAAAGTGCTTTGTATAAAAGCACTATATTAAAAAAAGTAAACATTCTTTTCTTCTACAAATAAAAGCACACAACTCATATTTTAATATCAGTAGTCTTACCTTTCTAATGCGATGGATGTACCCTCTCTCCCCCACCAAGGCAGCCCCCGAGCTAGGGTTGGGAAGGAGGGGGGGTCTCTCCCCCGCAACAGCAGCCACAGAGCTGAGGCTGGGAAGGAGGGCCATCTCTCCCCCAGCAGCCGCAGCCCTGGAGCTGGGGAAAGTCACCTCTTTCTCTGGCTGTCGCAGCCCTGCATGTCCCAACTTCCCCCCAGCCCCTCTTCTTACCCCACTGCCCCCTACCCCTATTCCCCCCAAGGCCACCACCTCACCTTACATGTGCGTCTTCTCCAGGGTCCAGGCACCTAATTAGTGGAGCAACACCTGCGCGGCTCCACTAATTAGGTGGGTGGCCCTTAATTCTCTTGTGTGCGACTGCCCAGGCATGCACCTTAGAGGGAACTATCTGCAGACCACCTGAATGGAGCTCGTGGACCACTGGTGGTCTGCGGACTGCAGTTTGAGAACCTCTGTTTTAGGGTCAGCTAAAGCAAGACATCTGTTCTCATGGTGGTCAGTATAAATTATATAAAGACACACTGAAGTCAAAGTTGAAAGCATATCAAGTTGACCCGAGCAACTGGGAAGGAAGAGCCCACAATAAAGCCAAGTGGCAGCAGATTTGTCATGTCGCTGTTATAGGCTTTGAAGCAAGGCCCATTAATACCTTACGTGAAAAACAAGACTAGCACTAAGCAAGGAATAAAAGCAATGGTCAAGGATAATCCTGGCTGTCTCATATGTAACCATGTTTGCGGTTCCTGTATTGGTCTGCCTCACATATACGTGTTCACCTACAGTGTTTGCTGAATTCTTGTACATAGACATTGACATGAGACTCCATTATCATCGTATTCAAGTTCATAGACAGCCATGTTGTATCTATAGGTGGTACTATGTCCACAAGTACCCAAAAAATCATGAGTTGGGCCTCTCAAAATCATGATATTTGACAAACAAAAACAAAAAACAAACTTACATGCATCTTGGGTTCTTTTAACTTGATTTCTGGTTTTTGGGCCTTCAAGATTTTCTCTGCAGTCACAATGGCTAGATTTTATTTATTTATTTATTTATTTATTTTAAGGAAAGCTGAGTCTCTCAAATAAATCACATGAATCCAGGAGCTGGGGCTTTTTAAAACACCAAATATTATGAAACTTGTGATAAGATTACCAGAGTTGTCAACACTGTTGTTGCCTCTTTGTTGATACAGAAAATATTGTTTGGACAAGGCATGCACTCTACAATGTTTGTGCCATATTGACCTGATTGCTGGACATAACAGGAGATCAATCAAAAGCAAAAAGTTTGTTAAAATATGTTCAGGTTGAGATTTATAGGGATACTATCAACTTAAAAAGAAAAACTTCCACGTGAAAGTGGTTTACTTACTATTACTAAAACACTTAAGATGATAAATGTTTTTTTCTTTTTTCAGTTTACTATGCACTTGTCTAGTCATTTCAATTATGGAAATTCAAACTTGTGATTCCCCATATAACTTGGTCCCCTTGTATGTGTATATTTTGTTAAAATGTAAGAAAGGGACAAGGACTGTATCTTTGTTCTATGCAGCATCAATTCAGACATTAGTGCTTTAATACTATGTGGTGTTAAAGTTTATGCTTTAATATATATGTGCCATGTGACCAAGTTAAGGTTGATGTGAGAATAATAATTTTGAATTTCCTAACTTTTGTGCATTTTAAAGTCTCAACATTTTATTGTCACTTTTTGCATTGCATTTTCTTAAAGTAAAATAAATTCTTGACTGTGGTAAAAAACATGACCTCAGACTCAAATAAAGGTGGCTCATTCAAATAAGCACATACTTTTGGCCTCTGTCTCTTTAAAATGTGATACAAAGTAACATGGTATGTGAATGCCAGTTTCAAAAATTTTCTGGATCTGTCAAAGATCAGATGAATAAATGTGGTGGATTTCATTTTTAAAACATTGCTACCCTGAGTTATTCAAGTGTAAAAGAAAGCACCTGAAAAAAAAAAAAAAGTCCACTGGTGAAAAACACTTCAAACTCATCTCTTAAAATCAGCCAAAGCGAACTGTGTCAAGCTTTCAACAACAAATTCACCAGGTGACAAAAGCCAGGGCAAAGTTACTTTAGGCTGAGAACCACTGTTCTAAACATTTACCACTGTGGGCCGCATATGTAGCTCTCTATGTGTTATGTGGGCTGCATCCACACCATATATATATATATTACCTGTATGGCCCTGAGGATGCCACATGGGCTGCAGCTCTGTTCTTCATGGTTTAGAAAGTTATATATCCCCGTAACCTAGGGCTTATAATGGAAATACCTTCTCAAGCAAAGCCACGCTCTGACTTTATGTGATGTGTACCTACACACTTATAAATAACAAAGATTACTTACTTTGTTGTTTCTCCTTCCAGCAGCTGGTCTGGATATAGTCTATATAATCCTTTTCAACGGTTTTCTCTAGCTCTTGAAGTTCTGTTCCTTTATAACTATTTTCAAAGTTTTTATCAACATAATAAGGCACCTGCAGGTTTTGTGTTTCTCTAGGGACGGTATGGCCTATGGACCTGTGAAAACAGCATAGAGACAAGTGTGTTTTTAAGGCAGTTCAGAAATATCAAGGAATGTTAATATTCCCAGCAGGAAATACCTGTAACTTCTTCACAGCAGCTATTGCAGAACTACAGCGCCCTCAACCATTCGCTAAAGAAATTACACATCTCCCTGCTCCATAATCAACCTTACACCTTCCTAACACAGCTGATAAAATAAACATGACTGGCTAGAAAAACACAATGAAGACACAATATCTAAAGAGATTTAAAATGAAAAATGGAATCTAAAGGGAGCAGCCTCAGAATTGATACTGCCCAAACTCAAGTACAGTATGCATTAATGAGACTGCATTTTTCTGGGGAGTTCTTGGTAACTTGGTCAAGTCACTTCCAAGACATAAAAAGGCCCAAACACAGCTTTGTTTGTTTGTTTGTTTGCCTCCACTTTCCAGCAGCCTCCTGTCAACATCAGTGGGAAATGACTGGACAAACTTGAAAGGACAGCAGTCTTCAGGGTGCATTTAGGGCACAGGGCCAAATATCTGAGGGTGCAATGTGACTGTAGTCATATAGCCCATTCCACGTAGATTTCCACTGCCTCACATAATATTTTTTAGGCACCCCAGGGCAAATTATAGAAACCTGTGGAATTCTGAATAAGGGATGATCCTGGTTCCACTTCTTTCTAATGTTTTGAAACTGCCCTGCAGTCAGGGGAGCTGTGCGGAGCTAGCCTCTCTGCCTTCTCCACTGGTTTAAACCACATTCTTCTTTCTAATCTTCTTGGCTCCTCTCTCTGCATCTTTAGAATTGTTGCCTTGGATGAGGAGAAAGCAGCCAAGAAGGGAGGGTCACACTCCATCTGACATGCCTCTCCCTCCTTCCACAGTTCGGCTTGTCCCCTCCTTCTTGGTTTATTAAAAACCCTCTTTTCTTCCTCTCGCACAAGGTCTGAGGGTTTTATTCTCTGCATTAAGAACAATGGAGTTTAATTCCTAAAGATAAGGTTTAGAGGCAGAGCATATGTGCCTATGTGCAGGGCTGAAGTGTGACTCTCTTGGATCAAAGGGCACAGAGGCAGCAGGAGGGACTGCCTATTCTGGGAGCAGCCGGGAGTGTTTCACTTGGGATTGGCACAACTCAAAAGACTCACTGGGGGAGTATCTTGCTGTCTGCCAAACATGCAGGCTGACATCTTGTGGTAACAGTGATAAGAATTTTGGAACAGCCTGAAAAACAACGCCCCATGAAAAAGGACAGAACGCGAGCCCAACATCAGCGAGTTCCAATTATGCTACCCCCAATAGGGTGCCATTTAGGAGGGGCAATTTCCTCCTTCCCCCATGAAGCACCTCAGCCCCAGCTGCAGATAAAGGAAGCATGTAGCTGAGGGCAGGCAGAGGCAGAAAGCAAAGCCCTTCCACAGTGGCTCCCCCTTGGCATTATTGTCCTTCTGCAGCACTCTGGGGAGAGCCTATGGACTAAAGCTCATCCTCCTGGGCTCCTGATCAACCAGGCTTGCCAGTATCTTGGAGCAGGAGCCACCTTCTGCTGGCATAGCCTGTGGGGTGGACGCCTTCCTGCATGCTGAGCATCCTGGCTGCCAGGCATCTGTCCTGCTGAAGGAGTACAGGGGAACAAGTGCTGGGAAAAGCAGGCAGCAAAACCCCCAGAAGTTCACTGAAAAGTCCCTTAATTACAAAGTGATAATGCTTTCTGCAGAGACCGGATGGGAAAAGTTAGTGAATTCTCTATTAAGTCCAACATCCCTCTACCTCCCCACTCCAAGTAACCTAGACCAGATAAACAGTTTTTTAAAAATTGGACTTACGATTTGTAGAACAGGCTGTACGGTGGATTAGTGGCCATCAGCTGAGTTATAACTGACAAAACTATGATCACCAAAACCGGCAGCAACTGAATAAATGCAGAGTACGTATTCTGAAATGGACAACCATAGTTAGTGGATGATAAAAGTTAGAGATGGAAATAAGACCTACTAGCTCATAAAAGGCAGGAGCGGTCTCTAGGCAGACAACGCATCAGATGTTAAACAGACAAGAACAGAGACTACCCTTGAGTTAACAGAAGAAGCGTGACATTTAAATTTCAAACTAGTTAAATTTCAAAATTACCTTTATTAGAAAAATACTTTAATAACTTAAATTTCAAATAAATAAATAAATAAGTGTTCTCCAAATCAAATTTTCGCAAAGTTTCTTTAATGCACAATTCCATTTTTAAGTCAAATAACTATCTCCTCAAAAAGTATGTGCACACTGTGCTGCCAGGAGGCAATGCAGGTCAAGGAATACCCTGCTTGGATACAGTTTACATCTACAGGTTCCCTGTAGTTTCTAAAATTTACAATGTTTTTTTCTCAAATCCACAACATTATTTATTTTCTACCCAAGGACTGAAACTCTTAAGAATGTTACAGGTTAATAAACAATACATAGTGCAATTTGGAATTAGATATGTGTATTTTATTTTATTTGTTTGAATATGTTTTTCAAAGTAAGTGAATTTAGTGCAAGTGAAACAGTGATGGCTCTAGGGACAAAAGTCTTCTGTTACTCCATAAAACTAACAGCCCGGACAGTAACAGCGTAAGTTTCTTTTTACACTGTCCTGCCCACCTGCCTCAACTTTGGCTTTTAAGGGGAAGCGCAGAAAGCAGTCTGTAGCTATTCAGTCCTTGGTGTCTGTATCAAGATTACCAACAAGAATGTTCACTGCAACCGTATGTGATATGAACACTTGTCTGTCCACACCACAAACATATTTCCCATTAGGCTACACAACTGACACTGGATGGTAATGATTTTCAGCCACTACTGATCCATTTCAACTGATGAAAGACCATAGCTCTTTTCTGAGTCCCCCCCACAATAAGATACATTTTGGAAGTAGCAAATAAAGAGACAAGTACAGTGGTCCCACATAAAAAATCCATTCTGATTGTAAAAATATTACTGGTTCTAGAGGCATTCCCCATTTTAAGAACTGTAGAACCTGAGTTACAAACACCTCAGGAATGGGTTGTTTGTAACTCTGAAATGTTCATAACTCTGAACAAAACATTATGGTTGTTCTTTCAAAAGTTTATAACTGAACATTGACTTAATACAGCTTTGAAACTTCACTATGCAGAAGAAATATGCTGCTTTTAACCATCTTAATTTAAATTAAACAAGCACAGTTTCCTCACCTTGTCAAATTTTTTTTTAAAACTTTCCTTAGGTTTTTTTTTTTTGGTAGTTTACATTTAACACAGTAGTGTACTGTATTGTTTTTTTGTTTGTTTGTTTTTGCTGCTGCCTGATTGCATATTTCTGGTTCCAAATGAGGTGTGTGGTTGACTGGTCAGTTTGTAACTCTGGTGTTCGTAACTCTGAGGTTCTACTGTATAGGGAACACTACTGAAACCCATATGAACTTGAAATGCGCCCACTGTAGCCATGATCAATATTTAAAGCTAACAGCTTCCTCCCACGGTACCTGAGGCCTGTTCTCTTCCTCCTCTTTGTCCTGCGTCCAGGCTCTCTCATTTCGGTGTCGCCGCCGATAATAGTGGGCGTCTGGTGTTACATTTGAAAACGTATGAATATTTCCTGTATTAAAAAACCCCAAAGAGGTGAACTAGCCATTTTCATTCAATTGCAGGCATCTATTATTCCTCAGAAATTCTAGCTGGCTATCCCACCTTACAGTAAATGGCCTGAGTTACCAGGCATAGTCATGACAGGCCAGGTTATAAACTTCAAATAATACACCTCAGAATTGAAATTCCAAAACAGCACATGGGAGCTAGCCATCATGCAGCATGTTGGGGCATTGGTGTGCCAAGAGAAAGGGAATGTTTAAGAAAAATAACAACAACAAAAGGCAAAGCAAAACTTGGTGCAAAACCATCTCAATTAATTTTCTAAAAACAAAAACAAAAAACAAAACAGAGACCCATTGGGGTTTTTATACTGCAACTCTTGCTGTCACATGAGTTTTAACATGTCCTCTTGAGAGACTATTTTGCGTGGGAACCTGAGGCTCTAAATATAAGTAATAGGCTTTATCATTCAGTCCATAAATTAGGCTGCTCTTAATTACTAAATTTGCCCTGCTGTACTCATTTCTGTTCTCTTTCTTTGAGCTCTTTATTGCCTCATTAAGGATTTTGTAACGAGAGAAGAGATTAAGGAGAAGTACCTACTTGATAAAGAATACAATTCAGGATTTCCTTTTCTTGTAGGCTAAAGAGAGACACAGTATATAGCTGATTTATTTTAGAACTTCTAAGATGGAGGAAGAAAGAAGCACAAGCTATTTTGATCAGAATGATGCTGTTAAAGAGCTCTACCAATTTTTAAAGCTATGGATTTTACATTACATGAACACCGGAATAGCTATGCTCTTTCCTTTTTAATTCAGGACTCTTTTGTAGTAGAGGCTCCAAATTAAAAATGTTTGTCCTAATCAGGATCACAGAAATACGACTCCATCTTTAAGCCTGCATGAAATTAATATAACTTTACACTTCTATAACATCCTTTATCCAAGGTTCTCAAAGCACTTTACAAACATGGGCAGGATAACATTGTTACAAGAAACTGAACTTAAAATAAATTCTTGACTTTCATTTATTAAAGTCTAAATATCAAAATGCCCATACACAAAGCTCGAGGCCAATTACTTGCAACACCATAATGATCATCCAGCAGCATTAAAAAACATCCCATTGGTACCATAAACTCAGCCTACTTGCAGCATTAAACAAACAGTAACAAATTAACTCAGGGCATGTCTACACTCTGGGCACTACAGCGGCACAGTTGCAGTGCTACAGCTATGCCACGGTAGCACCGTAGCGTAGACACTTCCTACATCAGCAGAAGTGGTCTTTCTGTCAGTGCTGGTAATCTGCCTCCCTGAGGCAGCAGCAGCTAGGTTGACAGAAGAATTCTTTCGTCAACCTCGCTGAATCACGCTGGAAGTATGGTCAGCTTAACTACGGCACTCAGGGGTTGATCTAAATTTTTAAGTATAGACCAGGGCTCAGTTGGCCAGCAAATGGAAAGGAACAGAAATGTTCCTTTCCACCCCCTAATGCCTCTGGGTCCATATCTTCCATCTCTCCAAAACCCGATTAAATAAGTGGCTTTTGGAGCATGCACAGGTCATCAAGTTCATAATATTTCAGACAAAGTGGAGGGAGCAAGTTCCAGGATCTCAGGACCGTCACGCAGAATACCCTATCAGCATAAGAAAAAGTTAGGTGTGGAGCTGTAGTTTTGCTCATCTCCAAAGGTTTTCAACTCCAATTCCCCAAAAGCCTATGCTGCAGCTTACAACTGTTTTGGTGCATATGGGATTTGTTCATGTGCACCAAAACAATTGAATTGATTTTCCTCAATTAAAGAGAAAAATAACCTTTGAGCTAGGAAAAAGTATAGAAAGTTCATCTCAAAAGTTTTTTTGGAGGAAGTTATGATTTGGTTTTAATATCAAAACAGTTTTAAGCTTTGTTTAAGCTTGGAAGTAGGCAAAGCATACACAATTTCTGCTTTGCAAAAGAATTGCAAGGAAGATGTTTAGTCGTATAGCAAATAGGAAGAAAAAAGTGTTCTAAAGTCATAGCTATTTAGTTTTAATAGGGAGTTGTAATGAAAATCCCTGTGCTCCCTTATTTTTCTTTGCCACAAAATCTGCAACACCCTCACTTAGGCCTTGTTTACACTACAGAGTTTTTTTTTATGCAAGTTACACCAATGATCAAAAAACGGTATAATTACATCGCTTGTGCATGTTCACACAATGCTCCTTTTGTTGGTGGAGCACATCCATAGTTGGTGCTTTAGCATCAAAAGTGATAGCAGTGCTCTATGGGTAACTATCCTACTATGCTACTCGCTATCTTCTGCAGCTAGGAGTTGTGGAATGGCGGAGTGGATCGCAGTGCATCCTGGGTGTGGGCTCAATGTCCCGACTCATTTTTTCCCGTCCCACCATTCCATGGGCTTCCAACTGTGTTTTGTGGTGTTTTTCAATGGCCCCTGTTTACTGTGCGCCCAGAGCCTGCACTGCTTTCTACTGTTGTGGTCACTGTTATGAACACATCACGGCTGGTCATGCAGTATATCACAGCAGCTGTCATGGCACATCTGCATATACTCAGGGTATCGCTACACTGGCAGAGTTACAGTGCCGGCAGTTACATCGCCGCACAGAGAGCGCTGAAGGGAAACCGCTGTTGTGTGTTCACACTGCCAGCTGCCTGCGCAATAGCATGTTCACACTTGTGGCACTTGCATCGGTATTTGGAGCGGTGCACTCTGAGCAGCTATCCCACAGAGCATCTCTTCCTCTTCTGCCGCTAGGAGTTGTGGGAAGGCGGAGGGGGTCATGGGGCATCCTGGGTCCTGTCCCAATGCCCCGTGATGCATTGCTTCACATACCAGCAATCCCTGTGCTTCTGCCCACATTTGGCACCATCTTTCAATGGTTTGTGTACTGCACGCAGGAATGGATCTCATACTGTTGACCAATATGCTGCTTGCTCTCACTAAAACATCACGAGTGGAGTGGAGTTATTCCTTAAACTACAAAGGCAAGAGGAGTTCAATATTGATCTCTCCATGCGTACTAGCTATGACACGAGATTGTTCGTGGCATTCACAGAGGTGCTGACTACAGCAGAACGTTGGTTTTGGGCTTGGGAAACAAGCACTGAGTGGTTGGATCACATCATCAATGCACGTCTGGGATGATGAGCAGTGGCTGCAGAACTTTTGGATGAGGAAAGCCATATTCTTGGGACTGTGTGATGAGCTCGCCCCAGCCCTGCGGCGCAAGGCCATGAGAATGAGAGCTGCCCTGCCGTTGGAGAAGTGTGTGGCGATTGCACTGTGGAAGCTGGCTACTCCAGACTGTTACCGATCGTTCGCTAACCAGTTCGGAGTGGGAAAGTTGGCCGTTAGACTGGTGTTGACAGAAGTGTGCAGGGCCATTAATCGCATCCTGCTCCAAAAGACCATGATTCCGGGCAACGTGCGTGACATTGTGGATGGCTTTGCACAAATGGGCTTCCCTAACTGCAGAGGGGCGATAGATGGCACGCACATTCCAATGCTGGCACCAGACCACCTAGATGCTCCATAACCTTTAAGAGCCGCTTCATGCCTTCGTTCTGGCGCGCCACATTCTCCTTTCAGTCCCCCTTCTCGCTGTCCCACCACTCCTTCAATACTTGTTTTTCAGCCGCGGAGTGCATCATGACATCACACAGAAAATCCTCTTTAGTTCTTTGAGGCCACTTCCTAATTCTGCGCAGCCGTTCAGCTGACGATAACAAAGAGGGAGGCTGGGCTCCCAAGGTCATATCTGTGAAGCCAAAATGTAACATTTTACAGAAAGCAGTATTGTTTGCAACACACAGACCACTGATTCAGTGACTTAAAACACAACCACTATTCACATACCTGTCACTAACTGGCTGACGTCAGGCAAGCACACGAGACACAAGACCCCCAAAATGGTGAGTAACCTCAGGGGTAGGGGAAATCAGTGTTCCAGGACCGTACTGTAGACTGGGCATGTGGCTCTTGGGGAGAGCCAGCACTGTAGGGGGGACCTTACAATCATTACTGTCCCCCCATTTTCCACAGGCTGTGTTCATTATGGAAGATATCTCGCTGCTGAGGGCGAGCAGGGAATCAAAGGAGGGTCTTCTCCAAGACTGTGGCTTCCGCCCTGGCCCTTATGCGGCTCGCCTGTGTGCAGCAATGGTCCTCCCCAGTGACGGCAGAGTGGCGTGGGAAAGGTACCCTTAATGGGGCAAGAAACAAAGCAGCTCTGCCAAAGAACCTGCAGCAGCGGATTGCCCAGTATCTCCATGAGCGTTTCCTGGAGATCTCCAAGGCAGATTCCCGTGAAGTGAGGGAGTCAATCAACACCCTGTTCCATTACTTAGACTAGGCATGTGGTGGTACGCACATCACACAGACACACGCCTGCTTTCTGCAACCCTCCTGCTCACAACAACTCGCTTCAGCGATTCCCCAAATCAAAGCCACTTACCAGGGGCTTCCTCTCCTGTTTGCGCTTTGCCAATCTCCGACAGCTGTGACTGGTTAGCCTCCTTCGGGGTAGAAAAGAGCTCCTGGCTGCAAGCATCTCTGGCCTCCGAGTCATCCTCTGCCTCTGGGTCTCCCCCCGCCACATCCTTGTCCAAGATTTCCTCCTCTTGGCTCGGTGCACTTTTGACTGGCACATGAGCCACCGAAGTATCCACAGAGGCCTTCACAGTGGAGGTGGAGTCGCCACTGAGTATCGCGTCCAGCTCTTTGTAGAACTGGCAGCTCGTCAGCGCAGCACCGGAGCAGTGGTTTGCCTCCCACGCCTTGTAGTAGGTGCTCTGCAGCTCCTTCACTTTGACCTGCCCTAGAGTGTGTCCCGGTCACGGCCCCTTTCTGTCATGAAATCTGACTGTAGGTATCGTAATTCCTACAGCTGCAGCGCAGCTGGGACTGGACAGCCTCCTCTCCCCAAATGCTCATGAGGTCCAGCAGCTCAGCACTGCTCCAAGCGGGGGATCGCCTGGTGCGTGGAGCAGGCATGGTCAGCTGGAAAGTTGAGCTGAGACCATTGTATGCATCACCGAGCAAACAGGAAGGGGAATTTCAAAATTCCCAAGGAATTTAAGGGGTGGGGCTCACGGTTGGTCACCTGAGGGCAGGGCAGTACAGTTCAAACCGATGACCAGAGAGGCGAGAACAGGCATTGTGGGACACCTCCTGGAAACTAGCTGCAGCACTGTAATCGACCAGGGTGTCTACACTGGCACCATGGAGCTGTAGCCACAATGCAGAAAGCTGTACGCCTCTCGTCAGGGTGGGTTTTTTTACAGCGCTGCAACTGCACAGTTTCTGCACACTAAGTGACTTGGCAGTGTGTACACCTCAGGAGTTACACCGCAGAAAGCTGCTTTACTGCGCAGAAACTTGCCAGTGTAGAAAATGCCTCAGTAAGCTGCCTATGACAGCAGCACTACAGTTGATGTGGTTGGCAAGCACACTCCTGATCCCTGGAGATAAACACCGTCTCCCTACCTCCAAACCATTTCTGGCTTCAGGCAATGGGGAGAGAGAAGAGGCAGTTTTGCCAACTACAGCTGGAGTTAAAAATGTGGCCCACAAGGAATTCAACCTGCCTCAGCCCTTGCTGCGTTAGTGGTTCTCAACCCTGGAGCTCAGCGCTTATTAGGAACTCTCGGGAGAGGCAAGAAGACACAGGCAGGGGTTGGGAGTGTGCTGGCTGGCCACACCAGAGCAGCAACAGCATGAAAGGTTCACTGAACCATGTGGGAATGCTGTTGTAGCAACACATGTGAAGAAAGCAAGGTTAGGGTAGGTTTTCGCATTCTGAAAATCTGAAGTCAACAAACTCAATTTAAAATTGCGCATCTCAGGAGTTTTGCTAGACATATAAAGGAAGAAGTGAGAAAAGAGTAACAGCAACTGGCACTTTAATTATTGGGTTTTACTATTCTGAAAAGTACAGTTAGGTTATGTCTACACTACAAAGTTAAGTCGACTTAAGTTATGTTGACAATCATCCACCACTGTAATTAAACCGCTTTTGCACATCCACATAATGCTCCTTGTGACGTCCAGTTAGTGCTCTTGCATTGACAGAGAGAGCAGTGCACTGTGGGTAGTTATCCCACTGTGCAACTCACCACCATCTGCCGCCAGGTGTTCTGGGAAGGGATCGCAGTGCATCATGGGGCTGGACTCAGTGGCCCATGGTGCAGTTTTCTCCGTCCCATCATTCTATGGGCTTCCTACTACGTTTTGCACCACTTTTCAACAGCCCCTGTAAACTTCCTGCTCATCATCTCTGCCTGAAAGCATGGATCCTGGACTGCTCTCCAGTATTGTGATGAGCATTATGAACACAACGTGGCTGATACTGCAGTATTTCATGAGCTGCGAATCTGATGCCACCGTGGTGTCTGCCCTGCTGTGTGCCATGGAAAGAAACAATTCAAGATTGATGTTGGCATTCACAGAGCAGCTGCACACAGTGGACCGTCAGTTCTGGGCATAGGAAATAAGCACTGAGTGGTGGGATTGCATCGTTATGCAGGTATGGGATGATGAGCAGTGGCTGCAGAACTTTCGGACGTGCAAAGCCACTTTCCTGGAACTGTGTGCGGAGCTCGCCCCTGCCCTCTGGCACAAGACCACCAAAATGAGAGCTGCCCTAGCAGTGGAGAAGCAAGTGGTGATTGCTGTGTGGAAGCTGGCAACTCCACACTGCTACCAATCAGTTGCGAAACAGAAGTCCACCAGGGGGGTTGTAGCGATACAAGTGTGCAGGGCCATTAATCGCCTCCTGCTACAACTGTCTGCGACTCTTGGCAACGTGCGGGAAATAGTGGATGGCTTTGCGGCAATGGATTCCCTAACTGCGGCAGGGTGATAGATGGCATGCATATCCCCATTTTGGCCCCAGACCACCTTGCAATGGAGTACAACAACAGAAAGAGCTACTTTTCTATGGTACTGCATACTGTGATGGATCATTTCACCAACATCAACGCATGGTGGTCAGGGAAGGTGCATGACGCATTTATCTTCAGGAACACTGGCCTGTACAGAAAGCTGCAAGCAGGGAGTTTCTTTCCAGACCAGAAGATTGTAACGGGGGATGTGGAAATGCCAATAGTGATCCTTGGAGACCCAGCCAACCCCTTGCTCCCATGACTTATGAAGCCATACACCAGAAACCTTGACTGCAGCAAGAAGCACTTCAACAACAGGTTCAGCAGGTGCAGAATGACTGTTGAATGTGCATTTGGCCAATTAAAGGGTCGTTGGCGCTGCTTTTTTGGCAGGTTAGACCCGAATGAAGAAAAATTGCCGTGGTCATAGCAGCCTGCTGTGCTCTGCATAACATTTGTGAAGCTAATGTCGAGATGGTTTTATTATGTCAGCGTAGCAAGAGAGTTAAATCGGCGGGAGGAACATTGCAGTGCATAAACCTCCACAGTAAGGTTGATGTAAGCTGTCTATGTTGAGTTAGCTGTGTAGTGTAGACATGGCCTTAGGTTCTTGAGCAGTATCAAATAAAGCTAACTTTCCAACTCTTTACACTTCAAAGACACTATAGACAGAACACTGACCTGTAGGGAAGTGCCCACCAAAAAACATGTTGAATATTTCTTCTGGTGTGATGTCTGCTTCAAATTCCCTGTAATAATCATAATTCCTAGCCCGGGGAGTGCTGAAAGTCTCTTGCTCATCCCCAAATTGATCATATCGTAATCGTTTTTCAGGGTTGCTCAGAATGGCAAAAGCATTGCCTATTGCTGCAGAATAAGAGAGAGCAATATTACACATTTACTTCATGCAATCTTTTCGAGTCAATATGCCTTTCATAAGCTGAATTTTATAAGATGAGTAGCAACAAGTTGATAGAGGCACATTTTCTGTTGGACAAAGTGTAACACACAACCATCTGGACAGAGAGACTCGATGTCCATTGGAGGTGTTATTCGTAAAGCAAAGTGAGTGCTCCTTTCAGTTATTCTTATGGATACTGGTATTAGCACTGATGAAAGCTGCTCACTCATCTTGGATAGAAGCAGGAAGTTAAAACATCTCCTGTAGCATACTGAAGGGTTGAAAATACTCAGAAAACTGGGGAAGAGACTATTCTGGAAATCTGTTAAAGGGCTGAGTGACAATACAGCTTTTTACCAAGTCTGAAACCAGTTAGTGACATGGTAGGCTTTAGACAGTGTGTGTCCACACACCATATGGTTAATTACATGACATTGCATCCTTCCTGTAGGATGTGTACTTTTAACTTTGTGTTAAGTTAACTTGTGTTACATTCCTACGAGTTGGACAAGATAAACACTATGCTCCTCCTAGGATTTACCTCAATCAGCTGAAAGGTTACAACTGCCTTGTCTTCACTAGACTTGTAACACAGGTTAGCTTAGCATGGGTTAAAAATATATCTTTTTTCCTAGTGAAGACAAGGCCTTAGTTAAACAAGTGCAATTGCGAGTACAGCATACCACAGAGGGCTAAGTGAGAATGGCAGCAGGGTTAGAGTGATCTCATGCACCAGAGGAAAGAAAGGAACGGAGGGTAAGGTGAGGGATGGCCATTATCTTACAAATGCCCACTTGCTGGCAACCCCATTCAAAGGCACAGTTTTGAGCTAGGGGAGTTCCACCAGTCACCTGAGAGACTATCAAGAATAGGGCTCGATCACAACATTTGGGAAACAAATTCTCAAATAAGGATCAAGGAATTTACAATAATTGCCTTTATATTAATAAGTGGTAGCTTTCAAAATTGTCCAATTTGCTTTTTAATGCCAAAGGCAATCCACTAGCCTTATTATGTTTAGCACTGAGATAGCTGTGGAGAATGAAAGCCTCTCTTCATAGAATAAGTACATCACTGGCAGTTTCCCCTCTCCTCTACACGTCTCAACTCTGACCTGAAAGAGCCACCAATAGACCAGTTTGATGTCCATGGCCATTTCTATTCAATCTGTAACCACTTCACTGAGACTGAAAATAAAGGTACAAACTGATACACTTAGGTGTCTACCAGGACCTGAAATATGAGAATTGTTTCACATTGGCCACCATACAGCTAGTCAGCTGACAATGACCTCATCACTAGCCACCTGAGCTGGCTCTAAACTAGTGCCCCAAAGATGAAAGACCCCATATTTTATTACCAAGCCACCATGTCTCCCAGAACACACCAACATCTTTAGCTATTAATTTCTGAAGGTCAAATAGCTGCAGCAACAAACTCAAGTATGCAATAACTTTTTCTTGGAAAGTTGTGTTCATATAGTTTTTCCTAATGTTCAAGGTATCTAAATATTAATGCAAGTAAAGAACATTGAAGTTTGATTTTAAAATTTAGAACTTTTGTACCACCTTAATGCTATTTGAAATACATTTTTCATAGGCAAATTTACACTGAAAACCAACCCCCAGCCCAAAAAACCCCCAACAACTTTATGTCTTCTCTATCTTAGTACTGGCTAACTGAAAGCAAGGCTTTGCCAAGCTCTGTGTTAAGATAGTCCTGGCCATAGTTTGAAGATAAAAAAGAGAACGTATAACAGATTTAATTTAAGTCTTTAGATACTGAGATTGTTGATATAGATAATATAATCTTAGTATCAAGTATCAGGGGGTAGCCGTGTTAGTCTGTATCTACAAAAACAACAAGGAGTCTGGTGGCACCTTAAAGACTAACAGATTTATTTGGGCATAAGCTTTCGTGGGTAAAAACCTCACTTCTTCAGATGCATAGAGTCATGACTTGTTTTTATAATCTTAGTATAAAATTCAGAGAATCAGAATAATACACTCAAAAACTTTCAATGTTTTCATGATTTTTAACTCATAATTAGGGCCCTACCAATTTCACGGCCGTGAAAAACATGTCATAGATAGTAAAATAAACCCTTCCCCGTGAAATCTGATCTCCCCATGCTGCTCTGGGAGCACCCCTGCTGGGGGGCTCCTCGCTGCAAGTCTCTGCCAGGCTGGGGAGGAACAGGACTTGTCCATCCCCTCCATGGCCACATACAGAACAATAGGTGATTAGACAACCAGGAAAACTGTTGATCAAATGGACGAGGGCTATTGTTACAAACAATACTGCTTAAACACCCCTGTGAAACTTCAAAGGGATTTAGGATGCCTTTTCATTTTACTACTATCCTGCTTCTCACAGAGGTCTGTACTTTGAAACTCCTCCTAACAAAGACAACTCTTTGTCAGGCAGCTGTGGGATTTTATGAAGAAAACTGTATGCATCCTACCATCGCCTATGAAAATTATAAGCTGCCTGTGTTTCTATGAAGTCTTCAGCCAGGGTGCATTGCCATAGTCTGAAGCAAGCCTTGCTGGAAAATTCTTTTTAAAATAAACCGTACTTCATCTCACATACCTTTAAAAGCGTCTGTTGCTCCAGGAGCACAGTTCTTGTCAGGGTGAAATTTAAGGGCCAGTTTTCGATAAGCTTTCTTCAAATCCTCCTCATTGGCATCTCTCTCAACTCCCAAAATTTCATAATAATTGCTACACTTCTTTATTCTGAAAAGAGACAAAATTGAAAATTTTACAGGGAACCAAATAGACAGCACTTAACATAGGTGAGAAAAAAGCAGCAGCAGAGAGAGACTGTATGTTGCTAAGATGCATGAGGAATCAGAGTTCTGTCTCAGGGATGGGGTCATGTGTATCACTTAAAATTCACTTAGTAAAAATGTAAATGCTGAAGAAAGGTGCCAGGTTCTGCATCCTAGAAACTGAAGTCATCTGTTTAGCCACAAAGCAGTTACAACAAAGGCAGGTAACACAAGCTTCCCCACCAATCCAGCTCAACCCTCAACTGAAAGGAGAAGATCTAAAGAGCTGGTGTGTAATTTGGTCTCCATGTTCATCCATCTCTTGCCTGCCCTGGTAAGAAAGCCATCAGTGTGCCCGTTTGTACCATGCACATAACTTCGGAACCTGAACACCTGGCCAGCAGGAACTGGACAGCACCAGGTTCATTTCATATAGAATAGCAAACCAGGCACATGTATCATTTGCAGTAGAAGAGCTTATTTAAATTACTTTCACCTGAGAAGACAACATTTAAAATCCTGACATTGATCAACAAGTGAAAAGGAGCTTGATGGGTCCCCCATTGTCATCTCTATTTGTGCAAACCACAATGTTTGTCTGCCTATCTCAGATACTTATATAGCCCCCATCCATGTTGTACCTGAGCACCTCATAATCTTTAATGCACTTATGCTCACACTACCTCTGTGAGGTAGGGAAGCACTATTATTTCCATTTTACAGATTGAGAACTGAGGCACAGAGAGACTAAGTGACTTGGCCCCGTGTTACACGGGATGTTTGTGGCAGAGCAGGACCTGAACCCAGGTCTCCCACAACCCAGACTAGTGCTCTAACCACTGAGCCATCCTTCCTCAATCTCTACTTAAGCAGCTCAGGGCTAGAAGGGCTAAAACTGAGATGCACTGACAATGCAGGGGGGTGAACAATACTCGACTATACTATCCTTTGCCTCAGCCATGCCTCATTTTCATGAGCAGGGCCCCAGTCCTGTGAAGCATTGCACACAGTGGACACACACATCCACACAGTGCCCCACTGAAGTCAACAGAAACAGGGGTCTTGCCCATGCAGAGGTCCCTGTAGGAACAAGGCCTAAATTTAAACACACAGTTATGCTTATTTTCATCAAATCCTTCTTTTCAGGGAGTCTGTTTCAGCTGGAAAAGTAAGTTTGGGCTGAAACTTAGAATTTCAAGTCTTAGCTAGAGCTAGGTCTCCTCGACACAAAAAATTAATTAAAAATGGTTCTACCTTTTAAAGTTTAAAACCTAGTAATCTAAAAAGGAAATGTTTGTGCTCCTGTAACTTTAAAAAAACAGCTGTTTTTAAATGATCTTTTGCTAACTTTTTAGATTACAATATGGATAAATTGGTTGCAGTATTTTTAGTAAACATTCACATTTAAATTTAGGAAGGCACAGTGACTGACATTCTTTTCATATACAGCAACTTTTGTTAATCACCTATTATTATGCATATTCCTCCTATGATTATGATGGCTCCATAGTTTAAACTGACTAGATACTAAATACAGATATTCATAATAGACATAACTGTTCATTATTTGTGACTTAAACCCATAACACCTCAAGGAAGTTTAAATTAAAGTTCAGAATATAGTTGATACTGCAGATTTCACCACTCAGAGATACTTATAATAAAAGGGCCCAATTTTCAAAAGGTGCAGAGCACCCACAACCGCCATAAACACCATTCAGTCAGACCACAAGTGCACATTAGCTGCTCAGGACTACAGCAGCTTTGCAGTTGACATTTGGTTACTAAAAGATCACGAACGTGAGACTTTTCCCTCTGCCAATACAATTTAATGTAGGGTTTACTGAAAATAGTTTGTTTACCTTTGTACTCCATACAACTGCTCCTCTGTGTAAGTCACACTAGCTTCTCCAGAGCCTGCTTGACCCCTCTCATTGTCGCACTTCTCCTTCTTCCCTCTCATACAGTCGCTGCAAGCACAGAAGTCAGAACTCTCACTGTTTTCCTCTGTTGGGCATGCATTCCTTCTGATCGCGTCAATTAAGGCTGCAAAGCAACATGTTCCCGTTATGAATGTATTACCAAAAATGCAGTGACATATCATTGCATGTTTCACTGTACAATAAACATAAAATTAGAGAATTAAAGTTAGCATAAATCTGGTTAAAGAAATGTGTTGTAAAGAAAGGCCCTAACTAGCAAGTAAAAGAAAGATCTTGAAAGTAGCAAGCTATAAGGCCAGCAGGAATGAAGGAGGGAGGATGCCTCGTTCAAAGAATGAAATAAGGGAAAGTTCCTAAAAAGGCCTCTGACCAATAGTGGTGACTGTAGATGGTTTTAAATAAGACAAAGAAACTGTCTTTAAAATAACCAACATGGACCTTCCCACCCCATTTATCAGTGTTCTCAAAAATTGGGGCCTACGTGAACTCAGATGCAAAGGAAAAACTGCTAGTCAGCTAGGAGGAGGGAGAGAGGCATGGAGAAAGGCCTTCAGAAAAAAGGAGGTTGGAAACTTTATCTGGATTAAGACTTCAAATAAGGGAGAACTGCCTCAAATCAATTTTGCACTGAAGTCAGCAATTGGCAAGGACATCACTTGTTTGTTAAAGGGTATATAAAAAAGTAAGCTCTTAAAGGGTTCATTGCTAATACCTGCCTGACCACATTGGAGTGTCCCAGTATGGGTCTAAGCATCCCTGGGTTTAGCCCATTTGTAACTATCTTGATCAAATGCTTATAAATGTTTTGTTACTGTTTGGAGTAGTACATTGCTTATTATTTAGGCATGTTTAGAGAAACTGTATAACTATCAGTCAGCCTTTGTATTTAATAAAGGAATTCATGGTTAAATTGGTGTTGTGATAATATCCCGCATAAATAATCTCAATATTCATTCTAATGGAAACATCTTTTCACATACAAAAATCCATGAAAGAAAAATTCATCTTTCATCACAGCATTATCCATGTATTATCTTTAATGGGGGTCTTTTTGTGTGTGTGTGCTGTATCTGAGAAACACATTACACAAAGCAAGTAACAGAGAAAACAAAGGAGAAAGTTCACCAGTTATATCAACAAAGCAAGAACCAAATACAAATTGCACATAATAATAGTGCAGAATAATATAAATGATGCATGGACTGGAAACTACAGCTTCAGGGCTAGATTGCACAAAGCAGTATGCAGAGAAAAATGTAATGCAACTTCAAGCCCAAGGCCCTTCCTCAACTCCCACAGTAACCTCATCCCCCCTCCCTGCCCAGCACCCTGCCCTCCCCTCCCCAATCCCTGCCCAGCCCCCACAATGCCCCCTCCCCTCCGCACTCCCTACCAACCCCCTTCCCCTCCCCAATCCCTGCCCAGCCCCCACAGTGCCACCTCCCCGCTCCTTGCCCAGTCCCCTCCCCACTCCTTTCCCTGCCCAGCCCCCACAATGCCCCCTCCCTGCCTAGCCCCCCGAGCTCCCTCAGCCGCTGCCAAGTGCCGCGGCGCTCGCTACCTTCGGCCCAGCGCTCCCCGCTGCCCAGCCCCGCCATGTTGTTCGGGGGGGAGGAGGGGGACGGGAGCGGGACCCGGCGTTACTGCGGCGCCGGCAGAGGGGGCGTGGCGCGGGGCCCCCTGGGTACTGTAGTCCTGCGGCTGGACTACAGTACCCAGGGGCCCCGCGCGGCTGGGGGCAGGGAGGGCGCTAGGCGCGTGGGGTGCTGGTCCCCTGCCCTCGCCGTGAGCGAATGGCGACGTCATCGAAATAGGCGATGGCGTCATGGAAACGCTCAGTGACGTAATGGAGACGCTGTAAACTCAACCCCCCAGCCAGCCATCAGGTCTGTGGCACCGGGGTGACAACCAGCCTGGTGCCGTACAGCGCCTGCCCCTCGGTGAAGGCCTCAGCCCCTCGGCTTGCCCCGCAGTGCTGGGAGCACTGAGATGGGCCTGCAACCTCTGGGGCAGCTCCTCGGGGCTGGCTGCGGCTGGTTATTCGCAGCATCCCTTCCTTGTGCTGGCGCTAGGCGCTGCGGTTTAGTCTTGTACGGCTTGGCTCAGAGGAAGCACTGCACTGCAGCTCTTAGGAGCCGAAGTGAGCTTCGGTGTGGTAGCAGTGCTGTTATTGTCATTGTGTCTGCCCACACAGCGCCTGCAAAGCGCACAAGGCCTAGAGAGCCATGCGGTCCTTTGTCTGAATAGCTGACATCCTGAAAGACAAGTACAACAGGAGGAGGGCGCGGGATGGAGTTACAGGTGACAAGGGCAGTGGGCAGGGCAGTGGCTGGCACATATTAGTAGATCCATTTGCTTTTGGGGTGGGGAGGTGCATAAACTCTCTTCCTCTTGCAGTCTACATGGCAAAAGTGGATCTTGAAGGATCTAAATGATGAGAGGGTAAAGTGGCCACTTGTGCCTCCCCAGAATACAGGACATCCCCTTGGCTGTCCCTGCTGCCACCTGCGTGACCCCCCACCCCCGCCAGTGTGACCTCTCATGCATGGTGCATGTGAGGTAGGGTGACCAGATGTCCCGATTTTATAGGGACAGTCCCGATTTTTGGGTCTTTTTCTTATATAGGCTCCTATTACCCCCCACCCCTGTCTCGATTTTTCACATTTGCTGTCTGGTCACCCTAGTGCGAGGTCATGCTGCACGGAGGACACCATTTTGCAGAATGTCCTGCCCCCACCTGTGTGACCTAGCACGCGGCATGCTGACGGGCGCAGAGCAGTGTGATCTGCAAAATGGCGTTCCCTGTGCATGATACTGGACAAAACCACGTCCAGTTTTATATCAGTGCTGGAAAGGGGCAAAAACAGGACTGACTGGCTTAAACCCGGACATGTGGCTGCTTGTGAGAGGATAGTGTCATAGTGTATCAGCTTGAGAAGGGCATTCAGTGTGTAGGGACAGCATGGAAGAAAATGCAGAGAAAGTTGTGGGAGATTCAATTAAATGGGGCAACAAAACTGGCATCACTGAGAGTGGAGGAGGTGGGGAGCATCACAATAAGAAACAAGGTCCCATAAGTAGAGATGAGCAAGTCGCAATTAGCTTGATTTTGATGTAGTGGAAAAGGCGGGAACAAGTGGTGAGATCCAAAGAGGAGGGTGACATGTTAGGAAGATCATTTTGGCAGCTGCATTTTGTGCAGCCTGAAGGGAGCTAAGTGACTGTCAGTGAGCCCAGAGATGAGGTTGCAGTAATAGCCCAGGTTGCAGTCAGATGGCCCCATCAGTTCCTGCAGGCTGGATGATTCAATATTGTGGTTCTCAAACTTGTTCCTATTGTTGACCACTTCCTCAGACAGACTCCCTCAGGGACTATCTTCCCTCATACACTGCGTGGCCTCATTCCACACTTTTATTTGGAACAACTGTACTGCTTAGTTACATGACCAAATTGTATTAGGGCAGTATGTAGGAGGCTGAAAAGATGCTGAAAGAGAAGTCAAAGAGGTAGGTGGAGAAGATAGTATCTTGAAAGCCCAGTGAGGGTAGGATGCTAAGGAGGGAATAAACGACAATGTCAAAAGCAGCAGAGAGATTGGGAGGGTGAAAACAGAGTAGAGGGCCTGAGGTTTGGCCAGAAAGAGGTCATTAGAGACCCTACTGAGAGTAAAGTGGAGATATCAGGAGGCGGATTGGAAGGGATCCAAGGCAGAGCTGGAGAACAGGGAGTGAGTTCATTGGTTGTAGACTGTGTCTTCCATGAGTTTAGAGTTTGAGAAGGGGCAGTAGGACCCTAGGAACAATTAGCATGAAGGGACAGTTTTTCAGAAGTACATGTGCACATGGTTTAGGCAGGGGTGGGCAAACTTTTTGGCCTGAGGGCCACATCGGGGAATAGAAATTGTATGGCGGGCCATGAATGCTCACAAAATTGGGGTTGGGGTATGGGAGGGGGTGAGGGCTCTGGTTGGGGGTGCGGGCTCTGGGGTGGGGCTGGGGATGAGGAGTTTGGGGTGTAGGAGGGTGCTCTGGGCTGGGACCGAGAGCGGGAGGGGAATCAGGGCTGGGGCAGGGGTGCAGGTTCTGGCTGGGGGTGCAGGCTCTGGGCTGGGGCTGGGGATGAGAGGTTTGGGGTGCAGGAGGGTGCTCCAGGCTGGGATCGAGGGGTTTGGAGAGCAGGGGCAGGGGATTGGGGCATGGGGAGAGGCTCAGGGGTGCAGGCTCCGAGCGGCGCTTTCCTCAAGAATCTCCTAGAAACAGTGGCATGTCCCTTCTCCGGCTTCTACACGGAGGCACGGACAGGCGGTTCTGCATGCTGCCCCATCCGCAGGCACCACCCCAGCAGCTCCCATATAAGCACGTAGGAGCCGGAGCGGGCCCATGCCGCGGCTTCCGGGAGACGCGTGGTCCAGCCCCCGACCCTGCACCCTGGCTGGAGCGCCGGAGCAGGGGCCAAGCCGCGTGGTGCGGCCCCCGACCCAGTGCCCGACCTGGAACGCTGGAGCGGGGCAAGCTCCAGACCCCGCTCCCCAGCAGGAGCTCACGGGCCGGCTTAAAACGATTCGCGGGCTGGATCCGGCCCGTGGGCCGTAGTTTACCCACCCCCAGTTTAGGGACTAGAAGGAGAATTCTTGGAATTTGACCCTCGTATTATTCAATATTGCAAACATTTTTACTCTATTTTTGTACAATTCATTTACAGAGGTGGGGGTCTAAGGCAGCTGGGCAGCAGAGTCTGCAACCCAACAAAGGGTGGTAACACAGGGTCTGCACACAGGAGTGTGCCTGAGAGACTCAGAGCTAGAAATAATGACCCTGTTCTGCCCAGACCCAGTTAGTTTAAGAGCACATAGAATCCAGCCATTGGGGTTCACTCACAACAGACTGGTGTCTATCCAGAGAGGGGGACTGGATCAGACTGTGACAGACAGAATTTTCAGTGGGACAGAAGTTCTATTTTCCAATCAGCGCCAAACTATATGTTTTTCCCTTCCGTAATTTTACAGAAGAGTTTGGCAGGTTATTTAAAAAACATCCTTTGTAGTCCACCTTTCACACACATTTAAATTATGAAACTAATGGATATATTTAGAAACTCAATCAATAGTTACTTGTGAAAACATTGCATTTATTATTCCATACACTTTATTATCTTCTGTAAAACCCAGCTGCAGGTCAATAATTGCCATCAGCATATTTCAATCCTGCATCCTCCACAATACATCCTTAAATCACCCTATGAAATTAAATCAAGCTAAATGATTGTGCCCGATTGACTGGTGCAATGGAGTATATGTAACAATACATATATTGACTCTGTCAGTGAAAGTGAGATTTATTTTTCTTTCACTGCCATCAATGTTTATCTTGAGGATCGATACATCTTGATGTTCACCTCAAGGGAAGTCAATATGTGCATGTTGTGCAGCATGTTAAATAAGGCATTTTGAAAAGTCTGTTCATTCAGGCTATGGAGCAAGTTAAGTTTGTTAGAGCGAGTCATGAGTGTAGGCTGGGCAGAGAGGAATGTACAGGGCTGGCCCAAGTGCCTGTTCGAGCCGCCTCACCCCCCAATCAGATGCCCTCACCCGCCACTGGCTTGCCGTGTCCCTCCTCATTCCCCCACCCAAGAGGAAGAGGGACGCGGCGAGCAGTGGGGACTTTCAGAGAGAGGGTGGTGGTGTAATGGAGGACTAACCGTCAGGCAGCAGCAGGAGGCAGTGAGGACAACGGGGAAGGGGCAAGGCTACCATGGCCCAGGTGTCCAGCAGCAGGTCGGCAGCAGCTGTGCCAGGGAAGGCTTAGCCTTCCCTGGCCTATTATACCTGCCATCCATGACTGGAGTGGTTTAGCCTGCATCCTCAATGCAAAATGGGTGGGTGACCAGCCCAAGTGAAAGCCTCACTCAGGCTTTAGTCTATAGCCCAGCCAAGTCAGCTAGCCCAGGGTGAAAGCACCACCATACCTGGATATGGGACACTGGTACAATGCTCTTGTGCTGACAAGAGCAGCTCTGTGGGGGATGGAAGGAGGAAGATGTGTAGGGAGCTGGGCACAGAGGCAGTGAGTCTTGGGTGCCGTAACCCAGGTGGGCCCTGTACTGACCCAAGACACCTTTCTGATGACCTAGTGCTGGTGCAGCATGGAAGGGTCAGCTCTGTCCCATGGAGCAGGTAGGCTGAAAAGGGAGCTAGCCCTGGAGGATGGGGAGGAAATCCCACTCCGATTGCCTGCTGCCCACAAGCTGCCCCACTGGAGGGGAGGAATGCCCCTCCAGTGCAGGGGCAGGGCATTGGCTGGGCATTGGCTGCAGGACATCAGACGGGCTCTGGGCTGATTGTCTGCCACAGGGTGGGGCTAGAAAGAGCATGCTTGCCCTGAGGCCTCTGCCTAGTTCCTGGTTGTACTATTGCAGGGATTGGGGGAGTTGTGTGCGTGCCCTCCAGAAAACCCCCCAAATGGTCTCAGGTGCTGTTGGAGGGCTTGTTGTTTCATTGCTGAGTGCAGTGCTTGTTTCTGGGGTTAGTTCCTGCTTCTTCAGAGGTTGCGGAAGGGAACCAATGTGTTTAGGCCCAATCAGAGACAAGTGCACGGGGGTGTTTCAGGATCCATTTAACCAACTTTGGGGTGCCCCAACCCCACTGGGGTAGGTGGGTGTTGTCTTATTACCTAGCTATTTATAATCCATAACCACACAGTGCCACCTTGCTGATCTAGGGGCTTTGTGAGATCTCTTCTGGCTATGTCGAGTGGAGGTGCTCTCTGGCCTCAAAAGGATTTCTGCTGGGGTTACTTCAGGCACCTTAGTCTGAGACAGGGTTGCATTAGTCATCTGGGTCCTCACAGGTTCTGTGGTGCTCACCCATGAACCTTTCTGATGTCATGGCTGCAGGAACCTTATCTGGGCTAGGCTGGTGTGCTACCCAGGGAGCCAGTCACAGGAGTCTGGGCTATCCTTGAGGATTATCATGTGTTATCTGGCTGGAGAATTCCTTAGACAGGCCAGGCTGCTTTAGGGAGCCAAGTGTTACTCTCTGATGCACCCCAGAACAGCAGTCCCTAAACACAAGGAAAGGGAAGCAGGACCCTCAGGTAGATGGTCAATCAAAACGTAACAACCATAAACCAATTAGGTCAAAACAGTTTGAACAAAACTTAACTGCAGTCCAACTGGCAGGTATGTAGCAGCACGCCCTGTGTAACTGCACACCCCCAAAGCTAAGTATTTACAGGAACTGGAACACTGAGTTCAGGAACCAGGAAACAAAGAGGAATAGGACCAGGGAGGGAGAAGGAAGCAATAAGCAGGAAGGCAACACACCCACACACCCACCAGGAGACAGTGTGCTTTTGTTATTGTCTCTCTTCTATATTCCTGAAATCACACTGAAGACTGCAAGGGCACTGGATGTACAGCTCAGCCTTAGCCAACATAAGCAACAAAGGGTGTGACCCTCTAGTAAATAATAGTAATTCCTGTTATTAAAGGTGAACTAGCAGAATTTTTGAAAATAACCCTATCCGACTCTCCCTATACATCACACAGGAGCCAAAAGAAAGGAGCAAAAGTCTGACTTACAAACTTCTTTGCGTATCACCTTTAACAGTGCTCAGTGGATTAGGTTGTAGAACATCCCCAGATCCATTTGAAAGTGAGGAAAATGTAGGAGGTAGGCACAATGTAATTCTGCCATACCAGGAGGCTGGGAAGTTGAACAGGTCAGCTGTGCTATTACCAAAAGTGTCCTAGGATCTCTGATCTATGTCTTGCCCAAAGGACACCACCTCCAGCATGCTAGCTCAGTATTCAGTACTGACTGCAGGTGGAAGGAGCACCCATCAATATCATTTCCTGCAGCACTTTGCATCTTCCTTGGAGGACTCCAATCTACAGACTACCCTGGCCCAGCATTGCTTAGCTTTTGAAAGTTCAGAACTCTAGAGGTGGTCTGGCCACAAACATGTTAGCAAAGAAACATCTGTGTTAAACCTGAGGTACCACTGCTCAAACATCACAGTGATGAGCACAGTATAAATGCCTAGACAGAGAATCTCATTGACATTTCCTGTTAAGTGTTGCATAGGGAGTGTAACAAGGGTGTGGTTTGTTCCTTTTTGGGCCAGGGAGGCAGGTGCTGCGGATCAGCTGACCCAGCTGGACAGTAGCTAATGATTGGGTCTGATTCCCAGGTGGAGGATATCAATGAGGGCCCAGGAGAGAGTTCAGTGTACCCTCTCTGGTGGCTGCAGCAGAAGGCTCTGAGGAGCAAGAAGACCCCCAGGTTGGGGGAGAGTAGACCCTTTCGCTACTGGAGGCCAGTCTCAGTCAGAAACAGGATTGTTGCTTGTGTCATTATTCCACATTTCTTTTTGTGTGCTGAAGAATAAACAGAGCCCTCAAGAAAGGGCTGAAATGTAATTACATGTGGCTGATTGTTTGTCCCAGGCTGGTGTTCAGGTCCACCAGCGTACAGTGATTATGTGCCCAGGTCTCTCTGCGTGAGGGCTGGGTCTACACTGAAAAGTTAGGTTGATCCAGCTGTGTCACTCAGGGGTGTGAAAAACCCACACCCCTGAGCAAACTAGTTGAGCTGTAGCCAGTGCTAGGTTGACAGGATTCTTCTGTTGACCTTGCTGTCACCTCTCAGGGAGGTGGATTAAATTACAGCAACAGGAGAACCCCTCCGGTTGTTGTTGTAGGTATTGTCTCCACTACAGTGGAGCAGCCGCAGCTGTGGCACTGTAGCATTTTAAATGTAGACATAGGCTTAAGCATGGTGGCTCATTGGGGCTGTTAGTTAGGAACCAAAGATTGGCAGAAAATAAAGGGCTGCATTCTGTTAAAGTGACTTTACTTCTGTTATTCCAAGTAATTGAATCATTTCATCTGACAGATGTTGCTGTCCCCATTCAGAAGGGATCAGAGCACAGACCTGTTGGAAGCATCATATACTCAGAGGCCACATTTGCCATCAAGGAAGGGTTATGGATATTCCCTGCAGGGAGCATACTGTAGTCATAGGAACATGTCTGACTGGCTGAAGTTTAATTCATAGAAATAATAATTAAAATACTTTGCACTTCTCCAGCAGCTTTCATTCATGGACCTCCAACTGCTTTCCAGGCATTAATTAATGTAGCCTCACAACACCCTTGGGAGGTAGGTAAATATCATTCCTGCTTTAGATAGGAAAACTGAGGCACGGAGAGGGACTATCAGCAATTATGCCTCAATTCAGCAAAGCACTTAAGCATTTGCTGAAGTCCTATTGACTTCAGGCCTGATCCATGCCTGCTGAAGTTAATGGGAGTCTTTTTGTTTGTTTCAATGGGCTTTGGATCATGCCTTTCAGTGCAAAGCTGAACTGGGATGTTTGTGATCAGGTGTGGGGCAAGCCAATGATTGTCTGGCACAGATGCCAAAGGGTCATTAAGGGAGTGGTCTATGTCATCGGTGAAGTTGTAGGTTTGGCTCTCCTCCCCCTAGGAGCTGCTAGAACACACTGAAAGTTTGTGTGCCTATCAGAAATATAGTTAGAACATCAAACATTATGAGAGGCTGGCTCCAGCTGGAGAAAACTCTTATGACCCACATGGGGTTACTGAACTTGATTTTAGAGTAAATATATTGATTGGAAAGGATGTAATAACTTATAAAGGAAATGCCTCCCCCTGCCAAAATAGAAAGTCAGTTCTGATTAGCTAGTAGTGTTTCCTCATGGCTCCTGTCATGTCACTGTCTTCATAACACCTACAAAAGAACCAAAACATGATGCATCAGTAGGCTTTCTTGGCAGACAAAAGAAAACAAGCAAAGTATCCCCCCAGGGACTAACCCTTGGAGAGCCACTTGGGAACTCTTGGCCATCCCTCCAACAATCCCAAATGCTAGACTAGGTGTCAAATAGTAACCTCTAGGGAAGTGATGGTCCAGCTGTGTGTGTGTGGGGAAGGGAATTAATGTTAATGAAACCATGTACTGCAAACACCAATCACAACACATCATACCCACAGTGGGAGCTGGGAGGAGAACAGTGGTCCCTGATCTCTCAAACATAGGTCTCTACCTCCAGCTAAAGAAGAACTTTTTTAGCCCATAGTGGTAGTCCCTTCCCAGTGTGTTGTCAGCTGGCCACTAGATGGCAACGTAACCCTCACTTATACCTACAGAGACAGACGGTACATGCCAATGGTGCTTCAAAGGACTCAGATAGTTCAGGTAAGCTTTGGATAAGCACCCAAATTCTTCCATGCTCTTCTGAACCAACTCAGACCTCTGGAAGTTTGTATGGACCTGTTTATTACCACCTTTCCGATGGATTAAGAAAGCAAAGGAGAGAAACAATATCCTAAGCAATTCTCTAAAATGCAAGGCTAGAAAGAGAAACCTTTTCCGAAGAGGGGTAACTTGTACTGTTGTTCATGCTTAAGTTCTTCATGGAGATCAAAGTGATGCTGTCCTTGGCTGTAGCAGGAGAGCAACTGCTAAACAAGAGAAGGTGCAGGCCAATTATTGTCTTTGGAAAATTAAAGCAACTGTCATAAGAGGAGAGGTTTCTCATCACAATCAGACAAGGCTAGGGAAAAGGATGGCTCAGTGGACCAGGACTAGCTGCTAGAGCTTTCCCCCTCTTGGTTGCTGGTTCATTTCCAATCCACGAAGAGAAAGGAGCCCAAGCTATAGAATTCAAATCTGGATCTGGCACTCCCCATAGTTATGGGTAGGAGGCTTCTGGATTAATGGATCCAAACTGGATCAGTGAGAGACAGCACAGTCCTGTGAAATTTGGATCTGAACTTGGAATCATTGTTCTGGTTCTGACCCATCTCTACTGGTATAAATGAAAGTTCTTCTCATCCGATGTCTCCTCAGTGGTCTCTGGGAAACAAGTTGTGGTTTCAGACCAATTCTTAAATAGATAAATGTTCATGTAACAAATCTATCAGCACAATTAGTACTGTTGTTGGCAGACTCCGTGAAGAGGCCAAGGACACAATGGATAGAGCGCCTGAATTACCCTTTCACTACATGGTCCTTCAACATCATGGTTGAACACATTGCTAGGCATGGGGAGTCTTGCACTGACTGTTGCTCATGCTGTGTCCGTTCTGGGGCTACATAGCGGAGTTCAGCCTCCAGGGCTCTGGCAATCACTAGGTACTGATTGTGTTGTACAAAGAAGGTCCAGGAACATATTGTTTTAAAGTAGCAGCAGCATTCAGGGGTATTACTACCGTTTGTGTTGTGGAGGAGTGTGAAAAAAGTGAGTCAGGAAGAGGCATCCTTTCCCTTTACTCTGTTGATTCATACTGGATTGTCAGACAGTTTAGAGAAGGGTGGTCTAGTGACTGTGGCACTAGCCTATGACTGGGGAGACCTGAGTTAATTCCCTGCCACAGACTTTCTGAGTGACCTTGGGCAAGACCCTTAGCCTCTCAGTCCCTCATTTGTAAATTGGGAGTAAATACCTTAAAGAGTGCGAGGTGCTCAGATACTGTGGTAATGGGGCGTGTCATATAAACTTGGTCTTTGGGACCACTCCTGTCTCAGTGAAGGCACTTTCAGATCTGGGGGCCTAAACTTAGGCATCTAAGTACATAGTTAGGTACCTAAATATAAGTAGGCTGATTTCCTGAAGGTGCTGTGCCCCCCACTGGCTTCAATGCATCTCAGAAATTCGGTACCCAAATACGTGGCTTGAGATCCAGTTTTTCCACTAACTCTACTGGGGGCAGGATCAGGATCAGTGTCACTTTTCACCTATCCCAAAGAAATGTCATGACATTCCCCTGCACCCCAAATGCACAAAACATTTCCCTCCCCTTGCTAGAGCGAGTTTTGGAAAAAAAAGGAGATCGGTCCTAGTCCATGCCTGGAGCTCGCAGGTGCTATGGCAATACCAATAAATGATACTAATCCCTGATCCTTCATAGGGGCCATGAAGAAAGCCGTGATTGCTGAGCAGCCTCACCTTTCAGATACCACGGAGCTCCCCGGCTTCTGTTTATCTGTTGGAAAAAAAAAAAAAAAGTTGATGCTGGGTGAAAAAAAAAATCTATCAATGAGCAAAGGGAGATTTATTCAGAATGACCCCGGTGGTGTTGTAAATGGCAATCAATGGAATGTAAAGCCTCTGCCAGGTATTTCAGCCCTGATTAGAGAAAACTGTATAAAGCTGAGTGAGCTGAATACAGTGCTGATGTTTGCCTTACTTGTTTCTTTTAAGCCTTTTGGCTAACATAGAGTGTCCTGTCAGTTGAGCTGCTTTGCCCCCTAGTGGACAGTGCTTGAGCTGGAATATAGGCTTCACCAGGAAATCTTACTATTCAGTGCAAAAATCTGTGCTAATGCAACATGCAGGTCCTTCACTCGCTCCGGGTCTGAAGGACCCGCCGCTGAAGTGCCGCCGAAAACCCGGAGCAAAGACACCCCCACTGCCAAAGTGCTGCCGAGGACCCGGTAGGGAATCGGTTATTAGGATTTTGGGAGCTCATCACTGGACAAAGCCATTTTTAATAAAAGCATCTTAAGCTCATTCCCCTCCGCCTCTACTCAAAGTGGCCAGATCAAGTTTTTTTTGCTAATTAGTGGGTGTAAAGGGGAAGAGGGAAAGGAATAATTTCAGGATGAGACCAAACATGGAGAGTTTCGGCCTACAAAGGATTTTTATACCAAAATTACATGGGCCCAGTTCTGAAGCCCATCTGTGACTGAAAACAGGGATCTGGACCAGAAATGCCATTTAGCTCTGGATACAACCCCTTATAGCACTTCTGGAATGACTGTAACCACACAAGCATATACAAATACCTTCTGCATCTTTGGAACGGTTACACTTGAATTTCAGACTGACCACGCTGGCCAGGACGATAACAACAACTACCAGAATGACTATGAAGCTGATGACACCTGAGCAATGGAGAAAAGAATAATTAGTCAATGATAATGTAACAGGTCTGTCTGGGGCCCAGTCTAACTCCTACTGAAGTCAATGAGTTAGCCCTGTTGACTTCTATGGGACTTGGGTTGCATCCTTAAGGAAAAACATTAAGCAGATTTTTATTTCTGTTGTAATGAACATCAAAATGTATTGACCAGAGAGGTGATATTCACTAGAATGAGAAACCTCTTGCTCTTTTGTCTTGAGTGGTATTTTCCTCAAATGACAATACATCTTGACTTCCAATAAACCTTTAACCCAAAAGGCTGAGTTTACTCCTGGTATAATCCTACCAAGGTTGAAACCAACTGCATCACCAAGCTTCGCCTCCGCATCACCAAAAGACAGGCCCTTACCAAACGCTGCCATCGTCAGAGCCGATTTTTCCTCCGTCGGGGCAGGGTCTGAGAGGGAAGATCCTGTGCTCCAGGCAGAGGCGATGGTTGTAGAGGTCACTTGTTTCGAAGCGCCTGTGGAAAAGGTAGTTTTACCTAAAGACTTTCTACTCAGAATCCGGGGAGAACGTAATTCTGAGGCCACATTGGCAAGGTGCCTCCATTCCCCCAAAGAGCGTTTAGCCTTACTGCAGAGAGAGACTGAGCTGCTCCCAGTGAAATCAATGCAAAATTCCCATTGGCCTCAATGAGAGCAGGACCGTATTTTGCACTTCTGTGCCCCTTTTCATCAAAAGATCCACATGGATGAGTGAATGCTCATGATCTACCATTTTACAGCCGGCACAGAGAGGCCGAGGGATTTGCAGCATGACACGACTGCAGCAAGAGCCAAGTATAGAGCCCACACTTCCTGATTTTCATTTGTGTGCTTTAGCCACAAGACCAGCATTCCTCTCAGAGAACCAGCTTTCCTGCCTAGCTCAATCAACCGCCCTTCACACCTGAACAGTTCATCCCAAGGAAGGGAAACTTCTGTGGTGTTTTCAGGTTTGCCAGAGAGTATATGGGAACTATCAGACACACTGGTTAGCTCCTGGCACAGCTCTCTGCCTCTGCTTATGGCAATGGCTTTGAGAGACAGTGATGTAATGGCACCAATCCAGGATATGCTGCGCAAAAGGTTGTAACACCGTCTTTGGGCTTCTACACTGGAGCAGAAACAGATTTTCCAAGTGGAAACCAAAGGAACTGGTCAGAAAATGGAATTTTTGTCCTGTGGAACATTCCAATATTTCAACATTTGTTTTCGTCCAAATCAGGACCAAAAAAATGGAGTATCAAAAATGTTCACGGAATGAAAAATTCTGAAAAACTTCCATTTGGAAGTGTTGAAATGAAAAATGTTGACATTCTCAATTGAAATAAAATGTCAATTTGAATGGAAACGTTTTGGTTCAAAATGTCACTTTGGAAAAGGGAAATTTTTAATGCCAACTGACATTTACCCATGGAAAATTTCAATGTAGACAAAACACATTTCCCAACACCCTCTCTCCCCCCCGCCCCCCCCCCCAAAAAAACCCACCAAAAAACCACGCCTTCTTTTTGACCGAAATTTTCAAGCAGCCTTCAACAGCTGCCTCGCAGAGTAGAACTGTGCCGGAGGAACATAACTGGTAATGGGATTATCCAGATTGCAAATGTTGCTGTACAATTGTTCTATTAATCATCAAGTTGTTTGCCTTGTGCTGAAATACTGCATCTTCTAATTTATCCATGGTCACTAGACAACTGTCTTATAGGACTTTCTTTGCTACACTGCTTGCTTAGCCTGGCTTGGGTACTTAGTATTTGGGAAATGTTAGATCCCACACCAAAAGCCTGGAATGATGGAAATATCAGTAGCAACTCCATAGTTAAAGCTGCACTGAGCTTTTACATAAAGCAGGATTCAAATTAAATACCAGGCTCTGTGATACCCTAAAGAACTATTAGCTTTACTGAGCACAAACATCTACATAGATAGAACTAACTTACACTGCATGCACTGGGACTTGTGTAAAATCTGGAATGGACTCTTGTGGGGGCGGGGGTGGACTTTGGTTGTTCCACAGTCTTGGGTTCAAAGCCCGAACTCAGGATTTAGAGCTCAATCCAACTCCCACTGAACTTAACTGGAGTCTTTCCACTGACTTCAGTGCTGGATCTAGCCTTTACTCCAGGAGAACTCTCCCTGAAGTCTACAGGAATCTTGCTCGGAAGAGACTGCAGGATTAGGGCCTATGTCAGAAGCATGGCACGGGTCTTTCCAAGACATTACAGGGGGCATTTTACTCTCAAAGTGAGGTCATTCTTTTCACACTCAGACACAGTCCAGTCAGGGTGCATTGGTTGGATTTTGTCATCTGGTCTATATTGACTGCTGGGATGACACCCCCGTTTATTCCAGGTGTTACGGATAGCAGAACTCCAAGGTCGGACTACATTTAGAGCACCTGGACCCCGTAAACCAACTAGTTCAGTTGCAATAAATTCTTGTTTAAATTAAAAGCTGTTATATAAAGGGACACAGCCTGTGCTTCCAATTCCCCTGGATCTGGATGAGGAAAACACAAGACATGAGACTTGTCAATGGACAGTTTGTAGCAATTAAAAGAATTATACACCAAGCTGGAGGGAAATGTTGGTTTTCCCTAACCACGGTGGCAACCAGTGAAAAAGGGCTTTGTTTTTAGGCTTAACACCTTCCCCCCAAACAAAACAAAACCCCTACTGTGGTTGTACCCCACCCCCTATTCCATGCTTTGAAGTTAGATAGAAACCACGTGAAAACAGGGAATTAAAAATTCCCCTGTGACTGATCAGAAACTCACCTAAGCCGTTTGCCCAGGATATTTGTGTTGCTGACTGATCAGAAGGCTTGACTTTAATGCTGGCTGTTTGCCAGCTCACCAACAAAAGGCCTTGGGTGTGTGTGTGTAGGGGGGTGTTTTCATAACTGTATGTGACTAAGAGCACAAGTCCCATTGATCTTCCAGGAGCCAGGGGATCATAAGTCAATTGAGGTGCTTTTGAAAATTCCACCCCTTCGGCTGGCTAGCAGCCACCACCCTCCACCCCAAAGAGCTTCCTGAGCCTCTGCAGTGCCACAGCCCCGACCCGGCCACGCTGAATGCCAAGGTTGTAAACAAATTAGTGCAGACTCTGAATGCAGCAGTGTGGGAGAATGTAGTCTGAAGATGCACCAGACAATGCATGTCAGCGCAGGGGAGTCAACTATAGGGCTGCCCTTTGTTTTTTAAAGTTCCTTGGGGAAACTGTTGCTTTCACTGAAATCTCCCCCAAAATTCAGCTCACAAGATAACACTGCAAGCTGGAAAAAACCCTGCAGTTGTTACTGCATTCTCTCAGACGATTTTTTTTTCAACCTGAATTTAACCACAAAGTCTCTTCCCAGTGCTTAATTTGTGCAAGGGCTTGCTCAGGCTGAGCCTTGGCACCTCTAGGCTTGGCAGTTCATAGTCCTGGCACCTCTAGCTTGGCAGTTCATAGCCCCGGCACTCTGGGTTTTCCTGCTTCTTTTATGAAAGTAAAAAAATTGCTTGAGCGTCCACACCTCTTTCATTACAAATTAAGCACTGTCTCTTCCTCATCCCTGCCCAACAAAATCAGATAGCCTGCCAATAAACCATCTATGGCATGCATTAGCTTACCTGTGCAATCATCAAAGATACCGGCTGAGATGTTAAACTAAAGACTCAGTGGTCTACTTGGCGCTGGTTAGGCCCTGGCTGGAGGACTGTGTCCAGTTTTGGTCACTAATGTATAAAAAGGATATAGCCAAACTGGAAAGGATCCAGAGGCAAGGGAGATGATCAGGGGGATGGAATGCAAGCCATATAAGCAAAGACTGAAGGAAAAGAGGAGAATAAGGGGGGACATGATAGTGGTCTTCAAATACTTGAAAGGCGGCCATATAAAAGATGGAGAAAAGTCATAGCTCTCTTACCGTAGAGGGCAGGACAAGAGGCAAGGGGTTCAAACTACAGCACAGCAGATTTAGATTAAATCTCAGGAAAAACTTCCTAACTCTAAGAACAATAGGACAATGGAACAGACTGCCTAGGGAGGTCATGGAAGCTCCTTCACTGGAGGTTTTCAAAAGGAGGCTGGATAGCCATCTGTTTTGGATGGTTTAGACACAACACATCCTGCATCTTGGAAGGGTGTTAGTCTAGATGACCCTTGCGGTCCCTTCTAATCGTATGGCTCTTTGATTCTATAACTCTTCTGCCTAACCCAACAGTCATACAGGAGAAAGTTGTGTGAAACTTCATGAAGAGTTTGAGAAGTTCCTACACAGCCTATGAGCCAGACTGGACGGCTCATACTCCTGTTGGTGAGCACTTAGAGCCTGCTATTCCAAATGGCTCAGTGCACTGGGTGCTGGGCATGCAACAATTTGGCCTTTACCTACATAGTCTTCCTGGCATCACTTGTATAAGGAAGCACTCATTGACAGGAGGATGGGTTGCACAATCTAACACTCTGTGTATGTCTACACTGCAAGTGAAGGTGAGATTGTAGCACACTTGGCATGTAGCGCAGTGTAGATATGTCAGTGTAGCAACCAGAGTGCATCTTTTTGGTGTTACCCTGCTAGCTAGATTAAAGCTAGCACCAATATGCCAACCTGTGCTACAATCACCCTTCACTTGCAGTGTAGACATAGCCTGTGTGTGCAAAGTCTCAGTGTCACTACAAGGAAGTGTACCGTACTAGGAACACGGCAGGCACTTAACAACTGGAGCTGATGTTGATGCCGATTTTGATTTTCCCTCAGCTGTGCCAGACAGATGGCCTTTTGTTGTCTGCTTTGAGGACCTGGGAGTTGGTGTAATTAAAGTCAACACATTTGAAGCTGTGGAATAAATGCAGGGTTATTTTTAATTAGCTCTCATCACCCGTGTTCGTTTAGAAACAGCTCAGCTAAAGGCAGTGCCCTTCCCAGGAAGTCCTCAGGCCTCCTGGGAGTTATGGGTAATCTGTTAAAAAGAGCATAGCATTGAACAGCCAAGGAAACTGCTTCTAGTTCTGCTTGAGGGAACAGAGCGCCTGCAGTACTGTAACTTTAGCAGTAGCCAGAAATCTTATTGCTCAGGTGTGTTGAGGCAAACACAACTCTTGGGCTAGAAGGCAGGAGTTCCAGCTCGTATTGCACCTTTTCCTTTTTCTCAATTTTTAAAATAAAGAGGTTTGTACTGGCCTAGAAATACCCATCACCCCCACACACAATTGTTTGCTTTCCGACACACGCTGGCTTAGGTGTTTCACTTCCTTTATGCTTGGATGGCTGAACAGCAGCTACAGAAATTCACCTTTGCAGTTTGCTTTGAGTTTTGGGGGGTCCACTTGAACGTGACACTCTAAGCAAAACGTTGGGGCATGAACCCTGTGCAGAACGAGGCAGAAAAATAAAGCTGTGCACAAATCCCTGCAAGGAAAGTTGAAGCAGCATCACATGACTTCGCAGGTGTTTGTTGCTGACAATCTTCCTCACTGTCAGGTGGGAAAGAAATGCAGGGGAAACAGCTTTAAAGTATTTCTCCTTTAGGCTCCAATTCAGCAAAGCATTTAAGCACATGCTTAACTTTAAGCACATGTGCAAGTATTTTGCTGAATAGGCATGGATTGATAAATAGGAGCCATGCTGAATTCCCTTCTCCCTCCATGCATTAGATGACAAGAAGGCTTGCAGCGGGTTTTTGCAAACTGGAACTCTTCTTTTAGAAGGAGTGGCCCAGAGGATCCTGGGATCCCCACAATCTAAGGGGCTCGCTGACCTCCTTTCTGGCCCATGCTGCACCGGAATGCAATTGCTTTTCCCATCGGAAAGGAGTGATGCTCTCTCACGTACTTGCTGGTGCCACAGGTGTGGCTGTGAAGTATATGGTGGCCATGTAAAAGCCACGGGCCAGAGTTACAAAGGTATCCACTTAAGTGCTTTTGAAAATCCCACTAGACAGCAATCTGCATCTTAAGGTACCGAAATCCCTTTGTAAATCTGTCCTCAGGTGAGTTTCTGACCCATGAGCAGCAGACTTGAAAATGGTTATCAGCCAGGTCACTACCTAAAGGAGTTGCGCAGTGTGGGATTGCAGTGGGAGGACTTCTTTTATCGGCATAGCTATTTGTAGCAGTGGACATCCGCACTGGTTCTAGCTGTCGATATAACTCTGCTAGTAAGGGGCTTGTGCTGCTCCAAAAAGTTAGTTAGTTAGTTGTCATGCTGTCTTGGACAGCCCAGCAGCCTCCAAAGTATCAGGTATCAGGGGGTAGTCGTGTTAGTCTGTATCCACAAAAACAACAAAGAGTCCGGTGGCACCTTAAAGACTAACAGATTTATTTGGGCATAAGCTTTCATGGGTAAAAGCCACTTCTTCAGATGCATGGAGTGAAAATTACGGATGCAGGCATTATATAATGACACATTAAGAGAAGGGAGTTACCTCACAAGTGGAGAACCAGTGTTGACAGGGTCAATTTGATCAGGGTGGATGTAGTCCACTCCCAATAATAGATGAGGAGGTGTCAATTCCAGGAGAGGCAAAGCTGCTTTATGCCATGTTATGGCATCCATAGTTCTGTCCTAAACCAAATCTGGCACATCATGGGGTACGGTGCCTGTGAGAGACAGGTGGCTGCTGACAACATCCAGCGATCATATTTTATGTCTTCTAAAGGGTCTTTTCCATCCTGCTTTCATTGGGTCAAAGATGATTCTTGCAGGAAGGCATTTGGCGCAAATGACCATAACAGATTCAATTGCATTGGGAGACCGTTTGAGAGAGCGGGACTTGTTTAGTTAGAGGTCGGATCTCTTAATCCGACTTGACTTCGAACCATTTAATGTTTTTGATCATTTGGAGATAATGCTTCATCTGAATAGTGATGACGGTGAGGGGCCATGTTTCAGTCCCATAGGTCAGGATACTGACCACTGAAAAGGGGAATGGGTATTTCGCAATAATGGTTATTTTGGTAGGAGACAGACAGGAGAGCAGATGCACAGCTGAGCAGACACACACCTGCATCCACCGAACAAAGCAGAATTTTGTTGGTGCAGCTTCTGAGCTTAGACCAGTCCTCAGTGATTTAGGAACACATGTTGTGTTGATACTTGGTGCTCCTAAGTTACGTAGGTGCTTTTGAAAAGTCCATCCTGGATCTAAATCTGAAGTAAAACTTTCTCAGGTTGAGAGTGTTTAGGCAGTGTGACCTAGTGGATAAGGCACTGAAGTAGGAGTCAGGAGACCTGAGTTCAATTCCCAGCTTGGCTACTGGCTTTCTGTGTGACATTGGCAAAGTCACTTTCCTCCCTGTTCCTCAGTTTCCCCATCTGTAAAATGGCAATAATACTGACCTTCTTTGCAAAAGTGCTTTGAGAGCTAAGGATGCAAAGTGTTGTATAAAAGCTATAGTGTTATAGTCTGGCCCATTGCAGAAATAGGAGCCAGTTGTGACGTTAAGATCTGATTTCAGATTCAATCTTTCTCAGAGATCAGGGATGTTCAGACCCTGAGGGGGTTGATTTAGGATCATGTTGTGTTTGCTTGTTTGGGGGGAAATTATGTCTTTAAAGGAATTTTTCAAACCAAAGGTGCAGTATGTTTCCAGAGGAATCTACCCAGATAGCAACATGTGGACCCGAAATAGGAAGAATTCAGACTTGCTTATCATATGGATTTATATTTGCAGACTGAAGCTTGTAGCTTTCTGTCGACAGCCTTTGTCTCCCATCTCTTGGGAAGGAGTCCTCACTTCTAGCCACCTGCAGCAGCCTCCCTGAGCCAGTTTCAGCGGAACCAGAAGGCAGAAAAGCAAAAATAAGGTAAGGGAGCACTTTTCGTTTGAAAATCCATTGTTTCAATCCTTTGCAATGTGATTTGACAGCTGCTTCCATGGAACTAGACACAGGAGTAGCCATACCTGCATGGGCTAATGGATTAAACCAGGGACTGGGAGCCTGGAGCGTGGGTTTAGTCCCAGCTCTCACAGGGAGTCTCTGGTTCAATGTCCCTCTCAGTAAAATGGAGATAACAACCCAGCAGGGGTGTTGTGACGAGGGGCTTGTGGGTCAAGCACCACACATTGTTAATCGCTTGTTTGAATGAAAAAGTGACACCTGTGAATCTCAAACTTCATTTTTGTAAAGTGAGCGTGGTGCAGGGAAGCCTCTTCTAATGAAGGACGCCATTGCTATCATTATTTCTACTGCAGTAGCATTTAGAGGCCCAGGCCAGACACCAGGGACACTGCATCCCTCTGGCCCACATACCTACACCGAATTCCTGCCCTGAAGAGCTCACAGTCAATACATATGGTGAACCAGCAGGTGGATAAAAAAACCCTCAATCCTGGGGGAGGAGAAGGTAAGCATTGAAAGCAAGACCTGCACCAAAGTTAGGCACTCAGCAGGCCATAGCAGACAGGCCTCCCGAATGCAGACCCACAACTGGCCCATTCACCTGCCTGCTAAATGGCTTCTGTTTTCGTTTGACTGAACACAAAAGCTGCCCAGCAGGCTACAACACAGGCCAGTTACTGGACATGCCAGCCAGGATGCTCCCTTCACCACTGCTCTGTGGGTTCTGCTGGCATCCAGTGCCACATGGGCTACATGTCCGTAGTTTCCCTCAAGCTCTTCCCTTTTGCCCGACTTTACCTGAGCTGTGGTTCTGGCCTGCAGGGACTGGCGATGGTGAGGAAACGATACCTGAAACAGGAGCAAAGTGATGGAGTTAGATCCCTCACACCCCAGCAGCAGGTGTCATCCTGCTGGGCCCAAGGCAGGCTGAGATGGGTGGATGGGAAGGGGCCTTTCACACAGCATAGGGTTCAGAGATTGATGTGGTGAGGAGGAAGCAGCACTGAAGAGGACTTCATCCATCACCAGGCCCGAGACAGGCTGATGTGGCTAGGAGCAGGTCCAGACCCTAGACTGGGAGGGGGCCCATTGCAAGAGAGCACAGAGGTCTGCCCCAGGAAGTGAGGGGAATGGGGAGCATTGGCAAGGCAGGGAGCCAGGAGGGCCACCATACAGCCACTTGTAGGTCCCATTCTTGCCTCACTTCTTCTCCTGGCTGACTCTGCTCCCAGCTAGCAGTCTTCCCCTCCACAGGCAGCCAAGCCAAGCCTCCCATCCATTGCTCCTCGGCAGACAGACCCTGGAGAGGAGGAGCCAGACTGGGGCCATGCTTCATGTCCCCGTTAGGGGTCTGCTCTTTCCTCTGTCCCCAGAGACCTGAGGGAGGAGAGGTTGTATTACACAGCAGTCAGAATTGGAGAGGAAATGCAGTCCCATAGGAAAAACAGAGACACGTCAGCAGGCAGGGGGCCCTCGGGTTGTGTTGGATCTGGGCCCTATTCATTCTCAAACCACCACCGGATAGTGCTGGATGTTGTAACTGGATCGAGATGCTGACTGTACCTGCTGTGACGCTGGCTGTGATTCGTGGCGTGGCTGTAGTATCTGAAATGACATGACCGAGGTATTTTGTAGAGAGTCATGACTGGAGAGTCAAGCTACCCCACTTCCCATGTTTTTCGATGCTAATCGTTTGGATTGTGTCCCCCATCCCATCTTCTGTCTGGTCAGGCTTCAGAAGACACCTAATCCCACTTCCCAAAAGCAGCAGATAGTCAGAAGTGATGAGCTGTTCAGAGTGTGACACCTGTTGATCGTATTGTTTAAGGAGCTATATGTATATGTAGTAAGGTGTAAATTGGTAACAGGGACAGTAATTAGCCGTTGGAACAATTTACCCAGAGTTGAGGTGGAAGCTCCATCACGAACAATTTTAAAATCAAGATTAGAAGTTTTTCTAAAAGATCTGCTTTGGGAATTATTTGGGGGCAGGTCTCTGGCCTGTGTGCTACAGGAGGTCAGACTAGATGGTCACAATGTTTTGCCCTTGGAATCTATATTATTTTTATTCTTCATTTAATCAAAAAGTGCAGATATGATTTCACTCAGGCTGAAATTCATTTAAGTGGTGCCTAGGTCTTGTGCCACACCTTTGCCCTGGGGTGAATTCATCCCCCAAGAACAAAGCCCACAGGTACATAGAACATAACAATATAATCAGTCAGGTTCCTAATGGTCAGGGCTACAAGAGGAGGGTATAACAGTGCTTCATTTTAGAGTAACTTTGTTTTCTGTGGGTCTCTTATTGTTCTTGTGCTGCTCCTTCGTGTGTTTCCAATGCTTGGCATTGTGCAATGATAAGCTAGTGCCCGTTGCTCTATCTTGGCGGAGAAAGGCCATTTGAGCTGTTTTCTGGAGCCGAGACAATACTTAAAGCACATGTTTAAGTGCTTTGTTAAACTGGGATCTTAATGCTGTTGAGCACCACCATGGGTCAGATATTTAGGGACCTAAAGATGCAGATTGGTGCTTACTGGGGTTTTCAAAAGCAGCTAGGCATCCCACGTGGCGCTTTAAAAATCTACCCATCTCCTCAAAGTTTTCATCTCCGGACTGGACTGCAGATGCTAGAATTACCTTGGTCCCTAGTTACACGAAATGACAACAGCAGTTTTCCAATCGCAACTTCTCAGATCCTTTCTTTCCAGTAATTCATTAAAATATAAACCTCAGGGGACAGGAATAAGCATATGAAAACCAGCACCATTTCATAGTAAAGCCCCTTGGAGGGCGGGGGGAGGAAAGTATTTCAGTATTTGGGGAAGAGCTTGCGCGTCCTTGACCAGTTCTGGCAAGGACGGGTTCCATTAACACTACTGAAATCTAATTCCCAAGCCTCTCTTTTGTGCTGTCACAATCACATTGCCCACCTCTATGATGGTGGAGCAACCATTAGAAAGAAAACACAGGGACAGTCAAGCAAGAGCTTGTCCTCCAGGGAGGATGTCCTTCAGTGGAAATCAACAGTAGTTAACACAAGCAAAAAAGAGTAACATCAAAATTCCCGCTGACTATGATGCAACCCAGCCCTCTGCCTTTATGGGAGGAACCCACCTTCCCATTAGCATTCCCTCCTTTCCCCAGCAGCCAAGTTATGGATCTTTTCCTGAGCAATGTTGCAAAGGGAGGGGGAAGCTGAGCTGAGGTTAAGCCCTTGTTCTCGAGGGGCCAGGGAGTGTCCCCGTACCAGATTAGACTGGCCGGAAGAAAGTAAGGCCAACATTTGGCTGTCAGATCCACCCTCCCAGAGTTCCATGTGAGCAGGGACAGAGGAGTTGAGATCTGCCACACGGGGTGGAGAATGGGATCCTACCCTGTGTGCGCAGAAACCTTTCAGGCAAATCTGTTCTCCGGGGGGCAATGGAAGAGCAGAGCCAGGCCTGACTGGGAATCCCAAGAGCAATGCCCACCCGAGTCTGGGAGAGCACAGATCCAGGTCAGGCCCATCTCTGCTAGAGAACCAGCATCCATCTTCTCTTCCTTCACATTCTCTCCAGGAATGAAATCCCCCCGCCCCCCCTACACAGCACACAGAAGCTGTTCCCAAGAAGCCAAGCACCCGTCTCAGTGCCTGTGGATGTGGCAGTGGGAGGAGGGGGGCATCCAGTGCAGGTGCATTTTTCATGCTGCTGCTTGTGCCAACAGCAGTAAAGCGCTGTGAACTTGGTCCCCACTGGCATGCAAAGGGTTTATGGTGGGAGCTCTGAGAGCTACATTAGCACCTTGCTCCCAAAGAGCTCCCCACTCCCTGAGCAGCTCTTTGTGGTTCCTGGCCCCTTTGTCTCAGCTTTGGGATGCCTACTGCAGCCTTGGGGCTGGGCTAGCTCCCACAGCGTGAGCTGTAGGGGAAGACTAAGGGTATGTCTCCACTGCAATTACAAACCCGTGGCTGGCCCGTGCCAGCTGACTGGGGCTTGGGCTGCAGGGCTGTTGAATTGCGGTGTAGACTTTTGGTCTCAGGCTGCAACCCAAACTCTGGGACCCTCCCCGCTCATGGGGTCCTAGCTCAGACATCCACACCACAATTAAACAGCCCCTTAGCCCAAGTCAGCTAGCATGGGCCAGACACATGTGTGTAATTGCAGTGTAGACATACCCAAAGAGGCCAGGGGCTTAGGGAACTGTCTCAGAGCCACCCTCTCAAAAACTTATTGTAGTGGATGGAGTGTGGGGCCAGGAGGTATCGCACGGGGCCCAGACCTCCCAAGATTGTGGGTGTCTTTGCCCCAATGGGCCCCTCACCCACCAGTTCTGCCTGGCTCAGCTTTAACTCTCACACTATGCTTTAGGGCAGGGGTGGCCAACCTGAGCCTGAGAAGGAGCCAGAATTTACCAATGTACATTGCCAAAGAGCCACAGTAATACGTCAGCAGCCCCCCACATCAGCTATCCCCCCGCTCCCAGCACCTCCCACCCACTGGCAGCCCTGCCGATCAGCCCCTTCCCCTCCCTCCCCGCACATCCCGATCAGCTGTTTCGTGGCGTGCAGGAGACTCTGGGGGGAGGAGCGAGGGCACGGCAGGCTCAGGGGAGGGTGCAGGAAGGGGTGGAGTTGGGGCAGGGCCTGTGGCAGAGCCAGGAGTTGAGCAGTGAGCTCCCCCTGGCACATTGGAAAGTTGGCGCCTGTAGCTCCAGCCCTGGACTCAGTGCCCTCACAAGGAGCTGCATATTAACTTCTGAAGAGCCGCATGTGGCTCCGGAGCCACAGGCTGGCCACCCCTGCTTTAGGGCCTGGGTGGGACAGGGAGCTGGAGACACAGTGGGTTCTGGTAACTCCAATTCCTTTTCCTTTCTTCTCTTGACCCTGCGGTCCTTCCTACCTGATAGCTCCATTCTGGATGTGTGAGAAGCACCATTTCCCACATCTAGCCAGTCCTGCCAACTCTCACGATTTTACCATGAATCTTGTGTTATTTGGTGTTTGCCTTCAACCCCCAGCTCCTGGAATCCTGTGATTAGGGTAGGGTCTCAGCTTCCATTTTTTAAAAAAAAGTAACTTTCTAGTCCTCACGGTTACAGAGAAAAGCTGAGTGCCCCCTAAAAGTTCAGAAATCAAAGGCCAGATAAATAAATCCAGAAGTTTATTATTATTAATTAATATTATTATTGTTGTTTCAAATCTCATGATTTTAAAGCCAATCTCATAATTTGGGGAGCCTAACCCATGATTTTTGAATGCATGGAGTTGGCAATACTGAGTCCAAGTTTGCAGCCACTGCTCCTAACTCGATGGTGTCTAGATAAGTGACAGCAGCTTTCTAATGTGCAGCAGAAGCTCAAAACAAGGGAAACAACAGGAATTAGTCCCCAGCCAGGCAGCTCAGGGGCACCATTATTATTTTTTTTTTTTTTACAGATAATGTTCCCCAGAGCACCGGTTTCCAGATACAACATTTCTGATGGGAAACAGGGAGATAACATCTGGGGAGGGGAATTTGGAGTGAGGTAGTGGGAAAACTGATTGCACCGCTGTTGAGAGAGAGCCAATGGCCTTGCAAACTTCCTTATGCGCAGCACAGCCAACACCCACCAGCGCTGCGTCCCCATTCCTCCTGCATTGCACAAAGCTCATTTGAGTTTGTCCCACTTCTGGACCTGACTTGCGCTCCTTAGAGCTCCAGTTTCCCTCGCCCTTGCAGATTAATTGGCTAAAAGGTCATGTTTTCATGCGTGGAGTTTTTAAAGGTCCGCAGTTTCAAAAGCGTCCGCATTAATTGGGGAAAACAACCCGCTTTGTTCTACGGGTGCCTGTCTGCACCTCTCAGTGTCTAAATACTTAAACAAACCTGGCTCTTAGAGCTAGACCCTTAGAAGTATTTAGGTGCCTAACTCCCATTGGTTTCCATGAAAGTTAGGCACCTAAATCCCTCTGAGGATCTGGGTCCTAGTGCTGGATTTTCAGGTGAGCCCATCACCTACAGCCAGGGCCAGGGTTTCTGACACGCTCAGCATGCTGACTGTTGCAATGGGAGCTGCTGGGCACTGTACTCCCTTGAAAGCCAGGCCCTAGGTCTGCAAACTGAGGGCCAGATTCTTCACTGTGATGCCTTCCATGCCCCAGCACAAAGGCAGCGTAAGTAGGTGGTATCTAGGAACCTACGTGGGGGTAGGGGGGTGGATCCCATCCCAACCTGGGTGTGTGGGGGCAGTTCAAGTAATGTAGCTCTTTCACAGACTCTCCACCCCTCCAGTTGGGATCCCAATGGCTATGCCCCCATCCCTCCCCACACTCTACATGGTGAGCTTGGTGGAGTTGGTGCTGAGCTCAGCTCCACCACAGGCGGGGGGCGGGAGGAGGGATGGAGGGGGAGCCAGTCCACCTCCATGTGCCTGCCCCTTGCATAGCAGAAGCACCACACTATGCTGGGGACCTTACATTGCCCCTACAGCCAGGGGTGAATTTCATCCTAAGGCATAATCCCAGCTGTTCTCTAAAGTTTACTGTGGCTGTTCTAAGTGACACATACGAAGAGGGAGGGGCTGAGATCCTAGGATGATTTGTTTTTTACCTGCTGGGCCTCCTCTAGTGAGAGATGCAGTTATGGTCTCAGCATCTGAAAGAGAAAATGGCAGCTTGTCAATGAAACAATGGGCTGGTATTTTCCTTGAGGCTGGCAGGGAGGGGGTTTCTTTTGGCAGAGCCCCTCAGGCCATTCTGGCTCCATTTGTGACAGGTTTCTATAAATCCACCCCTAGGCGCCTGGCTCTGTGTATGTGGGAAAGTCCCTGTCTGTCTAGGCAGAGAGCAGCCTCATAGCCTGCGGGGCATTCTGTGGATCAGGTTTGGCGAAGCGGGTGCAGCTGGGAATACCTCGCCCCTCCCTATTCCCAAAGGAGGGCTTCATCCCTCATTCTCATCCCCACCCTCTGGGTTTCTGCTAGAGGAGTGAGTCTAGTTCCCAGTGAGGCTCTGTAGATGGGAGGCAGTGGAGCACCACATCCCCTATTCACCCTAGCCAATGCCCCCTTCCTCACACAAGCACTGTCTCCTTGGGTGTAACTGAGGTTACAGCTGCTTTGCACCACCATAGCCAGGGAACTGTCTACAGCTGGAATGTCTTACTCTTGATCAAAACCCCCAGCAGCTCAGTGGCAGAGGCCGGACTGGAACCCAGGAGTCCTACCTCCCCTTCCCTGTTCTCTAGGCACAACCTGGCCTCCCACCAGACCAGAGAAGTAGAAGAAGATGGAGGGATGTAGTCACATATAGCTCTAAAAGCAGTCAGGGCCGGCTCCAGGCACCAGCTTACCAAGCAGGTGCTTGGGGCGGCCACTTCGGAGAGGGGCGGCACGTCCAGCTGTTCGGCGGCAATTCGGCGGACGGTCCCTCACTCCTGCTCAGAGCGAAAGACCTCCTGCCGAATTGCCGCCGCAGATCGCGATCGCGGCTTTTTTGTTTGTTTGTTTGTTTGGCTGCTTGGGGCGGCCAAAACCCTGGAGCCGGCCCTGAAAGCAGTGAATCCTGCAGGGGAAGTGATCCTTAGGATCCTACAGCTCCAATCAGTCCCATGCACAGCAGTATAATTGCACGTAATAGAAACTGAAATAGGCACAGGCCACAGAGACTTTGCACCCATTGTTCCAGGTCAGTGCTTCAATACTGTGGTGAAAACTGCTTTGCAGGTGCCGTGAGACAGTGCCCAGAGGTTGAATCAGCCCCAGCACGACACAGGCTCTGTCTTTACTTACAGTGCAAGCCCAGAATGTACCCTAGTGTTGCTGTTCTCATGCATGTACGCGTGTGTGCGCTCAAAAAGAGCGTATCCCAGCGTGGTTGCCATCACACACAGATGGAGCATATCCCAGGATTATTATTAAGCACCGTGTGCGTGCGCGCACACACACACACACGAAGGGAAGATACAGAAGGAATGATAATGATCCCTTACAACACTAGCATTTTTCAGGCTTCCAGCCAAATCAATGGATGTAATTCCTCTGCCAAAGCATGGTTATAGAATGAAAACGTTGGGCCTCTCCTCCCACGCAGCTCACGTGGCTGAAAGCCAGAGAGCAGCCCGACAAATGGGTGGCTGACACATTGTTCTTGTATCGTCTCTCTGCAAACCACATTACTGACATTGTTCCAGCTGGTTGCAGCCAGGTGAATTATAACAGCTCTGAGAGCATGGACTGAGTGCAGGATTCAGCGATGGGCACGCCTGTTCACTACAAACTGACCTTCCACAATGCCCCCAAGATGTGAGGTCAGAACTAATAAAATTAACTAACAATTTTACCATGATTCCCTTCCCTGGATTCCCCAGGGTGCCTGGCCTCTCTGTATTGTCCGTTAGGTGTTTGCTGTTTCATTCACACTCCAGCTTCTGGACACTTGTGCTTACATGAGAATCTCTGCTTTTATTTGACAAAAAAAAAAAAAAATTTTTTTTAAAGTCTAGCCCTTCTGGTTGTGGAGAGATGCTTGAAAATGAGACCTGAATGTACCCTAGAGCAATGGTGGGCAACCTGCAGCCTGCGGGCTGCACGCAGCCCGTCAGGGTAATCCACTGGCGGGCTGCCAGACAGTTTGTTTACATTTGCATGGCTGCCCACAGCTCCCAGTGGCCGCGGTTCGCCATTCCCGGCCATTGCAGAGAGCCACTGGGAGCTGTGGGCGGCCGTGCAAATGTAAACAAATTGTCTTGCGGCCCACCAGTGGACTGCCCTGTACGGGTATCACTTCCATTACTCCCTTGCATGAGCTACTCGTGGGAGATCAAGGTCTGCTGGGCTACTGCTCCCTTCCCATGCAGGTGAGCGAGAGGTATGCTGGTGGGGAAGGGGACTGACCAGAACTTTGACTCCACTCCTACCCCCAGTGGCTGGCCAGAAAGTTGTGCTGCTGTGGAGGAGATATTAATCTGCGGCGGGCATAGGAAGGGCCAGAATAATGGGTAAGCAAACTAGGCACGTGGCTATGGCCCGAATTCAGTGGGGGTGCCTATATTTTTTAAATGTATTTATTTTATTTAATTGATGCAGATTTGCACACAAAGTGAAAGACCTTCACTCCCCTGCATGAATGGCATTGTGACCTTGTAACGCTGCTCAAACGTGAGCCTTTCAGTTCATGTGCAAATTGGCACCAGTGGATGAGTGGGCAGATAAGTCTTACTCACAGCTGAGACTCGCTTTGCCTTTCCCAACCCCGGCGCCAAGGAGAGAGGAGGGGGCTGGGTAAAGAAACTACTTCCTCCTCCAACCAGATAGGGGCCCAGGTGTGTATGTCTGCCTAGGGCCCAGCGATGGGTTAATCCAGCCCTGGGTATAGGGCTGAATTAGATCACTTCTCTCCGTGGGCAAGGGGAGAACCAGTGAGGTCCAAGCCTCCAAAACAATTTCGCTGGCCTGTCTGAAAGGGATTGGGCGGTCTTAATTATTCGGTGATGACAATGGGTCAAATTTTCAGAAGGGCCTAAATCCCATTTTTAAATAGAATTTAGGCACATAGGACTAGATTTTAAAGGTATTTAGGTCTGCCCCTAGAGCCTAAATGCCATTGACTTTGGGCAATCACCCCCTGGCCCTGCTGAACCCAAGCTTCTGGAGCTTTCATAGTTTCCAAGGCCAGAAAGGATCATCTGTCTGATCTCATGTATAGCACAGGCCAAAGAACTTCCCTGAACTGATTCCTGGTTGACCCAGAGCAGATCTTTTAGAAAAACATCCACCATGACCCTTGGTAAGTTGTTCCAATGGTTAATTACCCTCCCTGTTCAAAATTTACACTGTATTTCCAGTCTGAATTTGTCTAGCCTCAACCAGGGGTGGCTCCAGGCACCAGCGCACCAAGTGGATGCCTGGGGCGGCAAGCCGCGGGGGGCGGCCTGCCGGTTGCCATGAGGGCTGCAGTCAGGCTGCCTTCGGCGGCATGCCTGCGGGAGGTCCGACGGTCCCGCGGTTTCGGCGGCAATTCGGCGGCAGGTACGCCGAAGGCGTGGGACCGGCGGACCTCCCGCAGGCATGCCGCCGAAGGCGCGGGACCGGCGGACCTCCCGCAGGCATGCCGCCGAAAGCCGCCTGACTGCCGTGCTTGGGGCGCAAAATACATAGAGCCGCCCCTGGCCTCAACTTCCAGCCATTGGATCATGCTTGTGTGGCCCCCGGGAGCTTATACTTGGTGCATATTTTTCGGATGGAAGACCCTCAGCTAGAAGGTTTTTTCCAAAGCCATTTTAAAAGTATCCCAGCCAGATGAGGAGCTTAACTTCATGTACAATTCGATGAATAAATATTAAGCCATAGGTTTCCTTACCAGCTAAAGTTTCTCCCAACAAACACCCTTACCTGGAAAATGTTCCCCTGCTTTTCCATTCCGTGGCTGCAAAACAATTTGCATCAATCTCAATGGAAGTTAGTCTGCACTGACAACAGCTGCTGGGCCACAATCCCTCCCACGCCTCTTAACAGGCATTGATGCGATATTAATGCCCTAAACGTCAGGGTTTGTAAATATCCTACCTGAACAATACTCTGCTGCAACTATACCACAGAAATTTCTCCAAAAACAAATAGCTCTTCTTTCCCCAAACTATCACTTTTCCAAACCGAAGGCACCATCCTGTCACCCTGCCTAGACGACTAACTGCCCGTAACATCACATTTGCTTTTTTAGATTAAGCCATATTTTTTAGAGCATGCGTATCACTCCAAGCACCTGGAATTTCTACAATTGCTGTTGTTTATGCTTGGTAACTTCCAGACAGCTTAGCTGGAGCTTAATGCACTTTTAAGAGAATTGGCTTCTGGGTTGGCAATTGATGTATACAGTTTTCAGCCCAGTTGAATAGAAGCCCTAAAGCAGCTAAGCCCGGAAATTGGACATGTGGGAATGAGGGAGGGTGGGGGGAGAGGAGGAAGCTGCCTCCTGGTAAATAATGGAAAGGGGAAGGTGACTGCAACTGCTTTGGCCACCCCAACCCACTAGATCAGGGGTCTCAAACTCAAATGACCACGAGGGCCACATGAGGACTAGTACATTGGCCCGAGGGCTGCATTACTGACACCTCCCCCCCGCCGCCCTCGGCCCCGCCCCCACTCCAACCCTTCCATGAGGCCCTGCCCCTGCCCCGCCTCTTCCCACCCCTTCCCTGCCCCCATTCCAACCCCTTCCTCGAAATCCCCACCCCAACTCCGCCCCCTCCCTGCCCCCAGGGGGTGCAGGAGGGGTGAGGGGTGCGGCAGGGGGTCAGGGCAGGGGTGAGGGGTACAGGAGGGGGCTCAGGGCAGTGGGTTGGGGTGTGGGGTGCAGCAGGGGGTCAGGGCAGGGGATCGGGGTGCAGGAGGGGGCTCAGGGCAGTGGGTTGAGGTGTGGGGTGCAGGAGGGGTGTGAGGTGTGTCAGGCGGCTCAGGGAAGGGGGTTGGGGTGCAGGGTACGGCAGGGGGCTCAGGGCAGTGGGTTGGGGTGCAGGAGGGGTGTGGCGGGGGGTCGGGGTGCAGGGTGCGGCAAGGGGCTCAGGGCAGGGGGTTCGGCTGCAGGAGGGGTTCGGGGGGCAGGCTCTGGCCCGGCGCGCACCAGGGACAGGGCAGGTTCCCTGCCTGCTTGCCCTGCCCCGCCCCCACGCCGCTCCGGGATGTGTATTGCTGTTGCTTCAGGCATCGCCCCCAGCATCTCCCGTTGGCCGGGAACGGGGAACCACGGCCAATGGGAGCTGCTGGGGATGGTGCCTGAAACAACATCAACATACACACCAGTGTGTCCCCCCTTCCTCATGTTCCGGCCGCTTCGCGGCGCGGCGCGGGGGCAGGGAGCCTGCCCTGCCCCCGGTGCGCGTCGGGCTGGAGCCGCTCTAGGTAAACGCTGGGGGAGGGCGGGGGAAGGGCTGCGAGGAGCTCGCGGGCTGCAGAAAATTACCTTGCGGGCCGCATGCGGCCCGTGGGCCGCGTGTTTGAGACCCCTACACTAGATCCTAGTGAGGATCGTGTTGTGTTGCTGCTCGGTACCGCTAGAGGGAGCTAGTTCTTCAGTACAGATTTCAGAGTAGCAGCCGTGTTAGTCTGTATCCGCAAAAAGAACAGGAGTACTTGTGGCACCTTAGAGACTAACAAATTTATTAGAGCATAAGCTTTCGTGGGCTACAACCCACTTCTTCGGATGCATATTCTTCTATATGCATCCGAAGAAGTGGGTTGTAGCCCACGAAAGCTTATGCTCTAATAAATTTGTTAGTCTCTAAGGTGCCACAAGTACTCCTGTTCTTTCTTCAGTACAGTGCACCATCAATGTACTAGCTCCGGTTAAAGGAAGGTCAACAAAAGCCTTGAAGATGTCGACGTTTGTAAGATTGACGACTGCAGAACACCAGTGAGACTGAGCTAGCCAGGCTCCTGGCCTCACTTAGGAGCTGGCCCTTTAAAGCAGGAAAGACAGAATGGGATTTTTCATCCAGTCAGCTGACCTGTTGAGCAGTGGGCTGATCAGCCCTACTACCTGATGGAAGTACCATGCGCTCAGACAGGCAGTCATGACGAGGGAGTGGTCTGCCAGGGGGACGGCAGAGATCCATAGAAGGGACCATTAGATCTAGTTGGACCTCCTGTATAACACAGGCCAGAGACGTTCATCCAGCTACTCCTGCTCTGAGCCCAATAACTTGTGTTTGAGCTGACAAAGTGGGTATACGTCTGACGAAGTGGGTATTCACCCATGAAAGCTTATGCTCCAATACATCTGTTAGTCTTAAAGATGCCACAGGACTCTCTGTTGCTTTTTACAGATCCAGACTAACACGGCTACCCCTCTGATACCATCTCCTCCAGTAAGGCCTCGCCCCCAAAGGCCCCACCCACGCTCCGCGCAGATGCCCCACCTTTGCTCAGCTTCTTCCCCCCGAAGTCCCGCCCACGATGTGTCCTGAGGCCCTGCCCCGGCTTGGTGTCTTCCCCAAGGTCCTGCTCATGCTAGGCCTCTTCCCCTCGAGGCCCCGCCCGCCGCTCACACAGGTGAGAGGGGAAGGAGAGGCGCAAGCGGTGGGCAGGGCCTCAGGGGGAAGAGGCTGAGTGGGGGCAGGGCCTCGGGGCAGAGTGCATGCGTAGCGGGGAGCAGGGACACGATCCGGGTGCCAGGGCACCATTGTAAGCCTGGCACAGAAAATGTGTGCTTTATTTCTAATTTGAATTTGCTTTTAATATCCCAACTTTGCTTGTTCTGTCTTTCTCCCCTAGATTAAAGAGCCCTTTAGTACCCAGTATGCTCTCCTGGGGAAGGTATTTATACACTAATCAAGTCACACCTACAGCTATGTCTACACTGGAGCGAAGGTTTAATTTCCATCTCGAGTGGACGTACCCCAAGATAGACAGCTAAACCCAGAGCCGGGGAAGCAATGAAAGGCAGCCCAAACGATGGCGCGGGAGTGGAAACACAAAGGGTGTGTTTAAAGGAAATGCCAAGCGTCCAGGCTCACTGCTGACAGGCTTGCCAAGTGGTGAATCCTTGTGTGCGGGGAGGGGAATGATGCTGACAAAGAATGTGCGTGTTGTACGCTGCGGGGGGCGGGGCGGAGTGACTCGGCTCATAGAAGAATTTGTTGTATGTGTCTGGAGAGTGCCTTTCAATCACACCATGGTCCCAATCCCCGAAAACAGCCCTTAGGCACTACTGAAATACAAATAAGTAACAATAATAGACAGGTTGCCTCCAGCAGGGCTGCAATTACAATAAACATCAGAGCAATTCAAATGACTTGCCACTGAATTTAAGTGCTGCCCAATTACCTTTTCTCGAGGCTGGAGTGATTTACGGTTAGATCCTGCAATTTTAGGTGCGGGGTGGGAGGCTGCTGAGTGATTCATGACGGGAAATATTGCAGTTTCTGGCCCTGCTGGAACAGGAAAGTCCTGATAACACTGATCCAGGCTCCCCAGAGGGCTACAGGGACATGTCACCTCCCTCACTCATGGAGAACTTTTTTTCCCCAGAGGCAGGAGAATTTTGGATTCTATTTGTGGTATTTCTTCTTTAACCTTATTTTATATATAGAGAGAGACACACGTACATTAAAACAACGAAGTGGTGGGTTTTAGAGATTCCCGGTCGGTTTTTATTTTTGGAACTTCAGATGTTTCAAGAGTTTTTGCTCGCAGGTGTATTTCCCAGCTGCTCTGCTGCAGCATAAAGAGAGGCACTTGATCTCTTTAAGAAGGTTACAGTCAGTGGCAGGAACTTAATCGACAGCTGTGGTTCATCTTCTTCTTCAGCACCAGGGGCCTGATCTTTCCCTTGACTTCACTGGGCTTTGAATCAGGCCCCAGAAGGCCTCTGCTCAGTGACACGTGCTAGCAGATTGCAGGATTCCTCACGGGGGGGAATTCATGTCATCCATAAAAAGACTCAGATCTGGGCTTTATGAGGGCAAAGTGCATGGGGTTGGAGGGACAGAACTCCATCCCACCAACGCAGGAGGGCTGTGTAACACCCTGTGCCTTGGCATCACACGTTGAGGGTGTTATGCCACTGGAGTCACATAAGTAGCCCCCCTCCTGGCCTGACTCTTGCCTGTTTGGGGGTGGGGTGAAATCCTTTCTTTCTCAATGCGCAGAGAGCTCCCACATTCCCCCGCTACTCTGCTCTGTAAATGGTAAATACAGGGCCTATGTGACCTCTGCCCCAAGGTCCATGCCCCCTTTGTTTTTTATGAGGTCACAATACACGCTTCCAGAAAAGAGAGTGGAATCATTATCATCATCAAATAATACTTTGACCTTTCATCTCAGTCTTTCAAAGAACTTTAGCCAAGATTTTCCTAATTACGAGCCTAAATTTAGGGCTTCTAAATTAATTATTTAGCTACTTAAGTGACCCAATTTTCAAAAATGCTGATATGCACTCGTGGGTGAAACACAGCAGCTGCTAAACAGCCCACAGCAACAGTAAAGAACAGTTTATGATGGCAATGAAGGAAAATCCTATATCTCATTGAAGCTGCAGGTGGAGATTCTGCTAGGTAGAATTTAATCTGATGTGTGGAATCCTGTATATAATTTAGGGCTACCATATGTCCGGATTTCCCCGGACATGTCCGGCTTTTCGGTCTATAAATAGCCGTCCGGGGGGGGGGGGGGGGGGGGTTAAAAATCTAAAAATGTCCGGGATTTCCCCCCGGTCGGCTATTTATAGATAGAAAAGCAGAGGCCAAGCGCTGCTGGGCACCCAAAGCCCCTTCCCGGCTCCCCCCATCCCCTGCAGCCTTACCATGCTGTCCGGCCCGCAGCTGTCTTCCCCCTCCTCCCCTCCCCTGAACGCTCCGCCCACCTGCTCCTCCCCCTCCCCTGCTTCCCGCGAATCAGATCTTTGCGGGAAGTCTGAAAAGAAGCAGGGGCAAGCGGGAGGCAGCAGCAGGTAAGCTGGGGCAGGGGGGCGCGAGGAGGAGAGCTCTGGGGAGGCGCGGCCCTGGCCGAGCGGCCCCAGCGGCTCCGGCCCGGCTCGGGCCCCAGCACCCCCAGCCCAGACCCGGCCCGGCTCGGGCCTCAGCACCCCCAGCCCGGACCCGGCCCGGCTCGGGCCCCAGCACTCCCGGCCCAGCTCGGGCCCCAGCAGCGCCGGCCCGGCTCGGGCCCCAGCACCCCCAGCCCGGACCCGGCCCGGCTCGGGCCCCAGCAGCGCCGGCCCGGCTCGGGCCCCAGGACCCCGGGCCCGGACCCGGCCCGGCTCGGGCCCCAGCACCCCCGGTCTGGACCTGGCCCGGCTCGGGCCCCAGCACCCCCAGCCCGGCTCGGGCCCCAGCAGCGCCGGCCGAGCACCTCCGGCCCAGCCCCAAGCCCCGCAACCCCGGCCGGAGCGCAGCCCGATTCCTGGGCTCTTTAAAGCCGGCCCTGGTCAGGGGACAGGGAGGGGGGGTTGGATGGGTCGGGAGTTTGGGGGGGGGCTGTCAGGGGGGCAAGGGTGTGGAGAGGGGTTGGGACAGTCAGGGACAGGGAGCGGGGGGGTTAGATGGGTCTGGGGGGGCTGTCAGGGAGGCTGGGGTGTGGAGAGGGGTCGAGGCAGGCAGGTAGCAGAGGGGGTTTGATGGGTCAGGAGTTCTGGGGGTCCTGTCGGGGGCGGGGAGCAGTTGGATAGGGCATGGGAGTCCCCGGGGGTCTGTCTGGGGGCGGGGGTGTGAATATGGGGTGGGGGTGTGGATAAGGGTCGGGGCAGTCAGGGGACAGGTAGGGTCGTAGGGCGTTCTCAGGAGGGGGCAGTCAGGGGACAAGAAGCAGGGCGGCTTAGATAAGCGGTGGGGTCCTAGGGGGCAGTTAGTGGCAGGGGTCCCAGGAGGGGGCAGTCAGGGGAGTGGGGGGGTGTCATAACTATAAAGGGAAGGGTGACAGCCATACTGTGTACAGTACTAAAGTCCCTCCTGGTCAGAGACTCTAAAATCCTTTTACCTGTAAAGGGTTAAGAAGCTCGGGTAACCTGGCTGACACCTGACCCAGAGGACCAATAAGGGGACAAGATACTTTCAAATCTTGGGGGGGGAAAGGCTTTTGTGTGTGTCCTTTGTTTAAGGGGTTGTTCGCTCTTGGGACTGAGAGGGACCAGACATCAATCCAGGTTCTCCCCATCTTTCTAAACAAGTCTCTCTTATTTCAAAATTGTAAGTAAAAGCCAGGCAAGGCGTCTTAGATTTACTTTGTTTTCTCAACTTGTAAATGTACCTTTTACCAGAGTGCTTATCTTGTTTGCTATACTTTGAACCTAAGACAGAGGGGATTCCTCTGAGCTCTTTAAGTTTGATTACCCTGTAAAGTTATTTTCCATACTGATTTTGCAGAGATGATTTTTACCTTTTGCTTTAATTAAAAGCCTTCTTTTTAAGAACCTGATTGATTTCTCCTTGTTTTAAGATCCAAAGGGGGTTTGGATCTGTATTCACCAGGAGTTGGTGAAAGGAAGGAGGGGGGAAGGGTCAATTTCTCCTTGTTTAAGATCCAAGCAGTTTGGATCTGTATTCACCAGGGAATTGGTGAAAGGTTTCTCAAGGCTTCCCAGGGAGGGAATTCTTAAGATGGTGGCAGCGGACCAGAGCTAAGCTGGTAGATAAGCTTAGCAGTTTTCATGCAGGCCCCTACATTTGTACCCTAAAGTTCAAAGTAGGGATACAGCCTTGACATGGTGGCACAGCGGTGGGATCGTTTTAAACCCAAAAGCCAGTAAGATTTTTTTTTCCTTCTAGCTGCTTGGAAAGCAGAGCTGAAGGTAGATGCATATCTTATCTCTCCTTGCCTGAAGGCAGAGGTGTTAAGTTTTTTTAACAAGGTCCTTTGTTAAGAGAACGGTTCAATCAGTGAGCAAACTTTGATCTGGTAAAGGTAATTTACAATCTGAATTGTGTTTTTTTTCTTTTTACATCCTCGGGAGTAGCTTGTTAGAAAGTCTCTGTTAACTCAGCAGCACTCAGCAGGAGCCTGAGCTAAATACATCCCAGTTTCAGTCAACTGCAGAGGGGTGTGACCCAGCACAAGAAAACCAGGAAAATGACTACCAGTGAAGCAGCTAGCAAACTAGAACTGGCCAGACTAGAAGCAGAAGAAAATGAGAAAAAACATCAGAGACTACTTCAAATTAAAAAACTCGAGGAAAAAGCCAAACAGGAGGCCCATGAAAGAGAGGAGAAAGCCAAAGAGGAGGCCCACAAGAGAGAGATGGAGCTGGAAAAAGCCAAAGAGGAGGCGAGAGAAAAAGAAAGGAAGCATGAACTGGAAGCAGCACGTGCTAAGCAGGATGCATCAGACCATCCTAACAATTCCTCTCCAAGTACCACTTCCCATCCCAGGAAATTCCCCACCTACAAGGCAGGCGATGATACTGAGGCCTTCTTAGAAAATTTTGAAAGGGCCTGCCTTGGATACGACATCCCTCCAACCCAGTACATGGTAGAGCTGAGGCCGCAGCTCAGTGGACCCTTAGCAGAGGTGGCGGCTGAAATGCCTAAGGAACACATGAACAGTTATGAACTTTTTAAAAACAAGGCCAGAATCAGAATGGGGCTAACACCTGAGCATGCCCGTCGGCGGTTCAGAGCCCTAAGGTGGAAACCTGATGTGTCATTTACCCGACATGCCTACCACATTGGGAAAAATTGGGATGCCTGGATATCAGGAGCAAATGTTAAATCTACGGAAGAGTTGCCCTTCCTATTGCAAATGGAGCAGTTTTTAGAGGGTGTTCCTGAGGAAATAGAAAGGTACATCCTAGATGGGAAACCCAAAACTGTAACCGAGGCGGGGGAGATTGGAGCCAAATGGGTGGAGGTGACAGAAAAGAAAAAAGCTAGTAGCAGTTGGAGCGAATATCAGAAGGGGCAAGCCGAAACAAAACCTTATCACCGGGGTCAACCCAAGACCCCACCCACATCCCAAGGGAAACCCCAGACGCCTTCTCACCCCACCCCACCAGTCTCCAGCAACCAACATCGCCCCGGTGATACCTTAGCAGGGCGATGTTTTAAATGTAATGAACTGGGGCATATAAAGGCTCACTGCCCCAAGAACCCCAACCGATTACAGTTCATTACACCCCAATCACACCAAAGAACCCCAGACCCAGATGCCTCTCTCATACCCTCGGAGCGAAGGGAAACCTTGAGAGTGGGCGGAAAGAAGGTTATCGCTTGGAGGGACACTGGGGCACAAGTGTCAACTATCTACCAATCCCTAGTGGACCCCAAACTCATCAACCCGGAGGCTACAGTGACAATTCAACCCTTCGTGTCACAGTCTGTAACCTTGCCTACAGCCAAGTTGCATGTCCAGTACAAGGGCTGGTCAGGAATGTGGACTTTTGCAGTCTATGACAATTATCCCATTCCCATGCTACTGGGGGAAGACTTGGCTAACCATGTGAAGCTAGCCAAGAGGGTGGGAATAGTCACCCGCAGCCAGGCTAAGCAAGCTTTCACCCCCATCCCTGTTCCTGAGCCGTCCACCAGGACCCCGTCTGTGTTACCGGAGACCCAAACACAGGTGGTGGAACCGGATCCCCTGCCAACGACTGTAACAGCCGTAGTGGATCCAATCCCAGAGACCCAGCCAAAGCCAGTCCCAGAACCGGAACTGGCAACGCAACCAGCACCAGAACCATTGCCAGCACTGAGTCCAGCGCTTGCAACCCCGTCTACAACTCCAATGCCAGAGGACACCAGCGAGCCTAAACTGGCGGAAGCAGCAGATAACCCTACCCAAGAGGCTCAGCCAGAGCCTGAAATACCACATAGTGCACCAGCGGACAGCGGTTCACAGTCAATGGAAAAAGCCCCAGCACCTACATCGCTTCCAGAGGGACCAAGCCCCAGTCCACAGTCCAAGGAGGAACTGATGTCTCCAGCATCAAGGGAACAGTTCCAGGCCGAGCAGGAAGCAGATGACAGCCTTCAGAAAGCTTGGGCGGCGGCACGGAGCACCCCACCGCCTCTCAGCTCTTCTAACCGATCACGGTTTGTTGTAGAAAAAGGACTTTTATACAAGGAGACTCTTTCTGGTGGGCACCAAGAAGACTGGCATCCTCAAAGACAGCTGGTAGTTCCCACTAAGTATCGGGTAAAACTCTTGAGCTTAGCCCATGATCATCCCAGTGGCCATTCTGGGGTGAACAGAACCAAAGACCGGTTGGGGAAGTCCTTCCACTGGGAGGGAATGGGCAAGGACGTTGCTAATTATGTCCGGTCTTGTGAGGTGTGCCAACGAGTGGGAAAGCCCCAAGACCAGGTTAAAGCCCCTCTCCAGCCACTACCCATAATTGAGGTCCCATTTCAGCGAGTAGCTGTGGATATTCTGGGTCCTTTCCCAAAGAAGACACCCAGAGGAAAGCAGTACGTACTGACTTTCATGGATTTTGCTACCCGATGGCCGGAAGCTGTACCCTTAAGCAACACCAAGACTAAAAGTGTGTGCCAGGCATTAGCAGACATTTTTGCCAGGGTAGGGTGGCCCTCCGACATACTTACAGATTCGGGAACTAATTTCCTGGCAGGGAACATGAAAAACCTGTGGAAAGCTCATGGGGTGAATCACTTGGTTGCCACCCCTCATCACCATCAAACCAATGGTCTGGTGGAGAGGTTTAATGGAACTTTGGGGGCCATGATACGTAAATTCGTAAATGAACACTCCAATGATTGGGACCTAGTGTTGCAGCAGTTGCTTTTTGCCTACAGGGCTGTACCACATCCCAGGTTAGGGTTTTCACCATTTGAACTTGTGTATGGCCGCGAGGTTAAGGGGCCATTACAGCTGGTGAAGCAGCAATGGGAGGGGTTTACGCCTTCTCCAGGAACTAACATTCTAGACTTTGTAAGCAACCTACAAAACACCCTCCGACACTCTTTAGCCCTTGCTAAAGAAAACCTAAAGGATGCTCAGGAAGAGCAAAAGGCCTGGTATGATAAACATTCCAGAGAACGGTCCTTCAAAGTAGGAGACCAAGTCATGGTCTTAAAGGCGCTCCAGGCCCATAAAATGGAAGCGTCGTGGGAAGGACCATTCACGGTCCAGGAGCGCCTAGGAGCTGTTAACTATCTCATAGCCTCCCCCACCTCCAACATAAAGCCTAAGGTATACCATGTTAATTCTCTTAAGCCCTTTTATTCTAGAGAATTAAACGTTTGCCAGTTTACAGCCCAGGAAACTGATGACGCGGAGTGGCCTGCAGGTGTCTACTATGAAGGAAAAAGGAATGGTGGCGTGGAAGAGGTGAACCTCTCCACGACCCTGGGACGTCTGCAGCGACAGCAGATAAAGGAGCTGTGCACAAGCTTTGCACCGATTTTCTCAGCCACTCCAGGACGGACCGAACGGGCATACCACTCCATTGACACAGGTAATGCTCACCCAATTAGAACCCCACCCTACCGGGAGTCACCTCATGCCCAAGCGGCTATACAAAGGGAGATCCAGGACATGCTACAGATGGGTATAATCCGCCCCTCTACCAGTGCATGGGCATCTCCAGTGGTTCTAGTTCCCAAACCAGATGGGGAAATACGCTTTTGCGTGGACTACCGTAAGCTAAATGCTGTAACTCGTCCTGACAACTATCCAATGCCACGCACAGATGAGCTATTGGAGAAATTGGGACATGCCCAATTCATCTCTACTTTAGACTTAACCAAAGGGTACTGGCAAGTACCACTAGATGAACCCGCTAAGGAAAGGTCAGCCTTCGTCACCCAGGCAGGGGTGTATGAATTCAATGTACTCCCTTTCGGGTTGCGAAATGCACCCGCCACCTTCCAAAGACTTGTAGATGGTCTCCTAGCAGGATTGGGAGAATCTGCAGTTGCCTACCTCGATGATGTGGCCATTTTTTCTGATTCATGGACAGAACACCTGGAGCACCTGAAAAAAGTCTTCGAGCGCATCCGGCAGGCAGGACTAACTGTTAAGGCTAAAAAGTGTCAAATAGGCCAAAACAGAGTGACGTACCTGGGGCACCAGGTGGGTCAAGGAACTATAAATCCCCTACAGGCCAAAGTGGATGCTATCCAAAAGTGGCCGGTTCCAAAGTCAAAGAAACAGGTCCAATCCTTCTTAGGCTTGGCCGGATATTATAGGCGATTTGTACCACACTACAGCCAAATCGCCGCCCCGCTGACAGACCTAACCAGAAAGAAACAGCCAAATGCAGTTCAGTGGACTGATAAGTGTCAAAAGGCCTTTAACCAGCTTAAGGCAACACTCATGTCTGACCCTGTGCTAAGGGCCCCAGACTTTGACAAACCGTTCCTAGTAACCACAGATGCTTCCGAGCGAGGCGTGGGAGCAGTTTTAATGCAGGAAGGACCAGATCAAGAATTCCATCCTGTCGTGTTTCTCAGCAAGAAACTGTCTGAGAGGGAAAGCCACTGGTCAATCAGCGAAAAGGAATGCTACGCCATTGTGTACGCGCTGGAAAAGCTACGCCCATATGTTTGGGGACGGCGCTTCCAACTACAAACAGACCATGCTGCGCTACAGTGGCTTCATACCGCCAAGGGGAATAACAAAAAACTTCTTCGGTGGAGTTTAGCTCTCCAAGATTTTGATTTTGAAATACAACACATTTCGGGAGCTTCTAACAAAGTGGCTGATGCACTCTCCCGGGAAAGTTTCCCAGAGTTAACTGGTTAACAATTGTTCTTGTAATGAAACATATTGTTAGTTTTTATATAATCAGTAGTATGTCTAAAGGTACATGTGTCTTGTTAACTCTGTTTTCTCCTAGAACTCCAGGAAGAAATCACAGCCAGTGTGGAACCGAACGTCCAACACTATCTGTGATTTGGGGGGCGTGTCATAACTATAAAGGGAAGGGTGACAGCCATACTGTGTACAGTACTAAAGTCCCTCCTGGTCAGAGACTCTAAAATCCTTTTACCTGTAAAGGGTTAAGAAGCTCGGGTAACCTGGCTGACACCTGACCCAGAGGACCAATAAGGGGACAAGATACTTTCAAATCTTGGGGGGGGAAAGGCTTTTGTGTGTGTCCTTTGTTTAAGGGGTTGTTCGCTCTTGGGACTGAGAGGGACCAGACATCAATCCAGGTTCTCCCCATCTTTCTAAACAAGTCTCTCTTATTTCAAAATTGTAAGTAAAAGCCAGGCAAGGCGTCTTAGATTTACTTTGTTTTCTCAACTTGTAAATGTACCTTTTACCAGAGTGCTTATCTTGTTTGCTATACTTTGAACCTAAGACAGAGGGGATTCCTCTGAGCTCTTTAAGTTTGATTACCCTGTAAAGTTATTTTCCATACTGATTTTGCAGAGATGATTTTTACCTTTTGCTTTAATTAAAAGCCTTCTTTTTAAGAACCTGATTGATTTCTCCTTGTTTTAAGATCCAAAGGGGGTTTGGATCTGTATTCACCAGGAGTTGGTGAAAGGAAGGAGGGGGGAAGGGTCAATTTCTCCTTGTTTAAGATCCAAGCAGTTTGGATCTGTATTCACCAGGGAATTGGTGAAAGGTTTCTCAAGGCTTCCCAGGGAGGGAATTCTTAAGATGGTGGCAGCGGACCAGAGCTAAGCTGGTAGATAAGCTTAGCAGTTTTCATGCAGGCCCCTACATTTGTACCCTAAAGTTCAAAGTAGGGATACAGCCTTGACAGGGGGGTTGGGGGTTCAGAGGGGGGCAATCAGGGGGTGGGAAGTGGGAGGGAGTGGATGGGGGTGGGGCAGGGGCGGGGCTCCTCCCCCCCCCCCAGTGTCCTCTTTTTTGCTTGTGGAAATATGGTAACCCTAATATAATTGTTGTAGTTACTAGCTGTGACAGATATTGAAACCACATGCAGGATCTTAGACTTTGGGGACCATATTGTTTTAAGTTTATATATCTTTGAGGGCCACGGATTGTATGCAACTCCAGGGTGGTTGAACACTGGAATAAATTGCCTAGGGAGGTTGTGGAATCTCCATCATTGGAGATTTTTAAGAGCAGGTTAGACAAACACCTGTCAGGGATGGTCTAGATCAGTGGTTCTCACTTTTTTCCTGTGGACCACTTGAAAATTGCTGAGGGTCTCAGCGGACCAAATGGTGCTTGTACTGTTAGCTAACTATTTTAACATGCTTTGCATAAAAGCACTATATAAAAAACCTTAATGATAAATTAACTTTTTTTGTTCTACAAATAAAAGCACACAACTCATATTTTAATATCAGTAGTCTTACCTTTCTAATATGATGGATGTGCCCTCTCCCACCCCGCTGTGGCAGCCCCCGAGCTGGGGCTGGGAAGGAGGGGGCTCTCTCCCTCTCTCTGGCAGCCCCTGAGCTGGGGCTGGGAAGAAGGGGGGGTCTCTCCCTCTCTCCCCCGCCACAGCAGCCACAGAGCTTAGGGTGGGAAGGAGGGAGGTCTCTCCCTGGCAGTCACAGCCCTGGAGCTGGGGAAAGTCGCCTCTTTCTCTGGCTGCTGCAGCCCGGCATGTCCCAAATTCCCCCTCATCCCCTCTTCTCACCCCACTGCCCCCTCCCACCTACCCCTTATTCCCCCAAGGCCACCACCTCATCTTACATGTGCGTCTTCTCCAGGGTACAGGCACCTAATTAGTGGAGCCACGCCTGCACGGCTCCATTAATTAGGTGGGTGACCCTTCATTTTCTTGTGTGCGGCCGCCCAGGCGCACACCTTAGAGAGAACCATCCGCGGACCACCTGAATGGAGCTCGCGGACCACTGGTGGTCCATAGACCACAGTTTGAGAACCTCTGGTCTAGATAATACTTAGTCCTGCCATGAATGCAGGGAACTGGACTAGATGACCTCTCAAGGTCCCTTCTAGTCCTATGGTTCTATGGGGAGGAGAGCTACCACAGCTCCTCCAGGCATTAAACACAATGGGAGCTGATTGCAGGAATCATTCAGGCTGTAAACAACTCCAGAGAAGTACAGCCAGCTGGGGGAGCTTGCAGAGACTAGTTCATACTGGGGTTTCAGAGACCAGCAAACAAAGAATTTTTTCTTTAAATAGCCTGAGTTTAAACTGATCCAGGGACTTCTTTCTGATCCAGCAAATGGACAGGCCTGTCTGGCCAAGGGTTAACCCAACCCTTGAGGAAAAGGCTGAGGGCTGGGTGACCTCTGGTAAGATTTGAGTATGCGTATAGGAACCTTGGTTGTTTTTATGGGCGTTCTCTGTAATGCTTTCACCCAAATATGACTATTCTTAGGCTTTGTGAAGGCTGGCAGGTAACTGGTATACACGGTTGTAGCCCCTGCAGAAAGGTTACCCACAGATGCTGGATCCCGGTCAGACCTAATGGGGAAAATCACAGTGACATGCAGAGGGACTGCCAGTCTAAACTCCCAGGCTGGAGGCAGAGACCCGCAGGTCTCTGGCCAAGAAGTGACGACTAGGAAGCCTGAAACTTTAAGTGGGTGACCTCAAGAAAAACTGGGGTGGGGCTGGGGGTGTCAAAGGTGCAGTTAACCCTGAAAGTGTGATACTATTTATCCATCTCTACTTAATGTTCATAGACATGTCTTATCATTCAGCATCATGACCATGACCCTTGTGTTTATTATCCTTGATTATTTATATTACACTAGTAACTATAGGCCTCTGTGAAGATCTGGGCTCCATTGTGCTACCTAGGTGTCCATAAGATGGGTGCACAATTGGTTGGACAACTGTACTCAGGGAGTAGTTATCAGTGGTTCACATTCAAGCTGGAAGGGCATATCACATAGGATCCTGCAGGGATCTGTCCTGGGTGCAGTTCTATTCAATATGTTCGTCAGTGATTTGGCTAATGGCATGGAGAGCACATTTATAAAATTTGTGGATGACACCAAGCTGGGAGGGGTCACTAGCGCTTTGGAAGACAGGAGTAGAATTCAAAATGATCTTGACAAACTGGAGAAATGGTCTGAAATAATAGGATGTAATTAAATAACAACAAATACAAAGTACTACGCTTAGGAAGGAATGATCAATTGCACAAATAGGTCATTGCCCATTTTGTAAGTTCCCGCTAAGGTGCACACCTGGGCGGCCGCGCAGGATGCCACCAAGGGCCATGCACTTACCTTCCGCCAGCTCCGGGGCTGCGGCGCAGTGGGGAGAGAGGAGGACTCCCCCAGCCCCAGAGCTGCTGCAGCGGGGAGAGAGGAGGACTCCCCCAGCGCCAGAGCTGCTGTGGGGAGAGAGGTCTGAGGGGAGTCCTCTCTCCCCAATGCAGCTTCGGGGCAGCCTGAACCCCAAACCCCTCAGCCCCACCCCAGAGCCTGCACCCCCAGCCGGAGCCCTCACTCCCCCACACGTTAACCCTCTGCCCTAGCCCTGAAACCCCTCCCACACTCCGAACCCCTCGGCCCCATCCCTGCCACACATCCCCTCCATGTTGGTGCACATAACAAAATTCATTCTGCACATGGATGGGAAAAATTAGAGGAAACATTGGCAATGACTGCCTAGGAAGGAGTACTGCAGAAAAATCTGGGGGTTCTAGTGGATCACAAACTAAATAGGAGTCAACAATGTAATAGTGTTGTACCAAAAAAAAAAAAAAAGTGAGCATCATTCTGGGATGTATTAGCAGGAATGTTGCAAATAATTCACGAGAAGTAATTCTTCCCTCTACTCAGCACTGATAAGTCCTCAGCTGGAGTACTGTGTCCAGTTCTGGGCACCATACTGTGGAAAGATGTGGACAAATTGGGGAAAGTCCACAGGACAACAACAAAAAATGATTAAAGGTTCCAATCAAGAGCTTTAACCACAACTCCATGTTCCTAGCAGAGGGCTGGTTCTCATTTGTTCACTACTCACTGGGTTTGCTTTCTAGCTGCTCCTGCTGGAGACAGATCAGTGTTCTATGGGAAGTCAATTAAAAACCATTCGACTCTTAAAAAAAAAAAAAAAAAAAAGCAGCAAGCCGAAAGCCAAACACTGCGGGGAAGCAGCGTGTGTGGGACGGGACGGCCACGTTACGGTATTTGTTGAATCCTGTTTACCAGTTCCATTGAGTCAAGCAGCTAGCAATGAATGAGGGGCATGTGCTTGCCTCCAGCGCCGTCCTCAAGGCTGGGCCTAGGAGAGCTGCCTCCTGCGTTTGTCCGCCCCCACGCAAACATTCCTCAACATTGTCAGCTGTCCAAGCAAAACAGATCTGTTCTGTGAAGCCGTTCCCTCAGAATAGGTCCCTGGCCACTGCCAGGAGATCCCCTGCCCAGCTGGTGCTTCCAGTTTCCTAAGCACACCTCTGTTTGGAAAGTGGTGTGTTTGCTCTGGGTTCCCATGGCAGCGGTGCTCTCGGCCTCTCTGCTGTGTGGCTGCTTGGGTCTGTCTGGTTTGGCCTGGGGAAGGATCTGCTGCTTGCCAGGCTTGAGTGAAATAGGCTGAGAAAAACCTTCTGTTCAGGCTGGGACCAGAAACCCACTGCAGGCTCCCAGCCCAGCTAGCTGATGGCTATTGTCTAATCCAAGTGTTGTCCACGAACAGAGCTATCGTGCAGGGTTCTGACATTCTTCACTCTGAAAACGGTGCATTTCTAGCTAATAAAATTACAGGATTGTCACCTGTCTGTGTGTCACTCTGAAGTCTGGACTGTCTGTTGACTCAGGGTGAAGCCATGGAACAGCTACAAGCATGGCTGAGAGCACTCTTTGTTCAGAATATCCCCAGGGTCAATCACTGGGATTTCACGGTCTGGTATGGTCCAGTTTTTAAGTTCTCAGCCATTTTGACTTTATGAATTACACCTTTGCGGTGTACAGTTACAGCAATGCATGTATCTAGGCTGTGCCAAGAGTCCTAGACCCTTGTGATATTAGAGGTTCTCAACCATCACCCGCCTTACTCTACAACTACTTTCCATGCAACAGTTTTATTGGTTGTATGAGGGAGACTATATACATGGTGGATTACTTGGCCCAGCTGCTACACCACTGCAACAATACATGCTTCCAGCTACTAGTTATTTTGTACGAAACTTTCTCTTTGTACTGCACTTTTACATTTCAAAGGAGTCTGCTGGCATCAGGGATGGCTGCCATTTTGTTCTCAGAGCTGCTGCAGCATGTTACAGAGGAAACATACACTGTGGTCTCTCTTGGAGACTTGCCTTTGTTTTTTTCTCTCATTTTATTCTGCCTGGCTCAGCGTTAACACCCACCTTTAGGGCTTGGGTTTGGGCAGAGAGATGGTGAGGGGGTAGATTTTTCTAATTCCAATTCCTTTCCCCTTTGTTTCTTGAGCATCCTGTTCTTCCTGGCCAAAGCTGAGGGAGGAAGGGAAAGTACCTGATGAAGCAGGCCTATCTGAACTCATCCATTTCACTCCCTGGGGAGTTGTGTAAACACCTTCACCAGCTTCCATCTGAGAGCAGTCTCCTCTGCCTGCACTAAGGAATGTGCCCGGACCTAGCTGTGCTGTGGTCCCTCACATAGGGATTAGGCAAGGCGGGGGGAAGGGGGAGAAGGCGGGGACAAATCCAGTCATCCAGGTTATTAGCTTCCTGTTCCATATCACGGAGACAAAGGATTCACTGTCACCTTCCCCAGGCTCACCTTATAGCTGCTGCTGGGGTGGGGGCACACACCGCTCCTACTGTTCAGGCTGGCTGGTCTGCAAAGCTGCCGGGCCTCTTTGCTTCCCGGTGCTTGGCCTGCCTGGGGAGTACTGCGAATGGTCTGCCCGTGAGAAGCCAAGTGTAGGCGCATGGGCGGCTCATGCAAAGTCCCACCCTGCTCTCTAACCCCAAAGTTCAATCCAGGCCTTTCAGGTACTGTCCAGAGGTGCCTTTGCCAGCCAGCAACCTCTCACCGCAGTGCGCATTATCACAGTGACCCTGCCTCAGTTTCCCCCAGCCCACTAACAATCATTTGTCTCTGTGGCGGAGGAGATTCCTCTTATCACTGCAGCCGGGTTGTTTATAGTGTCTCCCCTTCCGGGGCAATAATGAGTCTGATACACTAGGAGCCCAATAATCTCAGGCCCCTGCAGAGTCCTGACCCCTTTGCTCCTCTGGATTTTACTATCCCCTTTGCTGGGGGGTGAGGAGGCTGGTGAGGGGGCTGGCAAGGGAGCCCCCCCACCCAAGTTCCAGCCCCAGGACCCTGCATTAAGCAGCTGGGACCAGCTCCTCACAATCCATTGCTGCCCCCCACCTCCCCTCTCGCGTAGGCCCTTTGCAGACTCACATTCTCTGATTCTCCCTTGGGGGGGGGGGTCTGACTTCCTGCCAGGCTGTTGCCCAGGGTGGCTCCTCTCTGTAGCCTCCCCTCTCCTCTGAGCTGCAGCCTCTTATCCCCCAGCTGTTGCTGGCCCAACAATTAGCGCAGCTGAGGAGATGGCTAACCTGCCTGTTAACCCCTTAGTCCCTGTGGTAGGATGGGTCTGTATACCCCTGACAGATGCTTGGGCTAAACATTCCAGTTACTGGGCATGTAATTCACAGCCATTAGTTTTAGGGCCACACAACCCCGAGAAAGTGATCTACGATTTCTCCTGTCGCTTGAGGACCTTTGCTCCTGTGGACGTCACTCTGGTAGCAGCCAGTTCTGTGCCCCAGTCCGCATCTCTAGCACATGTGCAATGGTAGAGTCCCAGGGCTCTGCAGGCCACGCTTGTTTCTTGTCAAGATGGACCTGGACCAGTCCCCCAGTCTGCAAACCCCCAGACTCTGGGAAATCTTGGATGGGAATTCTTGCTGTGACATTCCATGCTTCTTCCTTCACTGCTACTGGGTTAGGGTGTCCCAGTCACTCGACTGCCCCACACAGCTGCTGGGTCTAATCCAAAAATAAACTATTAACCAGATCATCAATGTAAAGACAGAAGCACCCCCCTAAATGCAGGAGCTGAGCAGTGCATCAAACCCTACAACTAGCCACATGGCTGCCCGGTGAGTTATAGGGCTGGAGGCCAGGTGCCCAAGTGCTTGAAAAGTGTGGTCATCTCACAACTACCAAAGATGCAGTCTGGTGTACCAAACACCCACAACCTTTCTAGGCTAGAGACATAGACAGAGATGCAGATGGACCTGGAAAGGCCATGCGCTCTCCCTTGGTCAAAGCACTGTCTAGCTAGAGGGAACAATCCTGCACTGGAGATGAGATCTAAGAGATCCCTACCACTCTTGTGTCCTCAGCTCCGATCCCTGAATGTCACCATGTTGTCCTTGACCTTGAACACTCCCACAGGCATGTGGTGCTCAGACACTAGGCTGGATTTAACCCCTCTGTCAAGCCATATGTGCTTTGCCCTTAGTGCACACCCTGCAGGTTATTGCCGGCAAGGCTACAGTCAGGACCCTCCTAGTTCATAAGTAGCAGCTCTACCACGCGAGCCAAAGAGGGGGAGTTCATCTCACCAAGACAGCAGCAGCCGAGCTAAGCTTGTCCCAGCCAGTCTCTTGCATGGTTTACGGCCAGCAAATCTTAGAGGTTGGACCACCTGGCCCTGAGGCTAAGCCTCAGCAGTGATGCCTCTTGCTTATGGTGTGTACAGGGCTTAGTCCTTCTGCCAGCTCCGGGCTTGGGGTTACAGCAAAGATCCACTTTCAAAGCAGAGACATGCTGGTTTTCAGTTACTGGAACTATTTCCCTTAAGGACACCTGCTGCTGACTCAGCTACTGTGACACAACATGGTTCCCGGATGCACAGCCTGCTGGTCGTTGCTAACAGTTTTCAGAAGCTCTCTGGCGAGTCCTCTGGGGAACTTGAAGCATGTACTGTAATGATGCGTGGGTGGGAGCTAGACTAGTTCAGGCAAATTTGCTTAGTGAACAAACTTTCTGGAAGGTGGTTCTCCTGGGATCCTCCTGTTTTTCACCCTTCCCCTTCCTCCTACATGTCAGACTGGCCTGGCTTTTTTAGTCAAGGAGTGGAGGAGGAGGATCTTGCTGGGTTGGTCAAAGGGGGTGGCTGTCAGGGCTGGGTCGTGGACAGCCAGACATAGTGGTTGGAACTGGAGTCCACAGTCAGGAGTCAGCTGGGTCAGGATACTGGGGTCAGAAGCCGAAGAGAGACTGGAGATCAGAACTACAAGTTGGTAACCAGAGTCAAACTGAGTTGGGATACCAGGGGGTCAGAAGCAGGAGACAAAGCAGAGATCAGACCCATAAGTCAGAGGTTCGGAGCCAAGCCAGGTCAGGATGCCAGGAAGTCAAGCTGGGGGAGCAGGAGGCACAAGGTACACAGTCCAGAGCAGGGTGGATCCCAGTTGTTCCGATAGTTTTCCATTCCTGTTGCTGGCTTAAGTAGGGCCAGCGGTCAATCGCTGCTCTGGGACTCTGCCAAGGGGGCATCGGGGCAGAGTCTCTAACTGGGGCTGGGCTTCATGGGTCCTGGGTCAGCAGTAGTCAGCAGTTGTCAGCAGGCTGCCAAGTGGAGGGTTGCAGCGTGGCCGCTCCTGTGGACCCGTGTTTGAGGCCTGTGGGTCATGACGGTGGCCAGGGAATAACCCCGGGAGCTCCCACCCAGGGAGGCAGGGGGCCTCTGCAGCAGCTTTGGAGAGCAAGAGCTAGGATCTGGTCCCCCTTGGCAGTGCAGTGAGCTAAGGCACCTGCCACTGGAAGACTATACTATGAGCTGGGCTGTGATTCCCCTGGCACATACAGAGACATACTTGCATGAGCTCTCAGTGCGCCAGCCAGTGTAGCTGCTAGAGTTACCACCTTTGAAATGCACCCACCCGCAAGTCAGGCCCTCCACAACCCCACCCACAAGGCAACTCCTTGACGCCTGCCCTTTTAACAGCCACTTATAGTATCTAGAGAGATCACAGATATAGACGAGACTGCTAACATCGCACGTCTCCTCACTCTCGTGTGACTCAAACCCTCTCACACACACCCACGCTGTGCACTTGCGTGTTGGTGGGCAGCCAGCTGCTGTATTTTCCACAGTTTTGATCGGTTATCGCTTAAACTGTGGAAGTGGGAACACTGCAGCACCTTTAGCTGGACATAGACACTTTGACCATTCGATACCCCAGTGCATTGTGATAATAATGCAAATCTCTAGACCCACGTAAAGGAAAACCTGGCAGATTAAATTATTTTTCTGGTAATTGGCAAATCCATAAAAAACCCAGCCAGGCTGGTCAAATACCAGCCACGTGGTAATCCTACTAGCTGCGGTAGCAGGGGTGGCAGGAACGGAAGCATAGCTGAGCCATGCCAAGTACAAATATGGTAAAACCGGTGGGTACCTCCTTAGCATGGCTCAGCCGTGCCTCCGCTGCCGCTACCCATGCTACCAAGGCTACACTGCTATTTACACCCATGCTAGCTCAATGAGAACTAGCACGAATATGTCTATGTACACGAGAAGGGGAACCACACCCCTAGCTTGTAGTGTAGACATAGCCTAATACTAGCTTTAACCCCCCCTGTCCCCCCGCACTACTCCCTTGGCCAGCAACGTATTGTTCCCCAGACTGTCCAGCCGGGTTGCCACTATTTCTCCTCGGGAGCATAGGCCACCATCTAATAAATTTCACTGCTAGGAATATTTTCCTGATCTTTTTTCACCTCCTCCCAGGACTTTTTAGTTATATACTCTTGCGACATGCTAAGCACAGTCTCTCTCCCCGTGGTATTCCCATCCATACAGCTCTTCTGTGGTATCTTTATTTCAAAAGCAGACCTGAGCTGCCCCCTGCAAGCTGATGCGTATCTGATGACAAAGAGCACTGCTCTCAGTCCTCTGCCATTTGCGCTAAGCCTCATACGGCCGTCACACAGAGACCCTTTCACCAGCTGTGAGGGAATGGAAATAAAGTGCAGCATACACATCTGTATGAATTTGCTCTGAAATTAAAACTGACAAGCCGGAAGAGCTATGTCCTGAACTGCCATATCAGTGGAAGAATAACAGAGTGAGACAAAATATGCCAACATATTAAATGGCTGGCTGCTGACCAGAGGCCGTAACTGAATCCAACAGTAAACCCTACAAACTTAAAATGAGCGTACTAGTTAAACAGACAAAGGGAAACCAGCACCAAGATTTACCTAAGGTCACAGGACTAGAACCCAGGTGTCCTGACTTAATCGAGGGTCCTGCCTACTAGGCCAGACTGCCTCCCAGCAACAGCTGTTGAAATGGTGGATAAGTCCGTGGGGGTAGTCCAAGAGTACAGGCCTTCTGGAGAGAAGTAAACAGTAGGGCTGGCCTTACCATGAGGCAAACTGAGGCGGCCGCCTCAGGTGCCAGACTGTGGGGGGGGGGGGGGGGGGCGCCACTAGGACCCAGAGTGTAGAAAATTGTGTCTGCTGCTGGTGCATATGTATTCTCTCTGCTCTAGATGCACAGAGATGGTGGAGTGCTGTGCTGGAGGAAGGAGGGCACAAGAGACATAACAGGCAGGCAGGAGAAAAGGTGAGAGGGAATAGCAGAAAGCAGCAGGAGCTGCAGGGAGAGAGAGGAGGAGGAGCCTCTTATGTATCTCTCTAGCACCCCAAGGAGCCTGGGCTGATTAACACCAGCTTCTAAGGGAGCTTCCTGTTTCCTGCTGCTTCTCTGAATCCACTTGAGGAGAACAGGCAGTCAACTGAAGTAGTAGGAGCCCCTTAAGACTCTGATATCTTCCCTCACTCACGCCCTGCTACCAGCCTGCTTATTTGTCCCCTTCAATTGAGTGTTGAGAGCCACTATAGCTGTCACAGAAAAGCAGTCATGAGTGAAAGAAAATGCCCCTCTGGGGCAGCATTCAGAAAAAGAAAGAAAGCAAAGGAAGCTTTTCTATCTAAGCAGGAAGGAGCTCTCCTGAGATACATAGACACAAATGTTCACGGTGAGCCTTCCGGCCCCACTGAGTATGTGAGTGGTGAGGAGATGCCTGATCTTCCAGTTAGTCAGAGTGCAGGTGACCTGGCAGCTACTGCAGCATCCATATCTCCATCTCAAATGGATGTAACCATGCACATTCCTGAAGAAAAGTGTAGATCAGAGAAGAGTGTGGTGGAGGCGCAAGAAACAGCTGCTGCTGAGTTTAGTTCCTTAAGTCTAGATGATCCAGGACTGTGGACCCACTTGAGCAGTAGCCTGAGGGACTTCCTTGTACTGCATGGGCCACAACAAATGAAAAACTTCATGTTCCCCAAAGACAATGAAAATAGAAGTTTCCATCCAACACATTACTGGCGTGAAATCCCCAATGGTGACAAAGTGGAGAGGCCATGGCTTATGTACTCAAAAACCCAGAATTCTGCATACTGTTTTTGTTGCAAACTTTTCCAGTCTAATGTTCCAGCCACATTGGGTTCTACAGGACTGGAAAAATCTGGCTAGGAATCTGGCATGCCATGAGAAGGCAGCAAATCACCAGAGAGCATTCCATAGGTGGAAAGAGCTTGAGATGAGACTAAGGTTAAAGGCCACCATAGAAGATCAGCATCAAGAGAAGATTGCATCAGAGTCTCTTTACTGGCAAAATGTTCTGAAAAGGCTCATTGCCATTGTGAGAATGCTTGCTACCCAAAACCTAGCATTGCGTGGCACCTCAGGTCAGCTGTATGTGCCAAACAATGGAAACTTCCTTAAAATTGTAGAGCTGATGGCTGAGTTTGATGCTGTACTCCAGGAGCATCTAAGAAGAGTCACCACCCAAGAAATGTACACACACTACTAAATTGGAAAAACAATTCAAAATGAGATCATACAGTTACTGGCAACAAAAGTCAAACAGAAGATTGTGGCAGATCTGAAGTCAGCAAGATATTATCTCTGTTATTCTGGACTGCACACCTGACATCAGCCATATGGAACAAATTACTTTAATGGTGCGTTTTGTAACAACAACAGAACCTAGTGAAAATGTCCCTGCAATGGTGACTGTCGGAGAGCATTTTCTAGAATTTATTGACATTGATGATACTACAGGAGCTGGTATGACAAATGTGCTTCTTAAAAAGCTGGAAGATACGGGAATTGCGATAGCTGACAGGAGAGGTCAGGGCTACGATAATGGTGCCAACATGAAAGGAAAGAACAGAGGAGTGCAGACATGGATCTGAGAGTTAAACCCTCGAGCTTTTTTTGTCCCATGCAGTTCTCATTCATTGAACTTGGTGGTCAGTGATGCAGCATCAGCTTCTAGTGAGACTGCTGAATTTTTTAATGTAATTCAAAACATCTATGTATTTTTCTCTGCATCAACTCATCGATGGCAAATTTTGAAGCAACATCTGGGAACATCCTCTCTGACACTGAAACCACTGAGTGCCACATGATGGGAAAGTCGAGTAGAGGTGATAGAGCCTATCAAACACCAAATTGGGAAGATAGATGATGCCATAGTTGCCATTATGGAGGATAATGCTATGACAGGAACTGTTCATGGGAGAACAGTGGCAGAGGGAAATGGAATCACCAGAAACATACATAACTTCAAATTTCTGTGTGGCTTAGTGTTGTGCCATGACATACTGTTTGAAATAAATGTTGTAAGCAAGAGACTCCAAGGTGTTGACCTTGATATATCTGGAGCAATGGAACAACTGGACAAAGCAAAGTCATATCTACAGTCTTACCGGTCAGATGAGGGATTTCAAAACATTCTGAAGAGTGCACAGAAGTTGAGAGAGGAACTTCACACTGAAGCTATTTTCCTACCCATTCAAGAATACAAGAGTCACCGAAGAAGACGACATTTTGATTACGAGACACGGGATAATCCCATAAGAGACCTCAAACAATTCAAAGTTGAATTCTTTAACCAGGTGCTAGATTGTGCAATACAGTCAATTGAAGAACGTTTCATGCAGCTCAAGGAACACAGCAGTATATTTGGGATGTTGTATGATATTCCAAAACTCCTCACTATACCTGAAGAAGATCTACATCAGCAATGCAGGGCACTAGAGACAGTGTTGACACATGATGACATGCGCGATATTGATGCGAGTGATTTAGATGATGAACTGAAAGCCCTTTCAAGATACATTTCAGCAGGATCAACTCCAAAGGCTGTTCTGGAATATATGTGCACAAATAAGATGACCACCCTCTTTCCAAATGCTTTTGTTGCTCTTCGCATACTTCTAACACTTCCTGTAATAGTTGCCAGTGGAGAACACAGCTTCTCCAAGCTGAAGTTAATAAAAACACATCTACGCTCCACAATGACACAGGAGAGGCTGGTTGGCCTTGCAACCATCTCAATAGAGCATGAGCTGGCCCAGACTGTGGACCTTCAGGAAACAGTTCAAATCTTTTCAACCAAGAAGGCAGGGAAAGCACCACTTTGATTATTCAAACAGATAAAAATGCCAGTGTTTACTATGCAGACAAGAAAAGTTACATTTGTTGTTCAGGCATTTGAAAGTTAAGTGTTACTTAAAATTTTTGAACAAGGCATTTTAAGTTGCTAGTTCTCCTTTATTGGGGTAGGTAGCAGAGCAGTATAATGAGAGGAGTAGAACAGGAAGAAGGCAGAATTGAGACCTTTCAGAGTTTTGGCCCAAGCAAAGGGCCATGGTGCCAAAATGTTGTGGGCCAGCCCTGGTAAACAGGCAGGTGGATTTGAGTTTAAATACTCAATACTTAAATACTGATCCAAAAGGTAGCTGGAGAGCTGGGTGACATAGCAGGTCTGTCAAGCCACAGGAGAGGTTTCTGTGGAATAATCAGCATTGTTGCTGAGAGGCCAACTGTCCATAACTGCTAGAAAGCTTAATAGCATACTAAGGAACCCCTCCAATTCTGTTAAAATCATTTATCTAATTACTGGGCAAAATCCCTTCTTCCCCTGAAGCCAGGGGTGTTACATCCGGGATGAATTTGGTCCAGTCATCATTTGGATATAATTTCAAAGACATATGCTCTTGCTCCTGAGAATTACATGATAAATGAACAGCTAGCAACTGAAGAGCCAATAGCATTATTCTCTGTGACATGCATAGGTTTATTCTCTACTTTCTGATCTACATGCTGTAAATCCTACTATTATCACAGCACAATGCCTCTACCTCATGGACAACTTTTCATATGGTTTAGTTATTAAATAAAAACCTCTCATCCCAAAAATGCAGGAAGAGGGTTGTTGTTTTTTAGCAGCTATCTGTTATAGAAACAGCAGTAAGTAACTTTGCAGTCCCTTCCACTGCCTCCAGTTAAATACAGAAACAAACACAGCTACTCCGCACTCTGTCAATAGAATGCACGCCCCGCTTGTCTACAACAAAGGGAAAAGCAGCAGGCCATACTTCAAAACATTAATCGCTGGCTCTGGATTAACACTTGCTCTGCCCCGCATCCAAACATCATGTGTTAACAAACAGTTAAAAGCCGGAATATTAAATAATCTCTGTCTGCTGCCAGAACTTCAGTTGGATAAGGATGGTAATTCATGTTCTTATTTCAGTGTCTTGTCCACAGCACTACATTATTTGTATTTACAGCTACAAGAAATGAACAATCAATCAATCAAGAAGAAGAAGCAAAATACTTTACAGGACAATAATATCTTGCACATTTCAAAATGCAGTAGTTCTAGCAACTCTATTTCTATACCAAAGTGGTGTATTAAATACTAAAAACCACCTCAATGTCCCTATGTTATCACAAGATAGGCGTTCTTTTATGCCAGTGTGATCCCTCTGAAGTAAACTTTAGAAATGCTAATGTGGCCAGATTTTCTAAAGAGCTGATCTCCCAATATAAGCACTTAAACAGATTCTGAGATTTTCAATTGGACCTGCTGGGGACTGGGAAAGTTTGAAAAACCAGATACTTCTTGTAGGTCCCTAAATGGGAGCCAAACTCTTTCTAAAATCTGCTCCTCCCCTCTGCAGTGTGATTTAATTGCCTTACCTATAAAATGAACGCAGCCAAATACCCACAAGAGCAGATGGACATTCAGGGCCAGCATCATCTCGGTAACTTGTGCCTGCACAGCCTGCTCTATCCATACTCTGAGCGAAAGAGGGGCGAGGAGAAATTTGCTGGCCTGGATTGATTCTTTCGGAACTTCCTGTTAAATAATAGAAGGAAACAGACTGAATCCACAGGAGAGCCCACGCCATGGAACTCTGTTTTCGCCCATTATGGTTTAAAAGGATATGAGACATAGTTTACTGAATGCAAAGGAAACCTTGGCAACATTTTTGTCAGGGAACTCTTTTCTCAGACTGCAGGTGAACAGCAATAAAATGTATACAGCGGGCCCAGTTTGCTTTGCACTTACATAGCTTCTTTATGGTATTTACAGTATTTGTGTAGCAACAACACCAGTGCTTTGGTGGTGTGACCTAGTGGGCTAAGCACAAGGCTAACAGCCTGGAGGTCCTGTGTTCTAATCCTGTCTCTGATGCTAGCCTTGAGTAATTTACTTCTGCTGCCTATCTCAGAGGGTGACTGTGTATGGGAAAAGTGTCCATAATGGGTGTGAGCACCCCCTGCTGGGGTAAAGGCTATTGTAGGAGAGGTTTTGAGGCGGAAGTCTCCACAACGATCCCCCACCTGAGGATTATAAACTGTAATCAAGTTACTCCTTCACCTTCTCTTTGTCAAGCTAACTAGATTGAGCTCCTTGAGTCCGTCGCTATAAGGCATGTTATCTAATCCATAATCATTCTCATGGCTCTTCTCTGAACCCTCTACAATTTATCAACATCCTACTTGAACTGTGGGCACCAGAACTGGACACGGGCTTCCAGCAGTGCCAAATACTGAGGTAAAATAACCTCTCTGCTCCCACTCGAGATTCCCTTGCTTATCCATCTCAGGATCACATTAGCCCTTTTGGCCACAGCGTAGCACTAGGAGCTCATGTTCACCTGATTATCCACCAGGATGCCTAAATGCTTTTCAGAGTCCCTGCTTCCCAAGATAGAGTCCCCCGGCCTGTGAGTATGGCCTGCATTCTTTGGTCCTAGATGTATACGTTGACATTTAGCCATATTAAAACACACAGTTTGCTTATGCCCAGTTTACCAAGCTCTGTATCCCTGAAGAGGGCCTGTGCCTCTACAGCACCCTGGCTGCCTGTGCCCCTACTCCCACCCCTTGTCAGGGTGGGCCCAGTGGAGTGTGCTAACTGGGATGGATTCCCTCTGAATGGAGCAGAGCCAGGGGGAGGGAAAGAGCTACACAATGAACGTCCTGAGGTTGGATAAGATGTGGGGGATGGTTTGCATTCTCCTAACCCCAGTCTAGCCACCCCTGTCCCCACGCTGCATGGAGAGGATCCTTGGGAGCATGGGGCTGAGCACCCCTTCTGCGTGGAAGGGACCACCCCACCATGCACAGATTTAGGTCCCTGTTTGGCAAAGCACTTATGTATGGGCTTAAGCCTCTTTGACTTCAATGGCACTTGAGCACCTGCTTTTCAAGGGAAGTGCTTTGCTGACTCAGGGCCCTGGCAGCAGCAGATCTGGCTCAGTACTGCACTAGCTCATGGGTGCTATGGGGATCCAGCTGGTTCATATCTGGGAAGCATTTGGAAGCTACAGCATAGGCGCTGAGTTTCTAATCTACTGGGGGGGCTCCCCCCCGGCCCTGCCCCCATTCCACCCCTTCCCCTCCAAGGCTCCACCCCCACCCTGCTTCTTCCCACCCCCGCTGCGCCCCGCCTTTTCCCGCCCCGCGCCCGAGCACACTGCACCCTTGCTCCTCTCCCGTCCCCACCCAGGGTCTCCTGACACCGTGAAACAGCTGATCCGCAGCAGGCGGTAGGTGCTGTGAGGGAGGGGGAGGTGCTGATCTGTGGGGCCCGCTCATGGGCAGGAGGCGCTGGGGGTGAAGGGGAGGTTCTGGTAGGGGGACTGCCAGTGGGTGCTCAGCACCCACCATTTTTTTCCCATGGGTGCTTCAGCCCCAGAGCACCCATGGAGTCGGTCCCTATGAGCTACAGAGTGAATATTAGCAGCGATTTAGTGCTCAGCAAGGCCAGCGTGAGCCCTGCAGCCTGCTGAGTCTAAACTCTGCAGCAAGGTCACCAGCTGTGCACAGCTAGGGCAGCTTCAGGCAAGTACCAACCTAGAGGGTTGGTGCAGAGTTAAATGTGAATGGAACACTGAACTCAGTGCAGACACTGGTGTCATTTGGGTATTAAATTCAATCTCTAACCCCTAGAGATTAGGCTGAGGCCTTCCTGGAAGGCAGATTATCCTGTCTGCTGTTTGTGTGTGTGTGTGGGGGGGGGAGGGGGGGGTTATACCTTCCTCTGAAACAGTTGGTACTAGTTTTACCAGCTTTGCCCGTTACTTTGGGGTATGCTCATTTATTAGGGCTACTCTTCTGGGGGAGAGTGTTCTGTACTTCTATCAATATACTGTTTGTGTCACTTATGTTCTCATACGGAGCTCTACTTCTCCCTGCTGCAAGTTCCCTCCCAATGGAGCTATCCTGCAGGACCTAGGTTCCCGAGGGCTAGGTTCTTCCAGCCCCAGATTCAGATGAACACACACACACACATTAACAGAGCGCATCTGAGAGGACCAGGTTAATCAGCACTCCCAAGCAGCGGCGGCTCCAGGCACCAGCGCTCCAAGCGTGTGCCTGGGGCGGCAAGCCGCGGGGGGTGCCCTGCCAGTCGCTGTGAGGGCGGCAGTCAGGCAGCCTTCGGCGGCATGCCTGCGGGAGGTCCGCCGGTCCTGCGAATTTGGTGGCAATTCGGCGGCGGGTATGCTGAATCCGCGGGACCGGCGGATCTCCCGCAGGCATGCCGCTGAAGGCAGCCTGCCTGCCGTGCTTGGGGCGGCAAAAAAGCTAGAGCTGCCCCTGCTCCCAAGCTGACCCCTTATATGTCCCTGGACTCAGCAGATTGGGTCGAGCAGCACTTCCAAGCTGCCACCTTCATATGTCCCTGGTTCAGCAAGTCTCTATCCCCACTTTCACATCACAATTGTTCTGGTAGTAACCCACTTGATGAGCAAACCCCACAGGATTTTTGGGCGCTGCAGGGATCTTTTAGCTTAGGAACTAAGAACATTGCTGCAGAGTGAATGAGGAAACCAAAAAAACCACCACGAGGGGGAGAAAAAGAAAGAGAGAGAGAGAGAGAGAGAAAGAAGCAACCAGCTTAATCATGAACGTTATGTATTGCCAGATAATAACCATAGGGGAGCCAAACAAAAAACCCCAGTTATAATATTAAATCTAAATTTGATTATAAAAGTCAGGTTTACAAAACTATAACTGATCACACAAGTCAGGGTTAGAAGGCTATACCGAGAGAGAGAGAGAGAGAGAGAACTGGGTTCTCACCACTCCATGAAGCTTGAATCGATCTGGGGTCCCAGGTGGTGGTGGTAGCTGAGGGTCTGGAGTGCTGGAGACAGGCAGAGCCCCCACCACGATCAGTCAGGAGAAGATGAAGTCCCAATGGAACCAATGCAGATTTTGGATCCAGGCATCAGAACACTTACTTGAGCATGGATAGGAGTTTTTGTAGAGGAACAACAATGGTTCAAGGGAGAACACTTGATTTGTTTATGTGTAAACAAGGGAGAATACCAAAGTTGTTTTGTTCAGGCTAGACAATGGGAGCTGATTATTCCTGGCTTTGGGCGGTGTTCCTTGGAGGGAGCTCACAGTGTATTAGGGAGCTTCACTATTTTGGATACCAATAAAGGATTTATTACTAGAATTGGTCTGATAACTACTGAGCTGGGTGTGTGCAGGCATGGGTTCATTAACATCTGGAGCAGAGATCCCCCATCATGCAGTGCTTTCCTGCTTTTCTGGTCCCAGAGTTCCGTGCGGTTCTTGCCTTGGAATCTCTGTTCTCCATTCTGTATGCTAATGGAGATGCCTCCTTGTCCCATCTTTGATGCAAACAAGGCTGGGGGAGTTTCCTTAATTCTGTCATCCTTATCCAAAGGGTGTAGGTGTGTCTCCCACTGCCTTTTCATTGCTTTTTGTAAGTCTTTCTTCTGATGCAGTTTTGGTTCAAGCAGAGGCGAGGCGAGGCGGGGTGGGGTGGGGTGGGGCGTGGGGGGGGGGGAGATCTTTTGTGAGTCAGACAGGCTGGGTACTGCGCACTGGTTCCCCAAAACCACAGAGCTGCTAGGTAACATAGGCGCCGACTCCGTGGGTGCTCCAGGGCTGGAGCACCCACAGGGAAAAATTAGTGGGTGCTCTGCACCCACTGGCAGCCAAGCTCCCCTCCCCTCCACTCCACCTCCTCCTCCCCCCATGAGCATGCTGCATCCCCACTCCTCCACCTACCTCCCAGCGCTCCCCGCCTAGCCACTGCCAAACAGCTGTTTGGTGGTGTAGCAATCTCCGTGAGGGAGGGGGAGGAGTGGGAACGTGGCGTGCTTAGGGGAGGAGGGGGGAAAGAGGTGGGGCCGGGGCGGGGATTTGGGGAAGGAGTCAGAATAGGGGCAGGGAGGGGGCGTAGTTGGGGTGGGGACTATGGGGAAGGGGTTGGAATGGGGGTGGAGCAGAGGTGGGAGGGGGCGGGGCAGGGCGGGGCCTCATGGAAGGGGTGGAGTCGGGGCAGGGCCAGGGGCAGAGGGGGGCTTGAGCACCCACTGGCGGGAGAAGAAGTCGGCACCTATGCTAGGTAACACTAGACATTGTCAGAGACAGGACTCTGGGCTAGATGGACCAGGGCTCGGATGCGGGGCTCGGATGCAGGGACTTGGTGCTGTCCGCTTCCAGGGAGCCTGCCTTAGCCCTGCAGCACGCCGCTGCCACCCCAGAGCCACTCAAGGTAAGCAGCGCCGGGCCGGAACCCGCACCCCGAAACCCTCCTGCACCCCCTCTTCCCTGAGCCCCCTGCTGCACCCCGCACCCCTCCTGCACCCCAACCCCCTGCCCTGAGCCCCTTCCTGCACACCGCACCCGCTCCCACACCCCGCACTCCCTCCCACACCGCAACCCCCTGCCCCAGCCCTACATTCATGGCCCTGCATGCAATTTCCCCACCCAAATGTGGCCCTCTGGCCAAAAAGTTTGCCCACCCCTGGCCTAGGCTGAGGATCTCTGAGGACTGAGGCATGCCCAGATGCGAAGCTCCTGGACCTTGGGAGTTCAGGGTCTGGGCAGGAGATCGCCATGGAGATCACATGGACTTCAGGACTACAGCATGCAGGGGAGCTACTCCCTGCAGCTCTCACTGCTTTGCAGGCCATGCAGCCCAGCTCCCCTCGGGCTGACAGCTGAGCTCCGCTCCTGTGCCCCTCAGTAGCTCTGCTGTGAGGGAAGGTGTCACCTGAGCCGACTCCGTATGCTCTGCCAGAGCGGAAGCTTGCCCCAGCATAGCTTCATGCTCATCTAAGCAGGTGCCTTCTCCTACAGGGCTCTGCCTACTGCTCCCTGGTGGCCCTTTGGCACTGTCCGCCCCCTACCACCAGCATCCCAGTCTCCGAGACCTCCCCGGCTCTCCTCCCTGCCGGGAGGTACTGTCAGTGTTTTGACAGAGCTCAGGACCAGCATGGAGGGGTGTTTTCCCCAGCCATGGGGTGGGGAACACTCCTGTGCCCCTTGGGGTCTCTGCCACAGTTATGCTGGCTGGTGGCAAGGCCCCTGCATTACAGAGCCCAAGGCTGGTTTGTGGCAGCAGCTGGGGAGCGGGGATGGAGTTGAAGCCGGAAGCTCCCATCAAGGGTGGCAGCGTTCCAGCAGCATCTAGCCGGGCAGCTCTGCTGCCCTCTGCCTCGTCACAGTGAGTGAAATGGGCGTGGCTGGCTGCAGTGGTGGATTAGCCAATGGGCCCATGGAGCCCATGCCCAGGGGCCCCGGCCAATTGTGGGTCTCCTCAGAAAAATTGGCACCCTGCCCTCTGGAGACAAGTGCTGAGGCGGAGGAAATCACTGCGCCCTCACCCCACTTCCTAGCAGCAGCACCAGGCAGGTGGGCGGGTGAAGCCCCAGTGCCCTGACTCCATCCCCGGCAGAAGAGCTGGGTGGTGTGGGAAGCCCCAGCACCCAGACCCTGGCTGCGGCCCCAGGACTGGAGGACCTCTGGCTGGCTCCCTGCTGTGACTTCAGGGCTGGGGAGCTCTCACACCCCTCTGCGGCCCCGGGGCCTTGGCGGGGGGGACAGAGCTTCTCCAGTCTTGGGGGGGAGGCAGAATGGGGTGGGACTGTGGGTGGAACAGGGGTGGGCCGGGGAAAGGGCAGAATGGTGTGGGGCTTTGGGCAGGCCTGTAAGTGGAAGGGGTGGAATGGGGGTGGAACCACAGGCGGAAGGGCTGGGAAGGAGGCCCCCCAATTGCTCTGGCTCAGGGCCCCACGAAACCTTAATCCACCTCTGGGCCTGGCTTCCCAAAATTATACATAGTGGATGGGAGTCAGGGTCTTCCCCACCTCAACATACGCATCATGGTATCTTTCAGGGCAAGGCTGAAGGCCAGTTGTTTCCTTAGGAGATGGCTTGTTTCGGGGAGGTGGGTTTCTTTCACTCCACCAGCTCCTGGGTTTCATATTAGGGAGGGGCTAGAACCAACCCCCGGGTTGCAAACTCTCTCTAAGGCTTGCAGTGGAGTTGGGACAGAGGCCGGAATCTGAATCCAGATTTGCCATGCACACCTGGACCACCACTGTGCCAAACCCCTGCATCCCACCACCCCAGACTTTGAGGGTTCTGCTCTCTGGCTCGGGATCCAAATGGTCCTTCTTGAAGTTTATAGGTGTGATGGGCCAACCTGAATCCTGGTGAAAACAGGCGAAGTTCTGAGTGAAGTCAATGGTGTCACCCCTGCTGACTCCATGGTCCAGTTTGACCCATTGCCTTGTTTCCATCTGAGTTTGCTAAAGTGCCTGGGAGTCTCCACGCCTGGGGCATCCCCAGATCCCAGTGTGTTGTTCTCTGCCATTGCTTTAAGAACTGCCCCATCTGTTGGCATGTGCAAGGCCCCTGGTCTCTGTGCCCTTGGCAAGGCTGCAGCAGGAGCGCGCCATACAGGGGCTGCATGGTTCTTTTGGTGTGGCTGGCGTGTGCTTTCCAGTTCATTACATTTCAATGGCCCACTTTAAAGCTATCCAAACAAACAAACAAACAAGCACACACTAGCAGGGACGCAGCGAGAGGAGCAAGCTAGTTCCCCAGAACTGCCTTTGCAAATGATTAAGGCTGTAAATCATTCACGGAGGTCATGGAAGTCACGCTTTCCGTGTGTGATGGGTTTGGTCACAGAAACTCCCTCAAGACTGTCACTAGATGTGCTGGGATCCCACTGAGAACAAACCCCTCTGCCAGAGAAGGCTTCCCTCCACTCCCATCTTGCTGAGCTAGACACACCAGTCGGCTACAGCACAGACCAAGAGGTTGGGCCACGCCCCCCTGCAGTTCACAGAAATTAAGATTCACTTAGCCCAGGGATTCTCAGTTAACAGGGACTTTCCCAGCACCCAGTATTCAGTCCTTCTGGGAGCCTAAACCCCAAATTAATCCATTTTACTTTGTATAGAGCTTATACAGGGTAAACTCATAAATTGTCTGCCCTCTATAACACTGATAGAGAGATGCACAGCTGTTTGCTCCCCCAGGCATTACTTACTTACCCTGGCTTAATTAATAAGCAAAAGTGATTTTATTAAGTATAAAAAGTAGGATTTAAGTGGTTCCAAGTAATAACAGACAGAACAAAGTAAGTTACCAAGCAAAATAAAACAAATCACTCAAGTCTAAGCCTAATTCAGTAGGAAACTGAATACAGGCAAATCTCACCCTCAGAGATGTCCAATAAGCTTCTTTCACAGACTAGAGTCCTTCCTAGTCTGGGCCTAATCCTTTTCAGGCCAACATTGTGGTTTATGGCCTGGGTCCAGCCATCACTCACACCCCCATAGTTTCTTTCAGGCATCTCTTGGGGTGGAGAGGCCATTTCTTGAGCCAGCTGAAGACAAAATGGAGGGGCTTCCAGGGCCTTTTATATTCTCTCTTTTGTGGGCGGAAACCCCTTTGTTCTGTGCAAAATCACAGCAACAAGATGGAGTTTGTAGCCACCTGGGCAAGTCACATGTCCATGACTGATTCAGCTTTTTGCAGGCCACCCCATTGTTTACATGTTAGTTTGAACGTTCCCAGGAAAGCTCAGATGTGGATTGGGGTCTCCCAAAGTCCATTGTCAGTTAAGTGTTTCTTGATTGGGCACTTACTGAGAATAGTCCTTTCTCAAGAAGCTGACCAAATGCTTCACTGATGCTACTTAGAATCAAACACATTGAGATACAAGTACATAGCCAATATTCATAATTTCAAATACAAAAATGATACACACATACAGACAGCATAATCATAACTAGCAAATTACAACCTTTCCGTAGACACCTTACTTGACCTCCTTTTTACAAGATTTGGTGCAACTATAGGACCTTTGTTGCAACAATGATGTATACGGTCACAGTTCATGTCAATAACGTCACACTGTGACCTCTGTGAATTTTGAAGCACTGGTGCGGCTGACCTCAGGATCACCCCAGCAGCTGGGGAAGCCCCGGGGCCAGCCACACTGGCTGGTGCTCTGGAACCCCAGGCAGCTGGTCCCTGGCACTGCCCTGGAGCAGCGGTCCGGGACCAGTGGCGGCGGTGGTGGGGCCTCGGGCCGCCCCCCCCCGGCCTGGACCAACGGCGGCAGGGGGGCCCCAGGTTGCCACCCACCCGGAGTGGCAGCGGGACCACGGGTCACCCCTCCCCCCCAGAAGCAGCGGGGCCCCAGGCCCCACACACACACCCCAGCAGCGGCAGGGGTGTATGGTCTGCCCCCCCCCTCCCCCAGCAGCAGTCTTCAGGAGCGCCCGCCTCCCAGCAGGTAAGATTTAGTCATAGGTATTTTTAGTAAAAGTCATGGACACGTCATGGGGCCGTGACTTTTTGTTTATTGCCCATCACCTGTCCATGACTTTCACTAAAAATACCCGTGACTAAAACGTAGCCTTACAAATTATCCACTACAGCCCTTTCTGCACAGATGTGGCACTCGGAGATTAATCTCTAGATTAAGGTTTTACTTCATTCTGAAATGAGTACAAATTCCAGGTCACAGCAGCCCGCAACCCAGCTAAATCTCTGCATTAAGCCTCTTGGGCTGGGAAGGGACAGAGACATATCCAGCCCCTTCCTCTCCATACATATGAAGTCCCTAGTCGATGGTTGCCTGAGCTCACTCCTTTGAAAGCCACCCTCAAGGTAAGAGCAGTTGGACTCTGATCATTTCTGTTAAAGTGGGGAGCGGACGATTCGTGGACTAGTTAGCAGATTGCTTTCCAGTGAAGGGGAAACGCCAGTTTTCCCATCACTCTGGGACGGGATGTCAGGATGTGGAAGGTGTGTCTGGATCAGTGGAACTGGAGTCAGAGGGCCTGTGTTCCCTGGAGTGGCTGTTATTGACTGGTTGTTAAGTACCAGTTGTATGTCGTGTGGCCCTTATGACTCCCTCTGGAAAAGGCAAGTGTCATTGGAATCACAGTTGCTGGTTAGTGTAAAAAGAGAAGACTGGGCCAGTGGTTGGGGCACTAATATGGGACTTGGAAGACCTAGGTTCAAGTACCTGCTCTGCCAGACTTCCTGTATGATCTTGGGCCAGTCGCGCTGCTGCTCTGTGCCTCAGTTTCCCATCTGTGATCAGTATAACAGCTCTGTCCTGCCTCACAGAGGAGTTGAGGCACTCAGATACTCCAGTAGAGGGGTCCGATAAGTACCTGAAAGAGAGGCAGCCATCATACTGTGTGGAATAACACAGGTGAGATATTAGTACAAACAGTTCAGGACAGGGCTGTGTTATAGACCCAGTTAGAGGACCTGCAGCATTCTAATAAATTGTTCGGTCTGCACTGCACGACGCCTGCCGTAGTTCTGCCATCACACTGGCTGTCTCCTGCCATCCTTTCCTCAGTTTCAATGGGTGTGAGACTGGGTCCAGTGACCATTCAGAGAGTGGGGATTAGATTCATGAGCACATGCAGAAGCATGTGAAGAGAAGGGGGTGGGTGGATTGTGCAGTACGGATCATGTGCATTCTGGGTGGGTTTCACCCGACAAGACTAATTGCCACTAGCATAAAACTATTCTGAGCTCTTGTACGAGAGGGTGGCATTTCACACAGAGATATATCAGAAGTTACCGCAGCACTGAGTCTTTCTCCCCTATAGAAATCACATTTGAGTTCAAAATAAGCCCTGAATGGACTAAATCCACTTCCTCACAGTGTTATAACAGGACCTAGTCCCACTAGAATATCAAGACTACTGTTGCTCTCTTTACATACAGACAGGTGTTTTTCATTGATAAAACTGCAAGGGAATTCAATAGCCTGAATCTGGAGTGTAACCACTGCATGGCAGGGGTTGAGCCTCCTTTTGTGTTTGTCTGGAGCCAGGTGCCTTGTGGGCACTGCTGGAAACAGGCAGTGACACTTCGCTCTCTCCTAAATGGCTTCCCACAGCAAGGTACTGAGAAATTGACCAAAGGGTACACTCAAGGAAACTGACCAGAGGGAACACCCATCCAAGAAAACTGTCCCACTCAGGGCATGAGACCAGCAATGCACCCCTGGTGCTCACCAAAAGCTCACCTGGTGGGGCACTTTTTACAATGTCTCAGGCGACTCTGATGAGTTTGCTTGGACAGACTGGCCAGGATCATGGTGCACAGAGAGAAAGACTGGGTTAGTTTTGTACTTTGTTTCTTTAAAAACCCAATAACGTTTAAGGAAAAGTATCAAAATGGGGAGGGGGGGAGGATTTTTTTTTTCAGGGAAGTGTGGAGATTGGGTGCAGGAGACAAACTTTTGGGTCTGTGTATGTGCACACATAGCTGTAGTGAGGGGGTATTTTCCTGAGTAAAGGGATATAACTCTAGCACGAGAGTGAGAGTAGCTTGGCGAGAGGAATGCTTTGTGTGGGGGTGGGAGCGTATGTACGCATGTGTGACAGAGTACTAATGTGGCATTTCCCGGTGTGATGCAGTGCCTCTCTCTACCTCATGTGTGTACATAAGTGTGATGTGGCATGGCACGAGTCCAGCATAAGCGCATGTGAAGAGACATTTCCTCTTTCCCCGGTGAGTGGGTGTGTGTGTGTATAATGATGTGGCAGTTTCTTGGGTGAGTCCAGATCCAATAAAGCACTTTCAGTCCCCATCTGACCTGCCGGGAGCCATTTCTACCGAGTTCTACCCTGAGGCTCAGAGCTTCTCCCCAGAGATGAATTGGACTCCCACAGGGACTGGGAAGCTAAGGTATTACCTGAGCTGCAGGGTACTCTTTCACTTTTCTTCCTTTTCTCTTCAAACCCCCTCCCCTTCCCTGTCACTGAGTCACTTCCTCCCGCCTCAGCTCACAACCTCCCTTCTCACATTTTCTCAGTGATACTCTGTGTCCTGGGCACAAACTGCACACAAATCCGGGTGCATTGTGAAGAGATTGGGCTGCCCAAAAGCTGCCCTGACCGGGGAATTCGACAGAGCAGGGGCAGGGTATAGAGCAGTGGTTCTCAACCAGAGGTACGTGCACCCCTGGGGTACACAGAGGTCTTCCAGGGGGTACATCAACTCATCTAGATATTTGCCTAGTTTTACAACAGACTACATAAAAAATATGAGCGAAGTTAGTACAAACTAAAATTTCATACAATGACTGGTTTATGCTGCTGCATATACCGTACATTGAAATGTGAGCACAATATTTATATTCCAATTGATTTATTTTATAATGATATGGAAAAATGAGAAAGTCAGTAACGGTTCTGTAATAGTGAACTGTGATACTTTTGTATTTTTATGTCTGATTTTGTAAGCAAGTAATTTTTCAGTGTGGTGAAACTTAGGGTATGCAAGACACATCAGACTCCTGAAAAGGGTACAATAGTCTGGAAAGGTTGAGAGCTACTGGTTTAGAGGAAGGGATCTGAGAATTTTGCAGTTTCTACTCTGGTTGCAGAGTAAATTATTTGCGCAAATGTAATTTACATCACCTGAAATTAACGCAGAGTGCCCTGGCAGGAGATGGGATATGGTAGCATTGGGAGACGGACCCAGGCAGCTCAGAAGAGCTACAGTCCTCATTCCCCGCTTGATAAAGACAGGCAGGCGGCCCAGTTCAGGCTGACTTTGCTGTGAAGCATTTGATTCCCTAACAGTGCTTCAGTGATTTGCACTTTGAGTGAGATACACAAGTAGCAAGAGGACCGTGGGGGGAGGGGCCCTCGAGTGGATTCTTTAGGGCAACTCACACAAGCTCTGCACGGTCTCGGTTCAGTATCACATGTAAACGCACGCGTAACTTTAAGCACATGAGCAACCCCACTCACTTCACACTAACTTCAGCTGGACTACACATGCTTGACATTAAATGTGTGTTTCAGTGAGTTGCTGAGTCAGAGCCCATCCTTCAGTTTCCCTTTCCCTCTCCTGACTCCTTCCCCAAACTCCCTCTAGGGGTGGCTGCTGGGTATTGTGTTTACTCCATTTACATGGGGAGTTGAAGCTAGACACATTCAGACTGGAAATACAGTAAGGCAAACATTGTTAACAGGGAGGTAATTAGCCACTGGAAAAACTTTCCAAGAGTCGTGGTAGATTCTCCAACGCTGACAATGTTTAAAATCAAGATGTTTTTCTAACAGATCTGCTGTAGGAAATATTTTGGGCAAGTTCTCTGGCCTGTGTTACACAGGAGGTCAGACCAGATGACCCCCAGGGTTCCTTCTTCTCTTGGAATCTATGAAATTAGTGACCAAATACTGGGCTAGCTTCTGGTTTCCCCTGAGTAGGGTGATCATATTTTCCCAAAGGGAGAACAAGACACCCCACAGGCCAGCCCAAGGCCTCCCTCTCCCTCCCCCATGCGGGGTCGGCCTGAGGTCCCCCTATCCCTCCAAGGCCAGCCCGAAACCTCCCTGCCTCCTGCCTGTGTGGGGCTGGCCTGAGATCTTCCTTCCCCCACAGTGCCCTGGACTCACCTGAGCCCCCCGCTGCCCTTACATGGGGGCCACCTGAGGCCCCACTCTTCCCCTGGCATGCAAGGTTGGCCTGAGCCCGACCTGAAGCCCCCTGCACATGGGGCAGCCCCCGGCCACCTGCCAGAGCCACTCTCCCTAGCCTTCCCACTGGCACAGGGCTGACATTGCTGCTCCCCCACACACATTCCTCTGCACCCCGCTAGGGGTTCCACCCCACTTTTTTGTCAAAACTCTGCCTTTGTCCAGTTTGCTCTTGCCAAATGATGATCAGCTGGCAAGAACAAATGGGACAAATGCCCAGTTTCGCCAAAAAAGTCAGGACTGCCAGGACAGGGCTGAAAAAGGGACTGTCTCAGCCAAAATGGGATCTATGGTCACCCTACCGCTGATGAGCTGCTAATCACTCGCCCCTGGGCTCTAGACCCAGCACTGCCTGCAGTGCTAGACTTTGGCTGCCAGCACACTGGATGGACTGGGACCTGGCCATGGCTCCAGTCCCAGTTGTGCAACAGGCCCTGAGGGCAGTGCTTGCTGCCAGTGGCAGATTAGCCACTGGGCCAATGGGGGGGAGCAAAGGAGAAAACTGGTTGTGGGGGACAATGGGGGGGGGGGCAGAATGGGATGGGACTGTGGGTGGACAAGGGCTGGGCTGCGGGAGGAAGGGGAAAATGGGGTGCAGCTGTGGGCAGGGCTGCAGGCGGAAGGGGCGGAACAGGGGCGGGACCACAGGCAGAAGGGGTAGAGAGGGCCCCCCCCCACTTGCTCTGGCCCAGAGCCCCACAAAACCTTAATCCGCCTCTGCATGCTGCTCCTTTATAAAGAAGTGGTAGGGAAAGGTGTGGCTATACTGCCTTTGTAGACCCTGAGGGAAGCTACCTGCCTCTGCCCCGTGCAGACAGAACGCTGCAGGGTACCAGTGAGCAGGCACTACCCCACGGACAGAATTTGGGCAAATGGAATGAAAAAATGATCTGCTAGCTTGAGCATCCTTGTATGTTTAAACACCTCACTCAACAAACAGCCGCCCACCCACAGAATGGCGAGCTGGCAGCCATTGTACCAGGCATTTAAATAATCCGTTTCTTCAGATAATCTGCTGGCAATTGGTGCCAAGTTGCCTGCGGATAATAATGGCACATCTGCTGTGCTGCTCTAGTTTTACTGTCAATGTGATTTATCCCAGATAGCTTCTGCAGGGTCGGAGAGAGCAAACTGCACAGGACTTAGAGCGCCTCTGCCCTTCCCCCACAGTGAGGGCTACAGGGCTCTTCCTTCTTGATAATCCTGGATGAATCCCACCCCTATCACAGAGGATCCAGGATGCAGCATGTTTCAGAGCAGCATTTCGGTGTTGCCCAGGTGCTGCACAGTGCAGATAATTTGGGATTATCGGTTCAGTCAAAACATGCGTATCCAAAACTCCTTACACCAGGCCCAATCATCCCCCTTAGATCCATGTATATAGGAGACCCTCCATGACTGGATCTCCCTCATCCTGGGCCCTCCGACACAATCTCCCTGCTCTGGAGGATACCATGGAAGGGTCACTATGGGGCCAGGATCCACAAGTGCCAGGGGAATAGGAGGGCAAGGTTGGGTGCCACACCACAGTCCAGGACCGGAACGGAGGATCCCTCACTCTGAAATTGTATTGAATGACACAGTCAAGTGAAGTGAAGTGAACTCTAACCCTGACCCTCCCCTGCCTCTCCCCTGTATCCAGAGTGATCAAATTGTGATTTTAGTGGAATTCAGACTTTTCCAATGTTCACCCAAACCAATAGGGTTCTGCTTGCTGATGCCTAGAATATCCCTGAAATTTTGCAATTGATCAGCTGCAGCATTCAAAAGTTCCCGGGTTACCTCCAAACAGAGAAATGCCGTTGAGTTGCAGATCGGTTCTCATTTCGCTTAGCCAAGTGATATCCGGGCAGTAACAGACTAGAACGGTTCAAATGACATGCTACATATGTCCAATTTGTTTTACTTCTCCACAGGTGAGGGTCCATCCTTCAACAATGAATATCTCCACCCCGAGCAGCCAGCCAAGGCAACAAGAGCCTCCAGACTTGGCTGGATTCACTACGGGCTCTGTCGTCCGGGGTGTGACCAAGAAGGCCGATGCCCTTCCCATGATCACGGTCATCGTGGTCATTTTCGTCCTCTTGGCTGTTGTCATCATTGTGCTGGTGCGCTACGGCCCGCAGCTGTGCACGCTGCAGATCACCCTGTACCACGAGCCCATGCCGCAGGATCTGGAGAACGGGGTGCACCTAACAGATTGGAAGAAACTGGGCTCCAAAAGGAAAAGCAGCACGCAGCCTGCTCAGAACTACCAGGGAGACCCGGGCAGCAATGACACTGCTGCGCTGAGCGTCCAGTGCTCCTGTAAGCACCAACTGCCCTGCGACAACACAGAGCCTAATGTCATAGAGATCACCTACCTGTGAATGGCTCGTGGCGGGGCTGGAGGCCAGCCCTGGTCAGACAGTTGCCAAGGGGACAATAGCTCTGTTGGAGAATAGCAATGTTTGGAGTTGAGGATTTGCCAAAGACTCACCAGTATTCGAACACTGGTTTTATTGCCTCATGATCCCCAGCAGATCAGACGCACCCAGTAGTCAGTTGTGTGTCCTGGTCGAAAAGCAGCTTCAAATAGATAGATTTGGGTGGCTGTCACAATGTGCGTTTGAAACACACTTCGGTTCTTTCAGATATTTCAGAATGCCTGTTCCCAAGAGCTGACGGGGACCTGAGAAGGGCAGAGCCAAGAAGGTAGCTGATCCCTACGTCTGCCTGCATGATACACCTTAATGACGCTCAGCACTCATGAAGCACTTTACAGCAGCCCTGTTGGGTAGGTAACTGCTGTCCCTTACCTAGGCCATCAGCGGCAGTGGCAGGACTAGGACGACTCAGGAATTAATGACACAGAGTCCCCATTGGTGCTGCAGGCAGAGAAAGCCCTGCTCTCACGCTAACCCCTCACTCGGAGCTCACTGCCTCAGCCCTCTATCCAGAGTGAGCAAAGAGGGATTTTTGTGGAAATCAAGCTTTTCTGGTTTTCCGATTGTCACCCAATCCATAAAACTCTGCCCACTGATGCCTAGAATGGCCCCTGAAAGTCTGCAATTGATCGGCTGTGGTTTTCAGAAGCTGCCACATGACAGACGGGCAGAGAAATGCCAGCTGGGACTGAAGGGTCTGAGCGGAAAGCCTGGGAACTGCATTGGAACTGCCACCATGGGGGCATCTGCTACATGGTCAGGGCAAAACTCAGCAGAAACACCAAGAGAGCGCCAAGAAAACATGTGCATGACCCTCTGCTCCTCTTAGCCCAGCCCCAGGGCCGTCCTTAGGATTTATGGGGCCCTATGCAGTATTATTAAACTGGTGCCCCTATGCTCCACTGAAGGCGGTCCCCAGCCGGCGCCGCTGACCCCAGTGTGTTGAGGGGGCACAGCTACCACCCCTGCCCATGGACCCCCAGAACCGTCCCCCGTTGCTGACACACACCGAGCTTCGTACACTGCAGTCACCTCGGCCCTCCTGCAGCCCCTAGCCACTCCTGGCACACCATGAGCATTTTGACAGGAAGTACCAAGCAATAATAACAACAATAATACAAGTGTGTGTGTGTGTGTGTGTGTGTGTGTGTGCGCATGTGCGTGACAGAGTGTGTGTGTATGTGTGTGTGAGAGAGCCAGTGCGTGTGAGAGAGACAGAGAGACAGTGTGTGATGGTGTGTTGGGGGACTGTGTGACAGTGTGTGTTGGGGAGTGTGAGATTGTGTGTGTGTGACAATCTGTATTGGGGGACTGTGACTCATGAGAGGCAGAATGTATGTGGGTGTGACAGCGACAGTGTGTGTGTGTGTGTGTGTGTGTGTGTGTGTGTGTTAGGGAAGTGTGAGAGACAGTGAGTGCACTGTCACCCACTTAGCATCCAGGTCCACTCTCCCTCCCCCCCGCAACCCTGGCTCGGCTCTGGCCCCAGCACTTGCCCCGCTACGCCTGCTCGCCCAGCACTCCTGCCGGGGAGTGGGGTCGACGTGCGGGAGCTTACCCCACTCTGCCCAGCACTCCAGCTGGGGAGAGGGGGCTTACCCGCACCCAGACCCTGCTACCTGGCTGGAGCGCCAGGCGAGCAAAGCCCCCATACCCCAACCCCGCTCACCAGGTGCATGCCTGGGCCCCAGGGGGCCTCTGACCAGCATGTCCATCGACCCCCGCAAGGCTGGCTGGAGAGGGTGGTGGGGAAGCGGCCCCGATTCCTCCTGCCCCCCGTCCCCTGCCACCTGTCATTAGTCACCCACCTGAAGTCGGGGCCCACCCAAGTGTCCCGTCCTGGCTACACCACTGCTTGGTGGTGGAAATGGGAACACGGGCTCCGAGATGGAAGAGCTGAACGTTTCAAGGGCGGTAAAGAAGCACGAAAGAAGGGACTCGTGCAGGCGTGAGATGGATCAGAACCCCGTGCCCAGATTCAGCCGCCCTGCGCGTTAGGGGTGTTTCGGTCCAGAGACCAAGGCCCATCTCTAAAGCAGAAGTGCAGAGTGAGGAAGAGATGAGGGAGAAGGCCCTGGTCTTAGCTCTTCACGGGGATTAATTCTCCCTGAAATCAGTGGGGCCTGCTGACCCTCTGCCCCTTTGCACAAGAGGGAAAGTGGGGGACAGTGGTGCACAAAAGTGTGCTCTCGGGGCAGATCCTACTCTGTCACCTCGCCTCCTACTGCCCCCTTGTGGCTGGGCACAATACAGCTGAGGTTACTGCTTCAGTTTCCCCTCTCAGGCTTCTTAAAGGCTCCACCCCAAGTTCCCTTGGGTCCGATTTTACCCGCTCCTCAAGGCCACGCACCTAGTGCAAGGAGTCCTGGAAAGTCCATTTATCCCCAACGCCGTGCCCTTGGACCATTCTCCAGACACAGCCCAGCAGCTTACCTCAGACCTCACCTCTGGCATCTTCTGCCTCACCTGGCCTGTCATTGAACAGCCAGCCCAGCAGGCTAGCCCCTCCGCCAGTTTCTGAGTCCGTGTCATCCTCCCAGCACTGACCCCTCCAATCACAGCCGGGCGCCTCTCATGCCACCCTGCCCTCTGAATCAGATCAACCTGGGACACACCTGGGCTGGACTCACTTCACTTACAGGGGCCAGTTGCCCTTTGACATGCCCTACTGCCCAAGGGAAAACAACTCTGCAGGGGGGCAGGGCATGGGGGGCTGGGAAGTCCACTACTGCACCCCTTTTTACTGCACAGGGCTAGTCACCTCCAAAGGGCTGCTCTGGGCCCTTAGGAGAGTGTGAATTCATAGCCCTTCACTCCCCTGTGTGCGCCCATCCTGGCTACTCGAGATGTGCACTGGACAGAGGATTGGAAGTAGATCAACAAGATCTCCCTTGGTTCAAGTGGTAGAGGCCTGTGCTTCTGGAGCCATAGGCCCAGGGCTCTAGGCCCAGTGATGGAGGGGGGTTATGAGGGAGAAGTGGGTGGGAGGATGTGTATAGCAGGAAACCAAACGACTGGGAATGGTTTGAGGCAGAAGCTCAGTGGTGAAGCCGGCACAGAGGGTAGCTCTATGGATAACACTGTTGGCCTTTTCCCAATAAAGCTCCTTGGTCAGTGTTAGAAGGTGACTCTCTGTATTCCTTTGCCGCTGTCACACAACATGGTGACCTGTGTGGGAGCCTCCCGAAAGCAAAGTTGGGGATGGGGTGGGGGGCGACAAGGCAGTGACTAGGCTTTTCCATCTCTGCCTGAGACACTGTCATCCTGGAGGCTGAGGCTGGATTTCTGGAGCGGGTCGGTTCCTCACAGGGGAGACAGCAGGGAAAGCCATGCCAGGAGACACTGTCCTCATCCATTTCATACACGGGGGTTGGCTGGCCCCAGCCCGGCCACGGTTACACTCACCAGGTGCAGGACTCCTGCTGGAACTCACCCACCACCAGGTCAAAGGCCCCAGATCACAAACCGCTTCCTCCTCTGCACCCATGACCCTGCCACCGTCCCCTCAGCACTCTGGCTCCGTGCTCCTAACCCAGCAAACACAAAAGTGCCTTTGCTGTCGGTCTCTCATGCTGAGGTGTGCGCCACTGCCATGCCCAGAATAGCTGAAAGGGGCTGGATTGACATCCCAGAGAGTCCTATCCAGCTACATAAACTGGGCAGCAGCAATGGAGGGCAGGCTCCAGGGCCTGTTTGGGCCTTGGCTGATCTCCCGGACTGATGATGTTACGCTGTTGAGATGTGGCCACTAGAAACCAAATTGAACCACCAGGTCAGTTCACAACAGCCACTGAACAAGCATGAGGGGTGCAATTGAGTCACTGGCTGCATAACCACCTCACAGGGTTGTCGGGGAAGCCCTGCGTCCTCAGTAGCCTGCCTGGCTGGTTGTAGAGGAGCCAGGACGCACTGTCTCCCAAGCTCTGCGGGTCCTGGCTCCTGAGACCAAGAATCCCAGCCTCCTGCCTCCTCTTCAGCCCAGCGGGTGGGCTGCTGAGGCACCGAGACTCCTGTGGTTCCCAGGCCAGCTCAGTCCTAGTCATCAGCCTGGGGAACTAGCTGGCCCAGGAGTCTGGAAGCCGTGGGGTCCCCAACTCAGAAGGAATCTGCACAGCACCACAGACTTGGTAATCCCGGGGCTCCCCAACAGCACACCAGGTGAGTGCCGAGGAGTCAGGCAGTCGGCAGGAAACCTGCCCCTGTTCCGTCCTAAATCCAACCATTGCCACAAACATTTTCCATTTTCACCAATCAACAAATTCCAAAGCAAAATTTTTTTGTGGGAACTTTTCCGCCCAGCTCTGCTATCAACACTTCCCTGAACCGCCCTGTTCCCTATGGAAACTTGTCATTACCTCGGTTTTATTATTATTATGAATAAATACAGGAAAAGAGGCGATACTGACCAATGTACAATCCGCCAAGTCCTGCAGCTCTCACTCAGGTTTTACTCTTTCCGTACTCAGACAGAACCCCCTGATGCTCAAGTGACTGAGCGAAGCCAAGAAGTGCTCATCACCTGCCCTTCTCATTGATTTCGAGGGGCTGTTTGTCTGGGTGTGGAATGAGTAAAACCTGAGTAAGGACGTACAGAACCAACGCCAGGGGAATAGCACAGGAAGCATTGCAGACATCTCTCTGACAATCATCAGCTCTGCTGAACCCAGGTGATCGGCCCTCACTGTACATTATTCCTAAGCGCGAGTCTCCCTGGAAAGCTCATAACAAGGCACAGGGAGAAGAAAGGGGGGTGAAAGGCAGAGGAGAAACATAAAAAGTCTGATTAACTCTGTTTGTAAGATGAGACACTGTGACGTTCACAGTGCTGGGCGGCGCAGATACCAGCCAGCCACACTTCTCATCCGGGCAGGGAAGGGGTGAGCCAGCAGGTAACCGAGCAAACACAATAAACAAGCAGGAGAATGAGTTCAGGAAGTAACCAGAAGCAATCCCTTTTCCTTCCGAAAGATAATGTCTGAGGGCAGCTAGGACTGGACATTGGTTGTGCTCTGCCATGCCTGAGTTCAGAGCTGCGGGATCCAATCAGCCAGCGTTTCTCAAATCTTTTACCATCAAGCCCCGCTTCCATCAAAGCAGAGGAATGCAGCCCTCCCCTTCCCTGCACTGGAGAGGATATTCACAGAGATGCACTGCCAAGCTACTGATGCACATGCCACGATAGCAGCCTTTGCTGTGACACATGGCAGTGAGCTGGAGGCACTGATCTCTGGGCCCAGCACTTACCCAGGTGGGGAAAGATCAACCCAAACTGGAGTCAGAGGGGATCTGCAAATCAACCCAGGTAACTGGGGCTCAGGGGGGAAGAGAATGGGGGGGAAGGGATTAAGGGGAGAGCCCCAGGCCTCCCTGGCCTCTTCCCCTCCCCTCACTCCTGGCAAGGCTCGGAGGCAGCTGGCTGCTGCCCCCTCCTCCTGCCTGGGGGCTCCATGCTGGCTGGGTCCCCCTCAGTGGGCTCTGATGCTTGCTGGGTTCTGCTCGACCTCAGTGCATGGTTGGGCGCTGCAGGACTGGCACCCCCTTGTTGGGGCTGAGGTGCCCCCTGGGCTGGGCTGCTTCCTTCGGGCTGGTTGGTTCCCTGGGTCTGAAGGGGGAAAGGAACTAAGCAGCGACATCTCCCCCAAACGGCCCAGCTGTAGCACCAGAGCGAGCTGCTGCTACCAGCAAAGGGTGCCAATCTCTGGTACAGCCCCATCCCGTTCCTTTCTGACACACGGGGATCGGCAGCAAAATGGTTAACGATGATGACACGGACATTGGCCTTATTAGGCTACAGAGTTGAGATGAATGTGGGGCTGTTCCCTGTCTCTGAGCCATCCTGCCAGGCTGCCTTCAAACTCAGGCAGACTGCAGCAGTCCCACTCGGGTCCTCTTTTGGGGGTTTTCTTCTTCTCCCCGTGAAGGTCTAGAGGCCGATTTCTAATCAACTTTCCAAGTGCGAGCCGAAGCGCAGTTGAGGGTAAACAGAGTTCACTCACTTCTCCATTGGGGCCCATTAGGTTAGGTTAGCCACTTCTCTTTTACCGCTACACCATGGAGAACCGGCTTGCTGAGCTGATGGGAGCCAGCTCAGTGACAGCCCTGCTGCTGCCCCCTGCCTCCATGGCTGAGTCCCCCATAAGCCTCCAGGAGGAGCCTTCCTGACCTACACCCAGCTTGGAGGGAGCCGTCTCTGCCCAGGCGCCCCGAGAACAGTGATAAAAGGCAGCCAGCAGGGGCAGGTACAGATGTGGGGACTCATCAGCCCAGCAGGCTCTGGAATAGCCAGTGTCCAATTTGGGGCGGGGAGCTGAGACGACCAGTTGTGAGCAGGAAGGTGGAGCCACTTATGCCTCTTCATGGTGCCAGGCCTGTGCCCTGGGCCCATCCTTTTCTCCTTGAGCCTGCAGGGTGTAGGGGTCTGTAGAGATTGCATGCTCAGCCCTTGACAGGGAGGAGGAGTGGCAGCACCCATGGATTCACTCTCCAGTTGATACCTGTCACAGTTCAGGTCAACTGCACCCATATTCCCTGTCTATGGTCCAGCAAGGGCACCCATTCTTAGCTCTCCAGCTTCCCAGCTGTCACCTCTCTTGGGCAGAGACCCATATCTCTTTCCCTCCTCACCGGGGTATTTCCAGGCTGCACAGTTCCCTGCCTACACTGTGAATCCCCCAAAAGGCAGGTGCGTCAGCAGGACTACTTTGCTTCTCATCAGAGACTGGAAACAGTGTAATTGCTCCAGTTAAGATATCACTCAGCTCTTTCTAAGCAAGCACATTTATTCTTAACGTAAAAGTGTTACAGAGAAAACATATTAAAAACAATAAGAATGTACATGCATGCTAATAAGTTTACCAGAGATCACCCCCAACTCCAACAAAGGCTCTGGCAGCAGAATGGGAGGACCCAAGTAAGATGCTAGAAGTGGTGCAAAAACATTTTCAACCCACAAAAAGTGTCAGGTACCTTTTATATCTTGTTAATAAAAGTGTTGTCAAGAATCTGGCAAAACAATAGATCAGTATATTGCCAAACTGTGCAAAATAGCTGACTCACATGAGCATCAAATCTTAACAGAGTAACTAATTTCTGATAGATTAGTAATAAAGTGTGATGGTCTGTACCCTTATAGTCACCCTTTTTACAAGACTATGATACATTTTGTACAAAGTATGCCTTGTGAGTCATCATTTGAAAACCCATTATTTGCTGGTCATGATTGTCCTGGTAAAATATGTGTGGCAACATTGTAAGTAAAGTTGTTAAATTCTACTGAATAAGACATGTTCCAAGTCTGGGGAAACAGCTTCAAACCAGTCTGCTAGAGACAAAAGGCTAGCCAACACCTCAGCCAGTTGTCAATATAATCAAATGGTCTATCGCCTGGTTAAGTGATCATTCTTTGGCAGGAAGAAGGGAGTGAGTGAGAAATTTTCATCTTAGCTGTGGAACAGCTGGAGGTTCCCGGGCAGACTTCCTGCCTCCTGAACCTCAGCTGGAGATAATTTTCAAAGAAGAAAATAACCATAAGAAGTGAGAACAGAGGACACAAATAACCTCTCCCTTCATCTCTACTCATGGCACTGACCACACTTGAAAGACAAAGGAAGCATCATTGGACTGGGGGAGATCCTGGCTGGAAGATTCAGCCAGTAAGACTGTTAGAACATGTGGTGAGAGAGACTTTTGCTTTGAATTCACTTAGCTTGTTAAGCTAGGTATTGGTTACAGAGAAATAAAAGGTAAAACACAAACTAATTCTGACTTTCATGCCTCATTACTTGTCATCACTTACCATCTATCTTTCTGTGGTTAATAAACTTGTTTCATTGTTTTATCTAAACCAGTGTGTTTGGATTGAAGTGTTTGGGAGCTTCATTTGGAATAACAAGATTTGTGCATATCATTTTCTATTAATGAAATGATGGACTTTCTAGGAGCTTGTATTGCCTGGGAGGGGGCTGGGCAGTCCAAGACACACATTTCTGGAGACAAGTCTGGGACTGGGAATTTGCTGGTGTCGCTCTGTAATGTAATTCATGGGTGGCTGGCTGGCTAGCTATAGCACTTGTACAGTATAGCTGGGGGTGATTTACATACTGGAGGCTGGGTGTGAGCAGACCAGGAGTGGTTGCTCTCACAGTGAAGCAGTGTAAAAGGCACCCCAGGCTGGAGACTTGAGGGAATACAGCTGTTCAACAGTCCAGATTGTGCCCTGGGTAATGTCACATAGGGTTGAAAGACGCAGCACCTTGAATGAGAAGGCTCAGAGCCCCACTAACTCTATTGTGAGCTATAGATGTGAGAAGCTAGTGAACAAACTCACATCCAAATGTAGAACATAAGTGGTGCAGACTCAGAGATAATTCACCAAGAGAATCAGAGGAAATTATTGAGTTCCTGGTCCTCCACAGTTACCAGAGTGGACTAGGTTGTGTTATAGCAGGGAGCTTAATAAACATAGGAGCTTCCTGGTGAAGGAGTTCTGTAGCTACTCAAAGCATGGTTCCTTGTGTTTATGCCCTCACATGACCAAGATTTTGCTCATGTGAGACATTAATGTAATACAAAACAACAACATTGAATCATAAAGCTCAGACTAACACCAGATGCAAAGACAAGGCAGCATCACACAAACAAGCAGGAAATTAAATGCAAAATAGACGGCGGGGGATCAATGAATATGCTACAAAGACTTCCTCAGCATTATGTATGAGAGGAAAGCAAAATTGCAGCCAAGCAATTAATTCAAACAGAAATTATTTTGGAGAAGTTCTGTGGCCACTGACGCATTCCTAGAATACCGGACATTCTGGTACTTCTGGGAACAGCATTGGCCCACCCTTGCTGGCATGACTCTGCCTCGGTTGGCGTGATCTCACACACATGGTGTGTGCAAGGTCATGCCGCATGGGGGATGCTATGTTGAAGAGTGCACCACCCTGCCCCACTGGTGTGACCTCAAATGTACCATGCGTGCGAGGTCACACCAGCGGGAGCAGGGTGGTGTGCTCTTCAAAATGGTGTCCACATCCAGTTTTATCTTAGTGTCAGACCAGGGACAACCCTTAGAAAAGCAGGACGGTCTGGCTTAAAACCGGATGAATGTCCTGCCTAGGGTAGGAGGTCTGACTAGATGATCACAGTGGTCCTTTGAAATCTATAAAAGTCAAATTAATTATATGATGACATGATTATAATACCACTGAGACAATGTAAATTACAACCAGAGCACCAAGGAAATGTATCCAGGCTGAAATTTCAGGGAACACAGAGGCCACTGTTTGCAGCTAAAACAAGTGAATTCATTAACCTAGTGACACTCAGCCTGGGACAAATGATTCATACAATAGATACACAAGGAAAACAAAACATATCCAGAGCAGACACGCATGGTGGCATCCCTGCAGCAAAGCTGCTGAAAGATTACCGTCATGTTTTTGAAGGATGAGGATGTCTTCCAGGCAGGTTGCACCTGGAAACAGATAAAACAATTCAGCCAGTACAGCATCTGCCTCACCCAGGACCCATTTCATCAACAGAAAAAATAATGGGAACCATAAAGTAAATTGTAAAAGAAGGCATCATTGCTAAAGTCACAGAGGCCTGGATCCACAAAGGAACGTCAGTGCCTAAGTCCCAATTTTATGCTCCACAAAACGCCTGCTCAGCTACCACCTAAACCTGCAGGCGCCTTAACTCGCTTGGTAATTTAATTTCTGCTGTAAAAGTTCCCTAGAAGATTAGGTTTCTATCTGTGGGTAGGTGCACTTCTGCCTCCCTCTAGGACTGGAGGCTGCTTGCTGGTAATGGGCAGGGACGTAGTTTTATCTGGATCAATAGCCAGACCAATGCGCACTGCGTCTTGCATGACCAGCTCAGCCGTCAGGGGTGGTGAGTCACCAGACTAAGCCAACAAGACCATGTCATCAGTCTAGTCAAGGTCTTGAACCAAAATGGTGTTCAGCTCAATACCACCCACTGCTGCCTCCTCAAGCTTTTCTATCAACCAATCAATGCTGATATTGAATAATGAGGGTGACAGAACACAGCCTTGCCGAACAACCAGGCCGAGTGTCTGCCATTAACTCAAAGGGAGCTTTCCGGTCCATTATAGAGCTCTTCTCGCAGTGATGCTCTCTTCCCAAGGATGCTAACTTGCCTCATCAGATCCCCAAAACTTACCTGATGCACTGACTCAAAGGCCTGATGGACGTCTATAAAAAGTGTTGCACTCGGCTTATTAAGTTCAGCCATCGTCCCAAGATAAAGATCTGGTTGTCAGTACAGTGATTAGGTCTAAAGCTGCAATGAGGATCCTGGCCTTTGCCATGAAGTACATCACCCAGTGTTAATGTCTCGAATCAGTGAAGACTTTCCCTGGGACCGACAATAGTGTAATACCTCTGTAGCTACTACATACAACCTTATTGCTATTTTTGAACAGAGGCAGAATAACCCTTTTCCAGCCATTGGAATGATATCAGTGCACCAGATGGTCTGGAAGAACCTATGCAGCCACAGTCCAACAATGCTCTGACCTTTCTTCAGCAACTTAGGTGTGAGGTTACAAACCCCTGATGACTTCCCAGACTTCAACTTATGGACTGAGATCCAGATCTCTTCTTGGTTGAAAGAAGGTGGCTTTATCGGAACTTCCTGCCCCCTTCAACTGGAAGAGGGACTTTAGGTAGTGGACAGCTGAGGAGCATCTTGAAATTATTGTCCCATCAATGCAACTGACTTTGCAAATTCTGGCTGATCCGTATTCTTTACTGGACAAGCTGATGCCACCTTCCCTCGCAAACACTGCAAAGTTGAATAAAACTGCAGAGATTGTGGCTGGCAACTGCCTATTCTAAACTGGCTGCTTCAGTCAACCACCAGGATTCCTTCTCCCTCTTACACAATGACCTGACAATGTTCCGCAGTCAAACCCATTCGACCTTTGCTCTTGTCCTCGACAAACAGGGTTGGTATGTCCACTTCACAAGGGTCTTTATACTGAAGCCAACCACCTGTGACAATCTGGTCAATTTTCCTTGTGACTGAAATGACCAAGAGTTTCTCTGCCACAAAGGTGAAAATGACCAATGAATCCTTGCAAAAGGGCCAGTCCAGCATCTTACATGATGATAGCAAATGTAAAATTGGTGCCTGGAATGGTCAAACATTGTCTGAAACAGCTAAAGCCGCCCTCCTTTTCATGCAGTTCACTACCAGATGCCTACAACAGAAGAAATATTACATGGCAAAAATATTCTCACAACTTGATAGCAAAGATAGGCATTGGTCAGTGCTGTTGGATAAGGGAAGCAGCTACCTCACCCTATTTTGGACACCGCCAGGTAGACACAGATGGCTGAAAATGCCATTTGGGATCAAACTTGCAGTAGAAGAGTATTCATGGTGCCAACAAGACATCTAGCAGGATTCTCAGCGATCAGGCTCCTAACTAATGACATTCTGGTATGGAGACAGCACGGCTGTTACCAGCTTTGCCCATTACTTTGGGGTATGCTCATTTATTAGGGTTACTCTTCTGGAGGGTGAGGGGGGTTCTGTACTTCTATCAATGTACTACTTGTGTCACTTGTGTTCTCATAAAGAGCTCTACTTCTCCCTGCTGCAAGTTCCCTCCCAATGGAGCTATCCTGCAGGACCTAGGTTCCCCAGGGCTGGGTTCGTCCAGCCCCAGAATCAGATGAACACACACACACACATTAACAGAGCGAATCTGAGAGGACCGGGTTAATCAGCACTCCCAAGCTGACCCCTTATATGTCCCTGGACTCAGCAGGCTGAGTCGAACAGCACCTCCAAGCTGTAACCCTCAAATGCCCTGGGCATCGCATCAGAATAGAGTATGCCTGAGCAGGCTGGGTTGAGCAGCACTTTCAATCTGCCACCCTCATATGTCCCTGGTTCAGCACGTCCCTATCCCCACTTTCACGTTACAATTGTTCTGGTAGTAACCCACTTGATGAGCAAACCCCACAGGATTTTTGGGTGCTGCAGGGATCTTATAGCTTAGGTACAAGGAGTGTTGCTGCAGAGCGAATGAGGAAACCAAAAAAACCACCGATGAGGGGGAGAGAGAGAGAAGCAACCAGCTTAATCATGAAAGTTATTCATGCCATATATAAGCAAATAAAAAACAATTTGTTTCCTCTATGCTTAAGGAAACTTTTTAATTTTAAGAATAACTGAAATGTACTAACATGAAGAAATTGAACTGTGCACCACGATTGGGTGGACCAGTATTAAATACTGTTACAGTAGGTGATAGCCTTAGAATGTTAACCCCCCTAGTCCTGTATTTCATAAGGTCGCTTTTCTTGCCTTTGTCCCCGCGAATCGAAGCACAGCATCAGAGAGATCCAGAGACTGGCCAATGGCATTTTCAAGGATAAAATAGCAAGCAATGTCAGTCTCTCATCGGCCATCGCCAATCCAAGATATGTTTTAACAAGCCTGAGCTTTGAAAAGCTGCGCTCACCAGTCACGACTGTGACCGGCAGTCTGAGCAGAATCCTCAAAGCTATCCTCACATGAGGAAAAGTGTCCTTCAGCTCTGCATCATGAATGAATTGGAGAACTTGGAGTGGAGAGTGCTTCTCATATGGCAAAATGTGATGGATGTTGTCCAAATCAACATAGAGGCAGGGCCGTCCTTAGGATTTATGGTGCCCTAGGTGGGATTATTAAACTGGTGCCCCTGTGCCTGACTTGCTCTTAACAACACAAACATAAGCTTACAGTATTGGAAAACTTGCCACATGCACGTTATTAAACCCAGTTTAACTTAATTAAGCACACTGTAATGCTGATGGACTAGCACTAAAGAAGTAGCGCTATAGAAAAAATTCTGATTTGACAGAATGATGCAAATAATATATTTTTTTTAATTTGTCAACATTTTATTGGAAATTTATATGAAGAGGTATTGAAACAAGGATTTGTTTTTAATTAAAAGCAATCTTTCTGGCTTTTTTGGCTGCAAAATCAGTAATACTGTCATTGTATGACAAAGACAAAGTGATGTCTTGTTCGATTGCAGGAATAGCAAGACCAGTCAAGCATTCCTGACTCATTGTAGAACGGAGATAGTTTTTAATGAGCTTTAGTTTTGAGAAACTCCTTTCTCCTGATGCTACTGTTACAGGAATTGTCAGTAGAATACGAGTGGCAATGTACACATTAGGATATATGTCAACAAGTTTGCTGGTATGAATAAACTGTACAATGTCCATCACCGATTTTGCATGTGGCAACATTGGTGACAGTGTACTCAATTCTTCGTACAGTTCAAGTCAGTTTTGATTTAAATGATCACCGTGCTTCAGGAGGCTCTCTAGGTTCTTGCGCTGTGACCTTGAGCTAGTGTGAAGACACCTCACAAGGCGCTCCGCCCTGACTGAGACACAATAGAGTTGGAAACCCATGTCATTTTTACAAAGCCACTTTTTAGTTTTAAATGTATAGTGGGCGTCAGTCTTAATGTTAGTTACAACTCTATATCAACCTTCTACTGTAAATAGATCAATGGCATTATCCAGTTTAATAAGCTGGGTTTCCAAGCAGTGGGGAAATATAACCCCTAGTTTTACTCCTAGGTAAAGCACAAAGTGACCAAAATGAAGTCAGCACAGAATCATCTCATCTAGATTAAGGTAGCACAGAAATGTTACAGAAGTCCTATTGTGCCTCATTTTTGTTTGGAAAGACATTAGCAATAGCAGCACATTTTGGGCACTGCCAGAAATACATGATAAATCACTGCCTCTAAAGTTCCATCAAAAACTGACATTTTCACAGCTCTAGCATGATCTGCTACACAGATTCTTCACAAGGAAGTGTCCCTGGCCTTTTTAACTCATATTAACCATGTATTTACTTTATGAAAGTTGAACAAAACATTGTGAAAACGTAAGACATTGGCTGCCCAACCTCTGGGCTGGCAAAAGCTATCCTGACTCACTGGGAAAAAAAGCAAGAGAATCTTAGTACAACATATGGTCACTCTATACCAGGGGTCGGCAACCTTTCAGAAGTGGTGTGCCAAGTTCACTGTAATTTAAGGTTTCCCATGCCAGTAATACATTTTAACATTTGTAGAAGGTCTCTCTCTATGTCTATATTATATAAATAAACTATTGTTGTATTTAAAGTAAATAAGGTTTTTAAAATATTTAAGAAGCTTCATTTAAAATCAAATTAAAATGCAGATCTTATCTAAATTTAGTGTGATCCTTGCCTGGGATCCTTGCCTGGGGTTCCAGCCACCAGCCCCTCTCAGCCCACTGCCGGTCTGGGGTCCAGCTACTGGCCCTATTCAGCCCACTGCCGGTCTGGGTTTCCATTCACTCAGCCGGCAGCAGGCTGAGTGGGCCGGTGGCGGGCTGAGCGGGACCGGCGGGGGGGCTGAGTGGCTCAGTCCGTTGCCAGTCTGGGGTGCTGGCAGCACTCAGCCTGCTGCTGCTCTGGGGTTCCGGCTGCCGGCCTCTTGCCAGTCGGGGTCCCAGCCGCCGGCCCTGCTCAGCCCCCCACCGGCCCCGCTCAGTCCGCTGCCGGCTGAGTGAATGGAACCCCAGGCCGGCAGCGGGTTGAGTGGCTCAGACGGGTCTCAGCCGCCGGCCTGCTCAGCCTGTTGCCAGCCTGGGGTTCCTTGGGGGTCCCCAGGCCAGCAGCAGGCGCTGAATGGGGCCGGCAGCTGGGACCTCGGGTGGCAATGGGGCAGCAGCCGGAACCCCAGAGCGGCGGTGGGCTGAGCCGCTCAGCCTGCCGTGGCGTGCCATCAAAAATCAGCTTGTGTGCCACCTTTGGCATGTGTGCCATAGGTTGCCAACCCCTGCTCTATACACTAGTAAGGAGATGAGCATATTACAGTTGTTGGAGGGCTCTATTTAGCAGTAACAGGGCTATAGGAAAGTCAGTCAACATTGTTTGTTTCTCTGATGAAAACTGGCCCACTCCCTGCCCGAAACCAAACTTGTCACAAATAATTGTCAACAACTTAATTTTCTGTTTTTGGCTAAGATATTGATTTTTTTTTTTTTTAAATATTGAAATTGAATTCAGGGATTGTTAGCAAGCATTTTTGGCAAACAAAGTTGTTAAATGACAGTCTAAATGGCAACACAGTACTGCTTTCATGCTTGGCTCACCCCCCAGCCTGCTGGTCCAACAGCTGCAGTAGAGGAGGAGATAGGTGGTGTGACGGGTTGGATCACAGAAACCCCCTTGGGAGCTGCCACCCGATGTGCAAAGACTACCCCTGCTCCTGTTTTCCCTGCCAGCTCAGGACTCGAGCACCCTGTCTTGCTGAGCCAGACACTCCCGTCTGGCTCCAACACAGACCCAGGGTCTGAATCACTTGTCCCAAAGCTGCAAGTTTACCTGAAAACAGCTCACAGAAGAGTGCTTGTCTTTAGCACTCAGATGCCCAACTCCCAATGGGGTCTAAACCCAGATAAATCCATTTTACCCTGCATAAAGCTTATGCAGAGTAAACTCATAAATTGTTCGCCCTCTATAACACTGATAGAGAGATATGCACAGTTGTTTGCTCCCCCAGGTATTAATACATACTCTGAGTAAATTACTAAATAAAAAGTGATTTTATTAAATACAGACAGTAGGATTTAAGTGGTTCCAAGTAGTAACAGACAGAACAAAGTAAGTCACCAAGTAAAATAAAGTAAAATGCGCAAATCTATATGTAATCAAACTAAATACAGATAATCTCACCCTCAGAGATGCTTCAGTAAGTTTTTCTCAGACTGGACACCTTCCAGGCCTGGGCACAATTCTTTCCCCTGGTACAGCTCTTGTCCCAGCTCAGGTGATAGCCAGGGGATTCTTCATGATGGCTCCTCTCCCCTCTTTTGTTCTGTTCCACCCCTTTATATATCTTTTGCATAAGGTGGGAACCCTTTGTCCCTCTGGGTTTCCACCCCCCTCACTGGAAAAGCACCAGGTTAAAGATGGATTCCAGTTCAGGTGACATGATCACATGTCACTGCAAGACTTCATTGCCCACTTGCCAGCACACACATATACAGGAAGACTAACAGGTAAACACAACCATCTGCAGACAATGGTCCTGGTTAATGGGAGTCATCAAGATTCCAAACCATCATTAATGGCCCACACTTTACATAATTACAATAGGCCCTCAGAGTTACATTTTATATTTCTAGTTTTAGATACAAGAGTGGTACATTTATACAAATCAGATGATCATACTCAGTAGATTATAAGCTTTGTAATGATACCTTACAGGAGATCTTTTGCATGAAGCATATCCCAGTTACGTTATATTCACTTATTACCATATTTTCTCTAAAACTATCCCAGTTACATTATATTGACTTATTATCAAGTTTTTATAAAACCATATAGACTGCACAACGTCACAGGTGGAAAACTGCAGGACCCCAAAATCCACCTCTTGGGGTGCAGAGTGGCAACAGCAGCAGCAAACCCTCAGGTCCAATCACACGCCAATGGGCACCACCGCCAGCCCCACGGACCATGGTGAAGTTAGCACAGCATCTGATCTCAGGGACGGGGCACCCACGGAGCCACCGCAGCTCATCCTGCCCTGCGCAGCTCCCCCCGGATGAGATGGATCGCTGCCAGCCCGGGGGAGAGACGCGCTCCCCAGCTAGGGTGACCAGATCCAGATGTCCTGATTTTATAGGGCCAGTCCTGATATTTGGGGCTTTGTCTTATATAGGCACCAATTACCCACACCTAGGGTGACCAGACAGCAAGTGTGAAAAATCAGGACAGGGGGTGGGGTGGGGGGGGTAATAGGAGCCTATATAAGAAAAAGACCCAAAAATTGGGACTGTCCCTATAAAAGTGGGACATCTGCTCACCCTATCCCAACCCCCTGTCCTGATTTTTCACACATGCTATCTGGCTATCCCCAGCCCAGCCACGCGTGACCATTCCAATCCTGGCTGGCTGCCGAGGAAGTGAGTTACTTTCACTTTCATTCCTCAGCAGGCAGCCAGCCAGCCTCCCCCCCAACACCTCACCCAACCCAGCCCTGCCGGAGGGGAGGAGAGAGAGAGAGAAGGGTGCTCCTTGGGGGGGGGGGGGGGAGAAAGGGGGAGTGCTCCGTGGGGTGGGGGGGGGGGAGAAGAATGGACGTTATGGGGACAACAAAGGATACTGGTGCCAGAGCTGCCAAGCCTGCCTCACCTCACGCCGGGGGAAAGAGTCACACTCACAGGTGAGTTCCTTCCCCCACCCCTCCCCTTCCCTTCCCAGAGACCCCAGCAGCCAATCCCCTCCCTCAGACTGTGCTGCATTCGGCACTCTCTAGGACCCAGCAGCCCTGCTGTTAAATGCTCCACTGCTTCCCGTCTGTCCGGGCTCCGGGCAGAGCGGTGCCCCCAGGTAGCGTGGTGCCCTAGGCGGCTGCCTGTTCTGCCTATGGCTAAGGACGGCCCTGCATAGAGGTCAGTGTCACTGAGGTCTGAACATTCCCCATGTGTCAGCATCCGGTGAAGATCCAAATTGTTCAAGAGTGTTTTCCTGTCTGCTGGCAGCTTACTAAGGTAATAGAAATGCTCCTCCCACCTCCCCGCCCCCGGTCTTTTCTTGGTGCTTCATTTATCTAAATCTTTCTTTGAGCAGTATCAAGGAGCGAGCAACTCCCTCTTGAATTTTAATTCCCAACTTCCCATCACCTCATCTCTGCCCTCGTAACCAAACTGTCTCTTCTTCTGATGAATACAAGTTTCCTTGCAGACAGGCTCAACTCCTATGGAATACCTGAAACATTTTACTTCCAACATTCTATTTTCCCTTTTGTCACTAACAACAAAAACAGCACCCCAAGTCCAGCTCCTCCCAAGCCCAGCACCTCAGAGTCACCTGCCCCTAAATCCGACCCTCGCTGTGGCAGATCCTGACCACAACCTCATCTGTCTGCAAGAAAGAGCCAGGGAAGTAAATCTTAAATTGAATAAAAACAAGAGGAGACTACAGGTGACTGCAGTGCCATGCATGGGATACTTGCTGACCTCGCCAGGGCTACAACCTGACCCAATTCAGCAGATGCCCTCACTTAAAGATACTAAATCAGTCCAGAGACTATTAGGATTTCTCAACTGGCTAACAAATTTTTTTCCAAGCCTCTCAGATGTGTGCAACCCCCTGAGGCAACTACTGGACGAAGTTGCAGCGTGAAGATGGTTATGCATGATCCAGTGGCTGGTGTCCAGCTATTCTAACCTGACATTCTATAACGTGAACAAAGAGGCACTCTTACAATGGAACAAAGATACACCGAAACAGAAAAGGAATGCCTTGCATTAGAGTTCGTGTGTGAAGAGTTCAACCACTATGATCAAATGTGGGAAACCATCTGCATAGAACATGCATATAAACCACTAGAGAGCATTTTTAAAAAGCTAGTGATCTCAAACATCTCTAGCGCATGCTTTCAAACAGCAATGCTACAACTTAGATGTACGATACAAGACAGGGACTGGGATGGACACAGCTGACTTCTTACCCACAGCAGCCTGGCTGCAGGAAAATATTGCAACTGAACAAGAATAAGAGACTCTTGCCCTGATAGAAAAGATCAACCAAGCCAGTTATGTGCCAGTTTCAAGGCAGAGTCTAGAACAGTGGTCCCCAAACTTTTTACCTCGTGCCCCCACTTACCCCTGTCCATGCCACCCCCTCCCGGAGCCGGGGCCGGGAGTGGGGCCGCAGTTCCTGGAGGGGTGGGGCGCAGACAGAGGAAAGGGGGCCGAGACTGGAGCCACAGCTGGGGTTGGGCACAGAGTCCCAGGCGTGAGGCCGGCAGCCAGGACCCCGGCGCAGGGCCAGAAGTGGAGCTACAGGTGCGGGGCCAGTAGCCGGAACCCTGGGCTTGGGGCCGGGAGCGGAGCCCTGGATGTGGGACTGGCAGCCAAGCCCCTGAGCATGGGGCTGGGAGCGGAGCCCCAGTCATGGGCCAGGAGAGGAATTCCAGGTGAGGGGCCTGGAGCCAGGAACCCACGTGCGGGGCCAGGAGTGGAGCCCTGGGCGCGGTGCTGGCAGACGGGCCCAAGAGCAGAGCTGGGTGGCTCCCTCCCCATCCCTTGTCGGGGCTGGGCCCGGCCTCAGCTGTGCCCCCCGCAGGGCTGGCTTTAGCAAGTGCGGGCCGATTCCTGGGGCTTGTACTCACCGGGCGGCGCTCCCGGCACTTCGGATTGCCGGGCTCTGGCCGGGGGAGGGGTCTGCGGGGCTTGCGGCGCTCCGGCCGGGGTAGCGGGGTTGCTGAGCTCCGTTCGGGGTAGCGGCCGGGGTAGCGAGGTTGCTGGGCTCCGGCCGGGCTAGTGGGGCCATGGGGCTGCGGGGATTGCCGCGCTCCGGCCGGGGAAGCGGGTGGCCGCTACTGTACCCCAGCCAGAGCCCCGCAACCCGTTTTCCCAGCGGAGCGCGGCAAGCCCCGCGGCCCCGCTCCCCCAGCCGGAGCGCCGGCCCGAGTGCACAAGTCCCGCGGCCCCATTCCCTGGCCGGAGCGCCAGCCCGAGCGCTCAAGTCCCGCGGCCCCGCTCCCCCAGCCGGAGCGCCAGCCCGAGCGCGCAAGTCCCGCGGCCCCGCTACCCCGGCCGGAGCCCAGCAACCCCGTGACCCGCTTCCCCAGCGGAGCGCGACAAGCCCCGCGGCCCTGCTCCCTGGCCGAAGCGCCGGCCCCAGCGTGGCAAGCCCTGAAGCCCCGCTACCCCCGGCCGGAGTGCGGCAAGCCCTGCGGCCCCGTTACTCCAGCCGGAGCCCAGCAACCCCGCAACCCGTTTTCCCAGCGGCCAGGGGAGCGGGGTTGCTCGGCTGGGGAAGCAGGTCGCGGGGTTGTTGGGCTCCGGCCGGGGTTGCGGGTCCACGGGACTTACAGCGCTCGGGCCAGCGCTCCGGCCGGGGTAGCGGGGCCGGGGGGCTTGCTGCACTCCGGCCGGGGTAGCGGGGCCGGGCGGCTTGCCGCACTCCGGCCGGGGTAGCGGGGCCGGGCGGTTGCAGGGCTCCGACCGGGGTAGCGGGGCGCCAGGGCCGCAGGGTTGCAGGGCTCTGGCCGGGGTAGCGGGGCCGCGGGACTTGCAGCGCTCGGGCCGGCGCTCCGGTCGGGGTAGCGGGGCCGCGGGGATTGCCACGCTCCACTGGGGAAGCGGGTTGCGGGGTTTGCTGGGCTCCAGCCAGGGGAGCGGGGCCGCGGGACTTGCCGTGCTCTGGCCCCGGGAGCGGGGCCGCGGGCTTGCCGCGCTCTGGCTGGGCGCGGGGCCGATTTGGGGGAATCAGCCTAAAGCCAGCCCTGCCCCCCCGAACGCTCCTTGGTGCCCCGCTAGGGGGATGCCCCATAGAATGGGGACCTCTGGTCTAGAAAGAATCTGAGAAGGAAACAAGAGAAAGATTTTCAAGCGCTCACGTCCTTCATTTCTGTCAGGATGGCTTGACAGCAGGGGAGAGGTCCCACCTGCCTTTCAAGAATAGTGGAACTATTGAGACTAGCTGAACATACAGGATAGCATCATATGTACAGACGGCCGAATCAGAATAGCCAGATCACTGAGGACTGAAACTCTTTCAGGAACACATCGGAGCTATTCCAGAAGAGAAGCCTGTCTCCGGTAGCCAGAAATGCTGTAGACTGGGCAGATGTACCAAGGATCTCTGAGACCTGGTGAGCAGCTGGGATACACCTGGGGAAGACCATGCAGCAGAGAGGCAGTGAAAATCCACAGCCTCCCCAACGTATCTTGGAACAACGTAGGAACGGACCTTTTCACCACAAATGACCTCATTGCTGTAGACCACTATTCAGACTCCTGGGAAGTAGAAAAACTGTCAGACACTCCCGCAGCGACCATGACAGCCTGAGCAAGGTGTGGTATCCCAAACGGTGTCGTTTCAGACAACGGGACTCCAGTTCACTTGCAATGAGCAGTTTACCTGGGACTGGAAACTCAGTCAAATCACATCACCACTTTACCACAACCAGTCAAAGGCAATGCGGAATTTGGCAGTTAAAATTGTTTAGATTCTATTAAAGAAAACTGAAAAAAGCAGAGAAAATATATGGCAAGCCATTCCTCAGTGGAGAAATATGCCCACAGAAGGCCTTACTAGCTGCCTGGTGCAACACTTGCTATCAAGCTGAACACGTACCTTAGTGCCTATAACGCTAGCATTATTGCAGCCAGCAGAGGTGAACGGAGTGACAGACAAAAAGGAAGAGAGATGTGAAAAAGCCAAAGCCTGCTGTGACTGACAAGCTAAAGACATCCCATAACTACCACCAGGAGACCCTGTTGAGATCAAACTACTTCCTCAGGACAAATCCTGCACTTGGAAGCATGCTACACGTGTCGAACAGTTACATAATAAAGCAGCGGATGAGCAGCTATTTCACCGAAACGTTAAATAGTTTCCTACTAGGTATCCAAGACAAGAATGTGGACGTGAATGAAATACGCACTATGCTGAGACTCGATCAGCAGGACAGGGAAGGAACACAGATGGATGAGTGACTGACAGATATCAGAACAGACTCTCAAAATACAACCGAACCAGCACATATGCCAATATCAAACCGTGCTCAAGGTATACACCCAACAATACTAAGGCGTGAAAGAACAACCTTCCCAAACCCAGGGGAAAATACCTTAGTTGCCAAGCAAGTTAAGAGTTAGTTTATGTAAAAACAAACAACAAGCTGACATTAGATCTATGATAATACATACCTTATGGGCATATGATATAATGTTAAGCATGTAGCAGCTTATGGAAATCATGGTTAATTTTGCTATCTCAAATAAATGTGACCAATGGGATGTTACTATCAATAGCTTCCCAATAGGGGGTGCTAGCATGATTATATCTAGGAATGGAGAGAACTGGACTTTCAAGTCGTGCTTGACGAGAGAGAACAGTACATGGGAAGGAAAGAAGGAAGCTTGAATGTTGCACTGTCTGCAGGGCCGTCCTTAGGATTTATGGGGCCCTACGCAGTATTATTAAACTGGTGCCCCTATGCCCGACGGCAGCCAGGGCTCGCAGCCTGGGGTGAGGAGGGACGTGGCAGCAAAGGATACTGAGCTGCCTGGCCCACCTCATGGCGGCAGAGAGTCACAGTTCCCTGCAGAGACCCCTGTACCCTCTCCCTCATGCAGAATGTGCGGCGCTGGGACATTCGGCTCTGTGAATACAGCCCCGGCCTAAGGACACTGCAGCGCGCGCTGGGTGTGCAGGAGCTGACCCGCTCTTACCTGCTGTCATGGGCGCTGGGTAAAGCTGCCGCTTGAGGAGGCTCGCTCCCTAGCCCACGTCTTCTGCGTGTGGCCCCACCCATACTTCACCCCTGCTCTGGCCCAGGCCCCGCCCCCACTCCCCCCAGGCCCCGCCCCCACTCCCCCCAGGCCCCACCCTCTTCCCACTGTCTCCCTCCTCTCTTCCCTCCCCTTCCCTGCTAACCCCCTTCCAGCCAAATCCCTGAACCCAAATGAAGCAAATGACATTTGAAAAAAAAAAAAAAATGGAGCATGTTTTCCACCGCATGCCAGATGGTGAAGACTGGACATGCAGAAGGTACCTAATTAAAAGCACTAAACTTGGGAATAAAAAATGTCAGTCACAGGTTTTTTGATATACCCTGAAGTTTGTCAAAGATTTCTTTGCAAAAACTTTGTAGTAAGGGCAAGTCAGCTGTCCTGCTGAATACAACATTAAATATTACGGAAAACATGATGCAGCTCTTCTGTTTTACATTTTCTTAATCAGTATTTCTAAGCCTTCATAAAGTAAGCGTTCCAGATCACTACATATTTAACTCACTGAAACAAAGACATTATTTTAAATTAATCAGTCACAGAGGTTTAGTGTGTTCATAACAATGTTCATTGCTTTCAGAAAAAGGGAACACTAATTTACTTTGTGTGATCTCCATAACAATAGTCATGTTTATGAAATTTCACCAACTTTAAAAAAATATGTTTCCAAAGATTTTAGGCATAACAAAGGATTTTATATTTTTCTAAGGTACAGATTTTGCTGGAGGGTTCTCTTAAAACTAATTAATCGAATAGTCAGAAGTAAAGAAAGGGAAACTCGTTTGTCCAGCTATCTGGAAGGAAAGGGGCTCTCTTCAACAGTGGGGTGAAGGGAGAGAGGGAAGGACAGAAAGGACAGGAAGACTTTGGAAGCACATATTTTGTACTATAGCAATTAAAATTAAAATGTGTATTTTAGAGAAGGGTGGTCTTTTGAAGGATTTATGTAAAAGATATGTCTGAAGATCCAAGCATTTAAGGCTAAAGATGAATACTCAAATTGTGCATTTAAAAATCTATGCAAGGATTTTTTTAAAGATGTGATTTTATAATCTTCACCAACTCACTAATGAAATATTTTTAAAGAAAAATTTAAACTAAGGTCCTGTAGACTGACATGTTCTGACTAAATATTACAGTAATGCACAACTGTTTTTGTCAGTAAATTCAGAAACTGACAGTATATACCTGGGGGTTGGCAAATGCCTGTTAAATGGCTTCAGTACCACTCGAATGGCTCTTTAACAGTTTCAATGTTGTGCTAATAGGTCTGGCAGGCTGGAGGCTTCTTCACTTTTAAGTACTAGATCCCCTCAGGAGGAAGACTCACCAGGCTGCAGCAGCCAGCTGTGGTGGGAGCCTGCAGGAAGGGTCAGAACAGGGATAGGAAAAGGTGGAAGGGTGGACACTAAGGCCTGGTCCACACTAACCCCCCACTTCGAACTAAGATACGCAACTTCAGCTATGTGAATAACGTAGCTGAAGTCGAAGTACCTTAGTTCGAACTTACCGCGGGTCCAGACGCGGCAGGCAGGCTCCCCCGTCGACTCCGCATACTCCTCTCGCGGAGCAGGAGTACCGGCGTCGACGGCAAGCACTTCCGGGATCGATCCGGGATCAATTTATCGCGTCTAGACAAGATGCGATAAATCGATCCCAGAAGATCGATTGCTTACCGCCGGACCCGGAGGTAAGTATAGACGTACCCTAAGGCCTGGTCCACACTAACCCCCCACTTCGAACTAAGGTACGCAAATTCAGCTACGTTAATAACGTAGCTGAATTCGAAGTACCTTAGTTCGAACTTACCGCGGGTCCAGACGCGGCAGGCAGGCTCCCCCGTCGATGCCGCGTACTCCTCTCGCCGAGCTGGAGTATCGGCGTCGACGGCGAGCACTTCCAGGATCGATCCCAGAAGATCGATTGCTTACGGCCGGACCAGGAAGTAAGTGTAGACCTGCCCTAAGACCCAGGGTTGCCCCAAATTTTCGGGTGCTCTACATAGCCGTGTATGCTGCATATGCCTAAGGACGGCCCTGACTGTCTTGGTCCTCTCTCTTTGTATGCTTGAAGAGGGAGTAACCTGCCAGTCCCACCCACAGGTTTCAGAAGCCATCGCTCCGCAGAGGCCCGGGTAGCTCCGAGTCACTGATCAGGATATTGGGCTCTGTTGAGAGGAAGGTGGTGGACTCGTGATTCCCCTCACACATGGTGTATTCCTCCAAGTGCTGCTGTCTGATGTGCTTTAGGATCTCCTTTGACAGGAAATGGCTGTCGCTGTCTCCTGACTCTGGAAAATAAAACAGAAAACAAACCCCACCGGCTTCAATGGGCTGGAATCCAAGGCAAGCTGAGTCTCCAGCAAGCAGAGTCTCCAAACCCTTCAGCAAGAAGAGGTACCATTGCTGCCCATGCATCTTACACCTACTCAGTGGGGCACTCTAGTGGCAGCCAGGCCACAGCTAGAGGTCCAGGAGCTTCGTACAATTTTTTTTTTTAAATAATGGAGATACCCCATCTCCTAGAACTGGAAGGGACCTTGAAAGGTCATCGAGTCCAGCCCGCTGCCTTCACTAGCAGGACCAAGTACTGATTTTTGCCCCAGATCCTTAAGTGGCCCCCTCAAGGATTGAACTCACAACCCTGGGTTTAGCAGGCCAATGCTCAAACCACTGAGCTATCCCTCCCCCCCAATATGAGCTAACCTAAAATTCACAGGTTCAAGCCTTGCAGCTACCAATGCAGCTAGGTGTCTGGCATTGGACTTGCTGATTGTTGGAAGAAAGGGTGAAATGTAAAGCTGCTGGATGCTCTTCCATCCAAACATTTTGGGGGGAGGGGAAAGAAAACGCCTTTTGACCAAAATGAAAAATTTCTCTCTCCCATGCTCCAAAAGGTGGAAACATTTCATTTATCAATGAATTTCAAAAAGAATTTTTTGAATTTTGTTGAGAATTTTCATTTTGGTAGGAACCCCTGCCCCCTCCCCCAGTTTTACATTTTTTCCCCAGTGGAAAACGGGGGAATACACACAAAAAAGCGAGAGAAAGTAGGGGGAAAAAAACCCATTCTCACACTTCTTAAACTTTTCCCACCCTTTCTCCAGTGGAGAAAAGTGAAAGAGTGAGAGTGAGTGGGTGTGTTTTCCCCCCCACCAAAACAAAACTAAAAAAAAACGGAAAATTTTCACTCAAAATTTGAGCAAAATGAGAAATGTTCCTCTCCAAGTGTTTTTTCAGGAAGCCCTGCTGGGGTTTTGTCATCCAGTTCCAGCAAACTCAGGAGAAACAGGCAGAGGGCAAAACTGGCTAAATGGGGCTTTCCTACCCCACAGCATCAGAGTCATCTCTGAGGGATAGTGGCTGTGTTTTGGGATCCCCCTGTCTTAGAGCCGGGGGGGGGGGGGGAAATCGGGGACCCCATTAATCAGGAGGCCTTGAACATGAAAGGTCCACAGTGCACTGCAGAAACCTCCCCATGGCCCAAGGGGCTGTGGTGTGAGAGGACCCAGGAGCCCATGTGCATTAAAGGGCCCACGTGACCTATGATGGGGACCCTGAGCCACTCTTACCCAGCACAGTGACACCAGAGAGCACCAATGAGATGATGGTATAATCCTGATACTAACTGCCATGCTGGGCGTGCGCCGGAGGCCGCAGTGAGCTCCTGTGCCTGAGGATCAGGGCATGGAGAAAACCCCAGCACTTCTCCCCTTGTGCAGTCCCCCAACTCCTCACCCTCATACACAATGAGCCGGTAGCAGCCCGCGCATTCCTTGGAGCGCTGTAAGATCTCCCCCAAGGTCCTACAGAAGAGCTGGGCTTGCTCCAGGCGATCCTCCCGGCCAAAGGCGGCGCTTTCATCCTGGGACATAGCGTAGAGGGACTGCAGCGGGGGGGCGTACTCCACAATGCAGTAATTCAGCTAGAGGGACGGGAGAGGGAGAAACCTGGGCATTACCCCAGCAGTCCTGAGACCACGGCTAAAGCATCCCTCCCCAGGCGGCTGGCCCCCGGGAATCCCAGCGCTGCTGGCTGAACCCTTTGGTGCCCTCTCCTATGCACAACACAGCAGCTGCCAGAGCTCTGCCAAGCAGGGTCAGACCTAGGCTTTTGAGGGCCTTGTGTGCCCATGCAAGGACCACCCCAGCTCCCTCCCCACTGGACCCTGGCCCTGCTGCCTCTGGGCAGCCAAGAGACTCCCCACAGCTGCTTTTTCTGCCTGCTCATGAGCATGGGGGTGGGTCTGCCTCTACGCTGGGCAACCGGACTGGTGCAGTCAGCACTCTGCTGTCCAAGCGGGCAGGGGGACAAGGCACTTCAGTGTCTGCCACGGCCTGATAGTGCCAGAGACAAATGGGAACAGGGAGAGGGAATCAGGGACGGTGATCAAGCTGGCAGTGTGTATATTGGGGGATGGAGGGAGGCTGGAACAGGAAGGCCTTATCCTACTGCATAGGGGTATATACCCAAGGCTGTTTTTGCTGCCAATACAACAGGGTCAGTGCTGCTCCTGGGTGTAGCTGGATTTAGTGCAGACAGGAGCTTTGCTGTGTAGAGGGTTTGCATACAGCTAAGTAAACTGGGATTTTCCTGCAGAGGTTTATGGCTGCAAGGAAAGGCCTTGTGTGAATCCCAGGGCTGTGCAAAGGCATGTGCTTCTCTTCATCCCAACTGCTGGATGCTGTTCTGAACTGGCCCTTTGGAGGCTCTACAGCCCTATCTTGGAGCCCCACCTTTACACTATTCATGTCTCCTGGCTAGAGATGGGCCCAAGCCAAAATCCAGCACCTGAATTTCTCAACCCTTGGGGGAATTTGGATCCACAGCTAAACTTTGTGTCCCAGGCCCGTCTCTGCACACATCCATCCTTCCTGTGGCCCTTCAGCTAGAGAAGCGTGATGATAAATGTACCTTTTTGTCTTCACCCAAAATTGTATAGATGCTTTGTTTGTAGCTTCTCCATTTAGTGCCAGCACGGTCCAGCTGCAGCGCCGGGAGATCCTTCCAGTACTGGATGTGGCTGTCAGCCTTCTGCAGGTCATCGTATATCTCACAGCTCACTGGGAGAAGGATGTGCAATTTCCAGGTCTCCTTGCACTTCAGCAAATTGTTATTGGCTCTGTTGAACTCACTGATCAAGTCTTTAAGGCCTTAGAGGAAGAGAACATGGAGCAGAGACAAATGAAGTGAGGGTAGCAGCTTTCTGACTGGCTAATTGGCTCCCCGTTAACGTGTACAAAGGAGGAGTTTTATTACAAAGGATTTTGTATTCCCATACAAACAGGGAAACAACTACTTACGTGGCAGAATTAACTTTAAATACCCCACATAGTAAGACCAGGCTAGTCCATGTGCTACGTTGCGGTTGTTCTTTTCACAGATTTCAGACATTTCTACTGCAGAGGGACTCTACAGATTGAAGGAAAAAATGTCATAACTAAACCATCTCACAAGCTAAGCGGGATTTCCTCCCACACCCACTGGTGACTGTGTCTCCTGCTGTCTCTCTGAATACACCTGAAAGCCAAGCAGCCATGCTTTCCCTTGCATGAGCCATACACTGCAGGTCTAGAGCTCCTCAAAGAGCTTTATAAACCCAACCCTACTCAACTCCCGCAGCAGCCCCACAAGGCAGGACAATCATCATCTTCCCTTAACAGATGAGGAAAGGGTGGTCCACCAGGGTTAAGTGTCTTACCACAAATCAAAGAGTAGGCCCGATTCTGATCACACACACATGTGTAACTTCCAGGTCTGCTATATACCACTATGAGGTCTAAGGCTTCAGTGGCACAGTTGGGAATACAGCCCAGAAATCCAGCCTGCAAATGCCACCTAAGGGTCTGATAATTTTAGTGTGGACCAGTGGCTGGAAGCCCATGCTGTCACACAGGTGTGGCAGCTGAGCCACGTGATCTATCATCTGCACAGTCTACCTCTACAACCCATGAAGTTACTGCATGCAAATTAGCTGTAGAATAAGGGTGGTGATTGGCTGAGTTACCTCTGATATCACCATGGCCTAGGACTCTTGGCATGGCATAAATACATGTCTTGCTGTTGCAGGGGTGAAGTCTGAGAAGTCAAAATGGCCTAGAATTTAAAACTTGGATGGTAATAGATGGTGAATCCCAGTGGCGATTGAACCTGGTGATATTCTAAACAAAAGAACTCTCACCCATGTTTGTAGCTGTGTCCATCACTTCACCCTGACTCAACAGAGAGTCTAAATTTCAGCGTGACACAGAGACTGGTGATAATCCCAGAATTTTATTATATAGATTAGGTGTTCAAACCCCTTGGGCATCCTAGATCCTCCTTTCACACCAAAATCCTCTCAGTTCAAAATTTCTGTAAGGGTCTCTATTTCTCACCATGGGCCAAACTCTGCTCTCAGTTCTAGTGGTGTCGTAGATTCCAAGGCCAGAAGGGACCATTGTGATCACTAATCTGACCTCCTGTATTGCACAGGCCAAAGAACTTCCCCAAAATAATTCCTAGAGCAGATCTTTTAGAAAGACACCCAATCTTGGTTTACAAATTGCCAGTGATGGAGAATCCACCATGATCTTTGGTAAATTGTTCCAATGGTTAATTACTCTCACCATTATAAATGAACGCTTTATTTCCAGTCTGAATTTGTCTAGCTTCAACCTCCAGCTATTGAATCTTCAATCTAGCAGCGAAAACTATAAGAAGAACCCATTATTAAATATTTGTTCCCCATGTAGATACTTATAGAGTGTAAACAACTCACCACTTAATCTTCTCTCTGCTAAAATAACTAGACTGAGCTTTCTGGAGTCTATCATTGTAAGGCATGTTTTCTAATCCTTGAATCTGGAATGTCAATTCAGAGGAACCCTAATGAAGTCATTAGAAATATCCTGGTTTTACACTGGTGTTATCGAGAGCAGAGGGCAGCTTTGTAAGCCTGCAGCACTCCCATTACTTAACCCTTTGGAGACAGCAGCTAAATATACTTCTCCTCCCAAGCATTCACTTGAGTGCCAGGTTTAAAAATGCCAATGTTCTAATGCCAGTAGGAGTTCTGCGGGTGCTGGGGATGGTACTGGAACCCTGGGGTGGTAGTGCTCATTAAAAGCTAGTTGAATTGAGTAGTTCGCTAGCTTCCCTGCCGAGATGGATGGTGGCATCAGGACGATGATATCAAATATTAATGGGGTTGCACTAATGAAAAGAATTTTGTTGCATCGTGGCTTCTAAAACAATTCAGTTGGAAGAAGAGCAGCATGTGCAGACAAGGCAGGGTTCATCAGCAAACATGGCGAGGTTCCATCTTAGAACCATGGAAATGCAGGGCTGGAAGGGACCTTGAGAGGGCATCAAGTCCAGCCCCCTGTGCTGAGGCAGGACCAAATAAACCTAGACCATCCCTGACAGGTGTTTGTCCAATTTGTTCTTAACAACCTCCAGTGATGGGCATTCCACAACCTTCCTTGAAAGCCTGTTCCAGGGCTTAACTACCTTTAGAGTCAGAAAGCTTTTCCTAATATCTAACCTGAATCTCCCTTGCAACAGATTAAACCTCCCAAGGGATCAGAGATGGGCCTGACCTAGCAGCTCAGCTCTCCACCCTTTTTGTGATGCAGGATCGTTCCCTGCAGCATAATCCTCAGTGCTTGCCCCAGTCCAGATTAAAGGACCAAGGAACGTCTTCCATAGATATCTCATCCTGAAGAAGCATCTCCTATTATTACTAGTGGGAATGCTTACTAGTGCTAGTGATTTTTACAGCCCAGACAGGATGCACAGCCCCAGCACAGCCCCCTGCCACGTGAGCTATCTTCATTCTCAGTTTTCCTTTGCTCAGCTTCATCCCACTTCTCCTAGTTCTTCCTCTAAGGCGACGAATGAAGCTAGACTGAGATGAACTGTGCTCCAATCCACTTCAGAGCGGGGGTCCCAATGAGTTCACAACATTTATTGAGAAACTGATTAGGTTCAGTTGTTGCAATTCCTATGTGCAGCTGCAATGAGACATCTCGGGATGGGTCACCACTTGTGGGGAATTCGGGACCTTAAAGCATGAGTCCATGATGTGAACTAGAGAACCCAGGCTCCTTAGCCAAAGGGTGTAGCTAGAGGACTCAAAATGTTATACGTGGCCTGTCCACTAGTGGAGGGCAGAGCGCCACATAGCCTGGGTTACGCAGGCCTGGCCTATGCCTGCCAGGATTGCTGGGGATTCTCTGGGGAGCAGAGGGGCGCATTGCCAGGCTGCTGGGGACTGGGGTGTCCTGCCCTTACCTGAAGCCCAAAGGCGAAGCTGAGGAGCTGGCAGAGGCAGACGAGGATGAGGTTGAGGAAGAGCTGCAGCCCAGTCTCGCCGAACAGGGCCATGTAGGCGCAGACGCTGACCAGCAGCAGGAGCGCGTGGCAGCGCAGACTCGGGCTCAGGCAGGCAACCACCACCCTCCACCAGCTACTGCGGTGTCTGAGGAAAAGGGAAACAAGGAGACAGGGCTGTCAATCTGTGCCCTGCAGATCGGCGTGCAGAGGGGTCTCCAGGCCCAGCACACCCCTGCCCTGAGAAGGAGAGACCCCCACTGCATTGATAAGAACGGCCATACTGGGTCAGACCAAAGGTCCATCTAGCCCAGTATCCTGTCTTCCGACAGTGACAAATGCCAGGTGCTTCAGAGGGAATGAACAGAAATGGTAATCATCAAGTGATCTATCCCCTGTCACCCATTCCCAGCTTCTGGCAAACAGAGGCTAGGGACACCATCCCTGCCCATCCTGGCTAATAGCCATTGATGGACCTATCCTCCATGAACTTCTCTCTCTTTTTTTTTAACCCTGTTATAGTCTTGGCCTTCACAACATCCTCTGGCAACGAGTTCCACAGGTTGACTGTGCATTGTGTGAAAAAATGCTTCCTTTTGTTTGTTTTAAATCTGCTGCCTATTAATTTCATTTGGTGACCCCTAGTTCTTGTGTTCTGAGAAGGAATAAATAACACTTCCTTATTTACTTTCTCCACACCAGTCATGATTTTATAGACCTCTATCATATCCCCCTTAGTCGTCTCTTTTACAAGCTGAAAAGTCCCAATCTTATTAATCACTCCTCCTACGGAAGCCGTTCCATACCCCTAATCATTTTTGTTACTCTTTTCTGAACCTTTTCAAATTCCAAATATATCTTTTTTGAGACGGGATGACCACATCTGCATGCAGTATACAAGATGTGGGCGTACCATGGATTTATATAGAGACAATATGATATTTTCTGTCATATTATCTATTCCTTTCTTAATGATTCCTATCATTCTGTTTGCTTTTTTGACTGCCACTGCACATTGAGTGGACCAAGGATGATCATCCACAATGATTCCAAGATCTCTTTCTTGAGTGGTAACAGCTAATTTAGATCCCATCATATTGTATGTATAGTTGGGAACATATTTTCCAACGTGCATTACTTTGCATTTATCAACACTGAATTTCATCTGCCATTTTGTTGCCCAGTCATCCAGTTTTGTGAGATCCTTTTGTAGCTCTTCGCAGTCTGCCTGAGACTTAATTATCTTGAGTAATTTTGTATCATCTGCAAATTTTGCCACCTCACGGTTTACCCCTTGTTCCAGATCATTTATGAATATGTTGAATAGGATGGGCCCAGTATAGACCACTGGGGGACATCACTATTTACCTCTCTCCATTCTCTTCCCTTCCCAGCCCAGGGGGTCCCTATAAAAGACTGTCCACATGGGTGGGGACTCAGCCAGCAGGGAGCAGGTGGGCACACGCTGGGGAAGTAACAGCTACGGCAGTGCCCGCCGCCTCTCCAACCAGCACTGTAGAGCTTACTGGGGAATGCAATCCAGCCCCAGTGTGGAGTGCCGTTGCTGGGGAGCCTTCTGCACTGGAGGCCCTGGGTTTTACCTCAGCCAGGGCAGGCCCAGGCAGCCTGGCTTCACTGGGGTGACATGGCACCCAGGGACATCTGAGATCTGGTGGGTTTGGACGTGAACCTGCACCAGAGACGAAGCAAACCCTGACCCCACATAGGACAACATGAGAGAACCCCCTCAGATGATGTCCTCCCACGTAGATTCCATGGGGTTTAATAGGTGTGTAGGACATAGGCATGGGACAGCCCTAAGTTGTGACTTAATAGTCATGCATCTTCCTGCCTGGGCATTATGGGTAATGGGCAATCTGCAGAGTTGCTCCCAATAGTAAAGGCACAAGAGACTAGAGAGATGGAGAGAGAAGAGGGAGGGATTGAGTAGAGAAACCTGAGGGACATCAACAGACAGGAGAGTGGGGCAGATGGGAAACCACCACAGAGACCAGATTGCAAAGCCTATGCTTCTTTGGATTCCTTTACAGCTCCTGTATAGCTAGTAGGAACCATGCACCTATGTTCGCCCACCTCCCTCACAGGGATTAGTTCTCTTACTTTCTTTCCTGGCCCATTTACACGTGCCAGCCTGAGAGTGCCTCTCAAGAGCAGAGAGCTGTAAATTCAGTTACCTGGATTGCACATGCCAAATCTCTTCCACGAAGTTGCAAACCCCTCTGAGCAGAGCTCCGATCTGCAGGGCCGTGAAGTAGAAGGTGATGTTCTCTGCGGCATGGTTCCAGGACTGCTCCATGTGATACAGGGCAAAGACGCAGAGAACAATGAAGCCCCAGGTTGCGTAGTGAGCCCTTCCCCCCCGAGGTTTGGGGATGATAGGGGAAGTTTGGACGCTGGGTCTTTCCTTTTCATGAGACATCTGCAGCAAACAGACACACCCAGACATCTTAAACACTGATAAAAACAACAGCCCAGAGGACAGTCCCAGACATTGTTAAAAAGCAGCTAGGGATGAGGCAAAGGGACAGGCACAATAAGATCTTGGATTTCTAGAGTGTTGTGAAGAATCCCAAAGCACTTCATAAACTGACACAATTTATGCATTGACCACTGACATGAAGCCATCTCTGGGGTGGTTTAGCCCTGCATGTTGCAGGGCACTGCTCCGAAATGGCTCTTTCCAAGGGACCGTGGCATGGGGGCATGTAAGCAGGCTGGTGAAGCAACAGGGGCATGGGCAATCAGGCTGAACACAGAGCAGATCCAATGGCCCCAAATCCTGGGGCGGGGGGAGAAGGTGCAGCAAGAGGTGACTGCTAACCCAGCCTAGCCTGGATGAGCAGGTGCCCTTCATCCCAACTGTGTCCTACCCAGACTACTTGTCGATCCCCTGTGCAAATCCCTCTCATGCAGACTTCCCACAAAGGGCTGGAATTTGGCCTATGTGCACTGATTCGGTGGGGTGGTTAGTCAGTCATCTTCCCCACAAGGGCTCAAAAATGGCCCTTAAAATGCAAGCAGTGACCTTTGAAAATCTAACCTCAAAGCTTTCTGAGGGTCCCTGAGGAGCTCTTTAAGGCCAAGTGACCCTCTGTTACCGTGGTGAGAGAGGATCAGACTGTAGGGAGCTTGTTATGGCTTTAGAGAATTCTAAAATAAATACAGAGGAATAAATTAATGAGAACCTCCATCCTCCTCCTCAAACACCAGTAGGCAGCAAGCAGCTGCCACAGAATTTTGCAGTGTTCGACTCAATACTGTTCCCAGGCAAGCAGCACTGAGGGGGCTAGACCAACATCTTGAACCTTGGATTCCTTTCCGATCTGCATGAACTCACTCAGGATCCCATGGGGGAAGTAGCAGCCTCGTTTGATCCCCTCTGAGCTAGGGGTCTCTGAAAAGATCTATTGCATTAATTTAGATGGTCTATATGGGCCAAAGGTGTTAATATCACCCGGTCACTGTTTAACATTAAACAGTGTTAAGCAAGGTTTGGTATACAGAGACATTACTTTGCTTAGTATCATAGCAAACACCATTCAAGAGCTTGCTAACCTTTTATTAAAAATATAGAAAAGAAGGAAAAAACAGTTAAAGCATTTTAAATATAGAGTAGTAAGTAAAACTTATTTCAGCAACTGTTTTCTTTTTTCTTGTCTGGAGAGAGATTTCAGAAGGAAGAGAAAAAGTTAGTTGAGATGGGTTGGAGCCGTCATTGTTGCTGTTCCTGTTATAGTCGAGTCCTGTTTCCTAGAAGACAAAACACGACAAAGACACACAAAGGGGACAGAAAAGAACAGCAAAGGTCGAAAATGCAGCTTCTGGCTCTTTGGGGTTGATATTTTTTTACAAAAATTACAAAAAAAAGTTTGGTGTTGCAATAGCTTTTGGTGGTTTGAGATTTAATGTATAGTTAATGCTGTAGCAGCTTTTAATTAAGTTGGCATTTCGTTAACAAGAAGGGGGTCATTTAAGATGTCATTTTAGTAAAAGATTGCTTTAGCAATCTAACAATTTAAAACATTATTTCCCTACTTTTCCTTTTTAAAAATACTTTTACATTAAACCTTTAAAGTTTTTACTGTTTATAAAAACTACAAACCCTAAAATAAAGGGGGGGGGGGAAGAAAACAAAACAAAGCATTTGTTAAAAAAAAGTAAAAGAATTTATAACTTTAAAAAAAAAACCTTTTAAAAAACAAAAGCATTAATGGTTTGCTTTGCAAATTAGAAAAACACATGTAAAATTTTAAAACAAATTTTTGTTTTAAATCAGCTTTAAAAACCAATTGCTTATTTGCTAAGCTATTAGCTACTGGGTATGTATTAACCCTTTAGGCCCCATCTTGGGTGCCAAAACTGTTGCACTAATTTAGATGGACTGTATAGGCCAAAGGAGTGAATGTAACACTGTCACTGTTTAACGTTAAACAAGGTTTTGGGTTGGGTATACAGAGACTTTAGCTTGTTTAGTGCCATGGCAAACAGACCATTAAAAATCATTTTAACCTTCTATTAAAAATACAGAAAAGAAGGAAAAACAGCTAATACTTTACATTTCAAATGCTTTAAGAGAGACTTATTTTAACTCCTTTTTTTTTTTTTTTTTTTTTTTTTGTATTTTAGCTGGAGAGAGGTTTTTAGATGGAAAACCCCCCCATGTTTGACAGTCTTTTAGATGGTGTTAAATATGATAATAACTGGTTTTTTGGGGGTGGGAGGGTGAGAAAAGAAGTTAGTAGAAATGGGCTCGAGCTGTCATTGCAATAGCTGTTAAAGTGCAATCCCATTTCCTAGAAGACAAGACAAAGATACACGAAGGGGACAGAACAGAGCAGCAAAGATCAAAAATGCCACTTCTGTCTCTGGGGTTGATTTTTACTTGCAACTTTACTGCTGGAGAAACACAGGCAGTTTTATTAGCTACTTTGGGACTCAGCAAACTTGTACCAGCGTTGGGCTGTTTAGGGCATTGCATTTGGCTGCCTTGGTTTGATCACAGGGTACAGCTGTGTTGCAAAATGTACACTTTTGGCTATCTAAGCCACACTCTGGTTAGACAGAAAGAAAGGTGGGGAAGGAAAAGGACACATTGGAGGGGAGGGGCAGGGGAAAAGCCTCACAATGTCATTTGGCTTGGTTTCTTTGGCTTGGTCAGGAAATTTTTTAAGCTTAGGATGACAAGGACCTGGGGTCCCAGGACATGGCAGGGGTGACAGTCATGAAGGTGAAGCTCATGTAACACTGACAGATCCCGGTCGTCAGCAGCTCTTTCTCTCTGCCACTAGATGGGACAGAACACCACACTCCGGAGGTGTGTGGGTTACACTCCTCCAGCAGTCAGTTTTTCTTTTTCTTTAAGTTTTTCTTTAAGAACCCAAAATGCGAGTGATAGGTGGAATAGCTCCTCCCGCAGAAGCGGCGGAAGGTCCCTAACAGTGGGGGAAGGCCCCACCCCATTCCTTCCACCCAAGACCCCGCCACGCTTGCTCTTCTCCACACACACACACACCCCCATCGCTTGTCCTTATGGCTGGGAAAAAGTGGGAGGGCCATGGCCTCCTGGCTCCCCCATTCCGGCACCCTTGCCCTCCCCTCATTATATTGTCCACCAATTACAGTAGCCCTAATTTCTGATTTTGGTTCACCGCTTGCTGGTTTTACACTTTTCTTGTTTAACAAACACAATTTTAAGTTATATTAGTGCTTGAGTTATATTAGTAGCCTTTTCATTTGGACTGATTTAGTTTTTGTGTGTTCCTTGTGCAACTTCTCCCATTTACACTTATCATTACAGGGTATTGTGACATATGAATTTACATATAGTTTTTACAGTTGAGCTCACAATTAAGTTAAATTTCTAGGCCCAATTATTACAACATAGTACCCTTTTTTAATTAATCAGTTCCCCATAGGATCAGACCTTTGTTTTGGTTCATAACACCACAATTATAAACAAAAACCTTATTTTAGTTTAAGCCCATAGAAAAACTACACCTCTACCCCGATATAATGCTGTCCTCGGGAGCCCCCCCCCCCCCCCCCCCGAGCACTGCTTTACCGCGTTATATCCGAATTTGTGTTATATCAGGTCGCATTATATCGGGGTAGAGGTGTATTTGGTTGTATTTTAAGGTTTGCAAATTTTTTATTTTAAAATTGGGATTTACAAATTGTATTTGATTAGATGTTACAAAAATATAGTTAAACTTTTTAGCTGTTAATAAAGCTAAAGTCTTATTTAACCCTTCTGCTGGGTGGAGTCGGCAGCATGAAGGGTTAAATATCAAGGGGTTCCTCTTAACACAACCTAGTAATCTGGGAAAATTTACCACCACCCCAGAGTGCCTTTAAGAGCCAATACTTCCCCTCTCACAAGCACTGAGTGTGTGTATAACAAAAGAGAACTTTCATTAAAAGGAAAAGGGAACCAAGCATTAGTTTGGGAAAACACAACCACCACATTCACCAGCACACAACCCTAAACGAACCCAACCTCACAGCGGATTAGGCAGTGTCCTCTGCCTCAGTTTCCCACCTTGTGGTGGGAAAGTCCTACAAACAAATGTCCCTTTAACACATCACCTCCTCCCCCCCGCCACTGCACCCTACTCACAGTTGGCCGTCCTTGGTTAGCAAAGACCCAGAGTTCAGAGGTGGGTTCACCTCTCACCCCAGAAAGGGGGGAGAGGCACCAAGCAATGTATGCAGTCACTGTGCGCCTCTGTAACTGGCTGTTTGCTGTTGCCTCTGCTGCCACTGCTTTACTCATACAATAAGCAGAACATTTCATTCCCCGGCTCTCAATACTGAAGTGATCTGTAACCCAGCACCAGCCAAAAGGGATCATTTTGGCAAAGCAGCTCCATCATCATGCTGCATGCGTAGGCAGAGTAGGCATGACTATGCAAACTCAGTCTATTCCTGAAGTGTCTTCCCCTAGCTCATCCCTAGATGTCAGGGAGAGCTCATTCACACCCTGCTTACACTTACAACTTATTTTATTTGTAGCTAAAACAAAGCCCTAGCTGTTGTTATATTTGTAAGATGTTTAATAACAAACCAGTTTTTGTTATTATTATTTTTTGTCTGTGCACTGAGAATGGGTAAAGATGGGAAAAGATTTTTCTTTTTTGCTGCTGATACATTTAAAGCTACACATTTATACAAATTGTGAAAACTTCATGCACTAGTGGTTAATTTGGAGAAAAAGCTTTAGTGCTGATGGTATTTTTACCCAAGTGTGTTGCTTTTAAAAAGGCAGCAGCAAAATGATGTTTTTTGGAATTATTTTTGTATTTGTGAGCTATTTGTAACACCTAAAGGCAGTCAAAATTTGAAGCAGGGCTGTTGATCACAATTAACTCAAGCGATTAACTCAAAACAAATTAACTCAATTAAAAATTAATCACAATTAATCACAGTTTTAATCGCATTGTTGAACAATAATAGAATATTAATTTAAATTGATTATAAATATTTTGGATTTTTTCTACATTTTCAAATACACCTCTACCCCAGTATAACGCAACCCGATATAACACAAATTCAGATATAACGCAGTAAAGCAGCGCTCTGGGGGGCGGGACTGCGCGCTCTGGCGGATCAGTGCGTCAGTGTGTCTGGCTCCGACACGCTTCTCTGAGTGGCATGTTAAGGGTGCCAGGCTGGAGCTGAGGGGTTGGATAAGGGGCAGAGGGTCTCGGGGGGCGGTCAGGGGACAGGGAGCAGGGGGGTTGGATGGTTCAGAGGTTCTGGGGGCGGGGCGGTCAGGGGATGGGGAGCAGGGGCGTTAGATAGGGCATGGGAGTCCTGGCGGTGATTAGGGATGCGGGGGGTCTCTGGAGGGGGTGGTCAGGGGACAAGGAGCAGGGGGGCTTAGATAGGGACTGAGGGACTGTGAGGAGAAATAGGTTAGACATTCGCATGCATCTGACGAAGTGGGTATTCACCCACGAAAGTTTATGCTCCAATACGTCTGTTAGTCTATAAGGTGCCACAGGACTCTTTGTTGCTTTTTAAGTTAGACATTGTGAGGCGCTCAGATACTATGGTGATGGTGCCACATGCTATCCCTTCCCTTGGTTTTGGCCCCTTCTTTTCACCTATCCCCTTCACATTTCCTTCTTTTCTTAATGTAATCTTGGCTGTATGTCTTCTGAATCCCCTGTGTTCTGTCTTAACCCACCCCCGCAGAGGCATTTCTGTTTTACAGGCTCATCTAAGGACTTCCAGATCCTTAATTTAATTGCCAGCCCTTTCTTATCTGAATCACTCTGCCTGTTTGTAAACACTCCATGCCCTAGGGGCACAACCTGGAAGCCCCACCTCCCTGCAGAACTCACATTCCACATATGCGGCAGAATAGAAAGAGGAGCTCTGTGGGATAGCTGCCCAGAGTGCACCACTCCGCAAGGGCCTAGGGTGACCAGATGTCCCGATTTTATAGGGACAGTCCCGATTTTTGGGTCTTTTTCTTATATAGGCTCCTATTACCCCCCCCCCCCCCGTCCCGATTTTTCACAGTTGCTGTTTGTGAAAAGTGCCGCAAGTGTGAACACGCTATTGTGCAGGCAGCTGTCAGTCTGAACACACAACAGCGGTTTTCCTTTGGCACTCTCTAAGCAGCACTGTAACTGCCGGCACTGTTACTTTACCAGTGTAGACATGCCCTCAGTTAAGAGCTCTGCCTGGGGCTAGGACATATGCCGAAACTGAGGGGAGGGGGGCAGAAGCCCCCCACCCCCTTTAAATGGTGCCCCTGACACCAGCGCCCGAACCATGGCCCTGCCCCCATGCCGCCCCTTCCCCCCCAAGGCCCCGCCCTTGCACTACCCCTTCCCCTGAGGCCCCACTCCTATGCCACCCCTTCCTCCCAGGATCCCCCCATTTCAGCACCCCTGGCCTAGGGTCACAGAGGAAATTGGGGAGCAAGGAGATAAACCCAGGTCTTCCAAGCGCTAGGCTAGTGCAGACCTCAATTCCTAGCTATCAACTGAGCCTTCCCCCCCACGGAGAGTGGCAATTGTACTTGCGGCACTGGCCATTACCTGATGTCCCAGGCTGGGTCCTGTCTGTCTGGGTTTGGTACTAGTGCCTGTCACCGTAGCATCAGAGTGTCCCTCATGTTAGACTGACAATGGCCAGGGCCCTAGTGGCCGTATAGAGAGCTCTGCTTGGGGGGGAAAAAGAGGGGGAGTACCGGCCACCAGCTGTGGGAGGAAAACTGTGTCACCTACAAGGTCCTGCAGGGCTAGTGGGAGATGGTCAGACTCTGGGTGAGTCTAAACTCCTCAGGTCTTCCAGTGCCGAGTGGGCCGCGTGGGATGCGGTTCTGTCAGGAGGGCAATTGCCGCTCTGGTGGGCTCACATGACAACATTCTGGGGAGCAGTTTAAGAGAGAGAGCCTCCCTCCACCAGACACCTCCCAACCCTATTCCCCACCTCCGCCTCCCAGGTCAGCATGGACTGACCAGTCCATAGGCTGAGAACCACTGCCAGTGGGATCACAGAGCCATGGGCCTCCAAAGGCCTGGCTGCCTCCAGCCTCCAAAGCGCCAGTGAATAAGAACAAGACAGAGGCAGGGTCAGGGCTGGCTCTAGGCACCACCGTGCTTGGGGCAGCACTTTTCAAGGGGTGGCACTCTTTTTTTTTTTTTTTTTTGCTTGGGGCAGCAAAAAACCTGGAGCCGGCCCTGGGCAGGGTTCAAGCTGTCTGTCAGCATTAGGTCTGGCCCAGCTACCCAGGCACTGGAGGGCGGGAGCTCTCTGCACCTGCTGGGGAATGCTGCGCTCACCTGTGCAATTAACAGCCCGTGGTTCTTGAAGCTGCTCTGATGTCTCCTGTTCTGGTGGTTTGCTCCACGCCCCGGCCCACACACTTGCAGCTAGTGCTTTCCGAGGCAGGTCAAGAGCAGAAATTGGAACCCGTCGCTCTGCCACACGACAACTGAAATCTCTGCGTGAAGATACCCAGGGTGGGGGTTTGTGGAAACTCATTCAGAGTCTGATGATTCATTGAGAAGAGCAGCCCACAAAATGGAAATGAAACCAGCAGCCTGCATGCAATTAATCCCTTACAATCCTCCTGCCTAGGCTGAGTGCTCTCATGTTCTGTGGTCACACAGGAATCTGCAGCACAGGGGCTGGGTTCTTTGCAAAGTTGAGTGGGAAGCTGCAGGTGTCTCTGACATAAACTGATACTGGCCATTCCTAGAAGAGCCTGCATCTCAGCCCTTTCATCAGCCACAGGCTGTACCCTGATTTAAAAAAAAAAGGGGGGGGGGAGTCAAACAGGGCTGAAACTTGTCAAGATCAGCAGTTTGCCAGGAAGAGTTTAACATCTGGCCGATAATGCACCAACAATGAGGAGTATTTATAAGAAAATGGTGTCACATGTATGGGTGCCAGCCACGTGTTGCTGTGGCTACAGCTCAGCAAATTAGAAGTAGTAAAGGTTGGGGAATTCCAATGCACACAAAATAGCCTCCCCGAACATACTGGAATAAATAGTACTTGAATATTTTAGTGGGGCTTAATGACCTTATACAGCTTTGAAAATCCCAACCGTAATAATTAAAGTCACTAATGAATCATTTAAGAGAGAAATAAGGTCTGAATCAAAGTTCAGTGAAGTCCCTGGGTGTCTTCACTGGGCTTGGGTCAGGCCCACAGACAGCAAATAGAATTCATAGTTCAAAAATAAAAGATAGGCAGTGGGTCTCAACCAAGGGTACACGTATCCCTGGGGGCATGCCGAGGTCTTCCAAGGGTGCATCAACTCATTTAGAAATTTGCCTAGTTTTACAACCTGCTACAGAAAAAGCACTAGTGAAGTCAGTACCAACTAAAATTTCATACAGACAATGACTTGTTTATACTGCTCTATATACTATACACTGACATGTAAGTACAATATTTATATTTCAATTGATTTGTTTTATAATTGTAACCCTTCTGCCTCTCTGAGTTGGCAGCAACAAGGGCCGGGTTCTGTATCTAGGGGTTCCGTTTCAATACCGCAATGCAAAACCGGCTCGAGCCCCCACCCAGTGACCTGGGACAATTACATATCACCCCCCCGGGCACCTCTAGGAGGCAATACTTCCCCTCTCGCAAGCACAGAGTCTGAGTGTAGCAAAAGCCTTTTAATAAAGGAGGAAACAATGCGGCATTATGTTGGGGAAACACCACAAACAGGATTCATAACACAAACCATGAGCAAAAGACCCACCTCCAAGTAAGTTTTGGCAGTGTCCTTTTCCCCTCAGGTTCTTAAGTCCAATCACCCCAAAGTCCAACAACCCCAAAGTCTCTGTCCCTGGTCAGTGCCGCCCCAGAGTTCAAAAGTTTATCTGCAGAGTTTTACACCCCCAGCCTGGGCAGAAATGGGGGGGGGGCACACGGGATGTTAAGGGGCACCTTACATGGTCCGAGGCCGACTGCCCCACCTCTCCATGGAGTTCTGCTGCAGCCTTTACCACAAATGGCTCCGCTCTACCAGCCACGCCGTGCCGCTCCTCCAGCCGTCCCCGCTATACTCCCCGTTCTGTGGGCCGCTCCAACCGTCCCACAAACTGCTCAGCTCTGCCAGCCGCTCCACTCCACCAGCCGTCCCATGAACCGCTCCAGCTGCCTCCGCAAATGGCTCAGCTCCACGCCGCTCCGCTCGCTGTTCCATGGGCCGCTCCAACCATCCCACAAACTGCTCGGCTCTGCCAGCTGCTTAGCAATATATCTTCAGGCTCCCCCACTGGTTAACACAGCACTCAGTGATCTCAGCTCAGCAATTTTAGCTCTTTTAGTGATTTCACCTTGTAGTAGGGGAGCCCCAGTGCTGGTGCACCGTTGGCCCAAAGTGAATTCAGTTCAGCAATTTCTAGTTAGACTCCTAATGGAAGCAAACTTAGCTCTGCTATTCAACTGGGGGGGGGGTGTCATGCAATTGGTGTTCCAGGCCCTCAAAAGGGGGCCCATACCATCAGCTACACATATCTGTCCCCAATCCCTCTCAATTCACTGGGTTTTGTAACCCATGCCCCTTGTCTAGCGAGTGCTACTTAGTTACGGGTGAGTCCCTCTGTCATACAACAGTTCCACTGGCCTTGATTCACAGAATCAGGGTAACAACACTTTATTCTTCCTGCCCCAATAACAGAGAAACTGGGGATCCCACACCAGCCAAAGTAACCACTTTCAGTTGTTGTTGTCCCAGGCTAGGCGGGTGGGTGTGCCTATGCAAACAAGATCAGCCCCTGAAGTTCTTTTCCACCCTCGCCATAATTCACCACCAGATGTCAGGGTAGAGCTTATCCTGACTCTGCTTACATCATTATATGGTAAAAATGAGAAAGTAAGCAATGTTTCAGTAAGAGTGAGCTGTGGCACTTTTGTATTTTTATGTCTGATTTTGTAAACAAGTAGTTTTTAAATGAGGTGAAACTTGGGGTACACAAGTCAAATCAGGCTCCTGAAAGGAGTACAGTCATCTGGAAAGGTTGAGAACCACTGAGCTAGAGAACAAGATTTTCAATAATTGGTGGTAAATGTGAGGCTCCTGAATCTGCGGCCCCGATCCTCCAGACTCATTCATGCTTAGCTTGACTTTGGAAGTGGTCACTCAGGTTAAACTAAGCCTGTGGGTAAGTGTTTATGGGATCAAGGCTAAAAAATGGACCTGTATGCCTAAAATTAGCAGTATTGCCAACCCCAGGCACTCAAAAACCATGAGTCAGGCTCCCTATGATCAGGAGATTGGCTTAAACATTAGGAGGATTTTAAAAACAATACATCTTGGGTTCTTTTTACTTGGGGTTTTGAGCCTTTGCAGTACATATAGGTCATGTTTTGAAGGTTTTCTCCACACCGGGAAGACTAGAAACGTCCTGTTTTTAATGAAAGCGAGATTCTCACATATTCACATGATTCCAGGAGGTAGGGCTTTGAGAGCCAACTACCAAGTAAGTATCATCAGACTTGCAATAATATCATGAGAGATGGTAACACTGAGTTAGGCTCCTATTTTCGAAAATCTTGGCTCTGACTAATATTTCAATACAGAAGCGCCTTCCTATTACCTTGAGGAGCAAAAACTGCTTTATACAAAAGCCTCAGGTCGTGAACAGGAAATAAAGCGCTGTACACTCATGAGTATTGACTGATGTCAATCACATATCACAGACAAACAGACACTAGAACTAGAGCAAGTCCCAGAGAAGAAGTGAACAGAGGCCATGGGGTTTTAAAAAGTTCAAATAGTGCCACAATCTTTGAATAGAATAAATCAGCATATTCCAAAGTGTGTGGTATCCCCACATCCCAGGAGGGGAGGGAGAGGACAACTGCCTGGCTGACGCGGCCTGCGCAGACCTCTGAATAGTTCTAAATCTAAACTTTCACTTTAAGAAAGTAAGGCCAAGATCCTCAAAGGTATTTAGGTGCCTAACTCCCATTTAAATCAATGGCAGTTAGGGGTCTAGATAGCTTTGAAGATGTGGGCTTGAAGTCACTAGTGGTTAATAAGCTGAGTGTAATGAATGTAATACCAGCTGCCTGAGTTTGCAGAGAGTCTGAAACAATAGCTTCATGCTGTGAACTGCTCCATTCATTTCAATAGGTGCTACCTCAAATGCCAGTGATGGTATTTTAAGTGCCAACATTGTTAACTATTTCACTGCCAATCAAAGCAGAAGGGAAAGGAGAAGTAGCATATTATGAAGATCTACATTATCTACTCTGATTGACAGCTCATTTCAGGTAGGCCTTCAGCAATACATGATGGGGCTGAGGGCGAGGGGAGGTCATAATTGGTTACATTTTGTTGAAATGGGGGGCGGGTTTCAACTTGCTAAAATCTGGGAAATGCTCGATTACATGAAAACACCAGTTTGATGGTGCTTGTCAAGGGGAGCGATAACTGACCAACACCATGAGTAAGGGCAGAGAGAATGGGGGAAGGGATGTTTTACAGACATCTGTGGAGTGGTTCTCATACAATAGCAATGCTGGGGCAGCTAAGGCTAGCAAATAACAAATGTTCCAACAATAGTCAACAGCAGCAGCAACTGGGGCAAATGAACTGATCACTTAGAAGAAAAAGGCCAAGGGCCAGTTTTTCAAGAGCTCAGCACCCAGCATTTCCCATTGTGACCACGAGGGCCAGGTCGTCAAAAGAAGTTCCAAGGAGACTGGGCCATCAAATGGAAAACCAGGACTGTCCTTGGAAACTGGGGACATAAGGTCACTTTACCAATGCCCAAAAGAATAGGCCTCCCTGGTGGAGAAGTCAAGGACTTGTATATTTCAGGTAGTGTGTACAAAACAGAACCCTGTAGAACAGAACAGAAGTGTTCTCCTGGGAAGATGCTGAATCAAGTTTTCAGGTGTCCTTGATCATTTGCAAAATCCCGTGTTCAGCAGAGGCTCAATGTCTGTCTAATAATTAAAAGTGAAATACATAGTTGATTTCAACTAATAAGCTTGGTCATTAATTTGTTGAGAAATCTCACTCCTTTATTTTTCACAGTGCATCTGACGCTGCAGCCTCCTTCATATCCATCTTTTGCAGGAGTGAGTGTCCATAGAAGGATCTCCTTTCTCTCAATTGAAAGTATCATTTATACTATGATACAATCTCATTTTAAATATATCCCGCTGAACTAATTTACCACTGGCTACAAAATGACTGGATGGAGCAGAAATAAGCCTACTCAGAAACTGGGATTTTATGCCTTCTATTGCTTGCAATACTCTCCAGCTCAGAAGAATCCCATGGATCCATTTGTAACACCTATCCAGCTTTTCACGGGGTTTGTGAGTCACTACACTAACGTCAGAACTCTTGCGGTTGGATTCCTTGCAATAATTTGGTTCAGTTGTATCGTCAGAACATAGCATAATGTATGAGCTATTTAGAATCATAGAATATCAGGGTTAGAAGGGACCTCAGTAGGTCATCTAGTCCAACCCCCTGTTCAAAGCAAGACCAATCCCCAGACAGATTTTTGCCCTGGATCCCCAAGTGGCCCCCTCAAGGATTGAGCTCACAACCCTAGGTTTAGGAGGCCAATATTCAAACCACGGAGCTATCCCTCCCCCTCGAATAGAATATCAGGGATGGAAGGGACCTCAGGAGGTCATCTATTTACATCTATTGATCTGCATGAAAGAAACATTTTTACTACTGCAAACTGCAGAAGAAAAGTGCGATCAGCAGAAACGTGGAGATGGAATACAGGATCCAGAGCAGCTGTCGTTGTCATGCAGAAGGAAATTCCATTTGTTGATTACAATCCAACTAACAAACGCTAGGAAAAGCAACTTTAGGCTCCAGTTCTGCAAACTATTCTGTCCAGGCAAATCTCTGTGGGAGTCAGTGGAGTAGTTTCCAGAAGTGGAGTAGTTGCAAGCCTTAGCTTGCATAGCTTCTCTCCTGGAAAAGGCAGTGCCTGAAAGACGGCTTGTCTGCATTCCATAATCTTCCCGACACCCATGGCTCCTTGGCGCCTAAACATTTCTCATCACCTGTTGTCACGTTCTGGGGTACAATCCAGACAAGTCAGAGATGGTGTTACCGCCTGCCCTGTAACCCTGGGTTCCTCAAAATGCTCTGCTGCTGCTGTGGTTCTCTTGTCTGGATGCTTCCAGGCTCCTGAGTCCCTGTGTGCTGTGCAGCCCTGGTTCAGCACTCTGACCCCACCAGCCTGCCCACAGCACAGCAGCCCCGCTCTAGTCTCTCTCGTCCAGTTACCTTGTGCAGGGGTGACTCCGCACACACTCCCAGCCCTGAATTTTCTCAAAGCCATGTGCTCTGCAATATCCATCCCTCTCCTGGAGCACTCAGAGAGATAGTAAGGTTCATTTGTGCCTTTAAAGACAAAATACCCAGCAGCTTGCCACATTAACTGGAGTTAACATTCACTTTACCTCCAACGAGCACTGGGCTAGTTTAGATTACAAAGTAAAACGAGTTTATTAACAAAGGGAGGTAGGATTCTAAGTGAGTTCAGGTACAAAGGATAGAGTTAGGAATGGTTTCAAGCAAATAAAAGTGGAAAGCGCATTCTAGAGGCTAATACTTAACAAAACAAGCTACAGCCTATGTTCAAGGTAGTTTCCTTACCACTCTACCTTCCAGCCAGGTGACTGGTCTCCACTCTGGTCAGGATCGCCCACAAAGTCCAACGAGATCGGTTCCTTTGTCTTCTTTGGTGAGAGATGTCTTGGGGTTCTTTGCCGCTCTCTTTATAGTGCAATGAACCTCTGAAATGGATTCTTCAGAAGGTTCCCCCTCCCCCCCCCGATGTAAAGTCTATTTAATCTCCTCACCCTACTGTCTTGATGACCCTGTTTAATTTTCATTCCTATTGTCTCTCAATGGACCTTGGAGATGTCTTCCAGGTGGCTGAACCACAGTCCTTTGTCTAGGATGGGGTAACTTTAGTCCAGCCTGGCAGACCCACTTGTCATTTTGAATATGTCCTCCGTACATTCACCACACAATAAGACGAAGGATCAGTATGTTATTAGCTGCCTATTGATATCTTAGTGGGAACCTTTTAGATACAGGTCTGACATTAGTGAGTTGGGGTACGCTCAACTGGTCAGGCCATCTGAAACTCACTTCCACGTACTAATGAGCCCCATGCCCTCACAGCTGTGTAGCCTATTTCACCCCTGCACACAGTTTATTCTCATGGAGCTGCGGTAGGTTTTCATATGAGGCCGTGTCCATATTGCTGCAGGGTACCATAGGTTTCCAGTCAAATGGATGTACCGTTTGTTTCCATCGTGGTATGTGTCACTTTCAGTCTCTGCCTTGATATTTTATTTGTCATTAGAATTTCTGATTTAAAAGTGAGCCAATAGGTCAGTAGGAGGAATTGGAATTTCTCTTTAAGGTGAGTGTCATGCTGGCAAAAGGAAATTGCCTGAGAGCCCTGGAGAGTGAAGTCTTAAGTGTAAATAGGGAGGGACTCCAGGGAGCTCCCTGGGCCAGCTCATGGCTCCCACTACAGTGCCAGAAAATTTGGATGAAAATAAAATGTAGATGAAAAAATAACAAGTCTTGAAAATGTTTGTGATTTCCTCACCCGCAGCAAATTTCCAGACAGCACTACCATGTCGGGAGCCTACATCTACTCTCAGATGGGGAAACTGAGGCACAGAGCTGAGACGTGACTTTCCCCACAGTGAATGAGGGGCATAGCTGGAAAAAGGACTCAAGTCTCATGATTCCTTGTGCCCTGGTCTAGCCACTAGACAATGCTGCCTTCTTCCTTCTGTCTCACTGTCTCGTATCAGTGATACCAGTATCACAGCAACGGCACTGCCAACTCATGATAAGTGGTGTTTTTCTTAAAGTCCCAGGCTCCTCAAATCATGTGATGGCATGAGAATCTCAGCATTCTTTTTTTTTAACAAGTTTCTAGTCTTCGTTGTTGTGGGGAGATGGTTGAAAACATGACTACAGTGCATCTTAAAGGCTTAAAAGACAGAAGGCAAATAAAGAGAACCCAAAATGTTTTATTTTTAAAAAAAACTCATGATTTTTAAGCCAATCTTGTGATTTTTTTGAATATTTGGGGTCAGCAATGCAGCAGCAGCTATCTAGAAATATACCATAAAATCAGCAACAGGAAACACAGCAGATTTTAGCATCACCCTGACCACGGCAATGAGCTTTAGAACAATGACATGACCAACAGCTCCACAGAAAAAATAACAGCAACTGCACCATAAACCAGCAATTAAACTGGCCACAAGTAAAGAACAACAGAATCAGGGCTGGGTGTGGTCCCAAAACTCCTGGGGAAGGTGGTGGAGAAATGGTTCCAGCTTTGAACTATCCCTACAAACCATCTGGGAGCAAAACCAGACAGCTGAGAGCTAGACATCATCCAGAAGAAAAAGCCTGGATCCAGACACCCAGGACTTGGGGAAAGAATGGATTGGGATCTGAACTTTGCAGTTGGCTCCAATCTCTGTGATGTGCCAGCCCAAATCCCTGGATCTCAATACCCCCCAAATTGGGGAAACTTTGGATCTGGATCTAGATCTGAGTTTTCTAGCTTAGGCCCATCTCTAGTGAGGAGAGGTGAGGATAAGGAATTAGCAGGCTGGGATGGGAACGCTCAGTGTCTCTTTACTTGTCAATTACCCGAGCTGGTAGAGAGAGCGAAAAGACACACTAACCTCTGCCAGCTACTGACTATAGAGAAAAATCCGGTGCTGCCTTGCGACTTACAGCTCCTCTGCGGCTAGCTGCCTGCGGTGTCTGCTACACATTGCAAAGGGAATGAACTACAACTAAAGGGACTTTGTGAAGTGCCGCTGGCTTCCACTAGTGGGAGTCTGACACACAGGTGTGAAAAACTCATGAGAGAAAAGATCAGTGTAAGCCTCTCTGAGCCTCCAACAAAGCTTAAGCTGTGGAGATCCTGTCGCCAGAGAGGTCTTCAGTTTAAATGACTGAGATAATGTCTCCCTAAAACACACAGGCCAAGAAAGAGATGCTTTAAAATCTGCCTTACGATGAGTCCCAAAGGAGACGATCTCTCCAAATGAGTGGGTCTTGGCAGGTTTGCATTCCAGCAGAGACCAGACACCCAGGCATGCAGTGACCTGGCTCAGCTTTCTGGGTAGTCCTTGGTATAATCTGTGTTCCTGACACGTGGAAAGAGGAAAGGAAAATGGATCACCAGCAATCGCAAGAATGGGTACAGGATTCTAGCCTCTGAGTGACAGGCAAACACCTTTAACCAACAGGATCTGGGTGTCATTGTGACTTGTCCGAGTGGCACTGATGACTTTCATCCAGGGATGAAAGTAACTTAAAGGACTTACCGGTACGCCGGAGTCCTGAGCAGGCGTGGCCTCAACCGGAAGAGTTGCAGGAGCACCGGGCCCTTTAAATCCCTGCCCAAGCCCGGCTGCAGGAGCCCCGGGGCTCTGGCAGCGATTTAAAGGGTCAGAGGCTCCAGCCGCTGCCGGGAGCCCCAGGCCCTTTAAAGCACCGCCAGCGCTCCGGCAGAGGGGCTCGGGCGGTGCTTTAAAGGGCCCGGGGCTCCCCGCAGGGGCTGGAGCTCCGGGCCCTTTAAATCCCTGCCCAAGCCCGGCTGCCGGAGCACTGGCAGTGATTTAAAGGGCCCGGGGCTCCCCGCAGCGGCTGGCGCCCTGGGCCCTTTAAATCACCGCCGGAGAAGCCGGTCCAGTTCGGCACGGCGTACCGGCTCTTGCCGGTATGACATACTGGCCTGGACCGGCTTACTTTCACCTCTGCTTAGTGCTTTCATCTCTCCTGTGGAAATGCACAGAAGCACATTTCCCCAGTTCTCTGCAAGTTCTAGCTATCCCCTGACTTCCTGTTTCAGCAAGTATGTTACTGACAACCATGCGTCTCTGAAGATGACTCTCTGGCTCCATCTGCTGGTGAACACATCTCACAAACCCATGCCACTGTTTGAGATTAAAGATAATCTAGCATGGTTCAGCACCTCAACAAATGCTTTGCCTCAGTTTTTAATAAGACTAATGAGGAGCTATGAGGTAGTTGCAGAGCGGCTAATGGAAATGACCATATGGAAGTAGAAATTACCATATCGAGGCGTAAGTCAAACTCAAACAGTTTAATGGGACCAGATTGAGGAGGATGGATAATCTACAACCAAGAATATTAAAGGAACTGGCATATGAAATCGCAAGCCCAATAGCAAGGATTTTTAATGAATCTATAAATTGGGGAGTCATACCTTATGACTGGAGAATTGCTAATATAGTCTGTGTTTTTAAGAAGGGGTGTGGGGGGAAAAGATCTGGGAAACGACCTGTTAGTTTGACCTCAATTGTATGCAAGGTCTTGGGACAAATTTTGAAAGAGAAAGTAGTTAAGGACATAGAGGTAAATGGTAATTGGAATAAAATATAACATGGTTTTACAAAAGGTAGATTGTGCCAGACCAACCTGATCTCTTTCTTTGAGAAGATTACTGCATTTCCTTTGTCTAAAAAAATCAGTTGATCTACTCTACCTGGATTTCATTAAGGCATTTAATATAGTTCCACATGGGAAATTATTAGTTAAACTGGAAAAGATGGGGATTAATATGGGAATTGAAAGGTGGATAAGGAACTGGTTAAAGGGGAGGCTAGAAAGGTCATATTGAAAGTCGAACTGTCAGGCTGGAGGGAAGTTACTAGTGGAGTTCCTCAGGGCTTGGTCTTGGGACCAATCTTATTTAATATTTTTATTAATGACCTTGGCTCAAAAAGTGGGAGTGCGCTAATAAAATTTGTGGATGACACAAAGTTAGGAGATATTGCCAGTATGGAGGAGGACCGGAATATTATACAAGAAGATCTGGATGACTTTGAAAACTGGAGTAATAGAAATGGGATGAAATTAACAGTACACTTAGGGACTAACAACAAGATTTTTTTGCGATAAATTGGGGGTGTATCATTTTGAAGTGACAAAGGAGGAGAAAGACCTGGGTTTATTGGTTGATCACAGGAGGACTATATGGTGCAAATGTGATGTAGCCATGAAAAAGGCTAATGCAATCCTAGGATGCATCAGGTGAGGTATTTCCAGTAGAGATAGGGAAGTGTTAGTACCATTATACCAGGCACTGGTGAGACCTCATCTGGACTACTGTATGCAATTCTGGTCTCCCATGTTTAAGAAAGATGAATTCAGACTGGAGCAGGTGCAGAGAAGGGCTACTGGGGTGATCAGAGGAATGGAAAACCTACCTTCTGAGAGGAGACTCAAAGAGCTTGGCTTGTTTATCCTAACCAAACGAAAGGTGAGAGGAGATATGATTGCTCTCTATAAATACATCAGAGGGATAAACATCAGGGGGAGAGAGGAATTATTTAAGTTAAGTTCCAATGCTGACACAAGAACAAATGGATATAAACTGGCCATCAACAAGTTTAGGCTTGAAATTAGATGAAGTTTTCTAACCATCAGAGGAGTGAAGTTCTGGAACAGCCTTCCAAGGGGAGCAGTGGGGGGAAAAAATCTAACTGGCTTCAAGACAGACCTTGCTAAATTTATGGAGGGGCTGATATGATGAAACTGCCTACAATGGCATGTAGACAATCTGCGACTGCTAGCAGCAAATATCCAGTGATAGGACAATCGATAGGGAGGGCTCTGAGTTACTCCAGAGAATTCTTTCCCAGCTGTTTGACTGGTGGGTCTTGCCCACATGCTCAGGGCCTAACTGATCGCCATATGTGGGTTCGGGAAGGAAATTTCCCCTGTGTCAGATTGACAGAGACCCAGGGTTTTTTTTGCCTTCCTCTGCAGCCTGGGGCCCAGGTCACTTGCAGGTTTAAACTAGTGTAAATGGTGGATTCTCTGTAACTTGAAGTCTTTAAATCATGATTTGAGAACGTCAGTAACTCAGCCAGAGGTTCTGGGTTTATTACAGGAGTGGGTGGGTGAGGTTTTGTGGCCTGCAATGTGCAGGTCAGACTAGATGATCATGCTGGTCCCTTCTGGCTTTAAAGTCTATGAGTCGAACACAAAACTGGATCCTGTATACAAACTGCATGATAGGCCATCTGAAGGCATTGTGCATATTTGGGTGTGTCTTTGCTTGTGGACGTGCCATCTGCCAGCCTGTGTGCATGTGCATATTGCTGGGGTGTGCCTGGCTGTGATTGGTCGGGGTTGGTACTTGCCCATCATTATTAATCATGTTTATCACAGTACCATGAGTGACTGGTGCACTTGTGTGCACGAGTGTATTTGTGTGTGTGTGTGCATTGATATGTGGCACTGACATGTGACATGTGCACCTCTCTGCACACATGTGCCCAAAGATATGGATAAATCCACATGTGTACATTTGCCAGCACATACATGAGTGTGTATGGACGGCAGCCTGCACACACCACCTGTGTATGTGGGACCCCCTGCGTGTTTGAATATTGAATATTCATGTCTGCTAGGGTGTCTCTGTGCTTAATTAGCTGTGCTGCCTCCCCCAGCAAACTCTCAGCCTCTTTGTGCTAAACATACAGCACACATTACAGACCCCATCCACAGGTGAAATGTATGAATTGATTTCTGTTCATTGTGTAAGTAGCTGCTGCATCCTTCCATCACCATGCCCTGTAAATACAGAGCTCTGCATTTTATAGCCTAGTCCACAGGTGAACTTCTGCACCTCTCGAATTTCAGGAGATGAGTTAGAAGCGCACCCCAGCTCCAACCGTCCCCTACAGTTGTGCCCACGGGGGGCACAACTTCCCCCACCTCCCTTGCTGGGAACTTAATTACGATTGCTTCTTGCATGAGTGTGCTTGAGTGGGCTGGGGAGAAAGGGCCTGTGCACCCATCTCTATTGTATCTGAGCAGGAGCTGATATAATCTGCTGATTTTCCCTAGCACCATAACTGTGCTGGTGCTTTGCAGGTGAGAAGGACAACACAGTCTCAGCCCCAGGAGCTTACACTCTATGGTAAGTCAGAATACAGGCATGACCCCAAAGCAGATTGGGACAGGGGATGAAGCTGCAGGTATTGTTCAAGGTAGTTACTTTAAAGTTTAGGGGCTTGATCCACTGCCCATGGATGTGAATGGAAAGAGTCCCACTGAGATCAATGGACTTTGGGTCAGACCCTGCGTTACTACATCTATAGGCTTTGTGTAAAGAGCAGAGGGTACATAGGGGGAAGCGATAAGCTGTTGGATGTGAAGGGGGAGATGGGCCCCGGCGACATTCCAGCATCCATCAGTGCAGAGGGCAACGCGAGGCTACTCAGCACCACTCAGCCCAATGGGAGCATTGCTGTGGAAAGCGGCAGCCCCTCTGTGTCCTGATAGCCATTTGATGGCACCAGTGTCATCCAGTGGGCAGATGGGAATAGAGGGAAACTATGAAGCGAATTTATGCCTGTCCACACCCTTCACTGCTCCTTTGGGGTGCACAAAGATGGCTGGGGGAATGGCCCAGAGCCAGAGACGAAGCAAACCCAATCTCAGTCAGGGAGGTCTCTGCCCCACTGTCCACCCTCAGCATTTGGGAGCCAGATGTAGAACAAGAACATAACAGAGATTAGCAGAGACACAAATAAACAGAACTCCCCTGCCCTCAGACCTAGGACCCCTGGCTGTAGAACCTGCCCTTCCCAAGGGTTTTGGGGCCAGATTCTGGGGTCCCTTAATATTGCTCCAGATGAAGTGAAGGGGGCAGAATGCTCCCCTGTGGGATTCAGCCAGCACAGGAGCAGTGTAGGGATGACATACTTGTTCCTACATCACCCCCTTCCTTGCAGCTTCCAGGGTATGGGGTATGCCAGGGCCAGGAGGGGGTGGCCAGAGCTTTAGGTATTCAGATCTGCAGAACTGCCCATACACAGCTGCTGTAAGCTAGAACAGATGCTGGGGCCTAGGGTGACCAGATGTCCCGATTTTATAAGGACAGTCCCGATTTTTGGGTCTTTTTCTTATATAGGCTCCTATTACCCCCCATCCCCTGTCCCGATTTTTCACACTTGTTGTCTGGTCACCCTACTGGGGCCGCTCGAACTTGCCACAGGGGTCACATGTAAATCTGTGAGGCACAAAGGTGGCTGAAAGGGCCTGAGACGTGCAGCACAACACCAGGCCCATTCTCTTCCCTGCTCTCTGGTAGCCCTTCCCCTGATCACCCAAGCAAGAAGATGGAGGAGGTGGAGATGAAGTTAACCCCTTGTTGACTAGGCACTAGGCCAGGGATCGGCAACCTTTGGCCCGCAACCCGCAAGCGTAAGCACCCTGGTGTGCCGGGCTGGTTTGTTTACCTGTTGTGTCCGCAGGTTCGGCCAGTCGCAGCTCCCACTAGCCGCGGTTCACCACTCCAGGCCAATGGGGGCGGCGGGAAGCAGCGCGGGACGAGGGATGTGCTGGCCACATGCCAAATGTTGCCGATCCCTGCACTAGGCAGTGCCTCAGCCTGCTGACCCAACGGTCCCAATGTATGATACCAAATGTCTTTCCCCTCCCGATTATTCACATTAGAAATATCAAGTCATGGCTTCCCTCTTGTTCCTGGAGCATTGTGGTAAGATCACGTCATGACGCCATGTCAGTCAGAAGTGTGAGTGATGCTCTTGCTACCCGCCCATGGGGTGGGGTGAGGGATGCTACAAAGACAAAGGAAAGGTCTCCTTTATCACTGATGAATAATTTAAAAATTTAGTTAAATATCTATGGCAACAAATCAGTAGCCAAGGTTACAGAGAGTTGAACAATCAGCTGGTACTTACTTGCCAGGTCCTGTCAAATTAAATCACAAAGCACTAAAGCTGAGAAGCCCTGTAGGTCACTTTTGGTCCATCCCACTGTGGAGAGCAGGGTGGCCTCAGCATAGTGACCAGTGCCTTGGCCAGTCTAGTTTGAAATGCCTCGGCCACTTCCTTTGGGAGACTCCTTTGCAATCTAATAGAGCTCCCTATTAGAAACTTCCTTTGGATTTTCATCCACAACTTCCCTTTGCTCAGATCACCCTATTACTCCACCAGACCACCTTGAACCTCTGATTGAAAGGCAGGTTCCAGGTAGGGCTGTCAAACCTTCAGGATTGTCTTGGAGTCTCCAGGAATTGGAGATCAACATTTAATTAAACAGTATGTCATGTGACGAAACCTCTAGGAATACATCCAACCAAAACTGACAACCCTAGGTCCAGGCCCTGGTTGCAGATTGAAATGGGATTGCCACAAACTTGATGCCATTGGCTTCCTAGCCTGGAAGCACTGCACCCATCAATCCACCTTGGCAGGCCCCTCATAGAACTTGTCAGCTGGGTAAACCTTGTGATAAGATGGTAGATGGATGTGGTAACCCGCACTGTGGTCATGGTGGGTGTAAAATTGCTTGCCTTTCCTGCAGGCTGCTTTGTGCAGAAATTCCCGCTGCAGCACGCTTTTTATTTGCAGAAGCTTTTTAGCAACAGGGAGAAGAGACAAAAGTGGAAAATAAAGAAAACCCTGCAGTTTTCTGGACCTGCCCCGCCCCATTCTCAAAATGGGCAGCGCTTCAGGTTTTCATTCCCTGCTAAGGAAACCTGCTTTGGAAAGTAACACTTCCCCCAGGGCTGCTGTTGGCCAAGCAGATCCTTTGTGTCACACTGTACAAACGCATAGCCAGGACCCCCTCTGAGCAGGATGTTGCCACTTACCTCAGCGGCTCCCTGGAGGCTGAGTTTGGGAGAGAGGGGGGAAACCTGTCCTCTCTCTGGTCCCGCACCCGCAATGCCTCAAGACGCCTAGGAAAGAGGATTGGCTGCCGCTGGAAGTGGTGCGAGGAGTGCCGGGAGCTGGAAATACTGGTGCCACACATAAAGACCTCGGACCGCACCATCGTCACCCCGACCACCAGAACAATGCTGGAAAGTACCCTGAAAGACGCCATCCGCTGCCACTACGCCGAGAACCTCAAGCGGAAGCCGGACCAGGGCAAGGTGTTCAAGGTGTCCAGAAAGTGGGACGCCAGCAACCACTTCCTCCCCAGGGGCAGCTTTACCAGGTTCGCCGACTGGCGGTTCGTCCACCGGGCCCGACTCAACTGTGTTCCCCTCAATGGAGCAGTCCGCCACGGCAACCGGGACAAGCGCTGCAGGAAGTGTGACTACGCCAACGAGACCCTGCCCCACGTCCTGTGTGGATGCAAACAGCACTCCGGAGCCTGGCGGCACCACCACAATGCCATCCAGAACCGACTGGTGAAAGCCATCCCGCCGTCCCTGGGGAAGATCACCGTTGACTCCACCATCCCCGGGACAGACAGCCGACTGCGACCCGACATCGTCGTGACTGATGCAGAAAAGAAGAAGGTCCTCATGGTAGACGTCACGGTGCCATTTGAAAACAGGTCACCAGCCTTCCACGAGGCCTGAGCACAGAAGGTGCTGAAGTACACCCCGCTGGCCGAGACCCTGAGAGCCCAGGGCTATGAGGTCCAGATACACGCCCTGATCGTGGGAGCCCTGGGCACGTGGGACCCCCACAACGAGCCAGTACTGAGAGCGTGCGGAGTCGGTCGATGCTACGCCCGGCTCATGAAACAGCTCATGGTGTCTGACACCATCAGGTGGTCCAGAGACATCTACACGGAACACATCATGGGACACCGCCAGTACCAGGTCGAGTAACCGAGACCGCCAACCAGGGAAATAACCCACTTCCTTCCCTGACGAACCGAGGGATGCACCCCACCCATGTACTTATTCTCTACACCAATATCAACTTGGACTCTTAATACATTCCATGGGTGGCGTACCCGAGCCCACCTATCCACTGATGCTTTAAAAACTCCCACACCCCAATCTGGATCTATGCTGGTTATGTGATATGTATGTACCTCATGAACCTTGTAACCGATACTCGCAATCCCCCATAACCCAAGCCGGACCCCAGATGTACAGTAACTTCCCTCTTAACTTGTGTAAATTTGATTTCAAACATTAACTTTAATAAAATTTTTAAAGCTCTTGGCCCACTCTGCAACAGCAAGTTAAAATGCTGACTTTCAACTATTCTCTGTGTTTCTGGATCATTGAGCCTTGACGGACAGATGGCAGTTGTGCATTAAGGTCTGCAAGATGCTGAGTACTCTGGATCCCGTCCTGCTTAATTTAAAGCATCTGTGTAAGCCCATTGGTGGCAGAGCACTTAAGTACATACTTAATGTTCAGCACCTTGGCAAGACAGGCCAGAATGCTCAGCATCTTGCAGGATTGAGTCTATGGTAACAGTGTTCCAACACACTTCAGCTCTAACCAAAGCAAACATATTCCTACAGCCCTGTTCTTATTCAAATTAAGGAGAATGCTACTTACTGTAAAAATTGCAACATCCAAGTTTGGTTACATTCATGTGAAGAATGTTTTGAAAACTCATGGCGATCGGGGGAGGTCCCGGATGACTGGAAAAAGGCTAATGTAGTGCCCATCTTTTAAAAAGGGAAGAAGGAGGATCCGGGGAACTACAGGCCAGTCAGCCTCACCTCAGTCCCTGGAAAAATCATGGAGCAGGTCCTCAAGGAATCAATTATGAAACTCTTAGAGGAGAGGAAAGTGATCAGGAACAGTCAGCATGGATTCACCAAGGGCAAGTCATGCCTGACTAACCTAATTGCCTTCTATGATGAGATAACTGGCTCTGTGGATGAGGGGAAAGCAGTGGATGTGTTATTCCTTGACTTTAGCAAAGCTTTTGATACGGTCTCCCACAGTATTCTTGCCGCCAAGTTAAAGAAGTATGGGCTGGATGAATGGACTGTAAGGTGGATAGAAAGCTGGCTAGATCGTCGGGCTCAACGGGTAGTGATCAATGGCTCCATGTCTAGTTGGCAGCCGGTTTCAAGCGGAGTTCCCCAAGGGTCGGTCCTGGGGCCGGTTTTGTTTAATATCTTTATTAATGTGGACTGCACTCTCAGCAAGTTTGCAGATGACACTAAACTGGGAGGCGTGGTAGATACACTAGAGGGTAGGGATCGGATACAGAGGGACCTAGACAAATTAGAGGATTGGGCCAAAAAAAACCTGATGAGGTTCAACAAGGACAAGTGCAGAGTCCTGCACTTAGGACGGAAGAATCCCATGCACTGCTACAGACTAGGGACCGAATGGCTGGGTAGCCGTTCTGCAGAAAAGGACCTAGGGGTCACAGTGGACGAGAAGCTGGATATGAGTCAACAGTGTGCTCTTGTTGCCAAGAAGGCTAACGGCATTTTGGGCTGTATAAGTAGGGGCATTGCCAGCAGATCGAGGAACGTGATCGTTCCCCTTTATTCGACATTGGTGAGGCCTCATCTGGAATACTGTGTCCAGTTTTGGGCCCCACACTACAAGAAGGATGTGGAAAAATTGGAAAGAGTCCAGCGGAGGGCAACAAAAATGATTAGGGGTCTGGAGCACATGACTTATGAGGAGAGGCTGAGGGAACTGGGATTGTTTAGTCTCCAGAAGAGAAGAATGAGGGGGGATTTGATAGCTGCTTTCAACTACCTGAGGGGGGGTTCCAAAGAGGATGGAGCTCGGCTGTTCTCAGTGGTGGCAGATGACAGAACAAGGAGCAATGGTCTCAAGTTGCAGTGGGGGAGGTCTAGGTTGGATATTAGGAAAAACTTTTTCACTAGGAGGGTGGTGAAGCACTGGAATGCGTTACCTAGGGAGGTGGTGGAGTCTCCTTCCTTGGAGGTTTTTAAGGCCCGGCTTGACAAAGCCCTGGCTGGGATGATTTAGTTGGGAATTGGTCCTGCTTTGAGCAGGGGGTTGGACTAGATGACCTCCTGAGGTCCCTTCCAACCCTGATATTCTATGATTCTAAGAAACAGTTAATGCTAGATATCCCAGTTCTGCACTACTGTGTGTATCAAATGCAACCTATTCTGAACACACCCCAAACATTCCTCTGCTTTGAATTCAGAGTTTGTATGCATGGAACTGGAGTGCTGAGGCTGGAAAATGAAGGTTGCTGCTTTTCCATTTCTCAGATATATTGTGATTGTATGTTCAGACTTTAGCTTTCAAAATGTCCCCACATTCAAAATGATCTGGACAAACTGGAGAAATGGTCTGAAGTAAATAGGATGAAATTCAATAAGGACAAATGCAAAGTACTCCATTTAGGAAGGAACAATCAGTTGCACATATTCAAAACAGGAAATGACTGCCTAGAAAGGAGTACTGTGGAAAGGGATCTGGGGTCATAGTGGATCCATGATGTAGAAATCATCCATACATCCTTCTCGCTTTTGACTGTTGGCCAGTACCCTTGTTTACTATTGCTCTGGGCTTTGGCTTATCTGGTCCATTAATAAATATAGCACTGTTTGTAAGTATCTATATACATCTATCATCAATCTGTGCTAGGCTTTTCTAGGTACCTATCATCATGATCACTAAGCAGAGGTAAGTACTGTGCTTTCTGGATGTGTGGGGGAGCGAAGAGATCGTATGCCTTGGTTGTGCATGTTACATAGTAGAAGTCTCAGAGGATTTATTTCTATATAAGATAGATAATTATTGGTCCAGGATGGTTTTGAAAGACTTTGTTATTGTGACTTAAAAGTCTGCCCTGACAAGTGATTGTAACAATGGCATCAAGGAGTTCCATGCTCATCAAGTCTGTCTCTAAATTGAATTAGTTCAGTAAACAAGATGGAACTTCTAATTGCTGACTCTGCAAACTCACCCCAGGAGCTGAGAATCAAACCAGGTTCTTTTCTGGCTCTGAAATCCAAATATTGAAGATTCTACAATGGAACTTTCTGTAGTTAACAAATCTATTGATGATGCATGAACCAGAATAGACTCCAGCTCACTATTGCATGGCTGTGTTGGTGCTCTAGAATGTAACAGGACTAAAAAGTAGTAAGATTTTCCTATTGTTATTCTACATTTATATTGGGGTAGTACCTAGAGGGGAGCCTGGCCAGGGCCCTATCGTTTTAGGTACTGTACAAATAAATAGTGAAGGATTGTCCCTGCTCCGCAGAGCTAATCTGGTCAACAAATATGACTTGGAATACACAGAGATGGCACATAGATGAGGACAGAGAAAATAAGAGTGGCTGATATGAGAGCCATGATATTTGATTTGTCTCATACCCCTAAAGACATAAAACTTAAAGAAGTTACAGAAACAAGTTAAATCCTATCAATTCCTGGCTTCTGAAGGAAATGCAAACTGCTTTGCTGTCTGTCTCTGAGACTCAGAGAGAGAGCTTTCTTCTTGCTAACCCTTGGCTCCACTTTCACCACCATTTCATACCTATTGTTCTGCAAGTGTCTTTGAAGCTGATCACCTCATGTGTGCACAGAACAGAGGTAACTTTTTCCAATTGTGTCTTATCGCTGCGTCTCTTTTCTTAGCATTCTAACAATGGCCCTGCAGGTTGCATGGGCCCATAAAGATTGGCTTTTGCCCACTAGGTTGAGAAGTTCATCCTTTTTATATCTGTGCATATAAGCATGTTACCGTTTCCCCCCAAATATAGAACAAAATCCTGATTTGTTGTGCACAGGTGAGCCGAAGGAGAAGAGTGTACAAGAGTAGGTCAGAACATGGATTCTGGGCTCCCCTGAGCACAAGGTAGGGCCCAGCTAACACAGGTTCTGGGTGTGGCTGAGTCCTCGTAACCCCAACAAGGCTGGGCCCAGGATTCCTAGGGGGCTCAACCCCAACCTTGTCGGGGTCACTTAGGACAGGGGCTAGGGTGTCCCCACTCCGGGGTGCTTTCTCCACACTGGACGCTTTCCTAACCTACTGATCATTTCATACAGTTCATAGCAAATACAATTTATTAAACAGCAACCAATTTTAAAAAATAAGGAAAAAATGGGAAAGGTTAAAGGAAAACACATCACCCCGCTCTGTGGCATGGGGACATCACAAATAGCCATCGCTGGAATGAAAAGGAAGTTCAGTCTGTTCCTCACATGTCCCAGGCCTCCTGCTCAGGTCCTGGCTGTGCTGCAGGGATGCTGCGGGTTGGACACTTGCTCTGGTGGTGGCCACACGCCTTCAGGCTCTAGGTGGCAGGACCCTTCTTCCCAGCGTCAGCCCCCCGCCCCCATCAGGGTTATGATCCCCCTCAATTCTGCCCTGCAAGACTTCTTGGCTTGTGGGGTCCCCCTGTGCTGGGCCCTCTGCCCAGGGTCCCCCCTCGCTCTCCCCAGCTGCTCACCGCATCCAGATTTGGACTGCTCCAGACCCAGTGTTGCTGCTGCTCTGCTTCCCGCTTCCTGGACTACCTCTCTGGCGCTGGTTGTTGCAGCTTCCCTCCCAGCACAGATCTGCTCTCTGGGCTGCTTCTGTGGCTCTGCTCCCAGCACAGGTCTGCTCCCTGGGCTGCTTCTCTGGTTCTCTCTGGCCGGCATGGCTCTGCTCCCAGCTCAGCTCAGCCCCAGTCTGTTCCAGGCAATTCCAGCTCACACGGAGGACGGGACCCCCCTGGTCTACTGACTCCCTGATTAGCCTGCCCGCCCTGTCAATCAGGCTGACCTGGAGCATTGGTCTCTCTCCATTGCCCCGGGACTGTCAGTCCCAGGGTCCTGATTTCCCCTTTCGCCTTTTCTTTTGGTACTAGGAGCTAGCCAAGCAAAAAGCCCCACTGAGTAAGGGGGCAACAGTCTCCGTGCCATCAATGGCTATCCCACACTGCTTTGCAGTTGACTATTACTGATGTCTGTTTATCTGTGTGCCCTCCCCTCCTCTGGTGTCAAGTTCCCAGGATGTCCCCTCCCCTGTTTAAAAGCTGGCCTGGGGCCATATTTTTGCCCATTTGCTCCTGAATTCGAGTGTATCAGTAATAGTGTGATACTACAGCAATTCTACCCCACAAACCCGCCTCATGCTGCTGCTTGGAACCATGCTGACACCCTGGATCTCATGGCTATCTCAGGACAAGTGCTGGTGCAGGAGGCTCTTGCTGCCTGCCACTGTAATAAAGACCTGTTTGTGGACATTGTAAAGCAGATGTGGAGGGCGTGATTGGGATGCCCACCAGTGCCAGACAGAGACCAAGCAGCTCAAGTGGGCTTCATTAAAATGAGGGATGCAAGGAAAACGTTGGGCAGGGGACACGGGACTAGTCTGTTTTATGAAGAATGGGACAGGATTTTACAGTTATAGAACTGCCCCTCCCAGTTTTTACATCTTGCTGACAGCTCTCCTTCCCCGCCAGCCCCCAGGACAGCCGGCAACACTCACTGGCACATGAGTGGGACAAGGCCAGAGAACTGTCCCCTGAGAGCCAGGATCTGCTTGGGACTCAGACCAGCTTGAAAGCCAACCAGATTCCTGTCCTAGCCCAACGCAGCCTGATTCCTGCCCTGCATTGGCTGAGCCCAAGCCCCAGCCGGCAAGCCAGGCCAGGACCAAAGAGGAAGATCCTCTGGAGGGAATCTTTGGCAGGCAAGTACTTATCTTTACAATGTATTATTAGGATTAACTGTGCTAGCTTCTGTTACAGGTGCCCCGTGCCTGCAGTCATTTTATGCAGATGTGAGCTAGCAGCCTCCCTCCCCCGAAGCTCAGTCCCCCCATCCACATTCCTAAAATGACAGCTGCTCCATCCAGGATCCAGGCCTCTGTTATATGCTAACGTCCTGCCCACCGGCCATTGTTAGGCCTACAGTATTGAGGGCACATAACCCATTGACCCCTTTTCCTGTTCCCTTCCCTCAGCTGCCCTGCCCGGCAAAGCCCTCCCCTGTCGTATAATGGGGGCCGGCAGCATGGCGCAGCCACCACCCCTTCCCCTGGCAGATCCAAAAACTGAAAACATGTCTTTGCTCAGAAATCAACCCTTCATGGAGACAGCGGTGTAACCGTGCCTTAATGGGTCACAACTGAGGATGCCAAATTCAGGATGAACTGCTGAGAAATAGGGCAAACACAACCCAAAACTGGTGGTTATTCTTTTAGAAGATATACCAAAACCAGCCACAAAAGTAAACTCATGTTTCATCACACAGACTAACAAGAAAACAAAGGCAGTTTCCTCAGGCATTCCAGTTCTTATATCACCACCAAAAATACTGGATTCAGAGATGAGTGGTTCTTTACAGCCAGTCTCATCAAATAATAGGTTTTCTAATCCCAAAGGACCAGCCACACACCCAGGTCAATATATAACTTAGGGTATGTCTACACTACGAGGGTATTTCGATTTCACTTAAATCGAATATGTGGAATCGATATTGCAAAGTCGAACTTGTGTGTCCACACTAAGGACAGTAATTCGACTTTGTGAGTCCACACTAACGGGGAAAGCGTCGACATTGGAAGCGGTGCACTGTGGGCAGCTATCCCACAGTTCCCGCAGTCCCCGCTGCCCATTGGAATTCTGGGTCGAGCCGCCAATGCCTTCTGGATAAAAAAAAAGGGTCGAGGGTGCTTTTGGGTAATTGTCGTCATCCGTCTGTCACTACCGCCCTCCCTCCCTCCCTGAAAGCGCCGGCGGGAAATCAGTTCGCGCACTTTTCGGGTCAGTAACAGCGCGGACGCCACAGCACTGCGAGCATGGATCCCGCTGCGACCATCGCTGCAGTTGTGGCACTTGTCAACGCCTCGCAGGTTATCATCCACCTTTCCCAGAGGCAGATGCAGATAAACCAGGCGAGGAGGCTACGCCACCGCGGTGAGGGCCTGAAGTCTGAGACTGGCACAGACCTCTCACAAAGCACGGGACCCAGCTCCGAGGACATCACGATGACAATGGGTCATGTGGATGTTGTCGAAAGGCGATTCTGGGCCCGGGAAACAAGCACGGACTGGTGGGACCGCATAGTGCTGCAGGTCTGGGACGAATCCCAGTGGCTGCGAAACTTTCGCATGCGGAAGGGGACTTTCATGGAACTTTGTGAGTTGCTGTCCCCTGCCCTGAAGTGCAATGACACCCGGATGCGAGCAGCCCTGACTGTCCAGAAGCGAGTGGCCATAGCCCTCTGGAAGCTTGCAACGCCGGACAGCTACCGGTCTGTCGCGAACCACTTTGGCGTGGGCAAATCTACCGTGGGGGTTGTTGTGATGCAAGTAGCCAACGCAATCGTCAAGGTACTGCTCTCAAAGGTAGTGACCCTGGGAAACGTGGAGGTCATCATAGATGGCTTCGCCGCGATGGGATTCCCAAACTGCGGTGGGGCTATAGATGGAACTCACATCCCTATCCTGGGACCGGACCACCAGGCCAGCCAGTACATCAACCGAAAGGGCTACTTTTCAATGGTGCTGCAAGCACTGGTGGACCACAGGGGACGTTTTACCAACATCAACGTTGGATGGCCGGGCAAGGTTCATGACGCTCGCGTCTTCAGGAACTCTGGTCTGTTTAGACGGCTGCAGGAAGGTATTTACTTCCCGGACCACAAAATAACTCTTGGGGATGTGGAGATGCCTACAGTGATCCTTGGGGACCCAGCCTACCCGCTAATGCCCTGGCTCATGAAGCCCTACACTGGCGCCCTGGACACTGAAAAAGAACTCTTCAACTACCGGCTGAGCAAGTGCAGAATGGTGGTGGAGTGTGCTTTTGGACGTCTCAAGGGGAGATGGAGAAGCTTACTCACTCGCTGTGATCTCAGCGAAACCAATATCCCCATTGTTATAGCTGCTTGCTGTGTGCTCCACAATCTGTGTGAGAGCAAGGGGGAGACCTTTAAGGCGGGGTGGGAGGTTGAGGCAAATAGCCTGGCATCTGATTACGCCCAGCCAGACAGCCGGGCGATTAGAAGAGCCCAGCGGGACGCGCTGTGCATCCGGGAGGCTTTGAAAGCCAGGTTCCACAGTGAGCAGGGTAACCAGTGACTTTTAAGTTTCTGTACAGAGAAGCTGAACCTGCCCCCGTTTCTTTACCCAGTTAAGGATGACTATCCTCTCCAGTTACAGACCCCCTCCACCCCCTTCCAAAAAAATAAAATCAGTTTTACTTTTGTTATTGAACACCGTTGTCTTTAGTACTGTTTTCACGGGAATCTTTGAAACCGGGGACGCAGACTGTGGTGGGGAGCGGGTGTAGTGTACTGATGCAAATGATCCTTCTAAACTCCAGGAATGACAGGATTCACAGTAGCGGACTGGTTGTTTCAACGGAGCCTGCCAGCCCTCCTGAGTGGGACTGCGTGTATGTGGGGGCTATGTGACTTTATGGCAGGGGGAGGAGGGTTACAGATCCCCTCCTGCGTGGCTCTGTGATCCAGGACAAGGACCGCTGCATACGATCTGTAACTGCCCTCCCCCCCCACAAAGTCACAGAGCAACTAACCCCCCCCCGCCCCCCACAGAACATGAAAACCACCTCCCAGACTGACAAGGGTAACTAGTCACTGCACGGTGTATGTGCCCTGCTGCTGGACCTGCCCCCGCCTCTGTAGCCTGCTAAAGGTGACTGTCCTGTCCAATTACCAAGCCCCTTCCCCCCCTGCAGACAGACTCTCCCTCAAAACAGCCTGACTGAAACAGTAATGAACACAAACGTATTTTTTATTAACAACCACACATGAAACTGGGGGGTGAAACTTGGACGGGGGCTTGGGTGAGGCGGCCAGGAAAGGACTTTTCAAATTTTGGGGAATGACAGCCTTCTGGTGCTTGAGCAGTCTGCAGGGGTGGAGTGAGAGTTTTCACGGACTCTTCCGCCCCTCCTTCTTTGGACTTTGGGCAAGGGGGGTATGGGACTTGGTGGCGGGGGAGTGAGGTTACTGATAGACTGCAGCAGGGCTCTGTCCTCCTGCCTCCGTTCCTGCAGAACATCAACAAGGCGCCGGAGCGTGTCCGTTTGCTCCCTCAGAAGTCCAAGCAGCGTTTGAGTCGCCTGCTGGTCTTCCTGCCGCCACCTCTCCTCACGTTCCATGTGTGTCCGGTGCATTTGGGACAAATTCTCCCTCCACTGGTTCTGCTGTGCTGCCTGGGCTCGGGAGCAGCCCATTAGTTCTGAGAACATGTCCTCTCGCGTCTTCTTCTTCCTCCGCCTAATGTGCGCTAGCCTCTGGGAGTGTGATGCCAGGCTGGGTTGGGAGACAGTTGCAGATGTGGCTGTGGGAATGAGGAAAAGGCAGTGAATTCCTCCGAAAGATAAATGTAGTTGTGAATCAAGAACATAGTCTTTCTCTGTGAACAAGACCATGAACCACACCTATCACATGCGCACTGAGGACAAGGTCGAATTTTCAAACCTCGCCTTCAGTGCCTGGGCTTTTGCACTGCCGATCTGGGAACCGGGGCAGGACACGGTACTCTCTGTAGCAGGCAAACATGGTAAGCCGTAGACTTGTGGCAGATTAAAACTTTAGGAGTACCACTGGCCTCCTTTCACATTGAAAGCACTGCCAGTCTGTGCTGCCAGCAATCGGCCAAGCAGGAACTCTGGCCCTGTCCCACCCCCTCGCGGATGTGCCAGGGAAAGATCCCTGGATGCTGGCCCTCTCCCGCCCCCACCGCGTGGCTGTAAACCAGCGGTCACAGTTCTGTAAAGGAACTTGTTGCAAGCAGTCCCAATACTAACAGTCCCCTACCTAATTCAAAGCAGGTTGTCATGAGCGACATTACTCTCATGAGGATCCCGGACACCGAGATCCAAAGGATGCTTCGAGAAAGCCTGCAGAGACCGGGGCCCTATGCCGCCATGCTATGCAAGGCACTGATACCAGAGTACCTGCTTGTCTCCTGGCGCGGGAACGTCTCGTACTTCGGAGGACCAAGTAAAGCCGCTCTCCCCAGGAACCTGATGAACAGGCTATCCCATTACTTGCAGGAGAGCTTTGTGGAGATGTCCGTGGAGGACTACTGCTCTATCCCCGGACATATAGACAGGATTTTCATCTAGCTGCAGTAGCAGGGACTAAAGAGTGGAGCAGCTTGGGCAGCACAATCATGCACAACCGGACACTGTTTGATTTTTTTTAAATAGTTGTTACTGATTACTTAAGCGCCCAGGGGGAAGAAATCATGAATCACAGATTGTTATTAGTCTTAATATTCAAGTTTTGTAAAAAATAAAGGTTTATATGTTTAAAGCACTTACCGCTTGATCCTTCCCCTGAATCTGTGTCCGGGTTAAATTCTGGGGAGGGTTGGTAGGGCATCTCTGTAAGGGTGATAAAGAGCTCCTGGCTGTCAGGGAAATCAGCTTGGTAAGCGCTGTCGACTGCCTCGTCCTCCTCATCTCCTTCCTCATCTTCCCCGTCCGCTAACATGTCCGAGGAACCAGCCGTGGACAATATCCCATCCTCAGAGTCCACGGTCAGTGGTGGGGTAGTGGTGGCGGCCGCACCAAGGATGGAATGCAGTGCCTCGTAGAAACGGGATGTGTGGGGCTGGGATCCGGAGCGTCCGTTTGCCTGTTTGGTCTTCTGGTAGCCTTGTCTCAGCTCCTTGATTTTCACGCGGCACTGCGTTGCATCCCGGCTGTATCCTCTCTCTGCCATGGCTTTCGAGATCTTCTCATAGATCTTTGCGTTCCGTCTTTTGGAGCGCAGCTTGGAAAGCACGGACTCATCGCCCCACACAGCGATGAGATCCAAGACTTCCCGATCAGTCCATGCTGGGGCCCTCTTTCTATTCTGGGATTGCACGGCCATCTCTGCTGGAGAGCTCTGCATCCTTGCCACTACTGCTGAGCTCGCCACGCTGTCCAAACAGGAAATGAGATTCAAACTGCCCAGACAGGAAAAGGAATTCAAATTTTCCCGGGGCTTTTCCTGTGTGGCTGGTCAGAGCATCCGAGCTCGGACTGCTGTCCAGAGCGTCAACAGAGTGGTGCACTGTGGGATAGCTCCCGGAGCTATTACCGTCGATTTCCATCCACACCAAGCCTAATTCGATATGGCCATGTCGAATTTAGCGCTACTCCCCTCGTTGGGGAGGAGTACAGAAGTCGAATTTAAGAGCCCTCTATGTCGAACTAAATAGCCTTGTGGTGTGGACGGGTGCAGGGTTAATTCGACTTAACGGTGCTAAATTCGACATAAACGCCTAGTGTAGACCAGGCCTTAGATCTTACCCAAAAATCACACTGATGCCAATCCTTTAGTATGTAAAATCTAAAGGTTTATTTATAGAAAGAAAGGTGAGAGTTAAAATTGGTTAAAGGAATCAATTACATACAGCACCAAGTATAGAGCCAATACTTATAACTTCAAATACAAAAATGATACATGCATACAAATAGCATAATCAGAACCAGCAAATCATAACCTTTTCATAGACACCTCATGCGACAATCTTTGTACAATATTAGCTGCAAATATATAACAGTGGTTGCAACAATGATCTATATGATCATATTTTAATCAGATAACTTTACAAGCAGTATGGAAAAAAAACATTTGGTCAGTGATCGTAGTTTACATGAGATATACATGCATATTGTGTGCCCAGTGCAGGTACACAAAGTTCTGCTCTCCACGGTGGTATAAATGTTCTGTAACATGCACTCTACCATTCAAACACCACAGGACCCTATTGATTTTTTTTTTTTTTTTGCACACTCTCTCCCTGCAGGGGAGATAAAGCAGAATTTCGTACAGAGACATTGCTCAATCTTGGTTCACGTTATAGGCAATAGCTGGCTGGCCTCTTCCCCCACTATAGTAAGTACCCTCCACTTCTGGAGGGGGTGGAGACCATGTCGGTGAATAACTTCACAACCTACTGCACTTGTCTGCCCTTTGCCTTTTTGAATAAGGCCTTTCTCTTGCAGAACCAGGTCCACAGATCCTCAGTGTGAGGTAGTCACCTGGCTGTAGAGGTAAGGGCAGAATCAGAGTTGATTGGACTGCTGATGAAAGACTAGCGCCCATCTTTTGGAGACCCTCCCTGTCTTCTGCATCCTGTAGCTATTGGCAGGGCAGTGGAATCCAGCACCTATCATGAGCAAGAGAATTTGTAACAAAACAAACAAAAAAACCTTGAAGGGGTTCTTTGTCTCCTGCATGAAATTACTACAGCACCTTCATGTCATCCCCCCTCTGCTCTCCCCTCACTCACTGCTCAGATAACAAGTGAGGAAGATGGTGGAGAAAGGTCCAAACAGGAGACCTAGGCTGTGTCCCTCCAGAGGGTGCAGGAGTGGTTTGTGCCTTGTGCACTCCAACCACTACATCCGCTGGGCCAGAAAGGTTTCGCTTTGGCTGCCATATCCTGACCCAGGAACTGGTTCCCCAGGAGTTCCCCACCAGCGGGGATCTGACAGCTGGGCCACAAATGTCATGAAGGATGGTGGAAAGATTGAGAGCCCTTTGGGCACCGGAGGCAATTACAGCAAAGACCAGTGGTCCAATGTGGAGAAATCCTCCAGAGACAGAGCAAGTAGCAGCCCCTAACACCAGTTTGCAGCACAGGTCTGATCATTTGCCTCTCCTTTCCCTCATCGGGCAATTTGGTTGGTCTCCTGCCCTTAGCCCCAAGGGAAGTCAGGAATTCTGCATGGAGGGGAGAAGAAGGGACTCTTCCCCGGAGGAAGAAATTCTCTCTTGGCTAGGGAGCTCTCAGATTTGGTGCAAAGAGTGCCTTTATGTTAGAGGCCACCATCTTGTGAGCCCCAGGCAGAAGCTGCAGTGTCCCCTTACAGGCCTTCTACCCACTCTCAAAAGAGCAAAGATAAAAAAGAGATGCCTGTTAGCAGAAGAGATTCTCAGGACTCAGGTTCCCAATTCCCATGTCCCCTAAGGAGTAAAATTAAACAAGGGAAAATGGGTTTAGGAAGTTACCTTAGAAACTTAAGAGAAAACTGGCCTGTTCTTCTGGGAATAGTAGTTCCTCTGTCTTCTGTTCAGCAGGTGCCAGAGCTAAAAGCTCTGCTGACCAGGTTTTTATACTTGGAAAGAACAAGCATTAAAAAAAAAAAAAAAAGAAGTTTATGTGTCGGGTTCTGCTTCATCATAAAATGTATGTTCATCCTCATCTTCATGGATATCACCAATTAAAAAAGGCTAGGCAATCTGTTCGGCCTAGTTCCAAGAGCGGTTCCATCTGAAAAATGGGACAAGATCAGATCAACAATTACCCTCCTGAGGAGGTGTCTGAGGACATTAGATAAGCACCTTCATGAGCATTCTAGGGATGATCATGTCCTGCACAGGGATAGTGCCTTGGACAAGAATGCATATGGGACTCTCTCCAGAGTTTCCTGCTGTCCCTTCCCCACCATTTTCTGATTTTTTTTTCCATACTGGATAGTGAATGATCCATCACTTGTGTTGAGATCTCTGGTTTGGTGGATAGGTCCAGAGAAATTCCAGGGAGGGATGGCAATGGTGGAGCCAGAGAGGTCTGTTGGGTAACATGTGGAGCATTCTCTGAGAAGTTGGTAGCCCAAGGAACATGGTCCTTCTTGGAATAATTCCTCCCCCCCCCCCCCCGAGCTGAAGGCAATAAAGTATGTGTAGTGAGGAGGCGTGTCCTCCCACAGACCCAGAGGCGGAGGAACCACTCACTGAGCCCTGGTAGGCGGAACCAGGCCACATTCACCCCTCCCACTGGAAGTCAGTGGGCGGGACAGGAAGTATTAAAGGTGGGTCTGGGAGCTCAGTTGTGCTGCAGCCGCCGAAGGAGCCAGATGCCTCCTCCTGAGCTGGGAGACTGCCGCAGGCCCCTGCGGAGCTGAAGAATGGCCAAATCTGCCGGAGCCACCCGCTGACCAAGCCACAGAGGAGTTGCCAGGACTACCATGGGCCTTCTAGCCTGACGACCCTCTATGGATCTAGGTACACCGAGAGGGGGAGGTAGGAAGTAGCGCAGGGAAACTAGACAACACTAGATACCCCACCTGTGGGGTGGCGGTACTCCCCCTCCTTAGGCCAGGAGGCCTGCATCAGCCTACAATCTGCCAAGCTAGGACACTAGGCTCTGTGAATCCTGCCTGAGCCTCCTTGACTGTATCTGGGTACTCCACCCCTGCCTGAGGACTTGTTGCCTGCTCTGACAAAGGGCTTTGGCTCCAAACTGTTTGTTGCTCGACCCTAAATACAGGCCCAAGCTAGAGACTTGTTACCCTGCCCTGACTAAGGGCTTGGACTCCTAATGGTGTTTGCTACTCTGCCCTGACTGCAGGCCAGAGCCCCAGGCTGCGTGTTGCCATGCTAATTCCCCAACGGTAGGCGACACAAGGCAGAGTAGCCACCCAGGGCAGCGGGGACCACCACCAACAACCCACTACAGTATGCTAGCCAACAGCTGGCCCCAGCATTGCCAAAATGGTTATGTTCTGATAATAACAGACAATACGTTGGCAATGACATATGTAAACCTTTGGGATGGAAGGTAGGAGGAAGAGGTTAAGGGATCTAAAAAAAGGAAGCAACATAATTGATGTAGTGGGTGGAGACCCAGCTACAATTTAGGGCCTGGCATATCAAGGGCACTGGCAATGCGAACAGCGGCAGCTCCAGGCACCAGCGCTCCAAGCGCGTGCCTGGGGCGGCAAGCCGCGGGGGGGCACCCTGCCGGTCCCTGCAAGGGCGGCAGTCAGGCAGCCTTCGGTGGCATGCCTGCGGGAGGTCCGCCGGTCCCGCGGATTCGGCAGCAATTCGGTGGCGGGTACACCGAAACCACGGGACCGGCGGACCTCCCGCAGGCATGCCGCCGAATCCGTGAGACCGGGGACCTTCCGCAGGCGTGCCGCCGAAAGCCGCCTGCCTGCCATGCTTGGGGTGGCAAAAAAGCTAGAGCTGCCCCTGAATGCAAAGGCCAACTGTCTGAGCAAAAAGAAAAAAAATCAGGTGGAATGGACTCTTGATGATCATTTGGAAGGATGCATCCTGAAAAGTTTTGGAGCTCCAGTTCTGGATCTTTTTGCATCCAAGGCAAACCCGGAAGATTCACCAATACTTTGCAAGAAAAAGGGAGCCGGGAGCCCTAGGCGTAGATGCCCTGTTGTTCAAGTGGCCAGAGGGCTTACTTTATGCTTTTCCTCCAGTGCTCATCGCCACCAGGATAATACAGAAGATCAGAAAGGAGATCTGCCAAACTCATGAGCATGTCAGTGGATCCACTATTGTTCTCAAATCCAATGCCAGATTTGTTATCCCAGTGTCTAGTTCTTCACAAAGATCCAAGCAAGTTACATTTAGCAGCTTGGCATTTGAAAGGAGGTTTCTAGAATGAAAGGGTTACTCTCCTGGTCTCATTGAAACTTTGTTAGCATCTAGGAAAGAACAAACAAAACAGGACTTACTCAAGGATCTGGTCTAAATTCAAAGACTGGTGTCAACACAGACACATTTTAGCATCATGTAGCCAAAATATCTCATGTTCTGGAATTTACAAGATTGTTCGTTATCGGGTTGCAGGCTAATACCTTCAAAGTTCACATTTCTGCACTGTTTTCAGTTTTGAGTATATGCAGAAAATCTTCCATTTCCCACCAAAAGGGCATATGTTGCTTCATTAGAGCAGTTCAGCTATTCTGCCATCCTAAAGGTACATAAAGCTTGGTTTTGGGATTTGAACGTTGTGCTCAATGCCTTCATGCACATGCCCTTTGAACCCATGAAATCAGTTTCATTGTATTACCTGACTATCCAAATAACCTTTTTGAGTGCTATCACTTTGGCAAAAAGGGTGTCAGAGTTGGAAGTTTTGTCAGTTGATCCATCCTGCTGCATCTTTCACAAAGAAAAGGTGGTTTTGAGAATGGATCGCACCTTTATTCTCAAAAGTAAATTCAGTTTTTCACTGAGCATGAGAGCTCATTGCCTTCTTTTTGTCTTCATCCTTCTCACCCAACCAGAAACTAGGGCATTTGTAGGGTGCAAGGCAAGCCTGAATGCTTTATCTGAAAGGAACAGAGCATGAGCAAAACAGCCTTCCTGATCTTATTTCATCCGAGGAAAAAAGAGGTGCTAAAGGCATCTAGAGCATCAGTCTCACAGTGGATATGCTGGTGCATTGCTGAAGTGTATAGAGCAAAAAGGACTCAATCCTCCAGTGGACACCAGAGCTCACTCAGTACAAGCGGCAGCAGCATCCTGGGCTGAGAATGGGCAGGGCCCTTATGATGAAATCTGTAAAGCTGCAACTTGGTCATCCCTGCATACATTTACCAAGTTTCACAAGATAGTCTTTGGCTGATGCAAGCTTTGGCAGGCGGGTCCTGCATGCTGTGGTAGTGCCTTCAAGTAAGCGAATCCTTTCTCTCTGGGTACGTGTAATAGTGTGGCACCCACATCTCACAAGCGCTCCTTCTAGCCAGGTGTGTCTGCAGTCTTTAAACAGTCCCGGTATTGGGCCATACCCGCAAGTCTTCCTCCCTGAAGGCAATGGTTTCGCCTTCTCTGTGCCTCGCCCATCAGGAATGGCGCTATGCGAGCCACCCAAGTCAACTCTTCCTATCCTGATGCCTTTGCCACCTGCTCAAAGGTCTGGAGGAAAGCCTTAGGTCATCATGTGGTCTGGCCTTTGCCAGGCCCAGAGCCAACCAACCACCAGATCCAACACCAACTCAGTTCCCGGGTATGGCATGAACCAACCGCCCCTGTATCCACACTGGGGATCTGTGGACCTAGCCCTGAGAGAGAATGGAAGAATTTGTGGTTGTTTACCTGAAATTTTTCTCTTCTTTAAAGGGTTAATTCCATAGATCTAGCCCTACCTGAAAAAGGGAGATCTGTTCAATTTATGGCTGAAGTTCTGAGATAGTTAAATTTTTCTTGTTGTTCAGAATTTCTCTTGTTGAGTATTTTTGCAGCATGAGGACAAGAGATTCGTTTTTTCTTTCACAGTCTAGCTTTGGAAGCATCTCCAAACAGATGGGGTCTCCAGATGGTGGAGGCTAGTCCCTTGTCAGCCACGCAATCAACTTTGATTCTGCCTGTACAGGGGTAGCACTCGCCTCTTGTGACCTCTCCTTGGTGGAGTGTGTATGCGGCCTTTCTCTCCCTATAGCCTCCTTGGGCTCAAGTCCTTAATTAGTCCCGTAGTCTTTATATGGTCTCAGCCCTGGTATTGAGCCATACTCCAGGGTGCCCTCCCTGGAGGCAATGTCCTCACCCTCTCTAGGCCTTTCTGGTCCCAGCTCTCCTACTGGGCCACTAAAGAGTTCAGTTCCCCTTCTGGGGTGTATCAAAGTCAGGGTCACTTCCCCAGTGGCCAGTGGAGGTACCCAGGCCAACCCACTACTCTGGGTCCCAGCCCAGAGACCCTATAGATAGCAGCCGTCCACCATATCTCTTTATTTACACTGGTTCACTGCTATGAATCTCTAGGCCACTTCCCCACGGCCCCAGCACATTCTTCACCCTTACCTCGGGGCAGGGCCGGTGCAAGGATATTTTATGCCCTAGGCGAAACTTCCACCTTGCACACCCCCCTCCCCTCCCCCCGGAGCATTGCTTATTATAAACTTTCAAAAATGAATACTGCATAATATGGCATTGTTCATTAGAATTAATACACGTTATTGGACTCCATATCTACTCTGGCGACACCATCAGAGGACCCAACCACATCAGCCACACCATCAAGGGCTCATTCACCTGCACATCCACTAATGTTATATATGCCATCATGTGCCAGCAATGCCCCTCTGCCATGTACATTGGCCAAACCGGACAGTCCCTCCGCAAAAGAATAAATGGACACAAATCGGACATCAGGAATGGTAACATACAAAAGCCAGTAGGTGAACACTTCAATCTCCCTGGACATTCTATAACAGATTTAAAAGACTATTCTTGAACAAAAAAACTTCAGAAACAGACTTCAAAGAGAAACAGCAGAACTAAAATTAATTTGCAAATTTAACACCATTAATTTGGGCTTGAATAGGGACTGGGAGTGGTTGGCTCATTACAGAAGCAGCTTTGCCTCTCCTGGAATTGACACCTCCTCATCTATTATTGGGAGTGAACTACATCCACCCTGATTGAATTGGCCCTGTTACCACTGGTTCTCCACTTGTGAGGTAACTCCCTTCTCTTCATGTGTCATTATATAATTCCTGCATCTGTAACTTTCACTCCATGCATCTGAAGAAGTGGGTATTTTACCCACGAAAACTTATGCTCAAATAAATCTGTTAGTCTTTAAGGTGCCACCAGACTCCTTGTTGTTTTTATAAAATTAGAATAGCAGATACTCCGTCATACTGGGGGATCAGGTTTGGTGGGGAAGGGAAGCAGACTGGGTTCGGGTCAGTAGGGGATTGGGTTTGGCTGGGGAGCGGAAGGAAGCAGTGCGGTTGAGTCAGTGCGGTATCGGGTTAGGTGGGGAAGGGAAGCAGAGAGGGAATCGGGTTTGATAGGGAAGGGAAGCAGATTGGGTTCGGTCAGTGGGGGTTCGGATTTGGCTGGGGAGTGCAAGGGGAGCAGACTGGGTTCGGTCATAGGGAGGATCAAGTTTGGCTGGGGAGGGGAAGGGAAGCAGACTGGGTTTGGGTGTGGAGGGGGGAGAGGGCGCAATCTGGGTTTGGCCGGGGGGCGGCGGGCAGGGTAGGATTCAAAGAGCCGCAAGGTGAAATGGGCCCTCTCCTCTCCAGTCCCTGGCATGCAGCAGCGGGCCAAGTGCAATTGCAACAGGGCAATGGGAGCGTGTCCCCTGCTTTGCCTTAATGAGTCCGTCCTGTGCCCGGGCTGGAGAGTTGAATGCTGGGCTCTCGCTCTGGCAGGGGGGCATGGGGCAGGCAGGACTGTGAGGCAGAGAGTGCGCGGCCCTCACACCAAAGCAGGGTCAGGAGGGTAGAAAGTAGGGTTACCATATTTTAATTTAAAAAAAAGGAGGACACTCCACGGGGCCCCGGCCCCGCCCCAACTCCCTTCCCTGCCCTCGCCCCTTCCCCAAAGTCCCCGCCCCAACTCTGCCCCCTCCCCTGAACGCTCCGCCCCCTGCTCCTCCCCCTCCCCTGCTTCCCACGAATCAAATGTTCGCGGGAAGCCTGAAACAGGGAGGCAGCAGGTAAGCTGGGGCTGGGGCTGGGGCGGGGCGCGGCGCGGCCCTGTCCGGCTCCCCCGGCCGAGCGGCTCCCTCCGGCGGCCGGCCGGCCCAGGCCAAGAGGCTCTGGCCCCGGTGTCTCCCACCCAGCTCGGCTCGGGCCCTGGGGCGCTGGCCCCCGGCCGAACACCATCGGCCCCGGCCCCAGCCCGGCCCCCGGCCCCCAGCCGAGCACCGCCGGCCCCGGCCCCGCACCGCCGGCCCCCAGCCCCCGGCCCGGCCCCCAGCCGAGCACTGCCGGCCCCGGCCCGGCCCTGGCCGAGCACCGCTGGCTCCGGCCTGGCCCTGGCCCTGCACCGGCCCTGGCTCCGCACCGCCAGCCCCGGCGGAGCACCCCCGGCCCCGCACCGCCGGCCCCAGCCCCCGGCCGAGCACTGCCGGCCCCGGCCCCGCACCGCCGGCCCCGCACCGCTGGCCCCGGTCCCCGGCCTGGCCCCGGCCCCCGGCCGAGCACCGCCGGCCCCAGCGGCTCCGGCCCCCGGCCAAGCACCGCCGGCCCCTCCCTCCCTCCCTATTTTCCCGGACATGTCCGGCTTTCTGGGATTTCCTCCCGGACGGGGATTTGAGGCCCAAAAAGCCAGACATGTCCGGGAAAATCCGGACGTATGGTAACCCTATAGAAAGCTGGAGCGCATGGAGTGGGTTAAAGCGGCTTAGCCGCCCCTCCACGCGAGAGAGCCCGCAGAGCTGCCAGCCGCGGCGTCCCTCCCTTCTCTCCTCAGGGAGCAGAGCCTCTGCCTGGAAATCCTGCAGCCCGCTCTCAGAGCATGCCATGTGCAAGCCGGCCCCGGCCTGCACCGCACTGACAGCACAGCTCAGTCCCAGCGGGGGTCTTACACTTCCCGCCACAAGCTGCTCCACTCTCCTTCTGGCTGCTGTGCAATCTACAAGACAGAGGAGCTATTACTGTAATGTACCTACCAACACAGCAATATCTGTACAATTATCGATTCACAATCAAAGGACTTCACTGGCTTTCTAAATGGCAGGAGTCGGAAAGCAATTCATTGGGAGTGTGGTTCTTATCATATACGTCCTCCCTACAGTCTGCAATCTGCAGCCAGCGTGTTGATTGGCGGCGGCGCCCATAAATCTTCGTGCCCTAGGCGGCCGCCTAGTTTGCCTAGTGGTTGCACCGGCCCTGCCTCAGGGCCTTGTCCTGGTTGAATCCCAGCAGCCAGCCCGGAGCTCCTTCTTGCTCCCGACAGACTCTGCCAGCACTGCTCTGTCTGAGGTCCTGTAGCTCCTTCAGCCAGCCAGGCACCCCATCCATGCTCCTCCAGCTCCAGCAAGGAACTGAACTTGTTCTGGCCCTGCAGCTCTTTTTACACTAGCCTGCTGGGCCCTGATAGGCTGCAGGGGAGGCAGCCACTCTAGGCCGCTTGGAGGACCCCACTCTGTCTTTTTCTATGACGGGGTGTGGTAAGACTGCAGGGCCCTCCAGAGGGCCTCAAAGGGTCTGGTACAGTCCATCACACTGTGCTATAGGAAAAATGGCTGAAATTGGACACGCAGGGGTATTTGAAAATCGTACATTGAATATGCTCAGTAAAAAATGTTGCTAAGTTGTAAGATGCATATCTCAGGAGAGAAATTTCTTACAGAATTTCAGTGCATGTGCATGTAATGACCTCTCCTTCTCCCATGGGTTATCATCAGCATTTGAACTCAGAGCATTCAGCACTAAGAACCAGATTTTTAAAGATATTTAGTCTTTTAATTGACTTTGAATGGGACTTAGGCTCTTACGGGTAGGATTCACAATGGAGACATAGGCTGAGCATTGTAGCATCTCACTGTTGGCGCCCTACTGCCCAATGAAATTCACAATTCCAACTTAGGTGACAAGGATTGGTGTACAATGCATTGAGAGAGTTAGGCACCTAAAACAGGACTTCACAGAAGCCAGTATATTAAGTGTGGAAGCTAGCCAGTAGGAAATGCCAGAGAGGGGTGAGGCCTAAGCCCCACCCCTCAAAGGGGGTATTAAATATTATTGGGCCAGAGAAAGATTGATTGACTTTATAGCCCAGTGGTTAGGGCCTGAAGCTGGGATGAGGGAGACCTACTCCAATGACAATTTAAGTATGGTATACCATACAAAATGGAACAGCTTCAACAGGAGAGAATGAGAGAGACCCACCCCACAGCTGGGAGACCAGAGTTCAAATCATCTCTCTTTTTTTACATATACACAGAGAGAGAGAGAGAGAGAACAGGGAGGATTTGAACCCAGGTTTTCCAGATCCTTGATGATACCCAATAGCTCAGTGATTAGGGGTATCATCCATTGGCTGTGTTTTGTGCATGGCCAGATCTGATAGATATGCCCCAAGAAGGGTGACCAGACAGCAAATGTGAAAAATCGGGATGGGGGTGGGGGGTAATAGGAGCCTATATAAGAAAAAGACCCAAAAATCGGGACTGTCCCTATAAAATCAGGACATCTGGTCACCCTAGCCCCAAGACAACCTCTGAGCATATCTATTGGATTAGTCCTTGCAGGAGAGAGAGGCAGGGAAATGCCTACTTTGTGAATCTCACTGGAGGTAGGTGCCAAGCAGCTGAGTGGTGTCAAGACCAAGGGGATGTGCACATCCCCACCAGCACAAAGGTAGGCACCAAGGGGACTTTACCAGTGGCAATTTAGGCCTTACTGAGTTTAGGTGCCTACAGCATTAGGCAGTAGCTGAGCAGGGGATTTGAGGATCTAAATTTTGAATGTAGACACCGTATGTGGAAATTAGGTGCCTATGTCCCTCTTGTGAATGACACCCTCTAAATGCCTAAGTCACTTCTGAATATAGGACTTAATGGTCTAAGTCACTTAGGCGTTGCATTGCCTAAATACCCTTTAACAATATAAGCCCAGGGCCCCAATTTAACAAGGTACTTAAGCATGGGTCTAACTTGAAGCACATGAATGGTCCCTCCCAGTGAAGTTACCAGGACTTGCTTAAAACTAGACATATGCTTAAGTACCTTGCTGAACTAGGACCTACAAACATGGGTCTTGACCACTTGAGCTACAGGAATCAGGGTTTTGGAGCTGTGCTCCGGCTGCTCCGCGCTCCAGCTCCGGGTTCCGCTCCAAAGCACTGTCAGGAATAACTCCTCTAGCAGTTATCTTGCCATCTTATGTGGACCAACCACTAGAGGGGGATATGAAACACACTATGTCAGTGTGTTAAATGTGCACTACTTGTGAATTACGCAGTTGAAGATGTGCTTAAGGTGACTTGCAAAAGAAATAAGAAATGAGTTTATGCCCCTTTTCCTTCATTTTGATTTGGAAAGAAGCTCTGAAGTTTTTATTTTTTTCGGCATGTTTTTACATCAGAAATTGAAATCTTGTCAATGCTTTTTTTTTTTCTGGAAGACTCTGATCAAACTGGGCAACTAGTGGTTTTATGACAGAACAGATGCCAAGCAAGTGAAATGTAACGAAGTGAGAGGTGAAATGATCAAGTCACTTGCTGAGCACCCCTGACCCAGTGAATAGACTCATACTCATAGACTTTAAGGTCAGAAGGGACCATTATGATCATCTAGTCTGACCTCCCGCATGATGCAGGCCGCAAAAGCTGACCCACCCACTCCTGGAGTAATTCTCTCCCTTGACTCAGCTGTTGAAGTCCCCAAATCATGATTTAAAGACTTCAAGTCGCAGAGAATCCTCCAGCAAGCGACCCATGCCCCATGCTGCGGAGGAAGGCGAAAAACCTCCAGGGCCTCTGCCAATCTACCCTGGAGGAAAATTCCTTCCCGACCCCAAATATGGCGATCAGCTGAACCCCGAGCATGCGGGCAAGATTCTCCAGCCAGACCCTCCGGAAAAAAGTTCTCTGTAGTAACTTTTAATATCCCATCATTGACCATTGTTACTAATTACCAGCGATGGCACGTTATTGACTAAAATCACGAATAGTGTGGGTGCTCAGTACCTTTGAAAATCAAGCGCTAACCCTCTTGTGCCTCACTCTCCTACCTGTGAAATGTAGATCACACTTCCCACAGGGGTGTTGTGGTGATACTTTTATTAATGTCTGAGAGTCACTCAGATACTATGAAGATGGGGGCCATATGATGACCGAGACAGAGGGTGATCTAGAGCAGTGGTTCTCAAACTAGGGCCGCCGCTTGTTCAGAGAAAGCCCCTGGCGGGCCGGGCTGGTTTGTTTACCTGCCGCGTCCGCAGGTTCGGCCGATCGCAGCTCCTCCCACTGATCTAGAGACAGGGGAGTTGTCAAAAAGTCCTGCCTCCTGAGATTTTGGGGCTGTGATTAACCTTCAGCTCTGTCCATCAAGGAGATTCTAGGAGACAGTTGGGCACCTCAAAACATTATCTCCCCCTGCCTAGATGCTACCCCCAGTCCTTCTCCACAGGGACTTTAATGGCTCCCCCTGTGTGGCTGCTTCTAGCAGCTTCCCCCCCAGCTTGTGCCTTCCCTTCTCCCCGTTCTTCAGTCCTGGTAAGGAGAAGTTCACACACACTCTTCCACCAGCAGGATCAGGCTGCAGCCACCACTGTGGGGCTGGCTGGGCAACAAATGAGAATGAACTCTCCACAAAATGAGCACTTGAGACATAGGTGGCGGGTATAATAGGCTAGGGGAGGCTTAGCCTCCCCTGGTGCAGCCACCTCCAGATGCCTGGGCCATGGTGGCCCTGCCTGCACTCTGCATCTTTCTGTCCCTGCTCTGCCTCTTCCCTGAGGCCCCCATAGACACCTGGCTGAGTCCCTCCTCTCCTCCATTCCATCCCCCCTCTGCGGAGGTCCCAGCTGCTCACCACGTCCCTCCTCTGTGAGGCCCCCCCACTCGCCGCGTGCCTGTGGGCCTAGTGGGGGAAGGGAGTATGGCGAAGAGAAGGGATGTGGTGGGTGATGGGGTCCTTGCGGGGGAAGAGGGTGGAGGAGAGGAGGGATGTGGTGGGCAGCAGCAAGCGGGGCTAGGCCTGAGGTGGAGCAGGGGTGGGGCCGCGGGTGGAAGAGGCGGAACAGGAAGCTAGCCTCCCCCAGGGGAAGCTTCACCTGCTGCCCATGATTTGAGAGTTCTGCCTCTGATGTGCCAGGGCTGGGATTAGCCTTTGGTTCTGAACATCATGCCCTCCCTCAGGGGACAGCTGAGACTCCTACCTGGCATTGTGAACTTTCCCAGCTCCTGAACTTCTCCCCCTTGGAACAATGGAGAGCAGGGAGCAGCAGGGAAGGAGAGCAGATACTCATGCCATCCAATGGGGCCGCAAGCTAGGGATGAGTGTGATACACGGAGAAGTCTGAGTGAGGCTGTTGTCTTCCTCTTTTGCAGGGAATAGGGTCCATTCCTTAATGGCAATGTGAAGAGGAGGAAAAGGCTAGAGAACGGGGTAAAAAGACAGCAGCAAATAGCCATAAATTGAATCAAAGTAGCAGAAACATCCCAGGAAAGGGAAAAAAAACTTTTTTATGAGGTGGTGTGGGTTTTTTTTTTCTTTTCTTTTTTTTAAATCAAGTATCAGGGAAGTAAGGGAAGGCAAAACAGGGGATGAGAACAGGTTTTCCTTAGGGAGAACCCAAATGCAGCACAAAAGCACAGGAATTAATTGGAAATTCACCCTAAACTTGACCACCTGAGAAGAATTTCTAGAACGTTATTGTAGGAAGGATGGGAATTGAAGGCAGTAAGAGAACAATTGATTACTACAGTTCAGCCTTCAGCTCAGGTGACAGTTACCAAGCCACAGTATCAGTTTAGCCACTACCTCCACCAGGACTAGCAGCTCCTTCTGTCACATTGGTGACAAGTGCCGTCAGAACTTTACTTCACATTCTGAACTTGATAACCAGAAGGGCTGGATGAGAAAAAAGTGATCTATTGTTTTGGGAAGGAAAAACATGATTTTATCTCTGAAGGCACCATGCCTGCAATATTATGGAGCTTATAGCCCTTAACAATTCCAATAGATGGGGCTAAATTCATCCCCAGATAACTCCATTGATTCCAGGAATTCATCTGGTCTGTTGTGTTAATTAACAGAATTTTAAAGGTGAAGTGTTGCAGAGGTTAATGGTATAAACTGATTAATTTTACAACTACATTGTTAGCAAACTCTCATTGCACAAATCCCAGGTTATATGCAATTCCAGAGCCTGTGTTTGGGGGTTAAAGTAAACAGTGGGTGCTTATTGTTTTAAAATTCAAATTTCCCTTCTCCAGTTTGGAGGGTCTTTTCTGGTTTCTGGCCTCTCCAAAGTGAGTTAGCGATTGGGTGCTTATAGCTGGAGCAAAAGCTGGTTGGGGAGCTACCCTAGAAGCTGGGAAATCTGGGTTCAATTCCATATGCTGTCACAGACTTCCTCGGTGATTTTAATTGATTTCAATGGCAGTTAGGAGCCTAAATACCTTTGAGCATCTGGGCCTTTGTGTCTCTGTTTGTTTTCCATCTGTAATTTTTTCCATCTGCAAATTGGGGATAATAGCACTTGCTACCTCACAGGGTCATTGTGAGGAAAAATATATTAAAGGTTGTGAGGTTCTGAGATACTATGGTAATGGGGGGGCCATATAAGTAAATTAGCATGCTTTATTCCTCTAGCCCATGCTGTCATACCGCTGTAATTTATAAAGTGTAAAAAAGCAGAAGATGGCTGAGAACTTAAAAATTGGATGGTGAGAGACTGCGAATCCCAGGGATGATCCCTGATGATATTCTTAACAAAAAGAGCCCTCAGCCATGCCTGTAGTTGTTTCCATCGCTTCACAATGACTCAACAGACATTCTAGGCTTCAGAATGATACACAGACCGAATGACAACACTGGAATCTTATTAGATAGATAATATAGATAGGGGTGTATGGAGAGAGATAGATGTGTATGGGGATTGTGATGGGGTGCAGCAGCACCCTGATCACTGACATTGCTGCAGCCTGGGGAAGGCTGCAGGCTCAGCTGAGGGCAGTTATACACTTTCTGGTGGGGGATTGTGAGTATCTGGGTGACAACCACCAGGCCAACAAGGATTGGGGAGAATATAAGGGGAGGAAACAGGAATCAAGGGGTAGCTTAGAAGGAGGCTCACAGGGTGAACCTGGGCAGGGGAGCGAGTGTTGCAGGGAAGCCTACCATAGGTGCTGGAACTAGAGGTGCAGGGGGTGTGGCAGCACCCTGTCATCTGAAGTGGTTTCCATCGTATACAGGGTTTACAGTTTTGTTCAATGCTTTTCAGCACCCCCCACTATAAAAATTGTTCTAGTACCTATGAAGCCTATCCTTGGTGTACGCCTGTATTGCCTGGTATTCCTATATAAGAGGGGAATAAATATACACCTTGGTGAAAGATAAACAGCCTGGGGTACATTTGTGACTGTGAAACCATCTGAATTAATCAGGCACTGTGGATCACCAGGTGGTGATGGAGATGCCCTGTGACAGGGATGGATAGATAGCTGTGTTGGCAGCCTTTTGGTGTCTGCATGGAATTTAATATGTTGGTTTTCACCTATAAAGCCCTAACTGACTTGAGACTGGTCTTCTTGAGGGACCACCTTTCCCTCTGAGCCCTACTGCCACAGTTAAAAGCAGAAATGCTAGAGCCCCCTTGGACTAAATAAGGCTACGTCTTCACTACAGGGGGGGGTCGATTTAAGATACGCAAATTCAGCTACGCGAATAGCGTGGCTGAATTCGACGTATCGCAGCCGACTTACCCCGCTGTAGGGACGGTGGCAAAATCGACCTCTGCGGCTTCCCGTCGACGGCGCTTACTCCCACCTTCGCCGGTGGAGTAAGAGCGTCGATTCGGGGATCGACTGTCGCGTCCCAACGGGACACGATAAATCGATCCCCGAGAGGTCGATTTCTACCCGCCGATTCAGGCGGGTAGTGTAGACCTAGCCTAAGAGAGAATGATGCTGTCTAGGCATTCTCCGTGAAGGGCCTTCAACATAGAATCTACTTCTGGTCTAAACTAGCCTTCATGGCCGTCTGCAAGGAACATCTCTTTGCTCAGGCCTTTGGAAGAAAGAGGGTAGTAATAGAGGCTCTTGTTTGTGTGGGGATGGGCAGTACTGTCAGGCTTGATTTTGCTATGGTTGGTTATTTTTGGCTTGGGAGCAGACAGCAGCTGTGGTTCTGCTTTTGTTGATTGCATTCTTAAATATTGGCAGAAGCACCTAGAGCCTGGGATAGGTGCTTGTTTGAACATATATTGCTTTAAATCAAAATAAATTTAAAATGAATGGGCGGAATGTGATACTGAACATCAGTAAACAGGACTGAGATGTTCTTTCTATTCAGTCGGCTAGACCCTGTAATCATGACTATGCTTAACGTTAAGTCCCACTCAGGGCCGACTCCAGGCACCAGCTGAGCAAGCTGGTGCTTGGGGCGGCAGATTGTTCGAGGCGGCATTCTGCCCAATCCTAGGGCAGCACGGCCGCTTTTTTCTTTGTTTGTTTGTTTGTTTGTTTCGCTCCGGCCGCCCTGTAGGGGTCAGCGGCGCGGAGAACCAGAGTGCCCTGCAGGGCAGTCCTCTTCCTTCCCTCCCCGCCGACCGGAGTGGAGCCCTCGCGGCAGGCGGCAGCGCAGCGGGAGGGGCCGTGTGGCAGCGCCCCTGCTGTAGCCCTGGCAGCCCCCTTCTCTCTCTCTCCCGCCCGCGCTCCGGCCGCGCCGCAGGTTTTTTTTTTTTTTTTGCTTTGCCGTTCTGGCCGCCCCGTTTTTTTTTTTTTGCTTGGGGCGGCCAAAAAGCCAGAGCCGGCCCTGGTCCCACTGACTTCAAGTTAAGCACATGCAATTGGGACCTTCACTCCTTGCTCACAGGATCTTTTATTTTCTTTAGAACTGTTTATAGTCACAATGCCACTCATGCTTGACCTCCCATGCACACATGTAAGGGAACAGACACAGATATCGTCTTTGGAGGGCTTAAGAGTTACAAAAATTAATATGAAACATTTTCAGTATTCAGAAAACAAAAGAATAATAGCTAAACATTGAAAAACCTGCCTGCAGGGCTGGAAGCTCAACTACAACAGCATAAGAACCCAAAAGAAAATCTAACGGTGAGGTGCAACTGAACGGTCTCATTCCACAGTGCCAAGATGGCCGAGGAGAAAGAAACATTATAAACAGTGAAAATGTTGGATTATTATAACTGAGAGATTTAAAAACATCTATTTTAGTAACTCAGAGGTTCGGGGAGAAGCATAGAGATTTCTAAGATTTAGAGTTTTTTAAGAGACTATAGACATTTAAGGATTTTGTTTTTAACGTAATACTTATCTAGTCAGTGTCCATGTCGCTATTTCTAGCCCTGGCTCTCTCTGTTTCTAGTTAGTCCAGCATAGGCTGCTTTTTTGTTTCTGATTTCACTCATGATGATCATCCATTCATGCCCTGATGTTGTAGCTATGCAAATAGGAAGAGATTATATGGCTCAGAAGATTGGTAAAAAGACACAGCTCATGGTTACTGGTTTGACTCCATCCCTGATTGGTAGGGATCAAAAGTTACTATCTGACTCTTTGATGAGAGCCTACATGAAATCAAATGCACAGGTGTCATGTGCAGGGCCGGCTCCAGGCACCAGCCGAGCATGCTCGTGCTTGGGGCGGCAGATTCTATGGGATGGCATTCCACCCAATCTTAGGGCGGCACGGCCGCTTTTTTTTTGGTTCGCCAATCTGGCCGACCTGTACTGGGCGGCGGTGCGGAGGAGGAGAGCACCCTGCTGGGAGCGGGCTGCGCACTCCGTCTGCCCCAGCCGGTGCCAGGTCTGTAGCAAGCCCGGCAGGGCAGCCCGCGTCCTTCCCTCCCCGCCGACCGGAGCGGCGCGGAGCCCTCCCGGCAGGCGGCGCGGCGGTCGGGGCCGTGTGGCGAGTGCCCCACTGAAGCCCTGG